>NC_133543.1:28523603-29946103 GCF_048773025.1 Camelus bactrianus | reverse complement strand
ATTAATGAAATTTAGTGAAAATGATTCATTAATTAAATACAAATCTTTGACTACTTCTGAGATGACTAACCTAAAACATGGACACAATCCAAGAATGAAGAGTTCTTTCTGGAAGGCACAAAAACTCATTTCACTGCTATTAATTTTTTTCTTTAACCAATTCTGGGAAGACACATGTGTGAGAATGATTGTAATAATAAATTATTAATGTCTTTCATTTAGATACATTTCATTAATTGACGATGGCAAGTAAACAACTGATCGTGCTTTGTGTTAGGGTAAATCTATGGTGACTTTTTTTTTTCAGCAAATTAGGCTAATTGTCACGTTGGATAAAGCAGTATAATTATTTTTCATTAGTTAATGTCTACAGGGTCTTACTCAAGTTCATTTCCCTTCTAGCAGAATGTAAAGTAGATTTTCTTTACCTTCAGAGGTCTTGCTAAAATTGAAATACAATCTTGGGTACTTTAAGTGTCTAAAAATAGTCAAGAAAAGGAACCAATGCTTAAGGCTGTTACAGACAGAGTAGGTGGATGTACTGGCTTCGTTTACTTGTTTGTGGTGGCCAGCTACAATATTCCCATGAAAATGTAAATTTGGAGACATTTTTTTGGTTTATGATCTAAATTAATTTGGAATGGCCTCTGACATGAATCCTCTGGTGTAAGCGTTTGGGCTGCACTTAGACTATCTAAGTATGCTCGGTGCTGCAGTATATGTACGTACACACGTGAAAAGTGAGCTACAAGTGTTGGAGAACTCGTAATTCTGGCCTGATGTGAACTATAATATATTCTCCCTATTGACTGGTACTCCTGTTACGAAAAGTTACATGGGTAGCAGTAATGTCTCACCATTTGTTTCTCTCTCCCGGCAGCTTCTCTTATATAATTAAATAGTTCAGAAACAGGAAATACGATCTGGGCCTCTCTTAGATCGAGTAAGAACAGCATGACATTTTCTTCAAGACTTAAAGCATCTTTGTTGCAGTATAATTCATGTTGAACCTATCAATATAAGCATATTAAAAGGAGAAGCAAACAAACAAAAAACAGTCAATACTCTTTTTTTGTCCAAACTCAGAAATCCCAGATATTCTGGCTCAGTAGTTTCCTGGAAAGTACACTGCTAGTCGAATGACCCAGTTTCCACTTTTTTGAAGCTGCATCGTGATACTCCTGACAGGGAATGGAAAGCACACCTGCTAGTCTGAATTTCAAGTTTCACAATCAATTTTCCCACCCACTCCAATTAAAAATCCTGTGCTTTATGCTTTAGAAGAGTTTTATGCTTTAGAAGAGCTTTATGCTTCAGAAGAGTTTGCAGTCCAGCTCAACTGTGAAGCATTGTGTGTCCTAGAAAGTGGATGGATTTCTGGAGTGAATAAATTCAGCCTGCCTTAAGAAATACTTTCTCCAGTGAGAGAGCAAGTAAGTGAAATTCATCCTGAAAGGTTACAATTTGTATATCAGTGCTCAATTACCAAGTCATTGAGGCGTGCTGAAGCAGTCAACCAAAATACAGAGAATTGTCCTCTACATGAGGATCGTTTAGTAGGTGCACGGGAAGTCAAATGTCAAAATATGTGGACTATAAAGGGGAGATATATTTAATGGTGTGCTTATCACATATTCCTTAACTTTGTCTTCTCAAATGCCAAAAGAAATCCAGGCTTATCCTACCTTAGTAGACTGATGAGAGGGAGGAATCAAATAATCACTAAATTAGTAGATGAGACATGAAAAAAATAGGACAGAGGGAGTTTAGAAAATAAATCAACATCAATCACAACTTTTATCAAGTTTCCAAATTAAATGTATTGGCCCTGTAGACCAAGTGTGTTTGTCTTCATTTTGGTACTCTGTGTTGACCCTGCATTTGTTCATACATCCAGTGGGGACTGTTTGATTTGCTGGTTGTCCTGCTTATATATCCACCAGACCATGAGGTAGCCTATGTCATGGATTACCATAACTTTGCATTTCTGAATCCCTTCCTTCTAGCCCAGGATCTGCTGTATAATCAGTGTCCAATAAGTGTGTTTAGTGAATCAGTGTAATATGAGATGAGTGGTTGAGGATTGACAAAAAATTATCTTTATTTTTCTAAACCCACAGGAACCTACTTGGGTCAACGTTTACTCCTAAGTATTCCCTGCTTTATGTTCTTTGCTTCGGTTTCCTTGACTGTTACAACTACATGTCATACATTTTAACCATATCGATTACATACATTGTAGACATTTCTCTGGGAGTTCCATGTTAAGAGAATGAATTTCTTAGTTGCATTTTGATTGAAGAACATTCATGTTTAATGTGTCAGTGATGTTTAATATTTTAATACTATTAAAATTTTTGGCTCATCCACCTAGTTCTTTATTTTCATTCATTCACTCAAAGAGCATTCACTGACTTTCACATACTATGTACAAAATATGATACTAGATGCTTGGACAGATACACCATTGAAGAAGGAAAATGATGTTTCTTTTAAGAGCTTTCTGTCTGGCAGGCTTATTTGGTCTATGCTTGCAAAAGTCCCATTATTAGAGAATATATGGGGGGAATGTAAAGATAGTCAACCAGTGCTTCTAGCCTTTTTAAGGTCAGGGATGCCTTTAAGATTATGATGAAAGCTAAAGGTTTTCTCATCATAATTGCATATTGTGCATATATTTCAAATTTTGCATATTATTTCAGAGGAGTTACAGAAAAATGGAAGTCTACACAGGAGTTGAAGATTAAGAAAAATCCTCTAATTTGGTCAAAAAGATTTATTTTAAAGATAAAAAGAGCAATCAGAAATGATAAAATATCATTTCTCAGTCCATCACTGTTAATTTTATGTCTTTCCTTTTAATGGCAACTTTTATCAGCTCATGTTTGAAGAGTCCCTCCTTCCTTTTCCTCATTACCTACCTAACCCTTAAAACAAACATCATCTGTGTATCTTTCCCTGACAGCCTATTTCTTTAGGATATTCTGCAAACATTCTAATCATTCCAGTATCAGTTGTCTTTTCCAAACCTGCATAACTATTAGTCTGAATAATATTAACCTCAAGTAAAATCACATTTCTCTAGATCGTCAACCACCACTACCATTCTAAAATAATGAGTTGTTGAAAATGTAGCCACTACTTGGTTCCTATTATTTTATTGAATTGACATATGTAACTTATTTATTTTATAGAAAATCACTAAGCACAAATATCTTCTTAAATGTCCAAATTAGATGAAATTACTGTATAGTATAAACAGATAGCAAATCTACAGTAATTCAGATTATTTAAAAACAAGATAAAAAGCTTTCTACTATTGGAATTGTAGATTTCTAATAAATTTTACCAAACAGCTTAGATATTTTTCTTGCAGGACATATTTTGCTCTTGAGATATTCATGTTCAGCACACATACATCGCAATTAAGATAGCAGCATGAAAAAATAGTGTTAGCTATTAGTGTCATGTGTGACAGTGATATAAAATTAATTGATATATGAGTTACAAAATTATACTGCAGGTTATTGCTTGAAGGCCTAATGGTGATCCCCAGCTTCTTCCATCAGGTGACAGTTTTAATAACTGCTAGTGATGCTCATTTTATCTGTAGCAGCTGCTTGATTCCTCCTGCTTAGAGGAAGGATTTCAAAAAAGAAAACTTGAGGTCTTTGGGAAAAAGAAGAAAAAAAAAGAACAGTTGGAGGAAATATATTTCATTTATAGAAATTTATTTATCATAGATTTATCATATCCATTTCAGGTTTTCTCATGTTTATATGATGGAAAAGCTAAATACTTTTAACTATGAAAATTAAAAATAAATCTATATCGTTTCCAGATAACTTTAAAGATGATTTTTAGTGCTACATGTAATCATCCTAATAATTGGTAAACTACATCAATCTAATTTTGTAGAATAATGAAAATAATATTTTGAGTTACCCTTTTACAATCATTTCAGTTTAAGATGCCTTAGGTTTAAGGCATTCTGGTTTCCCAACAGGTAAATTAATATTCCCAAACACATGCAGATTCACTAGACAAATGCCTCAGCATAGGCATAAGATTTGTTCCTCTTTGTTCTGTGTATTCTGAAGAAAACAAATTTGCCCAACAAATCATCTGTTTCTAAAATTTATCCATTATGTAATCAACACTTGCATGCTTTATTAAACGTATTTGTAATTTACTACTCTAAATGAAATCATTTAGACAATAACTTATCAACTAAGGCATGATCACCTGTTCATATAACTATGTAATAGATAATGCATATGTTATTAAGGTCAACTTTGTTTCGCACGTGCACTCATTTACATATGCATGTACATGTACGTCACTAACTACCACTTTGTAGCCGTGTAAGAAATTCCGTTTTTTAATACATACACATGAATATCTCTTTAATACTGTGCTAAATTTGCTTTACAAAAATCAGTTTCTTTAAATAAACTATGACAGCAAAAGAAGAGAAATAAAATGGTTATTTATAGAACTGAAGAAAGAGACTTTAATATCTGTATCATAGCTCTTCAGTTACGCTGCTTCACTTATTCAAGCACTTCACTTCCTTGTAACTTTTTTTGATTTATTTTATAGGAAGTCTTTCACATAGTTAAGTGTCTTTCATTTGGATCAAGAATTTCTAAGGGAATCCATGGAAATTTTTATGGATGGATATTTAAGACAGTCTTTTTCTGGGTTGGCATTGGAAGGCAGATAGAGGAACTAACTGATACTTACCTGATTTACCAATAATCAGACAGCCCTATGTGTATTCTATAGCAGACTCTTACATAAGTATTTCCATCAAGTTCTTAGAAAAAGATGATGATTTAGAGCAATAGAGGTCACCCAGCTAAGGGAAATTGGGAATTTTGTCTCTCACCAGTTCGGTTTCTGTATAAATGCTGTTCCAAACTTCATTATATTTTACTGCCCCCATTTAACATGTGCACTGCTTAGACTCATCACGTAGACAATCGGATAAATAATACTTTTATGACCCGATTCAGGCAATAGTATAACACTATGGTGCTGTAGGGTTTCACTCAGGAATAGCCAGACTAATTTTTTTTTAAGCATCAAAAAAGAAATTTCATCTGTACTGGAATCCTTTGCAAAGGAGTTGAAGAGGATTAATTACACAAAACAGAACAAATGGTACTAAATATCCCATCCTTTTCTCCAACAATTTCTGCAGACTGACAAGTACTCAAAACTTTTTCCTATTCCCCCCCTTTCTCCTAGTACCAGTTTTTTTCTGTTTGTTTGTTTTTTCACTCTTTCATTCACCTTCTAAGTCTTTCCTGACCTTGATCCATTTAGTAGCTTTCCTAAAGTAAATCAATTTCGTTATTCCTGGTTTCTTTTATTCTTCCCGTCTAGCCATTTCCAGGATGAAAATAAAAGATGAGAACAGAGCATGACAGATCAACACTTTTTGGACAGATGTGGGTGGAGAGAGTGAGGCATCAATGGACACTGAATAGTGGTACAATAATGCTTTAGTCCCACTGAAATATTTACTGTCAAAAAACTGCCAAGAGTTTATATATTGGCCTCTCTGTTTTATATGCATTCTTTACCTCAATTGATCTTTTTAATAGATATTGTTCCTTTTATTCCTAATAATGAGAAAACAACTTAAGGTAACTTAAAGACACAGAACAAGTAAATGTAGGGACCAAATCTAAACATAGATCTCCTGATGCCACATGGTCCATGCCAACCATTGATACCAATATTCTTCCATTGACAATATGAATAACAATACATTTATTATTATAAAACTTTGTTCTGTGATAAGCAATACTTTATAATTCTCAAAACCATGTAAACGGAAGAGGAAATAAATATTTTAGTAGGAGTTAGCCCAACAGGGCAATGATATAGTTCAAACCATAGGTGAGAGTTGTAAGAGTTTACTGAATACTGAGAAAATATCAGTTCAACTCTGTGAACAAATGCTATCACTGAATCAGAAAGCAAGTTCTCTAATGCTAGTTTATGGCTTTCACTTTCCAGAAATATTTTGAACAAGAGCTCTTTCAAACTTTCACCACTCTTTTCAGACCCTACCACCTCCATTTCACCTTTAGCCTCAGAGAAAATAATTCATCAAATATGAATTTTTTCAATTCCATTTCACTATCATTTTTAACTATACTTTAACTTCTTATCTAGATATCCTTTTGTCTTCAGGAAAGAGTCTTTCACAAATTATCTTTTAGATGGTTTTCTCCATGATCTTGTTTTAATCTATTAACTCCATTATGATCTTTCCCTATAAATTATCTATCAGTCTTTACACATCCTTAACTTTATTTCCTCAGTTTACAGGGTTCTTTTTTCCTGTATTTATCTTCAGTGAAAAACAGCAAACATAAAAAATAAGCCCATACACTCTAAGCTCAACTCAGACTTTCTTGTTACCTGCTGTTTTATTTTTTCCCCTTTATTCTGGAAATATACTATAGTTCTTTAATTGTCTTAGCCTCCTCAGACTACCGTAAATAAGATTTTTCTTTTGTTCTTCATCAAGATAATTTCAAAGTTTTCCAGTTTCTTTCTTTCCAACTGAGCAGCCTCCCCTATTCTAATCTTCCTTTCTCTGTCCATGAATTTAGACACTATTATCCAACATAGCAGCCCTATCCTCTCACCTGTATCTTAAATCACATTTCTAACAGTTTTTGGACATTTCCCTCTAAATCTCACATTATTCCCTTCAATCTCGTATTCTCAAAACAGAACTTACTACCTTTCCCCCTGAATTATTGTTTCCTGTCTACTTTAATTAATGGTGCACCCACTCAGGGGGGCACTTGCACTAGGTCCACCTCCACTTCCTGCAATGTTCTCGTACTGACCCATTTGGCACCATCATTTCACCTCCAAAATACCACTTTATGCTCATGTCTCCTTTCTTGTTTTCATTATCCAGGCTTAGGCACTGTTTGTTAGATAGCTGAGAAGGTGTTGTAATACCTTGTTAATTAGCTTGACTGCTTTCTTCAAGACCTTTCTCTCTGAGTCATTCTCCAAACTGCTGACAAATTTCTCCTTTTGTCACATAATGATATACTTCTCCTTTAAAACACTGTTTAAAAGTTCCTTTAATTAGTGTCTTCCCTCTGCTAAAGAAGTCAAGTCCAAAACATTTGAGCATGTTAAGCCCAGCCCTTCCAGAGACAATTGCACCATCGCTGTCCAGCCACATTTTTAAGCTCCCTGCCAGGCACTCTAATCAAGTAGCTCTGGACTGCTTGCTGGAGGGACTGTGCGATATGTACCTGTATGCCTTTGATTTAAATTGTTTCTTCTTCCTGAAATGCCCTTTTACTTCCCTAATCTTATTCAAGCGTTTAACTTTCTCTCTTCCATTATTTCCTTCTGTGTGTGGGAAATCCATAGCTATCTTTCAACCCAAATCAAAGATTTTCTCTTTCAAGCCTTCCCATGTCTTATTCTGCTTTTCTTTACTCTTAAAAAAACGGAAGAGTACCCTCCCCTCTATCCCCTTAGCCTTTGCAGGTACATCTGTTTAAAAAATTATTTCTTCAACTGGTATTTGTCAAATGCTTATTACACGCTAGATGTTAGAGATTTGAGTGTCATTTTCTGGTCTAGTGACTTGCTCTTGGAAACTTGCATTGTTATTTTAATTTTATGCTTAATCTTATTACTAAATTGTTACTGTCTTGAGGTTATTCAGGGTTTGCACAAGACCAGGACAGGACTTGACTCCAAAAAAGCTATACAAATGTTTATTAATTAATGAATATAGTATTCCTTTCACTCCGTCACTGTTATGCTCTGAAATGTTTTGGATGAGTCTATAATATTCATATTGCATTGCAGTTATTACCTTATGAGGCCCCAAATACATTCATAGTATCCTCATTTCATGCATTAGTGATGAAAGTATCATAACAGGGAATAGAGACAAAGCTAATAACATACTCTAAGTCAGACTTTTTTCCCTCCTGAATTTAAGTGATAGGTACAATGTCCAATCCAATAACTTTTATACTTTATCAAAAATTAGATACTTTTATGGGGGGAAAATTAAACATTTGATGTTGCAGGATTGACTATAGAGGAAGAAATTACATATTTATTAGGTTATTATTTAATTATTGTAACTTTGTTTTAACTGGAATTGCATAGAATTGATAATAATCAAGAAACTCTTGAACCTATAGTTTTAGGTAACTTAGTGTGTGCATGTTGCTTTTTCCAGAAAATATCTTGTTTTCCTTTTGGGGTGAGAGGTACTGCCTATATTCAAAGGCATAATCGAAATTGAAAATAATATTTGGAATAAAATTAAGTACGTAGAATTTGTGGGAGAACTTTGAGAGAATTTAAAAAAAAAAAAGTAGTATTTTCCCTAGAGTTATGAAATGAAAGGTAAACCGTATTTTCAAAATACCTGGTTCAGTTCATTTTTATAAGGCAAATAGTAAAAGACAATTTGAATGTATGATTGGAACTTTATTTCTACATACCATATAAACATTTGGTTTGGTTTCATAGAGAGAAGAAAACAAGTCTTGGAAGCTGAAATGTAACTTTCATCTCTATTATTATTTACAGCCAATAGATTTTTGGAAATTACGTTGAAAATTATTTTTCACAGCATTAGAATGTCCCTGTGACTGTGATTCTGCCAAAGAATCTAGTGGTCACAGAATGATTGAACTGTTTGATTGCATTGTCAAAATAGTCAACACAGTAATTTCAATTTAACAAAACCACATAACCTTTCAAGCTCACAGAAAGACAACTTGGACAAGAGAAAATAGATATTTCTGTGAAAGACTATATTGTATTCCACTTAATTCATATACTACTGTTTTTATTTGCCTACTCCTTTCTTATAAGTCATTTATTTTGTTCACTTAAATTGTGTGTGTGTTTGTGTAAGTGAATAGTTATTGCCCACTGAGTGGGCAATTTTCTATCAATTTCAGCTGGCAGAATTTTATGTTAAAAAAACTGTAATTGTGAAATGGATGACTTCTCTAGGAAGACAAGAAATGAACCATAGACAAGGGATTTTTTGTTTGTTGGGTGGTTTTTTTATTTGAGTGGCAGTCACTGTGAAGTACCCTCACAAGAGGATGTAGTTTCTCATAAAAATAATATAGAGATGAAAATCCTGGTCAAGAACTGAAAAGCATATGAGAATGAGAATAGAAAATCACAGCATAATGTGGAATGACACCTCACCATTGGTCAACAAGCTATTCTTGCCATAGTGTCCATTGGCCAATATTTGCTATATAGAAAGTCATTGAACTAGGGGACGAAATTGAGAAGAGTAAAGATTCCTGGAACAATGGTCTAACCAATGAACTGATACTGTTTTCAGCTAGCCAAAGTTAATAGGACAAAAAATATACTTCAAAGTTAACATGAAGAGATAAAATCTGATTAATAATGATAATACACTTCATTTCTGAGTTCTCTCAGTGTGCATGCCACAGCCTGTTCATGAGTCGTATATAATATTAATGGTTTTCACAACTCACTCATGAAGTGTATATTATTATCCCTATTTTATACATGAGAAAACTGATGTATGGGATATTTAAATAATACTGAAGCCATAAAAATACCCCAATATGTTTGCTTCCAAATTTTTTTTAATTATTTCAGTTTCTTTGTTAAATCCAGAAACTGTGATTAGTTTCGTGAGAACAGGAATACAAAGTGCCATTGAAAAGCACAGGACTTAGATCTGCCAGAAGATCTGACTTTTAAATTAAAACATATGGTAGATCTCATGTAAGAAATGGGGGAGAAGAGAAGAGTGGTGTAAGCAGAAGGCAAAGGATCTATCAAGGCACTAAGAAAATTCACATTGTAGTGTAAGGCCAAATTAAGTCAGTTTGGGCTAGACCCCAAGTTTGCAGGAGAAAGGGGCAAATTGCAGACGTTAGTTCAGTCCTGGAGATCCTTTGCACTAGATTTACCAATGTGGGACAAAAGCTTAATTCTAGGTTTTGGAAGAATTTAAGCAGGGATTTAAAATAACCAAATGCATGTTTAAAAATGGAGTATACTCCAGAGAGTGAGTTGGAGGGAAACAAAACTTAATGCAGGAGGTGGCTGCCAGGAGGCTCTAGGCAGGAGATCCTCCTGGGTTAGACAGTGGAAATGCCAACTGGAGTGGAAGAAGAGATGAGATTCTAGGGCTAAGCAGGAAGTAGGAAATAAAATGACCCTAATTTAATGATTCAATGGACGTGTAACTTGTTTGAGAAGCAGAGGTTTAGAAGTAGTCCCATGTCTCTGGTTACCAATAATAACAGAATTTAACTACCAAAATTCTTCTTGTTCTATTGCCATGAAATCCAGCCAGGTGAATATAGTTAGAACTAGGAAAACAGAGTTTGAGCAGATGGGTGAACTGTGGTGCGTGTTTCTGAGAAAGGTGAACGCAGAGATGAGAACAAGTCAATATTGGAGTGACAGTTTGGAGTCTGGTTGGGGGGAGTTGAGTGTGTAGTATATTTAATTTGTGTTTAGTGAGACAATGTATGTGATTCAGTCACTCTTATGTGTAGTTATTTATAACCACTATCGCATGTGATTCAGTTTTACTCACTGTGCTGACATACTCTGCATCATGACCCTTGGATGCAGGACCAGTGGTCATGTCACAGCATGAATGTGCTTAATGACATCTGAAGTATGTGGGCAGTGAATAAGAACCAAGAAACCAGTCTATAGAAAGTTCTTCCAAATCTTGCAGCTCATTTATAAGAAAAACCTATGGAGAGGTTTCCCCAGATTCAACAGCCATGCACTTTCCTTGGCACTTACAATAATAAGTTGTGAAATGTAAAAAAATTTTTCTAAGCTAATGACAATTTAAAAATTTGATCAAATATTTAAGAGAAAAGGCTGGATTAACTTATTTTCCCCTCTGTATAAAATATAACAAAAAAGATGATTCAAGTATCTAGCTAAAAAAAAATGTAGAGGAAAAGGTATTGTAGAGCTTTGCCAGTCAGTTAATTCATAAAAACATTGCATTCGTTTTTGAATCAATTGATCCTTGATGTATTTATCAGCCTTTTAAAATTTGCAGTGTGTTGTAATTTCACATTTTAAATAAATATCTGTTTTCCTAATTAGTGGAAGGAGAATCAATGGCTAGATGCTGGCACTTTCCTCAAAGCACAGCTGGGCATATGGGAATCTCATGTGAGCAAGAGATCCACTTGTTCCAAATTGAGGATATAGTATTCACTGTAAGACACATGGTAGATTACTTAGAATATGATAAGAGTGGAAACCCTTTAAATTATAGGTCTGACTTATGCAAAGATATGATTCAAACTTAACAAAGAAGCAGAGACATTCTAGGTTAGAGGTCACTCAAACTTTAATAAGCCTAAAGGTTACCTGAGGAGATTTATAAAATTCTGATTTGGGGGCCCTGCCTCTGGAAATCCTAACGAGAAACAAGGACTTGCTTTAGTTCAACGCGCATTCCCGATAACTCTAATCCCCACAAACGACTTTGTTGACTATTGATTTTCAGGCAATATGGGTTTCTGTTGATGCAAGTGGTTTGGAGTATTGATTCCCAAAATTTCCCCTCCCACTCTTGAGGAACTGAAGCAGATTTAGATTGTTAATTAGGAAATATTCTCTGAAAAGTCTCCCTATATAATAAAATATTATAATATAAAATATTTTATAATAATTGGAACATAACAGGATTGTATATGTAAAAGCAAGTGAATTTGTTACATGCCAACGTGATTGATTCTGGCCTAGAAACCTCAGAAATTAGTTATGGTGCTGAAAAAGAAAATCAATCACATATGAATAGTTATCCAAATTAAACGACTATATATATATATGACTATATATATATATGACTATATATATTAATTTGGTAGATTCAATTTAATTTTAAATCTCTCATATATATGATGTTTATTGTATGCTTTGAAGACATCACCTCAGGTTGCTTCTCCTTATTCTAAAAACTAAATTTTTAAAGTATGTCTGCAACTAATATATTAAAATTAAGAACCTTTGTCATATTATTTTAAAATCAATTTTTAAGTATAATTCATATTGTCAGATTATTATGACTATGAACAAAATGGTGAATAGTTTTCAATCTTTCAATGTACAAATGAATCTTTAGAAATTAACAAAAATAACTCAGAGCAAAGTTGGAAAACAAGCCAGATAGAAGTCAGTGGCTCAAAAACAGGGTAAGGATATTAAGTAATAAAGTTAGTGTATTTAAATGAAGCAAATCTAGTAAATTTTCACCAGGAGGCATTTCAAAAGAAAAGAGTCAGACCTTTAATATTTATCCAGTGTATATGTCTGCATAGCACAGTATTCAAATACAAAGAGCACTAGGAGGATTTGAATGATGCTGTTAGCTAATATGTGGTTTTCTAGAGGAGGACAGTCATGACCAAAGCCCTGGAGCCGTTTGCCCAGGAGAAAGCAGCAAGACCATTTTGGAGCCAGTGTCCTGACCTCTAATTTGTTCAGCTTTCTTTTTTGCTTTTCAGCTAACACCAAACTTTTTTGGAGTGGAATATATTTAACTCTTGATTTTTAAATGTATATCAATGTGAAAATCAACTGAGTTCACATTTTTTATCTTTATTTAAAGTAATGAATCACCTGTGCAGGTGTTATCTACACTCAGATGATAGACTGTCCCACCAGAAGAGCTATTTCAAACACTGGTAGGAGGAACGTAAGAGAAACACATCTTGCTCTTGCTCTACTTGTCACTGCAAGTAGGTAAAATAGACAAATATTTTAAAGGAGAAGATAGAATTCTTTACTGTGTATATGCATAAGAATCTTAGTATGTGGTCTGAGTTGGGTGATGTGCTGAGAAAAGGGATGTTACTTTGTCTATTCCAGGGTATAGATATAATTTGATAGATTCAATTTAATTTTAAATCTCTCAAACAATAAATGCTTTTTTTTTTTTCATGGAAGTAAATAAGAAAAGGTGGGGAGGTGGTAGGGTTAGAAATTGAAGACATTGAGGCAAGAAAAAGGAGGCAGGCTACCAGAACTTTAAATGTGCACTAGGAGCGACTCCTGTTACTACAATCAGCATTTTTATCCTGTATTCTTCTGTGAGTACTCAACTTAGGTATGGGGAAATTTCCAAGGCTGTATAGTTTTCATCAAGAGAAGGAGCGCTTACAGTTTATTATGTCAATTAAGCAAATAATGTGATGTTAAATAGTTGAGATATGAGTGAAGTAAAGTACAGATTTTGGTTTAGAATTTTGACTTGGTCTTTCTTGCACATAATTACCCAATGTTTTGCTTCTATTGTCAGTAGCAGCATTTTCACTCAGTTTTATGAGGGGGCATTTAAACACATTTCCAAACATTTGTCCCAACCTCCAAACCTCTCAAAGTTATACACTCTCTCTTCCTTATTTCCTTAATTCCAATGGAACTATACAGAGTATTTGAAATTAAACGGTAGAATTCTTGAGTATTTAGTTTAGACATAATAAATACTATCATGTATGCATTAAAATATTATATCAAAATATTTAAGGCTTCGTTGACAATAGTATCAGCTAAGTAAAAATGAAGATGATTCAAAACCAAACAGATATGACCCAAATCTCTTTATTGGGGGATGGAGAACATATAACATAAAAGCAAATACCAGGTGTTCAGAACCTTCCCCTACTAATTTACATTTCTTCTTATTTCAGAGTTCACAAATCTCAGACTTCTAATTCATTCATTACAATACTAAACAATAATCCACTGTAATTTGTCTAGCACAAGTATCAGCATGTTAAGAAAAAGTTTGAATGTCCACGAATCAACTTCTGTCTTCAAATCTGAAGGAGAGGGACAAAAATGCATAATTTTTTCCTTTGTCAGAGAAACAGAATAGGAGGAGTGAAATTTTTTTTCTTTTCTTTTTTTTTTTTTCTAAAGCTCATCCTTAAATGTTTTCTCCCTGTTATTTATTTTTGTATTATACACTTTTTAGAATGAGAAGGTTTTGCTCACTTGAGTTAACTCAATAACATAAGGAAAGAAGAATAATCAAAAGCTCATTTTTACAGCTGGGCCTTAAAGGTATCCAGAAGCCATTATAAAATTAGGCTTGATGGGGACACAGGTATGTCTAAACAGCCTTTTCAGTGTGGAGAATAAAAAGCAATTGGAGAGAAAAAGCGTCATTCTGTATCCAGTACTATACTAATGTTCATGATAATAGCTAACGTGTATTTACTATTGGCTCTTGCTTGGTAGCAATATTAGGTGCTTTGTATACATTATTCAGTTTAGCCTTTACATAAATTCTAGTTATTATTCTTTTCCCAATTCCCAATTAGGAAACTAAAATGGAGCAAAGTTCAGTAACTGGACCACAGTGATACAGCTAACAAATCACCGAGTCATACTTTTGCCCTCTATCCCGAGTCTACCCTTATGACGAATCTTTTTTTTTTTTTTTTCGATCTTACAACTTATGTTCCAGTCACCAACTTTCAAAATCTCTTTTATTATTCTGATAAACCACTTACCTCCCACTACAGAAGAGTACCAAATTGTTCAAATCACTTCCCGTCATCCTCATTGGGCAGAAATTTTGTATTAGCCCACTTCATTGGTTGTCTTGGGTCATGCGCTTATCCCTGGTCCAATCAGCTATGACTAGAGCAAAAGACATCTGTAAAAACAGCATAGCAGTGTGGGGAGGGTATAGCTCACTGTAAAGTGTGTGTTTGGCATGCAAGAGGTTCTGGGTTCAGTCCCCAGGACCTCCATATAAATAAATACCTAACGACCTCCTCCCCTCCTCCAGAAAAATAGCATATACTAACATCTGCTAAAGAAAGAGGTAGAAGGTGAAAACTTCTTCAAAGGATGTCAGGATTTTGGCAGGCATCCTGTATCTCCGTCCGTTAAATATTAACTGCTCAATCTTTCCTCCAATCTTTAGAGACATATCCATTTCCCTAACATCTGTTCCCTACCACTTTACTGTCTCCCTGTATTTTTTTTTTACATTGATTAAAATTTTACAGTTAGGTTGAACACGCTAGTATTTAGTATACTCTAGCTAACTATGAAGGAATGGAAATTTCTTCTATTTAAATTTTCAAAACTTTTGAGTTTTCAAACTGAAAACACTGTTACTACTTAAATATTGAGAAGGAAATAATTTTCCTCAGTAAAGTTTTTTTTAGATAAATCTTTCACCATGATTAATTAAAATATGTGTTGAAGAATGTTTAAGATACATAATGATATTTACATAACTGTGTTTATAGTTCCAGATCAAAGAAAGGATAAATATCCTTGGGAAACAAGAGCATGAATGTATATGATAAATGATAATAAGGTAGACAATTAAAACATAATGAGGTATTGTGTTAATATACCTATTTTTAAGTTGTAAAAATTGAAATTCATTTAGTCTCTTTAAATATACAATACAATTTGGGAAATTCAAAAATTTAACAGAAATATGAGATGGCAGGTCTTGCATGTTTTTTCTTGAATGTTTATTATCTAAATGTTAACTTTTTCTTATCTCTAATTACGTTTTCCAAATACATTTTAAAGTGGCTTATACATTTAGAGTACTTGAAAGAGATTATTTAATCATAGTGGAAGATATTCACTTTAATCTTACAGAAATCAGGACTTATTCATAGGTACTATCAATCAAAACACACAGAACCCCTATAATTTTCTTATTTTTCATGTTTGCTTACACTTTTACCTCCCCAATCATCTGCTAATAATCTCTCAAAAGATGTACATTATAGGCTTCACACATTCAGATTCTGTTTCATGGCCACATCCATAATGCTTGTCCTTTTTTCTATGAAACACAGATTTCTATTATACATCCAGACTGCTCTTTGACTACAAGCCAAAAGACTTTTAAAAATATATATATATATTTTTTGAAGGAGGTAATTAGGCTTATTTGCTTATTTAATGGAGGTACTGGGGATTGAACCCAGAACCTCACACATGCACTCTACCACTGAGCTATACACTCCCTCCTCCAATGGACTTAAAAAATATACATACTCATTCGTAAAACAAAGAGAAGATAATTCAATTCACAAGTAATATCAAGACTTGGCTTATTTTAATGGGAAAAACCATTATTTTTTATTATGATATTAAGAAGATTTTAGGAATGGTTTTCCTGTCTTACCAAGCTCTGAGGGGAAAGAAATGTAAATATTCAAATTAGAAGATTGAATTTGATCCAAATGCTACAAAGTAAAAGATTGAAATGCTTAGGTTTTTTGGCACACTGAGTAATGTGTAAGTGAGGAAGAAAACAGAAATCCTTTCTTCTGATTAGAGGGTGACATAAACCTTGGTGTTACTTTTGCACGTAAACATACACGTATGCTTTTGTATCTTTTAAAGATCCATAAGATATATTGAGATTATACATAAATATATATAAAGATAAAATATACATATAAAAATGTATTTTTAACCAGCATCTGCAGTGTATGCTACGTGTGTGTGTATTTTCAAAGCAAGTATGACTAATATTAATTAGTTAATTAATTAGTTTTAATTCTAGCTTTTAGATATGTCAGATTTACTGTGCCTTCCTTCTCTGAATTAGATTACAAGTTAAATGTATGAATTTTGGTGCAGTAGAAATTTCAAGATATCAAATGAAAGAAATACTTCTTTAGTTCTCTATCAAAATTGATAGTCAAAAGATATCTGAATATTGGCTGTATAATGTTCCATCCTGTGCTGAAAGTGGTTGTCTTCCATTATCAACTCTCTTGGATTCCCAAGGTAACATTTTTCCTGTGTGACTGTAGGCACATGATGATAAAACTATTACCTAGGGTTTTGCAGTGGCTTTGTTGTAGAGGCTGGACAGGCAGAACAGGGACTCAAAGTATTTCCTCTGTTTTTAACTTCCCTAAAACCAAAGAAGTATTTTGAGTCCCTCTCCCTTGTTTTTTGAAAAATAGCATTTTGCAGGATAGGGAATGTTATTTGTTGCAAAATTTGTATTTAAACTTTTTCTGGAATATCCTATAGAAGTCTTTTCCTTAAAATGACCAGCTATACATATTAGACGAGCAAGTGAGGAGGATTTTTCAACAAAGTAAATATTCAACAAAGGAACTTTACCTGCAGAATTGCGTGTATAGTTAATTCTCCCACACAGCTGCTGTCTTTCTGGGACGACTACTGTAGCTTAAGAATACACCTTTGGAATGAAGTGACGCTTACTTAAAACCTAAATTTCCTCAGACACATAAGATTATTTATATGCCAGGCACCAGGTTGTCTCATGACATTTTTTCAAGTTCTGTCATCATTGAATCTCCTAAAACTAACATGTTCCTGAACATGGTCAGAAAATATGAAGAAAGTGTATGAGGTATAAAAAATACAAATATTTAAAATAAGATAATGTCTTGGACTGACTGATAAAAAACCTACTAACAAGTATAGGTTAGGATGTGGTATAAAAGTAAGTTTAGGGTGTATTTTGACACTGTATTAGAGGGCAGTTTGTCTAAGTGCATTAAAAGCTCTAACAATTCTTTTGCAAAACCTCACTTTTACTCATTAAGGGTTTGTTTTTTTTTTTTAAGTAAAATAAGTAACCAAAGATTACCTACAAAGTTGTTTGTGATTTTCAGTTTTACCTAACATCTATTTTTGAACATTAAGGTGGTTCCCAATTTTTAAAACTTTAAAAGATATGGAAAATTCATATAGTGGCCTGTCATATTCTTATTAAATTCATTAAGCAGAATTACCAGTATGAAGATTTACCACAAAATATTTTGAATTTTTTTTGACTCAAAAAGGCAATGTAGAAAGCAATATTAAGTACTTTTAAAAGCTTCAGCAAATTTATATGTATTTTTTCTATATAGAAAAATCTATGCAAACATCTAAAAATGCGGTAGCTGTTACTGTCCACAAGTGGTCAACGTCAGAGGATTTTATTTTTTTCCTTTTTTATTACCCTCCATTTTCGTATATTTTAATTAAATGTAACTTGTGCAGTGAAAATTATCACCAAATCTTAAACTACATAAAATAATAACCCTCTAATACATAGTCTGATAACATGGCTTCATATGTTTGTTCGATTGAAGTATACTGTTTCTCAATAATTTCTAAATTGTGCAAAGAAAGAACAAGCATTGGTATAAAGTGAGAAAATGTGTGCATTTATATCTCTTCCTGAAAACATTATGAGCTTAATTTATGTTCCTTTAGGCCCCCATGACTACCTTTTCTAATTTCCTATTAACATTAAAATGTTACATTAGACCTTTTCTTTGATAGAGTAATAATTACTTTCAGGAGGATTCATTTAAATTTCTCATGACATGTGTCTTCTGCAGTGAAGTACTTAATTATCTCTGTTACTTAAAGTTATGTTTGGGAAACCCACTGAACTTTTATTCATATTTCACAATTACCCAAATAACACAAGCCCACCTAGTTAGGACCTCTGTTCTCTATCACATTAACTAATAAAGATGTTCTTCTCATTTGATAGTTTGGAGTTTAGACATATGTCTGCCAAAGGGTAACCATTTCACGAAAACCACTATCTCACCATCCTTTGTGTTTTTTCCCCCTAGAGGACTTTCATACATTTTAAGTATCTGTTTGATCATGGAGATAAAATAAAAGGAGCTGGAAAGTTCATTTACTCCATCCCTTTGATTCTGGAGAATACTAGGGAAGGAAATTGTTGACACTGTCATGCAGAGTGTGTGCCTGTGGTGCTTCCAACCTCCTTTGTTGTTAACATTCGATCTTTTCATCTACAGTGTACCTTCCTGATTGCTCCCATTTCCATAAATACCTTCCTTTTATCTTTTATGCACAATGTTGTAAATAAATGATGAGCAAAGTTTCACTTCTTCCAGGGATAGTGGCTACCTTTACAGGTCTGAGACTGAAACATTGAATTTTAGGCAACATCCAGGGGGTGGGAAAGATTGGAGAAAAAGAAAGCATTGAGATCTGTTTTGGAAATATAAGGTTGGTGCAAAGTCTCAGTAGTTTAGAGTCAGTCCTTAATGTTCATACTATTTCCAAGTAGGTTTCTTAAGTCCAGCATCTGTATTGTGTACACACGTATATGTGGGATGTCAGGATGGGTTGTAACCATGGCTGAAGGTACTGCTGGCATTTAATGTCCAGAAATCAATGGTGTAAATATACTCCCAATGAAAAAGTTGTTGTTCTCAAAATGCCAATAATCCCTAAATTGAAAAAGAGCTCCTCTAGTAGTTATGATGGCAGGTTTTGTGTCAGTTAGATGAGTGTTTGTGTCTGGATCATGCTAGTTGGGTGATTTAACTTTTCAAACAATCTCGTATCTGATTTGCAAGATGCAAATAACAGATTTTTGTGAAAAATTAAATGAAATACACAAAATGTTTATTTTAGCATGTGGCACATAGTGGACACTATAATAATTATTACCACTTATATGTTATTTTATTATCTCCCATAAAAGAAGTCTCTTTAAAATCTAGCAGCTTAAAATAACAAAGTAAGAAGTCTTATTGTCTGGTTATGAGGAGCATATTAAGACATTGACTATATTCAAGCCAACCAATGTGAATATTCAACCTATTTTCCAGCCTATCTTTGACACATAAACTAAAATTCAGTTAACGTTAATCATTTGGTGTTCCATTAATATTCAGTATTTTCCCTATGCGAGTTTCCTTTTGTTTGGGATGCCATCTTGCTTGGCAGTCCCATTCTGTTATTCAAATGATTAAAAAATACCTTTTTTTCTGAGATTTCCACATACCTGTTACCAGTTTCTTCTCATTGGTAGTAAACTTACCCAACATACCCTAGCTAAGTAATGAAGATATTGACTGCATCACTTAACAAAATGTCTAGAGATGAGCAGGATGGGACGCTACACCTCTGGATAGCACAACAATAATGATTCAACATGCAAGTGCTGAGTACCTTTCCACTTTGCCGTCCTCACTGTGTTGACCTTCACCCCGGGTTTACTTTCTGTCCTCATGCTTTCAAGATGGCTGTGACTGCTCCAGGTTTCAGATGCTCAAAACCTGAAAAGCAACACAGGAGAGCTCTTCCTCTAAGTCTCCTGTTAGTAGAAAAAGTGTTTCCCAGAAGAGTCTGTGCACACGTTATACCTCAGTTGTCATTGGTCAACAGTGGGACACATGTCCATGCCCTGGCTGCAAGAAAGACTGGGACGGCAAGCGTATGACCTCCCCTGCCTCTGTGGTGGGAAGTGGGGTTTCCAAAAGTGGTAAAAACAGCTACTGGTTAGGCAACTAAAAATGTCTTCTGTGTGCCATCTCCTCATCTCAACCCCGAACCCCAGTGGTCCAAAGCAGGAGTTGCTCCATTTTCACGGCTCTTTGAACACTCTAGATACTCCTGTATTAGCACCTACTTCACATTATTAGAAGTATGTATATTTGTGTCTGCCTCTCAGCAATGTATGAGTAGAAATCCTATTGTCTTCATCATTACATTCTCAGTACCAACTTTGATTCACAGTAAATGAGCATTACTTAATATGTTTAAAGACTTTTAAAAATAGACAACAAAAAATTGTGATTGAAAAATATATGTACAAATCAGAATAAGAACTTGAGATAAGGAAGATTGTAGTCTTTGAAGTGCCCTTAATCGTTAAAAAAAAAAGCATAACGAATGGGATGTATTACATCATCCCAGAAAGAGCCAAAGCCTAACCATCTGCTTCATATCTCACTAAGCCTAGAGATGAGAAAAAAGATGTGAATTTTGGTACCCCCTGGGAGATTGGATGAGGATCATACAGGATTTCGAGAATAGAACTTGCAGGGAAATGCCAATAATTGGAGGCTTTCTCTTTTACATTCACGAAGGAAACCTGTCAAAATTGTTTCCTTCCTTAAAAACGTAGTATTTGGAGTAACTCTGCAGATACATTTCAGTGGGCTTTTGAGAAAGGGCAGGTTAAAAGGAAATTGAGCATTTCTGTTGAAATTTCAGAAAAGAACACAGAATTGCAAAGCATTAGTCTAATGATGATAAAAACTTGAGTTGACCATGTTGAATGTTCCAGTTTTATTTCACTGAAAAACATACCCTTTGTCTCTTGCTAAACACAGAACCAGTTTTTCACTCTTGGTATTTTTTGCTTTTTCTTGATAAAGAAGCAGTTCCAAACAAGTCTATGCTGAGTACTTTGCAATTTTCCATATCACTGCCTGGAAAAAAAAAAACAAAAAACAAGGAGCCTACCAATGTTTAAATGATCAAGGGGAAAAAAAAAAACTTTCTCCTTGAAAATTAAACGTCAAATTGAATTTGAAATGTTTACAGAGATACTTTTCATTTGTTCATTATGATAGAAATGATAAATGAGCAAAGCTTCTTCCTGGGGATAATGTACTTCTTTAAATTTTTCAATTTTGTCTTGGTTTTATATAAGATGTTCTCATAAGTGCAAATTGCCATTTGCAGAACCAAAAACACTTGGTGCTTAATAAGGCATAGAATGATTGCAAATTTGGTAGCCAATAGAAAGCATAAAATATACAACTAATTACAATTTTCTCATAATAGAATGATTCCACATTTTTGTACTTTCTCATCTAATAAGAATAAAAACATTTACATATACACATACACCACACACACACTCTCACATACCTATGTCATTTACTTGAGCATTTATACTATTTTTCTTAAAATCCTGCCATGTTCTTCCAGTCATTATTTCTAGCCTTAGTCCTGTGCAGATGTATTTTGATGGTCATTTGACATCAAGAAGAAGAAAAGGTGTTTTATTGAAGTATGTCGTGTTAAAAACTAACAGAAAGCAATTTAGAAGGAAAAGGCCTTTAAATTAATGGTAGAATAGCTGGTAGTCTGCATGTTTCCTGCTCATTTAATCAGACTTCACACAAGTGATATCTGAACTGTAAGATGAACTGGGGTCTGATATTAGCTTCCTATTGCTGCTGTCACAAATTGTCACAAACTTAGCCACTTAAAGCAACACAAGTCTATTATCTTATAGTTCTGGAGATCAGAAGCCCTAAGCAGTATCCACAGGACTGAATTCTTTTGGAGGCTCTATGTGAGAATCCATTCTGTTACCTTTTCCAGTTTCCAGAGGCTGCCCACATTCCTGGCTGCCTCCTCAGATCATTCGAGCTTCTGCTTCTCTGGTCACATCTCTCCTCTATGACTTCCCTTTTTTAAGAACACTGTGACTACACTGAGCTCACTGGGATAATCTAGGATGGTATCCCCACTTCAAGATTCTCAGTCACACAGTCACACCTGCCACACGTCTCCTTACTCTGCAAGGTGGCACATTCACAGGTTCTGGGAATTAGGAAGCGAGTATCTTTGGGGCACCTCTGTTCAGCCTACCATGGGGCTCTTATTCAAGTATTTGATTAGCCTCTCAATGAGTCTTAGCTTCAGGGATACCAGAGCTCCAGGTGGAGTTGTACATTAACTTTAAAATACTAGAACATGTGTACACATTGTGTGAGTGCATATGCACATATGTCTGTAGTAAAAGTAATTAAGTTTCTAAATTATTAATAGTGACTCGGCATGACAGTGGGAATTATCAATTAAAAACTATGTTTCCATTGAAATATGGAAACTGTTCATTACTAATTGTCTCTCTATTTCAGGCTTGGGCAGATTTTTAAGGTTGATTTAGCATAGAGAAATGATACCATGAGTTACAATCTTATTGTGTATAATAAGATTTTTCAATCAACCATAAATTTTGTGAAGAAGATAGATTTTCTTGCCAAAATGGAACTGCCAGGTTTGACCCTTTTTGACTTAATTTCTGTACACCAATCTCCCCAATGTGCATAATACAAATATATTTTTATATTCCTATTAAGCATGGACTTAAAGTGGTTTCATTTTATCTTACACTTACAATAATGATATTCCTAAAGGAATTATCTTTTTTTAAAAAAACTGTCGTTAACATATTTGGCTAAGTTACCATTGTACAACTACTGTAAAATGGTAATTTTCAGTATAGTCTTTAAGAGACTCTGGAGGGTAACATTGAATCTCTCTCAAATTTGATTTTTAGTTTTCATGGATGCTTTAATTTTATATAGTATAATCTTTGCTATTCAGGGTATTTTATTTTAAGCATGGGAAAACTTGGCTTTGTTGTGGTGATTAACTAAATAAAGCTATTTATCATTCTGATAATAAAATATAAACCACTGGTACTGCTTTGGTTTTTCTTTTTCTCCCTCTCTTTCCAAAAGTAATGTGTAATTCTTTTCAGAAAATTTGGGGGTTTTTCCCATTAAAATCACCTAGTTAGGGCAAATGTGATGTCTAAGGCAGAACTCTCTGCCCTCCAGGAACTATCACCCCATAGCTACAATGCATAAAGTGAAATACAATAGGATCTTTTTGGTGGTTTGAGTGGAGTGTTATGTAATCTAATGAAGGGAGAAAAAGTTTGTTGTAGAAGTTTCACTTAAAGGAAGTGACGTGTCTTTGGACTCGAGAGCAGGACTGGAATATTGTGACATGGGGAAGGGCATTCCAATCAAAGGAATGAATACCTAAAATAAATACAGAGACACAAAAAATGTGTTTGGGGAAAGACAGTAGAACAGTATGGAGAGCTAAAAATGTGTATCAAATGGTGAAAAGATAGTAGAAAAAAACACTGAAGAAGAAGTCCTTTAACTGTATTAGGAAAACTTTAAATGTAATTCTGAGGATTTTTTCTTTATTTACGAGTGCGTACTTTTCTGGAGTTGGTGAGTACAAAGGAAAAAAAAATGACATGTCTCCTGTTACCTGATAACTCATATCATTTCTTTATCGTTTTACATGAGCTCTCTCAAAATTTGAAGTTGAATAAGTAATACATTCTGTAGGTGTCTGTAAGAATTCTGTTCTACTGGTAATGAATTCATTGCCTGTTATATGAATATATATATATACACACACACATATGTATGTATATTGTTAACACTTTTGAATGGTATATTATCAAGTATCCTGTGTTTAAGTTAACAATAAGATTATAGGTATAATAAATAAATATTTTTGGAGTTAAGTAAGTTCTGAAAACCTAACTCACAGCATTTCACTAATGCTTAGCGTGTGTGGGAGGTTGTACCTGTTCTTTAACTCAGCTAGCTTTAGCATCAGACTCCTCAGGAACTGAGCTGTTGAATGGGTATTACCCCTCCTCTACCTTTAATTTGTAACTAGCTACCATTGTTTATCATTCGTACATCCTTTAAATATTCCTATATATTGTCCTGTTAAACATTCAGCACACAATTTGTTGGTAACAGTGTTCTCATTAGTATTTAAATCTCAAGTCAACTTTTAAGGGAAATGGCATGACAATATTATTAATTAATTATAGTGAAATACTCAAGTTGCTGGGGGCTACACAGTTATTTAAGAGACCCCTATTGGTAGATTTTAGTTTTAGAATTTGACTTTGATAGTTCCAATTTTTTTTTTTTTTTTGGAAATATCAGAATTAGCAGTTCATTATCATGTTAAAATAAGAATACATAAATTAGCTAGTATGTGTTAAGTCACGTATATAAAATCATTCAGTTAAGACCATCTATATCCAACATCCAAAATATTACTATACATTTTTATTGAAATAAGTAATTAGATGTTTTTATGTAAGTGTGGTAGGATTATCACACTAAAGCTTTTCTCATGCCAGGATGACTCCAAACTCAGTAAGCTCTGTAGGCTGTGGCTGTCCTAATCTTTTGACTTCAAGGGTCTATTATCATAAAGAGATAGACATGGTACTAGCTTTCATCGTCTTCCTTAGCGATGTAAGCACAACTGCCTGCACATTCTCATAAGCTTCTTGTTTTAATTACAGTGTATAACATTGTTTCATACAATAGGAAGACATTTAAAGTAAGATTAGTCTGGCTATCTCAGAAGTGTAGCATGAAGCGTTCAATAGGATAAATGGAAAATACACATAAATATAACATGTTTAGTTCCTGATAACAAGAAATTCAATCCAGTGTATATATTTTAAAATAATCACTTTGAAATACTGTAAATCCATTCATTTGAATCCTATAATCAGTGCTTTTTAAAAACTGACCTTGAAATGGAATATCTAGTTGAAAAATAAATAGGTAGATTGTAGCAAGCTATTCTTAACTGCTGTTTCCTAGAGGGATAATACAGACTTGTCCCCTAAACTGCAACAATGCAAATTCCTTTTAAAGGTTGGAGCTTGCTCAGCAAGCTGATAACATAGGCTCATTAGGTTAATCCCCGTTAATCTGTCTTACTCCTGAAAAAAGAAAAAGTTGTTTGGAATCATGATGAGTGTATGTATATGTCTGTATACCTATGCCTATGTATTGAGGATGGGTGGTTTTTATATTTTCCCAAAGGACTTTCTTCTAGGATTTTCTCAAGGAATTACTCTGTATCTTGGGCTCAATGCAGGAGAACATTTGGCACATTCATACAAAACAAAATGAACAACATACTTAACTTCCAGGTATATGCTTTTCAGCCTTAGCTAGATTCTCATTACTGTTAGAAAGAAAGCCTTCCACAAATTTCTAGTTGACTCCCTTTCCAATTCCCTACTCTTATTCTAAATCTTTACCACTCTTTCCAATTCTACCTTCAAGTTTCAAAAGCTAATCTTACTTTTCCGTTCTTTGAGAAAACATAACCAGGTAAGAATACCTTAACCATCTTCCCTGCTGGCTAATAAGGTACCTATTTCATTTTTCTATCCTTTCTTCCTCAGGGCAAGTGCTCCTACTTCTGTTTAGGTTTTTATTCCAGCCCTGTGAGCTCTTGGGAAATTGTTCCACTTTCATATCCTTTTGGGGGCTCCTTGTCTCTTCCTTCAGTGGCCCCCTTCCCTCAGCCTACAAGTGTACGCTATCTTTTTAGAATTCATCATACTTGAACTTTGTCACTAACGCCCCCTTCCTCAATCCATTCTTAGAATTTTCCATGATTTTAGTAAATCTCCTTTCCACCTGCCCTTCTCTTGTATCTGTGGCTAAACATTCTGTCTCTGTCTCCTTGCCTGCCCTGCACTTACCTTGTTGCCTTTCTCTCTCTGTCTCTGTCTGTTTCCATCTCTCTCTCTCCCCCATTTCTGGCTCCCGACTTTAGTTTCATCTACATCTATTCCGCTTGTTTTTCAGTGTCTTCTTACAGCTCCAGTTCCTTTCTGTGTTTTCAGTTTTGACTGTTCTCCTGAATTTCAGACCTAACTGTGTCACTGCCTATTGTGTATTTATTCTTGGATGCCTCCCAAGCATCTCACAGTCAGTCCATTACAGAAACAGTTGAAAAGTCATACATTTGGGGTCAGAGGTCTGAAGTTAAGATTCTGACATTTAATGAGATGTGAAAAGATATTTGACTTCGGTTTCCTCGTCAAATACTGTCTTGAAACTCCATTTCACCAGCATATTCACCTACACAACTATCCCCTTTCACCTACATTATTGCAATAAAATTTTAGATGACCTCCCTGCTTCTGCCTTCACTTCGCTGCTGTCTATTTTCAACACAGTAGCCAGAGTAATCTTTTTTAAAAAAAGAAAGTTAGAGTGTGTCTCTCGATTCAGAACATTCCAATGGTTTCCCATTTTGATTTTTAGTAAAACTCAAAGCCTTCATCTGCCATCCTCAACCCCATATTCCCTGATTCCCTGACCTTGACTCTTTAACTTTTTCTTTTTCTCCAGCCACTCAGGTCTCCTTTGGGTTCCTTAGACTTGCTGGACACCCTCTTGCCACAGATTCTTAACACATGACCTTTTATTCAATGAATGTCACTCTCACCTTCATTCAAATGAAGCCTTTATTCAAATGTCACATTCTCTGTGACATATTCTCTGACCATCTTATTTAAACCTGCATGTTCATCCCCCCAGTCTCCAACACCTTAATCCCCATCTCTGTTTTATTTTTCTCCATAGGGTTTATCTTCTAATATACTGTGCAATTAATTTATTAATTTTGCTTTTATTTCTGTCCTCCACTGTAACATAAGCTCCATGATGGCCAGGAATTCTGCTTTGTTTTCCTCACTATTGTGTCCTCGGTGCCTAGAACATAGTAGTGCTATTTATTGAGTAAATAAGTGAATGAACAAATGAAGATATCGGGGTGTAACTGCTTTTTGAGCTGTGGAGCTCTATGAAAATACCAATTATCCCTGCTATTATTGTTCCACGGCCCCCATGACCAGGCTCACCTGCATGTTTACACTCATACACACACTATCTTTTTTTCTTTTTCATGTTTATGTCCTATCTTGGTTTTGAGACACCATCTAATCAATTTCTGAGGCTCTTTACTTGGAGATATAGTTGAGCCTTTCAACCATTCAGTCCCCAAGTCCTAACTCTTACGTCATATCATTTGGAGTGGTGTCTCCATGTGAGGCCCCAATACTTTACCCCAATCATTGTGACATTTCCTCTGTGCAATTGTGATCGTCTCCTAACAGATGACTTTGTAGCATATTTTATCATAAATACCCTCTCTTAAGTACTTTTCCATGGCTTCAAATTATCTACAAAATGCTTCCTACTGTGATCAAAGTCCTTCATTATTGACCCTGACCTATGTTTTTGAGACACCATTTTCCAGCACCATAAATCATTCTGTTTGGCCTTTTAAGAATGTCTTTATACTTCAGAAAGTACGTATTGATTATTTACTGAGTCAGGTACTATACAATGACATTTAGCAAGGCGCCTTCTCTTTTCCCCTTTCCTTATAGCAATTTGTTATAGTTTCAGAGGAATAAAGGAAGAGAAATCTAGCATCTCAAAATCCTAGATCAAATGCAGAGTAGTTACAGGCACAATGAACAGCCATTCTGATTTTGCTGGGATAGACCTGGTTTATACTTGTTTCCCCTATGTAATTATTAATGTCTTCCGTCACTCTCAGAACTCTCCCTGTTTGGTAATAAATCATACGGTCTCTGTCTATAAGCAAAAATAATTTGAATTTATGATGCGTTTTGTCCCTATGTTAACTACAAAAGTTACAGGACTATCTAAAGCAAAATTTAAGTCCCCTTCCTCTAGCATGGAACATACTTATCGATATCACACAAAATCTTTGATGGAGAAAACCTAGATCTTATCACCTGAATGTCATTTCAATTTTAGTAGAAAACATTGTCTCAAATGCATTGTAATAATTACTGCCCTAGCAATTTTTATTAACTTGCCCCTTGTCTGGATTATTCTATATTTACTCTCCATTTACCCATATTCTAAAGTAATGCTTTACCTTTAAAGGAATGCTCACATCCTCAAACTCTTCTTTATATTTGGCTCCATCTGTCTCTACTTATGATCTCTCCTTTTAGCAGTTATTTTCTATATCTTTTATTTGGCAACTCTTGTATACAAAATACTTTCATTCTTCCTGGATCTGTTGGTATGAATGGTCAAGACGAAGATTGTAACTTCTATATCTTTGATTCTATAGCACCAACTGTAAGGACAAATTCTGAGTATGCACCAGAAACCTAATGTGAAAAACGACAACAACAATTATGATAGCAGTGGTAAAGAGTGGAGTATTGATGGTGAATGTATTGAAAAATATAATAAGATAAACTATATGAATTTTCAGGAAATATTAGGTTGAGAGTGGGGAAGGTTAATTATAGATCAAAGATGGTGTTTGTGTGTTTGTAAAGTATATTTATTGCAAGTTATTTTGGGGTTAGAGGGAAGACGTTGAGGGAGAGAAAGGAATGACATACCATGTTTTATCAAACCATTAAGTGGAAGATATGCCATCATTTTGTATATTCCTGGGGGGATATGCCAATTAAGCTATGGTGTAATACTTTCATATCACTTAGAATTCGTATTTGAAATATATTGAAAGACTTGTTTCCTGGTGGATTTCTTCTATCGTGACTCATTCCTGTATGTACATACCAAAGAGTAAGTGATATTAAATGCGTAACATGCCTAACACTCCTTCACGCTCAGATGTCATCAATTGTAAGAAACATTTCTTCTTCAGACATGTTAAAATATTTTTTAAAAAGGAATACTTTATTGAATGGATTTACAGGGCGTAAGTAAGAATATTGGAGGAAGAAAAAAAACTTCTGATGAGTTTACTAGGACTTGAGGAAAGGCAATGCATCCTAAATATTCTGAAACAATGGAAGGAATACAATGGACTTTTTAAATACAATCAAATATAGAAACTTGCATTAGAGCAAAGCTTTATGGAATTTTACCATCACTCTTGCTGTCCAGTAGCAGAAGCTGTCAACTGGAAAGTTGTAGTGAAAAAGAGAAAAAAAAATATGATATTGGGGATCTTACAGATACAAAGGCATGAGGCTTCAGCATCAGGGTGGATGGTGAAGAACTGAATACTAAGAGATGGAGTTTCTGAGAGATGGAGTTTAAATATAATGTTTAAGTTTTATTGCTGATTCTTCTTTTGTCTTGGACCAGAGGAGGAAACTAAATTTTTTTTCTGCTCAATAACTTCTGCTTTGGCTCAGCATCTTCTATAAAACCTGCTTGCTGGGATATCTGTGTGCCTTATCTGATTTGAGAAAGCCTCTAGTCTTAAATAAAAACAAAAGTCTTAACTTTTTCCAGGATAGATTATGTGAGACCACAACGAAGTTAAATCTATCAAAATCGTGTGCTTGAGTTGAGAGGATAAAGTTAAGAAAAAGTGATTGGTTTAGCTTTGTTGCTGAACAGAAAATGTGGATCACATTCATGGACCTTTTATGCATTGCTTTCTCTCATTTCATCTTTGTACTGCTCTTGTGTTCATGTTCAGATCATTCATATTTTATTTTGAAACATTTTCATTTTCAGATCAGCAGTTGTGTGATCCTGGTGAGTTTCTTTGCCACGATCACGTGACTTGTGTCTCCCAGAGCTGGCTGTGTGATGGGGACCCTGACTGCCCTGATGATTCCGACGAATCTTTAGATACCTGTGAGTAGAAAGGTTCTCGTGCCATTCAGATTTACCTTATATGTGAAACTAAATGTCAGTTGTTTTCACGGATGACTGCTGTTCCAGTTTATTCTTTTTTCTTTCCAAATAGCCTAAGAAACTTAAAACCTTTTGTTTGTGTTTCCTTTACAATGACTCTGTGAATGAGAGTGTAAAATGCAGTTTTATAGTGTGAATTAACTTATGAGGGGAAGAAAATGAACGTTAATTATTTCAATGTGATTGTATTTCTACTAGAAAAAAAAATGACTCAAAGAGAAAAATAAATAAACTTTAAAACACAGCACTAAAAGGGAATAAGAGCCTCTCCAATAATTTATCTCACACATTTTGAGACAGAGGTACATAGAGAAGGAATAATGAACTAATCAAGCATTAGCTTCTATACTATTTCTATTAATATCTAGGACACTACATAAATTATTAAATGTGTTTTCCCTTGAACCTGAAAGATCGAAACTATATTTGTCCATCCATGCAATGAGGAACTTTGACTTTATAATACCAGATTCAGAAGCTCTTCATACACACGAGTCCTAATTGTAATTGTATCACTGTATCTAACTTGGAGTCCATTGAGGGTTTTGTCCATATGAAAAATGCCACTTAAATCAAAATTGTAAATAATAGCAGAACCACAGCTAAATCTGCTATCCTTTCTTTTAAATACCCCCATCATAAGGAGTACGAAGAGTCTTCTAAATATTCATATTGCTGTTTCTAGCACTTCTAACATCAGTCTTTGCTCCCCATGCAAACAAGTTTGTCAGCTTATCAGTATCACCCTCAAAGCAACTAGATAGTTCTATGAAATCAACATGAGAAAAGAAAAACCCATAATCCCTGGTGCTTGATATTGTGGAGATAACAATTACTGGTTCCGCTTTCCACTTTTATCTACTTGGTTACAAGTTTTACAGACGGGACCAGTATAAGTTTTGATGAAAACCTTGGTGATAGAAAGCAGAGGCAATGCTTATTCCTTTCCTTTTTGTTTGCTAGTGTTTTTCAAGTTTCTCAACATATAGGCACTTGCGTATTTGCATTCATTGCTTTGTTTAATTTGAACAGATCACTTTTTCTGTCGGAAGAGGTTGCACTTGCTCACTACATTTCTAATTTTCACCAGTTTCACCAGTTTAATTCTGGAAGCCTTTACTAGCCTCCCGTAGCATGGATAAGGTTCTAGGCATGATAAAAGGAAAAATAGATTAATGGGAAAATACTCTAGTGGAAACATAAACTGTGGCAAATTCATACAAAGAAACAGTATTTAGCTATAAAAAAGAACAAAGTACTCATACAGGCTACATCGGCAGATCTTGAAAACAATATGCTAAGGAAAAGAAGCCAGTCACAAAAGACTGCATATTTTATGATTTCATTCATATGAAAGATCCCAAGTAGGCAAATCTGTAGAGACAGAGAGTAGATGAGTGGTTGCCGGGGGCTGGTGGGGTGGAGGGGAATGAGGAGTGACTGCTAGCGGACATGGGGTCTCTTGGGAGGTAAGGGAAATGCTCTAAAATTAGATTGCAGTGATGGTTGCACACTCTGTGCATATATTTAAACATATTGAACTGTGCATATTAAATGGGTAAATCGTATCGTCTGTGAATTGTATCTTAATAAAGTTGTTTAGAAGTGGAACAAGAGGAGAAAAATCTCAAAATGACGCATAAGGACGCAGATGGCAAAGTAACGTGAAAGGACAACAATAACAAAATCCCCTGGCTGTGAAATATTTAAGTAGTTGGACTACATCTCATATACATAAGTAACGGGACCTAACTGTGTGGAAGCCTTAGCCTTCCCTTATTTCAGTGCCAAGGAGGAGTTCTCGCCTCGCGAGGTGCACAGCATAAACAGAATATAAAGTTACGTTTTTGAGTTTTGGAGTCTTGCGTTTCTGCTCTGATCCTCCCATCAAATTCCTGGTGGGAAAAATGACAGAAACATGAGATAGATTTTTGTGGATTCTGTATGCAGGAAGGTGGGTTGAAGGAGAAATGCCCTGGAACCGTGTACCTGGCACAGTGCAAAAGGAGTTGAGAAGGGCTGGAGAGCCTGTCTAGACAGGAGTTGCCTTCACGCTGGTGAAGAATCGAGAGTAACAGTGTTCTCTGTGCACTCAGGAGGGCACTCAGTGGGAGAGCCAGGCTGGAGAGGATCTGTGGTGCAGGGCAGGAGCAAAGACCTTTGTGGTCAAAGCTCAGACCCAGAGAGGAACAGGATCTCAAAGTGGCTGCCAAAGTGGGTGGACGACAGGTGTTCCACTCCCCCTCCTGTGCCCCCTCTGTGCCTCCAGGAACATGGCCGGTACCCAGCAGGGCCACACCGGTGGACTAGACTGGTGTTTGCTGGCCAGCAACTGCCCTGGTTGACAGGGCATCTGCTCTGAATAATCAGTGTCTCCGCTACAATATTTTAAAATATCTTGAGTGTCCATCCTGCCCAGAATGTAGCTACTGTCTTGTATTTGGGAGGGAAAGGTAGGTCCTTCAGTTTACAGAGATTAGTAGTTTTGGAAGACTGAGGCTTCAAACGAGAAATGATGTGTGGGTTAATTAAAAATTGAGATGGATTTTCTGTTTACTTAGTTTTTAAAATGAAATTCATACCTCCCCAGAAATATTTTTGGCAGTTTTTAAGTATATGGTTGTTTTCCTCAGTAACATTTGGTGCATTCCTTTTGAAAATGTTTTCTCATTTTGGCTATTCTTTTTTCCTCTCGGACATCAAAATTGCTGAACTTGCTCAAGGGTAGCACTAAAAAATTCTTATGTCAGTGTAGTTACATACAAAGAGAGAAAAATGCTTATTATTTTTTAAACTGGGTGTTAAATGTGAACAACATATTTGGATCTACAATGAATGAGCCTGTTTCAGATAAATGGCTTCAGTCAGTACCAACTGAAATCTGGACAAGCATGGAGAAAAAGCATTATGAAAAATAGCAGACTTTTTCAAATTGAAATTTCTCAATCCAGATGGTCACAATTACCATGTTCCCTAATCATAGTGCTTTGTGATGTGTTGTTTTATAACATTCATATGCAGTCATCACTTATCTACATAAAATAATTGCATAATTTTATAATTATATGAATGGATATACATTCAATGTGAAAGATGAATACTAGAAATCGAAAACCTTGAAGATTGATTCTTAAGAAGGGTAATTTTGTGCTCAGTGTCTGAACAAAAGTGTGTTATCATCTTTGATTTGAAGGCAAAGTATGTTGTATCTACAAAATATTAGACAAAAAGCACTGATGCAATACAGTTATTTTTTCCTAAATACAGTTAGCCTTTAAAATGATGAGAAGACCAATAAAGCATAGAATTTATTATAACACGTGAAAGTCTGCAGTGACGAAATTCTAACAGGAAGAAAACGGGCACTGTCAAGGAAGAGGGAAAGCTTTACTTGAGAGAGGCTGATGACGGAAATGCTTTCGAAGATAAAGATGCATACAGAAAAACAAAGAAAATGGAAGTTAAAGGAAATTTAGGTATTTGAGGTTCTGAGAGGTTTGGGGGCACATATTTTGTTCCTCTTTTGTGTTTAGGCCAAGCTGTAGGGGTATTTTCTAGTATTCATGAGGCAGAAGTCAGATTTCACTAACAGCAGTACAAACCAAAAAAAAAAAAAAAAAAGCAAAACCCTCTTTATATGGGGTTGATTTACCACTAGCTGATCGCATGTTGAGAAGAGTTTTCTAAAATATAAAATTAGAGAAATTTAGTAATTTATATCATTACCATAGAATATGAGAAAAGATTGTTTAGGCTTATATTACAACTGAAAGTCTTTATTTCTCCACATTATTTGAAGTAATTTTTAAAGTGCTGAAATGGCTAACCATCCTTAAGGCCTATGAGGCAGTGAAAATACAAAAATCAGGAAAATCACCATCTTTCTACTCAGTGCTTTCCATCCAGTTGTTAGTCTGGCATTCTGTATGACGAGAACTAAAGCGAATGGTGGAAATGTTTATTTGCGGAATGAAAGCTTGGGACCACCTGTGGCAGGGAAGTGTTCCTGAAAGGCACTTTTATTCTGAGGTATTCGATATGTAATGCCTTCCAGCATTCTCTGTTGAATGCTAAATGATCCTTCCTTTCCAACAGTCAGTTTCAGCAGATGTATGATATTTTCTGGCAATCTGATGTGTATATACTTAAAACTGGATTCTTCCTTTTAAGTCAAGAAGATCTTTGTTCTACTCTTTCTCTTTCTTCCTTATTTTCCTCCACTTCCCTCTTCAGAAAAGCATTGAGAGTCCTTCTACTGTAGATCGTGTTGTGGGTATAATGACTCACTGACCAACCAGGGGGTATAAAAATGGTCTTATCGGAGGGTAAGATTTGCTACCTAGATGGTTGTGATCATTTTCACATTGACTCTGTCCTGTCCTGCAGGAATCAGAAAACTTTTTCTGTAAAGGACCATCTAGTAAATGTTTTAGGTTTCCTCAGCTTATGTGATCTCCATTATATATTCTTCTTTGTTCATTCGTAAAACCATTAAAAATGGAAAAACAAGCAAACAAGCATTCTCAGTTTACGGTCTGTACAAAAAAGGCCACAGGCCGGATTTGTCCTGAGAGTTGCAATTTGCCAAACCCTCTTACAGTATCATAGCCAAACCGTATCTGCTGCACAGTTGTGGAGGAGGGTCTGTGCTCAGGTGCTCTGCCACCCCCAGGAGCAGCGTAACCCCACACAGTGGGAGAACGTGCCAGCAAGCTGTGTGTGGACTGCTACCAGATGACGCCAGACTCAGGCAAAATGCATTCTCTGCAAAATTTTTTTTTTCTTCTTCTTCATCTTCTATTTTTGCATATCTCCTTATGTGTTAGGATGGCATTTGACCACAGGGAACAGAAACAGTAGCACAGCCAAATAAGGTTTTACTTTACTCATGGAAAATTTGCAGAAGTGGACAATCCAGGATTGCTACGGCAGCTGCAGAGTGACACCAGGCTCCCTCTCCCTTTCTGCGCTGCCGTCCTTAGCCTGGGGCTGTCGCTCTTCCAGCCACAGGAGGGTTTTCCACCTTCCCCGGCAGTTAATTTCATCTTGGCCAGAAAGAGAAAAGGGAAGCAGCAAGTGCCAGCTGAGTCTCTGTTTGTCAGAAAAATAATAACTTTTACAGAAAGCAAACACGGGAGGTTTCTGCCTAGGTCTCCTTCACCAGAACTGATCACGTGAGGTTTGGGGCGATGAGTATCTCAGCACGTCTTTCCACATCAGCTGTGTGGTTCTGCTGGTGAAGAAAAAGGGGGGAATAGGTGGTGGGTAGGAAGAGGCACCAGGCAGCACGTGCCGCAGCGTCTCTCCATCCTTCGTCTCTTCCTCTCGTCATCTGCTGTGTGGGAGGTGGCAGGCACAGTGCATGACCAGGGCTTCTGAATCCCAGCTGCTCGGCACTTAAGCCAGTTCCTCCAAATGAGTATCTTTGCTCTTGGGCAACTCACTTAATCATTCTGGGTCTCCATCACCTCATCTGTACAATGAGCATCGTAGTACTTGCTTCACAGGAAAGTGCTTAGACTAGTGAGACCCCCCTTCACCCACCACCCCTTCCCCTGTATTCCACATGCCCATTTGCGCCTATATTTTTTCTGATCAAGCACTGCCCTGCCGGCCTTTTGAAGAGCACTCTTAACTGTTCCCTTTTCCATTCTTACTGAAAATCAGCCTGATTCTAGAAGTATGTGGCTAGGAATAGGATTAATTTAACACATACACTAATTCAGGTGAAGTTGTTGAAGTTTTTAATCATTAGGTATATTACACTCAAACATTAAGACAAATTTGGTATAGAGGTTATTGGGGGACAGGTGGCTTTTCTTAGGAACTCTTCCAAAAACAGCATGTTGTCTAGTTGACTAAAGTTAAAATACATGGCTAAAAAAGTATATTAGCGAATAGTTTTATTTGATCACCCCTTCAGTCCTGAGATGTAGTTGTTATCTCATTTTAAGAAATGAGGAAACTGAGGTTACAGTCCTTCTGTATCCTTTAAGTTGGCTGTTATTGGTGAAAACAGAGTTTACGTTTCTTTGAACTTGCCCTTCTTTTTTACAATGCTCAGGTGAGGGAGGCTCCAGCTCCTAAAAGGAACCCTTAGGGCACCTAATTTTAAAATATGGTGTCATTTGAAAAACATAAATGCTATCCCAACAGGGTTATATCACACTGACTTTGGAAGTCATCAGTTCTAATTGAATCATGCAGTAAACACACCATGTCTCCTGGGTAACAGGAATAGAAGCATTTGTGGAAAAGGAAAATGGCTGTAAGTTATTAGGGTTAGATGTGCCTCTGCATGAATTGACCGTGGCTTTGATTGCATTGCCATTGTTGTGGGATTTTTAAGCTTTATTTAGACAGGACGATATTAATGAACTTCTTACAGTCATGCACTGACCTTTCCCCTAGGATGCAAGGTAGAAATCCTTTTATAATTTCATTCTAAACTTTCTTTCTTTAACAGAGGTCAGAGAAATAAAATAAAATTCAGGTGGGAGGTTATTAGCAAACAGATAGTACCCTTAAAAATAAATCATAGGGTAGGGCACTGAAAGTAGACTCTAGGAACAATAAAATGACTGGAAGGATGGTCCTTGTTTCTAAGTAATAGTGATTTAGAGGTCACTTTGCAATGAGCTAATACAGGAGAGCCACAAAGCTAAGCTTTTCGTTAGGTTGAGAAGCTAAAATGATCTTGCAGATTAAAGACAGAGCTTATGAGACCCATGAGGGCAGTTTATGTCTCTTTCAATTCTTTTTGTTTTGCTCTTCATTTTATTCAGAGGCTTCCCTCTCTTGCAATGAAGAGGCCAGAGACACTGGCCACTCTTTAATAATAAAGAGACTTCCACTTAGGGGTTGATATGAAAGGGAGGCAGGAAGGTGGGGAACAGTCTAACTGAATTGAAAGGGACTGTCTAACGTTGGCTCATTTCCCTCACACAGTGGGGACCAGATGGGGGTGACATTTCTCTTCATCCTGCCCCACCATGTGCCAATGGGTCTCTGAAGGTCTGCCTCTGCCATTTTAAGCAGGTTTTATGGAGGCGTAGATGATGCAACTGAGTGCACTACACTTCACACAGGTGGGGCAAGACCTGCATTCACAAAAAGCTTCACTTTTCCTCAAGAAGTCACTGCTTTTGGGTTTTCCGATCCAAGATCACAGGTCATAGGATAAAAAGGGACTCAGGTCCCTCAGCCTAGACTGGAAGCTACAGGGAATGAAAACTTTAAAATGATGTAAAATGAAAGGGCTAAAATAAAATTATTGAATTCTGGAGACAACTCTGATAAAATCTCCTTAGCTTAAGGGATGAGGTACAGTAAACAAATTGTCCTGCAGGGCTCTCTAGGGACAAAGCTGAAGGCTGAGCAAGGAGTCTTTTCATCAACAATTCAATCCATCATTTATCCACAACTAATCTCACATTTGGGGATGAAGGATTCTTACCTTTCATGGGTGAGCAAATTTCTTCCCAGAGGATATTTTATTCTTTATAGTCAGTGTATAAAATTTACATTTGCCTTTCACTAAGAAGTGCTTCTGAAATGACATATTTTGCTAAATGAAGCACTCACTGAAGGATGTTTTGTTCTAAGAACTTCTTTTAATGGCAGTGTCTTTTCCCCTCTCCCTTCCCCCATACCCTTTATCATCATTCCCTGGAAGCTAGATATAAAACCCTACTATAACATGCGTATGGAATTCTCAGTAGGACAAAGAGTCTTATCATTCTAATTTCTGTATTGGCCCTGTTCAGGTTCAGGCAGAATAATTGACTTCAGGTTGAATATTTTAAATGAAAATCTCTGTAACATTAGCTTTTTGATTTTCAGGATGGGAGAAATTGCTCACAAAGAGTAAAGTTCATCAGAAGATGGGTAAAAATGGGGCTTAGGTGGGAGGATACCAATTTAGTGAATGTGGTTTATATCAAACTTCTCATCCTGTAGGATTTATTCCTTTTCTCTTTTCTAACTGAAAAATGATGCCTTGGGAAGGCAGGATTTGCCCAAATTATTCTTTGGTCAACCTTGAAGGATCAGATACAAGAGGGGAGAATCTTTCAGCTTGCACAAATCTTTCTGGGTATTGAACAGCAAAAAGGAAAACAAACAAGCAAATACTTCTCAACATCTCTCATGGAGCTGCCGAAAGAAAAGCGATTATTAATTTAAAAAACAACTTGTCTTAGAATTCAGGATATAACTATAAGATGAATAATTTCAATTTTCACAAATAGTAACTGCAAAAAGGACTTAGGCTTGTATAGTACATTGATACTTTAGGACATGTACATTAGTGTCATTAAATGTCTTTTGACATTGTAACTCTTTTTCGAAGAAAGATAAGCCAGGTATTGAGGCCAATTAAAAAAGTAAGAAACCTAAGTCATGGTAGGTTGCTTGGTCAAGAATCTGTTAACTAACGGGTAACAAGCTTAGAAGAGAAATCCAGAAATTTTATTTCCTAACTTTCTACTGTAGCATCTGTTGTGGACTGAATTGCACCCTGTCAATATTCATATGTCAAAGCCCTGAACCACACACCACCTCAGAAATGTGACTGTATTTGTTCCTAGAATCTTTAAAGAGGTAACTAGGTTAAAATGAGGTCATTAGAGTGAGTCCTGATCCCATGTGACTGGTGTCTTGATAAGAAGAGGAAATGTGGGCACACTAAGGGACACGCGGGGTGCTTGTACGCAGACAGAAGACCGTGTGAAGAGGCAGTAACAGGGTGGAAATCAGCAGTTCAGGGAGAGAGGCCGTGGAGGAGACCAACCCTGCCATCATCTTGATCTTGGACTTTTAGCCTCTGGACTGAGAGGAAACACATTTCTGTTGTTTAAGCCACTTAGTCTATGGTGTTTTGTGATGGCAGCCCTAACAAATTAATATAGCACCCTACCATAAATCTAGTCAACTCCCACTTTTTTTGTTATATTAGTACAAAGAATAATGTGACAATTAAAAGCTTCCCTTTTTCCTTCAAGATATACAATAACTACCAGAGTACTAAAATTATAGGCTTTTTATTAAGCTTGTTAAAGAGATACGAAATGGAATCACCAGTTTCTGATGGAATAAAGAGCCCATCCCCACAGTAATGGTTCTAACTTCTAAGATCACCTAATTTAACCACATAGCACTATGCTTACACAAAACCTTTTCAGTGAAAAAAATCGATACATGATTAGTACAGATTTTTTTTTCAAATATTTATGGATGATGTGTGCTCCGAAATTAAAAAAAAATAGACTTGCCCAGCCCTCCCTCCTGGTGATCCAGAACACTCATGTAGAGGTGCAGTTGGTGGCCATCTTTGCAATACCATCTACTTACAATGCAAAACATAAACTTGGGTAGATGACCTGTTTACCACTATTTTCTGAGGGAAACAGTAGAAATGCATTACCAGTACGTACTAGTCATGGCATGCGTGTTAGTAACATGATATACTGGGTTGCTATAATCTATATTCGATTGTTGTAATTGTTGATTTTGACTTGATCACTGGTTTGGGCAATAAAGTAGATGTAATTTGACAGTCAGAAGAAATGCTTTGTTCTCCACATGGACCTCTGGGGAATTTTGTTACATTTTACTTATAAATTTCACATATTAGATCATTAAATGTTTAAAATACATGGCATGCTGTGAATTTTCACATAAGTAGTGAAGAGAATTTTGTTATCTAATTAGACTTCTTATAATATATAGATTAATTCTCTTTAAGAAACCTTGAATTCAATCAGTTAGCAGCTACTTAGTGAGGAGCTACTGTGTTCAAGGTGCTTGCTAAGCATGGTCCTCAACCATTTTTCCCATGCCCTACCATATGCCAGGATTTTCACCTGTACTAATGTAGTCTTCCTTTTATCCTGGTTAAATGATACTAATTCCATGTCAAACAAGATGTTTATGAGAAAGATGATGATGACGATTCCTGATACAAAATAGCTGATTAATATGGACCAGATGTTGTGCTATTAACCTTATGTGGGTTATCTCCATCGATCCTGACAACAACCCTGAGCAGGGCATCAGGTGCAGTTGCTCAGGTTGTGCAAGGCATCAGGGTGACATAAATAATGCAGATAGCATGGGTGTGTATATATTCCTCCAAAAGGAAATAAATGATCTTGAAAAGGGGGCAACATTTTCTAATATGCATGAAGGCACTATATGAGTTAATGGCGGCCTGCCTTTGATACTAATTATGGTCAGCTTTTATAGATGATCAAGATAAAGCATGAGAAAAGTTACCTGCTAGAGATGTTAAAGCAATTAAATGACAGAGCTACAGTTGAATATTGTACCATGCTATACAGCCTCCTAGATGTGGTAAATGAGACTCAGATATGTGAAATAGATTCCACTAACATTTCCCCTTAGTGGAGGCAAGATTGCCACACATTTCTAACTCGTGTAACACTTAAGTAGGCATTTAAGTTGGCATGCTGTACATACTCCATCCACATAAATATTTATATATATGTGTGTGTGTGTGACTATTAACTTTATACACAACATAATTGACTACTCTGTGACAGATCCTGTGATAGATGTTGGGAATGACAAGATAAATATGCTAAAAATGACATACTGATATAATAACAAGGGAGGGAGTATTTTAATTATCTATTTATCCAAACCTAGAAAGGGTATATTTATAAATGTGTATATGTGACTGTACTAATAATTGTAAAAGGTATATGGGTTAACATTTATACATGCATGTGTATGAACTGCTTGGGTATACATATACACAAATTGAACCTGGAAAAAATTATTAAAATTCTCTTCACCTTTTTCCCTCACACTCACAAACAACACACATACCCACTCTAATTTGAAAATACAGTGCTGAGCGTAACTGAGCTGGTGATGAGATTTTTGTTAGTTTTCTACTGCAGTATAACTAATTATCATGGATTTAGCATGTTAAACTTTAACACCAACTTCTTAATTCACAATTCTGTAGATTGGAAATCTAGTTAGGATCAAACGGGTTCTCTGCTTAAAGTTTTCACAAGGCTGAGATCAAGGGGTTTGCAAAGGCTGGGCTCGCTTTTATCTGGAGGATTTGAGAAGGAATTTGTTTAAGGTTGTTGGCTGAATTTAGTTTCTTGTGGTTGTAGGACTGGGGCCACCATTTCTTGATGGCCTTCAGCCTCAACTACTCTTAACAACAAAGGGCCACACACGTTTCTTGGCAGCGGGCCCCTTCCATTTTCAAAGCCGGCAACAATATGTTGAATCTCCCTCATGATTCATGCTCCCAATGCCCAACTTCCTCCTCTGCTACCAGATGGAAAGACCTTTTAAATCCCTTGTGTGATTAAATTAAGAACACTTGGATAATTTCCTTCTGCCATATACCATAATATAATCATGGGAGTGATATCTCATCATATTCACAGTTTCCACCTACATTCGAAAGAGAAGGGATTATACAAGGATGAGGGTCATTGGGAGCCATTCTTAGAATTCTGAGTGACAGCGTGTTAGTGGATGAGGGCTGCCATAACAAAATACCATAGACTGGTGGCTTACTAAAAAGATTTATTTCCTCACAGTTCTGGGGACTACAAGTCCAAGTGCAAGATGTTGGCAGGCTTGGTTTGTCCTGAGGCCTCTCTCCTTGGTGTGTAGATGGCCATCTTCCTCTGGTGGCAATATGTAGTCTTCTTCCGTATGTGTCTGTGTCCTGACCTCTTCCTATAAAGACACCAGTCATATTGGATTAAGATCCAACCATGTGACCAAATTTTACCCTAATTACCTCTTAAAGGCACTGTCTCCAAAAATGTCACATTCTGAAGTATTGAGGGGTGAGGACTTCAGCATATAAATTTTGGGAGGATGTAATTCAGACCATCACATATGCTATGATTTTGATTTTTGTTTTTTGATTCTAGTCCATCTAATAAATGTAAATTGTTATTTGTTTAAAAAGTTGAATTCTCTTCCTTCCTCCATTTTTTATTGTGAAGAATTTCAAGCTGACAAAAGTTGAAAGAATAGCATAGTAAATACCCATAGACACTGGATTTATCATCCATTAACATTTTGTGACATTTGCTTCACCTTTTTCTCTCTTTCTGAATTATTTATGAAAACTTGGAATGTTTACCCACATATACATATATATGTTCACATATGATCATTGCTGGAGCATTTAAATAAATTACAGACATCATGGCATTCTATCCCTAAATGATTCTAAGAACACATACTCTTACATAAGTATAATACCATCATCTTAACCATAAAGTTTGACTTTGTTGTGATATCTGATCCATCTTCAAGTTTCTCCAACTGTCCCTGAAACATCTTTTGTAGTTGTTTTTTACCCAATCCGGGATCCAGCCAAGGACAATGCATTGTCTGTGGTTGTCATGGCCCTTCAGTCTTCTTTAATCCAGAATATTTGCCAATTTTTCTTTTTTCTATTATGGCACTGACATTTTCCTGTATAATGTCACACAATCCGGATTTTTCTGTTTGTTTCCTGATGATTCAACTCAAAGTAAATATTTTGCAAGAATACACCATAGGTTATGTCATACCTTTCCAATTGTGTTACATTAGGCGATAGGTCAGTTTGATAAAAACTTGATAACTTGGTTACCAAACCTGAACTACAACAAAATGTTTTCCAGAATATATGGTATACCTCTGAAACATACAGCTAAGAAGTTTAAGATAGGAGAGTCTTTTCTAAGTCTTAACTATCCCATTAGGAAAAAGACTTACAAAAGGATTAAAATTAAGACCTTATAATCATGAGATATCCTCATGTTATTTGAAGTTGAAAATAGAAATCAACTCAAGAGGGAGTCTATTAAGTTTGAACTGTGTATTGCTTGAGTTGTATTACCCTCAAAATAATCTAATTTTGGTTTTTCACATTGCTCTATGTATAGCTAAGTATGAATGAAGCATAGAATTACTGTCACTTCTGTTTAAGTAACAAGTAGGATAAGTCCCTCATTACATTGAAAAGACAGAGATCTTTTCCACTTGTATTTCTATACGTTGTTCTGCACACAGTGAGCAGACCATTTATTTTTTGTCTGTCAGAAATGTAAAAGATGAATATGTAGGTAGGCAGCTGATATGTGTGTATATATGTGTGTCCACATATGTTACTTTATATATATATGATTATTTTAAAAGTCAAACTTTAATTCTTAGTTTATTTGAATAGGTACCTTATTTACAGAATTCATGAGTATCAAAATTATATTCAATATGACTTAGTAAGTTTACACCATTGCTTTATAACCTGCTTTCTTCACATAAATAAGGAAAAAGTTCCTTGAGGCAGGAAGAGCCTACCATTTAGAATTTTTTATCCAACCTTTCTTTTACTACTGTCAACAAGTTTTTTATATTCAGGTAATTGGTTCACCAATGAAATAACTGAATGTAGAGTTTCAAAATGGAAAGTAACAGTAGACCCAGAAGAATCTATTCTCATTTTACACTCACACAAAAAATCCTCTCAGGGTTAGTCATTATATAAGGCACTATACTTTGGTGTCAGTGAGAGAAAAAATTTGAATCTGGTTTACAACTGCAAATGCAGGAGAAAGTGTTTGTGAGTGGAGAAACTTGTAATATAGCTATCTTTGTTATGTTTGGCAACTGTCAGAATTTCAGCCAAATGGAGTAGTGATGAGTCTGCGTTCCCACTGGAACCATTTCACATGTCATCCATGTTAGAAAAAAAAAAAAAAAGTATCCACAAATTCAGGTTGAAACTTAGGTTATAAAAAAAGAAAAGAAAAAGAAAAATCCACACCAATACTAGCTACAAAAGGCTCAACTATAACAGCATCCAAATGAAGGCAAAGCAGGTCAGACACATTCTGACAATGCTAAACCGAAAGGTGGTTTATAAATTCAACAAAATATTAATGGTTCTTTACTGCAGTGATGGATGTGAGTTTGGAAACAGTTGAACTTTGAGGTAAGAGGATTCTTGCAGATGCAAATATGGAATTTCTGCACTCTGATTGGAATCAAATATTTGATTTTGCATTACCGCTCAACTATCTTTCTGATTATCTTGAAGTATTTCTTCTGCTGATGAATAGGAATGTAAATACATAATAAGTTTATTTTATTTCAGACTTTCTGGGCTTGATGAGTATTTGACAGAGTGCAAGAATTTACTACTCAAAAATAAAACTGATTTAATAAATCAGATACAGATTAATTCTAAGGGCAAGGGAATCCGATTGGATGTCTAGGACGTACTCTTAAGTGGCCAAGACTGGCTTCTGTCTTAAGATGTAACCCAGGAGTAAATGTTACCTGGGCAACCCACCATAAGCTACATTGTTTGTGATGGGGATTCAGACTGCCAGGTTCTTATAAAAAAAACTTTGCTACAATATGGACTTTTGGTACTAACTTTCAGTCTCTGTTTCTTAATAGTGATATGTTGATTTACTGGGCACTTGTAGCTACTAGGAACTGAAATAGGTTCAACTGACATAATCTCCAGATGAAAAAGTTGACAAAAAAACCAATCTATAATTCAGTGAGGTAAAGCAACTGGCTTGAGGACACCTAGTGAACACATTTCAGAACTGTGACTGGAATTTAGATCCCTTGACTTACACCCTCTTTTTCCATTCTTTTCAATTTAAATATGCACCTCACAGTAACATTAGTTCTAAACCCCTTCTATGTTCATTGCATCTCACCAATTATGAAAACAATAACAAAAAAAGCATAGAAAGCAGGATTTGAAATAATAATTTTTAACTGAATTTCAAAATTTTTAGTAAAAATTAGAGGTGGATCTCCAAACAAACTTTGACAATTGCATCTATCTTTCCTCAAGAGCTGGTATGTATGTGTACAAGCCTGCATTTTCATGCCTGCATGCACACACAGACACACACACACGCACACACACACACACACTACGTAATTTTTTTTTTCTATACAGCACAGGTGATCTGTTTACTTAATATATGTGTGACTCCTGTTTTTTCCTGATAGCGTGGGAAATGGAAGTATATGATCAGTAGGAAGAAATAATAAAAGTATAGATGGTACTCCCCTTGCTAAACTTCCAGAAAGGCTTCCCAACCCAAAGGACGCATACCTGTGCCAAAAGCAATTAGATCCCACTGTGCCTGCCAATGTTCTCTTAGGCTGTTTTTAGCTTATACTCAACACTTCAGAAAACATCATAGATCAATTAACTTTTCTTTTAATTTTCAATAACCTAAAAAGTAACCATATCACTCTCTTGGAAAATCTATAAATACTTAATTACATTTAACCCAAAGCCCCGCTGTCAGGCTTTTGCTCAAAGTGGTGCTTTACAGCTCCACTCGTGTTTGTCACCAGTGTACAAGTCTGTGACAGAAATACTGACCAGCCGTAAAGATAACATATCCAGGTTCTGATAAAAATAATACTGCCCAGTACATTTATATGTACTTCCTAAATATGAAATATACTATATATTTGTAAAGACCTGACTTTGAATTTTTGACATCATTCCCTGAGATTTGTTTTAAGTATTATTCTTTTGACTGGTCAGAGCATTTAAAATTGTTGGTACTGTGGTACCATATAATACAAATTATATACTTTATATATGTTTTATTAAAATATATGTGGGCTTGCAAGAAAGGTATATGTAGATTGTTTGCTTTTCTTGAGAATGTAGACCATTTCTTGAGCATCTTTTTACTCCCATGCCCTACCCATGTGATGCATGACAGACTGCATATCTTCAATTGTTAGCAAGCTAATTAATCTGCAATTTTAAAGAAGCTATATGTTGATTTTTTTTTAATAGGTACATTCATTCAGAGAAATTTGCACCCAAAGAACTGATTAGTGTACATTTTGGCAAGGATTACAGCCTTCCAGTCTGAACAGACTTTAATCATGTTTGACAGCAAAACAAGCTTCACCTGTTTTATTTAATTTGAGATTTATAAGCAGATGATTTACGGGAGGATTTTAGGTTTTACAAAATGTGAAGCATTTGTCTTGATATAATAATAAGCTTCTCCCAATGTCAATTGAAATCAGTATTCTCCTGTTTTCCTGACTTCAGAGACGTAGAGATGCAAAGGAAAAACATTTTCATTAGTATGTCCTGTGGCTTAGCCCATGCCTTTTCATGGAGATTTACACAGGTCAAGGTTAAAATACATTCATGCCCACCATACCAACAATCAAGATGTGGGGAGATGGTTATTTTCTTCCAGGCTAAAATATCCATTCCAGGAATAAGTACAAATTAAAAAGTGTGATGATTAGAGGGTCTAAAAATTAGACCTAAGGGGCTCTTTAGAGATTTTTAAACAGGTACTGTCTGTATTATCATTTGCTAAATATCTACTGTGTCATTACTTGTTTTTATTCCATATCTTACTTTTTTTCCCCTCTTTCTTCTTTGTTCTTCTACTTGTATTCATACCATTTCCATCTTATTATTCATACTGATGGTTCTTGTGCTAAACATGACTCCTGTCTTAATGTTTTCCTTCCTGTTGGCACACTACTGAGCTGTTAAATCTTGTAAAAACTAGCTATGGCCTTGTTTTTCCCCCTCCTCACTCCATTTCTTCTCTCTCTTATTTTAAATCTCAAGTCTGATAGAAATTCATCACATTTTTGTAAAGTTTTTTTAAGATTTTTAAAGTCTATTTTATTCTTTTGCCAACTTTTACCTCCCTCAAGTAGGTCTATTAAATTATAAGTACTTAATCAACTTCTACTTCCATTTTAATAATATTCCAAGTTAATTAGAATCAGTGGGGATTAAAAAAAACCCTCTATAATTATGAATAAATAAAAATAAATATTAAAAAGAATAAGGAAGAAAAATAAATTTGAATTTCAACGAGCTTTCTCAAATTTTAATATAATTATAATTGAGGCAATATATTAATATAAGCAAAATAAAGAATTTGATGTTTACTAAAACAAATGACTCTAAACATCTCCAACAGTAGAGAGCAAAATAGGTTAACAAATGATTTGTACACTTGCCATAAAAAAGGTAATTATATATTGTAAAGAGTTTCAGTTGCTATTCTGCATAATAAAAAGGCAAATAAAAGTGGAGAATTTAGAATTTGGCAGCATTAATTTTCGTATGAAAATAAATCTGATAACTGTGAATGGTTTTTAAATTACAATTTTCTTTGACTATTTTCTCCTGACGTCTTGTGATTCTGCAACTTAACCCTGGCACTTGAGACCAGAGAAATCTGTTACAGAAACTCTTATTACAGTAACGATAGTTTGGCCTTTAGGTACCATGCAAAAAGTGTTCAATGTATTTAAATAGCAGTTGAATGTTACCCTTTATTCCAGTAAAAATGTGTTAGAGTATAATAACTGTGCTTCTCCTTAGAATTACTTAGGAAACCTATTGTCATTTGAAAGCAGATGGTCTTTGAGAAAGAAGAGCGTATCACTCTTTTTAAAAAGAAAAGTTGTGATTTAAAACACGTATTTTAAGGTTTCATAACGCATGCAATATGAAGCTATTTTAATCGGCAAAAAAGATGACTATGAACAAAGGAAAAAGGATCAGCTCTTGACAATGCATGCAGTAGAAAAATGAAAGAAAAGGATAACTTGCTGTAACCAGCAGGGGTGTCAACCCAAATGGAATTTAGCCTTTTTAACAAGGCAACTGACATGTATCTAAAATGACAAGCAAATAAACTTTTAAAAAATGTTATTTAATTTTTTCGTAATCATCAATGGATATCTATCACAGAGGCAAATCATCATAAAAATGTTATTAAACTATTTTATGGAACACTGGAATAATTAATGATATATTTCTCTTGAACTCCTTCTTTCCCCTCTACTTTGATAAAATAACGTAACTAGATCTAAATTTGACTAAGTGGAATGTCACTACATTATTTGTTTCCTGTGGTGTGAAACCCATCCAGTCCAGATTTGTGTCATAGGATAAGCTCTATAGAAATAGCAGTGAAGTAGCCAGTTTGTAAATAACTAAGAGCAAATTCTATTTATTTCATCTTTTTGAGAATAATCTTGATGGAAGAATTGAAATACTTGTTAATGATTAGGAAAGGGAGCTAACTCAGTCTGCTAATATTAGCCATAACACAGCCGCAGCACTGTAGGTATGTCTGCAGTCACACTCAACTCTCCTACACAACCAGTGGTTCATTTAGATTAAATAACTGACTCTCCTGGAGTCTTTCTCTGGTAGTTTTTTATGATGAAACACAGACGAAGATAAATGCAAGGTACACAAGTGGTTTCTCCACCACTGACGATCTGCACTTTCTTTTCAAGGAAATGGAAATGCAGACTCATAAATTTTTATTTCAGTAACCACTAAGAAGATTCTGAGGTATGAATGTCAAAGTGCGGGTTTGAAATCAATGGCTCTTCCCTGTATTTATTTTCCTTTTTGATGGTCCTTAGTTCATTCTTTCTTCTAACTCAGTGTTCTTATTGCATTGACCACTTATCAACAGGGGCATTTATTTTGTGGCATTTATGATTTCTAAACCTGTTTTGCAATATAGGCAAAGTGAATACTAATGGTAAGACAGGAAGTTGTTAGGAGCTGGGTTCTTTTTAAGTCTTGGGATTTGTCATTGATATCAGGGAAAAACATACAAAATAAATGGCACATTAGAGTAATTATCATGGAAAACTTCTTTAACTAAATGCAACAGCCAAATAGATCAAATCACTGAATTAAGTGGTTATTTTGATTCATGGGAATCCCTGTCACTCACAGGAAAAGACTGGAAATCAGGAATGTGGTGCTTTAATTAAGATTCACTGACTAGCTCTATGACCTTTTACAAGTAGACTCAACCTTCCTGGAACATAAGGTAATTAATTAATTAACTATTAAAATTTAAAAACTCGACAGAAGTGGGCAGGACAGCTTTCTGGCTTGCATGTTATGGTTGTTACAGTTTTTCAGAACCTACATCTGTTCTGTATGTCCATTCTCATTCATTCCCCTGTCATGCAATGGTTGTTAATCATTCCGAAAATCACCCATAGAGTGAAGGAAGATGTTGCAACCTCAATGTTAATTTGGAATTTGTCTTTTTTGACAATGTAAATTAAAGATAGAGGAACAATTTTAAATATTAAACTTTACTGGAGATTGATCTGGGATTGGCTGACAATCTAACAATACAGTAAAAAATAAAACTATGTTTTATGCAGATTTTGCTTTTGCACAGTGTTTATGATGGACAAAGTATTAAGAAAAAATTTTGAAGTGCTTATGTACTATCTTTAAATAGGTTCTCAGGGTTTGTGTGTAGATACAGCTTCAATCAATATAAATAGAACTCTGATAAAGTTGGAAAATAATTTTTCAGTATTTTGTTCAGTTTATTTTGTTAGTTGTAAGTATATTTATCTTTCAAAAAGAAGAACAGATACTATATATACATATATATATATTATTTAATACATTTTCATTATTTTCTAAATATCTTTGGGGATGTAATTCTCTCATTTTAATATTATCCTTAGAAGTTTTTCATTTAATACAATTCATTGCTTGTGATATTTGGAATTTTTAACCAAAACTGTTAAGGATAACTTCAGTGAAAATTATATTCTTAATAAGAGTAATATATAAAAAGTAAATTATGACTTTTAAATAACAGACCTTTACTTATTAACAATTTCATATCAGTTACAAGGTCTTAGGAAATTTACTGATATATTTCAAATTTTCTGTTACATCAGTTTTTCTATTCTTTTTATCTTTAATATATTACTATAATGCATATAAAATTAATATTCTTAATTTTTTTCTAAGTAATTTTAAAATACAATGAACAAAATATGAACTGTATTGTTTCTAAGGAACTCATTATTATGGTTTGTAGAAAAGTTTTTTCATCATTAAAGGCAGTTAATGAAGGAGCCTGTAAGAAGGAGGCTGGAGATTCAGCTTCCAAAATATTTTCTTTTTAGTCAAGAAACATTTTGCACTTTTTAAGGATGATTCCTATTATATAAATTAGATACAGTCTTGATCAGTATTGTTTAAGCTGGATGGAAATGAGGGCCCCTGATCACTTGCCCCGTGATCACATCCACCCCACAACAGCCCCTGGGAACCCTTTCTAGAATTCCCAGGACACAGAAGACACAGCTTGAAACAACTGCTTAAAATGCATCTAAGATCAGAGGAATTATACATAGGAAATTAGTTCTTTGGGGAAATTATTTAAAAAACCTTAAATACAAATAAAACCAAGGAGTGCATGTGTAAGCTTAATTCTCTTCATTAACAGAATATGTTTATTTTAATGAAATAACTGAATCTCTACTGGAGTCTTTCTCTGACAGTTTTTCAGGTTAAAACATACATGAAGATAAATGCAGAGTTTATCTCCAGAGACAGACCGTGCATCAATAATGGCGAGGTAATGATTCAAACTGTGTGCGTCCAAGCTATTAACACCTGAGAAATGAATCTGAAGTAGCTGTAGGAGGATATTGTTAATGCGGAAAAGTTCTAGACTTGAACTGTTTCTTTATTCCTAACTTAAATTCTTTGGTGGATCTTATTCAACTTCAAAGACTATGATGGACTTGAAGCAACAGCCCATCAACACTGATTAAGTCATCAGTAAAAGGGAACGATGAAGGGCATTTGGAGTCCTTTCAAGTAGAACGAACCTATTTAAGGCAGATCAGAGGGAGGCTGCACAGCCCTGAAAATATTATTTCAAAAAGTATTAAGCCACCTAATTACGCAATGGGCACGTTTCCTTGGTCTTGTCTACATTAGCAATACCACCCCGTGGGCTGTTCTTGCCTTCCTTCTCCTCTTCCCACTCCATGACAATGAAAAGTACAGGCAACTCTCTTTGGCCAAAACATGCAGAGATTCCTATGAAAGTAGTTTCTATCCTATACCAGCCAAAAAGAAAACATAGAGTAAAGTTGGTGCCTTTCTTATCAATCTAAGGCAAGCTTTTCTTTATTTACCTTCTCTTTTTAAGTCTAAACTTTAGGCTTGCAATCACTGCCATGCCTGGATTGATAATGTAGTCATTAAAGCAACCCCAAAGCTCCTGGTGTTTTCCTCCTGGGTGAACTGAGGCTGGGACATTTTTACTGCTGTTGCTATTATTTTATAATAATGAAATATCATTTTATATATATATATTTTTATTGAAGTATAGTCAGGTTACAATGGTGTGTCAATTTCTAGTGCACAGCATAATGCTTCAGTCATACGTGAACGTGCATATATTCGTTTTCATATTTTTTTCACCGTAAGTTACTGCAAGATATTGAATATAGTTCCCTGTGCTACACAGTATGAACTTATTTTTTATCAATTTTATATATATTAGTAAGGGGATGAGAAGGGATAAATTGGGAGTTCAAGATTTGAAATAATATTTTTAGTAGCTAACTTTATCAAACTCTCACTGTGTGCAGATAGTATTCTAAGTGTACTACTGAATTGGTTTATCCTTTTGTGACAATGCTCTGACGTATGAGGAGAGTCCCAGTTAGAAAACTGGCAAGCCCCTCACCCTCTATAAAACATCTAGTTCCCTTCAGCAGTTCTTATTCAGAGGTTGTATATTTTTTTTTCCTAAAGACTAATAGTACAATTATGAGCCAGCAGTTAATGACTGCTAAGTTCCAGATACTACTTTTAACAGTTTTATGTAGTTTCTAATGATCTTATTTAGTTGTTAGTGTATGGTGAATATAGTTACCTGCTTTTAAAAAATTCCGTTTACGAGACTCTAGGAGAAATATATAACAGAATAGCCCCCAAATCTTCCCAGGTTAGAAATCATCACATGAGCGTTCGGGGAGCTGACGAATTAAAGCTCAGCCAATTCCAAGGTTTCTGTAAAATGATTTCAGATGGTCCATAGCTCAAATCCTGGGTTTCTTATGAACAACAAAAAATACTAGTTTTATCTTTCTTTGGAGAGTTATAAATGTGAGCGTGTCACATGAATCTTGTAGAGGCACATGTGCTGTATTGAAGAGTATTTGGCAGAGGAGAGGAAAGCTTATTTCTGTCTCAAAGATCAGGTGCTTCCTACCAGGTATGAAAAACTAACCAAAAAAACAGGTCTTTGATAGCTCAAATTTAGGAAAGAATTCTACTCGTTCATACACCTTTGAAAGTGTTTCTTCAAAATATACTCATGGGAGTGGTTAGAATAGTAGCTTTAATAAACTACCTGCAAAGTAAGAAAAGATCTATGGAGAAAAAGATTTTAATAAGAAAGTCTACTATATTTTTTTTAGAAATCTGTAGTCTAAATATGAGTAACATTTTTAGAATATATAGCCAAGTATAGTCCTTCACATCATCTGGAAGAACAATAGACTTCCCGTTGTTTTTGTTGTTTATTAAGGTGTAATTTAGCTGGAGTGAAACTCATACTTTTCAGTGCAGAGTTCTTTGAGTTTTGACAGATGCATACCATTATGTAATATCAACTCATTCAAGATTTAGAACATTTTCATCACTCTTGGAGAGTTGCCTTTTTCCCATTTGTATACAACTTCTTCCCCTATTCTTGGCCCCTGAGACAAATCTGTCTTTTGTGCTTATTATTTTACCTTTTTCACTGTGAGAATTTAGGCAGAATCATACAATATCTACTCCTTTCTGTCTGACTTTTTTCTCACAGCTTAATGCATTTTTTCAAATTGAAGTACAGTCAGTGGCAATGTGTCAATTTCTGGTGTACAGCACAATGTCCCAGTCAAGCATATGCATACACACATTCATCCATTTGTGATTGATCTATGTTGCTGTGGGAATCAGTAGCTCAATTTTAAAATGTATTCCATTGTATGGATGAATCAGGAGTTGTTTACCTATTCACCAGTTGGAAGACATTTGAGTTGCTCTACATTTTCATGAACAAATTTTGTTTTATAGAAGTTTGCCTTTCTCTTGGTTAAATTTCTAGGAGTGAGATTTCTTGGTTATTTAAGCAAATGTACCAATTTATAAGAGGGCTGCCAATCTGTTTTCCGAAGTAACTGTATCATTTTGTATTCTAAGTAGAAATAAGTAAGTGTTCCTGATGCTTTACCTCCTCATCAGTATTTGATATTCTCTTATAAACAAAGTTGTGATAAAAATCATCAACATAATATTAGCAAGTTGAATCCAACACTATATTAAAATGATAATAATTCATGACCAATTGAAGTTGATACTGGGAATATAAAGTTGTTTCAGTATTCAGAATCAATATAATATATCATATCAAAAGGCTGAAGAATAAAAGTTATGTTATCATTTAAATAGATGTATAAAAGGCATTTGACAAAAGTCAGCATGTATTCATGACACACACAAAACTCTCAGAAATCTAGATATTAAAGGGAAATTCCTCAACATAATAAAAGACTTTTCAAAAAATTGTACAGCTGGCGTCACTCTTAATGGTAAAATTTGTAAAAATCAGGAACAAAATAATGATATATTCTCTCACCACTAAAATTCAACATCATATTGGGGGTCCTAGCCAATAAGGTAAGAAAACAAAATCAAAGGCAGATAGGTTGGAAAGTAAACTCTCTATTTTTAGTCAACATGGTATTTGTTCTAAGTAGAAAATCAGCAAGTAATGATAAGAAAGCTACTAGAACTTGTAAGTAGGTTTAGCAAGGTTGCAAGATATAGGATCAATATATAATGAATCATGTTTCCATATTCAAATTGATTTTGACTCTCAACTAAAACCATACTAGACTTCTCTATTGGAAGAACAACTAAAGAATAAGTCTGGTCCTTCATCTTCTAATCATTCTGTACTTCTTATTTATCTAAAATCGTTATAGCACAAGCACAGAAACACATTTGAAGATACTCAAATAGTTCAATTATAATCCAGTAACTGATATTGAAGACTTCAATTTTGTCGTTCTTATTTTAGAAAAAAGGAAACATGTTGAATTAAACGTTGCCATTATGTGTTCCTTACTTAAATCACTCTAATTTCTTCTTCTGTAAAAATATAATATGGTGATTACACAGTTGAGAGGTACCAGACTACTTCTTGGAATTCTTTCATTCCTACATGGAAGACAAATCCCATCTAACCCCTTTCCAGAGATTAAAAGGAAATACAATGTGTCTCAGTCATCTCTAAAACATTAATCTAGTACCTAATTATTTTTTAAAATTTGAAAATATTTGTGAATTACCTTGACTGTACATGTCACATAAACTCCATCTTCTATATGTCTTTGAAGCTAGACCAAAATTTCCTTCTGTCTCTCTCCTGGGAATTCAGATGTTAATATGAATGCAGCATTCTGTATGGTCAAAGCTGATGATCTAGGTGACATTCTTTGCACACATGCAAAACTTTGATCTCTCCTTTTCCCAAAGGGAAGCATTATGGTTATCATCATATATAGATCTTCAGCTCTGTCAGTTTGAAGAATAGATTGAACTATAAAATGAAGAAGTCTAAATAAGTTTCTGGTCCATCTTTATTGAATTAAAGACATATTAGGCACTCTGGAGGTGGAAGAAAATATATATTTTCCTGTTTCAAATGTTGTAACATTCTGCCCATTCTTATTCCTGCCATCTCTGGGACCTATGACCTTCATCTTATTGGCTTATTTAGTTCCTCTAAATTTCTTATAGAGAGTGATAGTTATGGGCCATATTTTGACACATGGGAGAGATCACCTTTATAATTTCTTTTCCAGAGACAATACTGTGATACATCGCTGTATGTGAGGGCTGGCTACATTCCCTATGTATTGCTTCCAGATGGTCACAGGTGCATTACTTAGGGTATATAACTAACTAGATTCTGCAACAGATAAACCCTGAAACCGAGTGGCTTAGTTATTACTTGCTGACACAAAGTTTGATGACTCAGAAAGTGTGTTTTGCCATGTGGTGACTCCTTTTCATGGCACTGCCATCTTATCACAAGGCTTCCAAGATGATCACTGTTGGGGAAAAGGGAACAAGGAAATACTACATTGGCAATTAAGGTCTTTAGCCAGAAGTGATGTTTGTCATTTTCTAGGCTAGTCACATGTCTCTGCTTATAATCAAAGGGGCTGAGAAGTGTTGTTTTTCTGTCAAGCTAATGAGGAGAAGGAAATCAAACATGGGTGAACACCAGAGGTCTCTGCCATGCCAGGGAACTCCTCATCTATTTGGTCTGCAAAGGCGTTAGCACCCCCGTATCTGTCCACCCGTCAGAAAGTTGACATTCTACATGTATTTCTCAACTGAAATCTAAGACTTGAGGAAAATTAAAGGTTTTGCACCATCCATAAGATAAATCAGGCTAGAATTAACAAAAAGGTTGATTCTTAGGGGTGACAATGTTAAATGTGGTATAAACAATTTTGAAGTGAGGGCCATATTATTAATACAAGAATTTATAAATCACCATATCATTTAAGAGACTGGACATAAAAAGTATCGTTATGTAATATCCACATTCCTATTCTTTCAGCTCAGAAAGGAGGAGAAAGAGTGACAAATTGAACGATCTGGCATTTGGTGGTTTGGCATGAGAAAACCAAATGTCCTGTTCTTATCTCTACAAACTACATTCTAAAGTGGTTAGATGTTAAGTCTTTGAAGAGTAATCAAAGGGAAGTTTTTAATCTACTTTTTATATGAATGTGTTACCTTTTACTTTATTATTACTGTTGATGAAAAGACTAGATTAAGTAATTTACTAAAGATCACTTAGCTAGTGGTATAAGCTCTGGGACTATGATCCAAACATGTTCACACAATTTTTCCAAAAATATCTACTTCACAGTATATATAAATGGGAATTTTAGCATCTGTCCTATGCAAATCAAGTTTTAAAGTATACAAGCATACCGTATATAGGTTTAATCTGATTTACTGGGTAAATATTAAATATCTAGTCCATATTTATCTTTAAGTGTTCTTTCCACCACCAGCATATGTAATTATTTCCACTTTGGGAAGATAAGGTAGCAAATGAAATTAGTTATATTTATTATTTGGTTTAGTTTCATTTTCACCTTGTGTATATATACATATATATATACATATACACACACTATATGATATAAATATTTTATGAATCTTATTTTAAGATAGATATCTTGGGTAATTCTTACATTAAATTATGCACAGTAACTTTTAAGTACCAACAAATGTGATCATTTTTTAAAAAATAACTAGTGCTGAATAAATTGGTTTTACACAGTAACTGTATTAACTGTGTACTGGAGTGTCCTAATATCTAATTTTCCAGAGATTGCTTTTTCACCCAGTCCAAAATGAAATGTTAAAAGAGTAAACATTTGTCTAACGTAGTCTCAGAAAAATAACACTGAAGATAATTTAGAGATACTTAATTTCTTTGTAATCAATCTCTTAATAGGAATTGAATTTTATTAGTGATTGAGTATCTGTTCATTGTAACAGCAGATGTATAATTCTCAAGAGATTAATACCTATGTTATCTGATATATAAAACTAGTATTTAATCTAATTTATGTTATTTCCACATGTATAATGGAATATTTTCTTAGGTCTGCTGGAGGACGTATTATGCTTCACAAAATGCTGCAAGTTTCAAATAACCCAAATGTTTCACAACTAGATAAAATCATAAAAATATAACAGTAAACAAAATTCATAGATTTAGGGACTACAAAAATAAGCAGTAAGTCTAATTTCTGTTAGGAATAGATCTGAAATGTTCGTGTGTCAATTCAGTAGTTCAAAATATGCAGTTAAGTAAAATTTCCATGTGATAAAGGAAATTGGGTTCACGTATTTTGACTGTAAGGTCTTTGGATATTGTAGAGTATAGTGCTAAAGAATTCTTCTTTTTACATTGATTCTTCCTTGCAAGCCCAGAAGTGAACTCCTTTCTCCCTGACCTTCTATTCTAATAAAATCTCAAGTCACAGAACTGCCTACTTTTAAGAAAATGTGCTCATACTTTGTGCACGTAACAGCAGAAGAGTGCTAATGTACCACTGGGGATAAATTAAATTCCTAGCTTTTCTGCACAGCAGGGACTGACTGTAACTTGCAACCATGCGTTATCACGTTACTCTTTGCCTTATATAACCCTGACATGTAAATAGTGCTGAATAAATATTTGTTAATTATATAAACAGGTGAATGAACAAGTGAACTACATGGTCTTCACATTTCTCTTCAGGTTTAATATTCCCTGATTCTGTGATTGTTTGGGAGAGACCACCTACTGCTCTTCCGACTCTTAACTTCTTCCTACATTTGCCCTGTTTATACTTTCTTTTGGGAGAAAGCATCCCCCAGTTTTCTTCAGAAAGGATTTCTAACATAGTGCTTTATATAGAGTTAAACATACAATAAAATGTGTGGATCTGAACTGAAATGGAAAAAAAAAAGCTGCTGTGAAAAGCTGACAGTGCAATTACTTTACCTAGATCACACATTCTTCGTTGACCATATGCTCAATGTTCATGAACATATGTTTGGTTTTGGTAATTTTGCTCTCTAACTTTGTGCAATGGTGAGTTTTGCTCAAACTCCATATAATCAGTGTCTAAAACACTGCAATTCTATTCTTCTTTTTTTATTAGTGCTTATTATTCCAGTTCAGAGCTGAGTATTTAGGACATTCGGTTACCAAAAAAAAAAAAAAAAAAAAAAAGGAAAGGAAAAGTAGGACATGCAAAGAAATGCAGTTATAAACCAAAGCAACTGAACGTTACAAGGATAAAAGGGATTAAAGGGTAGTCTGAGATAATGAAGGCTAAATGGGTAAAGGATAATGTCACTTTGTCATAAACGTGCATAAAGCAGAAAGTGGGGCAAAGTTTTATTAATTAGAAATAATGATTCTGAGGTGAAAATCCATTACTGTTTAATGGGCAGGGTTTGAGTTCAGTCTGAAATTTTATCCTCTAGAAAATTTGAAGGCACTTTTAAAAGATTTACTTCATAAAGTCAATTTTCACTCATGGCATTATAAGCAGCTTCCAATCATGTCTGGCAAATACACTTTGATTATTAGTAACCCAGTGGGGTGGGGCCCTAGTTACATAACTCTCCGCAGCATTTTTCTAGCAGAAATATAATTCAGCCTGTAAAATATCAAAACACAAAACAGAAACTGCATATTTCCAGCCACTCTCAGTGAGGTGATAATTCGACAATATTCCCCAACCTGAGAGACGGGGAAATAGTTGCTCAGATAGGAAAAATAAAACAAAACAGAAAGATGGCTTTATATTTTAAGATTACTAAAAAAAAAAAGTGTTTTAAGAAATTAGATGAAGAAAAGAATCATCATCATTATCATCATCATCTTCATCATCCTACTGGAAGCAACTTGCTTGCTTAGCTGACAAGAATAGTTTTCCTAGCTCCCTTGGAGAATTTTGGAAAATGTTCTTAGGTACCTTTTATCTATGTCTGTGTGACTACAAAGAGACTACTGAATAAAGCCAACTAGTGCTATTTATAACTCACAAGAAGGCAAGTTTATTTATTTCATTTTTTGTGTATATATTTTTATTGACGTATCATCAGTTTACAATGCTGTGTCAATTTCTGGTGTACAGCACAATGCTTCAATCATACATGAACATACATATATTCATTTTCATATTCTTTTTCACCATACTTTACTATAAGATATTGAATATAGTTCCCTGTGCTATACAGTATAAACTTGTTTATCTATTTTATATAAGTTAGTATCTGCAAATCTCGAACTCCCAATTTATCCCTTCCCAGCCCCTTCACCCCCTGGTAACCATAAGTTTGTTTTCTATTTCTGTGAGTCTGTTTCTGTTTTGTAAATAAGTTTGTTTGTCTTTTTTTTTAGATTCTGCATATGAGTAATATCATATGCTATTTTTCTTTTTCTTTATCTTCCTGGCTCACTTCACTTAGAATGATGATCTCTAGGTCCATCCATGTTGCTACAAATGGCGTAATTTTATTATTTTTATGACTGAGTAGTATTCCATTATATAAATATACCACAGAAAGCAAGTTTAAATTAAAGAATTTATTAAAATTTCCTTAAATGATATACTCTTCTTCCAAACTCCCTCAAACAAGTGCTGCTTTCTGTGTTGTTTTCTGGTTTATCATGCTGCTTTGTTGACCAGATCTGTGAGGAAAGGAAAGGACAGCTGGATTTTCAGGAGCAGCTAAGAGTGTTCCTCTCTATTTTTCCACTGGTTTCAGTTTTGTCCACAGAAGATGCTACTCATATATATAGAGAGACCTCCACAGAAGATTCATTAGCTGAGTGAAGAACAGTAGTAGCTAACTAAGTAAATAGTGGAGAAAGAGACAGAGTATCATTTCTTCAAACTTGTTCAACCCAAGAATAGGGTTTAATCATTTTGACATCATTATATCCTTGGTGCTATGCCTAGTTGGACACTTTTACAGGCTTGTCTTAATCCTTTTGCATCTAGTTACTTTATCTTATCTCAAAAATAGAGCCTTTAAACATGCAGTGTAGTGGAGCGCAGGGCTTAGCAACCAATGGCTTTTGCTCGAAGACCCTAGGTAACCCAGATAAGTTTTTGAAGGAGCATTGGAACTTGAGTTCTGAAAAAAAATGAGAAGTAGGTGAAAATTGTTTTTAAACCTCTCCCTTTCCTTTTTATTCCTATTGTTTCATGTTTCCTGTAACCAACATCTTTTGGATAAGTCACTTAGAAAGTTCCCTCTTAATCTTTCTTACATTGTTTCTAGGTGTTTGTTAGTATTTATACAGTTTATGGATACGTTTTTATCACACTGCACTTTTAAATCCACTCATATTTTCATCTATATGCAAACTCCCCACTGTAGGGAAGAGAAAGTAGGGTTCTAGATTTGTAATCTTTATTCTCTATTGTGAAGCATCACTGAAGAGAGTGAGCTGGGGAAAGAAATACCATGAGAGGCATAATAGAAACTTAACATACAATGATCAATTGAGGTAAATAAGAGACTGTAACTAGTGGTGACAGTGCAGCAGAAGGAAAATAAGCAGGGACCTTTGAAATCAGAAATGTCTGGATTTAAACACAAATGTCTTAATGTACTAGTTTTGTGATTTTAATCAAGTCATTTAACCTCCCTGAGATTCAGTTTCCTCATTTGTAAAGCGGAAACAATACTTACTACACTAGGCTATTTCTAGAATTAAATAGGATGATGTAGAAAAAGTGCCTAGTCATGCCCTATAATATGTAATAGGTATTTTAAAATGTTTTAAAAGGTTTTTATGCTAAGCATGTGTTTATACATATACATATGTATACTGTCATATATACTGTCCACTCATTTGTAGACAACCTTAGTGATTCTATACAGTGTAGGATGTATGCTTATTAATTTACTTCCAAAATACTAAACAGTGAAAGCATTCCTTTTTATAAGTGATGATGTGGTAGTTGATCTAAGTACAGTTCCTGTCTATGTATTGTTCTTCTACACGACACCAAAAGGGGGCGGAGGACGGGGAGATGTGTCATTCTCAGTCTCAAAAGCTGCTGGAGCAAGGAAGAGAGAAAGTCCAACTGTGTTGGAGGCAAAGTAATGGGCATCTGCATTTTCTGCCCCATTGCATTTTGTAGTTCATAGCCATACCATAAATTTGTTTTGAAACATATTACACACATCATGGTGGAGAATGCAGTCAGCTCTTTGGTGTTCCGAGATAGGAAATGACTGTGACTTAACCACAAAGTTCTGAATAGATACAGTTAGTTTCTACTTTGCCTGTGAAGCATGACTCCCATCAGTTCAAATACTCTTTGCCTATCTCTGAGCTGCAGGCAGTGGAGTGAAAAGAGCAGATACGCTGTGTCAAGGATGTGGAGGGTCTACTGGAGATAGAGCTATAGAGAGGGTGAAGATTTCAGAAGCATATCAGGTGCTTGCCTGACCCTCTAGAATCTTTTAGAATCCTTATAGTCTCTAAACATGCCTAGATCCTGAACTCCTTTTATAAGACTAAAAATTCAAAGATTATCTCTAATCTCAAATGTGGAAAATTGATGCAAGTGAATTAAATCACATGATCTAATCATCTCTTCTTATTCATACTACAATATTAATAGCAAACTTACTAAAGTTGGAACTATTTTGGAAGATGGTTAATAAGAAAGTCAAAACCAAACCAAACAAAAATAATAGTAAACTTAAATAAAGAATTATTAAACTTAAATACAGAATAAAGACATGATGATTTCCAATTCTCCCAATGCTGTTCAGTTTCCTCAAATGATCCCATTTCTAACTCTACCACAACTAATTTGTATTCAGTGTACTTATCATGTCATATAACTGTTTAGTTGAATGTGTTATGTTACATCTATACAAATAGAATACATGAATTTGCATATACTTAATTTTTCACATATGTTTATTAATAGGTTGAAATTTTGTTAACTGGAAATTTGAGTATTTATTTTAAGAAAACAATTAAGTCATAAAAGTAAGTACTTCCATAACTTGGGTATCAGTTCTTTCATCTCAGTAGTCAAACATTTTGCTGCAGTTAATAGCCCAGTGAGATTATGGAAAGCTCTAATCGTCTTCTTGAATCCATCTTTACCATTTTTTAAGTCATTTCTTGCTTCGCCTTTTATGAATTTGACCAAACTCTATTTGTTTTACTCTGATTTCCTGCCTCACCGTATCTTGGCATAACATATTTAATAGCTTGTCTGTCTTCTATTTGAAGTTAGATTTTCCTTATTCATTTTAAAATTACCTTGCCCAAACACATCCAAAGCTGCCCCTATCCTAGTAGCTCAGAGTTTGATGAACAAATCCATGTTCACGATATCTGCACCATTTGTGATTAAATAGATGCCAGTCATGTCGTCTATTAGCTTCTTCTACTCCAAAGCCTGTTTGTCAGTTTTCAGCCCTTTGAGTCGGTTGTCATCTAGCAGTCCTAACCCCTCCTCCGCTCCCTCTCCACTCAAGTTAAACTTTTCTGAACACGTTGAATTCCACTCTTGTATTCACAGGCAACAAGATCTATGCACGGTAGGCCATGGCAAAAATAGCATAGATTCTTCATAACACCTTAAATCCTGAAAATGATGATAACAGAAGTATAATAAATCGTTATAATTGCAATGTGGATTGTATCTGGCACATAGTAAACTGCCAGTCAATGGCAGCTTTTACAGCCTATCATTAGTTATGGTTGATTAGGTCCTGTTCTTCTCTGGGCAGTCCGTATAGAGTGTCCCTTTTAATCAGGAACTTCATGTGTAGCGTCTCATTTAATCTCCCTAGCACTTTCTAAAAGAGGTACTGCTTAAAGAGATTGAGTGGTTTGCTTGAGTTACACAGCTAGTAAGTGCCAAGCTGAGTACGAAAACTTCTGGTTCCTGAAGTGCAAACACGCTCTTTTTTATGAAACCATCGTTAGTGTGCTAACACTGATACTTTTGATCAGTCCATCAGTCAGGTATTACTGATCATTTACTATGCTTGGTGTTGTACAAGTTACAAAAGCAGGATGATGTTTCTTATGCCCTTAGAGAGCGTTGAGCCTGGCTGGGGTCATGGGATAAATATACACAAACATTAGCATGCTAATAAAAATCCTCCACGGACATGAATTGTTGCATAGTATGAACCCTAAGGTCTGTTGCTGTTAGCAAGGATATGTGGATTGGCTCTTGCCAAGTTGATTTAACTAGGTCAGACTCAGTTTTGTAGAATTTGGAGAAAGAAATACATTAATTTTCCATCTCCATGTTTCCTTTCCAGTATCCTTTTGGTCAACAAGTCTGTGGAAATAAAGAACATTGATATATAACATTAACACATTTATTACCCAAGAACTAAGAATTTTGAAATTAAGATATCACTTTAGATTGCAAATGAGGCAAAAGGTAGGACAACTTGATGAATATGTTAATAAATACATATATAGATTCTACATTACTTAAAATATTTGTATAGCTTTTAGCAAAGAGTTTTTCTGGATATTCGAAAGGACAATTGTCTCATTGAGGAGAGCAACTAGCCATTTTTAGATTTATTTTTCTATCATCCTCTCCATGTTTAAAGTTAGTACCATTCATTCAAGTGCATACATGTTTTCAGTCCTTGAGACTATGATTTCTTTGTTAGCTGGCATTTAGTAAAAAGGAGGGTATAATCACGACTCTCCTACTGATAAACTATGAACACATGTCAAAGATTTTATTTAACTCATTAGTTAATGAAAGAACCAGTGACATGTTACAAGACTCAAGGAACCATAGATATATAGGCAAATAAGGAATACTGAATTGAATTTACAAATATATGCAAAGTAGATCTATCTCCAGGGCAAAAATCAATGGCATTCCACACAGCTAATTGGAATGTATATGGACAGGAATCACTTGCATTAATTATTAATTTTCTACAATTTATAGAGCTGTGAAATAGAGAATAAAAGACAATAAAAGATTGAGATAACCCACAAATTTGTGCTAGGCAGAATATGCAGGATTTTGTTTGTTTGTTTCTTTGCCATGCATGTAAAAATTTTTGCCTGTAAGAGTGATGGAGAAAGACTCCACCTACACGTCTCATGGTTTTTAACAGAGTGTAGATCTTAAGATTACCCTTAAAGTGTTACGCTACTAACGCAAACCAAACTATGATTTTCTCCTGAACATTTTTATTACATTGGAATCCAGTTTATTTTTAAAGGGTAGGAGAGTTGGACAAAAATATGTGGCCTAAGGATGTAACTTGAGTAGGGTGGGTTAGAGTCCCCTCCGTTGAGAGAAGGGGCCGGAGCCTCTTTGGTTGGAGTGAAAGGCAAGGCAGGCCAGCAGGGAGGGTCAGATCCCTTCCCTGGATCTCCCAGGGAAGATTCTTGTGTATCAAGAACTGTGAAGGGTTACTACCTGGTGGCAGAGGTTGGATGAATTAGTATGAAAATGTTTACATAAGGTAGCATTTGAAAGAACAGTGTTTTTCCAGAGTTCCACATTTCAGTTTTCTTGAAGAAAAATCCATGCTTTACTGTCCCAACTATCTTTTTGAGCAGTTCTTTCATCTTCATGAGCAAAGATTCTTATTTGACTTTAAAAATACGATTTTAATTACCATGTCAGCCAAAGTGTGGTGGGAGTGCTGTAAATGCTTGGAAGAAGACATATGCTAAAATTGAAATAACGTCACCCATCATATCTTGTTTTTTGTAGTCTTTGACTACTGAGTCTTTCAACACATTTCTGAGAATAGCAAAAGGCTTGGAGTTCTGGACATAAACACTAATGTCCAGATTTTTATTTTTCTCTTTTGATTTAAAGCAGCAAAGCTTAAGCTACTTCCACTTGCTTTGTTTTATTTTTCAATATTCTCTGTTTCTACTTGAGTACATGCTCATAACTCATCATCTTTCCTTTGTATTTGATGTACCCTGCAAAATTCCTTTTCCTCTATAGATGCCAGGTTTTTCTTTTAAGACTTTAGTCCAAAACGGAGCTTTAGAGTCTTGCAATTAAACACTCTGGCTGATAATCTGAGAAGACTGTTTTTGGGGGAGTTAGCAGAGATAAAAGATTAAGTATAATGCCAAGAAACCTAAAAGGTATGCCCGATACTGAGTTTCCACCAGCTTGGGCCACGCTTTCTCATTCTGCAAATGTCCTTTCCTGGTCACTTTATCCTCTGATCCTTTCCTGCTCTGTAATGATGAATAGTCTTCCTCATTTGGGGTAAACCTTAAACTTCCTTGACTTTCCTTCCAACAAAATATATTTGACCTTGCTTTTGTTCTGCAGCATTTGGCTCTGCGATTAGCTACCTATTGATAGACTAAACAAATCTAGGGCAATGTGCGCTTAATGATGTGTTTCCCAGAGTGTTGGATTTCATGGACAAATTAAATTAAAAGAAATGAAAGATATTGTGGCAAAGTTAAAGGAGTGTCTACTTTTAATTATATCATTTTATGACATAAAAATAAAATAAAACAAACCGTAAATTATACTATCTCCATAGTGTTATAGCATGAAGGAAAATTAAACACATGGGAGAAGAAATCATCTAACCTCACAGCAACTGACGGTATTTAATATGTTGCATTAAATGAAAACTCATTTGGGGAAAATTTTTTTTACTATTTCCTAACTTACTTTGGTTTAAAATATTACCACCACCACCTAGTGAGCATTTGTATTTCAATTGTTGTTCTTCAAGGCCTCTATATCAAAGTAGTCTTTTGGCAGAGGAAGAGTCAAGGTAACATGTAGAGACAGGAGAACTTTGGGTTTCCTTGAGTCAAATTAGTAAGGCCAACTTGACAGGCAAAAATAACTGAGAGACCTTCTTCTCACTTAAAGAACATCTAGGGGTAAAAAGGAGTGGGTGGGTATGGTCAAGGGGTTAGGAGCCCAAGCTTATGTAAAAGATGCCAACAAAATCTTCTTAGGCACCTTACTCCTATTCCTTGTACCTCAAGAGTGTGAGAATCCCAGGCTGAGAAACACAGGGTATCATTCTAACATTAAACGTATGATGAGTGGCTTGTGTGCGCTATACATCAAATCAAAAAGACAGCAAACCCTCTAAAACAGTGAGTTTCCAAATTTACCATGCATCACAGTCAACTTGGGATCTTATTAAAACACCAGTGCTGGACCCCAACGAGAGCTGCGGATTCATTGAGGTAAAGCTAGAGAATTTGCATTATCAGCAAATTCCAGGTGAGGCTGATGCTATGGACCAGGGAACTAGACTTTGAGAACACTGTAATTTTATTAAATCTTCTATTCTTGTGCAAACATAGAACCTGATATATCCTTCAACACAAATTTGTGGAAGTGTATTGATTTTAGAAGAGAGATATGAATAAATTAAAATTAAAAGTCACCTTAATTCAGGCTACTAAAAAATGATACCATAGACTGGGTGGCTTAAAGAACAGAAGTTTATTCCTCATCGTTGTAGAAGTCGAGAAGTCCAAGATCAGGATGCTGGCAGATTCGGTGTTTGGTGAGGAAGGCCTGATTTGTGGAAGGCCATCTTTTTATTGTATCCTCACATGGGGGAGAGAGAGACATCATCTCTCTCTGTCTCTCTCTTGTCTCTTCTTATAAGGGCACGAATTCCATTCATCATGGCTCTGCCCCTGTGACCTACTTATTCCCAAAGGCCCATCTCCTAAGATCATCCCACTGGGGATCAGGGTTTAATGCAAGACGGTGGGGAGACACAAACATTCAGTCCCCAGCAACAGGGCATAAAATCAATGTTTCTAAACACGTGTCCTATTTCATAATGTGCAACCTTTTTCCAAACAATGTTTATATTTTCAGATTGTTTCTGAAGTAGTTACCAATCTAAGCTTTTTTAGTTCATTTTCTAACTTGGTTAGACTTCTCTTTTACGTAGGAGTGTTTCATGCATGATTAGAATCTCCACTGGAGACACTGTTAATAGGTGAACAAAACAACTGACTTTGGTGGATTTAACACATGTAAAAATCAGTGCAGTTCATGTAAAATTTTAAGAACATCATCGTTTTCCAATCAGGCCCTGGCACTTTGGGGAAGTTAGGCACTTGCCTTGTACTATGTCCAACTAGTTTGGTGCCTAATTAAGTAAAAACTATTCAAGACACTTTTTTAAGGGCTAATGACCAGCTTGGAGGAGCTACCTCTTATTTGCTCCAAAAGCCATTAACTCCTCCAGTCAGTCAGTAACTCTTAGAAAATCTAGTTGTCAGCGGTAAAAGGAAATACTTAAAAGGACTAGGGTATATGTGGACTTCTGAGGGAATGATGTTTTGTTATTTTTAATGGGCTATTTTAGGAGTCATTCCAGTGGCACAATCTATTACTCAGTATTTCATTCTGTTTATAATTAAGCAAGAGTGACCTGTAGGTTAGTCTTCTCTCAGCTGTTAACAACCAGCTGGAGGAGCTGAGGGCTATTTTTGTAATGATAATCTGTGAAGACTGGAAAGAACGAAGATAAATAGTGTCTACCTTATTAACAGGCAACTCATTTCCACACTTGAATACGTATCCACAGGGGTCCCAGGTTCGGCCTCCCTCACTGACCTCCTCCAGCTCTTGAAGGACAGACTATCAGGAGGTAGCACCTCACTGTGCTTTCTGCTGAGCTCTGCTTTCCATTTTCAACGGGATGGGGCAGGACAATGGTCCTTGAGTAATGGCATAAGACTAAAAGCTTTTAAAACCACTTTGAAAGAGCATGTTCAGAGAAAGACAAAATGCATTTCTGGCCATAAGAAAGAACACTTCTCTGTATTTACATCTATAACAGTCAGTTATGATGCTGAGTTTGTAGCCAGTAGTCTAGATATTAGTGAAATGGCCATGAGCTTGAAGAGATCAAAATTAGTTCACAATTATTAAAAACTCATGGGGAGCATACCATTTGTCAGACGAAGAAATATCCTCAAGTCTCAGCTTTGAAGTAATGTAGTACCCAACCCCGTCTGCTTTGACCACTGTAGAAGTGAGAACAGTGGTGCTTACGCATAATTACTTGACAGATTTTTGAGTAGTAAGAATTTAAAATCAGCATAAGAGGATCCATAATTTTGGTGAAATTAAATAAGAGAGGTGCGTGACAGAATGCATAGAAACAAAACGCAAAAGGAGCACATGTCTTGATGAACAAAGCTATTAATGGGAGCAAAAAATTAACTGGCATTTCTGGGAAGTAACACAAAACTCTGAAATTGAGGGAAGGGAAAAGTTAGAACCAGCCAGAAATCTTCAAATGACTCAGTTTAGTATTTAAGGACTGAGCTACCTTTTTTCCCTCCTGACTCTCATTCCATACTTTAATATGTCATGCTTTTTGTCTGCAAGTGATTTCAATGGAGAAGAATTAGATTTGTGTCCAGCATTTCGCTAGTAAGTCTCTGGGTGACTTGGAACTCGCCACTGAACCTTTCTTGGCATTAGCTTCTCTGTCCGTCCATTAAAGGAATAGGACTAGGTAATTTCCAAGCTTCCATCTTGCTCTAACAGCCTTGATAACCCCCTTTATAGTGGATCAACTTTAAGATATATAGTGAGAATTGAGAAATTGAAAGCACAGCAAGTGCGAAACACAATTCCAATTGAAAGGTCAATGGTGAAAAGTGCCTATTGCAGAGCCATGAAGAAATACCTACTTTAACTCCCTAGGCTGGTTAGCATCGTTGTTGTCATCAGGATTGAGTGTGAAAGGTCCCAGTGATCTCCAGTGGTTCTCCCAGCACCAGATGTTACTTTCTAACTGAAGTTTGAAAAACTTTAGTTCAGAGTCTCATTATCCTTACCATCCAAAGCCACCTACTGTTGTATTCCAGGTGGGCATGACTTCCAGTGTTAATGTGCCAAGTTCTACATCTGCCCTACATTTTTCCTCTGATCCAAACCAACACCTTGTGTGTACTATTTCCTTAAGGTACTGCTCTTTGCCTGGTAAGAACTACAGAAACTCAGAAGCAAATCTCTGTTGACTTTATTTCTCTCTTACCTCTTAAGAAAACCTTTGCCAATTTTCACAAGAGGCTTTGAAAGACAGTGCCTGGACATCAAGCAATACTAGTGGTGGGGATGGTGGGAGTTTCAGCTAGCAAAGTAGTGCAGAGAGGATTGGCACAATGGAGCAAGCAGATACCTGGGCTGTCCTTCAACACATGAAGTTTAAATGACCAGTGACTGTCTGTATTCCATGTCAGACCTAACTCTGATCCTGTGAAACTGAATTACCCAGCAAAACCAAAGTGGTTAAAACATGGGCTCTGGAATAAGATCCTCTGGGTTTTGAGTCTCACCTTAACCTACAAATAGCTGTGTGGGCTTCTTGGATTACAGATGATTGTAATTTCTCATGTATATAGTCTCTCAGTTTTTCCTCATCTGTAAAGTGGGGATAAAGCAGTTTCTAGACCTTAGGATTTAGGGGGAGAATTAATTATTTAATATAATATTATGTATACAAAATTTAGTACAGTGGTACCCTGATAAATACTATAACCCTGGTAATTGTTAGTATAATTATTAATTCACTCAAATATAATAGAATTCTTGATAATTTTTTTAGTTAAAATCAAATATTATGGAAGAAATATTCTCCTATGAAGTACATGACCTCAGTTTGATTGCTGCTGTTGGTGGACAAAAACAGCTGATGGAAGGATGGTCATGATTGACCATGAATACTTTTCAAGTGGAAGAAAAATGGCAGCCATTCATTAAATAAGGAGCAATAACTGAATTTCTCCTCATTTCTAAACAACTGGAAAATCATCTAATTAAAATATGCCTGAATCCAAATTCATGAAATGAGGAAGGTAAATTTCCTTTAAAGCTTATACTGAAAACGCCACCTTTTAAATGGAGAACAAAATGAAATTCTACATCGTATATGTCAGTTTGATGAGGGATAAAGAGATACAATATTAGAAAACAAGGGGAAAAAAAGGTTGAAGCATAAAAAGATCTGCCTGGAAAATCTCTGACTTAGATCCAACTATAAACACTAAGAAATACTTTTGAAAACAAAACAACAACAACAAAATAGATCTGCATGACAAGCCATTGAAAGCCAAAGTGCACGTAAAGAGTATTTAATGACTTTTTAATATGGAGAAAACTCTGAAACGTGTCATTGACAGAACGCACACACTCCTAATTTGAGTCTCTGTACCCCAAGAATATTTACTTTGACATTCATTGGATTATTTACAACTAGCTTCATTAATACTGGGGTAAGCATCTTAAGGAGATCAAAAAGTTATATTGTCCCCAAGTTCTTCTCTCCCACTGTTTTCCTGGCTGTTGTGTTATTGTCTTCTTTTGATTTTGTGAAAAGAATAACCAGCCATGCAAATGATTTCTGAAAATGTGCCAATTTGGGCTTCACAGAAGCTTAACAAATTAGCTTCTTTTGATTCGATGGAAATTGCCATGGAAGGGAAAACAGGGCATGTTTTCACCCAGAGAGTGGAATCCCTGTTTAATCTTCTTGTCCCTGTGGGTTGAACTTGAAGTAGGGGAAATATGAAAACTATGTTTTCTCAGTTCTCTGACTCCCACAGGCCATGGGTTTAGTGTCAGGCTTGCTATTTCATTCACTGAACTCACACTGTCTAAAACAGACTGCTCTAATAATCTTGGAGATCAGCTGTTTATTTTATATTTAGTAACCTAGGGGAAAGAATGAGAGATAGAATAAAGCTATAAAATTAAGGGCAGGACAGAAAGTACAGCAACCCCTTAGGGAAAGAAAATGAAGAGTCTGTTCATTAAGTCTGACAATATGTATGTCTTAAGAGGACGTAAAAGTGGGAAATCATTTGAGGAGTTTTAAGGGACATAGACCATTTTACCCGAACCTACCCAGTAACTTCACCAATTAAAGACAATTGCTTGCTCCTGCTTGGTTGCAGACAAAATCCACAGGTTTTAGGATGAAAGTGCTTATGCAAGCTCTGTCTTAAAATAAAAATGGGGACTCATGCAACTTTGCTTAATACCATAGCTCATTAAACTTTGCTCATCTAGCTTTCCTTCAAAGTCTAGCCAGATTTTAGAAGATGAAGGCCTGAATCCCCCAGATCCTGCGGTCAGTTCTCTTTCTGAGCCTGATGCAGAAGGTTTTCTGTTTGCTATTTACGTGTGTGTGCACGCCCATACCAGGTTTTGTTCTTTTTTCCTTAAAGCTTTGTTATTTCTATAGCTTGTCTCTTGTGGAATTTCTATCCATCACTTTTCCTTAGAAGTCCAACTCAGAATAATAAAAATTATTCCGTTTTTTCCTTTTGTGTAAGACCTGTGTAAAGAGGTAAATAATTAATCCAACTGTATGCAAGGGGTTTGTTTTCTTCCCTGTGCGCTCTCAGGTTCAAACAATTGGGGTAGGTTGGAAGGGAAGATCAAAGATAGCATATGTACAAGGCTGTAAGGCTTCCTGTTGTCATGGTAGTTGCTATGTGGTTTAAAAAAAAGAGTAAGAGAGGGATAATGACTTTTCTATTATTGGAGAAAAATAAAAAAGATAAAGATGGAAAAGACATTCACACAGAACTAAGAGTTTTCTGTGCCATGATTGAGGCCCCTTGTAAGCATCAAAGCGGGTCTTTGTGAGGGCGCTTTTCTCTGTCCTCTTGTGCATTAGTTTTGATTTGCTTCTCTTAATTTTCTGATGGAGAGAAGCATCTCTGTTCTTGAGGACTCTTGAAGAGGAACTGAAAGACTGCCGTCGTTCTTGCTTGCAAGATGAGTTTTAACTGAAGTCCTCTAGAAAGCTAGCTCCTGCTTTCTGCTCAAGCCAACCACTTGAGTGCTGAGAACACTGGCTGTAACGCGATACTAGCCAGGAAAATGCACCTGTCCCTGATTAAAGGTAGGGCTTGTAACCCAGAAGCTTCTTCTGTGACTAGAGAATCGCTAGAAACTTCACAGAACTCAGGATACACAACAGACAGTTCTGTATTCTATCGGTAGACTCATCTTATTATAATCACTCCCACGAAAATTTGCTGACTATCCTGGGATTTTCTTATTTTTCTCTCAAGATTAATTTGCCCACGTTTAAGCTACCTGAACATTTATACCTCTCCATTCCCTTTTTATTTCTAAACGTTCTTTTCTAGCCGCATTGGGTTATCTTTGGTGAAAAATAGTTCCAGCTAATTACCCAAACTTTATAAGCACGGGGAAGAATCTACCATAGGAAGTAACTAAAGGAATGACGTAAGAATGGAGAGGAAAAAAGTGTGTGTGTGTGTTTTTTTTTTTACGTCTTCTCTGCCATAGGAATCTGGCTCCCTGAAAATTGAATATAGGTGGTGCTTTTCAAACTCGAGTGCTTACTAGAATCACCTGGAGGGCTCGTTAACCCCGGGAAGGCGGGGCCGCCCCCAGAGTTCGGCTGGGCCCGCCCCCAGGGCTTCCGGTTCTTTAAATCCAGGTCCAGTTCCAGAACTTGCTTTCGCTGCAAGTTCCCAGGAGGCGCTGCGGGCGGTGGCCTGTAAGCCGCGCTTGGACAGTCGCTGAAAGGAGGCGGGAAAGCATCCCGGTTTCTAAATCCCCCTGAAGAAGGTGCCCTACCCCGAGCGGCCTTCGCTCCCTGTGGAACCTAACAGCTTGGCTTGTGCTGGACGGTGAGTAAAAGTTTCTTTCCGGGCAAAATGGTTACTCGGCCAAACGCCCCAATTTATCCATTATTTCACTTTCGGTTAGCTCCTGGGCTGTGTTTTGTGAGATTTTTGTCTCGTTTTTTCCCAGACATCATTTAGAATTTTACCTGGTCTCTATTTGGTTCTGTTTTCATTGTTTCCAGTTTTAATGAGAAATAATTGATACATATCACTGTATAAATTTCAGAAGTATAGCATGATAGTTTGACTTACATTTACTGTGAAATGGTTACCACAGTAGGTTTAGTTAACAAGCGTCCTCTCATACAGATACAATAAAAAGAAAAAAATTCTAGTGGTGAGAACTCTTAGGATTTACACTGAGCTTTCCTGTGTAGCATACAGTGGTGTTAACTACGGTCATCGTGTGGTGCTTGTATCCTTAGTTACTTAACTTATAACTGGAAATTTGTACCTTTTTAACCACCTGCTTCAATCCTCCCCTCTCCCCAACCCTGGTAACCACAAATCTGATCAGCTTTTTTTATGACTTGGTTGTTTGGTATTTGGTTGGTTATTTGGTATTCGGTTGTTTGGTGTTTGTTTAGTGTCAGCAGCCTTAAGTGAGTAGGCCGTGGGGCCCAGGCCAAAGTCCACAGTAGTTTGCACCTGGTAAGAGGTAAATGTGCGCATGTGCTAGTAGCGTGAGCCAGCATTATGAACACCACGCATGCGCCAGTAGCATTCTAAAAGGACAAGTGTGTACACCTGAGCGCCGCAGCTGCTGCCGCCCGCCGCTTGTACTGCAATAACGTGCTGTTTTGCTTCATGTCAGCTCCTCGCGCCTTTTTCCAGTTGGGCATCTCACCTCCTCGAATCCCTCTCCAGCCTCCCTCAGCTGACCGTTGTTTGGTTTTTGGTGGTATTTGGTTGGTTGGTATTTTTTAGATTCCACATGTAAGTGGGATCTACCAGGATTTGTTCTTCTCTGTCTTACTTATTTCACTTAGCATAATGCCTTCGAAGTCCATTTATGTTGTTGCAAATGGTAGGATTGCCTCTTTCTTTGTGGGTGAATAATATGCCATTGCATATATACCTGCTCTCTGTTTGTATCCCTGACACCTGCTGCCAGCAGGTTCCAAGTGCTTTGGAAGCTAAGATTGAGCAAGCTGTTCTCAATTAAGCTTGTATGAATTAAGCAGAGAAAGTTCGAGACAATGTCTGTTTATTTAAAAAAATTTAGTTGTTTGCTAAGTGAAAGCCTGTTTCACTAAAATAATAATAAATGAAAAAAATATAAAATATTCAGACCATATTAATGCTGATCTTAGCTCTACTGTATTTTTAAACTTTAAAATGTTTGAAATATTTGTTGTTGTTTTTTTGTCAGGCTGTTTATTCATTACTAGGCAAAATTTTCCAATCTCAACTTATCAGATGTTATATTAATTTTTTTTTCCTACCTGGGGGGGAAAGTTATGAAGACTTTCCCAATTTCTAGTGTGAAATGGCAGCCCCGGCCTTATTCTCCTCAGCAGGACTCATGTCTTCAATTACTAAAGAGCTTTCCTAAATGGAACTCATTTGATAATCTAACAGGATTAGGAGTTTGCAGCCAATCTCAATAGTTTCAGTTACCCCTGGGCATCAATTTAAACAATTATCACAGATAACATGTAAGTAGTATTTTAAAATGGAAAAAAATAAAACTGATCTGAAACTGTAACTATTTTCTATTACCTAGTTCTGCTCCCAAACTTGTTGAGTTGTAGTAATAAATGTGTACACTATTATGAGCTGATTTTTTAAACTTAAGCTAGTTGTAGTATTTCCATGCTCAAGCATGCCATAACAATACTACAGACGGGGCAGTTTAAACAGCAATTTTATTTTCTCAGAGTTTGAGGCTGGAAGTTAGTGATCAAGGTGCCAGCATGGTTGGTGTTTCTCATGAGGCCTCTCTTCTTAGCTTGCAGGTGGCGAACAGCTTGCTGTGTCCTCACACCTGCCTTCTTTCTATGGCCTTACATGGCGTTTTCCTGTGTGAGTGGGGAAGGGAGATTCTCATGTCTCCTGTCTTATAAGATTGCCAGTCTTCTTGTGTTAGGGCCTCACACCTAAGACCTCTTTTAACTCCAGTAATCTCCTTAAAGTCCGTGTCTCCAAATAAATTCAGAGGGCATCATCACAGGAATTTTGGATGGGACACAATTCACTACATAACATTAACTTAAGAACTTTTTTTATTTTAAAGTAATACGTTCTAGTAATAGAAAATTTCAAAAAGTATGAAAAAGTATGAAGAAACAAATAATCCAGAGTACCGTCACCCAGGAGTAATCACTACTGATGTACTATTCTGTGTTTCTTCAGGATTTTCAAGTATATGTACTTTGTTATAATGGAAATCATTTTGCTTGAATGTAGCTGGTCCATCCTATGGTGCCATGATGTATTATTTATATTTAATATTTTTTGTTAGTTTCTGATGTACAGCAAAGTGATTCAGTTATACATATTTCTTCTTGTATTCTTTTCCAGTACAGGTTGTTACAAGATATTGAATATATTTCCCCGTGCTATATAGTATTAATTTGTTTATTTTATATGTAGTAGTATGTATCTGCTAATCCCAAACTCCTAATTTATCCCTTCCCCACCCTTTCCACTTTGGTAACCATGTTTGTTTTCTACATCTGTGTCTGTTTCTGTTTTGTAAATAAGTTCATTTGTATCATATTTTAGATTCCACATATAATTGATAGTCATACTGTATTTGTCTTTCTCTGACTGACTTCACTTAATATGATCTCTAGGTCCATCTATTTGCTGCAACTGATATTTCATTCTTTTTTATGACTGAATAATATTCTGTTAATATACCACATCTTTATCCTTTCATCTGTGAATGGACATTTAGGTTGCTTCTATGTTGTGCCTATTGTAGATAGTGCTGTATGAACATTGGGGTGCATGTATCTTTTGGAATTAGAATTTTCTCCAGGTGTATGCCCAGAAGTGGGATTGCTGAATCATGTGCTAGCTCTATTTTTAGTTTTTTTAAAGGAACGTCTATACTGTTTTCCATAGTGGCTGCACCAATTTACATTCCCAGCAACAGTGTAGGAGGGTTCCCTTTTCTCCATACTCTCCATCATTTATTGTTTGTGAGATATAGAATGATGACCATTCTGACTGTTGTGAGGTGATACCTCATTGTAGTTTTGATTTGCATTTCTCTAACAATTAGCGATATTGAGCATCTTTTCATGTGCGTAATTGGCCAAAGCTAGAGGCATAAGCCTCCCAGACTTCTGACAGTACTTCAATACTATAGTAATCAAAAATGGTATTGGCACAAAAACAGACATAAATTAATGGAACAGAATAGAGAGCCCAGAAATAAACCCACACACCTACAGTTAATTAATCTTCAACAGAGAAGGCAAGAATATACAACAGAGAAAAGACAGCCTGATAGGCAAGTGGTGTCGGGAAAGCTGGACAGCTGCACGTGAATCAAGGAAGTTAAAACACTCCCTAATGCCATACCCAAAAATAAACTCAAAATAGCTTAAAGACATCCATATAAGACAGGACACCACAGAACTCCTACCTGAGAAAATAGGCAAAACATTCTGACATAAATCATAGCAGTGTTTACTGAGGTCAGTCTCCCAAGGCAATAGAAATAAAAGCAAAATAAACAAATGGGTCTTAATCAAACTTCCAAACTTTTGCACCGCAAAAGAAACTATAAACAAAATGAAAAGACAACCTATGGACTGGGAGGAAATACTTGGAAAATATGCAACTGATAAGGACTTTAATTTCCAAAATATACAAAAAGGTCATACAACTGAATAACAAAAAATCAAACAACCCAATAAAAATTGGACAGAAGGCCTAAATAGACATTTCTCCAAAGAAGATATAGTTAATATTAAACATTAAGATTTTAAAAATTCTTACTGCTCTTACCCATGATGCTGTAATTGACCCCTTTTGCATCTGATTATTTCTTTGATAGTCTGAGAAGTGAAATTTTTTGGCCAAAATTATGAAAGTAGTTTTTCTTAATACCGTCTGTGTATAAAATTGTATGCATCCTGTACTAGTTTCATAAAAACAAATAAGGAAACAAAGAAACCCTAACACCATTATGATTATATTAATTTAACTGAGATAGAGACATAGGTTTTGTTTTGGGGGTCTTTTCTTGGTTTTATTTTTCTTCCAAAGTTTTTGCCCTCTATGGCATTTAACCTGATTATTTCTTTTTAATGTAATCTTTTTTAATAATTCCAAAATATTTCCCCCTATGAATGCCCCATCAGTCCTTCTAGAGAAGGGTACTTAGAGGAAAAAATGTGTATTTAGGACATAAATTACCCTTCTTATCCTCAACCTCTAGTTTCTAGGCACAAAGACACCGAGACACACTTGAGACACAAACACACCTGAGAGGCTTCTTACCAAGAATTGTTTGGAACTGCTGTCATTCTCTCCCTCTGGATATCCTCCTTGCATCTCTAAGTTAAAAGTGTGTTCTAGACTTATACAGCTCTTTTTATACCCTGTGAATAAGACATGTCTATACAGACATATAGGTGTATACGTACATAATGTATCTATTATTTTAATATCAAGTTAACAGAATATAATAAAGCATCTGCAAAATTGGTAACCATTCCTATGGACAACATACGTAAAATTCTAGAAAATGAAGATTATATTTTGTGTATTCCCACCCTCTTCCTTTCCTTTTTGAAGGGTTTGGGATTTCTTTCCTTTCTAGTAACTGTTCCTCTGGCATCATCCATTATCTTGTTTTCCTGCCCTGAAACATAGGTTTCCATTAATGGAAGGCTCAGATCTCAGTGGTGGCCAGTTCATAAGATTTGAAACACTTGTAAAATTATAGCTGACTGAGAAAAGGCTACTTACTTTTCCCTACCTTTTTCATCCATAATTGATGTCAGCTTCATCCAATCAGTGGTTAACAAAGTTATTTTTAATTAAATATAAAAGTAAAAGGACAACAGTCATAAAACACCTTGATTCAAATGTTTTAAACATGAAGCAGAAGAGAGTGCTGTGAAAATGCGCTTCTCAGAAAGTACACTTAGAGAATTGATTCCCAAGGTGTGAGCCAAGGAGCCTTGGAGCACCAAGGGAACTCCTCAGGACGCTCTGAGTTATTTTAGATTCTCACGGAAGACATAGTGGACTTCTGCTAGATGCAGTGTAGACTTCTAACTTGAGCTAGCTCATGGTTTTAGCATTAAATCCTGCTGCTTTTCTTTTGATGGCATTTTATCTTTGGTGGCTTTTTGGCATTTTCAGTGATGAAAAACAGGCTGCATGAAATTCAGTGTAGACCCAGGAGTAAGGGTGACTATCCAATCTGATTGTGAAGTTTGTGAAAATGTGCACTGTCCAACAAGTTCACGCATACTATTTGAAAGTAATTGTAGTTATGCAAGAATAAATAAAACTTTTTTTTACTTGTTTATATTGCTTTTCCAATGGTTTCTAAGTTGTTAGATACAAATACTCATTAAGCTTTTTGACCCTCTACTTAAAAAAAAAGGACTGCAGTGTATAGGAACATCTGGAAGATATGGTGTGTTTGGTTCCAGAACACCACAGTAAAGCAAATATCGCAATAAAGCAAGTTATAAATTTTTTTGGTTTCTCAGTGAATATAAAAGTTTACATTATACTGTAGTCTATTTAGTGTATAAATAGACATTAGATATAAAAAAAATTACATCCCTGAGTTGAAAATACTTCATTGCTAAAAAATGCTAATCATCCTCTGGAGCCTTTGGCAAGTCATAATCTTTTTGCTGGTTGGTGAAGAGGCTGACCTTGCTGCTGATGGCAGCTAAACAGTCATGGCAGTGGTTGGGGGAGCTGTGGCAGTTTATTAAAGTAGGATGACAATGAACTTTGCCACATCAATTGACTCTTCCTTTCACAAGTTATTCCTTTGTATCATGCAATGCTGTTTGACAGCATTTTGCCAACAGTGAAACTTCTTTTACATTTGGAGTCAGTCTTCTCAAACCCTGCCACCACTGCTTTATCAATTGAGTTTGTAATCTAAATCCTTTATCATTTCAACAATCTTCATAGCATCTTCACCAAGAGTGGATTTCATCCCCAGAAACCACTTTCTTTGCTTATCCTTAAGAAGCAACTCCTCACCATTCAAGTTTTATCATGAGATTGAATCAATTCAGTCATATCTTCAGGCTCTACCTCTAATTCTAGTTTTCTGTTTCTACCATATCTGCAGTTACTTTCTCCACCGAAGTCTTGAACCTCTAAAGTCATGCCCGAGGGGTTGAAACCAACTGCTTCCAAACTTGAGTTAATGTTGATATGAGCTGCTTCTACTTGAAACAAGAGTTAAAACCTTCTGTTATCACTCCTTCCATAGTCTGCTTCTGGTGTTTATTAACATAATTAGAAGTTGATAATAAAAGTATCCCATTAAAATATTTTTATCTCATGTATCTTCTCAAAATAATTTTACAGTGGCCTTTATGCTTGTAGCTATGTTTATAATTACTTTAATTTTTAAGTGCTTGCAAGACGTACTGCCATTCAGTAGTATAGCGCCATCTTCAAACTCTTCATGTTACAGGGTTTTCCTTTTGTTTTCTTGGTTTAAGTACATGTATAGTTTGATTTCTTATTTCTTTGTATCACAGTGTATTTTCCATTGGTTTTGATTGAAATGTGTCTTACTCTAAAGTCCTTTGATCAGTCTCCTCTTCAGAGATCTAAAGCTTTTACTTAATAGCTTCAATGTTTTAAAAGACCATTCATTATTTTTTTATACTCTAATGATTTGCTGGTTTTTCTTAGCTAGATACTTAGTTTTTTTTTTAAATTTTTTATTGATTTATAATCATTTTACAATGTGTCAAATTCCAGTGTACAGCAGTTTTTCAGTCATACATGAACATATATATATTCAATGTCACATTTTTTTCTCTGAGCTACCATAAGATCTTGTGTATATTTCCCTGTGCTATACAGTATAATTAAAGTTTTATTTTTAATACTTCGCATGATGCATTTAAGATTGGTTCTCTGTTCAATGATTTTGCTTATGTTTGACTCTTTAAATAGCAGATTTTAAAAGTTCATTGTTAACTTTTTCTCTGAGTATTTTTATTGAACAATGAAAAAGTTCAATCATTTCATTACTAATACTAATAAAATCCACAAGTTGAATCTCCTGTCTCTATTATTCATAAATATTATCTAGTTTCTTAATTCTTTATTTTTCCCTTTTGCCTCTGTATTCTGATAGAACATCTCAAGGTTAAGTTTCATGTTCTTATTTTGTTATTCTGCAATACAAGTTTTGCCCTTTTGCCAAGATTTTAACTCAGAGTTTAGAATTTCCTGTACTCTTCTTCATTTTATATCATTTCATGTTTTCTTTTCATCTGTCTCTTCTTTCATCATGGTTTGCTGTTAGAGTCTCTGGGTTACAAACATTTTTGGAGGAATTTTTAAAAAAATACTCATTCTTCAGAGTGATTCCACTTTTCCTTGTTGGATGTTTGCATTCCTTTTTCGAAGTCTTCTCCTTGAGTTTTTAATCAGCATACTTAACGATCATGATTTAGCTTACCACAAGAGACAGAAATTTGACTTAAATTATGTTCTTTGAACATTTGGTTCATGGAAGTCTTCTTTTTCCTAGATCAAAAGTTGAAGGTCAGAGTGACTTTCCCAACTCTCATTTAAAATCCATAGTCTAGGGGGTACTTTTCTACTTTCCTATAAATGTCTCAAAAGAGGTGCCTTTTTATCACCACACACAACTAAAAGGAAAGAATAAATAAAAATAAGTGTTAAACATCAAATGAAACACATTTTTCTCTACCAGACTATACATTTCTAAAAGGTAGGGCCTTTTTTTCCCCATTCTGTGTCCTGTTCCTACTGGAATACCTGGCTGATAACAGGCAATCAATAAATGGAAGAGATTAGCAAATACACACTTTGTTAAAGCATTGAGTTGTGAATTCAAGGTTTCTTTTAGTGATTACCTATTTATATTTAATTTTCTTATTTTCATATTTAATAATTGTAGTATTTGGGTATTTTAGTTATTGAGTATATATATATGATACATAAATGAAGTTTACAATGGACTTGTGAAGAACTTAAGATTCGGTTAAATAAAAAATGCATTTTGATGTTCAGCTTTGAACATTCTCTCAGATTTCTAGATTTTTATATGTGGTTCTGAAATTACAAGGACTATTGAAGCTAAAATAGCATGAACTAGTAAGTTGGATTATACAAAGCAGTGTGATTTTTTTGTGTGTGATTTTTTTTTTTTAGTCTGAAAGGAATGCAAAACTGAGTTGTTACAAACTTAATATTCTTAGAATACTGGTTTAAAAACAAATAGGGAAAAGGAGAAATTGTGCTTTTGTCTGTGTATGAATATTCCCAAGGGACATATGTAGGTTAATGACACACTTAAGGGTCTTATACATGATTTGCATAAACTGCAGCTGTTGAATTTCCATAATTTGTAAATGCAGCTATCCCCTATTTTGTCCATTTTCTGGCTTGAAAAAAGGTTAAAATCACCTCGAAATTTGTCACTTGGATTATTTTCTCTTAAGTTTTTTGTATTCATACACTATTTTTCTGGTGTATATTGCAAGGTCTTGGAAAATACGAAAGTAAAAATATGACTGGTAAGCTGTGAGGAACGGTTGAAGGGGAAAACCTCAGTGAGAGTTAATATATGAAAGATTGCTCCTCGGCTAATAAAGGCGCCAAAGCTTATCATGAACTTATTGATCTTAAATTTTATTCTCATTGTTCTTACTTCCTCTCATTTAGTATTTCTTAAGCTTTAACGTGAGTTGAATCCCTGGGGATCTTGTGAAGGGCCAGTTCTGATTCAGCAGGTAAGTGGTGAGGCCAGAGGTTGCGCAGCTCTCACAAGATCCCTGGCACCACGGCTGATGCTGCTGATAAAGGAACCACACTCAGCAAAGAGTCTCTGGGCCTCATGAAATGTATCAAATGGCCAAGGACTTTTCAGTGGTTTTTGTTTTAAAGTGATAATAAGAGCTTTGGAAAGCTCCTTTTTAATATGCTTAAGTAGACATTTTCTTAAAACTTCTGGTAATTATTACTGCTTTTCATCTATCATTTAATTGGGCTGAAGGTTAACACAACTTGTATCTGAAAGGTGTTTATTTGTAAAATCGAAGTTAGAAAATGTATAAATATTGAATATGCTTCTGAAAGGCAAAAATAGTAGTTCTTCCTGTCTATGCAGAGGAGTGAAAATGTGTATATATGTATTTGCCTGTGTGTGGATATGAATAGGTAAGTAGATGTACATGAACAGATAGAGATTTAATCTTAACTGATCAAATAATTAAAATATTTTTAATACTGTAACCCTGCTTATCTCATTCCAACATGCTTAAATAATTTGAATTTAAGTCCTGGGTGAATGTCTTCAGGAACTTGGACTTAATTCCTAATTCTAACATATTCTTCAATTGTATGGTGCTGGTCAAATAATTTAATTTGAACTTATTAAAGTCAAGGACCCTTTTATTGGGGAGAGCTGAGTGAGTTGTTAGGAAAAGGAAATGTGCCTAAATGGCTGCAGCGTGGTAATTTCAGCTAAATTTGTTTTCAAATATCCACATACTGATTCAAACACTTGACTTTTATGGAGACGTTAATAATCCTGGAGATGTTGGTAAAAGGGATGCTGAGAATGTAAAAGGGGAACAGTCATTAATTGGGATTTTTGGAGGTGATGTTTTGTTGAATAATAGCTATTTTTTCTGACCATTGCTAATGTGGAAAAGAATCATGATAAAATTATAAGTATCTCACAGTTCAACCCTTTTGTATATTTGTCGTTTTCCTTTGTGTATTGAGTTAAATATATGTAACTCAATTCTGATTTAAAATTAATCATATGGTATATATTAGATCTACATTTATAAATTTAGCTTATGTGTTCTGAACATTATTGAAGAGCCAGTAACTAGGTAAATTTGAAATTTATACTTTAAATACACTCTATGGATTCTACTTCATGGTTAGAATAGGAATTAATTAGCCAGTTACGTATTTCTAGATATTCACATTGGTTCAAATTTTTATTATGACTGGCATTGCAGGAACATTCTTCATCATTTTTCAAATACCTACATATTGCTTTCGAACCAAATCCTGACAAAATTTTGTGATTCAAAAAGATACACATTTTTAAGACTGTTGATACATACTGCTGAATTGTTGCCCTCCAGAAAGTTTTTACCTAATGACCGCCTCTGTATCAGTGAGTAAGATTTTCTCTATATCCTCACCAAGGCTGAGAAACAATATTGCAGTATAGTTGTTCCTTGGTATCTGAGGGGGAATTGGTTCTAAGATCCTACTCAGATACCAAAATCTGTGAATGCTGAAGTCCCTTATATAAAATGTTACAGTATTTGCAAATTACCTACTCACATTATCTCAAATGCTTTAAATCATCTCTAGATTACTTAAATACCTAACACACAATGTAAATACTATGTAAATAGTTGTAAATACAATGTAAATGCTATGTAAATAGTTGCCAGTGTGTGGCAAATTCAAATTTTTCTTTTTGGGACTTTCTGAAATTTTTTTTCCTGAATGTATTTTCTAGGGCCCACAGATACTGAAGGCTGACTTTGTTTTTTGTCACTATAATAGTTGAAGTTGTTGTATTTGTGCTTCTGTGATTATTAATTTAAATACTGTCCTCAAAGCTTTGTGGTTCATTTGTATTTGACTTAAGATTTTTATCATTTTCAACTGAGGTATTTAAATTAGAATATTTATATTTGTTATCATTGGTTTGTAAGTACCTGTTATGCATTAAGGAGACTAATGACCACATCTTTTTTCTGTTTGTATTTTCTGTTTGCCATTTGCCCTTTTAAGCCATCTGTGGTACTTTAACATGTCGTATTTTAAAACTATATGAAGTAAATTCTATGACTTGTCTCCACCATGGTTACTTTCCTCTGAAAGTACTCTTTTTAAAACAAGAAGTTTAAAATAACCAATATGAGGAATGATCCAGAAGTAACCATCACATTACACTGGAGGGGTAGTTAACCTACCCTCTCCTCCATTCTCTAAGAGGATAGCAGAGTTTGGTATGTTTATCTTCCATTTAAAAACAAAATTCAAATCTGTATTAGCCATACGTTTACGGTAAAAATGTGATTTTTGGAGAAAATCTCTTTAGCCTTAGGAGTCCTTTTTTTGGTTTGTTTTAATTCCTAGCTCCCAAATTCCTAAATCCAAACTCCTAGAATGTTGAACGTACTATATGTTAAGATACATTATTTCGTGTTTTATTTACTTAAGTTCCACTCCAAAAAAGCTGAATAGCTAGAAGGCAAAAGAAGGCCTAGTACATCATGAATGGTCTAGTGCTATGTCTGTTTCAACTTCTTTTATATGAGGATTGAGAAATGTAAACTATTGATTAATCTTGTAATTGATATACTTGAAGAAAGTTGGCTATCTCAGTATGTTTCATACAGACAAGCAGTTGCAGGATACAGTTACTGACACTTTCGTCTAATCCAACTTGTCACGACTTTTGGATTAAAAGAAGTCCTTTTTAGTGCCAGCTAAGAGAGGAGCTGATTGAACTCCACATCTTTAGAGGAATCCATGTAAACTATGTCAACAAGGATGCTTTTGAAACACACGTGTAGGGGAGGGGGTTATATCCTGAAGCCAGCTCACTTGCACATCCCAATATGATTGTTGCCATTGAAGGACTGGAAAAAGGTCTAAGCTGTCTCCTAAATATGGCTGTATTATGTTTTGGTGAGTAGATATTTTGAGAAATACATCAAATGCCTCCTAGTTATCCAAATATCAGTCCATTCTTTAAAATATTTATTAAATTATTCCCTGCTGACTAAAAGACTATGCAGTTTCAAGTCTGTAACATTTTTTTTTAATTACTTAAAAGAAGTAACTTGCACACCTGGAAAGGTAATAGTGCCTTATTAACTCTCAGTTACCCACGCTAAGGCAAAGTAATCTGGGGATTTTATTCACGGCCATACAAATCTTAGAGGTCAAAAATGTAAGAGCCTGGGGACAATCTCTAGGAAATGAGATTCTCAGGAAAACGCTAGGGATACGGCTTATGAAATCAGTTTCTGTATTTTGCACTCATGGATAAAAATGAGAAGCAAAACACTGTATACATTTTCTCTGGTGACCACCAGGTAACTATGGCTGCAGTGACTCAGAGCATGCTGGAGGGGTTTAACTCGACATCCGTGGCCTGGCCTGGAGAATTCTGAATTCAGTGACTTGTTCTTCCCTTTTGGAAGTTATCAGTTAAAGTATCTATTCTGTGCATGCAGGGTCCTGGGTATTAGGGTTTCAAGGTGAGTGAGATAGACAAGTTACCTGGTTGCATGGTGCTGAAAGTCTATGAGATTTAAACAAAAAGCAAATGAGGAAGACATCTGTTGAGAGATGAGTGCTATGAAGAAAATAGGGTGATTTTTTACTGAGTGAGCGCAGCTGAAGGAGGACGTTAGCCAGTGGGTCGGGGAAGCGTCATTTGCATGGAGTCTGTGAATTGAGATCTCGGTGGAAAGTTGTTTAGAGAGCTTTCTGTTAGAAAGTGGCTTGATGCTATTTTCAGATTAAAAATGTTACTTTGGCTGCTGCTGGGGAGTGACTGGGTAGGGTAGGTGTGAAAAAAGAGAGGCAAGTGCCAGGCTATTGCAGTCATCCTAGTCCGAAGAAAACAGTTAAAGTGAGAAGGAATTAGTGCTCCTGTGGGGCTAGTATGCCAGGCTGGATTGGCACATGCACTCAGGGTCTGGACAAGAGAAGTGTTCTGATGAAAACTCTAGGCATACCTGGTTACAGATGAGACCATGAACCTGGTTATTGGGTCTGTGGAGAATACACCTTGAACAGGAGAAATTTTTAAAAGAAAAACAGGATTGTCTAGGGGAGTGATTCTGAACCTTGGCTGCACATTGGAATCATCTGGAATATTAAAAAAAATAAATAAATAACAGTGACTCCCAGCCTCACCACCACTACATATAGAGCCCACCATTCTGATTTATTTGGTGTGGAGTGTGGTCTGGACAGTGAGTTTGTCAAGCTGTCCAAGCAGCTCATTCCACTCCACAGCCCTCTGAGAAACACTGGTTGGGACAGAACTTAGAATAGACACTGGGGCTGAGGCAGGGGAGGAAGGAAAGCAAACTAAATGGGGTTCCAGGCAGTGGTACCAAAAGAGCATCATCAAGTGCTTATTAAACACTTTGAGGACAGCATGAGAGATCTAATTCTTAGCAAGAAAACTGTTTCCTTAGTACATCAGGCCTCCAGAGTCCAGCAAATGTTTGGAGTTTCTTACGGATTTCTCCACTTCAGGGGCTTTTACATTTATGTAAATAACACCTTTATATTCTCATCTGCCCTTTTAAAATTCCCCATGTACTTAAAAATGCATTTGTAACTACAGCACAAAAATTAAACTTCGTACATAAAGGCATTTATGAATGCCATTAAATTTAAAATTAGTATTGATTTGTAAATACTTAGGTCAAGACTAGTACTAATATAAAAACAAATTGTATTCCTCTGTATATAAAATACCACTTGTTTGATTTTTTCACTGAGCTTAATGTGTATTGGGGAAAAGTCATAATCTGTCATTTATTTCTTCAGAAATTATGAAGTCCATTTAAATCAGTTACAGAGATGACTGTTTATTGTAAAACTTGAAAATGTCAGAAGAAAGGTGATTGTGTCCTAAATATAAGTTAAATATAAATTAGTTTAAGCCAATTTAACTTATACACAAGAAACTGCTCTTTAAAGTCAGTAATGCTTAGTGTTACAATAAGAAATTTTTGCATTCCCAATTTTCAAGCCTGTATAAATACGGTGCTTATATCCTTGCTGGCAAATATTCAAATCCTTTTTCTTTTAAGTTATTTGTTTTTGAGATAAACTTTGAATAAATATGAGTGATGTACTTCCCTCTTCTAGTCTGTTCAGGAATAACTGGCAATGAAAATATTTTGGAGTGGACAGAAACAAAGACAAGGAACCCTTCATTTGTTATATTTAGATTTCAGTTTTGCTATATCAAATTTGCTCTGCTAGTTTATGAAGTAGCTTTCCAATTAGCACATCATTCATTGATAATCCCCAATTCTTGGAAATATTCTGCATAACTTTTCAATAGTTGGTAAAATTTTCATTCACAGCACATTTATCATGGTAGTCAACATATTCTAACTCCACTGATTGGAAAAGAGCTTAAGAGGTAAATCTGCAGTAAAAATAAGTCTAGAAGTGTTTATTTTTTAATGTAGTTTTAAATATTTAAAGCATAGTTATTCAGTTGAATTTTCTCTAGTTACCTTTTTTAGATCTAAATTTTTAAAAAATGCTACAAATTCAAACAATAACTGTCGGATATTGTCACCAATTCCCTCTATTATTTCTAGAGAAAGAAACTCAGACAAGTACACTGAATTTATTTGCTGATGTTTTATTTAACTCTTGTCCAACACGGAATGCTGCCTAATGACCTAATCACTGTTTTTAATTTTTTAGCTCTATAAATCTAATTTTATTATATTCTACTAATTATGTTTTTCTGATCTTTTCTAATTCTGATTCTAATTTCTCTAAAGAAAACAGATGAAAAAAGAAACCTGAAATCATAAAAGTATTCTCATTTTGAATACCATCATACAGCATACTTTAAATTTTTCACTATTAATATCTGATAGAATCATACTGATCTCACAGATACATCGCTTTGTTCAAACTATCATGATCAAATAGTGCAATGAAATATTTATGGTGCTTTGTGAGAATATGTGGCAGATTTTCTTTTTGCTTTTCTTTAGAAATGTGAATGCAATAATAAAATGATTACTGATGCTTGAAGGACTTGAAGAAAGCATCAGCAGCAGTAGACTCCAGGGGCAAAGAGAGATGAGGAGCTTTTTTTTTTTTTTTTTTAAAACCCTTTTAGGTTCAGAGGGAAAAAAACTATATAAAGATTGGACTGGGAATTAATATCCAACTCTAGTAGTTGAGGATAAGAAATTGCTGGGAAATTCAGGGATGCCTAATGTCCCCTGAAACATTTTTAATCAAAAGCATCTGTCTAGAAATAGAAGGCTAATCGTCATCACCAGTGGAGCTGAGCTATCTTCCAGGTGGCGTGAGCAGGAACACTGGAGTTACAGGAAAAAATAACCCATTGAAGACATCCTGCAGTTCTTACAGGTATGGGAGTTCCACAGAAGGAGTTGATGCCTCATTCTGGAAGGAGGTCAGTTACAGTGTGTATCTACTGAGAAACAGACCAGACATGTATTAGCTCTTCCTCAGAAGTGGTTAAAAATAAAACCAAAACCAAAACATTGGAATCCCCTCACTGAGTCCTCACTTTAGTTTACCAGCACTTAACCTCCTTTGGGTTACCAGTTCAAGACCATGTGTATTACACAGCAGCTTCATTTCATGCCTTTATGACGATGGAAAGTGTCACTTAGTTGACATTCTGGTTCAAGTGGTGACAGATCTCTCAGGCATCTAGACATGGTCATCATTAATGTCCCCTCTGTTCCCCAGTATAGTCTAACACATGTGAAACCATGCCTATAAAAAGTTTGTAAGTGAGAATATCAGTTAACGTCAACCTTTTTCCTGTTGTACAGACTAGCCAAGCTTCTTTCCTAGTTTGCATCCTCCATAAATTGGACTCAATTCCATTTTCCATAGTATTTTCTTATTTCTACTCTTCCCACCTCACTGGTCTAGGGAAGGTTGCGCTATTTCAGTGTTGATGGAATGTATACATCTGCCTCACCAAGCAAGACGCTGACTTGTTTTCATCTACTCTGCTGAATGCTGTCATTCAGTTTTAGGTTTGATGGAAGGGCTCCTATATTTAGAGTGAGGTGTGATAATTATGAGTACAGCTATTTTCCTAGTATGTACTCATGAATAGTGTCTTGTCTTTGTGTCAGTATAGGCCTCAGACATATCTGGTAACACGCTGGACTTGTATTGTTTTCATCTCTGGAGTTCATGCTTAAAGCACTCTGTTTATGTCAATAAAATAAATTAATATAAATCTAGGACAATAGAATTCCATTTATAAATTATTACATACTTACACATTAGGAATCTGGTTATAAGTTTAAAAGGCCCAGTTTTTCTTATCAACCATGAATTGAAATCAGAGTTTTCATATTCATTTCACTAATTTCAGTGATGTGTAATGAGGGGGTAAAAAAAAATATTATTCTTTGGAATGGTTGGAGAATTTATTATAAAGGGCCAATTCATCTTTTTTCATATTTTATATGAAAAATAGTTTTTTCCTGAACTTGTTTTCTAAAATTTTTTCTATCTCACTATCAGATTGACTGCAGATTTAGACAATTTAAGCCTAAAGATTTTAGTGTCAGGGCTTGAGCTTTCATGTTTGTGTTGGAAGTGTCCCCCTTAGCAGCTCTCAAAGACACTATTTCTGGAAGATAATGAATTGTTGGGTCAAGGCAGAAGGGATTCCATCAGTTTGTTTCATGCTCAGAAGTCGGGGCCTTCAAAATCCTCGGATTTTTTTCTTCCATTTGGAGGTCTACAGCTGAAGGCCGTCTTCTTTGGAAAAGCCCAGAGTGGTCCTACCATTGAAACCCAGTATATCCTCCCTGCTAATGATAAAGGGTGAAACCATCACAACCCGTGTGAATTTGCTTCCGTGGTACCACATTGACCAACTTCATAAATGCTAAATTCCAGGATAACAGAATAATATCAAAAGGATAATATCTGGGGGGAGACGGGCAGGGCCGGAGTGTTGCTTCCATCAGAGACAATCATAGTGTCCTGGGCTGGGTTCAGATTTGGTGCTGCATCAGGATTGATAAGTGAATGCTTGTCCAGAGGAAGACATTCCACTTAATGAAATATCTCCCATCCATGTCCTATAATAAAGAGAGAAATAAAGTAGGAAATTTTGTTCGAAAATAAGATTTAGAGTGTTACTGGGACAATTTCTCTCAAACAGCAATAACGTAGTCATTGATACAGGCCTTATATATGATTTCTAATTATAAAATCTCTACATTTCTTATTTTCAGATGCAGAATTAAGACTCATTGATGTTATATAATTTGTCTAAGTTCACATTGCTAACATTGTATTGGTACTTCGGGGATAGATACTGTGTAGGACATAGATGCTTGAAGCTATTGGTTATAAATTAACTACAGCATAAAAAGACATTTTGACTTGTAAACAAAACTAGGCTGTGCATCCTTTTATAGGGTGATTGAGTTTGCACTTTAGAAATAAACTGCCAGATTTTAATCGAAGGCTTACTACTATGTATTAATATTATTATTAACATTATACTATTGAGTGTTCAGTTATTAATCTAAAGTTTCATGCATCTCAGTTTCCAAATCTAGAAAAACAGATAGTTGGAGTAACAATTGTATGATCGCTTTGCATGCGTTAAATGAGATAATGCAAGTGGAACAAGAGTAGAGTCTATGACAGTAGTAACCAATCAGGACAAGTCATTGTTATCATCTAATTAGAAAGCAGAATTTGTAAAATGTGTGAAAGCAAAACAGAAAGAAATCACTCCTTGCCTACCACCCAAACATAATCTTTTGAAGGTTATAAAATACTTCCTTTTAAAATACTTTTATGAACGTTTCTCTTAGGAGCGTATTCTAAGAGAGTTGGTTGCTGTTGCTACCTGAGCATTTTTAATGTTCTTACATAGACGTCAAAAACCTTATCCACTACAAAATGTTAGATTGGATAAAATGTTGTTTACTCAATTTGTGGAGCTGGGTTTTTAGACCAGCTTTAACATTTTATTTTCATATGTAATATGGCTAAAGAGCTTGGTACAGCGTACAGCATGTGATTTCTGTGTTTAGGATGGAGTGTTTCTTTGATCCCGTATCAGCTTGCGGTCACTGATCCGAAGCCTCCTGTTTGTGAATTCTTTGTGTTCTCTGCAGTTCTCTTTTGGGTCTCCTCAGTGGTTAATAAAGTCTTTTGCACCAGTGGCGGCCAGGAAGAATAGGAGGAGATTCTCCTTCTTGGGAAAGACTTTTTATCTCCACTTTCACAAACTTTTGCTTTCTCGGTGTTTCCAACATGAAAGATGCTCAGCAAAATTATTTTCAGTTGCTTTTAAGCCAACAATGATAGAGGTAGGCTCACTGTTCTTTGTGAAGGAGGGATATCATTCGTATCTGTGTGTGTTTTGGCAGTCGTGCCTTGATGGTATTTCTCTCACATTTGTGTCACACTTTAAGTATAAAACTGTTACTTATTTATATTTAATCTTAATTTGGGCTTTTAATTCTTTGCAGATTTAATAAATATAATTCTGTTCTTCAGTGCACTAGTTGGTTGCCCTATAAGTAATGTTATATTATTTGCAGATTTGACTAGGACATTTTCTATATTCCCAGCCGTGTTACTAATAAGTGCGTTGCTGGTTACATTGAAGTGTAAACTGTGAAGTGACTCTCGTAGGGAGCCCCCCATTGTCTTTATTGCAGACTGTTGGCCACTACTCACCAGTTATCAATTTTGTGATAAAGATTTCATGGGAAACTTTATTAGATATCTTACTAAAATAAAAATAGCAAAAATGTCATGTCCATGATCTACCAATGCAGTTATATCTCCAAAGAGGAGATGGCATTAGATTTGATATCAGTTAATGAAATCATAATGGTTTTCAGGAGCTAAAATTCCCTTTTCCAAGTGTTCATGAGCTCCGTTTTTGTTTTGTTTGTTTTTTTTTTTTTTGACTCTTTTGCTTTCTTATGATGCTTTACATCCTTCCAAAATTGATTTGTGATGAATTTTTAAAGATATCTCTTCATTTATGATCTAGGAATGTTGCCAATCATTTGATTCACACAATGTTTAATCTGCACAGACCTCATAAAGGAAATGAGTCTTGAGTTATGCTTTGAGGAAGGAAAAACTCGTAGTTCTTTAAGCACAGTCAGATAATGTATTTCAGGAAAGGTGAGCAAGATGGGTTCAGTGGTGTCCAGGCATGTGAGCAAATAAGTTACTCTCTAAGGATAAGTCTTTCCCTTGCTATAGTATTTTAAGTAATGGTTGCATATCCTTTATTCTTTAGTATTGACCAAAACTTTTATATTAAATAGTGGTAAGAATTCCAGAAAATTTTTGTGATTTTACATACTTTAAATAACCTCACAAGTGGAGAAAGTATGTGCATGCTGTAAAATTTCCAATTTCACCTGATGATTAAAACATTTCAAATTTTAAGTACATTTGAAGTATATCTCTATTACTGGGAGACTGGGAGAGCCAGAAATAAAAACTCGCCAGTTGTGAGAGAATTGGGCTTAATTTAATATAATGTAACACTTTTCTTTTACCTTTTACCATTTTAAATGCCTATTCCCAGGACTAATACAGAAATCTGTAATGTTCCTTTATATACGTAGTATATAACTTTATAGTTCCTGAAACATTATAAGTAGTATTGATTTGTGGATAATATTCTATACAACAAAATTTTTGCTTCTTGGAGATTGTATATGTCTTTGCAAAAGAGAATCAACTAGCAAAAAGGAGAAATTACAGCGATTCTGCTAAATGGATTTGAAAATTACCCTAAAGAACTAACTAATAATGTGATAAAAAAAAAAAAACTCAGATGTATTGAGAGATCAGCAAACTCTCTATCATGATGATCCAAAGTGGTGGATCTCCAATGAGAAATAAAAATAAATGAGAGGTTTGGGATAGATGCCTCCCTCTAAGACGTTTCAGTGAGGTACAGGAAGTACATTTACCTCTCCCGATGGTATAGTTGGAAACCGTGTCAGTAATGTGGAGCAGTATTAGCATCAGCCAGAAGAGCTCTAACATGATTTTCAAATGATGCTTGTACTGTGGGTGTGAGAAATCACAAGACAGGAAACTCGAGTTGCCTAAAAATTGTTTAATCCCACAGCTCTTGGTTTTCTTATATATAACACAATGGGGTTAACTAGACCAAACTGGGGGTCTGCCAGCCTTACTATTAAAACATTTCCCCCTTAAACCAGTGATTTATTGTCTGTCTTGAAGTTGAAAAATACATTCTGTATTTGAAGACCTATTCCCACGGTATCCTGAAGAGGGTTTCTCTGAGTGTCGTTTAAGAAGCTCTGTGCGCTAATAAGCACCAGGTCTTCATGAGCCGTAGCTGGGAGGCTGGCAACATTTACAGCTAGAAAAATCTGTCCACCTTGGAGAGCTTGGTTCTCTCCCTACCTAGCAGAAGCCTGGCCTTTTGGTGCGATTTAGAGGAAGGCCTGACTGCTCTGAGAGTCCTGAGGAAATCTAAGTTCTCTTTCCAAGCTGCTTGGGTTATTCTGCATCTCTTAAGTCTCTATTAGAATGAATGTTGTCGCTCCTCTTTGGGGTCATTCCTCCTGTGAATTGGAAGAAATCTTGTGTCACTAGAATTCATAAAAAGGAGTCTCCTTTGAAGAAGGTAGGGGTCTTAACTGCTGTCAACTCTGAAAAGAGGGGATGCAGGTGATTCCCAGGAATTTCGGAAAGGCTCCTCTGCTGATCTCTGTTGCCGCCACTGTAGGGAGTTGCTGCTGTTCCTGTGATGATGTTGGCATTTGTAGCTAGTTTCCTAGGGCTGCCATAACAGTACCACAAACTGGATGGCTTAAACCAACATAAATTTATGGTCTCACAGTTCTGGAGGCTGCAGTCTAAAATTAAGGTGTTGGCAGGGCTGTGTTCCTCCAAAGCCTTTAGGGAAGCATTCTTCCTTGCTGCTTCCAGCATCCCAGAGCCCCAGGCATTGCTTGGTTTATGGCAGCATAACGCCAGTCTCTGCCTTAATGTCCATATGTGGTCTTCCTTCTATGTCTTGTTTCTTCATGTGATATTCTCATCTGTGTCTCTGTCCAAATGTCCCTCTTGTTACCAGGACACCAGTATATTGTATTAGAGTCTATCCTGATGATCTCCTCATAATTTGAGTACCTTTGTAAAGACCCTATTTCTAAATAAGGTCCCCATCACAGGTACAAGGGGTTCAGACTTCAGTATATCTTCTTGAGAGACCAAAATTCAATCCATAAGAGCATCCGTGAGTTCCTTCACTCCCATTGTCACTAGTACATATTACAACCCCATCTAAAGTCATTATAGAAGGAGGAAGGCAGTCTTATATTCAGCTTGGGCAATGCACACCAATTAAGTCTGGGTTTCCAATGTCCTCCTCTTGAAATTAACTCAGCCTCTGTTCCAGAAATAACCTGCCCCTAGAGAGGCTGAGTGAGGAGAGCTCCTGTGTCTCCAGCATCCCAAACCCAGATGCCTTCTGCCCCCATCAACCTTTGATTTGGAGGAGGAGACCAACCCTACATACATAGCTCCATCTCTTTCCACCATTACATGATTTAGTTTAATTTAGAACTATTTCTCAGTTCTTGCTGAAAGTTAGCATTCTTCCCTTTCAGACAGCTCTTGTTTTTAGAGCCATGCTGGCCTTCACAGCAGCTGAGTCTGCATCCAGCTGACAAGCTGCTTCTGCTAGGTTTCCATAACTGTGCAATGGGAGACGAGAGTTTCTAAATATCTTACCCACATTTGCTCAAACTCCAGTTGAGTCAAACTCAGCAGAAGGAAAAGAAAAAGTTCTACCTCATTGAATCCCCTGCTATGTTGAATTTTAATAGGACTAGTAACATAGTAACAATGATCACATTTTACTTCTCTTTTCCAGTTCTTTAAACTGTTCCTTAAGCTTTGCAACATTCTAGTCATAAAATTAAAACAAACAACCCCCTGCCCCCAAAACTCTTGATTCTGACTCTACTTGAATCTTTACCTTGATTTACATAGAGCTGTGTCTTCTAACTGGAAGAGACTGTTCACAAACCTCCTCCTGCTTACTCAGACTTTCTTTACAGGCTTGAAGAGGTTGTGCAAATCCCCCCAGTGGGTTTCCCCATTGGTCTCTCCATTCTGACTTCTGAATGTTTTACCCATTTTTCTCTTACGCTGCCTGCATTTCATTGCTACACCCTTTCCTCTGAAGAGCATGTCCCGACACACCTATCTCTGTGCTAGGCCTTGTCTTTCAGATGATCATTTTCATTTCTTAAACGAAAAAAGACTCCCAGCATAGAAAATGATTTCTCCTGCTTTGAAGGTCAAACCCTTTCCACCTATCAGGGAATCCGGCTGGACTAGGATTAGTTGTACGGTGAGACTTCAACAGTCAAATAGGTATTGGAGGAAAGAAACATACTTCAGTTGTGGTAATTGAAGGTAATTTGGTTGTAGAACCAACACACACACTCTCTCTGCACACATCCATTCTGGCCAAAAGTCAGCATCCCTTCATTTCACACAGCTCCAGTTTAGGAACTGGAATGCAGGTGCTTAATAACATATTCATAAGGACTCCCCAGTTTCTATCTGTTAGTATAAAGTGCTTTCCTTTGCTGTTTGTGCAGTTTTGAGACCCATTCACCTGCAGCTTGCAGCACTTGCTATGATCCAAACAGCTCTCAGGAGCATTTCATAACGCCAAGGAGATAGGCAGAGGGGCCCTTAAGAAATACTTTAAAAAAACAAACAAACAATCAAAAACTGAAACTTCCCCAAACACAAGTGCCCAGAAACCAAAATAAAAGTAAATGTCATTTTAATAATACAATAAAATCATGATCTCATTAAAAATAATTGCCAGAATAAAGCATATTGACAGTAGAAATTGCCTTTTAACTGTTTTCCTTAAATATTTTACCCTTCTCTTTCTGTTTTTAATAGACTGTTTTAAATATCTTTTGTATGGAAAGAGATTCTGGTGTTAAAAAATCTAACTGCTAAATACAGAATCATGAATCTGTACAATTCATACAGATTAAATTGTTTTCATTTAATTAAATTTATTGCTATTCTTGTTAGTGTTTTAGTTTACTAGATTTCCAAAGTTGATTATATTATTAGAATTTTTATTCACTGTATTTATTGCCTTCTCTCTTCTCCTCCCAGATAATCTAGAGATTAATTCATCAATTAATTAAAATGGGTTGTGTTGCCTTTGGCCTACAGTAAGCACTTAATAAAGCTTTTTTTTTTTTTTTTTTTTTCCCATTTCATGATCTGATTGCCAACCTCCTTAGTTGTCAACAAATACTGAGTGCCTACTATAGGCAGAATATGACAGGTACTGGGACTACAGAGATGAGTAAGACAGGGTCACTAGACTCAGTGAAGTTACTACTTTATCTGCCTTTATCTATTTTTATAAGTGCAATGAGCTTTTATAGGTTCTATTATGAAGCACATACAACAGAGACGCGGAGAAAAGGATGATCTGGTGGTTGAGTATTCAAGAAATGCTTCATTGTGATCTTGACTATCATGCCAAGACCAGAACACTTAATTACTTTTAGGCAAGCAGAAAGAGAAAGGCCGTTTCAGCAGTAGGACTGTGTGCTTAACAGCATGCTATTGGGAAAAAGAAAAAAAAAGCATAAGACATTTGAGAAAAGCCCAAGCCAGGTAACAGGGATGATGTGGGAGTTACTTCAGGAGATGGATCTGAAAGGGATGTTACTTCCTGAGATGTAACTAAGCCATAGCTAGGCTCAAGACTCTTCCTGATCCATTGAAGCAATTTAAACTTTACTCTTTAGGCAGTGGGGAGACAAAGGGATTTAAGCAAGTGAATAAAGTGACGCGTTTTGCATTTGAAGGTCATTCTGAAAACATTGTGAATGACTAGCTGGAGGGAGGAAGACTAAGACAAAAGCTAGAAGGCTACCTCTATGGTCCAGGTGAGCGAGCTAAGGCTGTGAACTTAAGAACTAAGGCTATTCAGTGGATGGAGTGTTAATTGTGTGTTAAGTCTATAGAGGCCAGTGCATTCACTGTCTGTGAGCAGACCTTCATAGGAAGATGGTCATAGGTTAAACAGTGACTCACAGCAATAAATGGAATTCGGGGAACTGGAACTTTGTATTCTCATCACCAAACTATTTACTTGCCACAGAAGAAGAGTGAGAACATAATCAGGCTGTTAAACTGGACTCTGCATAAGTGGAGCTTAAAGAGTAGGACATTTAATAGCTTTAGGCAAGCAGAGCCTGATACAGCCATCTTGCCAAATGCGTCAGAATACTTCAAGTCCTTGACTACAGCTCCCATTCACCCATCTTCAACTTGCCGTTGGAACTGGAATACAAAATGTTCTAAGGCCACCAGCTGAAGTGCTTGCTTTTTGGAGTAGTAGATGGGTTAGGTATGCCAATATCTATCACTTTGACTTTTTCTGTGCTTCCACTGCTCCTCAGTTCACTTTATGGTAGACAGTTTTTATTTTCCTTTAGTTGCTTTAATAACCAGATTATAATCAAGTCTTCCAAACCTGTACTCTAAGTGACGTGTTAAAGTGAATTTCTGTATCTCTGCCGCGATGGCTATAATATTGTCTGCCCCATAATAATGACTATTCTATTTTAAAAATTTCAGGGGAAAACTGTTGTGGCTGTCATACTCCAGTCCTCTTTAAATTCTGACAAGTGACTCACTACGATTTTCTGGTAAAATCTTTGTGTGTATGTGTTTCTCACTGATATTTCTTTGGCTTGACTCTACAAGCACAAATTAGTTATAGATGAGCAACGTGAACTAAACATAAAACCTTAGGTGATGCTAAAGCAGCATTTGCCCCAAAATGCTACAGCCTACAGAAAGAGGAGGGGTCAGTAGAACCAGGCTTTGAGTGAATCAAGTGAAAGTTTGCCCATCTTGATTTTAGCATCATGTAATGAACTTGTCACTATGTTAAATGAAATAGAGACTTGTCTCTTCCATATGAGAAAAAGAGGAGAGAACCATTTTCATAAATGTAATTATATGTTGCTTTAAGCATCTGGATTCTAGAAAGAGGTACAGATTAAAAAAAAAAATTATTTTGGTAGAAATTCCCCAACATTGTAGCTGACAACTTGTGCTGAAACAGAATAGGAACAGGGTTAGGAGAAAAGGTAGTGGTTTCAGACATCCTGTAATAAGATGAATAGTTGAGTGTGAAACTCAGGTGGTAGGAACTACCCGTACATTCACGTACGGGTTGTTGATGAGATTATCTTGGGTAAGACCACATTGGATGAATGGGTGAACAAGGCAGAGTACCCTTCTCCCTCAAAAACTTTGGGAATAAATAGAAAGATTGGAGATGAGGCAGAATGGAGTGTTGTCACAGAAACTGGAAGGTTAGAGAGACTCAAAAGGAAGTAGACAATGCAATGGGAAGTGTCAAAAGCCATAGGAAACTCAAAATCGGGGCTGAAGAGTGCCATGAAAAAAATGATGGTAGGTTAGACGCCAGGCTAAACGCTTTATGTGTAATGACTCTTCTCTGCCACAGCCTGATGAGGCTGGCATCTCCATTTCATAGCTGAGGGAACTACGATTCAGAAATTATTTTGTCTCAGGTCTCACAGTTGGCGAGTGGAGGAGTCTAGTCTCACTTTGAACTAGACAGTCTGGCTGGGGAGGCTGGAGACCAGGATGTGATCGTGCATCTCAGATGAAGGAGATACAGGCTTGGCTCCGAAACCAGCACAAGTGGAAGCTTTCACAGGCCCTTTCCTCTGGGCTTCAGGGGAAATTGAGTTTATATGCTTGTACGGAAAAGTAGGAAGGAACAGAAAGGAGCAGTAACTGGATGTAGTTTTCACTGGACGTCTTAAATCTACATGTCAAAGTGGGAGGCAGTTTGAATGGGAATCATGCAGGAGAGCTGAGGACGAGGTAGGAGCCCATCAGGTAGCACCTAGGAAATGTGAGCAGTTACACTGTTGTTCTCAACCGGGAATGTGCCTCTGAGCCTCCTAGAAGCTTTCCAGAATGTTCGAGCGGTCCAACTACCACCCCTGGGTGTTCTGAGCCAGGGCCTGGGCAGTTTGAATTTGGGGGAAGTTCTCTGAATGATTTTGAGGTATTCTCTTGTTTAAAAACTGTGTATACATAAATAATGAAAATGTTCAGTATTATTAGAAGAAAGGAGAGAAGGAGAGCTCTTAGGCAAATAAGCTTTGCTTGGGAAAACCACCTATTTTTTCAGTCAGTGCCATAACCTCCTGCTTCCCTTTTATTTTCCTCCTGGTGTCCTCCTTAGGGGTCCTATGCTTTACTTGGTTCTTGTCTTCAAGTTATTACGTCCTCATTCCTGATGGGCTGTTAGGTCATAGCGTAATACTTGACTCCCTCCAGGAGAATTTATGTATTGAAAAGGAGTCCTTGTAATAAGGAAAAACCTGCAAGTTGCCCCCCCCCCCATTTCTATACAGTGAAGGGTATATAGCTTGATATTCAGGGAAGGGTTTCAACTTTAGCTCAGGTGGTCGAGGACAGCGACAGATGCAAAGGCAGTTTCTGAATCTAAAAACCGTGTAACTCATGTACAAGGAGGCAAGCATTTATATCACTCTTAGTAATGAAGCAGCAGCTTCTCCTGACTCATAAATACTGTATTTAGTGATACAATTTGTGCCAGCCTTAAACAGTGTCTATAAAAATTGATTTAACTAGCATAATGGGCAGTTGGGGATGGAAGGACAAAATGAATGTTGGAAATGCCTAATTTGGAAAAGAAATGCAAAAAGGAGTAGCCTTAAAACGTGGACAAGGAAGCACGTGTTATGATGACATTAAATGAGTAAAAGCAGCCCTTTCAGATAGTTAAGCAAGGAGAGCACTTTTTCCTTTTCCTCCCTGGTGTTCGGATAGGATTCAAATTTGCGGACAACTTGGCTTCTCCCCTTGGCGGCTCCTCAGTCCTTCTCGTGCGCTTTGACTCAGTAATGATGATGCCAGCAAAGATGTGTCCGGCATCCTGCGCCCAGACTCTGGTTCACTCTCAGCCAATTAAAAGACTCTTCCCTTCTCAGAGCGTGGAGTCTGAGACGGAGGCTGGGTTCCTCGGGCTTCAGATTCAGATAAGAAAGCCAGACTGGCCAAGCCACATGATGTTTGACAAAAATTGGCTCAGCTGGAAATTGCACTTCACATGTTTTTTTCACATGCCCACCCACGGTTCCCTGAGACAGTTTTGCCTTTGTGTCTGCATGTGGAGGAAGGGGGTTGGGCCTAGACTTCAAACCTCAATTAAATAAAAATGCTTCCATTTGATGCACTTTCACCCAGCCCTTTCTGCTTATTCGGTGAAAAACATGACTTAGTTCTTGGCTAGTTATCAGACTCTTGCTCAATTGGATCCCATGTAAAGAATTTCTAATGATGGCCTTTCTATGGAAATGGGTTCTTTCTTTTCTCCCTCATTTTAGTCTACCTACAGTATCACCCAAGCATGAACAGAATAGGAATAGAAAATGAAGACGATAAAATGTGCTTGAAGAACACTTTGAAAATGTAAATCCATTTTAAGAAAATGTCTGAACCCAGTAAAATATTTAAGCAGTTTAGATCATCATTGTACTGATTGGCACAGGCCAGCCTTCTCCAAGCCCTTTACAAAATGTGGATCTCCCTCCTCGAGCTGTCCTGTCCGTCAGGCTTCTTTGGAATTATAGCAAACAAGTGGGGGACACATCCTGAGACTGCATCACCACCAGTGTGTCATCCAACCCCGAGATGTATGACTTGTGATTCCACAGCTCTCTGTACTGCACTTAAATTGGCTTTACGTGCTAGGATATGATTATCTTTAAAGTCTCTCTCCTAAGGCTCTCCTTCAAAACTAATAATGCTTGTCAGGATGTTGATAATTAATAAACATTTTAAAACTCAAAATAAGATGTTAAGCTCAAAAAGAATGGCAAGGCAGAAAGAAGCATTCTTGTTTGAAGTATCACGTAACATCCCCTTGTCAAGTTGATGCCCCGACGAAGTCATGTGGTAAAGCTGTCAAGGGAAGCTGTAGGCAAGCACTTGAAAAACACAGAAGAAACGGATTCCAGCTGGGGTCATCTTAACACATCTCATAACGGCCAGACTCCCTCGGACTCACCTTGTTAAGCATCTGCCTGAAGCCCACAAAGAACCGAGTTTGAGGCGCAGCTGCTGTAATAAGCAGAACGAAGGCAAAGAGACTCTCGCTAGCAGATGGGGACTCTCTGAGACAGACTGATCTAGTGTCTGGCCACTGTTGGCAGACAGCATTCTTGACAACCCTCACCCAGCAAATTCAGACAGAAAGGAGACAGGAAGAGAACTGATGCTTTAAAGGAATAGGTGTAAGGAAAACGTGTATTAAGCCACGCATTGCATATGAGAGCAGATAGAGCCAATCAAGGAGGTTGTTTTGCAACAGCCTCTGGGATCAAGTCTTTACAGACCAAACTGAAAATGATGACCACCAATGGCCTTTTAATAGTGATGCTGGTAGAGCATCAGAGGTGTTGAATTTACTTCACTGTTGATGCATTGCTACTGTGCAGTTAACTTCTGAGTAAGAAGTGGGTGCAGAAGTCCCATTGCAGGAATGTGTTTGTGCATCTCTCTGATTTACTCCCAGGGTGATTCAGTCTATAGTTCCTCTTAACTTTGGGGCAGTCGGAACAATTAGCTTAAGTTGGATTTCAGCATTCTTCAGAGCCTTGGATTTCTGCTTGCTTAAAATGAAAAGGAAAATAGAGAAAGAAGTCATTCCTCAGGCACACTCATGCTTTATTAGGAGCCTGTGGAGGCTCCCTGTTGAAGTTAGGCTCACAGCTGAGGGTAAGGTCACACCCAGGGGATGGAAGCTCCTCTCCTGGGAACAAAGGAGGGGTCCAGGCACTTGTCCCATTGACCCTCATGTTCCAGCCCTTTCAAAGAGTGAGTGAGAATCTTCAACTTGAACAGACTACTGTGTAGAGAGTTTCCGGGCAACTGAGATGACCTTTATTATTTACAAACGCTTCTCTCCTCTCTCTCTAGTCTTTGCAGGTTCCTCTCTTTAGATTTTTTTCTCCCTACAGCTATTCCACCTTCAGAAGCTGTGTTAAATTTCTTGAAAATACCGCTATTCTCTAGAATATGGCCTTTTCTTCCCCCTTATTATAGTGCTAAAAGTACTGTTTTCCAGGGGAAAATCACAGAGTAGAAGTTTCAAAATAGAAAAAGGCTAACAGAAAGTGTGATGGTCCTCTCCTGCAAGCTGCTTCTGCTATGACAACTTGGTAGCTTTTGCACAAGGTGATGTGTCTCTACGGACAGCACCTCTCTTGTCCAACCCACATCATAGTGTCTTGTCAAATTCAATTCAGATTGTTTGCTTTTATAACCTTTCCTCAGGACTCATTAATACATTTGAAAAGTTGCTTAAAGATATGTAAAGTAATGGCTTTGAGATGAGAGTTATATATTAGGACTGGAAAGAGCAGTGGAAATGATCACATTCTCTTTATTTTAGGGGCAAGGAAACTGAGATTAGGTTTTAATTAAGTGGCTTGAACAAGATCACACATGTTGTAGGTAGAATTACCAGGACTGTAATACAAATTCAGTGTCAGTCTCCTTAAGTCATGTTGTTGCAATCAGTGTACTCCTTAGTAGTACTGGAAAGGTGGGGGCCAGGTTAGCGAGTGAGTCACACTGCAAACCAGCATCTAATCACTGCAGCACAGTGCAGAGGGCTATAGAAATTCAGTTAGAGGAAAGCATTCTGGGTAGACCAGACTTGGCCTCTTACTGTGTGACCTTGGGCCAGTTATTTAACCTCTCTGTTCCTTAGGGTCCTCATCTATGAAACAGAGCATGAAACCCATCTCATAGGGGCAAACCGAGGATTGTTGTGTACATGCATGTGTGGCCTTTATGGTACTCATCTATTTCCAGCTATTATCTTTCTCTAAACCATAGCTAAGATATTTTGTCTCTGAATTTCTTTTTTCTGCTTCCTCTTCAAAACAATACGTTTCAGCCCACATTCAATTTACGGAATTAAACTTCTGTTAGTGGCTCTGCAGGAGTAACTTTTCCTGTCGCAAGGCTTTCAGAGTAGTGTAAACTGTGCTTGTTATGAATGTACTACTTATTACCCAATTCTAGATCACAGATACAGATGTAAAATTGTGCGATTTGTGGTACGTGCTACTTCTACCAAATGACATCTTTCAAAATGTTTTCACGTATTAATACTTTCCATCTTCGATTTGTCAGACAGAGAATTGCATTCACTTTGACTTTGAATCAATTCTATGAGCGAATGTCAGAAGTTAGCCCATCACATGCATTGTTTAAATGTGTTCTTGTAATCAGCTAATTCTGGAACTGGAGGGAAAATCTATTGAATTTGACTGGTTGGATTTATTTTTCACAAGCCACACTACTTTATTGCTCTGGAGTCCAGTATTCTCTGGATAGTTACAGATTTCTTTCATAACATGTAATTATTAATATACTAAGGATTGATGTTACTGAGGAGTAATTTCCAGGCTTGTTCTTCTAATGATGTTTGAAATGGATTATGGTGTTTGGCCTCACATATTACCCCAATTCACTGTGACTTCAAGAATACTGACTGGTATTTCTGAGTTAACCAACCACATGCTCCCTAGAATGTATAGTACAGGTAACCTGATATTTTAGTACCCTGATTTTTAAAAACTAAATCATGAATTATGCATTCTTGTTATGAAAGTAATATGTTGAAATTATAATTTGTAAAATCAATTTGATAAAAAATAAAGGACCTCTTACCCAGAGATAATCACAATTAATATTTTAGTTCATATCTCTTCAAGTATATGTATGTTTATATATTTTATAAAGTGTTAAGGGATCACACCATTCATATATTTTGAGCCATTTCTTTACCTAGCAATAAAACCTGAATGTTTCCATATAATTTAAGTATTTTCTGACATGATTTTTGATGACTATACTATTTTATTGTACAAACATCATTACTTTAGACAATTTGTAAATTCTAATTTTTCTTTTTATAAATACATTTTTATAATAAATTTTAGCCCAAAGACAGAAGAGTAATAACTTGCTTTTATTGAGCATCTACTATTTGCTAGGCATTTACATATATATTCCTTACTTTTCATAAATACCTTATTTTGCAGAGTAGGAATTATTACCTTCTCATTGTAGATGAGGAAAGATATTACAGATTAAAAATAACTAGATTTTCTTTTTAAAATTAATCAAATGGCAAATATCTAGAAAGAAGAGTAGTTAGAATTTCAAATCAGACAGACTTTGGCATGAGCCTAAGTTATTTCTGCTTTATCATATTTGCCCCTGGACTAGATCCCTAAAAATAATTTTCACAGGGAAAACCCGTCCTAAATCATTTGCTGTAACATCCTACCCCAAAAAACTATTTGTATTCTTACCTGTATTCAAAGACTTGCTTGAAAAAAAAAAAAAACTCCTCTACCAAACTGCAAAAAAAATCCTCATTATGGCTAATAAAATTCAAAATTCTTCTTTATTGTTACTTGTTACAAGTTTGATCACCACATTTAAAAAGTTTGTTGAACATTTTCTCTTAATGATACTTCTGAAATGTCTACCATTCTGATCTCTGAAAACTTTTTAATTAGTCAGCATTTCACACTGAATCAGTTACTATTTGAACAATCATTGATGTCATGACCTGGCAGTTCACAGATTTCTCCCCAGTTTGAAGCTACAATTTAAAAAAAAAATTCTGGAGGCAATTAATTTTATTTATAAAATCTATATTAGATTTTTAATTGGAAAAATTAAAAATAGGCAAAAGCTAAAATAAAACATTACTTAATTCCATAGTCCAAAGAAAGCCAAACCGTTTTGTATAGCTTTCATAAAACTATATTTATACTTTACATATGCATTTGTTAACAGATAAGAAGCATTGTTGTTTAAAAACAGTTATAAAAGTAATCTGCATGATTTAAAAAAAAACAGTATTGTATGAAATAAAGTCTTCTGGGCAACATCATCCCTTCATCCCTCTTTCTGCATTTAGTAGTTTTTGACTACTTATACTTTTTAGTCTTCAGATAGCTATTTTTATAACTCTGAATGTTAATCTTACAGATTTATCAGTGGATCCCCACATTATGAAAGAAACATAAATTAAGCTTATTCTTAAAGCTGATTTGTGATATTAGTGAAATAATAATAAGAATAACTTAATCCCATGGAAAACTGTTATGGGATGGAATATCATGGAATCTGAGGTTCTTACCAGAGTGCCAACTCTCACTTAACGTGTACTAATGCAAATAAACAGGGCAACTCAAAGTTCAATAATTTCCAGTTACATGTATTTAAATTAGGAATGAATTTTGAGATATACGTGTCATGTTTCCTTCATAATTTTATTCTTGATTGAAATGTAATTTATAACTGATCAGGAGACAAAAAATGTTGAGGTGGGGGAAAGTATGAGCAGTGGTTTCTATACCTGTGAATTATCTACCTTCTATTTCCTAGAAATATAATTAGTTTAAAATCAGTAGTTTTTAAATTTTCACTTAACCTAATTTTTAATTTTTTTAAAAGGGCACTTCTGAATGTGAAAGTTACAAATGCATGATTTTCAAAAGCAAATATATTTTACGAATTCAAGATACTGTTCTGATGAACACAAAACACAGTCATCAATCTAAATTAAACTGGAGTCCTTTCCTTATCTTTTTCCCCTCTCCTTCCCACTCTGCTGCCATTTAATGAGTTAAATGAAAACAAACAAAAATCCAGGGAAGAATGTTCTATTTGGACCAAGTGACGTTGCTTATAAACATATACATTTGAGTTTTCAATGTCATAATTTCTTGAACTACCTAAAGTTTTGTCGCTCTTTTGCCTAAAATTGGAAAACTTTTCCACCAGGAGTGGTATACCATTTAAGGAGCCCATTAGTGATACTTTAGTAAAATTTTTCACAGAAGTGTGTATATTATTAAAACACATGTGCTTTTTTTAATTAGAGCATCTGCTATATTCTTGGTATTACCAAATGTCATTGCAACAGAACCATATTCATAGCTCAAATATTAAGAACTTACAGAAAATAGATACACTTCAAATCTCTCATTAGATTTTAGGGCTTATTCATTACTTTTTGTCTAAGTATTATTCTACCTACACTTCTAAGTTACACCAATCCCTTAATATAAATTGAGAGACGCTTTGCCCTGCCATTTCCCAGACAGCTTGGGACTGTATTAGGTATCAGAATACCCTCACCTTTGTTTCTACTTCATCTTTAAGCTCCTTAAGAAAGGGAGACTTTAAGTTTAATGCCCATTTTCACTTAGCCCATGGCAATCATTAGCACCTCCCTATTCCCCCTGCCATTTTTCTTCTGCCCTTAACTTTCTGGGTACTTATGGAGAAACAGTCTATTAACTAAAAAAAATGATTAGCAGAAAAGCTCAGCTGCACTCATAATACTTAATAGCCTGAACACTGACTGTTTCCCAACCCAAATTTCCTTTCCATGTCATTGTTCTTCATCTGTCATATCCTATCTAATTTTCATTTATTTCTTCCTTTAGTTTTCTTATTATCTTTCCTTTATTTTTAAGGAGTAAATTATCTCCCAGTATTTTTATTTCCTCCATGTTAGTACGTTTAATGAGATGTGTGTTTGAATATGCAGTTTTGGGTTTTTTTTAATCTTTACAGCAGTCACTAGAGCAAAAGGGATCAGCCTTAGATTTTTAGTCTTAGAAGTTGGGGTGTGAATTTGTTTCAGATTCACTTCATATACTGTGTCTATCAATTTTAGACATGTGTGTTATCTTTAGTTTTGGCACAGAGCACACATTAGATGTTGAAGGAATATTGCATTTTGACATAATTAATTCTTTCATTTATTCTGACCTTTTGATCTACTAAGTTCCGTATCTCTTTAATACTAAAAAATTCAACTCTTGTATTTTTAATTTCCCACTTTTCCATGAACTGTATGGTGCTAGGAAATTACACCAAATCTAAGCTTCCAAAATTAATTTAATTAGAACGAATTATGTTTCCAAGTGAAGATGAGTTAGTTGCTTTTTATCGCAGATTTTAAGGCAAGTGAATACTGTTATAGTTTGTTTTCTGTTAGTATGGTTGTATGGGTTTGTTAGTGGATGAAGGGACCCCTAAATTAGGAAGCCCACCAAAGTGTGGGTTCTTGCCTGCCAGCTGAAAAGAATTCACAGCTGAGGCAGAGGGACAGGGTGTAAACTGCTTTTATCTCTCAAAAAAAGAAAAAGAAAGTGCTCTAGCAAGGAGAAGGAAAGAAAAGCACTCGAGCAGGGAGCAGTCAGCCAAGATGGGAAGCAGGGACAGCTTATGTGAGGCTTGGGCCATGGTGTCCTCTTTCTGGATGTGATGGATCCAATCAGTCTTTGTTCTAGTTTTTCACTCTTTGTATGGGCTTTTCTCATTGTTGTCATGGCAACCATCAACTGTCATGGCACTGGTGGGTGTGTCACTTAGCATTACAATGAGTATATAATGAGGCTCAGGGTCCACTGGAAGTCAAATCCTCCACCACCTTGGACTGGGTTCTAACTAGTTCTTGTTTCTTCTCTGCAGCTACCTCCTGAGACTGAGATAAGAGTAACTGGTTTCTAGTTGAGGGAGGGGCAGGCTTATGGTCCTAGGGGCAACAGCCTTGATAACAAAAAGGGAAGTTCCCTTTAAACAGAATGCCTGCAATCTGGTGGACCCAGCATTCCCAGTGGGAAAAAAAAAAATCCAAAGATTTTCTTCAGCCTTGAAAACTTTAAACGAAAATAAAGGAATAATCTCAGTTAATGATTGAGATAGGTGTCAGACTCCTTGCCTTCCCCCAGATGCCTGCAGGCTTGTCCTAATCAACCACTGGAGCTTGCTCTTCTGTGACTCAGAGACCCAGGAGACTTCAGCTTTTCTGTGAACAAGAGACAAGGGAAGGGGTGCAGGGCCCTGCTCCCTTTTCAGGATGACCACTTAAGGAAATAAATTTAAGATGCATGGTGTGAAATTTCCTAAAACATAATCTTCTCATGAAACACACTTAGGTCAGTTTCCAAAATATCAAGTCATAAAGGTACAGACTTATTTTTTTCTTATCTAGTAAAAGTCCTATCAATATTGAATCTTTCCAGGAATCTTTTTTTTTTCCTTTCTTTTTGCCTTTCTGGGAAATGTGAAGAGTGGCCATGACTGGAAGCATTATAAAGTATGACACACTCACTCTGTCATTTGGCCTGACTGCTGTTGACATTTTTTGGTGAATTCTAAGTGGACAGTGTGAGAACATGTAATTTTCTTTTTTTTTTTTTTTTTTTTTTGGTCTGCTTCTAGTGTTCATTTATATTTTAGGGTGTTTTTCTGGAATGGCCTGGAGGTGATAATTTTAGGAAACACACTAGTTCATGAAATCAAATTATAGGGAGAAATAGTTTCCTCTAGAGAAGAATTAAACTACCATATCAGTTTTTCAATACATCTTCATATAAGCCAATCAAATAATAATTTTAAATAATACTTTTAAGAAGCAGCATTAAATTAAAAAAAAAATCAAGGCCTTTATGCCTTTTATGCAAAAGACAGAAACATGTAGTATTCCCAAATTCTTCCTAGTCTACTTTTTCTCTTTGGTCTCTGCTCCTTAGGAATAAAATAGTTCACTTTAGGTGGGACACTCTTTATGTCTGATCCTGAAGAATGTTACTTAATCAGTTATACACATACCATAATGAACCCAAAGAGCTATGCAGATCTGCGCCTCTGCAACATGTGGGTAAACTATTTTTCTTTTCTTTCAACTAATGTTTATTAAAGTCCCATAGGTTGATTATTTTTAAAGATGCAAATGACCCAACAGAAAAAGGAAATATTCATAGGAGTTCATGTAAAAATCAGCCAATATATCTATGAAAAGATGCTGTCAATCTCATTGTCAGGGTACTTTGTGCCAAAGATAAGAGGGAGAAACTTTTTTTTTTTTTAATGCAAGTAAAACCACAGGAACAGATTCTTTAGAATGCTTGTTCATTCAGGCCTGTCACTGGTCTCCTGGAACAGAGAATGGTAAGTCTGGTGTGGTTATTGATTCGGTGGTCTGGATGGAAGATGCAGTAGACTTAGTGTACGGCCACACACATTTTGAGGGAGCAGGGCATTTTGCACAGTAATTCTTCAGAATTTATTTGCATGAAGAAAACTTGGTAAGCTCAAATCAGTATTTTCATCATAGTTTTGCCAGGTAATTTATTTTTAACAAATACATTGCTTTGCTTAGTTATTTTACCTAAAGAACAAAGTTCTCTGACCTTAGAAAGATACTAAAAATTCTGTCTTTTAGAGAATTATCTCTAAATTTTATGTGTTTTAAATGGAAAATGTATTTCTATTTTAAGTGGTATACTCTGATCCAAATGAAAGACAAAAATTTTTATAAATTACCTAGAAATCAATGAAAAGATGCAACATACTGAAAAGCGCAGAAAATCTAATATCTTAAAGGACTCTTAACTAATTTGGTCTTGTTCCAGAGGCTTTTTATAATACGTCTATTAAGAACCAGTAGCACTATCTCAACCACTATTAATAAATTAATACTAAGGAACAACAGTCTATAAAGATAAGATACTTTAAGAAGAAAATAAGAGCAATAATAGCATTAAATGATTATTTGAGCATGTATTAAAACCAATTACTGCAGACTTGGGAATAAAAGCACCAGAAAAGCTTTTTTTTGGTAAATAAAGAAACATGAAAAACACGTTATCAGGAGACATAGGCCTTGAAGATTCATTTATAGTCAGCAGCCTCTTTGTGAAATAGAATAGTTAAATATTGGGTGCAGCCCAATGCCATATACATGATTGAATAGGTTTGGAATGGAAATGAGGGGCAGCAAAGCTTAAAAGAAAAAGATGTTCTTTTCAAATGACAAGAACAAACAGTGCATGTTAATGTGCTTTAAAGCTCTACCTGAAAGATCAGATGGCAGTCAGAGGTTAATCTCATTCTTTATCTTAGAGATGGCATAGTAGAAGTTAATGACCTAAATTTATCATTATAATGATAATAAATAAATAAATGATAATAAATAAATGATAAGTAAATTTATCATTATTACAATAACTTAACGTATATTTTATCAAGTTTTTTTTTTTTTTTTTGTAAGCATGATGTTAAGGAAAAATAATACAACTTTGTGTATAGATAAGTACAGTTCCTATCAGAAGGAAAATTCTGAGTGGTAGCTTGTCCACACCCTGAATGCCTGGTAACCAGTGGATCCTTATGAGAAGGAACGTGTCAGAATATCATCTACTTGATTATCTTTCAATGATCTTAATGTGATAATTAAAATTGTAACTTCACAGATATGCATTACCAAGCAAGAGGAATGTACTGGAAATAGTCTTCCATCTCATCACTGGGAGAAGGGAGGGCCATATGTATTTATGACCTTGAATAAACAAACAAATTAATCATGATAAGAGCTGGCTCATTTAGTAAATATTTTGTCAAGCCAACCACAGCAAAACCAACAATTTGGAGCCAAAATTGTGACAATGGAAAGATAGCAAATGGGAACAAAGCTTGAGAGCTGGGTCAGGAAGTCATGGATATTATAATTTACATGACACTAGCCATGTATATGTAATTAGAATTAGTAATGATTAAGTAAGGAAGAATGTAATTAGCCATCTTTATACTGAAAAAAAGAGCCTTTGGATGAAATACTCAGGAAAAGGAGTGATAAAGGTACAAGGTAGATGGTGAGAGACATTTTGTGTATACTGTTTGACAAAAGCAACCTTACTGCTCTAAGAAACTACTTCTTAAAATTGCCAACAACAGTAGTTCTGAAAATGTTACACCATACGTTTTCTCCCTATATTCAAGTCATCTCTCTTCAGTGACATAGTTTACAAAGCAGTTTTAAAAAATGTGCTCTTGCCACTTGTATCTATGCATTTATATAAACCAAGGTTATAGGAAAATTGTAATAGAAAGCAGAGTAGAGAAGTTGTTTAAACATTGCCCCTGATCTTACTTGTGTTACCAAGTCCAAGCTCGCACTGCTCATCACAAAACAGGCTAATCCAGAGACGAGTTGTTGGGGCAAGGGTTAGCAACTTTATTTAGAAGGCCACCAGACTGAGAAGGTGATGGACTAGTGAGTGACCCAAAGAAGTATCTTACGCAAGTTAGAATTCAGGCTGCTTTTATACTAAAAGGGGAGCGGGCTGTGACTGGTTGTTGCAAACTTCTTGGTGCCAGAATCCTTTATTCTTGTAGCTGTCCACACAGCTTTGGTCACAATGTGCCTGTCAGCCTCCAACAAAATAAATGTTATTCTCTGTTACGCAACTTTTTATCTCTATATGAATGAGAAAGTATTAGACCTTTAAAGGTCAGAGCTTGAGAATGGCTAGCCTATACATTTCAGGCTATAGGCAACATTCTTTTACAAAGGTGCAGAGTCAGCGTGACTAAGCACAGGAAACAGAACACAAGGGTTAGAGCTAATGGAACAGATCCAATATGGAGTCAGGTTTGTTTTTCTATCAGTAACAGCTCTCTTTCATCCAGCACAATTTTCTAAAATTTACCTTTTCAGCATTGAAAAACATACATAAGACATAGCAGTTCCTTGTTTATAGAGGCAAACTGAAACCTTACTTTTCATACACCAATATATTGTGGTGATGAATGTAAATCTTATGTGAAAATATCAAATAATTAGTTTGTATTTCATTTATTTGTTTTATTTATCTAGTCCTTTCCCTTCTCCTCCCATCCAAAATCACTGAGTCTTTTGTACCGTTAGGCATATGTTGGTAAATGCTTGAAAACATTGACATAGTCCTTATCTAACCTTTTAAGAGTGAGCAAGTGGAGCCCACAGAAGCAAAATGTCCTATCTAAGACCTTATAATCAGCTAGTTGCTGAGTTGGAACCCTGTTACATGTTTACTGACCCACTTAGTTCCCTACTACATTGAAACTCTGTCTTGCTGTTGACGTAAAGAGTAGTTGGTAATCGCTAGACTTTAATACTAAGATAACAGTAATGTCTGAGGTAACATTCGGCAAACCCCCTTTTATGACTGAAATGTGTACTCATGAAAACTAAAGAAAATCTTGAAAAAGGAGAGAGAGTTTATATTATTACTCTCACTTTTGAACTTCAATTCAGTTTGCTATAATTTTTTTTTAGAACTCCAGGCAAAATACCCGGCACTTATTTTTAAAATTTTCAGTACGATCGTGTATTGAATGCAAGTTCATGTGCTTAACGCACCATGAGGCCAAACAGAAAATTCAGAGTTTGGAGCGGAGAAAGTTTTATTGCAGGGCTGAGCAAGGAAGACAGGGTGGCTTATGCCCAAGAAATGCCAAACTCCCCGAAGGGTTTCAGTGAAGCATATTTAAAGGCCAGGTGAGGGGGGGGGGGTCACAGGTACGTGATCAGCTCGTGCACAATTCTGATTGGTTGATGTTGAGGTAACAGGCCTGTCAAGACTGTCAATCCCTAGGTGCCAGAAAGTCTGGGCCACGTGCTCACCATCATCAAGTAGTTAATTTCTTCATTTTGGTGATGGTTCTTAGCATCTGAAATACTCAGGAAATGAACGTGAGATACTATTATCTGAGTACTTCAGAGAGGGGCTACAGCAGAGAGTATGGGGGAGAGGTCTGTTGTGGGAAGACCCACAAGGTCCTGGTTGGTTAGAATAGAAATATTTATTTTTCAGTTATTGACAAGATGAATCTTCTGGGATTTTTGTTTTCTTTTTAATGCCCCCACCAACTTCCTTCTGAAGAAGGTAGTCAAACTGCTGAAGCTCCATTTTGTAGAACTAGTTGACAGTATGTGAAATATTTCATCTGTTCATCATCACTCTGCTGTTCCTTTGCTTTGTTAGGAAGTAAGCTGTACCCAGACTAAGGTTTCAAATAAATAAGGAGATGTTCTTTCTCGTATTTCTGACCCTTACACACCATTACTGCAAAAGATACAACATAATTGCAGCACTTTGGACGTTCTTTATCCACAGCTGTGCCTTTGATACCAAGTCCTATCCCATACCATGGGGTTGAAATAATTGTTTAAATAAATGTTGTTTAATTCCTGAGGGCACAAATAACATCTTCACAAAAATCAGAAGTGCTTCAGGGATGCAGGATCATTCCTAGATGGAATCTGAGACTCAGACAAAGGAATCTTAGAAGTTTGGAGTTAGGCGGTGGGGGACAGCATTCTTCTTTTGACTGTATACTTAGTGCCATATACTAACTAGGCTGAACACACATTAGATATTAATCTTGAACCTGAGAAACATGGGTTAAGCTATGACCATAGGCGGTCAGACAAGGAGAAATAGCCAGATAGGGTGCGCGCGCGCGCGCACACACACACACACACACACAAAAATGTCAGTCAGTCTGTGGTCTAGGAAGGAAAAAGAGAAAATTAGTCCTTGACAATTTGTAAGTTTACCATCAGGGGGGCATTGTTTCTCCCTTCTCCCTAAAAGCTCTAGAAGTGTGACAAGCATCACTCCTTCCTGTGACCATCTGCCCCCTCTCATCAAGATGCATAGCTGGACTTGTGACTTACAAGCTGTGATAGTTTCTTAGACTAACTCCTTTCTAACACTTTATAGCCTTGGCCACAGTGTTCATTTCCTGTGCATAGCCCTGGCAAGGGTAGCAGTATCAGCAAATACTCCTCTACCTTCTTTATTTCTTTTTCACTGGCAGCAAAACTTGGGTGGTTGCCCAAAGAGGCTGAAAATTACTTGTCCCCTATGTCTCATAGAAGAAGCCGAATCAGTTACACCTTTGTTTCAACATTGGTGTAGTAATTATGATATTATGATTGTATCTTTTCTTTAAAACCTTCACTTAGTTGAAATTTATCATTTTCAGTATTAGCAATAGACTATATACTTTTGCTTATTATTAACAGTGTACAAATGCTCCAAAAATAAATTGGATTTAATTTATCTATTTCATGACCTGGGACAAATGTTTTCATCTGCATTTCCTTTAGACAGAGCAGCTGTCCTCAGTTTTAAACCAAGGTGACATTTAGTACCTACTAACTCCTTTATTGACAGTCTCAGAAGAGCGGTCCTAGATTGAATCAGCTCTAACTGCTGTTTCCATTTAAGATACATTGAATTATATTGGCAAGCCAATGTGGCATGAGGTGGTGCTGCCACTAATGGTGGCATTTGATACTTGAAAAACATACTGACACTGAATCAGCCAATTCAACACTATTGATCACTTGAGATGCTCTAGAGGAAAAACATACTTTGAATCATAAAGAGCAGCATTTGACATGACAACAATCATCCAAAAATGCTAAGATTACCCATCCCCTAACATTTGACTTTTTTAGCAACTCAAGTTTAAGAAGGACTGTCTTAGTCCAGAATATTCATGTGTGGTTACTAAATAGTTACAAATTAGTTGCTAAGAGAAAATTATTTTCTGGGTTAAAATGAAGAAGGTGCTTTGGGGGTGGTACTGGACAGAGATTAATTTTTATTGACGTTTATATCACACCTCTGAGCTTGAAGAAAATAAAAATGGTATCAAATCAGGTCAAGCAAGTACAAATGAGAAGATATTGCTGAGAACTGCATGAACACCTAAACACCTAAACCCAAATTAAACACAAACAACTCTGAATTGCAACCCCACCTGTGAGTCATGCTGGGGGAGAAAATACAGAGGGTCTATTTAGAAAGCCTTGGCAGTAGGAAAGGAGAGGGGGAAAAGCTTTAAAATTGCTAATTTACTTTGCTAAGAAGCTCATCAAGACTAGTAGACACAGGAAGGATTTCAGACTGTCTCATAAAGTGGCTTACAATCAATTGCAGAGCTAGACATATTAGTCTAGAATCAAAATGTTATTGCTTTTAGTTGCTGAGCATAACTGAGCACAGCATGCTATAGAAAGATTGCAGGTCGCCAAAACTGCTTGGCTTTAGCAGATTTTTTTAGCTTTTGCAAATGACAAAAACATGCAGAGCAGTAGCCATCCTTTCAGGCAAGTTCCTGTTAGCTGATCACCTTAAATTGCGACTTAGAACTTTGTTGCTGAAATAGTTTATTTTCCTCTTGATCCTTGCTTCAACTCTCCTTCATTACTGTAAGTGATGTATTTCTCACCACACATCATATTCATACTGGAGTTCAAGCGCTAAAATGAAAATCATTTCCCTGGGGTAGGGGAGGTGGAGGGGACATATTGTCACTTTTGCAGAAGAAATTTTCATTGAAACACTAGCATCTGTGACTCTCAGAAGTGAAATAAAATGCAAAGCTTGCTAAGGCATAAAAATACCTGTTCTCCAAATTACAGGACTTGAGCACTGCAATCCTGCTGCTGAACGTTTTGAGGAGTGCTTCTAATCCCCTTTATAGCTCTGTGCTGAATGCAGAAACACTGCTCTCTGGTGAGAGGGATCTTAGAAGTGTTAAAAAGAAGTGTTGGCTTTTGTGAGGTTATGGAGAACTTTGTGAACTTCTTTGGTTATTCTGTGTCCTACCCCAAAGAGATGTGGGTTTTTCCAGCGTTGTTTGAGCAATCATTTATGATTCTAACCCAGATCCTCGTCTTCAGAGGTGAGCTATTGAATTCTACCTGAATTCGAGTTCTTTGACTTTGTCAAACTTATAGTCCCCGGCTAGTTATACAATGGAAGCAAACTTTCCATATGTTTGGTAAGCTATTTTAGCAACCATAGTCTTTGAGGCAAAAACCAGTTCTTTGTTTCAGTGCTGATCTGAGCTAGGCTGCTTTCTTATAAATGGAGAAACTATGGAAATTTCTACTTATGATGTTGATGGTGAGTCAGACAAGAATAATGCTTGTGAAATGATCTACTTGTCCATTTTGGTCACCATTACAGAGAGTATGATTCCAGAAACAAACCTCAGTCATGCCAGTCCAGTGTCATCAACCTTGCTGATTCTCTTAGTGAAAGAATGCCTGAAAAAAATAAGTATAAAACTGAAACTGTAATCAAAGTGCCTTTGGACATTATCATTTCTTTTCTTCAGGCTTGTTGAGGCTTGTAGCTGCTTCCCTAGGTTAAAAAGAAAGGAAAGAACAAGGCTTTATTTTCTCCAAATATATCTGAGCCCATCACGTTAGTCTTTCATATTTCCAAACTTAATCTGATTTAGAAAGGCAAACCTGCATTTTATCCTCTGCTGGTATTCTTTATCATTTGGGCCCTGTCCTAGCTTGCCTGTCGGAGAGTAGTTTTCACTTTCCTCCATTCCAAGTCTGACCCCTTCTCAAAATGCAGCTTCCTGCTATGAGTTTCTAACAGTCTCTGCCTTAGCAACTTGTCTGAAGCCTGACTTGGAGTTTCTTTGAAGAACAAAAGGTATACAAAAATAGGTACATTCAGATCAAAAAAGAGGAGGAATTGACAAATAAAAAGCCATTTTACCTTTTAATATGAAGTTACAAAACCTAAACACATACTCAGAAATAGACTGCCTACTAGAGAGACAAGCTACTTCAAGGGTAAACAATTTACTTCTGATGCAGAGGAAGCAACATCACTTAGCAGAGAGCACATCGCGTTTTGAGTACTGATGGTCATCAGCGGTAAGACTCATTGATCTATCCATCTATTCATCCAACAGATGCCTGTTAACAGTATCTCATCTACTGTTTCATTTAGTTCATCCAAATATGAGTTAAACTTAGATCCAGAAAACAAAGGTCACATACTTGGTGTAGTTATTCACATTGAGGATTGAATAGCTTTTACTATAAATTTTACCTCCTGTATTCTCACTTTCTTCTAATTTTTGATAATTCTGTAAATTCACAGTTGTATTTGCAGACCAAAGAGGAAGGGAATGAGGTTAAGGGAATGACAGTGGAAAAAGACTGTAGCCCCCTGCTGACAGATTTCACTGCTCAGTGCTAAAGCCAGCAGATCAGATAGGAAATCGCCATTACTGAGTGATGTCTGGGCACCAAACATTAGTTTGGGTACCAAATCTCTATAGCTTATGATGCAAAGATGAGAAACGTCATGGCAAGTGGCTGACAAGGATCAATTAATCAATAATTTTATTAAGCTTCAAGCAAAGAATAAAAAAAATTATCATTTATAATTATATGACTAAAGTTTCACCCAGTTTTTTGTAAAAGTTTATTTTAAATAAATACATTATATTTTTTTGTTTTTATATTGTGACATCTCATTCTATTCGATTTAAATGTTATTTGGATGGCTTTATTCCAGCAATTTGGCAATTTATTAGGTAATAAAAGAATTCATTTTAACTAATAACTACTCACAAAAGTATGTCTACATAAAGAGTTGAGTTTTGTTGAGTTTGAATCTGGTCTGGCATTAACATTGTTGTTTAACAGATACAGCATTTATTATGCTATATTATACTCATTACCTGCACATTAGCCCTACTATTTCCCCAGATGCACTTTGGAAAAGTATTTAAAGTGTTCACTTGGATAAAATAGATGTTGATTTTATTAATAACTTTGTCACTGAATTAAAAGTATATTTTAAAATATACACAAATTTAAGAATGACTTGGCTGTTTTGCAAAGTGATCTTTGGACCTCAAGGAGATGCTAAATCAAATCCAGCTTTTAATTGGTTGTGAATCTTTTTAGAACTCATTCTGTCTTATCAGATGCTTAAAAAGACTTAAAAATCTTAATAGTAAAAATATTTTAAAAGAATGTTAAGAGGAGAATTTATTTTTATGTCCAGCTAGAACTAGGACAATATGTCTAATATGTTTGTAAATTACAAAACCTTTGAGCATGTGTTAATAGTAAAAATAGTTAACACTTATGACTTACCATGGGCAAGCAGCTCTTTTATGTGATTTACATGCATTATCTCATTTCTTCTTTATCACATGAGGTAGGTGCCAATTATTATGCCCATTCTACAAGTGAAAGTAATGAGATACAGAGTGAGGCTAACACGGTGTGTTGCTCAGGATAACATCGCCAGTTCATTGTGCTGAAGATTACATGATCTTTACTTGGTACAACCATACACTATGTAAATAGTATCCTGTCTGTGGACTTTTAAAGTAATATTTTATTAAATGGAAAAGATGCTACTTTAGGGTAGTAACTGACCTATGTGATTCCCAGGAATCTTAAATTTTCTGAGTTCCAGTTGGAATCACATTTAAAATTAATGTCCCCGAATAGGAAAGTTAATCTTCACATTAATGATAATAAATTGAAAATAAACACCATCCATATGCTCTCGGTTTTCAAGTGAATTTGGCAGTACTAACTTTCTGTGTGGGTGAGGTAAGCAACTGTATATAGGAATGCAGAGGAAATAATTAGAGTCCATTTTTGTCACAGCTCCAAAAGTGTGTGTCTGTGTATGTATGTATATGAAAGAGAGAGGAATTCTACATTTAGAATGTAAATGCCCTTGAGATAGTTGGAGCTGGTGTAAAGTCACAGTAAGCTGTATGTGATTATGAATGGGAGTATGCTTTAACGGAGGAAATGTGAGCTGAACAATATATTCCTGGGTGTCTGGATGGAAAGGGGAAATCAGGACACAGTGAGTAGGACTTTTCGTGCCTGAGAGAAAGGGAGCCTGTGAATGTCACTAAGAACTTTAGTGGATTTTATATTACTATGTAAGTTTAACATCTCTATTAAGGGGGATTTTATTTTAGAACTGCAGGAGTGTTGCAGGAAACTCAAGTAAGAACAGGTGTGTTTCTAGATGGCCCAAAACCAGGAGCAAGGGAACTATCAGTAGTTAAGGCATCTGCTTTCTCTCCCTGGGTCATGCTCTCATTCTTTCTTGCCCCCCGCCCCCTCTCCACCTGCTTCATCCATCTTACTCTGAATGTTGATTTTCTCTGCTTCTGCACATTTGATAACCAAATTAACTAGCAAAATTCATAATTTCAAAAAAGCTTATTTTTTAAATGGAGGTTCTGGGGATTGAACCCAGGACCTTGTGCATAGTAAGCACATGTTTTACCAGTGAGCTATGCCCTCCCCCTTGAAATTCATTATTGATCTGCTTAAGGTACTTAGTATCTCCTGGTTCCTATTCCAGTATCTTGGAGAGAATGTGGTTGGTTGGCTAGGGTTCAGTGTAAGGTACTTGTCATATCAGCTGTGGTTGGGTTGGCACACTATACACAGGTGGTGCCAGGGACCACTCATGGGGGTTGCCAAAATGTTTCAAGTATGGTTTATCATTGGGATTAATGTCTAGATCAAATAATGGGAATGAATAAGAGATGGTAAAATTTGGGCAATTGACTAAGTAATTTTCTTAAAGACCAGGGATGAAAGGTTAAGAATAATTCCCAGATCAACCAGGCAAACACAGTCAATTAGATCAGGTAGGCATAAAAATGGGGTACAACGTATCTTTTCCTAGGTTACTCCTGGAACTTATACGACGAGAAATTTAATGACAAAAAAAATCAACATAATGGAGAAAACGATTTTTTCCTAACTTGGCTGATAGTTTATTGATAGAGAATAGAAGAGAGTAATCATTAGATCGGGTCAGTCTTATCTTTGCTAAGCTCAGATTAATGAATTTCCTAATGACCCGTTTGTAGCTATATTCATAGTGACTTTCTGATTAATTGTACTTAATCCATAGACTGTGTTTGTGGTTGTGAGCCACAAACTGGGAATATTTTCACTGTGTTTTGTTTTTCCTTTTATATTTGAATCCATGACTTTAAATAATTCCCAGTTAAGCTTTATTCTAAGAAGGGTAAGTACTTACTCTAGGTGATACAGATCTTTTTGCAATGTTCATAATGATCCTTTCTCTGGCTGTTTTAGAGCTAAATTACTTTAACTCTTTTGGCTAAAACAACAGATAATGCAGATGAGAGGACATAAACTGATGATGTTTCATATTTCTATTGTCAGAAGCCCACTGGAAATCTGTAGTTGACGGTGATGATCATAGGGTAGCTGCTCTTTGCTTTGTAGTTATTGAAGGTGTTGGGTGAGAGTGGTAACAATATTTAGTGTTTTCTAACGGAATCATCTGTTCTAGGTTTTCCCAGTGAAAAATCAGCATCCACACTCCCTAAAAACATTTAATAGACAATGTAGAAGGAGAACTTTAAAAAATGACTTACTGAGAGGAGTAAAGAATAGGAAAATGTCCAATAGGTTAAAAAGAATTGGGATCGTAGTGTGAGATTAGTATTCAGTTGGCACTTTAGAAATGTTATTTGTGCAAAAACAATGCTGCTATTACTGAACATTGTCCGGTTGCCAAGATTTACTTTCTAGCCTTTACCCACCCCTTTTTCTTGTCTGTCTAGGCCTCTTAACCCCACCCACCAAATACCAGCATGGCTGCATGGCTTTCTGCGTCTTTCCTTCAGGCCTTGTTCCTCCAGTCCACTCAGGAAAAGGGTCTGCTAACCTGATGTACAGCTAGTAATGTACTAATAAGTCTTAATAATTTCTCTATCTCAGAACATTTCAACAAGCAGTGATTCTTTAAACCAAAGACTTTGCAGCCTTGGGCTCTAATAGATACTCTAAGAAATCATTAGTACTTTCTGGAGATCTCCAAAAAAATGTATCCCTGCCAGCATGTAAACAGACATAGGTGCAGTGAGTTGGGATGAGAACAGTCTGTTCCAGAGAACGTTACCCAGAAGGGATCACTTCTTAACAGTTCCTAAAAGGTATGTGTTGATAGGATGATGTATTAGCTTGCTAATTCTGCCCTAACAAAGTATCACAGGCTGGGTGGCTTAAACAACAGAAATGTGTTTTATCACAGTTTTGGAAGCTTGAGGTCTAAGATCAGGAAGTCAGCAGGTTTGGTTTCTTCTGATGCCCTCTCCCCTTGGCTTGCAGACGGCTGCTTCATATTGTGTCCTCACATGGTATTTTCTTGTGCACATGCATGCTTGGTGTGTCTGTATGTCCAAACTTTCTCCTCTTACAAGGACACCAGTCAGAGTGGGTTAGGAGCCATCTTGAAGACTTTATTTTGCCTTAATCACCTATTTAAAGGCTCTGTCTCCAACTAGTCACATTCTGAGGTATTTGGAGTTAGGGCTTCAACATGAATTTTGAGAGAACAGAAGATTATTAAGATGATGAAGAAGCACTTCAGAAAATTTAAGATATCAGCAGAAGGACTGTTTGAAATTACAGAAAAGTAGTCCAGAAACTGCATCTTTAATTATTTTAAAACAATTAAACTTATACCTACAAGCCGTGGGTGAGTCCACCAACTCTCACCCTCTCCTCAGTTCCTGCTCTTCCTGAAGGCAGAACCTAACGCCTCCTGCTAGTTATTTGATCCCTGTTAAAAGTCGCCTGTTAAAAAAAATTTCTTTCTGAAGAGATCTGTGTTGTATTACTCCTGTATCATCAATAAAACAAGGAGTTACAGAAACTAGAGTTTCTGTATATTATATACAGACACACATGGACACATAAAAATTCATTTTACGTAAGCATTTTGAGTAGGGATGGTTGTTTATTCTGGGAAACATCAGCAGAAATAGGTCAAAAAATAAGATAAGACTTTTTCTTCTTTTGCCCCTCTATTTCCTTAACATAAGAGTTCTGAGAGTTGCCTAAACTAACTTGGCAATTAGATGGCACGTTTCAGTATTTCAAAAGTGCTGATTGAAGCAACACAAAGATTGCTGTAAATGCAGAAAAAAAAATTGTCTGGCAAATGATGGAAGATTTTCATTTTCTAATTTAAAAATATTTTTAGCACAAATTTAGCACCTAGAATAATGCTTATCACTTGGTTGGATTTTAATAAATACCTGTTGTGGAGGGAATTGGTCAGGCTATCTCTTGTATTTGCTGGGCATTTTGCACCTGCCATTTCTTGCATGGCATAATGATCACAAGTTTCCATGTTTGTCACCCTAACTAGACTGCACACTTGATTCATTTCTGTATCCACAGGATATAATGAAGTGTTTGACACATGGCAGACACTGAATAAATAGTTTTTGACCTAAGGACGTGAAGAACAGACATTTTGAAGAGCAATGTGGGCATAACTAGCTTTACATGGCTCCTTGCGTGCAGTAATTGTGGGAGTGCCTCTGAAATCTTGCCACGACTTTTCTATGATGCCTCAAATCTCTTGAACAGGATATTTCTAATATTAGGGATAGAACTTGAGGACCAGATATTCCCGGGAATGGTAATACTATACTATAAACTCAATATAGTATGGATAATTAGCATGAGATTCTTCCTAGGAAGGGATTATGATGGCTCAGTTGAAGATGCAGAGAAGGAATGGTAAGACCTTTTATGCTTAGCCATTGAGTGTTCAGGATGAGGTATGGAAGGGAGAGATTCTTGGTAAGTCTTGGCTTTTGCCTTTCTTGCTGTCACTGTAGGATTTAGCCTGGTTGAAGTTTAGTGATAATATATGTAAGAGATAGTGAGCAATAACCCGAACTATGACTGGTTCCAGAAGTCTATATAAAGATCTTCATTAGTATGAATACATTTAGATTGCACTGATTTTCCTAATGCTGGTGTGTATTCAGAGACCTGTAATTTCTAGCTTCTCCATATTTGCTTAGTCACTCTATTTCTTCTATTACCTGTATTGTAGTAATTTGTTGATAAAGAGACAGGAAAGAAGAGAAAATTGAAATTAAATGTATGCAGCATATAACTTAGCTACTAAAAAGTCTGGTTATAAAAGATTTTATTGCCTAATATGTGAATTAGAAATTATCAATAGAACAGGATAGAATAAAATCCAATATTGTAAGCATTTGAAACAGTGATTGGAATTATATATTACTGTAACTTACAGATGTCATGGATTTAAAGGTGATTAAAATATGTGTTGCTTAGTTTTTGTGGTCAGAGGAACTTTACACAATGCACACTTTTCTTGGCCCAACAAGATACTAGAAAGCAGTATAAAAAAAAACTGAAACATTATAATTATGTGTTAAGATCTCATTGCTTTCTGTATTTAAATGCCTTTCTACCACATAGCAACTCCAGGGATGATGATTTTCAGTAAGAAATTGAGGCACAGAAAACTGAACTGATTTTTTTCTATCCTGCCAGACGACTTGGGATCAAGTTGGTATAATGAGACACTCACCACTCCGGGAATTAAGACTTGAAGGATTTGGTCTGGTGCTGCCACTGCTTATTAACTGTAGAGAATTCATTTAAATGAACTCAAGAAGTGCTTACTGAGGGTTTCCTACACACCTTGCATCGTGCAAGGCATTGAAACATAAAGATGGAGAAGCAGTCTGTCCCCTGTGTCATGTCATTTGCTGCTTTGAAGGATGTGAGCATTTTAAAGTTGTAGAGCTGGCGATCCAGTCAAAAGGCAGAGCATGGGCAAAGCCCCAAAGACTTGAAATTGTGCTAATTTATTTGTCAGTAGTGGGGTTAAGTAAGTATTCTATTAAGAATGAAAGAGAGCATGCACTCAGAAAAATTGCATTGTAATTAAGTGTGATGGTGTGAATGGTCTTGAGAATCGTTCTAAAGATTTTGGACTTCATTCGTGCAGGCTTTCCTAAATTTAAACATGATGTTTCTTGATATATACCTTGTCATGTTCTGTTTACCTTAAACAGAAAACAGGTTTTTATCAAATGGTGAAGTTGAATCTATTACTACTAAAAGGAAAATGCAGCTGGAAATGTAGGTTGGGGCCTCAAACCCCATGCTCTGTTGTTTAGGTAGCCAGTAAATATTTTAGGAGTAGACATGACATGATGAGTTCAGCAGAACTGTGGTAGATATGGGAGGGATTTTTAAAAGCGTGGAATCTGTTTGGAATCAAGTAGAAATGCATTTCAGTCCCTGCTTTGCCATTTACTGGATACGTAGCCTTGACACACTTCAGTTCTTGAAAACTTCTCTCTCATATGTTAAACAAGGACAACATCTGAGTTGGTGAATAGTGCCTGATACACACTTAGCACCGAGTAAATGGTAGCTAACACTTTTTACTTACTCTTCCTAGAGGAGGAACTGTCGGAATGAAGGGAGTTGGTGGAATAACTTCTACAGAAGTAACACTAACACAACATGTTAGTAAAATGGATTTGAGGAGGAAAAATAACTTATTAAGCACTACCTATATGTAAAGGTAGAGCGGCCTCACTTCAGATTTTTCCAGAACACTGAAGGTTCCTAGGACATAGGACTTCCAGAGCTAAAACTGGGAAGGTCTTGGGTAAACTGAGAGGGGCTGGTCATCCTTCATCCTTCACATAAAGGGCTTTCTTCATATAAATCCCATGAGGAAATATGCTTATCCAATCCACAGAGGAAGAAATGGAAATTCAAGGAGATACGGTCACTGGCTTAAAGTCACTCATTAATGAACAGAAGAAATTGAGGTTCAAACCTGGATTTTCCTGATTACAGAGAGGAAGTTAATGTGTTTAAATCCAGTGGTTTTTAGATGGACATGAGTTTAAATACTGTCACAACCAATAGATGGCTTTAAGGCTGTTATTTGGCATCTATGCCTCAGTTGTCCTTATAAAATGATGTTTTTAATGTATTTTCTCATAAGTAATTTTAAGAATTAAATGAGATAGTATATATACAAAGATTAAATCAGTATGTGGCACAGGAAACTCCCCCAAAGAATTATGGTTAAAAAATTCATTACCTTTCTATTATGTAATTAGTACAAGATACAGCTTTAAACTGAGAGGATATAAGGGGCTTAATTTTATGTCCCTTGAATGTGAATCACCAGATGGCTACTAAATGATCATGTCCAATAGGAAACTGAAAATATGAATCTGGAGCTCACAGAAGCAGCCTGAAATAGAGAGCCAGTGAGACTAGCTGATGGCTGATAGCATGGCCAGATATGAGTAGATCCTTGAGTGGATTTGAGAGACGATCATGTAGTGACAAGAGATTACTTCCAGGACACCGACGACATAGGGAAGAAAGTATCAATTAGATGCTTACAGGCATCTTGTCTAGGATGACTTCTAAGCTTATTTTTAACAAGGGAGGTGAAGTGCCAGCTCATTATGCATGTTACATAATGTGTAGATGAGAAGAGGAGGGCTACAGCTGGGTAGCGGTGGGGAGCAAGAAGCAATTGAACTTACATGATTCTCCAAGGGCCTTAAGAAAAAAGTTTAAAGCTAAATTTCAAATTCAAGAACCTGGAGGGCTTTATGTTTTATGTTGATAAAAGTATACGCACTTCTTTGATGATTTATACGGCACTTCAAACTATTGTGTTGTATTTCAAGTTGATGTTTTTAACCACCTTACGTGCTAAGTTTAGAAGTTCTGATTAATAAAGCATGTTGACTGATACCACTTTGAATAAGAGAAAGGTCAGTAAATGAAACAGAACGAAAACACAATGGAATAAAATCCCAACACGTCATGATGCTACATATACTTTCAAAAATATTCCTGATCTAAGCATTAATGCAAATAAGTTATTCACCAGGAACGTTATATTACTTAACAATCCTTTGAGTTCACCATTTTTCATTTTTCCCATTATAATGGACTACTTACTTGGCTCTTTTTTTTTTTTTTTAAATTGAGCCTGAGTTTCTGCCATTAAGCTATGTGTAAAAGCTCTCATCAGAATCACCAGGGACCTGGAGGGTATGGTATAATCAGCAAAATATGGAGGAGGAAATGTTAACAAATGGTAAAATGGAAGTGGCAACTTCAAACATCCTTTATAATGAGAGATTTTCTTGCATGAGAGTATATGAGAGTGGTTTAGGAAGAATACTCTGGGGCGATTGAAGTACTACCTGAAACCAATGTAACCAGCTCATTTGCAAACGAGCAAGGCCAGTTAAGCCAACAGAGGCCCCATACCCCCCACCTGGGTTTGTAGTATCCCTCAGCAGTGCTGTTCTGAGAGGGGCTAAAACCAGTGCATAATTAGGGCTGAAATGACTAGTTGATTTTGCTGGCTGCAGGATTCATTTCAGAAAGCTCAAGACAGGGGTTGGTGTGTGGGAGTTGAATGAAAAGACTTTAAAATTAAAAATAATATCCCTCTAAAACTCAGAGAATGAGCCAGCAATCCGAAGTGCCTTGGCACACATCCATAATGGTTTTCTCTCTGTATTGGGAGTAATGCAAATCGTTGCTGAGTCGAATGATGTTCTGTGAAAGCTTTTAATTTCGTAAGAAAGAGAATTACCCATAATCATTGTTATTAATACATAAAAACAGACTAACATGAGCCATAGATTAACCATTGCTTTTTAATTTAACACCCTAGAGAGGAAAAGCCAGGTAATTACGCTTTATCACTGAACAGTAAGCACAGATTTGTCTTGCCTAGATGTGTTTCTAACAGCATGCAAGATCTTCAGCCAAGAGGTCCCTTACAACACCTCATACATTCTGCAAAGTGATATTTTGTCCTTGGGTTGCAGATGATAGCTGCTTTTTTATACTCGTGTGATGTTCAAAAGCCTGAGTGCAGAGATGACTTTTCCTGAAAATCATATGTGATTGTACTTACTTGTTTGAGGACATATAAGAAACAGGACTACTTATCACAGATGGTGAAAATGTTCTGTTTATCCTATTATGTGTAATCAGATTAACCTTTCCTTTTGTGTTACAATTATTACATAAAATGGCACGGTTCTTTTGGTGAGACAGGGCTTCCTTTTAATGAGCTCACTTATGTAAATCTCTTGATTAAAGGAGAAATAAGAGAAATGGGAGCCATCAGCACAACTCGGGCAGACAGAAAACTAATGTGAATCGGCTGAAATTAGAGAGGGGCTCAAGCGGTTTGCTTTGACTTTAGATCACTCCCTCTACAGTCAGTCTTCCAACTAACACCTTAGTCTGGGCCTTAATGGGTTCAACTTTGATTAGAATCATTTCTCAACTGGACCTTTTGCTTCTCCCACTTTCTTTGTTTTCAGGAATCCATTTTACAAACAATAGTCTAGAACAATCTACTGAAAATATTGCTGAGCATGTAGCACTTCTGATCAAAAACCTCCCATGGCTCCCTACCAACATATGAACTGTGAAAGTCTCCCCTGGCAATTAGACCTACACATGGACACTTCAGACTTTTCCAGAAGTTAGAAATGGACAGCCAAAGACAACAGTCTTTGGCAAGCATGATTGTTTGATCTACACAGTGTTTTAAAATGTTGAAAATAGTCCTATTTAAAGATCAGAGGAGACCTTACTTTGACACAGCCTGTGTTCTAGCAGCTTTGCTACCCATTTCTTTTACATTTTAGCTGGGGGATGGCTGCCTCCTGTACTCAGAAAGTAGGCCCCCTCATTCGCCAGAAGCCCCACATTCTTACTGCCTAGACCTGGCCTGCTTCATGGATCTCCTTTACCTGCCTGTAAATCTTGTAGTTGGCAACCACTGACTTTTAGTAAGTTCCATGGATTTTTAGTAAGATCCTACAAAAACTTTCTGCATAAACTCCCATTGAGCTTGCCATGATCATCCTGATCTCCGTGCCATTCTACCCAGTGCTCCCCACCTAAAATGCCTTCTTTATTATGAACCATCATTTCATTATTGCTTCCAAGTTCTCCTTTTCTAAGAATATTTTCCAGTTCCTTCTATCCACCAGGATGGTGTCTGCCTTGACATCTCATGTTGTCTTTGGTCTATAGAACTCATTTGCCGTTTGGTTTTGAAAACAATTAGCATAATTCCTAATGTTCTCTGCATTGTTTATTTCCCAAAATACATTATAAGCTACTTGAGGATTGAGACAATTACATTTATCCCTTTATAAATCCAGGAGTGGCACCAAATTATACAAATAATAGGCATTAAATGAATGTCAAAAATTGAATTCTGTTAGATGCTGTTTGGGGTACTAGACATAACAAAACACTGCCTTTTCCAATGTTAGTTTATAGCCTAGCATGGGTGAAAATTGTAGGGCAGTATAATATGAAAACGCCTATAGATTATTTTTGAAAATAATATATCACTTATTAAATAGCTGCCTTCCAGGTGCTGCTCTAAGTACTTTACTGATATTAGCTCATATAATTCTTACAGTTCTATGAGGCAGGTTCTTGGGAAAACAGTACTTTTTACGTGCTTTCACAAGGACGTCTAGGTTATAGGTGATAAAGTCAAGATGTGAACCCAGACACTGAGTCAAAGGGCATAAGAATGAATGAACTATTTTGTCTTGTGGATCTAGATTGGCCTCATAGAAGGGATGGTGTGTGGGGCGGTTCTTGCAATGCTTAGGATGCCATCGTGTAGAGAAAGGGGAAGCCCCTCGAGAGCAGTGTGTACATGTGATGAAAGGCAGAGTAAGTGGAAGTTGCCTGATGTGTGTAGGGCTTGGTGAGCAGCTAAGTGTGATCAGAACACTGGATATGGCAGAATGAAGTGAAGTATGCTCAAAAATGTGGGTATTTTCCTGTGGAGGATGGAAAACATCGACAGTTCATAAAGGTAGAATGTGATCAGATTAACTTCTGCAAAGGCCAGGACGAGGTACTGGGGCTGGGTGACACCAAGAATGCAGTAGTGCAAGTCGGACCCGTGTGAATCAAGCTGTGCATTCAGATGTCAATTAGGAAACAAGACAGTTTCTAGGAAACTTGGGGAGAAAAGAGTGTGATAGACATCAAAGTTTCACACTTAAGTTGCTGATGCCATTAATAGAAATGGGGGAGTCAGGAGGAGGAGGAGATTTGACACAGTAAGAGACAGGAGTAGACTGCAAATGCATCTCAAGTGTTTTATCAGAATTTTTCTTTCTTTTTTTTCTTTTCTACTCAGTAGCTCAAATTGAATCCGTAAGTCCCTGAGAAAATTCCAGTTCTTCTTAGCATCAACCTCAGGGCCTCCTTAAAGGCTGTCAGGCTCCCTCCATCAGTTAGCTTTATTTTCTTGTCAGAACTTGTTCAAGCATTCTGTAAGTCCACATATGCACATGTTGGTAACCCAGGACTCTGTCGTCATAGTCTTCTCACTCACACAACTCATAACACATCAATTTAATTTATTCCAATATGAAGTGTGTGGCTGGCATTTCAAGAGAGATTTTTTTTTTAAACAGCTTTGTTGTAGAATCCTAGGAATAGGGTCTGCCTTTTCTTTGATAATATTTCTCCCAAAATGCTTATGAAAGTGACATGCCCAAAATTTTAGTAATAAACTTACATTATATAAGAGGATTTGGCATAGAAATAACTAGCTCAAGTTATGATAGAATTTTACTATTTATATGCACATAATATTACAGATTAAATGTAAAAATTATAATAAGTTTCCAAGGAATTTTTAGCTCAATATATTATTCTCTTAGGCCATTTGAGGTTGCAATTTTAGAAAAAAGAAACTCATTTTTACATCAAGGATAAGGCATTCTCCTGTGTTTTTCTTTATTCTTTTGGTAAATATTTGTGGAGCATGTGTTCTACAGTAAGTGTTGCTGTAGGCACTGGGAGTGTGGAAACGGACTGAATAGACAAGGTACCTGCTCTCGTGAGGTTGTAGTCTACTAGTGGAGACAGGATCCTTAGTTTGCACACCATTAATAGTTAATAGTTCAGCTGTACAACCATTCATTTTTAAGCTAAAGTAAGAGGGGTGACACCTTTTATGCTGATGACTATGTTTATTTTTGGATCATTAAAGTAGAAAAGAAATGGTTGAGTTTTTAATCACTGTATATTTCTAATTTTGAAAGAATGCCACATTAAACATATTTTTATGACAGGAAAAATTGAAAAATGCTATGCCTAATATTTTAAGCATGTTTGATTACCAAAAAAAATTATATGTTTATTTATAAAAATGATTGCCTTTGAGATTAAGAAAAATTGACCCAGGTCAGAATGCTGTATTAATGTATTTTTTCCTAAGTATAGTTCTACAATATACAAAACATTATCAAAACATTAGTTTATTACTATTTGTTTTATCTGAATGTGTCCTTTAATTCCCATTGCCTGTTACCCCATGGTAAACCATTAATTTCCACCTTTGAAGAAATCCTTCAAATATGACAATAGTTACCCATAACTCTTCTCAGTTGTTGTCACTAAGCCAAATTATACATATTTAGTTCCTTAATCTTCCCTCATAATTGAATCTCTCCAGCTGCTTAATCATTGTAGTGTTCATCCAGTTTGTCTGCTGAGAAATGATAGGAGAAAATTGATGTATTATATTTTAATTGTCAACTCCCATTCTGAAAGTTTAGAAGGTTAATGTGTGACTGTGTATAGCTGTATGTATTTTTGATAAAGCTTCTGGTGTTCAGAGCTCTTTTGAGTCTTTACTTACCCCCCATTAATAATTTAAAGTACCAAAAATACTGAACCAGTATTAATGTGGAGATGAAAATATTAAGTAAAATATAATATAAAGTGTTTAAACCAAGAATGCAAGGCATATTTTTTATGGCTGCATAATTATTATTTCTTTTATCTAATAATTCTAATAATTAAAGGTAACATTTAAATTTCTTTTGTATATCATGACTATTTAATTCCCTGTAATTCTCTGCTAAAATTTATTATACATTTATATTTATATTTTAAATACCAAAATATACACCCTGTATTTGATTCTGAATTTACTTTGACAGTATTGTAGTCCAAACCTACTTCTTTTTTGTAGCAATTTGTCTTTTTTTTTTCGGTCTGGGTTGTACTGAGTCAGTTAAAATGTTTAAAATAGAGGAAAAAGATAAACATATCTAGAACACATGTACAAGTAGACATTGAGTTGGGTTCTGATTTTAAAAATATATATAAATATATACATGTATCTATGTATGTCTCCAAAGGGCATTTGTTAATTATAGATTTATAAAGAACAAGATATAGATTTAAGTAAGACCTTTTTTCAAAAGGTATAAATACGGGTAGTTCAAGGAGAACAAACAACTGTATTTAATGTTTTATTTCAATCCATAGAATTTTTGTTTATAAACTGGAAGTTACTCTGTAGTGCAAAATAATGAGAAAATATGCAGAACACATCTAGGTTTTCTGTAGATTGACAGTAACTGAATCCCTGTAACATTTGATGAACAGTTTTTACAGACCTGGCCCTGAGCCTTTGTATATGACATTTAGAATATCAATATATATACATATTTTTTTTTTAGCATAGTAGTGGCATTACACTTATTAGGTGGGTATATGTGTTTTTATAGTTGGGATGATCTGGAGGCGGTCCTTGCTTAAGCCAGCTGCTTTTATTTATAATATCTGGATAAAGTCAGACAGACCTGGTTGAAATCACAACTGCACACATATCAAGAGAATGATGATACCAAATTATAACATCTAAGACTTAGTTTTTTTCATTTTCAAAGTAAGGGTAATAACACTTACCTCACAAATTTGTTGTGATGATGAAGTAAGTTAATTCTGTGAAGAGTTTATTACTGTACCTGAAGACATTATCATCGTCATCATTATCATTAGGCAGTGTTGCCGCGACCCTTTTCAGTGCACCAGGCATATGTTCACACTAGACTACTGGACAGTCTACAAGAGGACCAGTAAAGCTCATCTTTTTCATGTCTCTTTAGAGGTACAGTAAATTTACCCTAGAAGGCAACAGAAAAATGATGAATTTCTTACTATTCATTACGCACGTCCTCAAATGACAAGAAGAGATTCTAAGGTTAAATGGGAAATAGAACAGTTGTAGAGAATTATACTCAAGAGAGTTAGTGGGGTGTACTAATCTTGTACGGGGGAAGAAAACAAACTGCACAAAAGAGAGGCAGTCTGCATGGTGCAAAGCCAGCTGTGAAGAGTCCCGTGTTTATTGTGGACAATCATTCCACAATGAGGCAATCCTGGCGTGAAAGAGCTGAACATTGTTTCTTTTTAAAGTGTTATAGAATGGCAATCTTTGAGTAATGTTATTTTATTCAATCTGCTGAGAGGCATAAGGAATATTTTTTAAAGAACCATCAAAAGGAATATCGAAGATGATGAATGTGCAAAGCAAGGCCTGTGAAAAATTATTCAGCAAGAAAAATAAAAGGCAGAGATGGGATGTAATCATCTGGAGGCGTGTGAGGCCCAGGAAACAAGTAACAAGATGCTCTTGTCATCCATTGTCATTTAATACCTCCTTTCGTGTTCCATTTTGCCAGAATTATGTGTTGTTCATTGTCGTCTAAAGACCACCATTTGTTCCCTAAAGATGTCCAAAATAGAGGATTGAGATGATGCTGTTTCCCTTTGTTTTTCGGGAGCCATCCCATGGTAATGAGCTAACATTCTTCAGTGTACCATTTTAGGGATTTGCTAATCGTGGAGACCCAGGACAGGCAGGAGGTCAAAGTGAATGATTTCAAATCCTGAATCTATCGCTGAACTAGCCAGGCAGTTTAATTCCCCATATCTATAAAGTGAGGCTGAGAATAAAGTTGCTGTGATGAGTAAAAGATTTATACACAAGAGGAGCTCGGAACAGAGCTTGCCCATGACGCCCTGGGACATGTTTGCTGCCGCAGGGCTGTGTCAGTAGGACAAGCTCATCCCTGGACCCCTGTGCGCAGGTTGCTTATTTCAGCCAGGCTTTTTTCAGTGTTCTCCCTCCTTTTCTTTCCATTTCTCAGAATTTTGCTCTTCCCCCAAGGCCCTGCCTTTTCTAGATTGAGAAGCAGTGCCATGGACGTTGTAGAATCCCCGTTTGTCATTGCAGGTGAAGAAACTAAAGCGCAGAGAGGTTGAGAGAGAGATGGCAGCACTTGGACTGCTTAGAAATGCACATTTCAGGCTCTTGTACTGCCTGTGACACTGGCGTAACTCTCTGACAAACTGTAGTTTGGGCACATATTTGGGGCAGCACAAGAGAACATGCAGAAAGCAGAGTGACTCTAAAATTCCTGGAGGACCTGGGAGGGAACCTTAATATAAATGATAATTGGGACATTGATACCAGTCCTTTAAGATAGTTATTTAAGTTAACAAATAAATTAGAGAAGGACCACAAATGGACAAAATCTGAAAGAAACATTTAAATTTTGTCTGTGTAAGTCTAAATCTAGCACTCCTTGAATGTTTACACACAATCCACAAAAGTACTGCACTGCTGAAACTGTTGAAGCTCCCTGGACAACATAGCAAAATCCATGTTCCACTGAAATACTAGGAAGGATTATAATGATTTGTATTTATATTTATGTAAATTTATATATGATATATAAATTGCATTTACATATATGTTATACATATTTTATAGATTTATATATTAATAATAATTGACAGTATTAAAATAATACCAGATTTTATAACACATGCTCTTAGCTACTGTCCTGAATGACCTTGTGAGTGGTTATGCATTAATAGTAGTTTAATATTAATCCTAGCCCTGGAGGTGCCCAATGACAGCATCTGGCCTATTCCTCTCATTTTACAGATTTAGCAGAAAGCTGATGCCCACAGTGAGACTTCCTTTCTTAGAACGGAGAGTTGAATCAACAGGTATTTTTGGAGCAGCTATTATGGGCAAGGAAAATGCTAATTACTAAGGAAATAATGGGGAGAAGGACAGGGTCTCTGACTCTGCCTCCCCGGAGCCTAGTGTTGATTAAGGCAGTAGAGACATGTAAATGGCAATAAAACATACTCTCAGGGTATTTCATAAATGCATGACCTGTGTAGTCACAAAGTACTCTATATTTAGAGCTCTTTACTTGGGTAAATGCTGTTGTCACCTTCTTGAAATTCTTAATAACTTTGAACAAGGGCCCTCTGATTCTCATTTTGTATTGGGCCCTGGCAAATTATGTAACCTGTTCTGTCTACTCTAATAAGTACTACAGTAGGTAAGAACAGGCTACCATGGGAACATTTAGGATGGACACATAGCTGGTCTCTGGATGGAGAAGGCTTTTTCCAGGAAACAGTCACAAACTCATGCTGCAATGATGAATGGGAATTAGGCAAATGGAAGAGGGAATAGGAGAAAAGAGACACAGGGAGAGGGAGTAGTTTATGCAAAGCTTTGTGGTGAGCAAGAGCTTGGAGGATACTTACTATGCTAATGAACTTTAATTTTAGAGTGAAAGATAAGGAGAAGAGATGAAGAAGGCCACAGATCATAGGTAATTAAGCAAGTCATGATATTATAAATGCTCATTTTGTTCTGAAAGGATTACTATCATTGAATGAATTTCAGTATGAGGGTAAATCTATTAAATGCCTGTTTTCGAAAAATTGCTTTTAATTGCTGTGTAGAAAAATCATCCAGGGGCTAGTTAGATGGCATTTCCATTAATTTAAGCAAGGACTTGAACCCCAAATGTCTGACAGGGAAGATAAAGAATTCAAACATAGTGGTTGCTAGGATTTCTGAAGGAAGTTATGAAAAGTTAGGGATAATGACCGTTATTTTCAGTTAGGAAAATGAGTGACTGTTCATAATGGTTGCTGAGATACCAACTAAAGGACAGGAAGTAGGCTTATGCAGACGATCACTAATTCCAGGCTAGAAATACTGAATTCAGGTTGTCTATGTGATGTTCACTTGGAAAGATGCAGGGGCACAAGGATAGAAGGTTCTGGAGTATGCGAGACATGCATGTTGAGGAAGGAGTCTGGGGGAAGAAAGAAAAGCCATGAGAGTGGAGAAGTTGGTGCAGTTTGCCTAGAAACAAAAAAGTAGAAGCAACCAAAAGCATACATTCAGGCATTCCATAGAACAGAACAATTAAAAGTTTCATATGCTGTTAAGAAATCAAGTACGTCAAGTACCTAAATGCGCCCTGGTACATTTAGGGTTAATACCATGCAGTACAGAAATGAATGGAGTCCTCCATATGTTTGACTTCCTGAAAGTTCAGGATCCTTAGGACCAGTGACATGCCTTATGATTCTGTGGTAGAACTCAAAGTATCTAGCGGATGCCTTGCAACTTATAGATGGGTGAGTTGGCTGATTGCTTTGTTGATTTCCTTTTCCTTCTAACTTGAGGAGAAAAGGGATTCTGCTTCCATCTGGTCACTGGAACATTTCAGCCTCCCACAACTGAGGCCCCGAGCCATAACTTGTGGGACTAAACCAGAGGGGAACTAGAAAACATCTCAAGTTCCCTTATGTTCCTGTACTGAATATTCATTACAGAGGTGTATTTTTCTCCCAAATAGACCATCATTCCTAGCCATCAGGTGTTTTTCAGCAGCCGTCTGAGTGTAAGTGGACCAGGTTAAGGAATGCCTGCTAGGCATCTATTAGATTAAGCAAACACAATAGGGCCCTTTCAGCAATTACTATTCTCCTTCTTGATCCACTGGTTTTCTCATCTTTTATTTCAGAAATCAGTTCATGTCTATCAAATATTCCATTTTTAGGGTTGCCAGAATGTCGAGAAATTCTCATTGGCTTTCCCATGAAGGATTCAAGCTGTATTTACTCTTAGAATGTATCTTTTCACCTCTGTATGTCTCATGTGGTCCTGATGGTACACCTCATAGAAGAAATTGCTATAATAGAAGGGAGAGGCATCCTGGAAGAGGAGGAAATAGAGTATATCACTTAATTTTATGTGATGGAAGCCCACTGAATACAAACGAACTCTGCATCAAACTGCCAGGAAATATTTATTTTTTGCTTGATGGCTAACACTTGTCTCTAGAATTCAGTATTTCTTTAAATCAGAATTTGAAATAAACACTTTAACTGAGTTTGCTATCAGAATTAGAGTTCTGCCAGTTTTACACTCACAAATAATAATGAGAGTGGCCAAGATAAGGGTACAGTCCATAGTTACAGATGTCAGCTACCCAAATGTATACCACTGTTACCTAGCATAGTTTTAATTTATTTGCTATTGACTCCAATTTTCCCTGACCCTCTTCCATAGAAACTAGGTTGTAAGACTGAAATACAAATTAATGTTGGAAAAAAGTAGAATCCCTATGACTAATTTCTTTGTACTTGTGATTACGTATATAAATTTATAGATGTAATCCTTTCTGTGGATTTAGCGTGTTTTTCCTTGTAAAAATACAATTAACTTGAACATATGGGACATGTGTACCACAGCATGGATGAAAACATTCAAAGGGACATAATTAATTGGAATCCCAAGAAACAGCCTACTTCTACAAGCACAGTAAAATTCGAGATAATCAGGTTACCCTAATTTATGTTCTAAATATTTGAAAGGTGAAGATGACTGACAAAACTGTTGGAATTCAGACTTTTGTCTTCAAGCAATGTATTGAAATTCATTGATAAAGCAATTCTCATAAAAGCATAAATCAAACGTATAAAGTAGGAGAGAATGTAACTAGTAATGGCAGAAATTCCATTTTTTTCTTATTACATTACTATGTTTACCTTTTGAAAGACTTGTAGGCTTTTTAAAATTAGTCTTCCAAATGTTTACAAGAATAGATAATGGTATTAATACCTTCAGATTTTCTATTTGTTGTAGCTATCAGAAATCTTAGAGGAATTTACATTTCAATCAGTCTTTTTATGCTGGAGACAGGGATGATTTTTTATAATAAATTTTCATGGCTAGTTTAAAAATAAGTCAGCTGACTGATGTTTATTCTGTTGCTAAAATAGACATTTATGAGGTGGAAAAACTGCTAGTTTAAAACTTAAAGGTGTACTAAATTAAACAAATTTTATCAAAGGAAGTTTTCTCAGATCTTATGAAAAAGATTACCTTTCCAGCATTAATTAGAATCATTGGCAACAATGAAGAAAATAACCTATTATCTCATTTCATACCTGTTTTTTTAAAGATCTTGAGCTGTTTGACATACTAGTAGGGTTTGTTTCTCTAAATTGTCTTATACACACATAACACAAAAAAATAAGAGATGCTACCAAAAGTAATACTTCCACATCAAAGGACACATCATGTATGTGTTTGTGATTGATGTACATAAATTGTTTTCAGCATCATCTGCATAAACAGAGTGGACTGTATTTGTGTTTTTGTGTAGCTGTGTGATTGAGTGGACCCGGGATAGTCTTCTGAGGCCAACTGACCTGAATCTGAATCCTGAATTTGCCACTTACTAGTTAGTCCGTCTTGGGTATATTACTTATTCTTTTGAATTTTCCTTATGTATAAAGGGGGTACTTTCTTGGCTAGATTGGACTCTGAGGAATAGTGATGATATATGCAAAGTGCCTAGAATAGTGAATAGCATATGTAGTGTAATTTAATTGTATATGCAAATATTTCTTCAAAGATCAAGGCAAATTGTGATGACAGAAATTGGTTTTTACTGTACCTGTCATAAGGGCAGAAAATTCCTTGCAGAGGAGTTAGGTTGCAGAGAGGATAAAACAGCATTTTAATTTATAGGATCTGCAGTAGATTTCTAAATTTTATTCTCAGAATTGACAAGAGAGAAGAAATTGGAAATAATCAACAGGCCAGATGTGATCTCGAACTGTATGTGCACTGGGTAATGGTTTGGTTGAGGAAGGGGGTAGATTAATAATTTACTTCCCTTTAGTAGATTAGTACCTAAGGTAAAAGAAGGAGACGTATTTGATAGCCATGTTTCTTTCTGTGGCCTGTTGATAGAAATATATTTTGATACAGAGACGTAATGGTTTTTGTATAGTCAGTGGTTCTAAAAAAGGCAAATAGCTAACAAAGTGGCAATATATTGAGTAGACAAGACTGATTTCTAGAATAAGACAATGTGGGTTGAAATTCTCGGGGCACGACTTTCCAGTTGTTTGACTCTCCGTTAATTATTTAAACTCTGTGCCTTAGTTTCTTCAATTATAAAATAAGGTATATGCCTTCACTTTCCTCATTATTGTGAAGATTAAATGATGACTTCTGTTCTCAGGTTGCTTTGGTTCAGATTCCTGTAGCAGTTTATTTTATTTTGATTTTGGAAAAGTGACAGTATCTGTGACTTGGGTTTTTTTTCTAATATAATATAGAGATGTTAATAGCACGTACCTGTTGTAAGGATTAAATGTGTAAGTCAATGCAGGGTACTTAGACCAGTGTTTGGAATATATTTCATGTGCAATAGCTATTAGCTAGTGTTATTAAAACACATGAAAAGAACTTACCCTATGTGTATGTAGTATAATGCATGAGAAATCTAGATTTGTGGATATATATGTCTATCTGCATAAACTGGAATTAAAACATTTATGTCTGAAAGAAAATTGACAAGTGAAAATTTAGATTTCCTAAGTTGTATTGTACATTGCAATGTTTTTATAGAGAACTCACTCAGAGTACCAAGCAGCCAAGCACCTCTATTTAAAAATGTCTAAATTCCTGAATCATTTACTGACCATGCTTTAACTCTCTGAACCACAAGCTGTAAATATGCCAGATCAGTTCTAAACCAGAGGTCTTACTGTTGAAGTTTAATTGGTAGAATTGATCATTTCAGAGTCTGTTCTAGCCTGCAGATTTAGTGAAAAGCTTTACAAGGAAGAAAACATTTCTTGGTCAATATCTCAAGGGTAGGTATGAAATTGTATTTTAAAAGATTAAATGGAGCCATAGAACAAGAGGGGTTTGCCATCAATCTGTTGACACTTTAGTCCTCTACCTTAAAGAGAAAACCAAAAAAAACCTTTTATTTCAACTTATGTGCTGAAGGACCAGCAACTATGAAATATCAAGATATTGTAAAAATACAAATAATTTAATACTTTTTCTGGTGAAAACTATAAGATGAATGTATGGTTATGTAGTAAATAAGACTGTAGTAGAATTACTTTCTCATAAATTTTGGATTATTCATCTTCAAAATCAGGATGTTTGGCTTATTAGTCTTACAAATTTGTTATGAAATTTAATAGAGTAATTATGGTAATATTAGATTTTCATTAAGAGTGGATAACTTACTAATTTCTTCTAGAGAGTCTTGAGTTTGGTGGACTGCACTGTCTCAACTCTGACTTCAATGATTGTAACAAAATAGCAGTAACGTTCAGGATTGAGTTGTGTTGAGTGTTTTTTCTCCCATTTGTCCATAATGTATTAGAACAAAATGAACATTGGGACAAACAGTTATTACTGCATTTAATCAAAGGTAGAGTGTGTGGTTTTCCTGTTTTTAAAATGACACTCCTTATCTGTATTGGGAAAATAGGAATACTTTGAGATGATGACAAAAGCACTTACCTTTCTAGATTTAGAGAGAAACAGTAAGGCATAATCTGTGAGCTTTGATTTAGTGGCCCATTGCTGACAACTACCATAGACATCTATAAGGGCTTGAGAACAGATTCCTTGTAGAACAGCTTTGATAGTAATATTTGTGTTGTTGGGCATAGTTAGAACTAGCAGTAAGGCGCACAGCAATTTCTGGGACATGGGAGTAATCTTCAACATTTATAAATTATCATAATTATTAACACTGGATTGACCCCAACACTTAGCTATTTTTATTTTCGCATTTACATCTCCTACCTACTCAAATTACAACATGATGATATGTAGCATGTATACATAAATTATAGTATATAGTTATAAATACAGTTATAAATTAGAGTATAATGAGCTTTTGAGATTTATGTAGCATAGTGAAATAGCAGTTAAAATATTTTGGGCTCTAAAAATCAAATGTGGAACATTACTTCTATGAGAGATTATTAAGAAAAAAAAATGTAATTGCCATGAAGAGCCCCTCAGATGACATCTTAGATAGTCCTAAATTTAATGTGAAAGCATTTTTTGTGTCCTAATAATTACTTTTTGATTCTAGATAGAATGATTTGATTATGTGTTTATTTTTCCATATGAAAACATTGATGCTTACCTGGGAACTTGTTTGGTAAATACATTATATGCACTTAAACATTTCACAATGCTGTTTTACCTGGAGTATGCTACGGGTCATATTTGTAAATAAATGAAAATAATCTTTGAATTAATGGATTAAGAAAAAACATAGTGCATTAGTTTCCTATTGCTGGGGGCTAAAATCCAGGTGTCAGTAAGCTAGTTTCTTCTGGAAGCATCAGGGAAAAATCTGTTACTTGTGTTTTCCGGCTTGTAGAGTCTACCAGCAGTCCTAGCTTATGACTGGCATTTCTGTAATCTCTGCTTCTGTTATCACATTGCTGCCTTCTCTTATCTGACCCACATCCTTGTTAAAAGGATCCTTGTGATTACATTGGGCCTGCCCAGGTAATCCAGAATATTTTCCCCATCATAAAACCCTTAGTTTAGTCTCATCTGCAAAATCTCTTTTGCCATTAAGGTAACATTCACAAGCTTCAGAGACTAAGATGTGGACATCTTTGGGGAGTGGACATTTTTCAGCCTGGCACAGTCTCCCTTCTGGCCCCCAGAGATTTACAGCCATCCACTTGCAAAATACATTCAGTCCTCCCAGCATTCCCCAAAGTCTCAACCCATTGCAGCATCAACTCCAAGTCCATAATCTTAATACCATCAGTTCAGAGAACCCAAACATCATCCTCTAAGTCAGGGATAATGGAGACTCTATATGATGATTTATTCTCTAAGAGAATAAAAGTTCTGCAAGATAATGTAAGTTTTCTCTGCCATGCTCCTCACTTCCTTCTGAGCCCTCACCAGCAGCTCCTTTCAAGGAAATTGAGGCTTATTCTATCATGATCCTCAGAATTTTTCCAGACTCTTCCTGTTACTTAATTTTAAAACCACTTTCACATTTTTAGGTATTTATTATAGCAGCACCCACTTCAGGCACAAAAATCGGTACGAGTTTCCTATTGTTGTGAGCTAAACTCAAGGTGTCTGCAGGGTTAGTTCCTTTTGGATGCTCCAGGGGCAAAAACAATTTACCCTAACTTTTTAGCCTTTAGCATCTGCTGGCATTCTTGGATTTGGGTCCATATCTCATATGCAGAGTGCAAAGACCAGCAAAGCTTCCTATTCACATTATGAAGAAATAATTTTAAGTAGATGATATGCACCAAACACTGGATCTGATTGCAAAAAAAAGAGAGAGAAGACACTGTAAAATCCAGTCTATCATTATTTTCATAATATATCTTAAATAGGAGATTTCTAGGTTAGAAAAAAACTCATGTGACTTCATATTTAAAATAGTTTAACATTGTTCTAACGCAGAGATAAGCAGTTCTTCTGTTACATGTCCCATTAAATATATCATCCAATCAACTAAGTTATGTAAGAAAATGCTTCAATCCCCCAAATCACAAGGCGAGTTATGTGCAGTTAGGCTTATCATTTTGAAAGTATACATATACTTGAAATTTTCCTAATCATTGTCTTTCTCTAACTTTGACATTTGAGCCTGGTCATGTGACAGCTGCTGGAGAGTTTGGTGTTTGTTCAGCAGAGGAATAATTTATGAGAAGGAATATTAGTAGAGCTTTGCCAGAATGGAACTACTATATTCAGGGATATTAAGTTATTTTTCTTACACTTATTTTCTAAATGTCAGGTTAATTGTTACTATTGCACAGCAACACAGTAATTATAAGACTGATTGCTTAGTACCCTGCCAGAAATCCTTTTTTGCCATCTGCTTTTGATTTTCCTGACTTCCTGTTCTAATTTTTCTAAACCTGTTTTCCTAACAGATTAAACAATACTTATAAGCAATATCAGTTGATAAAATTTGGGCTAACAAGATTATAGATACTGCAGCTTTTTACCTCTCATCTCAACTCAGTCTTTGTCCATTCTAAGTTCCTTGCTGTCTGTTTTTGTTTTTTCAGGAAATATATCCCCAAAGTTGAAGGAGTGCCCATTGCTATCAAGGCACCAAATTGAATATACATGTACTTTTTTCCCCTTTCCTTCACTCTGATTTTTACTTTTACTTTTGCTTTTGAATTCTTTCTCTAAACCTAAAAAGAAACAACTAGGTTAGAGAGCAGAGAATTGAGAATACAAAGACAGTGATGTCAAAGAAATGTTGTTAATCTTGCACACAACCTGACTGCGTTGAGGACATTTCTCATTGTATAGTTGAGAACTGGAAATATCTGTGAGTTTATTAGAACTCTTCTTTCCCAAATTCTATTGAACTGAAGAGGAGTAAGAGGCTTAAAAACAGTAGGATTTGGAAGATCATTTAATTTAATCCTCTGCTTTCACAGACATGGAAATCCAGAGGAATTCAGGGACTTGCCTAAGATAGTGCCAGGACCAGAATTTTGAGCTCAATGACTCAACTGAGTATTCTTTCTGGTACACTCTCCATCCTCAATCAAGTTAAGAATAAAATAAACTTTGTTCTGATGCTGTACCTTGCTGTCTTAGGTGATTTTTTTCCCTAAATCTTACACCTTGAGGAAATTCAAATATCACATATATCAAAATGATTTATTTAGTAACACATCTTACTCTCTAATAAAACACACATAAAATAAATACAACATTAAAGAAAATATTGAATGGTAAAGTTATAGATTGCTAAATTCTAGTTTTTTTCTCGTACAGGATCTGGAAAGTTCTAGAGTTCATTTATTGTTAACCAGATTTCAAGACTGTTTTAAAACTCTCTGATACTTGTTGATTTTGCATTTTTGTAATTTAAGAAGAAAATCACAATTAATTTAAACAACGTTATTTTTAAGGTTATGATTTGGATTTGGGCAAAATGCAGTGCATCATATTCTTACAGCACTTAAATACTTGAATAAAAACTAAATCAAAAATACCATCCCAATCTTCCCAAACAGCTCGATTGCCATTCTCATTTATTTACTAAATAAATAAATATTTATTACTTACTACTACAAACATTTCTTTTAAGAACAATTAGGCAAGTTGATAATACTGTAGATTCAAATAAATCCTTAACACTACACAAAAATCTTGCAACTTTTCTTAATTGAGTTTTCAGTCTCATTCCTTGTAAATACTATTTCATAGCTTCTCTTCTATCCTCAGATTGCAAACTGTTCCTTAGGAGCCCTCTGTTTTTAAGCATGTGCCTCATATTTTGAGTCAATTATAGTTACAGTGTGAAAATCTTTCTCCTGCATCTGTATTCATCCTCATCCTATCTTACCCATCTCATGTTACAGTGGGAGGAACATATATCCTATCAATGACTAATTTTACATTGATTTCATCCTGTGTTATTTAAGACTTTATGTTGCTTTCTTCTTGGTACACTCCGTTCAATGAACTTTCAGTGTCTCTCTCAGGACAAATCATTCACACTGTCCTATTATACTTATACATTAAATTATAGTTTCTTCCATTTGAAAATTATTTAAAAAGAAATTTCTCTTCTGAACTCCAGATTCTTCAACAATCTGTAATGTCCCCATCTCTTCCATAATCAGGCTTCTTGAAAGTGTTTCCTATGAACGTAGTCTCTACCTGATTCAGATACACAATTCCTAAGGTTAAAATACTATATATTTCAAACAACCTGAAAAACTATGATAGAACCCATGGCCATGTACCAGCCACCTCCATATTTAATTAATTTAGGGTTTTTTTTTGTGCTGTATTTGCTTTGGATCTTTTTTCAAAGAAATGGTATATTAGATATAATTAAATCACCCCTCATTTAATCACCATTCCTTCATTTTCCAAAGGTTGACTATTACAGTGAAGTAGATGTATACTATTCCTACTCTAATTAATTTCTGTATTTTATATTTATCCTTAAACTATATATGGTATTTGCATATTTTATATGTACATAAATTATATCCAAGTATTAATCTACTTTTGTATACTAGCAATGGAGAATCTGGTTCACTTATATTACACTTAATACCGTATTCCACAGCATGAATGTAGCGGAATGGAGTTACCCATTCTCATGTTGATGAACATTTTGGTTGTCTAGATTTTACTCTTAGAAACCATCTTGCAATAATCATGCTTATTTCTATTTCTTTGCTTGCATGAAATTGTTTCTTCAGAAGGGACATTGATGACCAAGGCTACAATGTCCAGTTTACTAGGGGTAGTCACATTGTTTTCCAATGTGATTGAACCAATTTATACTTCCATCAGCAGTACATGGATGTTCCTTTTTTCTCTGCATTCTTATGAACACCTGTTTTAATCAAACTTTGAGAGTTTTGCTTACTGAAGGATATCAGTGCCCCAAAACTTAATGACTTAAAACAGTAAATATTTATCTTACAGTTTCCATGAGTCATGAATGCAGGCTTATGTGGATGTCTCTGCCTCAGGTTCTTTCACAGGTGGCATTTAGATGTGAGCCAGGCTTGTATTTTTATGTGAAGGCTTCATTGGAATTTGGTTAGCTTCTAACCTGACTCATGGCTATAAGCAAGATTCGGTTCTTTCTATGCTGTTACCCTGAGGCCCATGCACAGTGATCCTCACTGGCTGGCGGACAGAGACCACCCTCAGTTCCTTGCTGCCTGTGACTTTGTGTAGGGCAGCTGACCGTATGGAAACTAGTTTCAGTAAAGCAAGAGATTCAGACAACGTAAGCCTGAAGAAGGTCACAGCCTTTGTGTAGCCTTATCTCAGAAAGAGACATCTCATTACTTTTATCATGTTTTATTAAACAGTAGCAAGTCACTAGGTCCAGCTCACACTTAAAGGAAGGGGATTAAACAGAGGCATGAACACCAGGAGGCAGGTATCCTTGAAGGCCACCTTAGAGGCTGCCTGCCACAGTATTTCACTGCAGTGTGGTCACGGTTTCCTGATGAGTAGTTGGACACGTTTTCATGTTTTTGACCATTAAGCTTTCTGTTTTGTGAACTACCTATTTCTGTTCTTATTTTTTATCCAGTTTTATTTGTTTTTCACTTAATACATAGATATCAGGAGTTTATTCTGGAGACTTATCTTTGTTAAGCTTATGAGCTTGAGCCCATTCACTCTTCAGCCTGCTTTCCATTTGATATCCTCCCTCACCCATTTCTCCAACCCCTGGTACCAACACGACGCTTGTAAGGTCATCATTGATTTTCCTATTGTTAAATTCAATGGATGCTTTTCGGCTCCAGTCTTAATTGACTTGTTGGCAGCATTCGGTACAGATGAGTAGTTTCATTCATTTATCTTAAAAATATTTTTTGAGTCTCACCTTTATGTCAGGTGTACTGTTTGTTCTTGGCTTTCACGACACCATCATATATTAATTTTTCACCTTCCACAATGGCTGCTATTTGTCAGACTCTTTTGCCAGTTTTTCTGCCTCTACTTGACCTCAAAATGTTTAAATTTACTGGTATTGTTCCTGACATTCTCTCCTGGTGATTTTATTCAGTCCTGTAGATTTACATTTATCATTATGCCAACAATTCTCAAATTTGTTATCTCCAGAACCATATCACCAGTCTCCTACATAATGCACTCACTTGGATTGCTCACTGCCTCTCAAACTTAATGGGCTTAAGTCTGAAATTTTGGTCATCCCTGTTCCTGGGTGGCATCACAAATTTCACTCAGTTGATGAAACCAGAAAACCAGAAGTTATCTACCATATGTCCTTGTCTCCATCAACATCAAGTCCTGTGTGTACTACCAACTCAGACCTCTTCTGTTCACCCATATCTCCTTATCTCTACAGCTGTCACCTTAGCCAAGCGACTTTTCTCTCTCGCCAGGGCTCAAGCAGGTCTCCCACTTGCATTTTACATATGTTACCCACCTTTTTGTCAACATAAAATTCACAGCAGGCTTTTTAAGTATGACAGCAACTGGCATAACTCCTCTGTAGTAACTTTCTGAAGGATTGCGTCAAGTAAGATCCTAAGTTCTCAGTGAGAGACCTGATAGAGATGGCACATGCTGCCTAACCTAGCTTTCCTACCATTTCCATCCTCAGTTTCATCTCACGCTGCTGCTCTGATCACGCTGTTTCTCTTTTTAATAGGAGTACGGTTGTCTTACAATGTTTTGTGTTAGTTTCAGCTGTACAGCTTAGTAATGCACTGTTTTTACAGACTGTACTCCATACAAAATTATTATATAAAATATTGACTATATGTCCTGTGCTGTATATTACATCCTTGAAATATAATTTTGTACCTGGTAGTTGGTACCTCTTAATCCCCTTCACCTGTTTTGCCCCTCTCTGCATCCCTCCTCCTCCTAGTAACTAATTTCTTCTCCATATCTACAAGTCCATTTCTATTTTATTTTTTAGCTTCCACATACAAGTAAAAACACAGCATCTGTCTTTCTCTGTCTCACCTATTTCACTAAGCATGATACCCTCTAGGTCCACCTGTACTGTGGCAAATGGCAAAATTTCATTCCTTTTTAAATAAATGAATGTGTTTCATTGTGTGTGTGTGTATATATATAATATCACATCTTTATCCATTCATCCATTCACGGACACTTAAATTGCTTCCATATCTTGGCAATTGTAAATAATGCTGCTGTGAATATCAGGATGCATATGTCTTTTCAAATTAGTGTTTTTGTTTTCCTCTGATACCCAGGAATGGAATTGCTGGATCATATTGTAGTTCTATATTTTTGTTTTTTTATTTTAGGGAACTCTGTATTATTTTCTATAATGACTATACCAATTTATATTCCCATCAGCAGTGCACCAGGGTTCCCTTCTCTTTACATTCTTACCAACACTTATTATTTCTTGTCTTTTTTGATGATAGCCATTCTGACAGGTGTGAGATAATATCTCATTGATGTTTTGATTCAAATTTCCCTGATGATTAGTGATGTTGAATATTTTTTCATGTTTCTTTCCTTTTCTGTCAAATTCCAATCTACTTTCAGGCAGCAATTCCAAACTACTTTGAGTTTTTTTTTTTTGAACTCACAGTTTTTTATGCATAAAGAAATGTTCCCCTACTCTGTCTGCCTAAGTTGTAGTCATTCTTGAGATTTCAGTTGAAATGTCACTTTGGAAAATTTTTTTCTTACTCTTCCAGCCTAGATTAAATTCTGTAGTGTCTGTTTCGTAATGCTGATTTTCCTTCATAACGTTTATCACAATTTAAAGTATACAGTGATTACAGTTTTTTTTTGTAATTATTTAGTTAGTGTCTGCTTCATCTGTGGGCTATGGTTATATAAAAGTCAGAAACACATCTGTACTGGTTTCACCCTTCTAGAATATTGTTGGTCCAGAGTTGGCACTTAATACTTGTTCAGTGAATTGCTGAATCTACTGCTAGTAGAGCAGCTTTTAATCTCGTCGGTACAAAATTAAAGAGAAATACAAAATTGAAAGCTACAATGTGAGCCATGGTCATTAAGAATACTCTGAGGGGAAGTTTCATAACCTTGCTGGCAATCTGTTTCTTCATTATTAAATGAAGAGTGTAACCTAGATCAAGTCTAAGATCGTTTTTCCCTTTAAAATTAAACAACTCTAACTGCTGGCTCAGGAAGAAAGAAAAATCAGTGTGCTCCCACATAGTCAAGGAAAACTTCATGAAGAAATTTTAAAGATAAAAGCTATAATAGATGGGGCAGAAGCAGAAGTCAACATAGATACTCTGAGGTGGTGAGATGGACCAGCTGCCTGGAGTAAAGGACTATTTGGGGTTTTAGTGGGAGAGATTATTTGTGTGAAATCATTCTCTAAGGTATCTAAAAATGAGGACAAAATTTTGGAGTTTGAACAGCCACAGGGCATTGGGTGATTTTTGAATAGTGGTGTGACATGTCATTGCATTATTTTAAAAATAAGATTCTATTTGATTCAATACACATGTGTTGATTTTTGGCTTTGTGCCGAGACTCCTAGGTAGGGATGCAAACATGAATGAGACATGACCCTTGCCTCTGTGTATGTCAAATAGTTGGGTGAGTCTTAAAAATGAGTAATTATAATATTATGTCACAAAAAGAATGTGTTAACGAAGAAAAGATATACATAACTAAAAAGACAACATGTTCATAAGTATTTAATAACAAAGTCAGTTTCATATGGTGGAAAAGTCATATTTCATTTCCATATTCTTTGAAGAAGCAAGACCACTTCTGTGGACCCAGCCATTTTGGAGAGATTTAGACGTAAGCTCCAGATTATTTACAACTGAGTAACTTTATCTCTTTACCTTGCCACATTAAGTCTGTTTCTTTATATGTAAAAAACAAAATAATAATAATAATGGCAATAAAAGATTGGTGAAAATATTGGAAACATAGTGTTACAAATGTTGTAAAACAGATCAATATTCAAATGAATCTTTGTATACAAGTAAAGTGAGTCAGTGAGGAAATGAGGCAAAATTTAATAAATGTAAGGACAAGTACTTCCCCATTTTGGGAAAAAACAGATTTCTAACTTGCACTAAAACAAATATATGTAGCTACACCCAATGAATTTAAAATACTTAAAAGCTGATACTCGAGTATTTAATTTGTCAGGCATTTTTAAGTATACTATGTGTATTAACTCATGTAATATTTGAAAAATCCTTATAAAATAGTTACTATCCATCACTCCCATATTAAACACAGGGAACTGAGACATTAGTAGAGTAGCTTGCCCAAGATAACCCAGCTCATTATGATTTGAACTTGACTAACATGACTTCTTAACACTATGTTCTACACCCTTCATTGAATTAAAAATTTATAAATATTTAATTAAAGGTATAATACTAGGAATAATCTATGAAACTTGTTTTTTTTTTTTTTATAACTTTGTGTATTAAAAACTTCCTTAAAGCAAGAACCAAATCAACAAAGTAAAACTGTATAGGTGTGATCTTAAAAATTCTCAAAATATTTTTACTGTGAATGATGCTTGAAACACAGTGAAAGATGGAATTATTTACAGTGCATGTAGTATATTGTGTTAATAGTATTAATATATAAAGAGTTTCCACAAATAAACATAACTCTTAATAAGAAAAGCAGTAAAGAGGAAAAGAGAAGAACAGCAATTCACAGAAAAATAAAAACAAAAGGTCCTGAAACATATTTTAAAATGCATGCCCAAATTCATAAGTGAGTGAAAATACAAATCAAAACAAAAACACCACTGACAAAAACAAAGTAATATGTTTCATGTGTTGTTGAGGCCACTAGTATACATTATTTGTGTATTTATAAATGACTCTGTGCTTTCAGAAGGACAGTTTCTAGTATTTATCAAAATGTTGAATGCATATTTTCTTTGATAATGCAAAAAATTTTTTTAGAACTCTCTCCATCCCAGCCGAGTGGTTAAGGACTTTGGTTTCAGAAAAACCTGCATTCAGTTTCCTGCTATACCATTATTATATGTATGCCCTTGAAGAAATTCCTCTTTCAGAGGACTCAAATTACTCATTTTAAAACAAGATAGCAATAGTAAAAGAGTTGTTCCGTAGATTAAATGAAATCATGCATATAAAGCAATTAACACACTTCAGGACTTGATAAATGTTAAATATTATGATTATTACTAATTATACTATAGATTGTCTCAAGTGTGAAGGAATAGCTTTATGAGAATGTTTATAGTATTATGAAAGTAATCATTTCTATTAATAGTATTTAATGTAGTCCTAGAATCACTTAGCTCATTTGCAGTTATCTTTGTAAAATTGTGGAAAATAAATTTGTCCTCAGAAGACAGGATATGGGTAAATGTTGCTCTATGTGAGTAAAGTAATATGTAATAGGTGAAGATTCAGAAAATTTGCGATACTCAACAGGCAAGCCTTAAAATAATTAAGTGGGTACTTTTAATTCTTTGCATTTTTAAAAAAGAATGCAGTAAACACTACAGATCATCGTAGATTTATAAAGTCAACTCTTTTCTCTACATGAGGGAAGGGTTGGGTTGGCATTTTTTATTTTATTGAAGTATAGCTAGTTTACAGTGTTGTCAATTTCTGATGTACAGCGTACTGTTTCAGTCATACATGCACATACATACATTCCTTTTCATATTCTTTTTCATTATAGGTGACTACAAGATACTGAATAAAGTTCCCTGTGCTATACAGTAGAAACTTGTTTATCTATTTTATATATTGTAGTTAGTATCTGGAGATATTGCCCTCCTCGTTTATCCCTTCCATCCCTTTCTTCCACTGGTGACCGTAGGTTTGTTTTCTGTGTCTGAGTTTGTTTCTGTTCTGTAAATAAGTTCATTTGTGTCATTTTTTTGGATTCCAAATATAAGTACTATCGTATGGTATTTTTCTTTTTCTTTCTGGCCTTCACTTACAATAATGATCTTCAGGTCAATCCATGTTGTTGCAAAGGGCATTATTTTATTCTTTTGTATGGCTGAGTAGTATTCCACTGTATAAATATACCACAACTTCTTTATCTACTCATCTGTCAGTGGATATTTAGGTTATTTTCATGTCTTGGCTATTGTAAATAGTGCTGCTATGAACATTGGGGTGCATGTATCTTGGGTTGGCATTTTAAAACATTGTATGTTTTTATTTCAGGAAAACATATTTCCCCTATTTGTGATAAGACTGTAAAATATGACTAGGCAATATTGTGCTGTGGAGACTCATATGTATTGCTAACAATAGAGAAAATGGAATTTAAACATTCGCTGTTGTGGATGTCAACTTGAATGAGATGTGTCCAGGGGATTGACCAATGGTCCTGCCAACAGATATATCCTGGTTAACATTTTTAACAGATTTATGAGTTACATTAGAGGTGTGATTTTCTAAATTTTCAGATTTCACAAAATTGCATAAGTTGAATTATATAGGTAATATAAACAAAATTTTAAATGATCTGAGGAATGTAAGGTGCTGTTAGAATCAACAAGATACTATTTAACAAAGTAAAATGTAAGTAAAAGGTCAAAATATCATTTGCACAATTACAAAAGTTGATATGACATACTATTACACACAAAAATACTGTCCAAAATTATAATGCAGATGTTAAAAAAAAGCACATTATTTTACTAGCTTGCCAGTCTTTTCAGTGTTTAGATTATTGTATTCCATTTTGGGCTTTACCTTTTAAGAGAAATCGACATACTGAAATATGTCCAGACGGCATATTAAAATATGTTACAGATTTAAGAATTGAAGAAACTAGGAATGTTTTCCCTGGTGAAAAGGAAATTGAGGGCAGACATGATAGGTCTGTTCACACATCTGAACGGTTTTCTTGCAGGATAGAGGGCAGAATTGAGATACCTAGTTTAGAGCACAGCTAAAAGCTGGAGGAAGGTGAAATTCATTTTAAAACAGACTTTCTCACAATTGGATATGTTCACCGTTGAAGTAAGGTTTTTTTCAGTATTAAAACCCTCATAGCTGGAAGTACTTAAATAAACAGCAGGAAAACTCCTTTGAGGGTTGTGGAAGAGGCTTTGTTTGTAAGAAACTTGGGATAAAATATTTCTAAGATTTCCTTTATAAAAGAACCATGATAAAATAAAAAGACTAATCTTGAAGGCAGAAGACTTACAGGTCTAACTAACTCTGCCATCATCTATGCTTAAGGAAATGTAAATTATAGGAATGTGCAAGATTGTTTTTAGAGTAGGACAAAGTCAGTTAATAATGGATACTTTTATAGTAATTCTACAAGACCAGGTTTGCAGCAGAGTGGCGTATTAGGTCTCTCCTCAACTCAGGTGAGAAAGGGAATTTGAGACCAGAATCCTTCATGATGTACACAACTTCTTCCATTGTTGTATCTCCAGTTACATTATTTTAAAATCCTGTTCATCACCCCATCAACAGTGCTTTATTTTGTAGCTTTTTAATAACATCTTAGAAGCAAAGGGACAAAGAGTTCTGTGGTTTGACATACTTTCATCTCAGCCATCATGTGTTTTATTTTCATGCGTGTTTCCCTGCTAAATACACATGTTAAGCTTTCTCTCTAGAACTATTTACTGACCTCTCGGATTCAGAAAAAAATGGAGTTGATAGATACCTAACTCTAGGTATTTTTACAAACCGAATTACCTGAATCTAGAGAGAACTTTTCTTGAGACCCAAGCATTATGACTTCAATTCTTCAATCACAAAGGATTTTTTTCTGTTTGATTTTGTAAACTGTTTCAGGAAACAGCTCAGTAGACTAGAAATAATGTTATGGAAGAGGCTACATTTGTACCCTCAGCACCTCCGTTCATCTCATGATGATATCCTGTCCCTTCCCTTTGTGGACACTGTCTACAAGCCCTTGGTACCCCAAGCTCTCCCACTGTGTTACTGAGTGGTTATTGTGATGAGGAGTGGATTTTTTTTTTCAAACAAAGCTAGTCTCTTTTCTTGCCTCAAAGAAACTTTACTTCATAGTAGAAGCTGCTTCAGACACAAACATACACAGTCTTAAAAATTGAGAGTTGATGATACATTTTGAAATATTTTCTGAAAGCCCTTCTCTCACCTTCCGAACACAAAGGAAAGCAGAAATGAAAGGGTGTCTGTATTCAGAAGTGGTGAAACATCACATGATGGTGGCGCTTAGAAATGTAGCTAAGTCTCCTATTCTGTAAGTGGCATGAGCCTGAGTCTGATTTACTGGGAATGGATGTTATGCTTCAGAGTCATCATTTCAGCCACCCAGCATCACTCTGTGCTACGTGGTTAATATATATCATATCATATGTGTGTGTGTGTGTATATATAGCACTTGAAGGTATATTTTGTTTTCTCCTTAATTTACATAAGGCAGTGAAAACTCAAGAGAGGTGAGTTGCTTCATCCATTCATCCATCCATCGAGTCAGCTGGATGCCTCCCATGTGCAGGTACTACATGTTGGTGCTAAGAGAGTAAAAAAGACACATATATTCCCCATTGTCACAGAAATTAGACTCTAGAGCAAAAGCTGATATAAATAAGTAATTCACTAAAATGTGACGAGTATGATGATGTAGAGATGTCTGTGGGTAGGAAAATAAGGATCCAGTAAGAAGTAAAACTAAGACTTAACACGCGTCTTCCAGACCTAGCCTGTTCTCTGATGCTTCGCTGCCTCAGTTCCCACAAGCACTGGTTTCCCAAAGGCAGTGAACTGTCCTAGGGAGACTCAGGAGCTTCTTCAGGTGGTACAGAAAAAGGTGTATTTTCTTAATAAATATATTCAACTGACCTTGTGTTTTTGTAGAATGATGATGTTTTCTCTTTATGGGAATATGCTTAAAAATACATACATTTAAGCAAACGTAACGATCTGACTTTAAAGAATATACCAAATAAATAACAATACAAGAATTATGCACGGATATGACAGAAATCATAATTGAAATTTAAAAATGTGTCCGGTTGTGCTAGTTCTGCAGATGCTCTGGTTAGTTCTCATTTTGATGATTGCTTGTTTCTGATTCCTAAAATGGGTCCCTTAGTATTGACCCACTAAGCATTTGGTAAGTACAGTATGGTAGTTCATTAAAATGTAAATGAGGTTAAGTGCTTCAGGAACATACAGGGGAATATGTAAATAATGAAGAACAATGAGCAGTGGTCTCTTTCCCTCAGGAACTTTGCTTCTCTAATTGTTTGAACCTTATCCATTGTCATGAATCTAGCTAGGAAACACTCTCTGTAGAAAAAAATCTGGAAATGAAGCAAATGAGCTGAGGACAGCAATGTGAGACTTAAAATGACATTGAAAGATAAGAAAACCATCAGGGAATGCTATTGTATTTAATGAAGAAAGTGGATCAGTATTAAATGGTTTTAGCATTTACCCCTAATTGGGTCACGTGGCACATTAACTTAACGTATATCTCCTAGAGTTTGTCTTTCTCCTTGAGTTTGTCTTTCTTTCTCCTTGAGTTTGTCTGTCTTTATCCTTGAATTTGTCTTTCTGGAGACATAAAAGTCAAGGCTGTATCTGTTCAAAAGGTAGAAACTGACTACTACTGGTTTAAGCAGAAGAGGCGATAGAATTTTCCCCATTAGTTTCATAGAAACAGCTCCAAGAAGGATTCTTTTTGGGTCACACACGCTTGTCTGGACTGTTGCCTGAGACCAGGGATTGATTTGTTTCAGCCTGTACCATCCATGGCAGAGACAGGTAGAAAGGCAATATAGGTTATGGAGTTGTATTGGGAGATTAGAAGGAAAAGTCACTTGGAGAAGTCGATATGTAAGTAGTAACTCAAAAGTATGCGGCATCTGGGATACCATGGGATTTGCCACTGTGGGATAAAGCTTTAATTTTGAGGACTCGTTGTGTTGTAATCAAACCCTCATCCTTCTCCTCACTCTGGTCTTCTTTAAGCCTTTCCAGGTAACACTGGTGTACAAGGAGCTGTCCCAGACTTCAGCCTCCTGGTACTTTCCATAGCAGTGGACATCAAAAAATGCCTGTTTCTTTCTGAAATACACTACTTGCTTTTAATCTGTGTTAGCATTCTCAATGTTTTTCTGTATTTTATTTTCCTCTGATAACCCCTCTGTTCTGATAATTTCTCTTTTATCCTTTTTGTCCTCAAGGGCCCTGTTCTGAATCCTCACATTTTCTCATTCAGCACTCTCCTTTGCTGATAATACAGTTATAATCAGAGTCATGGCCAACTTACGTGATTTTTGTTGTTTATTGAGTACTTCCTGCATAGCAACATTGTAATAAGCATTAAAAGGTTAAAAAGGTGATTTAATCCTTTGACTCCTGGTTTTAAATTCTTCCTGTTTTTTACTTCCAAATACATGCCTCCTAGATCTGGTCTTGCATGTGTATATTTCTAAGGAAGGAGTATACTGTTCTCCCAAGTAGCCCACTTCAAACTCAGGTGTGCCAAACCAGACCTTCTTAAACCCTCCTTTGCCCTTGCATCTCAGTAACCACCAGTGTCTCCTCCTTGGTCATCCAAACTGCGAGTCATCCTTAGTTCTTCCTTCTTTCTCATGGGCCACAGCACAGTGATTCTTAGTATAGAATGCTGTCTCCTATTTTTATTTCCTCTGCCTTTGCTTGGGTACAAGTCCAATCAAATGACTGCTTTTGTAAATACAGTTTTATTAGAATACAGCCATACTCATTCATTTCCATATATTCTATGGCTGTTTTCATGATATAATGGCAGAGTTGAGTTGTTGTGACAGGACTTGTGGCTGGAAAAGGCTAAAGTATTTACTATCAAGCCCTTTATAGGAATAGTTTGTTAAATCCCTCTCTAGCATTAACACGCATTATCTCTAATCTGGACCAGTGCAGTGGTGATCAGTGTTCTCTCCGTGTCCACTCGTCCAGGCCCCAGTTTATCTTCCACGTCAACACCATTTATATTTGCAAAACTCCACCTCAAAATTTTACAGGCTCAGTTTAAGAACAAATAATGACAACACTTTGTCCATTGCCTAGATTAAAATAACAACTAACCCCTGTATCAATTATGTATTGCTTCATACCCAACTACTCTAATACTTGGTGATTTTGTGAACTGACTGGGCAGTTCCTGTGCTCTTCTCACATGGATGGCAGGACTTGTGTGGTTGCGTTCACCTGACAGGGAAGATAAGGAGTAGAATGCTGGGATGGTTGACTCTTTCTTTCTGCATAGCTTTGTAAGGAGACCAGCCTGGCTGTCTTACATTATGGCTGGATTCTGAGAGGCGAGCTCCAATGCACATTCATTTACCAGTTCTTACATCCTACTTGCTGCTGGCCCAGGAGCTAAAATAAAGCAAGCCACATGACAAGCCTAGAATCAATACGGGAGGAGACTATACAAAAGTGGTAATCCCGGAGGCATGATTCCCTGGGCGCCACCTGCTGTCAGGCTCCTGTGTCCCCTTATACATACCTTCAACACTGTTTCCAGTCTGGGCTTAGATTATAGTTTGCAATTCCGTTGAATTCATTCTACCAAGTATCCCTATCTAAGGGACTCTGTGCTCTTATTTGAACACCCAGTTGTTAAAACAAAATTTAAACATTTCCAAATATATCCCTCATTTGAATATACCTTTGAATATATCATTCATTTTCTTACATATATGCCTTGACTCATTCTTTCTTCTTTAAATTTCTTTCCATCTCTGACTTTGCTCCCACAAGCCATGCCTGCCAGTCGTAAGAATTAAAGTCTCCCTCCTCTGAGACTTTTTCTGGCCCTTCACGCAGACTTGATCCGCCTCTCTAACTAGCGTGTAACCACTTACAGCTAACAAGACAGTTAACCACCTTATGGTACCTTTCTTTATGCTACCATTTGAAAAAACTTGAGGATAGTAATTCATCTCAATCAAAATTGTGTATGTTTAAAATAAAAAATGACATAATTTGTTTTAAGACATCTTGAAGTCCATCAGTGACCAGGGCCAGGAATTACGGTGGCAGCCTGCCGCTGTGAATCTCAAAGACGTATAAGAACAATTCCAATTTCTCTTGCAGAGTAATTTCTAATTACGTGGAATTTTTTTCAGAGAATATGTAATGCCTGGTAGTGTCAGAGGGTAAAATTCTGAGCTTCATTTTAAATTGCAGTCGCAGGAAACAGATGAGGCCAAATGCATTTATACATAAAATGGAATGGGATTATAAGCTTATTCAAGTTGGGGAGAAGGTTTTATCTGTGATAATGCCTTAGAGCTGAGAAAAATAAAGGTGATTTCTTGTTAAGCAACATGGACATTGAGAAAGCATGGTTTTTATAAGCCTGAATTGGGTTGTTCTTTCTTTTATGTTAAGTAGGAGCAGATATCTTCAACTCGGCAAGTACTGTTAGGCACTTTTTGTGAAGTGTGTGGTAATGAAACAGTACCTGGGGAAAAAGTAAAATGAACTTACATATGCTCACAAACATACTCATACAACTCTAAAGGTATTTCTGTATCATTAAGAAGTAAAGTCTGTTAAGGAGAGAAAAATTAAAAACCCATAGATATGGCATCAGGCAAAGATGAAGAGAGCAAGAAGTTCTGAGAACAAGAGGAAGAAAGAAATTCCAGATCAGAATTTGTTGATGGTTATAATTCAAAGCATCTTCTTCTAAGAGATGAATATTATTGTAAAAATTCCACCAAGTACAACATTTTGACTACTTTAAGTCAGATGTCTCACATGACCAGCCCTCATGCAGAATATAGTCTGAAGATCTGTATGGCTTGGATACATCTTGCAGTGGATTAATTGTTGACATATAACATGTAGAAGATTTTAAGTAAAATTGGGGCTTTTGAGTTACTGTAAAGTATGAAAATTTGGCAACCACCATGTCTGGATTCCTTTATGCCAGTGATTGCCTTGAACTAGGTATTAGCTTCCTTTTGGGTGGGGCAGGCCTCTCCCATCCCCCTCCCTCCGCCGCACACACGGGTGCTTTACACCTGCCCCGCTTTGTCATCTATTTAGCTCTCCTAAGCACTGGAGTTTGTAAGCCCTGAAATGTTTAAATTTTGTTTTAACAACTAACTCATGCAGAAATATCGATAAGTGTCATATTCTCTATGCTGTTGCAGCATTCTCAAATGTAGCTCTTTTTACCAGTTAACAAGGAATGTCTCCAATGGTATCTGTCCAGGTTATCAAAACTTAGAGCTGAGAAGCTATTTGTTGATCTCCTTGAAAACTGTTTTCCCCCATGAAACAAAATTTCTTTGACAAGCTGCCTTGCGTCTGAGGTAAAAATAGAATCACACCAGAGGAAGTAAATGAGTGTTTTGGTGAAAATCTATCTTTGTTGTACTGTATTTAAGGCAGCTGACAGACAGATTTATGGATGATGGAACATTCTAGAACATTAAGCTTTCTTTAGTTAATGGCAAGAGTTGGGGCAGAAGATAACATGTAAGAAGGTAACAGATGGAATCCTGATTTGAACAAAGGAGGATGCTTTAGTTAACAAGATTATTTCAGAAAGACCATACGTCATCACATGAAAAGTTAGCGTTTTTAAAAGCTACAGAATGATCAGTTGCTGACAATAATATAAACATAATGCACAGATAATTCCTAAATTCACCAAAAATAATACTACTTTGGTACAGCCTCCAGTGATACTACACAAGTTGGACTCATATGTCTTTAAAATTTGGCCCTTGTTTCAGCTCAGATTATAAATTACTGAAAAGAGAGATGCATAATGGAAGCAATGACTTTGACTAACAATAGTGTGAATAACTTAACAGCAGCCCTTGAAATTTGGTTAATTTGAATTCTAATGGATCATCATACCTATAGAATATAATTCATTTGATGGCAATTGCTATTCATAATAGGAAATCTGTATGAAAATTGGATATTCGAGTTAAACTACATTCATAGCCAAGAATAAAATTTATTTGATCCATATGACAGACCTCATCAAAAATTAAATGTTTGGTCTTAAGAAATCTACATTAGGAAATGGATTATGAATAATATTTCAAGATTGAATTTATTATTTTATGTATAAGTACATTTCTTTTGGTCATTTACTATACTCTGTAATTTATAAAACCTTAGACACAAACATTTTATATTGCTAATTAAAAATAATGTATGCTTTATTTTAGTTAAGTAGATATATCCTAATAATTTGGAGCCTCGAAGTTTATTCTAAAATCAGTAGAAGTATAAAACTTCTGCCTTGTAAAATCTCTTCAAAATAGGAATTTTATATAAAGAATGTTAGTCTTTAATTTGATGTCCCCAAATTACTTAGCCATCCTGACTAATGTGGCATTACAATTTGTAATATTTATATAAATTGGTATTCTAACATTGTAGCAATTTATCTTTGTGCTGAATTATATATGCTTCTAAGTCCCTGTTTTGTTACCACACCCCTGTATGTGCTTAAATTATGTATGTAATGTTGAACCTATATGAGTATGTAGCATAGAGCTAGACACACAGTAGATACACAAAAGGGGATTGTCAAAATTCACTGCGTAGTGCATAATTCACATGCATACTTTTGGAGTTTACGAAGTTCTCAGCTCATGTAAACTTTAATCACTTAGATTGTCAATGCTATGTGAACAATTTTGGAATATTATTTAAAAGCAAATATTAATACTTAAACCTGAAACTTCAGACAATTGTACTGCTTTGCCCACAGTGCAATTTGTAATCACTGAGGATAAAACTACCCTTTAATTAGCAACATTTAAGTCAATACTAGATGGAGAAAGAAAATACTCTTTAAAATGCATTATTTACAGTATCATAACAACCTGATGTTCAAGTTTCAGTTCTGAGATCACATGTTTAAATACTGCCCAATAATAATTTTAGTGAGATTGTAGTACTTGTAGACAGTGGATCAGAGATACAAGAAATGTTTATCTCTAATGTCCTGTGAAGGATCCCTTTTTATGATAGGAAATTAAACCAAGTGATACTTCAGTGTCTTCCAGAAGAACCAATGATAGGAAGGATGGTTGCATGGGATTGGCACGATTTGTCTGACATCTGTGTACCAGAGCTGCACATCACGTTGTGCTGAAGGGTATGGCTTCTGAATCTGGAAGGCCCGACTTCAGCTCCTGGCTCTGCTTTGTGCTACCTATGCAGCTTCAACAAGTCCCATGATCATTTTGTGTCTCAATTTCTACATCTACAAAATAGGTATGAAAATCACACCTAATTCAGAAGTTTTCCATAATAATTAAATGAGTCAATATAGGTAAAATGCTTACAACAGTACCTCGTCCTTAGAAAGCTTCATGTGTTTCATCAAAAGTCTTTCTTGTTCTATATTAGTTTTAAAAAGACCCATTTTCATGCTCAGAACTGTACATCTGTGCACATAGTAATTTAGAAATCTTATCTCCTACTAGGCAAAGTGCTAATTGAAGCCTAAGAGCCAGTGACTGTGTGACCTTGGGCAAATCATTTAACAATCCTGAGCTGCATTTTCTCCAGCAATAAATTGGCAAAAATGGGTCTACATAATTTCTAAAGAACCTTCCATCTTCAAAAAAAAACCAAAAAACAAAAAACAAAAACCTAGGATTCCATAGATTCATTCTGCTGTATTTAAGCAGAATATTTTCTATTAACAATAGATAGATAATTATTAAAAGAACTAAGTGATTTATTTTGGATGTTGATAAATAACAGATGACCCAAGCTATGATAGAATGCATGCTCACATCTATCTTTATGTTCTTACATTGCAATTTGAATGGACAGAGACACTATTAACTGGGTTAATTAGGTGTAAAACTGGGCCCAACAGTGTGTTGATTTGAGTAGTCATTGCCATTTTATGCAAATCAGAAGCTTTCAGCTTAGTCTGATAGCATCAGGAAGGGCTCTATGGAACTCAAATATAAATGTGTCTTAGCTGTAAGTACAACTCTCCTTCCTTACTGTTCCACGAACATGTATACTTAATGGGAATAAAAGACATTAGATCTTGTAAAAATCTGATTTTATCTTTTTTCTTTTTGGTATGAAAAGCCTGAATATAAAGTTACCTTGAAATATGGTGACCAGGCAGATCAAATTTAGATGATGAGTTAAAGTTTCTAAATAAGTCAGTTTTACTCAGTATACCATAATATCAAGCCCCCTTTTCCTTCTAGTTTGTTGATACACAGGGTTTGGAGTTTGGGTTATTATTGTTGGTTATTAGTAAAGCAGGTGTAGAGCATTTCCTATTTATGTTTCTGTAAAATTATTCTAGCTTATTTCCAGTCTAGCCACTGCACTAATAAATCACTGAAACTACAGAGCAATAACACTATTAGCATTGAACACATCCCTAATATGTAACCAACTGTCATAGCTCTTTTTTTTTTTTTTTTACTCATATCACACCAAGACAGTTTGTCAATATAACTTGAAGACTGAAAAAGAAGCTTGATTAAAGTATTCTGGCCCTCTATATCAGGAGACAGTACTGAGGTAGTACTTCTTTCCTTACAAAAGTGTTATAAAGAAGTGATAAATATGTATCTTAGATATTTGTGACATGTAAACTTTAAACTTGGATGTACTTCTGTCCAGAGCTGGACTAGTACCACCCTTCGCAAACATGGTGAATTGAGAGAGAGCTAGATGCAAACGAGGCTATGCTCTAAGGTAAGGCCTGGGGAGAAGTGTAGGGGAGCCAGAAGAGCAAGCAGGTGAGTGGGGAAAGCACATGTGACAGACGGATGAGAGTTTCCCAGGATCACTGGATTCCCCCCTAGCCCCTGAATCTGCTCCGGAGGCCCAGAAGCACACCTGTTCCCTGTCTGTTTCCAGCAAGGTTATCCTCTGTCTTAACTCAGCTCAAATGAGCTTTCAGTTACTTTTCCACCAAAGGAGCTCTAACTTAGGTCGTATTTGTCTAGACCCTATGCCTTTGGCATATTAGAGTGACTCTGTAGCTTCCCTCAATTTTCAGCTTCTTGTAAAATCTATTTATAGAGGGTCTCATTTATATGTTCTATTACAAATACACAACCAGATTTGGAAAAACTTCATATAATAAAGTATTTAGAGTTATCTGTCTTCCCCCCTTGTAATTTTAGGTCTGTTTCCAACTTACTGCAGCCCCCGTCCTACCTAAAATAATCAAAGGAATTTGAATGTGAGTCCATGTAGTTGAACAGTTCTAATTCTCAGCAGTGTTTCAGTTGCTTCCCAAGAGGATTTTCTGATGTACTTCTGTCAAGCTTAGAATATCTCTGTGAAGCAGTCACAAGGAGCAGCCCGCATTCGCAAACAACTCTATAATTGTTATGAATTTAAAGAATACATGATGCCTTAACTGTAGCAAAGATTCTTGTGAGGAAGTTTTGTGGAAAGTAGCTTTACAAAGTATTATAAATCACAAGTTCTGTAAATTGCAAATTGGTTCTTCATTGGAGTCTCAGGCTTCATTTATTGATTGACCTGAGTCTCCATCAGATGCATTAGTATCTAAAGGCATCTTCGCCTCAGCCATCTGTGTTTGATTCACTGCCACAGAATCAAGCTCACCTCATGCCGTCAAAACTGCCTGGCATGTCTTAACCTTCATTCAGATCCACAGTCTAAACTCAGCGGTCCATTCTTTTGCAAAGCCTGTATACTAGAATATGTAAGGGGAGCTGCCGGAGTTTAACTAAGAATTGATATGTCTGACTGGATCTGTAGAAATTAGAGGACATGCCTTTACAGTGTTCTGATGCCTAGAGCGCTCTGCCTGTGTTATGAGCAGAATTCGTATTAGAAGTTGCTGCTTTCATTTCTGTGACACATACTGATGCAGTCTCTTTGGTCTGGGCTTTTTCTTGGGCCATTACAAATTGTCAATTTGGTTCAGTCTGTAGTCCCTGTTGGAGGGCTTCATCATGACTCTACACATGACGAACTTGGAACATAGTTACTAATAAATCCTCTAAATTATGGCATTAAGAAAAATGACACAGCTCTGAAACATCAGGAGCTAGGTTCTCACCAAGCTGTGTGTGGATTCAATCGGTGGAATTTAAGTCTCAGAACAATAAGTAATAGTGCTGCTTTGGTGTGAACTTCAATAACCTTAACAATTTATCAAGTGCCTTCTCTGCCTGAGGCAAGGATATTGAGGGATCATGGACAGTTCTGCACAATACATTGCACAATTCTGATGAAAGCCATCTAAATTTTTATTATATAAATATAATGTGGAAAATTAAAATAGAGAAGGGACAGCAGTGCTCACAACTCTAATTATTCAACCCCACGGACGCCTGGCATTTAACGTACAATGTCCATTAGCATATGATGGAACTGCAGGAAGCCAGCATGTAAAGAAATGCATGCATGTGGCAAAAGAAAACTATTCTTCTCTTGATATATATTTGATTACAGAGCAGATGGAGGCTATGAGGTCTGATGGAAGAGTGGCAAAGTGGTGGACTGCGGTTGGAAAGTTTGGATGCTATCTGCCAGTGATACGATCTAAATTATTTTTTCTTTGAATTTAAACTGGCTATCTTAATTTAAAAAGAGAGGAATTGAACTTTGATGTTTTTTAAGGTTCCTTTGGTTCTAATGGTCTGTGAACAGAAAAGTTAGCAGCTCTGTAGCTGTGGTTCTCCTTCCAGTGCCCCACACGTCTCGTCTTAGTCTGGTGCCGACTCCTCAGTGTGACTGAGCCTCAGTACTACTTGTCTGTCAGTGTCACTAATCAGACGTCAAGGAAACGAACGTGTCACTGTGCTTATCCATACCCTGTCTTGAAATCTATTTATCCAGTGACATACAACACTATTCTAACAAATCATATCATCAGAACAAAGCCTTGGGTAAATAACTACTTTCTGTTTGCATCTCCTTCATACAACTTATTTGTTACTCATCAATTTCGCTTTATTTGTAAATATATTTCTCCAAGAAATCACTTCCAAACTGAGTATTTTTTTTTTCCTGGAACCAAGTTCCTTTTTTTTTTTTAGTACTTCTCTTAAGAAATGGAATAGAATGTTCTCAATGGGAAAGTGTAAAATGAAATTCCACTAGGAGACAGTAGTCAAGAGCTTTATAATGTCACGATCATGCTAAATAGGGCTTAAATTGAATAGGTGGAGAGATATCTCCATGAAACTCACATCTGGTAAAACTGAGGGAAGTGTGTGTTATGATCTTACCATCATATATTTAGTCATATATTTAGTATATAATGGAAATAAAACCTGGCCTAAATACACATGGGAGCAAAAACCATTTTAATACTGTTACTTTAAGCTAGTGTAAAAATACTGCATTTTTTAAAAAACGATCAGCTAGGGGCTTGATTTTAAAACATAATTTTTTTTCCAATGTAGTTGTACATTTTAGATGCTTAAAAACATTTCAAATATCATTTGTATAAAATAGCATTTTAGTATGTCACTTTACAATGACATGTATTGTGAAAAATTATTTAAATCTGTACTATAAAGTAATCCTCAGTTAAATACTTCATTATATTAAGGTTATCATATGTAGCAAAAAGAAATTTAGAATACTCAGTTTAAATTTGAATTTTTGATATATACCTTTAGTATAAGTACTTCTCATGGAAAATGTTTTATATTCCTGAACTAAAAGTTGTTCATTGTTTGCTGGAATTCATATTTTACCTGGTATCCTGTATTATATCTGGCAACTTCTGTTATGTGTTTAGAGATACTTTATTTTTTTCATTTTTACCTTTACAGAATTAGTATAAAATTCTGGAGAGTTAGACATTAGCTTTGACACTATAATTACAGTAAACATACTATTAAATACTTCGAAACGTGAGAATTGAAAAGAACAAAGAGACTTTGTTTTTGAGAAAGGAACTTGTTGGAAAGAATGTTCTATAAGGCTGAGTAATTTCAATTTAGCTTTGCTTCTCTACAGTAAAATCTAGCATGGATAATATTTGAACAATTAATAGTATTTAAATGTATATTCAATGGCTGTTGAAAGTGCCTAGCTCTTAGAGACTCTTCAGACTAAAGATGGCAGGGGATAGGCATCCGCATGACTAGAATTTGGGTGAACAATATTCGTGTCAAGAAACATTCTCTGACACTATAATTTCAAATAGCATATAATGAGAGGTATCCAGAGAGATGAGAGATTAATGGGAACATAGAATAAAACTGGAAGACATTAGGGTTGATGTTTTAAAAACATGTTTTTGGAATGAGCGCTTTCAAGGTGACTCACTAGATGTTTTTCTTCATCTCAATATGCTCCCTGTAACTTCATTAGATTTTTTTGATACGTTCTAACCTCAGATGTTCTTTGAACATTGCATTATTGATTGGCAAGTCAATGCATCAAAAGGATCAATGCAATAAAAATCTGTTTTCCTTCTTTTCACCCTTGTCACTTCCCCGTCCAATCCTTTTTATGAATGGCAGCCATAATAGTGCTTGAAATACCCAAATATGATCTTGTCAATTCATTACTTAACTCAAACCCAAAGCTTAACATGGCTTGAATCTGTTGCCTCTGCCTGTCTCTCTAGACTCATCGCCTCCTGGTCTCCCTATGTTCCACTCATACTGGACACCTCTCTGGAGATGCCACAGTCACCAGGAAGCAGGCTAAATTCTATCAATTTCCCCTAAACGTTTTAGCTGCATCCTAGAATCTCCTCTTGGAGTGACTTCAGCAATCAGGGTTGATGGCCACAGATAGTGAGACCGGGATCTAGCTAAAAATACAGATGAAAATGCTTCTTACTCTAGCTTTCACCCTGATAGCATGTCTTGTATGGTGACCTTTTCTTTCTTTTTTTTTTTTTTTGATTTAATGCCTTTACTGCAATCCTCAATTCCAAAATTTTTAATGTTGAATTGTTTATCTAATTGTCATTCTCCTACTTATTTTGGTATTCTTGATCTTAGCTTGTTTAACTGAGTTAAATTGTATGGTCAGTTAGTTGGGAAGTGCTACCTTAAGCAATGTGAAATCTTCCTCATGGGCTGTTTTCCCTAAAACCAGCTTTCAGCCTGGTCTAGGCAAGTGGTTCTCAGACTTGAGCATGTATCGAAAATAAATGAATGGCTTGTTAGAACCCAGATTGCCTGGCCCCAACCCCAGAGTTTCTAATTTTATAGCTCCAGATTAGGGCCTGAGGATTTGTGTTTCTCTCAGATATCCAGGTGATGATAGTGCCGCTGGTATGGGATCTGACTTTGGGAACCTCATTGCTCTCTAAGTGAATTCAAAACCAAGAAGTAAAGTGTGAAGTGGCATATTATAATATTTCCATAAAACTCATTTATCAAACTCAGTTTTCTTTCCATAGATACCTAAAGTCCATTCAGAGAAATACTTCTGTTATCTTAAGTAATATTAATGCCCCTCTTTACTTGAAATTGTACCTATAAGGCCGTTTCTCCTTTCTTCTTTCATAGCCGGCTCATCAGAACAGATGTAAATATATCTATATATGTTTTCAGTATTTTCAGCCTTCTACCTCATCAACGTATTTTTAAACCTAGCTCATCGTCATACCGTACAAGGCAGAGAAACAAAATGATTCCTTCTGCTGCATCCCCAGCAGTTCTTGCTCAGAATCCTCTCAGCCTGCTGCACAGCGTGTCCTTCTCGCCCCGGTTGTCCTCGGGATGGCTTGCAAACGCCATCCTACATTCAGTTGGGAAGGCTGTAGTGACCTGCCATTTGTGTCATGAGTTGACCTAGGAAGGTGTCCCAGTTGAATACAGTCCCTCCTGGACGCAGAATTAGAATTTGTCTCCCTTAGCTTCTCTATTAATTAATCATATCTAGAGCCTTCATCTGCCTACAACTGAGTTCTTTTATTCCTAATTCTTGGGTGCTTTGATTTCATTGGTCAAGGACTCAAAACAATTGTGGAAACAATGATCAAATGCTGCTCACAGAATTGTGTAGAGCAGGGAACAGTTACAGGAATTCAGTCCCTGACTCACTCCAGGTGTGACCAGAATAGATCCAAAGAGACAGAACACATCCAGGGAGAGTACCTGAAAGCTTTGTCAGTGTTAGCTGATTCTACAGCTTTCTTCTCCACTCAGCTCCCACTTCCAGATTAATCTCCCTCTAAACTACCTGCTCACCCCTAACATCAGGGTGAGCACGTTCATTCATTCATTCTTTCATCTGACAAAAATGTATTGAGCACATTCTCTGTGCCAGAGATCATACTAGGTACTTGTGGTAGCATCTAGATTTGATCCCTGACCTCAAGAAACTCAGAGAATTGACTGGGAAACAAATACGTAAAGGAGTAAGATGCTACATTTTAGTGCTGTGATAAACTCTGAATAAGATAGTATAGGAACACAAAGCCAAGAATAATCCACTTTTCTGGGAAAGGAGGAGAGGCGTCGGGAAAGGATTCATGAAGAGATGATGCTTGTCCGTTGACAGTCCACTCCTGGTGGAGGGATGGGAAGAAGGCATTACTATAAACAGTACTGTAAAGTAAACAAAGTAAGAATTTTATTTTTAATAGGAAGGAAATACCTTGAGAGATCATGAGATTATTGGGCGCAACGAATGCCATGAACTTAATTCGTGTGGAGTTCAGTCAGGGACTCAGGCATTATCACTGCAGGTCCAGTCTCTTCACACCATCTCAAGTTAGATGATTCCTCTCAGCACAAAGCTCAAAATGATCTTGTTTAATTTAGAACTTGCTGGCTGCACAGATTTTTCCTGAATTGCATGATTAGTCTCACTATAAAATCTTCAAAGTGAAAGATTAGATGAGAGGTCTCTAAGGATAGTCTGCCAGAATTTCACACATCTTTGTTTTTAGGCACTTATTATTTATTTATATTTACTCAATTTATTTAAAATGTCTGTTTTATGTAGAGGGAAAAATACTTTTTTCCACTACGTAAACCTGACTATATTTACTTCCTGAGCTCTTATTTGCATACTTCAAATAATAACCTGATCTTTTTAATATTTACATTAAAATTTTGATCACTTCATTGGAAAGATTCAAATTTTTTCCCTGGGCAAAAGTTTTAACTTAGAAAAACCAATAATCATTAAAGATGACCATTAAGGTACTTACTTACTCATGCTATTTAAAAACACAGTAGGAGGTTATTTTGTGTCCTAAAACCCTGAACTTTTCAGAGATACGTAGTTACCAGGAATTCATGTATTTGTTTGCAAGTGAACAGAATAATAAATAAGAGTAATATAAAGTAAGGACTTACAAGGTAGAAGTTAAGGGTCATAGTATATATGCTGCATTAGCATAAACGACCACACATTTCTGTTTCCAACCACAGAAATCCAGCTTTTTAAAAAATCATCTAAAGTTTATAAATTAGGTTTAGGTTAGTTTACTAGGGAAACACTTTGCTCCTAGTGACTGTGGAAACAGATTATCCCCTCCAAGCTCAGTGACTTAAAAGTGTTCTTCTGGTGTGACATACTTTGTCTGTCTCCTGCTACATCGTAAGGGACACTTGGCTTCCAAGGTAGCCTAGGGCAGAGGAGAGACGACTGGAATTTTTTTGGACATTTTTTAAAACTGTACCATTGCTGCCCATCAGATTGCCTAGAATGCAATGTTATGATTCCAACCTAGCTTCAAAGGAATGGAGACAGAGAAAATGGTGAGCACATAGTGTTCCTCCAGCTAAAGCCTTAATTTGACAATGATGCAAAATCAGTACTCTTCTTATATCCACTTCTCCGACCCCGGCCCTTCTTCCCCTGTCCACAACCTGTCTTCATTATTACCTAAGTGCCATAATCTCTTTAGAGATTTATCAGCAATGCTGAAGAGAAGACATAGAAAGAGGACGGGGAGGGAAGGTGAAGAGAGGGGGAGGGGGAGGAGGGGAAGTAGCTATATTAAGATCAGAATCTTCTTTGCCTTTTTTCTTGGTACAGGCTGCTGCTGGCCTGCCCCTAGTAGTACTTTGTCACTGCCAGGGCCTGCCTCTAGTCTTGCTGTGTGATCATTCAGTAACTAGTACCTAACGGTTTTAATCTTCTTGTTGGGGGATGGTGTTTTTTTTACCTCACAGTTTGAACAAATCAACCCATCCTTAAAGGCTTGTTCACACTTAAAGTTGCCTGACCGTGAAGCTTCCCCTGAATTTTAGAAATGACTGGAAAAGACATTTCGTACTTCTTTGATTACATGATTTTTTTTTTTTTTTACTACTGAATTACTATTAAAATTGTTCTCCACACTTCCATGAATTCTCTACATAACTGGATTGTAAACTCCTTGGTGAGCTGTAACTTCTTCAGGCTGTATTCCAAATGTTCATGGCATATAGAAGATGCTCACTAAGCACTGAGTGAATGAATTGATTAATTCACTGTTTTATACAAATCATCACCTTCAAATCACTTAGCACAACATTGTCTACAATAGACCCTCAGTAATTTGCAGATTGACTAAATCTCCCTTTCAGTGCTTCAAGATGAAGCAATGTCCATGGAAGGGGAGGTGTAAGTTGGCTTTTAAACATATTTTATAATAGCATTTTAAAAAAGTAGTTTACGTGAATCATGTTAATTGGTAATACATTTGGTTTTCAAATACATACACATAAATATTCAATGCAAACATGAAATTTTCTTCTATAGTTTGGCAAAATGAATGTAAAAACTAGGGTGCAACTCCTGAGAAACTTTATCCTGATTTCCTATTCTAATTATATGCAAACAGGAATTAGAAGAAGAAATTTGAGGGATTTTATTTGGCAGTGCTATGGGAATTGTAAGCTATCAGCACAATCAAAACTTAAATCAGAGTGTGTTGCATGAAGTATGTAAAATGCTGGCAGAAAGTTTTAGTGTTTAAACACTGAGGAGGTTACATTTCATAAAAATTGAGAAGAATGTATAATTCCCAGGCAATTTTCGTAGCATGAAATTGGTGACTTTTTTTTTCTTACCAAAATGCACTAAGTTTTATCCAATATAAAGCTGGCTTCTAGTTAGTTATTTGTATTCATGTGTGTGTGTGTTCTCTTCCTGTTTAGTATTCATCCCAGAGGTTGTGTCAGAACCTACTCGCTCTTTGGACTGTCTCCTAAAATCCACATAGTGGGGACATTGAAGCCTCAGTCTCTAAGGAATTATCTATAAAACCTGCATGTAGGAGACTCAGATGATCAAAGAATTTTGCTGAGACTTGGGGGGCGGGGGGAACATGTTGATGCTGACTTCACCAGGATTAAATGTTTGGTTACTGAAGTTTAGTTGTCTCAAATCTGATTCTTAAACCAATAAGCTACACCCTACCTGTGGAGAAGTATAAATAATGATGATAAAATAGTTAAAACCATGAATAAAGCCTGTCTTGTGTGCAGAATCCTAACGATCTCATGTCTGCTCCTGGTTGCTTCTTTCTCTCCCTGCAGATGCAGGCAGTAACCATGAGGCTGAGATCTGGGGCTTCCAGGTCACTGGGGTGGATTTCACGTGGGGTGCCTTGGAGTCCAATTGAAGAGCTGTAGGGACTTGGAGGGCCTCACAGCTCACTGCCCTCTGCTTTCTCTATCCAGAGAGTAAATTCTCATCAAAGTCAGAGGGTAGTTTATCCTAACCTTAAAAGTCTTCCCAGAAAAGTAGATTTCTTTCCTTGACTACCCACTGCAACTTTGGACAATGCTCACTTTCTCATAACTCACCCTGAGTCCTTCTACTTCGTATGAACCTATGGTGTTTAGTTAGCTTTGCAATGATCACTCATATTTATTAAAAAGGTAGTTATTACATCAGCAGCTTAAACATTCTGTGTTCTTCAGACCAAATGTACTTTATTCTTTCTGACTTTTCCACAGGCTGTGTATTTCCCTAATTTCGCCCCCTTAAATCCAGCCAACAGACTCAACATAGTGCTATTCTGTTATGATTAGTGTTTTTTCTGAATGATTGTGCTGAGTGAAGATGCTGAGGGCAACACTGACGCGAACGGATGGATCAGGAGGAAAGGCGTGTCAAAGATACTTTTTCCAGGGGTGGTAAAGCCTGTTTGGATGCTTTGTGTGGCCTATGACCATTTATCAGATAGCTGGCCAGGTTCACACTGCCTCTGGTGTCTTTTCTGTGAAAAGCAAAATGGCCCAAGTGGACATCAGACTTTTTTTTTATGACTACTGAATACCACACAATAATATATTAGAATATGGAATGTAACATTTTCCCCATCAGTGTTAACTAGTTACCACAGGAAGAAAAAAGTTGCTGATAGGAAAACAATGGTTGTGGAGGAGAAAGAACAATGACTTTAGAGTTGATAGATCTAGATTGTAGGTCGATAGATAAATAGATATGTGTGTGTATACACACACACACACACACACATACATGTGTATATATACATATCCCCCTAAACAAACATTTATGGAGCCCCGGTCGTGTACAGTGTGCCATGAATTTTCCTGCGAACATATTTACTCTTCTAAACCTACTCCGATCCTTGAAAGACCTGTGAAGTACCTGTTGTTCTTGCTCCCATTTTGTACATAATGAACTTATAAATCAGAGGAATGGGGCATTTTCCTGGTGTCATAACTAGTATGTGTTGATGTCAGGGCCATGGCAGTGTCCTCTCTCCAGCACTCATTCCACCATATCAGAAACAGCTCCTGATAACACCTGTAAGGTAACACCCCTAAGATAACAAGTATGAATTCCATGTCTAATGCACTCATCTTCAATCCTTTATAGCTCAATTTTCTACCTCACTACTTTTGTGGGATAAAATAGTGGAAACTTCTCTTTCCCCAGTACACCAATTTACAATAATTTCCAGCAGCTTGCACATATGTGTATGAAGGTAGTCAGAGACCTAGATGGAAGAATGAACAAGTTACGAGAGTGAAGCAGCTTCTCCCCTAAACCTGCATTTCTGAAAATGTTTTATAACAGAATTTCCATATTCATTTCATCTAACTTAAAAAAAAAAGTACAGGATACTATCTCATTATCTCAAATATTTGGGCTCCCTAGATTATAGAGATATGAATGGAATAGTCTTGGCCACTCAAATCCTTTCCCTTAGCCAACCTGTAAGGGAAATACAGTTTTCCTTACATCCTGGTGAAATACAATTTTCTGATGTCTGTAGACTGGGGAAGACCCTTCTGTTACCTTAATGATTGCGTTGCCTGTAAATCAGAGTAGTTTAAGGGGTCCACCTTGCAGTCATGGCATTGCAGAGGAGCAGGTAAGTGGTACAGCAGGTGCAGCCCAGGTCGTGTTACAGCCATTCGGAGTAGAGGGCTGCTTCTGCTCAGCCACTTAATAATTCTCAGATGTCTACTTTTGAGTTTCCCATACATTTCAGATGCACAGATTTTTTTTTTCCTCTTGACAGGGATTCTTTCATCACATTTCTGTGTCTTTTTCAATAATTTGACTGTTAGGTTTGTCTTTTAAATGGTGAGGTTATTGGTCTTGCCTTACCTTTTGTGCTGGCAATCAGGGCTTTTACTGTATGATTTATAGGTTTTATTTGGCCTGAACCAGAGTTGACTCAGTTGAGTAAGAAAAAAAAAAAACTTGCAACAGAATGAGCCGTGTCATTTTAATCTCTCTGAGAACAGTTTTATTATGTGCTATTTCATTCTGTGATTTGTGCCACTAAACCTGACTTTGCGTTTGAAGGGGCCGTGCTTATCCCTCCTGTCCGAGATGTGGGCTGTGGTGTCTGCCCTTTGTTCTTTATTTTTCCTTCTAGCTGTTCTCAGGCTGTCCCTCTTTTTCTTCATATCCTCCTGGTTTCTCCTTTATAAAATAAATAGCTTACCCAGGATCTTGCTACCCAAGAAAATATCCATCTCCATGTGATTTAATAAAGTCTGTGTATTCTCTTCGTGACACCGCAATTAGGAGAGTAGTTATTTTCTTACATGGAAAGTTATCATGTGGATAATCAGAAAAGTACTCCCTCTTTCCTTTGTGTTTTATTTTTCCTAAAAGCTTATACGCTCAGGTTCATATGATTGGAAATTTCAGAGAGTTAAGTGAATTATCTAAGGTCAAAGGTTCATATGATTGGAAATTTCAGAGAGTTAAGTGAATTATCTAAGGTCATATAACAAGTAAATGGCAGAGTAGAAGAAATCCAGTTGTGACTTCAGGTGTCTTTTCTTTTTTTTCTTTCTTTCTTTCTTTCTTTCTTTTTTTTTTTGCGTCCTACATTAACAGATTACACTGGCTAGAATTACCTGGCAGGTGGAATTGCAAACAGGTGTTTCTGGAACCTGGCTTTGTAGCAAAGTAAAATAATTCATTTCAGTCTAAAACAACTTTTCAACAATAATATGAAAAATTAAAATATAAGATCATTGAACAGCCTTATTAATTTTTATCCCTGGTCTACTGCAAAGGCCTTCAGGACGCAAAACAGTCACCTGTTTCTGTTTTGCCATTTCTCCCTCAGGTGTATTATCTTTCATTGTCTGGCAATATTAAAGGCTGTAGCATGTACGTGAAAAATGTCTGTGGGATATAAGCCTTCATAATGCCATTTTATGGGGTAGCTTCCTTGGAAGATAGTTAACTGCTTGCTTCTGGTTATTAGAATTACAGCATTGCATTTAAGAGGTGAAACTGAGTTTTAAAGTGTTTTGGGAGCATCTCAAATTCAAAGCCTTCTTTATTACGTTTTAAAATAGATTCTACAGTCCACTAATCTAAAATACAAACTATATACCCCTAATGAAAATAAAATGAATATTAAGTGTAGTATTTAATTTTTTAGTTAATTCCTGCATATTTACTTCAGTTTTTAAAACTATCATCAAACTGTGTATCAGTGTTGGGGACAACTGGAAGGTTATGTCATAAACTCCAATATGTGGTATCTCAATGCATATTTTAAAAAGGGAGATCCATTAGATACTAGTAATACTTTTAATGATAGAATTGTTATGGCTGGCACTTTAAATAAATGGAATTTAAATTATTGCAGAGGACTCTAATTTTCTCAATAGAGAGGATGAAAAGATAATTGAAAGTTAATGAATAATAGAAAATATACCTCCATGCAAAGTATTTATAGCTGTTCTTTGCCTCAGTGAATATTTAGTAAACTATCTTCAACTCTATTTTTAACAAACAATTTAACAGGCATTTATTGGGCATATACTACTATGTGCCAGGCCTTGAGGGTACAAAGACAAAAATAAACTCTGCTTCCCACCATTAAAACCATGCAGGCAAACAAACAGAAATAAACCTCTCAATCTGATACATGTTTTGTGTAAAGAATGAGATGTGTGAACAATAATGTGGGAACACCAGTGGAACCCAAGCATTCATCCTGAGTGTATTAGCAGTAGCTGGAGGATTCTGGGAAGAAATTAGAAAAAGTGCAAGTACCATGTGAGTGAAGCTGAAGGATGAGCAGAAGGGACAAGCCTGATAAAATGGAAAGAGAATTAGATTTAGGTATCCTAAAGCCTACGGAAGTCCATCTTTTACCCGTAAGCAGATTAACTCTTTTGTCAAATAAAAACAAAGTACATTCTGCATACTCAGAATCAATACTTCTCTTTGTACAAGATGTAGACATCTGCAGATCTTGGATGGATATATCCGTAATTACTGTGATCTTCAGCAACTTGCCAGGGAAACAAATGAATCCTTTAAGAAGCTGGGTTCTCACTTCAGCAAAAGAGAATGTGGAAACTGCAGCATGGGTTTTCTGTTTTTGGTTATTGATGCTGTCAAAGTCCAAGTAAATTATTAATTAATTGATTACAATTGTTAGTTGACAGTGCACTTTGGTTCAACTTTCTATTGCTGAATCACTCCTAATAATGTGAATACTTCACTGTGAGTTTCCAAGGTGGGGAACGACCATTTCTTTTCTTTGCGTACATCTGCCCTGTTACCATGCAAGGCAAGTCTTCCAATATTAGCTTGTAGCCAGTGTAATATGTAACGATAAGGAAGAGGGGAACTTTGTAAAGCACATTATATTAAAAAAAAAAAGTTGCCTGTTTAGTTTTTTATTATTATTTTTTGGATCTTTACCACAACACACTCAAAAAAGGCAGAAGGAGTTTTATGTAAGAATCCTGAAGGGGTTCTTTAGTTGAAGATCGAATGAAGGTAATAGGAGAACTGAAATGGACAAACCATACAATTACTTGAAATCAAGCCAGCAATATATACATTTAAATTACATTAAACAAGCAAAAATAGATGCCAAATATTTAGGAGACTGTTGCATAGGTTTTTGATATCCGGATTCCTGGTCAATTAGGAATCTGTGAAAAACTTGCTTCAAATATGATGCCCGTGGTGTCTCAGTTTTGATCCAGGCTGGATTCTTGCACCTCTTGAATCCTGCTTGCACTGAGGCTGCCCCATGTCCTGTTCTGGGACAATTCAGTTCTTGTCCAGAGTTTGCTTTAGGTATGTTTATATTTTGTCATTCACTCCATCACATAAGCCTTCAGATCGCTTGCTGGTGCTTACTCAGGAACCCTCCTTCCCAAACTGCATACTGCTCCCTGCCTTTTTGCGGCCTTCGTCTCCAGTGTGTCAAGTGAAACTATTCTGTTGTGATCTAAACTGGCCATGGCTTGCCCTTCACCACTCCAAAGAGAAGTTAGAGCACGATGCCATTTATGAGTGTAATCATGAAGCATGCACTGGGTATTAGAATCTCAGGGTTTCTCTTTCCATTATTTAATGCCCAGTGTTTGGTAAGCACCAAAGGAACTGGGGAGCATCAGACCTGCCTTGCATAGTGATCCAGGGCCGTGGGAACCAGTAGCAGATAACCTGCCAAACGTGAATAAAGTGAGAATGTATTCACCAGGCTTTAATTATCAGCGATTTGTGCATGTCTTTGATTTTCAAAATGTAGAGACCCAGACCTGCTCAGACCCAGTCAAATATATTTTGCACAAGAGTTGCAGTAGATACTTGGCTGGCTTAGTTTCATCCACCCTGGTTCCTGCCCCCATACTGATACGCATACTCCAAATAGTTCATCTTCATTCTCACATCCTTTTTCTTTACCCAAAGAACTAGTATCTGAGTGGTTTACATAATTTTATGCAAGAAATGTGTGCGTTTCTTGACACTCTGGTTGCTTTAACTTCATTCTGAAAAACTTCTGTCATGTACATATTATTTCTAATGACTTTGATAAGCATATTTATTTTTCCTCACACCGAACAATCCACTACTCTGTCTCAGTCTTGCTTCAATACTGCCATGCGGCTGCTTTATCAGCCCCACGTGTTTTCTGTCCTTGTACACATCTTTGCCTTAAGTAAGAAAAATACAAGTTTACGTGAATGTATTCACAAGGCAAAAATTCCAAGCAATACAGAATTAGACACAACAAAACATTCTTGTTTCCCTTCACTTCCTCCCCAACCTTCACTCCCCTACGCTGAACTAACCATTTTTGACAGTTTGGAGTATAAATTTCCATGCATCTTTCTGTGTATTTACATATATACATATGTATGCTATATGGAATAGACACAGTTATGTTAATTTACATAAACATATGTATTCTTCTGTGATGTATTTTATTCATTTAGCCATATGCCTGATAGGTGATTATATGATAATACATACATTTCTGTTTCTTTCTTTTTCACAACTTCAAAATATTCCATAATAGAAACCATACATTTTTTAAACCACTTTCCTGCTGTGGGACTTTAGTCAGGTTCACTTTTTTTTTTTTTTTAAACCATTCAGTTGGTCAAGCTGTGAACTTTCTTCTCAGCTTATGCTAATATTCTGTGTGACAACTTCTCAAGATTAAATTCCTACAATTGGAATTGCTGTGCCAAAGAAATATTCCGCAGTTCTAACTTTGATAGACACTGCCATTTGGCATCCAGATAGACTCTACCAACTTACACACCAACCCCAGGTTTTATCATTTGATGACATTAATCTGTTTCAGGTTTTGTCAACCTTGTGACTGAAAATGTGTATCTTGTTACTTTAGTTTGTATTTTTCTTATTGTTCCTGAGGTTGAGGTCTTTTCATTTGTTTTTGTACTATGAATTTAATTTACTTGGCTGTGCATTCCCTGATAATATCTTATATCCATGCTTTTTCTATGGAGTTATTAATCTAACAAAACTGTTTACATATTCTAGATATTAATAATTTGCATATGCCACTTAGCGGTGACTCCTTACATTAAGCAGTATGTATTTCTTGTTTATGTTTATATTTCCTCTTTATTCTAGTCGAGAGTAAGCTCCATTAGTTTAAGATCCCTGTCTTACATCTTTTCTATCATACTGAGTACCTAATATAGACACAGTGAATAGGCCCTTCCAATTGATTGTCAATTGATAATGGAGACTACAATGGCAAAATTAGACCCTGGTTAGCAGAAATGTGCTGCTGGTTCAACACCAGGAGTGACCCCGGCAGCTCTGGATCAGCTTTGGGTTACGTGGTGAGTTACCAGTCCTGAGTGTGTAAGACCAGAGGATGAAAGGGGCCTTTACACCCAGAGATACAACCGCTCATTTTGGTCTGTTCGTTCACTTATGAGTTAATTATATCGTGTGTTCAACTCACCAAACAATGAGTTTATCTTTACTCATTTGTTTAGCTATTTCCATGATGATCCACATGGAAAGGCGCCTTAAATCAAAATATTTTCAAAGGCTTCTGTCAGGAAGTCATGTCCTAAATGTTACTCCATAAGGCTGCCTGCAAAAGCCAACTGAAACATTTGCACACGTTTCGTTTGTCAAATCACTCATTTTGCATATTTTTTATTTTAAATTCAGCTTTATTTAATAAAGCTTCATCCACATACATATTTATAAGCGCACATTTAGCTATGCTGATTTTACATACAGACCTAAACATCTTTAAGTGAACAGGGCACTAGTTTTCTGAGGAAGAAAGAATGTATTCAAGATTCAGGCAAAATACAGCAGCCTCTTTTTCATATTTCACCACTTCTCTCACTTCCAGTTAGCATATACACTTCCCTTCTGAAAGTCTTCATTCACTTATGTGCCAGATTCTGAGGTAACATCCAGTGTGTTCCATCCTTAGTCAAGGAAGCATGGTTTGTGTTTATGATTTGAAAGGATACAATTTCCTCTAAATGATCTTTTTTTCCCTCACCTATCCTGTACAATCCTAAAGCAACACTACTTAATTGCTTTCTCCTCTTCTTCCTTTTTTTTTTTCTTTAATTTTTAAGGGGAAGGAGGTTAGGAGATGCAAAGTAAATTTTTCTCTCAAAGCTGTCTTTGGTGTGTGTATGTGACTGTGGTTTTGGCTAGCAAGAGCTAAGTATGTTACACAATTGAGTTCAGGTAATAAAATCCTTTGTGATATCCTCACATATCTAGATACTAAAATGGTCATTTTACAGAAGTAGCAGTCAGTGAATGAATGTTTCAGAATATCTCTAAAACAGAAAATTTTACTGACAGGCAAAATCAGTGGTCTGGCCAAACTTCCATGTGTTTCTCTTACTTGAAATGGGCCACTTCAGTCATACCACCTAACGTCTATCAAAATTAGAAACAGGTAAATAATCTGTGAATTTAATGTAAATATAGCAAGAATATTCATTGTATAGTTTTTATGTATATTAAGTATATAAAGCTGCTTTTTATATATGGCAAGTATACTCTAATATTTGTCATAAATATATAACTAATGTGCAGCCATAAATGTAGAAATATTATAAGAGAAACATTGAAATATGTGGAAGGAACAATAGATTGAAATTAAGAAATCTTCAGTTTTAGTGCCAATTCATACAAGATACTTTGAATTGCAAGAACGTCCCTCATCTTTGCTAGCTAGGGTTTTTTTATTCCATAAAACAGAGGCCTGCCTGAACTCGGCAATATTCTAAAATCCCTTTTAGCTGTTGAATTCCATCAAGGAGTGTAGTTTAACCATTTTAAATGATTACAAAGGTTTATAGTTTTTATAGCTTTGCTTTTATGACATCTTGTTGGGCATATTTGTGATTTATTCAATGCGAAGTCCTGCTCAGGAATATAGCTCTCCAATTATAACATTGTTTCTATGGAAAGAGAACAATATGTTTTAAGATGTGCCTTTTTTTGATAGAATTTATGTGAGCACATTATATCAGAAATGCGGACTGCAAGCGTATTTCAGTTTCTCTAAGAGCTAATTCTCCCAGTGGGCTTGTTTGCTTTCTGAATGCACTTTATCTTGAGACTGTGTGGGAAAAAGTGTGTATTGCTCTGTAGGAAATAATGACTCATGTTTAACTATATACCTTCAGTTAAAATCATTAATTTCTTTAGAATCAAGAAAAGGGTCTCAAATCCTTGTCACCCCATTTTCCCCCTTTTGGCACAAATGGTTAAGTGAAACAGTGTGTAACATGAATTCTGTATTACTATTTGCTGTGCTAGCCCACGAACTTGAGCATGTGTGGCTAATTTTACTTTAGATGGCTTAATTTTTATAGTTTTTCCTTCAGAACTTCAGCAGTCCTTTAATGTAGCTTGAGTGTGCATGTGAATATTCATAAATACGTACATGTTTAATGGGTACAGAGTTTCTGTTTGGGATGGTGAAAAAGTTCTGGAAATGGATAGTGGTGATTGTTGCACAACATTGCAAATATACTTAATGCTACTGAATTGTATATTTAAAGGTGGATAAAACGGCATATTTTATGTTAGCATATTTTACTACAATAAAAACATAGCAAGATCATTACATTAATTGTTTCTGAAGTTATATTGGTGAATACAAAGGAAAGTACTTCCCTGGAAGAGAAAGAAGCAGAAAGTACTTTATATTTAATATTTTAGGCTTTTTCTATGCTGGATTTTAGATACCTAACTATCCCTGAGCAAGTCTGCTGCAATAATCTGAAAGTAATATCTCTGTCTCAAGGGTATGATGACCTCTGTGGGTCTGTTAATTCCATATCCATGTACATGTTTATGGTTCTTTCCTTATAACCAGAATATTTGCCTCTGTCATTTTGATGATATGAATGTGAATGGAATACACAATTTCTGGAACTAGGTTAGAACAAGAACAGACCAATTCAGAGTACGGTCACCCACCCAGTTCTACAAAGCCTTCTCCTGTGAATTCTTACATACTTACACAGTTCTTCTGTATTTACAAGAGGTTAATTACCACTTTATTCTCATGGGTGACCAAAGCAATATATAAATGGAGTGAAGAGAAATAATTAAAATACTGTTCAGGTAAAAATTCTAAATTTGAAGGTGAAAGTCAATTTGATATTGGGTGAAATGTCAAAATCATAAACAGATTTGATCCATATTAAGTTCAGAACGTATCTAGAAGTTACTAGCTGACACTGTTGTCCTCTTTTATGACAGTATGGAGAAGGGTGGTCATGCCCAAGAGAAAGGCTTTATGCTTTAAAGTCATGCAGCACTTAACACAGTACAAAATACGTTCTCAGTACACTGTCTATAAATTTCTTGTTGAGACTTACTGATGCAGAGCAAGACCAACTTTGAGCAGCACTGATCAATTTTTATGTCATGGTTGAACGCTGTCTCTTGAGCTTCATTTAGTCTTCATGCTGCACTGAATTCCCAACTCTGGTCTTAGGTCCGATAAAAAACAAACAAAAATTTTGTTTAAATACTCAGACTCTTCCTACTCTCAAGCAGTTTCTTTGTAATTAAAAAACAAAAACTGTGTTTTTAAACCAGACTCTGGAATAATTCCAAATTAAATTTGTATTTTATGTGAAAGATAGAACAATAGGGCACTGACAGTTCTCATCAGCTCAGTTTTCTTCAAGAAGTATCTGAGATACAGAACTGATAGAATGAATTCTGCTTAGTCAGATTAGGACTTCACTGCTAGATTAAAATGGGACAGCCACAGTGGGAGAAACTTCCAGAAGAAATGCATGGAATCTAGATAAAGAGTGACAAAGAGTAAAGACAATGACACAAGCCAGATGTCTAAATTGAGGGGTGGAGAACTGGAAATACTGATTTGCTAGTTATTAAATGTTTTAAGTGTCATGAGTTTTTATTCATTTATAAATACTACATAATTTATATGGGTTTTTGTCTTTAAAATTTTGTTACATATAGGTAAAATGTCACTAAAATATACATAAAATTTAGTATTTGTAGCCTTTATAGGTAATGTCAATAATGTGGAAAAATAGATGATCACAATATATTATTGACCATCTATGAGAAGTTGAGTCCTCTAATATGAATCTTAAAGAAGAGAAAAAAACTGCAAAGATGGGGGGAGAGTAAGGCCTCATTGGAAAGAAAAACTTAAGAGATTAAAGAGCACTCCTAGAGGGTAGTACAGCATGCATGTTCGGTAGTAGACTACACGGTGAGGGAAATGCCAGGTATTTCAGAACATGACTTGCAGACATTGAGTGCAACATCCTTTGCACATGTTTTCTGGTAATCACTAATTCACTAGTGACTTCACTGCTTTTACCATGACTACATGATTTGTGATAACTTTTAGATTATATTTTACTTGATTAGTCTGGGGCAGGGCATCAGGGGCAGCCTTGGCTAAATTAAAATGAAAAACAAACCAACAAAATTCCATACAAGACGAAGTTGGAATTCAAATAGGACCTGGTAGTTTGAGATGTAGGGAAGATCTGAGTGTGACAGTAAAAGGCAGTTAAAGAATCCACCATGAGAATTTTTGTGTGGGAGTTTGATTTTATCCCTGCAGGTTTGCTTAAGTGATTTTCTGTTCCTTTATGCCAGTGATTTAGTATTGTTTTTTTCCAACAGCCTCATTCTTTTTACCTTGGCCTTGAGCACTGTGGAAATCAATATAGTAGGCACTCTCTGTTCTGTGCTCAACACCTGTAGTTTCCTGTATGTGCTGGTCTGAGATTCTGTGGCTTTTTCTTAATCTGATAGCCACAGTATGGCCCATTTGTCCAATATAACATTCTCCAAAGCGGCAGGGAGCTTTAAGCTACAGCTGTGGGTGGGGGAATATTGCCTTTTGTTAGCTACCGGCTGCAAGAAACCTCAGATAAAGTTAGGATATTATTTTTTACTTTTGTGGGTGCTTTGAAGATGATATTGATCCGACTCATGAATGCCTTGACATGGGGTGGGGTTGCTCTTCTCTCATGCCGTTTTCCCCTTAGCTGGTTAGTGACTTCCCTCTTAGTGGGTACAGAGGATTTAAGCAGACAGCCAGCTGAGAATCCATTCTCTGCAAGGGTCCTGTGAAGGATGTGGATTGTCTATACGAAGAAAGAGCATTGGGCCATAGCCTTGGTTTGATACATTAACCTTCAACTCATTTCTCTCAGTTTGAAGTCCAATTCCTCAAACAGTTGGGTAAACAAACCCAAGTTACACTTAGAGTTAAATGCTTAAAAATGCCAACCTCATAAGATTTGCAGAAGGTACAAAGAATGGAGGCAGGATATTTGGAACCTGTTTTCAAGGCCAGAATCTTGCCCAGAACATATCCTTAAGGTAGAAGCAATGCTTAGGATTTTAAATCTTTTTTATTGTCTTCACTACGTATTTATAACTTTTTCCAGGCACCACGGATGGAGCCAGGGTGGTGGGTTTGTGCATTCATGGGGCAAACATACCTCAACTCGAGAGCTGACTGCTTGTTAAATAGGTGTCAAATCACTAATTTAAAATTGTGTAAAGTAGCACTGGCACCCTAACCTAGCAGAGAAAGCTCCCTGTAAGAAATGATGTTCAAATTGGGAGGTGTGGATATGGCAGAATTTCAGTTAGCTTACTGCATTTAGTTTTGGTGTTCTTTCCATTTCTCTCCTACCACCCTCCCTCCCATTTTGTTCCCACTAGAAGTAACTTCAGTAAGTGGAGGGTAAAAATGCCATGGGGCATGTAATACATTAGGAAAGTGTGAATCTTGCTTTTCCAAAGACCTTTAAAAGTCATTGCTCGTAGTAAGTTTGAAAAAAATTTAGATGTCACTTGTAGATCCGGCTTAGTGCAGTCCAAAATATGTGTGACCTTTGGACATCATGTTTCTCATCTGCCAATGGCAATAATACCTGTCTTATAGATTAGTTGGCCAATTAAATGAGATGGTGTATGCAACATCTTCATAAGATGCTTGTATATATAATTATTGTGACTTCTGCCCTCCCTCCCCCACTGGGTTCACCCTTTCTTGAGGACTTAGGGACACTCATCTTACCCTGTTCACACATTTATTGTCCTTAAAAGCCAGCTTCTTAAATTCTAATGGGCCAGTCAGCTGCAGAGTTCTGTTTAAAGCATTAACTCTTCCACCAAGAAACATGTTTCCTTAAATTCCAATCATCCCACACCTAGTATGAAGGAAGTGAATGCAATTTACCTTGTAGCTACCAGTAAGGATACTAGGCACAAGGAGAGTGCTAGTGACTTTTCTGAGACGTGCCTCCTTTCTGAATCCATTATAATGCTTGCCTTTATCTTCATTGACCCATCACATCAAGCAGAAAAGGAAGCTACATGTACAATTTGTTTTTTATTCTTACCAACATCACCAAAAACGTTAGACAGACAGCATTGGGTGGTGGCACTATGACTCAGGAATCTAGAGGCATCCACGTGAAGATTGTCAAGTAACTCCGCAAGTTATCCAGTCCTAGAACCCTCTTGCCTGATTTGAGACCCTTGTTCTTTTATCCCAGTCACCTACTGTGGGCTACCTCTAAACCTTCAAAATATGACGGAGTGTTGTCATGTTGTATTCTAATTTATTTTTAAATAGACTGGATTTTTTAGAGCAGTTTTAGGTTGATAGCAAAATTAGGAGGACGTGACAGAGACTTTCAGTATCTTCCCTGCTCCCACACACACATACCTCCCCCAGTATCAGCATTCCACCAGAGTGGCACATTTGTTACAATCAGTGAACCTGACTGGACACATCATCACCCCAAATCCATACTTTACCTTAGGGTTCACTCTTGCTGTTATAAATTACATGTTTTTTTAAAAAAAGTATGGTTCTATGGGTTTTGAACAGTGTGAAATAATGTGTACCCACCATTGTATGATCATACAGGATTGTTTTACTGCCTTAAAAGTCCTCTGTGCTTCACCTATTCATTCCTCCCTTTCCCCTTACCCCTGGCAACCACTGATCGTTAGAGTTTTTAGTTGGAATTATGCTGTATGTAGCCTTTTAAGATTAGCTTTTTCACTTAGTGATACTCAGTAAATTTTTCTCCATGTCTTTTCATGGCTTAATAGTTTATTTCTTTTTAGCTCTGAATAGTACTTTATTATCTAGCTATATCACAATTTATTTATCCGTTCACTTACTAAAAGACATTTTGGTTCCTTCCATGTTTTGGCAGTTATGGATAAAGCTGTATAAGACATCCACGTGCAGGCTTTTGTGTTGATGTAGGTTTTCAGTGCATTTGGGTCAGTACTAAGGAATATGATGGCTGGATCATATGGTAAGAGGATGTTTAGTTTTGTAAGAAAGTTGCTGTACCATTTTGCATTCCCACCAGCAATGAATGAGAGTTCTGGAGGACGGCTCCACATCCTCTCCAGCATTTGCTGTGGTCAGCGTTTTGGATTTTGGCCATTCTAACATGTAGAGTGCTATCTCGTTGCTCTAATTTGCAGTTCCCTAGAGACATAAGATGGTGAGCAATTCCATCATCTCATATGCTTACTTGCTATCTGTATATCTTATTTAACAAAGTGTCTGTTCAGATCTTTTGCCCATTTTGTAAGCAGGTTGTCAGTTTTCTTACTGTTGAGTTTCAAGAGTTCTTTGTACATTTTTTTTCTTTTATCCTTTATCAGATATGTCTTTTGTAAATATTATTTCCCAGTCTGAGGCTTATCTTCTCATTCTCTTGATAGTATCTTTAACAGAGCAGATTTTTAAGATTTTAATGAAGTCCAGCTTACCAATTATTTCATAGATTATATCTCACGTTTGTATCTAAAAAGTCATTGTTATACCCAAGGCCGTTTAGATTTTCTCCTATATCATCTTCTAGGAGTTTTATAATTTTGCATTTTACATTTAGATCTGTGATCCATTTTGAGTTGTTTTTGTGATGAGTGTAAAGTTTAGGTATAGATTCTTATTTTGGCATGTGGATGTTCAGTTGTTGAAAAGATTATTTTGCTCCATTGTATTGTCTTTTCTTTTGTCAAAGATCAGTTGACTACAGTTATGTGTCTGTTTCTGGGCTTTCATAATTTAGTTCTGGATGTTTATTTTCCTCATGTGTTGGGACTTTATAAAGGAGCATACCATGTATTAAACCTATGTATACCTAGTATTCAAATATAGGAACTGGATAAATATTTGCTATGTGACTCCCTGTAAAATTAGAATACGTGGTTTTATTTTCTATGGAGTAATTAAACAATATAAAATTAAATGTGTTCTCTTAATGCTGTCATAATATGCAACATATGTATGGAATCAGTCCAAATCACCTGATTATATAACTATTCTGGGGGCACTCTTAATGTTACAGTTTCCCAGTCAAGCCCCAAAGCTCTTCTGGCGGAGCAGGGGTTGGGGGGAGTGGTAATAAAAATTCCAAGTGATTGTTAGGCTCAGCTACCAATTAGATAGCACTGATGTACATGAAAAGTAATTATGAAGTTCATGATACATAACATCATATGTAGATGCATTCTGCATTTATTCTGTTTATTCATTCATTTACTTAGCAAACATGTACTGAGCTCTGAGTATATCAGTTACTATGCCTAGGGAGACAAGGTAAATTACAGTGACAGGTAAAAGGTTAAAATAAGCGGGCAAAATAGAAGCACACAGGAAAGAGTGTCTGAAAAGATTAGAGAAGATTTCACGGGGTAAATAATTTCATAATATCCTTAGTCTGCTTTTTAATCCAACTTTCTTCTGACTTTTCCTTAGCCCTAATTGGATATATGATCCAACATACTTTAAAAAAATCCATTATCTCAGGCAACTGAAGTATCCTAGCATTGAGTATAACATTAATTACATCACTCAAGATACCATCCCAGGCTCGAATAATTACGTACATTTCTGCTGAATCATGTTGGCATTGTATTGGTGCCTCCTTGAAGACTTCATCAGTTGAATGAATTCTGTGACTTAAAAGGAGAGAAAGGAAGGACCGATAAACATCATTTAAATTTAAATTACTGTAAAAAGTGCTAGAAAAAATTGCTACTGGGAGCAGAAGACATTATTACCATTTTACCCCTTCTATAAGTTACACTTTGAAAATGAGGTTGAGAAAAGGAATAATATTAAAATAAGGTCTGATTTTGAAAATAGTAATTATATTTAAATTGTAAATTTGGCAATATTATCAGGCGCATATATATATATATATATATATATATATATATATATATGCACATTATATATGTATGTTCACCAACAGTATTTTTAATATTGTTTCATTCCAAAGGCAGGAATCTTCTGAGTAGATATAAAAAGCATACATTAGTTATTCCAAATGAAGAGAAACCATGGTTTGTGGAAAGAACGTAGCATCAGTATTCTGGACCTCTTTTATGAACTAGCTGTTGTTACTTTTAGATGTGTTATTTAACCTCTCTGGGCATTACTCTCCTCATGTACAAAATGTTAGCTCATTGCTGACATTTCTCCTTCTTTAAATTCTATGATAAAGTATCTACTCAGCATGTATGGCATTATGCATATGGTTGGTTTTCAGTAAAAATTATGTTTGAATGAATAAAAAAATGAGTTAACACCTATACTAGCTGCCTTTAAGGGTTCTCAAAGATTTACCTATAATGTAGATAGCTTCCTGTACATAGATTATATACTAATTTTATTCCTTGCATCTGTGTATATACTATGTACTAATCTTGTTTCTTATGCAGCAGACATTGTAGTATGTCTCTCTCCAGTCCTACTGAAGAGGGAATCGGAACTGTGATATAATTTTACTTTGAATACTGAGGTGGGAATGTCAAAGGCAAAACTGTGATATTTTCTGGTAAAATTGAGACTATCTCAGTGTTGAGGTGTGAGATGTGCACAGTGTAGGAGGTGTGAGTTAAGTTTTATTTGTGGCAAAATGAGGAAGGTAGCCAGAGACAGTGTCAGATAGCTCTGAGGAGCTGTTGGAAGAGCTAGCGGGGACGGTCGGGATTGCACATGATTTTAGGGAAGGAGGGTACATGCAGTCAAGCACATGTTTTTGCAGAAGATTCCTGCTAGACTTGTGAAGGTTACTCCTGGGCACAAGGAGCAGGTTCTCCATGAATGATTTAGTGCTTTTCTAGATATGAGAAGATACAGAAGTTTAGGCTCAAAGTCTTTCAAAAATATCTGTCTGAAGGCCTGTTCTGCAGTTTCTCCCAGAGCACAGAGCGCCTCAGTCCTGATCTCCACCCTGTACTCCTTTCAGGGTGCATTCAAAGTCAGCAGCCGCAGTGGCTTGTGACCTAATCCTTGTAGAGGCAGATGGCAAGTGCCAATTTTTAGTTGGCAGAGTGTCCGTAAGACTGAATTGCAGAAGCTTGTAAAAAGAGAGCGTCTTAATACCACAAGATTAGGAAAGGTGAAACACAGGCAGTGTTCAGGCATGAGGAGTGGGAGGTGTATGTGAATTACTTCTTTTTCCAGGCATCTCTTTCTCTGGATTTCTCCTTGATCTAAATAATAAGAAAGGGTGTCTGGCTCACCAGTATTCAGGAATAATGTCTTATTTTTACCATCTTCACAACTTTTTCATATCAACCATGTAATTTATTAAGTCAACTTTTGAAGAATGTGGTTGCTTCATTAATTTAGAATTTATTTATTTGGACATGACTAATGCAATATTAGTGTTTTCTTGACAAGATTTCTTTTTTAATTAAGTGACCAGAGCTTTAAAAACATATTTTAAAATGTACCTTTTTAGTTATTTAATAAAGTATCTTTAGGAAAATGGGCACTTTCATGGGTTTTTTTTTTTTTTTTTTTTTTTGAGTAATCTTAGCCAATTCCAGTTGGACTTGCCACAGTCTTCAAGGACAGGTTGATGTCATGCTGAACTCTGTGTGTTATGCTGATAATCAGCATCATTGGACCTGAAACACTGCCATCTTTCTTTTGTGTGATTGACCTTGTTATTTTAAAGGTGGCAAGGACAGGGGGAGGAATTTGGCAAAGCTTCCAAAAATCAGAACACTTCATAGCTCAGCAGTTCACTCTAGACATTAAGGTCAGACCAGTGCCAAATAACCTGACAGATTTGGAATGAACAGCAGGGCAGCTACCTAAAGAACGTCAGAAGTTCACAATGTCGCCAGAGCAGTGCAAAAATAGGATGTCGACTAGTACTGCTTTTTCTGTTTGGCTAATATTATTTGCAGAGACAATGAACTCTTCCTCTTTATTTTCCAAAGAGACTGTATGTATACCTAGCATGTCAATAAAAATGGATCCTAACCTAGTCCCAGAATAGTTAATGCAGCCATTTGTAATAGGAGTCACATTACTGATGTGAAAGCATGAAGTTGAAGTTCAAAGGGCAGTTTCTAAGCAGATATATTGAAAGACACGCAGCAGAACCCCATACTGCCTGCTGATGTGCAAGTTCTAACAAGGAAGTTAAGTACAGTCATTGACATGAAAGTCACAAAAATCAAAAAGAATCCATTTTATCTTTATTCTGCATTTAAAAAGACAGCATTCTACGTTCTATAAAAAAATTAAAATTGAACACTTTGCTCTGATGCTCAGAGATGAGCAGCTTAAATGTATAAAGTACAGTGTGTGAAATTACAATGTTTTCCTCTTAAACAGAAATGAATACTAGAAATTATGCATTAATAATAAAATCCTTTGGTATGAGATGAGAGAGATGGATAATATTTCAGTTATTTTGTTCAATCGATTGCTTCTCCCCATCTTCATTTCTTCTTTCTTGCGCCCCTAAATATTTTCCTTATTCCTTTGTTTTCACATCAAATCCACAAGCTCAGAATTGTGAGAGGAACACTGCCCACAGATGGTCCATGTTCTGTCCTCCCCCAGTATACAGTTCTGACTAAACCTAAATACTTTAAATTTGTAAAGTTTTGCCTAGCCTAGGAAAGTATTGATATTTACTAATTATTGTCCAAACTGAAGCAGCTTTGTGATTAGTTTAATTCTACTTCTTGTTTGAGAAAATGTTGTGAGATCATCAATATCTGAAAAATTCATTTTATGGAATAAGCCTTAGCATCACACTGATAAATGTTTTGCCTGAATTCCTCTGCTAATTTAATTCTAACTTAGCTGCCTTGGTATTTTCTACCTTGTCAAGTCATGTGTCCCCAGTACAATAAGAAATGGCCAGAATTGACATTATGAACATTAATTTTGTAATCAGAAATAATTAAAATTATTTTAAACTCATCAATGTTTGTTTCCCCCTTTCCCTTAATCTTTATTTGCCAGTTGAGAAAGATGCTCAAAAATACGTATATACTCAGTGACATTATTGTGAGCACTGATGATCATTCCAGAGTATTATAAACATAGATCCTTTCACATGTATGTAAAAGTGTGAAGGATGGAATTAACCAATTATTGACTATAGAGATAATCCTAGCATTTTACTTTTTCAAATATAAATCCTGATGTAAATAAAAATCTTTGTGCTATGGTCTGGCAGTTTTGTTCTTCTGGGAATACATGGCCTTAGAGTTGAGCAAATAAGAAATATACCTTTTTTTTACTAAAAGGTTAATGAAATTCTTTCTGACTTTTTGGAGTAAAGTTCAGTTGGGTTTTGACCAAGGTCTGGAAACTTTCCCAGTATGTCCAACTAACGTGAATGATACAAGCCACTTTAAAAATAAATACTCTAACCAAGACTTCAGCTGAATGGGTTCTCAAAGGGTGTCTTTATTTAAATGTGTCAAAAAGGGGGGAGGGTGTAAAAATGGGGCAGGAGGAAAAGATAACAGTTATCTTTAACTGATTTTAAAGATTCTAAGGTTTTAAATTTCTAGTGGTTATGTATATTTGAATTTTATATTATACCATGATTCCAGTTATCAGTGATTCCAACTGGAAATAGTTCTGTAAAATATGTATTACTATATTCAATGTAATTATTTGTGAAATATAAGAAAATTGTTTTTAACTCACTACAAGAACACCATGGTAAAAAGAAAGTGTTTACGGTATCATTTCCTTCTAGTATCTAAATGTCTGGAATGAATTTCAAGAAAGAAAAGAAACTATTGCTTCTCCCACATGCAGTTTTTATTTGTTTTATGGTTTACAGAAACGAAAATGATCATCTTTTAGAGATTTAGCCAGTCATGCCTTTATCAGTTAGGTCGTTAGAATAATTAATGCTACGTAGCAGCTGTGTAAAAGGCTGCTGGAAGGGAAAGGTATGTGTCACAAATTATTTCCTTGCTAATCTTCACTGCAATCATCCTATGGATACACAAAGTATCTTGACTTTAAAAATATCCAATTATAAGTCCCATGAAATAATTATACTAGGCAGTCATCAACATTAGCCCTTAATCTGCTAATAGGATGGTTCAGAGTGGGTGGTCACTTGTTCTCTCGCTTTAGGGTACCGCCAGAACTCTGAAAGGGAAATAGAAGCTGTATCTCTGTGTTCTGCCAATTTAACCTCATGTCCCAGAGGAATCCAAGCATCTGTCCTCTAATCTTATCTTAAATTTGTGAAGAGAAATTGCAGTTTTGCCATTCTTGTTGAACTAAGCTCCAGATAATTTGAATTCATTAATTCACAAACCGTCTCAGTTTCTTAATAACTCATATTTTTAATATGTAGTTGATTATTATACTTTTTAAAAAGCAGGAAATTTCTAGCACGCATTTAAATGAAACCAGTCAGACAGATTATAATGCAAATGAGTTGAATTGCAGAATCACTTTTGGCTTCTCTTTTCACCCAATCAAATACCATTTCCCCTAGATTCTGTCTCCCCAAAGTCTCTTGTATGCATTATTTATTTACTATTTTAACAAAGATTTAGTAAGGCCTATAATGTCCCAAGGAATAAACTGTATGTGAGAATAAAGTACTAAATGTTGGATCCTCTAGCTGTTAAAGAGCTCACCGTTTACAAAGGGAAACAAGTATGAAAATGAAGAGCAGTCGGAGAGGCAGATAATTAGTTGAGCAAATATCGTCTGTTCAAGCCCAGGCTCTTCGATTTCACAGCAGAGAAATGCCCTAAGAAAGCTCAAGAAAAACTGACATGAGGGATAGAGTAAAGGTTTTAAGTGTGGGGAAGTCAGCCAAGACTGGCGAGAAGCGAGCAGGGCGCATCAGTAGGGCCCCAATAAGGAGGGCCATCCTGGGCTCAGGACTGCCTTGTGGGCCACAGCCAATGAAAGCCCCAGATCTTCCCTGTAATATTTCACTTTAATGCCGCTTACCTGCACTGCACAAGTTTATTTTTCTTTTGCTACCAATGTATCACCTCTTAGTTCAAATTCTGGAGAAAAGGGGAAAAAATAAACTAGCATAGCTCAGCTCCTGGATGGGTTCCCTGAATTCAGCTGCCCACTTTAATCCCATCAGACAGAGTGCAGAAGAGTGACATGGGACACCCAGCTCCCTACCTTCAGCAGAGGCTGTGTGTAGGGGGTCAGGTAAGCTTAGCAGGCCAAAACAAATCAAATCCAGCATCCTTTCCACTCCCACTGCCTTTCTCTTAGTTTAATTCCTTATTTTAGACAGTCTTAATAGCACCCTGACTTACTGTCTAGGTAGACATCAAACAGCACATGCAGAGTCCGTTTGTTTTTACAGATGTTCTCATGGCGCTTTAGTTTTTATTTCTATTGTAGCGTTGTTTCCTTACATGTGTAGTCTGAGGGGAACACAGAAGGAGCCAGCAAATGTTCCATTAATGAGGGAAGAACTGAATAATGAAAATGATATGGCTTATCTTATATATAAAACACATTAAACCTTTTTTTTTTTAGAGTTGAAATGAATAGAAATTTTGTTGTTAATGAACCCGAGGCCGAGGGGCATTGCACTTTTAGAGGGGTGGAGAAGGCACTAGAAGCTTCCACCAATTTGTTTAAGGCTGTGATTCAGGGACAAGTAATGCCTGAATGGGGAGAGAGGACAAGAATTTCCTATTTAAGGGCAAGTTCTGTTCTTTACTCTGTAGACTCAAAGATGCCTGCCCATGAGTGCCTGCGTGTTCACTCAAACCCGGCCTTCTGGAAGCTGGCTTTCTTTTTCTCATTCTCACTGCAGCAAGACCATAGCATGCCTTCATTTTCTTTCTTGAAAACATAGCCTTGACACCCTGTTAAACTGCTAATAATTACCTTTTAGTTCTTATTTTGTTTTTGTTTAACCTTTGTATCAGGGTAGGACACTAAAACACTTATAATTATTAGATTATTTGAATATCTATTTGAGCACATAGTTTTTTTGAATACTGTTCTCTCTACTTTTGCTTGTTTGAATTTTTACAATAGAAAAGTAAAAGACAAATGAAACACATAAATATGGCGATTAATTCAATTTAAAAATTTTTAAATTAGAAATTTACTTCCCCTATCTTGATAATCCGTCAGTATGACAGGAGGATTTGCTTTGACTCCTTTGACTGGTTAACTTTGTACTATGAGAAGAGGAAAATTCCTATTCTTTTACCATAATCTTAGAAGATTAAGAAAAGGCTTGCTAAGTAAGAAAAGCATTGACAAAGGTGAGAAAGCCAGGGAAATTGAAAAAAAAAAAAAAAGAAAAACACATTGGTGTCTGAAAATTACTTTAAAGGCTGATGTGCACAATTCTGTTTTGCAGTCCAGCTGAATGATACCTTACCATATTGAATTAGACCCCTAAATTGCACAAGGAGAAATAAAGATGGACATCTAAGTTAGTCCATTTATTTCCATAATGCTTTGACTTAGTATAGCAATAGCACAAATAACTATTGACTTGATGTTTCTTCTGCTCCCTAAACTCTTTTTTTATGTTTGTTCAATAAGTATTTATTGAGGCTGTAAGTTGTGTCAGGTACTTTGAAACCACTAGAGGTAGAGGTGTAAATAGACACAGTTGTCGCCTTGGAGAGGATGCAGTCTCATCACGGGGGCAGGCCCCCCACAGTAAGTACAGTACAATATGCTGTTTTACAGATAGATGCGCCAAATGATAAAATGAACAGCATAAAGAGAGTGACGGAATAACTCTACCTGTAGGAGTGAGGGAAGGCATGGCAGGAGTACGAATACTTTGCAGGGACCTGAGGAAGGGATCTGATTGCCCAAGAAGAAAGCTGGGGAGAGGACTCTCTTTGAGAGACAACTGGGAGTTGAGTTGGGAATAGAAGGCAGAGAGTTTATAGAGAGTGACAACTTGAGAGCCTTTAATAAAACAGTACGTGTAAGTGGTAGTGAGTAAGGCAGCAAAAACAGCATTCCAAAGAGAAGATGCATACAGGAGCTACTTAAAGACATAAACTTGAAAAATCTTAATGATATGAAATTGGAAGCAACAGATAGATGATTGAAAGCACATGTGTGCAGTAGCTGTTAATCAGATACCTAGTATTTGCAAAAAAAACTAACTATAGTCATAACACTGAGGAATGTAAAGAAATATTTTCTAAGTGTACATGTTTTTATATGAAAAGGAACAAAAGGAACAATATTTAGCCTTTTTACACCTAAAAATATCTTTCTAAATAGTGTATTTAGAGATCTCTGTTGCTGGAAAATGGAATATATGCAAGTATGGCAACAAAGAAGATAAAAGATTTAACTAATTGATAGAGTATCAGATACTCCTTTTTAAAAATTATTTTATTTTTTTATTTTATTTTATTTTATTTTATTTATTTATTTAATTAATTAATTAATTAATTAATTTATTTTTTTTGCTGGCAGTACTGGGGATTGAACCCAGGACCTCGTGGATGCTAAGCACGTGAGCTATACCCACCCTGCCCCTTCGCTCTTCTTAGGAGTTGGCATGTCCATGTATGAAAGCTACTGAGAAGAGAATGGGGGAGGGCAGAGTCCATTTGGGTATTGTTTTCATTGCCTAACATATTGGGTTGTTAATAGAAAGTCTGTATCATTTATGTAGCATTTTAAAAACAACAGGGATTTAAGGTGGCAGTTTGATGAACTTAAAGACAGCCATCATTTTTTGTGGCCTTAATATCTTCTATGGAGGCTTGAATCTTTGCTATTCCTGTTTATAGAATTTCTGCTGTTAAAGTCTATCCAGCTGTTATCAAATCTCATTCTAAGAATTAAATGCTAAGACATTACTGGAGAAGCAGTTTCACACGTGGCCTCAAAATTGCATCTCTATAGACTAAACCATTCTTTTCCTGAGACTCCTTAATTCTCCTTCAGAGAAGTACGAGTTCCTATTTTGAGCCCCATTATTAGGTAAATGTTAATGTCTTATTCTATGTCAATGTCTCTGTTGTAAACCCCGATGTACTTATAGTCATGTAAATAGCTTTCATTTGGAGATGAAGAAATTAATATTTTTCTAATTACAAAAACTATAAGAAGTATGAATCTTTTATAAACCTGTTGGAAAATTTAGATATGAAACCGGGGGGCTAATTTCAGTAGCACGCCCCATGCCTTAATTTCATTTGTTCTTCAATACTCATTGAGGAACTGTGAGCATCTGGGCAGTTGGGAAAAAACAGTGAACAGAACAGACTAAGATACCTGCCCTTGTGCAGTTATGTTCTAGTGGAGAGAAAGAGATATGCAGTAAGTGATAAATACGGTATATTAGACTATGTTTTGAGGCAGTCTCGAGGCCGAATTCCATCTTCCATTTATCTTTCCTCTCGTATGTACTATAAGCAGCAGGGAGAAACCAGGTTGTGCCTTTGACACTTTGCTTGAGAATCTTCTCAGCTAAATATCTAAGTCCATCACTGACAAGTACTACTTGCCTTCCAGCAGTAGAAATAATTCAGCCAAGTCCTCTGCCACTGTGTAACAAGGATTGCCTTTTCTCCCCTTTCCAATACGTTCCTCATTTCTGAGTCCTCACCAAAAGCACCTTTAACATCCATATTTCTAGCAACAGTGTTTTCAAGGCAATCTAGGTTCTTTTTATTAAGTGCCTCAAAACTCTTCCAGCCTCAACCTGTAACTGAATTCCAAAGCCCACTTCCACGTATTTAGACGTTTGTTAGAGAAGCACCCCACTTCTCAGTTGTTACATCTCCTAGGACTGACGTAACAAAGTCCCACAAACTGGGCAGCTTGAAAACAAACAAACAAACAAAAACGAAGTTTATTTTCTCTGTCCTAGAGGATACAGGTCCCGCTCAGGGTTATCAGCAGTGTTGACTTCTGAGGGAAAGTCTGTTCCCTCCATCTCTCCTAGCGTCTTGTGAAAGCTGGCAACCCTTGGTGTTCCTTGTACCTGCATTGCTCCACTCTCTCTGCTTCCGTCTTCACATGGTGTTCCACACGTGTGCCCTGATGCAGTCTTCCTCTGTGCGTGCCTGTCTCTAGCCACGTTTCCCTCTGCTTCTAAGGGTATCTGTCATATTAGACTAAGGCTCTCGCTCATAATTGCATCGCAACTTGATTACGTCTGTAAAGACCCTATTTCCAAAAAGGTCGCATTCATAGGTACCAGGGATAGGACTTCTGCGTATCTTTTGGGGGGACACAATTCAACCCATCACACATGATGTACTGGTAAATTGGAAGGGATATTAGAAGGTGGTGAATTTGTATTTGCTCTCTTCCCCCTACCCCATACAGCCAGGTCACATTCATTTTACCAGAAAACTTAAAATGGAATTTCCTAAACTGTGTTCTGTGAAGCACTGGTCTGTCAGTATACCTTACAAGAAAAAGACTCCATAATCAAGTAAATTAGTTTTAAGTGAAAATTCTGTATCCACTCTTTGTGCTTCATAGTGTCCATTAACCTATTAAGGATTCTAAGAATTTCTACAGTAAGTAGGATGAACTTAATCATTTTCCAAATAAATTTGATCAGGAGGCTCTTTTAATTTAAAATTTTCCTTGAAACTAGTCTATTACTTGGAAAATACTTGGTGAAAATACTACAGTGAAGTCACAGATTTTTTTTTCCCCCTCTTCATGTGTTCTGGGCATATGTAAGGTTAGCCAAATTGGAAAGCAGAATGACTCCAATGTAGGATTTACACATTGATTTCTTACTATTGACTTCTTATTAATAAGAGTATAGAGATACTTTGCTATAGAGCTACCAGGGTTGAATCCAGAATTACCAAAATTTACATCTGAAATCCATTCTGATGAATAATTAAAAATGTAATAAACAATGCGAATATGAAAGTCCATGTGGTGGTGTGAAAATATGGAACCATTAGTAGGAAGTCCAGGATTATTACAGGGTTTTTCTTTTTCTTTAAAAGGTGGTACAACTTTTGGGTCACTTCATGATTAGTTTCCAGGGGTCACAGCAGCATTGACTTTGGTATCAAGGAATGCAGGATCTAAGAGAGCTCTGGTCTCCTCCATGCTCAGTACTGCTGGAGAGAAAGGAAACTAAGCAGGCAGGGGAATAACAACAAAGGCTGAGACACTTACATGATTGTCACCAAAGGGTAAGAGAAGGGCAGGAAGGCAGCAGGCTGCCCTGGAAAAATTAAGCCTAGTATGCACTAGAGGAGCTTTCCGACCTGCCAGCCTTCCCACTGCTACCTGGGAAAAGCCAAGTAAAGGGAAGATTTACTAGGCTGTACACATGGCATGTGCTGATTGCATCTCCAGTCGTGCCCTGCTGTGTTCGTGTGAAGGATCTTTCACAAAATGAAAAACTCTTTCTCTCTCATTTCCCCTATTAATGTGAAGCTGCTGTATCTTTGGATATATTTCTATAAGCTATTCCAGACATACCTGAAAACATTTATAAATACCCCAACTGCTGATAATTAGTTTGGAATATTCGTCTGAGTTTAAACTGTACGTATTATAAATATTAATTTTTCATACATCTCTGCCTTCAGCCTGTCCTGTTTCCACAACTTCATCTTATGTAGTTTAACTTTTAAGTGACAGAGAGGAAGGTCTGGGCGATCAGTGATAAGGGTTTCTTGTACCTAGAGCTTGCTCTGAGAGCTGGCACAAGGTTCCCGACTTGTCGGCTCCTACTTAGCGCTCTTCACAGAGGCCCTTGTAGTCTCAGGACAATTAGGGACACATTTCCATCTTAACTTGCTTTAACACTGGGTTTTACCTATCATGGACAACTAATTCTAAAGCAGTCATTAAATGAAGCCTTATTTCACGGGCAATCAAAAGCTTGTTGTTTGCATCTTAAAAATCTAACTTTCCTGTTCAAGCAGACAGTTTCAGCTACAGGTAATAAAATACTATCATTTTAGTTTCCTACTTTCCTCATCCATTTCCCCAGGTAACCTGCGGCATGAACCACATTCTGAAAAGAAGAAATCATTAAAATGGCTGATAATTATCCAGAAGCCTACAAGTTGTACCAGTCTCAGAAGAAAATCCCATTAAATCGGGCTGTGTCCCGTTTCCCCAAATAAAATAAGACCATACAGCAGGGGCTTATCAGAGCTTATCATTCTGAGGCCATTAATTAAGTAAATTCTACTCCGGGTGAAAATGTTTCCCAGAAATCTCTCTTGGATTGACATTTATTTTGTGTTAACCGCTCTGCCTGGCTTGGCTTTGCACCACATCTAGAGGCCATTTAAACAATATTAAGATAACAACATTAATTCACTGTTCTTCCGTTAATCATATAGAGGCAGATCAGCTTGTTATAAATAATGATGTTTCCTTGCCTGGAGCTCGGCTCTTTTAGCACTTGTTCTAATGCAAATCCCTGTCCTTTTGTACTAGCTGCAGCGTAATAGTATTTAGTGCTGTGCAGCTCTTTGCCTAGGTTTCAATACCCAAGGGGGGGCGTGTGGGAGAGTGGCTTCAGTTTTAAATTTGAATAGAATGGCTTTTCAAAAGAATGTGGGGAAGAAGACACAACCTTTTTTGACTTGCTTTGATCAAAAGCATCATGTTTCTCTTTTCTGATTATGATTACTGGAATTGGAACTCAAATTAAGCCTGTATCTGACAGATGATGTCATGTGTCATAATTCTAACTTAGCTGCAAAGTAAGTACTTAGGGGTGAAAAGTCAGGAAGTTTTGTCACGATTTCATTTATTTTCCTAATTGGCTCATATTCACTTCTCTACTTGTGGCAAACCATGGTTCAAGGATTTGTCATTACCTTAGGTGGAGTGTCTGAGTTTCTCAAATTGATGGAATAAGGTTGACAAATGTGCAACTGGATTCCAGTGAGGAGAGATCCCTCTTTGCTAGCTTGTATAATTAGGCGTGGCTTCTAACAACTTTCTGTATCCCTGGGGGCTTTCAGGAGTGTAGAAGGAGGTGTTCCTATAAGTTGGTGCTGCTGCTGCAGTTTATTGCTAACCAGTTGCTCATCTAATCAAATTCAATTTTTAAAAAAAAACTTCAAAATAAGGCAATTATAACCTGAAGGAGAGGCAAGTAGGCAGCGTGTTCATAATCTCCATGTTCTAGTTTTTCTTCCTCAGAATCATCAACGTTGCATTCAAGCTGTGTTTGCCCACCAAGCTGCCAGCATCATTCTGGTGTTGGAAAATACTGATGAACAAGGCAGACTTGTCCCTCCCACCCCCTACATCATAAAATCCCTAGCCAAGTGGTGAAGAATTGCTACAAGGCACTTAGAAGCAAATGAGCTGAGTCTTACTGCAAGGATGAGCACAGGAGGCTTGGGTCCTGTGAGGGGCTTACCTAACTCAGAAAGGGGAGCAAAGGTTCATCAGGGAAACTTCTGGCTCACCTGACATAGGACGATCTGAAGCTCAGCTCCGGGAGTGAGGATGGAGAGTGGGGGAGGGTGCTCTAGGTAGAGGGAACCTGGAGTGAACACCTGGAGGCTAAAGGGAGCATGGCACTGTTAGGGAAATGGAGTGTGCAGTGGTGAGACCACAGAGAACAAAGCAAATGGCAGAAATGGAGCATTACACTGTGTTGGTAAAGAGATTAATGACTTAGTAGGGTAGTTAATTCCAAGGTTGTTAGAGAAGTGCAATATCTAGACCAGAATTTACTGATTCCAGAAATATTCATATCAATTACATGATATAATTCCAAGGATCTGAACCAAAGTATCTTTGTTCCCTGGTGTACCATTAAACATGCTTAATTCCACCATTAGAGATTCATTTATTTGTAACTTCAGTACTGTACTGTTACTGAACAGGACATACCTTAGCTATTTTTTGACACAAACCATGTTAGGGTGAAATACTTTTATCATATTCTTTTTAAAATGGTATAATATTAAGATCAGATTGTGGGAAGGCTGTGAAAAGCAGGCAGAGAGGAATATTTGAGTAGAAGACCTGTTAGAGGAATTGCTCAAGAGAAGGGCAGAGTTTTGTGAGCATCTGGAAGAAAGTCATGAGAAAGGGAGAAGGGGTTTGAAAGAAAAAGGATTGGCTGAGGGGAGTGAAGTGTTGGAGCTGGCTTGTACCACTCAGGAGAGCCAGTTGTTTAAATTTTCATAAATTTTGAAAGCTGGATGTTAAGCACAGTCACAGTTGAAAAATAAATAGTATAAATGTATAATTATACTTTAAAAGAAATAAAGCTCATTAGTTTCTAATCGCTTTATTACATTTAATTGTTATCTTTGCTCTTGCCAATATCATAAACCCATTGTAATTGCATTGGTGGGAAAAGAATGTAATAGTGTTCTCCTGTGCATCTTGCCATGGCTCCTTGTTTGGTGACATCACACTGGTAACATGATGTTGGCTATAGTAGGAGTATTTATACCATAAAAATTGGCAAACAAAAAAAATCAGGGTTTGAGTCATTGATTTGCTGATTATCTACTGTAGACTTAAAGTAACAAATAGAAAATGTTTAAAATGTAGATTGAACTTAAAAGGCTGTCATGGCTGTAGCTGCTACGTTGTGAATAGCACAAGAAATTGAGGAAATACTCTTCCAGCTTTCAGAAACCATGCTGCTCATCAGTTGTAGTCCTGTGTTAAAAATACAACAGTTCGGTAAAATCAACTAAAGCATTTTGTGTAAATCAATTGAATTTACACAGAATTTAGAGAATTTACAATGAAAAGTATTATGTATTTTATATCAGTATTTGAGTGAGGCACATCCTTTATATAAGTATTAGTTATCATAACCTAAGTACTTATATTTTTTCATTAAGTTGTTTGTTAAACATTTATCGTCACCAGTGGGTGATAGACCAAAAAAAAATTACCTGCTTCACAATTTTGCCCATGTCTGGCCTTGCATGAAGGCCTCTACACATATCATTCCTTTGAACATACTAACATCTTTAGTCTTTTAACTTAATGCCACTGTCTAGCGGTGGTCCAGAGCTCCCAATACTACTCTGGCCACCATAGCAGAGGCTGAAGACTAAGACAAGAAGTTGTACATGTGATGGGCTCAGGAAGAGAAATCATTCATTTAACTAGGAATTCTGTACCATTTCTCCATTATCACCACCCATTTCTTTGGTTTGTGCCATTTGGAGCATCCATACATGCCTTAGCTCTTGAAACATCTGCCAAAACTCTGCCAAACATCATTCAAGCTGTGGCAGTGGGTTTTATCAAACAAATGGTTTCTAATTGACTACTGTGTCTCTGCTTCATCAACCCTTGGGGACAATATATTGAAGCTAGAGGAAATGTTTTTAGGTGTGAGGTCTAATTTGCAGTGAAAGCAGGATGGCGAAGAAGTGGTGGGTGATCTCTAAAGAAAATAGAAATCCATCCCTAGAAATGATACGTGGCCTCTACCTACTGATGATCGGTAATTTCTCTAAGTATTGTTCATGTACACTGATGCTATGGGCAGGTGTCACAAAGCCACTTGAGATGATTTGCTTTGGTTACAGATGACTTTGGGACTGTTCTTTGGTAGGAATGTCTGTGTGTTGGGACATGTTGAGATGGACCATTGTGGTTTTTTTGTTGTTGTTGTTGAAGTAAGTTAAAATCTACCAGATTAAATTTTGTGAAGACAGGAATCAAATCATACTTTAAATACTTAGTGCTTAGTTATTGACAAGGCTGGCCACACTGTAGGTACTCAGAAACTACTTTTTGGAAGAAAAAAAAGAAGAAGTTGGGGACCAGGGGAGAAAACAGGAAGGGAGGACATAAGAGAAAGTCATACTCAATAGAGTAAGTAAAAAGGGAATTCTACTTAGACATAATCTCCCCAACAAAATGTAATGGTAACAAAATTTTATGATATTCTTTGTTGATGTATTAGTTGGGTAGCGCTGCCATAACAAAATAGCATAGATTGGGTGGCTTAAACAACAAAAATGTTTAATTATAGTTCTGGAATCTACGAATCCAAGATCAAGGTGTTGGCAGGTTGAGTTTCTCCTCAGGCCTTTGCCTTACACATGTCTGCCTTCTCTCTGCATCTTCACATGGCCTTTTCTCTGTGGGAGAACCCCAAGTGTCTTCATCTAAATTTCCTCCTCTGAGTCATACTGGATTAGGGCCCCCGCTACAGGGCTCATTGTAATTGAACCACCTCTTTAAGTCCCTGTCTTTAGAAACAGTCACATTCTGGCTTATTGGGAGTAAGGGCTTCAACATATGAATGTGGGGGTGGAGGCACAGTTCAGCCCCTGACATTCCTCTAGTCTAGTTTCTGAGGTTTTTTTTTTTCATTATATAGTTGACATGTCATTTTTAAACTGTATTTTTAGTTGATATTTTCATTTTTAGATATTTTACCATACCACTAGAAGCTTTGGAAACAGTAATGCATCAACTTAAATAAATGCAGGAATCCCTTAATGTACTCAAGTAAAAACATTTGGTCATACAGGTCGTTTACCTTTGATTCCTGTAAACAATAGTGCAGTGTATATCGATATTTGAAACTTCATATTGTTTAAGTTTCTTGATGCTGCTGTGAGGGGTTCTTGGAGTTAAAGTGATGTGGTCAATTATATTTCTCATGGAAGAATGTCACGATGGGCTTAATAGAGCTGAAATGTAGACAGATTGCTCTCTAACATGGATGTGGGTGTGACAGAAATTGCTTCAGACATGTACAAAGAGGCATTCACAGGCTTTTGATGAGATAATATCAGGCTGAAAGTTATTTATTTGGGCTTACTGGTTTTTTTTTTTCCTTTAACATTTCACCACACTGAAATTGATCTTCATTATTATAATAAAAAATGAAAGTAGCTGAATGATGTAACAGCTTAAAAAAAAAGAAGAAAACAACATAAGAGACTGTCTTCTGACATTGAATACGGGAATAGCAAGGGCAGGATGTATACCCTTTTTGATGCTCAAAAAAAAAAAAAAGTCATTTCTGAGCTTGTGGCTGAGGCAACCTTTTCCAAAGCCTTACACTTTCCATATGCCAGGCATTTTCCTATTTAGCGCAACAGCTGCTGCAAATGGTTCGGCCTTTACCTGTGTGTTTATGGTGGCAGAACCCCCTGGATCGTGGAGGGGCTCAGCGTTCTGCTGCCAGGCCTGGCTAGGCTGCTCTCGGCCACTCTGCTTACTGGGGCCTGGCCTGTGGCCGAGAGTTCCAGGTGGTCTTACCTGACTCAGCAAAGAGGTCTCAGGCCTTTGATGAGTCCATAAACCCGAGAATACAGAGGAAACTCACATAGAATTTACATAATTCTGCAGCAAATGAAGCATGAGGAATCCATTCAGATTACTGAAGGGGCCTTTTTTTAAAGCTTAAATCGGGTGTCAGCAATTTTTTTTTTTTCTGTAAAGGGCTTGATGATAAATATTTTAGACTTTGTAGGCCATGTGTCACCATTTAACATTTTTTCTTTCTTAAACCCTTTAAACATGCAAAATGGTTCTTTTCTTCAAAGGTCACAGAAAACAGACCATGGGCTCGATTTGACCTGTGGGCCATCGTTTCCTCCAAGTTGCACACATAGACGTGGCAAATCTGAATGTGCTCCATAGTAGCACCAGCTTTAAAATTCCTATTCCATGTCCTCTCTGTACAGAGCCTACCTCATGAGAAGACCAAATTAGGGAGCCCTCTGGCATAACATTCCAGAAGTTTTGAGACTTTTATCTGATCAAGTATCTTATGATTTGTAAAATTCACATAATTTCTGTAATTTTATTATATAAAATACTGCTGCCTTAGTGTAAGCTCTTCCTCCCCTTTTTTGAAGATTACATTTCCATGGAAAGCTAATATCAGCCATTTGTATTGAAGTGTTAATCATTTTCAGTCCCCTTATGGGCACTGGGGTAATGAAAAATTGCAGACTGGTCAGAAGGCTGAGGCCCAGAAACAATGTTTTTTCCATGTCATATTCTCTACTGTAAGCTCTCCTCTCTCACATGAGAGCTAGTGGTGTTTCCAACAGTTTCCAGTTACCTGTCCTCTATACTCACATCTATGTAGTTTTTGTTTGCTTGCTTTTTGGTAGCATTTCCTACTTAGAATATAAGGAAGAAAACTGTATTCATTTGAAATTCTGTGAAAAATTACAAAGGTGTAATGCAATTACCTCACTGGAATCTAGTCAAACTCCTAAGGCAATTTCATTACAAAACTGGATCTTAGAATCTATAATGACAATTGTTGGTCAGAACTTCAATTTTCGGCCTCATCCTAAAGAAAATTTTTTTTTTTTTTAAAATACGCCACCAGGTACGCTTTATTTTTAAATAATGGATGTTTTTTTTTTTAACATTTTTTTATTGATTTATAATCATTTTACAATGTTGTGTCAAATTCCAGTGTTCAGCACAATTTTTCAGTTATTCATGGACATATACACACTCATTGTCACATTTTTTTCTCTGTGAGTTATCATAACATTTTGTGTATATTTCCCTGTGCTATACAGTATAGTCTATTCTACAATTTTGAAATCCCAGTCTATCCCTTCCCACCCTCCACCCCCCTGGTAACCACAAGTCTGTATTCTCTGTCTGTGAGTCTATTTCTGTCCTTTATTTACGCTTTGTTTTTGTTTGTTTGTTTGTTTTTGTTTTTGTTTTTTAGATTCCACATATGAGCGATCTCATATGGTATTTTTCTTTCTCTTTCTGGCTTACTTCACTTAGAATGACATTCTCCAGGAGCATCCACGTTGCTGCAAATGGCATTATGTTGTTGGTTTTTATGGCTGAGTAGTATTCCATTGTATAAATATACCACCTCTTCTTTATCCAGTCACCTGTTGATGGACATTTAGGCTGTTTCCATGTTTTGGCTATTGTAAATAGTGCTGCTATGAACATTGGGGTGCAGGTGTCATCCTGAAGTAGATTTCCTTCTGGATACAAGCCCAGGAGTGGGATTCCTGGGTCATATGGTAAGTCTATTCCTAGTCTTTAGAGGAATCTCCACACTGTTTTCCATAGTGGCTGCACCAAACTGCATTCCCACCAGCAGTGTAGGAGGGTTCCCCTTTCTCCACAGCCTCTCCAGAATTTGTCAGTTGTGGACTTTTGAATGACGGCCATTCTGACTGGTGTGAGGTGATACCTCATTGTAATTTTGATTTGCATTTCTCTGATAATTAGTGATATTGAGCATTTTTTCATGTGCTTTTTGATCATTTGTATGTCTTCCTTGGAGAATTGCTTGTTTAGGTCTTCTGCCCATTTTTGGATTGGGTTGTTTATTTTTTTCTTATTGAGTCGTATGAGCTGCTTATATATTCTGGAGATCAAGCCTTTGTTGGTTTCACTTGCAAAAATTTTCTCCCATTCCATAGGTTTTCTTCTTGTTTTACTTCTGGTTTCCTTTGCTGTGCAGAAGCTTGTAAGTTTCATTAGGTCCCATTTGTTTATTCTTGCTTTTATTTCTTCTAGGAGAAAATTTTTGAGATGTATGTCAGATAATGTTTTGCCTATGTTTTCCTCTAGGAGGTTTATTGTATCTTGTCTTATGTTTAAGTCTTTAATCCATTTTGAGTTGATTTTTGTATATGGTGTAAGGGAGTGTTCTAGCTTCATTGTTTTACATGCTGCTGTCCAGTTTTCCCAACACCATTTGCTGAAGAGACTGTCTTTATTCCATTGTATATTCTTGCCTCCTTTGTCAAAGATGAGTTGACCAAAAGTTTGTGGGTTCATTTCTGAGCTCTCTATTCTGTTCCATTGGTCTATATGTCTGTTTTGGTACCAATACCATGCTGTCTTGATGACTGTAGCTCTATAGTATTGTCTGAAGTCTGGGAGAGTTATTCCTCCAGCCTCTTTCTTTCTCTTCAGTAATGCTTTGGCAATTCTAGGTCTTTGATGGTTCCATATGAATTTTATTATGATTTTTTCTAGTTCTGTGAAATATGTCCTGGGTAATTGGATAGGGATTGCATTAAATCTGTAGATTGCCTTGGGCAGTGTGACCATTTTAACAATATTGATTCTTCCAATCCAAGAGCATGGAATATCTTTCCATTTTTTAAAGTCTTCTTTAATTTCCTTCATCAATGGTTTATAGTTTTCTGTGTATAATTCTTTCACCTCCTTGGTTAGATTTATTCCCAGATATTTTATTACTTTGGGTGCTATTTTAAAGGGGATTGTTTCTTTACTTTCTTCTTCTGTTGATTTATCGTTAGTGTAAAGAAATGCAACTGATTTTTGAACGTTAATTTTGTAACCTGCTACCTTACTGAATTCTTCAATCAGCTCTAGTAGCTTTTGTGTGGACCTTTTAGGGTTTTCTATATATAGTAACATGTCATCAGCATATAATGACACTTTTACCTCTTCTTTTCCAATTTGGATCCCTTTTATTTCTTTCTCTTGCCTGACTGCTGTGGCTAGGACTTCCAGAACTATGTTGAATAGGAGTGGTGATAGTGGGCATCCTTGTCTTGTCCCAGATTTTAGTGGGAAGCTTTTGAGTTTTTCACCGTTGAGTACTATGCTGGCTGTAGGTTTGTCATATATAGCTTTTATTATGTTGAGATATGTTCCCTCTATACCCACTTTGGCGAGAGTTTTTATCATAAATGGGTGTTGAATTTTATCAAATGCTTTTTCTGCATCGATTGAGATGATCATGTGGTTTTTGTCCTTTCTCTTGTTGATGTGATGTATTACACTGATTGATTTGCGTATGTTGAACCAGCCTTGTGTCCCTGGGATGAACCCCACTTGGTCATGATGTATAATCTTTTTTATGTGTTGTTGGATTCTATTTGCTAAAATTTTGGTGAGGATTTTGGCATCTATGTTCATCAGTGATATTGGCCTATAAGTCTCTTTTTTTGTAGTGTCTTTGCCTGGTTTTGGTATCAGGGTGATGGTGGCTTCATAGAATGAGTTTGGGAGTATTCCCTCCTTTTCAATCGTCTGGAAGAGTTTGAGAAGGACTGGTATGAGTTCTTCTTTGTATGTTTGGTAGAATTCCCTGGTGAAGCCGTCCGGTCCTGGACTTTTATTTGTAGGGAGGTTTTTAATTGCTATTTCTATTTCCTTTCTAGTGATCGGATTGTTCAAGTGTTCAGATTCTTCTTGATTTAGTTTTGGTGGACAGTATGTTTCCAGAAACTTGTCCATCTCCTCTAGGTTATCCAGTTTGATTCCATATAGTTTTTCATAATATTCTCGTATGATATTCTGTATTTCTATTTTGTTTGTTGTAATTTCTCCATTTTCCTTTCTTATTTTGCTAATTTGTGCTCTCTCTTTTTTCTTCTTTGTGAGTTTTGCCAGAGGTTTGTCGATTTTATTTACTTTTTCAAAAAACCAGCTTTTGGTTTGGTTGATTTTTTCTATGGTCTTGTTAATCTCTATTGTATTTAATTCCTCTCTGATCTTTATTATTTCCTTCCTTCTGCTGCTTTTTGGGGCTTTTTGTTCTTCTTTTTCTAATTCATTCAGGTGGTGGGTTAAATTGTTTCTTTGAGATTGTTCTTTTTTGAGGAAGGCCTGTATCGCTATAAACTTCCCTCTTAGCACTGCCTTTGCTGTGTCCCATAGGTTTTGAGTGGTTGTGCTTTCATTATCATTTGTCTCAAGGTATTTTTTAATTTCAGCTTTGATTTCCTCATTGATCCATTGTTTTTTCAATAACATATTGTTTAATCTCCATGCTTTCCTTTTTTTCTCCTTTGTTTCTCTGTTGTTGATTTCCAGTTTCATGGCATTGTGGTCAGTAAAGATGCTTGAGATAATTTCTATCTTCTTAAAATTGTTGAGGTTTCTTTTGTGCCCAAGTACATGATCGATCCTGGAAAATGTTCCATGTGCACTTGAAAAGAATGTATATCCTATTTTTGGGGGGTGTAATGCTCTGAAAATATCCACCAAATCTAGTTTTTCTGTTGTAGTATTTAATTTCTCTGTTGCCTTGTTTATTTTCTGTCTGGAAGATCTGTCTAGTGATGTTAATGCAGTGTTAAAATCTCCAACTATGATTGTATTCCCATCAATATCCCCCTTTATCTCTGTTAGTAATTCTTGTATGTACTTAGGTGCTCCTATATTGGGTGTATATATATTAACGAGTGTAATATCCTCATCTTGTATCACTCCTTTAATCATTATAAAATGTCCTTCTTTATCTTTCTTTATGGCCTTTGTTTTAAAGTCTATTTTGTCTGAAATCAGTACTGCAACACCTGCTTTTTTGGCTTTTCCATTTGCATGGAATATCCTTTTCCATCCTTTCACTCTCAATCTATGTGTCCTTCTCCCTAAAGTGGGTCTCTTGTATGCAGCATATTGAAGGTTCTTGCTTTATTATCCAGTCTGCCACTCTGTGTCTTTTGACTGGAGCATTTAGTCCATTAACATTTACAGTAATTAATGATAGATGTATGTTTATTGCCATTTTGAACTTATCTTTGCAGTTGAATTGGTATATCCTCTTTGTTCCTTTCTTCTTCCTTTTGTGGTTTGGTAATTTTCCTTTGTATTATCATGGATTTTATTTAATTTTTGTGACTCCTTTGTAAATTTTTGGCTTGTGGTTACCCTTTTTTGTAAATCTATCAACCCATTACTATAACTGTTTTTATTAAACTGATAGTAACATGATCTCAAACCCATCCTACTGTTAAAAAAATTTAAAAAAGAAAGAAAAAAAAATTCTATATTTCCCTGCCTCCCTCTCCCACTCTCAGTGATTTGTATGTCTTCTTTTATAATTTCATGTTTACTTTATTTGTAATTCATGAGTTATCACCTTTCCAGTTGTGTGTTTCTCATTTCTGTAGCATCCTGCTGCTTTTCTATTTAGAATAGCCCTTTCAATATTTCTTTTAGCATGGGTTTAGTGTTGCTAAACTCCTGCAGCTTTTTTTTTGTCTGTGAAACTCTTTATTTCTCCTTCTATCCTCAAGGATAGCCTTGCTGGATAAAGGATCCTAGGCTGCATCTTTTTTTCATTCAGGGCTTTGAATATATCTTGCCACTCCCTTCTGGCCTGTAGTGTTTGTGTAGAGAAATCAGCTGAGAGCCTTATGGGGGTTCCCTTGTAACTTACTCTTTGCTTTTCTCTTGCTGCCTTTAGAATCATTTCTTTATCCTTGACTCTGGCCATCTTGATTATGATATGTCTTGGTGTGGGTCTATTTGGGTTCTTCCTATTGGGACCCTCTGAGCTTCCTGTACTTGGATATCTGATTCCTTCTTTAAGTTTGGGAAGTTTTCAGTCATGATTTCTTCAAAAACCTTTTCAATCCCCTTTGATCTTTCTTCTCCTTCTGGGACCCCTATTATGTGAAGATTGGGACGCTTTATATTATCCCGTAGGTCCCTTATGCTATTTTCATTATTTTTTATTTGCTTCTCTTGTAGTTCTTCTGAATGGGTGCTTTCTATTGCCCTGTCTTCTAGATCACTAATTCGTTCCTCTGCATTATCTAGTCAGCTTTTCACAGCTATTAGATCATTCCTCATCTCTGTCAATGAGTTTACCCATTGTACTTGGCTCTTCTTTATAGCTTCAATTTCATTTTTGACATATTTTATATCTCTAAACACTATCTCTTTTAATTCCTTCAGCAATTCGATCACTCCTTTTTTGAAATCTTGATCTAGTAGGCTATTGATGTCTATTTCGTTGATCTTTCTTTCAGGGGATTTCTGTTGTTCTTTTAATTGGGAAAGGTTTTTCTGCTTCTTCATCTTGCTCATACCTCTTTGGCACTGTGGTTATGGAGTATCAGTTGTTTATTTTGGTCCTTAAGGATTTTATCTATCTGATGCCTATTTAGGAATAGAACTTAGGAAAAAAAAGAAAAAAAGAGAGAGAAAGAATTTTAAAAGAAGGGAGAAAGAGGGTTTGAAAACAGTGTATAATGAATAATAGAAGAGTGAGTTGAAGCAGAGTATTAATCAGGTTGAGATGTCCTTTTGAAACCTTTACAAAAAAGGGGGGGGGGAGATGAATAGATGTATTTGAAACCTGTGTCTAATCAATAACAGGACATCAAAACCGAAGAGAAACAGAAATGAATTAACAAGTAAAGATTAAGAGAGTAATAGAAAATAGAACAGGTAAAAACAGATTTAAAAAAAAAAAGGGGGGGGGTGGTGGTTTGTCGGTGTTCTCCTGGAGTCTGTGTGCTTTTAACGTGAAGTCTTTCTGTCTTCGTCCTGTTTTGGAAGCTCAGCTTGCTGTTTTCAGAGGCCCTCCATTGGCGCCCTCTTCTGTGCTGCTCCCAGCACCTGTTGGCAAGCAGATCGCGCCTCCTCCTAACACTGGGTCAGGTGCAGCTCTCTGCTGTGGGCGGGCGGGTCGCTGCCCCTCCAGATGCCGCAGTCAGATGTTGCAGACTGGCCGGGTAGGGGGGCGGGTCGTGCCCCCTCCCAGCACCTCGGTCAGGGGCTGTGTTCCTGCCCGAAAGGCGGGGGGGCCGCTCTCCCTCTCCCTGCGCCGCCGGTAGTTCCGCTGCTCTGTGCGGCTGCGCGCCCCTGGTCGGCGCCCCGCCCTGGTCGGCGCTCCGAGGGTGGGCTCGGGGAAGACCGAGGGACAGCCCTGTCCCTGCTCCGAGCCAAAACCCAGCTCCTTGTTTGTCTTTGTGGAGCAAGTTCTCTGAGGGACCAGGATGGAAGGATCCTATCTGCCCTGGGCTGCAGGCCAGTCTCAGTCTGGCCTTTGAGGCTGCTAAGCCCTTCGGTGCGGATGCAGGTTTCGTCCCCGCCCCCGCCTGAGTGCTCAGCGCGGAGGATATGGCGGCTGTGCCTGAGCCCCGCCTCTCTTCCCCTGAAAACTTTCCGCGGGTTTTCAGAGATGGGGGTGTGCACCCTTCCCCCGAGAGCACATCAACCTTGCTGTTTTATGGAGGGCTCAGGTTGTTCTGCCCTGTGCACCCACAGCCACGGCGCGCAGCCCCTTGCGTTCCCCTGGGGCTGCCTCCGTGCAGCCATTTCCGCCCTCCGCCGGGCTTGTGCAGCCTGGCCCTGCCCGCGGCTGCCGGTCCGCGTCTCAGGCTGGGTGTCGGGGGGGACGCTCTGTGCCCGTTTAACTTAGTTCTGTTAGTCAAGGGCTGCTCTGTACAGATCCGAGCCTCGGAGGCTCCCCCTCCGTCCCGCTGGCCTCTCAGTTGGAGAGGGGAGACCCAGCGAGCGAGCGCCAGTCCTCCTTTGCCGCTCCCTCCCCGCGGGACCCTTCCCGTGCTGCTTTGCCTTTTGTTCTTTCTTTTTTCCTTTTCTCCTACCAGATTTTTGGCGTCTTTATCTTTTGAAGAGGGCGATGTTCTGTCGGAGTTCCACAGGTGCTCTGGTTGGCTGAGTGGGTCTGTAGATGTGGGTCTTGGTGTATTTGTGGGAGAGGGTGACCTGCGAGCGTCCTTCTACTCTGCCATCTTCTCCGTCTCCTCCTAAAGAAAATATTTTTAATTGGAGAATGATCCTCAAGGAATTTTTTTCAAAACATGTTTTATGATTGCATTTTTAGATGGATTTTGAGAGAAGACATTTACTTGATGTGGACCAATAGAAATACCTATTTTTTAAATGAATACGATATACGCAGTTAGATTTAACGATAATGTAAGAGGTTGCTTAACTGTATTTTGCTTAAGCATCAAATTTTAAGAACTTTTGAATAGACTGCATTATTCACTGGTCAGTTATGATATTGTAACATGAATGCATTAGCTATTGAGCTATTGTACATACTAGACGTGGAAAAGATGTAAGTGAACTAAAATTCTGAATGGGTCTATTTTAGTTTTTTGAGACAGGAAATCTTCCTGTTATGTGTTTTCTTTGATGTAAGATATAGGCAAATGGAATTATGGAAATATGAACTGCCCCATCAAGCATAAAACTCTAAGGAGAAAGCACACTTAAAGTAGAATTTAGAATTAACTTAAAGATTAAAAGTGTGTGTAACTATTTTAATCTTTTACACACACACACACACACACATGCTCAACTGAGTTTATTGGCACTATCACAATTTTTTCCAAAGTTCATCAACAACTTTTCTGTGAAATGATAGGTACCTTTTTCTTGCTTTCTAATGGGAAGTGCTTGAAAAATATCCTTGGGTTGTAATCACTTAATTTATTGGATTGAGTCAAGTATGGGTCTTGCTTCTAGATATCTGAAAGTCACACAACTGTGCTTAAGTTTATTACAGAAGAATCACAAACCACAGCATTGAATCCAGATTATTCCATATTTATTAAGAAAAGGAATAGTACTTTTCTGAAAATTATGTAGGATAGTTGGTTTTCTCAACAATGCGTTCCAAAATATATGAAAATCAATAAGATAATCTATATTCAGTACTTGGTACATAGTCATTTCTCAGCTGATTTATTGACATTTTAATCTATGCTAAGATAGGTAACATACTGACACCAACCAATTAGCGTGAGGTCTGTCAAACATCACTTGAATCTGTACTCGGGTGTGTCACCTGTAGATTAGAATCAATGGTGACCTTTTTGTTAATGGGAGGAGAGGAAAAAAGCTTGGTTCTTAGTCACCCCCCCCAAAAAATGAATTTTTAATGAGAGAGTAATATAAACAGAAGATTTTATTAGTAAAATAAAACGGTAGTAAAACTTAGTACACCCCCGAGAACTGGGAGGGGCCCAAGCCAAGAGAGGAAAAATGGCTCCGCTCCTTTGTTTCTGCTGTCTTACATCCTGGCTTAGGGGGTATTTTCGTGATTGATTGATTGGTGGCTCACGTTCCTTGTGCTCAGGCACGCACATCTCTTTTGCGCATGCTCTTACCCATGATGCGCACAGAGAAACCTACGGGAGGGGGCTCAAACTCCTATATGTTAATTACATTATAATGAGCATTGGGTCAAATGAAGCCAGGTCTGAGTCTACTGAGCAGCTGCAGCGTTTGATTCTAGCAGACTTCCTTGCTGGCCCTCATTTAGAGAAAGTAAGAGTTTTTGGAGCCCCTTATCCTTAGTGCAGGCGTACTGTTACCTTCTGGGTTGATCCTTCCCCCTTCCTCTCCCTTTGCCCAGTGCTCATTTCTATCTAACTGCCTAACACTTTGAAAGTAAAAACACAATGTGAGAATATTTATATGTTTAGATTTTTGTTAGAGGAACATCTAGGTGCAACCTGAATCTTTGAGGAAAAGAATCCAGTGAATAACAAAATTTTCTTATTTTGTAGTAAAGACCCTGGAATTGGGTGTGGTGGTAGGTAGCATACTTAATTAACTGCTCAGAGTGTGCTAGTCAGACACATGGGGTTTGACCTTGAGTCTAATAGTAGCTAAAGTGTGCAGGGGCCTCAGATTACAGATTTATCTAATTTATCCGTTCACCTTAAATCCTGCTGCTAGCAGATGCCGAGCCTGGACAGTTACTCACCATCCATCCCCTCCACTCCCCAATTCCTCTATGACCAAATCCTTGAGAAAAAAATCTGGTGCCCTCCTTTGTGGAACACAACAAATCTCCAAACCAGTCCAGTGTCTCTCAACTTTGGCGGTGCATTAGATTCACTTGTAATATGTTAATATGTTTTTAAAAATTGTCTGGGCTCCACTCCAGAGAAGAACTAATTGAGAGTGGGGGGTGGGAGGGCCTTGGGCATTGGATTTTTTAAAAAAAAGTTTTCCAGGTGATTCCTAGGCATAAGTGGGAAGGGGAGTGGGGTCGGGGAGGAGTTGATCATTGAGTGTTTGCCCCCTTTCAGCCTCCCCTGCCTACTAACTACTTGGCTTTTGCCTTTTCTGTGATAGTGATCAAAGTTCTGTGATGTAGGAAATTAGAGTTGTTAGAAGGGCGAGACTGATTTACCCTGGAATGAGAAACCTAGGATGGAGAAGCAATAATGAGTAGATTAAAAGGTTGGTGGGTAGGCAGGCAAGGCAGAAAATGCCATTACTCAAGTATTTCAGGCTGGAAAGCTAGGAGAAGTTTAGATAAAGAGAGAATTTGGGACATCTCTAGGCATATTACAAACAATTCAGGAAGTCAGATTTCAAGAAGGTTTGCCTTGTTTTATGAATAGAAATTCTCTATTTTGTTCTTTGGGGGACTAAGAAAAAATGAAATTGCTAGTCTAATGTTTCTTTAAATGTGACACAGACCTGACATGGAGTCATGATGTAGTTCACCTTTATAAAGCTTATATCAGATTGTGCAAAGCGTAAAATAGGAGATTCAAATTAAATGCTAAAAAACTTCCATCTGTCCAAGCATTCTGATTTTAATAGTTGCAAGCTCCAGCTGTAGTTATCCTCAAGGTTTAAATGAGAATTCAACTGAAATAAAATTTAATGTTCAAGTGTAAAACTTCCTGCAGTGGCCAAGGGTTAGATTTTATCACTCAGAGGGGAGCTTTTGGACCTACACCTCCTAAAATTTGCCTTATCAACATAACCAATAGGGAAATCTTTTTCTGAGGCAAAAAAACAAGCTATAGATCTGAAATGAAATAGATTATCAAAATGTTGAAGAGGGAGATAAAAAAAAAAAGCCAAAGAGGGAAATTGGGTATTTTTTTTTCCTTGAGTGTTACTTCCAATTGTGTTTTTCAATATCCGAGACCAATTTGGAAGTCACATAGTAGCTATGAACAAAAGTGATATGACTGCTTGAGTTGGTGATTGCAAAGTGACAAAACTCCGCCCTCTATAGTCAGTCTGAAATAGTGACTTTCCAAAATTAGAACGCTTGATGGGAAAGTTAGAAACGGGGGGAAATTGAGCAAAATAAAAGCAAGTGGGTTTTTTGTGGATCTGGTTTCCCTTTGTGTTTGAGAGCGCCACAGACCGAAGGGCTGTTGCTGCCAGCGTGGCTTTCACACCTGATCTTGTCTGATCAGCTGTCTTTTAGCTGAGTTCTGCCTCTAGACTTCCTAGTGCTCTTCACCCTCTGGGGCACGTGGTACCTTTGCTGCTTTAAAGAAATTGTGTGTTGGAGTTTTCTCTGTCCGCTATACACCCCTGTATGGCACAGTGTCTCATTTCATCTTTCTTTCACTTAATCGGCCCTATTTAAATTGAGCTCCCTATTGGCATGTGTGCCAGACCACTATACTAGTCTCAGGTTTTAAAGGTTTAGTTACATAGCCAATTATTTCTGCAATCCTTTTTGGGGTATTTGCCTAGTCCTGATTGTTGAGATTTTTCTGGAAGCATGTCATACAGCTAAGCTAACCTTTGTAAGATTAATCCAAAACATACTACAGCAGTTCAGCAGATAACAAGGTGCAGTGATATTATTATTGTGCTTAAGGAGTTTTCAATTTAGAAATTGAAGTAAGGCAGAAGGTGAAGAGCTTCTTAAACTACATAAGCTTTTCAAAGACCTACATGCTCTGTAATCAAGTCCTAAAATGATCTGTCTGTACTGTTTTTTAAAAGTAGAATTAATAAATTATTTGTTCTCCATGGGTGTTTTCCATTGGAGATTTCATGGTCTTTTTAGACAGACTCACTTTTATTCAAAGTAACAAAAATATGTTAAGTGCCAACTAAGCATATAGTACTGCCAAGGACACGGTGGCATTCAGAGATGGTCGTGCACCCTCCTGATGATACTCCCATTAAAGTAATGAAACAGAAATACATATAACTGTAAATAAGGGCCCCAGAGTCAGTGATGAATGTGAAAGTCATGAATCATAAATTTTATTTTTTTAAATTTCATAAATATTTCCTGAATTTCTGTGTGCATGGCTTTGTGTGTGTTGCACTGTCTTTCAGCAAGTCCAGTGCAGTCCATTTTGTTCTGAACAGGGTGGTGTATGTTTGGTTGGGTCCCAGATAAGGTCATTGGCTTGTTTATAAGGTCTTCTAATGCAAAAGGCAAACAACAAAATTAAGCAAAATACAAAATAAGATACTAATTAAACACACGCACACACACACACACACACACACACAAAACCGTGTTTCTGTGTTAGGCCTGATATGTTTAGTGAAATATTAATAAAAAATGAAATGCCATATGATGTATCTCCACTGTGTTAAAATACTGTAAGGAGCACCTTAGGAGAAGTACAAACAAAGGGCTGTGTGGGGTTTAAAGGAGAAAAAGCTCATGCCATAATAAAGCATTCAGAAAGAAACTTCATAAAGAAAATTGAATTTAAGGTTTTAAGAACAGATTTGATTTGACAAACTAAGAGTGTTCCCAGTCTGGGCAAAGCATACAGCTTGAGGGAAAAAAAAGCCAAAATATGTTTAAATGCATTGTAACCAGTCCTTTCTATCAGAAGTTTGAGTATGAGGTGGACATTATGAGGTGATTAGATTATGTCCAGAAAGGCAAATTGGCCCTTTTTACAAGGGAGAGAGGGTTACACTTATCTGGAAAGGCCACTGGGAGGAGAAGGCCTTAGTTTTATTTTACAACTCCTATTAGTCAGCTGAGTTCTCATAAAAAACTAGGAAGACTTGAAACACAAGTAGATTGTGTTGGATTATGATGGAAAGTAGGAAAGCTGGGACTGGGAGAGTAGTATTGGAAACAATAGAGGAAAGACTCAAGAAATGTGTGGATTTTGTCTCATACTGATGTGATTGACACTGATGAAGGGAGAAAAAGATCTGCATCTGATGACTTTGGGTCAACTAAAGTTTCTAGAGTAATGGTAGACAGTTCTTTGGTTGGATGTATACAGTATATAGTGTATAATACACACACACAGATAATAACTATTAAACCTGGTAATGCTTATAAAATAACCCTTCTTCATAGTATTTTTCCATTTACCCAGGATTGATTTAAAGCATCAATTAAGTAATGTTCCAAATGTTTATTCCTTAGTGGCATGTGATACATTCCTTTTGCCGTATTATGAGCATCTCATGTGGCATTACCTGAGTACTTATGTCTCTATGTTGTATCTAGATTAAATGTGTAATTTTATGTGGTTTGCATTGCAGCCTCTGTCTTGAAGTTAAAATCCTAACAGAGGGGCTTATAATCCTTTTTAAGTGATGAAATTTGTTAGTGAGCCTTTTAAATCTAGAATGTAATTAAGTTCATCACAATTACTTCAGATCAATAGTTCATCTGTGATTATGCTGAATGTGTTTTAGGAATGCGTTGTGCCATTATTATTATTAATTCTGTGTATTACCTAGTAGAGAAAGAAGGTCATTACAAATGTGTGTTTGCATCCATCCATACTTCTGTCCTAATTCACCTCATCTTTTAACCAAATCAGATTTGTTTGGGCTTCTCAGGGTAAAAAAAAACCGGAACAACAACAACAACAAAAACTACACTAATTTAAAAAGGGCAGAGGGACGGTATAGCTCAGTGGTAGAATGCATGCCTGCCATGCGGGGGGTCCTAGATTCACTCCCCAGTACCTCCATTAAAGATAAATAAAAACCTAATTACTTCCCCCCAAAATAAAAACAAAATAAGTTGTTTTTTTTTTTAAATTGAAAAGGGCACTCTTTTCTCATTATTTATGAAGAATATAAATTTTCACGTTTGTATCAATTTATCTTTTTCTGGAAATGCAGTTCTGGGCCTTGTTTGAGTTTTCCCTCCATCTCTAAACTCTTTTTTTTTTTTTTTCATTCTTAATTGCAATAATAAAATTAAAATGCCTGTAATTTATAATCATTGATTGAATAAAATCAACTGTCATTATTTTCTCTTAGGCAAAATTGAAAAAAATACAGATACCCTGGAGAAGAGTTGGAGTAGCCAACATCAATATTAGACATTTTACATATATATACGTATATATATATAATAAAACTTAGACGAGATAAACAAATGTTTGTCATAGCTCACTATATAAGTTTCTCTTCTCTGTGATTGGGGAAGTCAGGAAAATACAGTCATTTTTTATGTATATAAAAGCAATGCATCTCATTCTGCACGTGCTTGTTAACAATTAACCTCTTAGAAATATTAGAATACCGATGTTCACTTAAAAAATAATATAACCCTGTAAATCATATCATAGTATATGTGGTGTATTTTTTTTCTGATCGCTTTCCCAGTAAATATAGATTGCCTATAGTTGGATTCATGCTATGTCTGAATTATAACTTATTTATCACTCCAATTATATTCTAAACGGATACAGATAAATTTTTAATTAACTTGCAGTGTTTAGTTTAATCTTCAAGTACCTCTAGTGCTCACCATGCAACGCTAGATATTCTGACATGAGCTAAGGTTTCTAATATATGCAGGGCACTTAAATAACATACTTTCATGAATTTGATGCTTTTCCAATGCCGTGATGGCAATAGGAACTGTGGCTTCTGTTTACCCATATGGCCCTTAAGTAGCAGATGCTTAGAGAAATTGATGAAAGGTGTGAGTCATACTATCTGCAGAAATTTCCTAATTCTTTTTCCCATTTTGTCAAAACATTACATTAAAGAATGATAGTTTATGGGTAACAAAATAAACTCTACGTTTCAAAAGTCTGTCATATTTTTCTGCTTAATATCTCTTTTCTGCCAAAATCTGTTAACACTTAAGTTAAAAAGCTGATAGGGTGTTGTCTCATTGTTTACAAATGTCAAATTTATAAAGCCGACTTGATTATTTTCCCATCTCATTATAGAATTTCATGTAAACATGTCTAGAAATCAGCATCTTGGAAGCATGTTACATTGTAACTTAATTAATATGACTCTTAAACATTGATTACAACCCGCAGTATGAAATAAATTTTACATTGTGATCCAGGCAATGCAAGAGTATATTTTCGATAGATATCAGCAACTAAAAGAAAAATTTCACAAAGCAGTGTTACAATGTACTCCTGTATTTTGTCTTCCAATTTTATTTTTTAAAAATTAACCTTTATAATCCTATTTTGTGTAAAATGCAAGCACATTCATAGGTAAGTGTATGTTCTTTTGTTAGCTTTCCATATTTTGCTTAAGATGTTTGTATTACTGTACCTTTCATGAATTAGGATTTTAAAAATACTTTATTTTAAAAGAGAACACAAAATATTTTTTAAAATTTTATTCATAGTTCATTATAATGAGGAAAAATGTCTTTTTACTTCATAATCTTCAATAATTCATGAAACCACTGGAAATTCCATAAACAGTGTGTTGAGAGCTAGAGATAGACTTGATATACATTTGTTTTCATTCATATTTAAGATTGTGTGCTGCCTGTGTGATATCAACATGATGAGCAATCTAGAAATTAATTTAAATATTATTTTTTTTCCCTTTTTGGCTTCTATCCAATTAAGGTAGCATTTATTTAAATTTATAAAGCAGAAATTTTTTTGGCTGGCTATTTGATCAGTATAGTCAATCAAATGTCAATTTTGTTAAATTGAAAACTGCTCTTTCCAAAATCACTTTGTAATTATGTTTTTTTACATAATTGGTCATGTTCAACTCAGATTAGTCTGATCATAAGTCTTTATGTTGGTTAGACATATAGAAGAAAATTACAGTTCTTTTCTGATTAGCACTCCTACGTTTTAAGTCAATGCTAGACTTGGGACATCATGGAAGCTTCAATTCTGTATCTATAAAAATGTGCATATTCTCAATGCTTTGCTCAGGGCTTTTGATTTACTAACCTAGTTAGTCTCTCTCTGTAGGATTGCTAGGGCTTACTCTGTTCTTACTCACCATCTCCCACCCAAGGCGACCATTTTCTTCTATTTCCATGTTTAAGAAAAAGATATACTTCTTAAGAAAAGCATTCAAAACACCTCATTTGGGACAGAGTTTTTTTGTTTTTTTGGTTTTTTTTAAAGGGAAGATCAATCCCAGTTCTTATCAGAAAAACAAACAAACAAAAAGATTTACATGAAGAATGAAATGAAATGTTCCCCTGGCAGGAATACACAGAGGGCTATTTATCTTGCACTAGTCCGGGTACCTTCTATGCTTTTTCTCTTTGAAAAGGCCCTTCAGGGTTTCATTGATTCCCTAGAAGGTAAAATTGCCTTCACCCTCTGAAATCTCTCATAATATCCGTTTGCAGAAATATTGTTATCTGATCTTATGTTGTCTGTTCTCTAGAGTTTCGTTGGTACAACAGCAAATTTTCTTGTTTCACATATTTTGGCGGAAGTTAACTCAAGAAAACTTGCCCTGAATTGACTTTGTAACATTTCTATACACGAGGGGGAAGGGAGACTCTCTTATGAGGATTTTTAAAAGGTTTTCGTGTTAAACACCATGAAAATCAAATGACCTGGTCCATGAGACAAGTTGTTTTATTTAAATAGATTTTTTTTTGAACACTAGAATATACTCCAAAGGACAAAGGATTCCTTTCTACTTACAAAATCAGTTTCTAATTTTGTGTGTAAAACCTAATATGGGATCTCAAAACTGGGTCTGCATGGGAGGAATAAAGACATTTCTAAAGAAGTATTAAAAGTAATAGTACCCCTTACTTCATCTTTAATGAGTCTTCCTTCGACAGTTTATACTTTAGAAGTCCTGAAGCACAATATTACACACACACACACACACACACACACAATGTATCATACATATCTTGCAATGCCTTAAGATAAAGTAAATAGAACCTCTGTCGTCAGGAAGCTTATTAGTCAAATGTAAGAAAACCACATAAACAGATGAGTGTGAAACAAGTGTATGAGTGGTTGGAAGAACAGAGACTCCCTGGTCTTGGTGGGAAGAGGGCAGGATGTGAGGCTGAGGTGAGGAGTGGGACATCAGGAAAGTCCTTCCGGGGAAACTGAGTCATGGTGGAGTTTAGGTCCTGCAGTTTGAAAGTGAGAATTTTTCCTAAGTCTACATAGGCCCTCAAAACTTGGGTCACTATAAGATTGTGGATTATGTGTTTACTCTCAAACATCATTGCCACTAATACCAGTAGTGATACAGAGCCAGCTAAACAACAGATGGCTATTGTATCCCAGATGCATTTATAGAAAAATTACAAAAAGGACAGTCTAAACTATGTAGTCAGTATCTTTTATGGGCTTGATCATTCACATAAAACCATGATCTAGATTTTAAAATAAAGCCTACAGACATTTATGCTGCATGAATTGAGAACTACATTTAGATCTGTCTGCCTAAGTTGCCTGGCATCAGCTCCCCCCGCCACAGACATATACGCTGTACACACAAACCAGTCTGCAGTGACCTGCCAGCGACCTGAAAACTTCCTCCTTGATCAGAACCTTAATTAAAATATAAAGTGGCTCTATGGCCCCAGCTGTAGCACATCTGCGTTTCCTGGAAGCAGTGATGCAAAAATATATTTTCTCTTCTAACATATAATTATGAGTTGATTTTTTTTCTTTTCTTTTCTTCTTTTTTTCTTTTTTTTGTCAGCTAGTAGACACACATCACAGGTCTGAAGGAATGAGAACTAAAACCAACTTTTTTGAGAGTAGGTAGAGTTTTTTCAGACGTTTAGGTCTTTCCTGATGAGAGAAGCCTGGGCAGAATGCTGTTTTTAGAGGCTCCAGGGAAAGCAGGAAGCTCTGTGAACATTTGAATGGTTGGGAAGCATGAGAAGGGGGAGGAGAAGTGAGCAAAGGGCAGGAGGAGATGCTGAAGACCTACTTCTTGGAGCTGCCTCAGGTTAACCCTCTGAATTCTTGGCTTTGGAGAATCACTGGAATCACTGTCAAATTACCACGTACAGGAGGTGGGGTGCGTCAAGCTGTTCGCTGTGGTTCAGGCTTCACAGTCAGCCAAGTAGGTAAAGAAAGAAAAAAAATGTGAAAGGCTTTTTAAAAGGACGTTTTTGTGCGAGGACACAGGGTGTGAAGGGAGAGGCAGAGGGTTAGGGAACACTGAAAAGGACTCCTGTAATATGCAGTTGGTGTCCTTGACTCATGAGCTAGGGGAGTGCAGCCCTGAGCAGTGGCTGTCCTGTGGTGGTGATTCTTACAGCAGCAGCCCGGACATATCCCGTAGCAGCAGGAGGGAAAAATAACATCTCTCCTCTGATTGAAGTGGTGAGGGGATTTGTGGAAGAGGAGCACAAGTGCCCGAATTAGAAGGAGATGGGGATCATCAGTTGAAATCCATTCTCTTTAGAGAGAAAAAATTCTCTGATGAGTGCAAGGAACTGGGGTCTGGCTTCCCTCTTTTATAGCTTATCTTAGAAATGATACCCTTGCTTGCCTATTAAAAAAAGAAAGAAAGAACATTTGAGGCTTAATTCAGAATGACATCCCCATTTAGGCCATAAATGTTTGAAGCTTCAACTTAAAATCAAACTCATCTTCCGACTCTCCACAACGCGAACCACCCCAGGGCACTCCAAGTGTTTTTATATATATAAATTGCCTTTACTGTACAAAAGTTTTAAAAATTCAGCCTTTGTGTCACAAAGGAATAGGAAGGTATTAAAAGGGTGGTAATCTCTGCAAAAGCTTTAAATTCGACTTATGTCAGGCAAACACAATTTAGTTCATATGTCTTATGTATCTAAGTCTCTTTAAAAAAAAAAAGAAAAAGAAAACTCATTATGCCCCATGGAAAGCAATTTATAATGAGACCATCGCCAGTAATTGTTTGTTTTAGGCTGTGAAGGAGTGGAGCACTTTCCTGCCTGGATGGAATCAACTAAAAATAACCATGTTTTTTTCTACATTTGCAAACAGGATAGGCTGTAGTGAATAAGCTGCCAATATAAGCCATTCCATTCCAAAACAGACATTTTGATGAATTAAGAATAACACGGAATATGGCAATATTTTTCAGGTTCAACAACTTGTGCAATTTAGTGGCTTTTACGTCAAATTTCAAAGAGTACTCTATTTTAATAAGAATGTTTAACTTTGAATAACTTTATTGCCTATCTCCAGATATGTACCCCAACTTTTCCAGACATGACCTAACCCATCTGTAATTAACATGCCTGATGTAGATGTGGCGGTCTGTCTCCTTAATTTAGTAGACAGTTAATGCCCCACCTCTTGGGATCCAGCTATCTGACAGCCTGCCTTTCTTGACAGAGCTGAGAGGTGATATTTAAACAATAAAATATGCACAATCAACATTGCACCCACAAAGTCCGTGCCACAAAGCAAATGCATTTTTTTCTTACGAGTGAACCCTTAGAATCTACAAAGTCTTATTTTACTGACAATTTTAACAAGCTTAGTTACCTGGTTGCCAAACCCACTGCCTATTAGGAGGCAGCAATTAGAAAAGGGAGTAGGGCTGCTAGGACTAGCACAATGATAGCAGTGAAAAGTGACAACAAGGTAGCTGACAGAAAATCTATTAAAAGCCCACACAGAAACTCAAAGCACAAGAACTGAGCTATTTAGTAAGGGTAAACAGACCTACAAACTTTTATAATCCCTCAGAGCATCACCATACACTAATTGGTACTCCTAATCATGGCCATTGGTCATTAAGAAAATGTGACATTAGGTCCAGTAGTTTGATCATTCTTAAGAAAATTTTAAAAAGTGCATAATTTGTTTATGAAAGATTTTCATCTAAAACACCCATCTTTAAAAATAAAAAGAGGTTTGGAAGCCTAAACCTTTAGCCATCATGCTTTTTTTTGGTCCATTTTGCAAATTCATTATCCAGTATTACAAGTGAGTCCCATCCCACTTACAAAATTAAGCAAGCAGTATAAGAATATATTTGGTAATGAGACTGTCCAAGCTTCAAAATCATTTAAAGTCAGTGGAGGTTTTAACATGGCTTCTTGTGTTTAGGTGGCTAAATGTGTTGAAAAAATTTTGGGATATGACTGAGGTTGCAGGTGCAATTCCCTTATGGGTCTGATGTCCTTATCTTGTGCCTCTGTTGATCCCTAAAATGGCACAAAAAAATTAAACCCCTCTCTGCCTCCAGAAAAATAACCGCAGCTTTTGTTCCTTGGGATATTGTGGACACATTTGGACAAGAATGTACATCCTGAGAGAAATTATATTTTTGATTCTCCATAAAGAAAGAAAGACATTCTTTAGAAAAGAGAGAGACTTACAGATACTTAGAGTCACGTTCTCAGATAACTAAACTTGTTGAAGAGTTCTTGGTTTACCAAGATACTAACATTTAGAGGACCAATTGGATTTCTCACATTTTTTTAAATGACTGAGCATAGAGAGAAGAAAGAAATCTTGGTATATATTTATTATATTGTGATTTAAACTTTGTTATCAAATACTATTGGTTACCTAGTTTATAATAGTGATAACTCATCACTTACTTTTATTAATTTCTGTCTTTATATTTTTGTTGTTTTGTTGAGTATTTTAATTACAGGAGCATTAAGTACCCCACATGGGTTTTAACTATTGAAGTAATTATGTGTCATTAATTTCAGTGGCAATTTTTAAAACTGAAGTATAGTCAGTTACAATGTGTCAATTTCAGGTATACAGCATAATGTTTCAGTCATGTACATACATACATATATTCATTTTCATATTCTTTTTCATTATAGGTTATTACAAGATACAGAATAAAGTTCCCTGTACTATACAGAAGAGATTTGTTTTTTATCTGTTTTATATATAGTAGTTAATATTTGCAAATCTCGAACTCTCAATTTATTCCTTCCCACTCCCTTTCCCCCAGGTAACCGAAAAAGGTATTTCATGCAAATGGAAATGACAAAAAAAAAAAAAAAAAACAGGAGTAGCAATACTCATATCAGACAAAATAGACTTTAAAACAAAGGCCATAAAAAAGATAAAGAAGGACACTATATAACTGTGTTTTTACCAATAATTGCCCCTAGGTTTTTAGAAACAAATTACCAGGAGATGAGGAGAAGGTTGTAGACATTTTAGTGTGCATTCTGGTTATACCGTGTTTAACGGGAGATAAATTTCACATATTAGTCACAGAATAACTTAATTTGAGAAGGAAAGGGTATTAATATTTATTGAGAAAGTGATATGTGCCAGATTCTCTTTAGTTGGTTTATAGAGGCTATTTAATGTTTTCATCATAACAGTTATTTGAGACAGACATTATTCGGCTTTAAAAAAGACTCAAAATCTCTATTTATAGAAAGTAGAACACTTAGGATATAAGGCCATGTCTATCCCCAAAGCAGGTGCTTTTTCAGTTATATGATGCTGTCTTCTGGCATTAATTGTTAATTGTCCTATGTGGTAGATTATTGACTAGAATAATTTAAATTCAGGGAAAGAAATTAGATGACAGATACTTTTTGACAATAAGGCAAAAATCATGTATTTTCTTTGCTGTGTAGCTCAAGCTTGTTGCATATTTGTTACTAATTATGCATTTATCTTTATTTCTTTCCAAAGTACCAACATTTGGAAGTGTGTGTTCATTATGAGTTTCTTTACATACTGTTTTTATAAATAGTGAGTTTTTATGTAGTCTACCTAGCAGGACCATTTCTTCTCCCTTTCTGTCTTTAATATGTGCTTGGAGTTGGTCAGTGGCATTTGAGTTCGTGTGTTTGTGGAATGTGAATATGAATATCATCATATAGCTAAAATTTTCAATCACTTCATTTGTTCTAGAGTGCACTAAACTATGATTTAATGGGAAATTAAACTGCTTTCTTGCAGGTTTAACCATAAAATGCTTTAGATTTATTTCAAGGCACAGCTTGTGCTAGACCAAACCTAACTCTAGTCTAATGGAGTCCAGCCTTTCATTTTATTTTCATAATCCCTCCATATTTTTACAAAATAAAAAAGCTAAACAATATGATAAGGAAAGATTTGGATATTTCAGTAAGACTACAGCTGATATCAAATATTTATCCAAAAGTGTCAGCGGTATTGGTTTTCAAGACTTTTAACCTTTTAAATTCTATATGGTTTAGGTATGTTTATGATGCAAAAATAAAGGGATCTTGAAAAACTAAAAGCATCTATGCCATTCATTTGTATTCACATCCATCTCATTTAAAAGAAAGAACATAAAAGAAAAAAACTACACTATGAATTGAAACGGTTTAAGGATTTAACCAGACTATTCTATGTTCAGGGTATGATTTCTTCCATAGATACATTTTATGTTGTATCAAAGCCCATTTTAAAGTTATTTGTTGGAAATAATGAACTGGACAACATTCGTTTTAAAATATCTTAATATTTATCTGCTAGTTTTGAAAGAGGTTTCTGATATTAGAGTTAAATTATTTTATCGTAACTTCAGAATTAGTTGTTAAGAGTAGCTTCTCTGAATTTCTCATTGCCTAAATTTAAATGTGGTTCTGACTTTGAGGCTTTTGTGAATTTAATATAGGAAAAGTAATTTATTATTAAAATTAAGGTCACATTAAATAAAAAAGAGTAGCTTCTCTGGGCCATCCAGGAAGGTCACACATACAGACATATTTAGAAGGTAAAATCTTATAAGGATAGCATGTTTTCAACTCTTAACCCCTACAAAATGGGGTTTCTAATTTAAAACATATTCTCCTCTAAATACATTGAACCGCCTTCCCCCAGCCTCACCCCATCATGCACACACATGCTCAGTATTGAGGGAGACTCACAAGCATGTCCCCCTGTCGTCTTCTGTCAGTAGGACTTGTTTTGCATTGGGTAAGTGTTTCGTCCACGAGAATCCTTTGTGGCAGATGTAGTCAATTACAGAGAAGCAAATTTAGAATTTATTTTAGCATAAATAGTATAGGAACATATGTTATAATGAACACCTTAATAATCATTGGGTTATCAGTTGGTAAGAGAATTGTACTCAAGGTAAAGAGGTTTTGGAGTGGGAAACTGGAGAGAGATTTACCCCAAGGGACTCCCCAGAGAGAGAGGAAGTCTTGGTAGAACCAGAGAGACTGTGAGCAAAGGGATGAATTCGGGAACTAGGAATCTCAGGTGCCTGTTTCAGGGAGTCTGTGTGTGGGAAAGACAGAAGACACATCTGAGATGTTTCACTAATTTCATAATTTGGCCTAAATTTTTTTTCCACCTTTAAAAAAAAAGGTGATTAAGAAACATATGTGAATTTACCATCTTAACCATTTTTAAGTGTATACAGTTTGGTGGTAAGTATATTCACATTGTGAAATGGGTCTCCAGGACTTTTTCATATTACAGCTGAAACTCTAAACCCATTAAACAACAACTTCCCTTTTCCTCCCCAACCCCATCTACCTAGGTCCCCAATAACCACTGTTTTACTTTTCATTTTTATTAGTTTGACTACTGTAGGTACCTTGGGTAAGCAGACTCATAAAGTATTTGTCTCTTTGTGACTGGCTTATTTCACTTCGCATGATGTCCTCAAGTTCACCCGTGTTGTACAGTGGTGCCCAGTTTTAACATTAATGGAACTTAAGTCATCTGACTTGCCTTATATCTTGTTACATAGGCCATAGCAGTTGTGTGTGTGCACGCGAGTGTGTGTGCATGCTATACATTTAGATGTTAGTAATTTGGATTATAAAACTTTCCATTTATTAAAATACTCATATAATATTAAATGTTGTGAACACTTCAGAGAATTTCCCCCTCTAAGTTCTGAAATATTCCTTGTAGATAAAGTGGGAAAAGATTGTGTTCTCTGTATAAATTAGTTTTATTAATTTTCAACATTGTTGGTCCTTTGTCTAACTTGAATCACTTACCAAATCTGGTCTCACCCTGCTCTGTAAGAAACATTAAGGAGAAATTGCCATCTCACTTTTGTTTTATATAATCACTCGGTTAATCCATCCCAACTTTATCCTCATCTGTAGGCACAAAGATTTTCTGTGGTGACTTTAACCTGTTCAGAAAGCCTTAACCTCACAATTTTTCTTAGGTGTAATTTGAAAACGATTTCATTGATTTATATTTGTCTATATTCATCGGATATAAAAAGGAAAACAGTATTTTTAGGTAAGGATTTATCAGAGTCAACTGCATTTATAACAACTTTTATTTCTGTCTCATTCTTTAAAAACTCTACTAATATATTTTTTTTAAATGCTAGTCCTCTTAGGTCTCTCATTATTTCTTTGTTTTCTGTTTCTTCCATCAATGTAATACTGGTATTTCATTTGTTTAGCCAGGAGCAAAAACCTCTTGTGTTTTTGCTGTCCCATTCTGTGTTCAGTAGCACTGTGTGTGAAGCCCCCTGGGTCTATGGTTACGACTTTTCTCTCTCCCTATGGGTACTTGCAGTATTTACCAGCCTGTTATCATTTGCTGCATTCACTTGTATTCAGCTTACTACCTATTTCAGATTTCCGTATAATTCTTAAATTAAAAATAAGTCTTCTTTTTTTCCTCCAAACTATCTGGCATTAGAAATTCACTTCACTGGAATTTTAAAAAATGATTATTTATTGTTAACAGATTATGATCAAGATTTCAGATACTACTGTAGGTCAGAATCCTGAAACTAATTTTTTTTCTGAAAATGCTTTGCTAAATTTTTGCTTAATTTCTTACTCCCTTGCTGAGCAATTGGATTTGATTTAAATGATTTTTTGCAGTTCTTTAACACATAGGGTATATTTTGTCCTTGAAAACCTTCCCAAAATAAAATTCACAGAAAACAAAAACTTTATATACCGTGTTCATGATGATAAGATTTCAGAACCCAACTAGGTACCTACTTTCTTGCTGAGAGTTAGTTATTTCTAATTTTCTGTCTGGTAAAACTGGCACATTTCCTTGCAAGTACCAATTAGCAATCTTTACACACCATCTACTCTACTAGACAGGAGATGGCCAAGTCACACCACCACAGAAGCACCACAGCCATGCTACACCATCACAGCAGACATGCCATGCAACATCACCCACAGGGACAGCACAAAGATCAGCAGCCACACTGTGGTTCATTTGTTTTCTTTGTGGTTACTTTAAGTTGATGCTTGAATACAAAGGCCCTACCAATTGCCTCCACTGATAAGTATACTGAGGCCTGGGGAATGAAACCAAAGAGGACAGGAATATAACCTAACTTCTTAGATAAAGGCCACTTTGGAAAGCTTACTGTGATAACTCCGGAAATGAGTCTACGAGGAAATCTCAGCTTTCAAGCCAGAACATATTTTAATTCCGAGATTTCTCTTTGGGGAAAGAAATGTTGAAGAATAAACGTAGTTCGCATGTTTAACATTGCTCTTTTAAATCAGAAACTTTATGACAATGACTTTAATGCATTTTTTTCCATGCCATTTGTGTATCTCGAACCATCCTTTTGGTAACATTTTTGCTATCAAATCAAGTGATGAAATATTTAAAATGTAAAACCAGTTGCTATAGAATCATCATATTTGGCTTTACAGAGCTAAAAATAGTTATAAAGCCAGTAGTTGCCCTACATAGATTGTAGGACACAAATGTTTGGAATGTAATGAATGACAAAGGAAAGGGAAAAACTGCTGAACTTAGTGTCTCTGAATGTCATTATAAAGACATGATATGCCAAGCATATGAATTAAAGGCTAGAGACTCCTTGGAGATGTGAAGCACTGTAATTATATATAACCTAGTGTTGAAGAAGAAGGCAATTTTTCAGACCCAACTGTTTGTATAAAGAGATTATTTTTAAAGAAATACTTCATGTCTTAGAGAAAGCTATTTTAAATTGTTCGCTATTTGATTGAATGTGAAAATGTAGTTATTTGCTTTCACTCTCCTTTGAAAATAGTTTTCTTGGTCATTATTTTAAAGGTTAACCCATCCACTCACTCAGATAGGTATTTTGATGTGAAAAATATCAAGGAATCAATATCTGCATGTATCAGAAAAGTATACTACAAGCCAAGAAATGAGATGGAGAGAGCTGCGTGGAGAGCTGAAAGCGGATTAAATAGGGTAAAGTTGTTTTCAAACAATTCTCACGTGGAAATAGATGAACTAGAGATCGAAGATGATACTAAGCATGAGAAATCTTTTCCATTATCAGAAGCATTATTAGGGAGATAACTGAGAGGTTTCAGTGGAGAGAGGAAAATGAAGGTTTGTGCAAGTTTGTAGAAAGAGCTTCAACCTGGAAAATAAAAAGCCGTATTTGCATAGGATGTATGTTGGAGACCCTGAATGGTGTGTGTTCCGTGACCATTACCAGTTCCCAAACAGTTTCATGTGACATGTGTACATTTGTTAGAATACCTGGTGTATTTTAGAGGAGGCATGTTAGCATTTGACTAGAAGCATCCCAATAACCAATAAGCACTCATTGCTGATGAGTTCATACATGCTTTGGGAGCCCAAAAGCTAATCTTTGTACATTTCAATGTGTAGTCACTGGCTTCTCCCATTTTGATAAGTATCACTGAGATCTGGAGAGCAATTCTTTCTCTTTATCTGTGAAGCTTCAGTTACTTTAGTGTGAACAACAAATGTCTTATTTTCAAAACTCAAAGGTGTTTGTCAGTGAGGTTTTGTGCTTTGTGTAGTCTGTTGTGTTCAAGGTTGACTTGATGTTTAGAAAATTTTTAATAGAGAAACTTACTTTGGTTTGCTCAGGTAGTGTACTGCTCTTGAGGTTCCTATTTATTTTTATGTCTTTCAAAGCGTCTGAACATTAGTTGGCAGAAACTATGGAGTAGATTGTAGGAAGACTCTTAGTGGGAGGAAACCCAGGTTTGCCCTGACATATTTGGCATATCATTCACAGACATTAAATTAATTTCAAAACACTGATACTCCTTAGTCCATGACAGAATACCCTGAAATGTAGGTATAAGGATAAAAATATTTATTAAGTAAATCACATTATGCAGAGAACATGCATTTTTATGTTTCTATTATAAGGTCATTAGGGCTCTACAAAGTGTGGTTTAGTTACATCCAAGAAATCGCCTTTGTAATTCATCAGTGACAGTTTGCAGTGTTCATTGTCTAATGCAGGAAAAATGGTCAGGTCTATCCCTGGTACATCCTTGTGATATAATTGACTTCACCTTCAAAAACTGTTCATGTGCATGTCATATAAAAAGTAAGTCTAAATTAGTGCCTAGAAATAGTAAATTTTTTAATTTTGACATTTCTGATTGTGGAAAGTGATTGAGGACTCCTAGACAAAATACCTTTAACGCTATTGCATGTGACCAATGGAATTTGGTGACAAAGTACAATGTTTCCTATTTCTGAATGGAAACAATAGAGGAAAAGAAGCAAAACCTATTATAAAATCTGATTCATTTTTCCCATGAGATTATGAATACACTAAAGTAAGTAACAGTAACAAATTGTAGAAGCAGAAAATGACTAAATTTAATCCCATTTCAAATTCTAATTCTAATTGCTTGTCCAGCAAAGGCAACTTACAGGTTCATACAGAAGAGATGGTGAAGATAAGGTGTGCATTATATGTGGAAACAAAACAACAAAACATGTACTGAAAAACCTCATGTATAGAACTGTTAAAACCAACACAAAAGTTATTGCTTAGTTTAGTTTAGTTTTTGGTAGGGAAAGAAGCATGCATAGAGACCAAAACTTGGAAAGAGGCAAATACCATGTGAGACCGCAGTTGAAATGTAAGAGCTTTCCAAAGGTTTATTTTATTCTGGTGTACTTTCTCACCCTCCACCCCCAGGTTTTCATTTATCAGTTCATATGTGCCATGTTAACTCGGTCTTTAAAGGCGCAGAATGTTCTTAGCTCTGCATGGATCATGGGCTATCTTGACACTGCTCATCAACTTCCCTGATCTTTCTACTTTCTCTCAAGCAAATGGAGACTGGAGATCCTCTTCTTAAATATTCGAAATGTTGTTGGCTCTCCTGGAGGAAAATGAGTGAGCCAGAGTCCCTTTAGTTGATGATTTCGTTTTACTATGGCTGTGAATGTGATAAATGCACCTGTCTCTAGAGAATGAAACTGCCAGCTTCGGAGAGTGCAAATGTGACTGTAACTGCCTCAATTTCAATGAGTTATTATTCTCTGAATCTGTTCTGCTTGTACTGGGATAGTTGGTGCAGAGATTGTTTACAGCTCTATTTAGAAATAGGAAGAGTAAATAAGATGGTATCCATGGAAGGGAAAATTGACCTATCTATAGATAGGTACAAGATAGTTTTGTTTCTGGTTGATACTCAGAATGCTACTGCTTTCGGAGAAACGTACCTACTCATGATTAATAACCTACATAATTTCACGACTACACCACAAAAAGCATCTCTGGGGACTGATCTGGGTTTTTCTGGAAACTCACACCAACATGTAACACCAATATATTGCTTGCAAACTTAGTTCCTCAAGATTTTGCCCTGGGATTTACAAAATTACATTTCAACACGCTGGCTCATTTTACTTATGGATACTTCGGCACATACACAGAAACCTTTACCTATCGTTCCTGTCTCCAGGGCTTCTGTTTCAGAATGTTCCTTACATATTGCTTCCTCAGACAGGGTGTGCTTTGTTCTCCCCGTTATAATCTAAAATTGCGTCAGTCAGTAGGGCATTCATGTAAATGAATTTGAGTTCCAAAATAAAATACTTTAGCTTTGGAATTTTTCATTTTTCTACCATAGCTTTTGAGGATGGATACATTGGGAACAGTTCTAATATTTCATGTATAAACTCAGTCATAAGTACTCATGACTAGGCCTTTAGGTACATACATACGTAGAGGGAATGGAATAAACAGTGACTTCTAATGTAGCCATTCTCTGTACTCTGGAATCTTTTCTTCTGGTAAAGATGGTGTGCAGCAGCTGATTTCTTTGGAGTCCTTCCCTTTCAGCTAAACATCATTTGAGTAGGTGATATCTTTTTCTCTTTTTGTGTATGCTGTTGGTACTAAGAAAACAGTGAATTTCTATACTCAGTATGGACAGAAACTTCATTGATAATATCTGAGTCCTGAGGGATATACTGTGAAATCTGGAAATCATTATGACTAAGACCAAGAAGTGAGAGCCTTTGCAATTCCTTCCTACCTTTGTTTTGCTACCTATAAAATGAGTATAACCACGATACGGTGATTGATGGAGCTTTACTAAGAAACTGCTTGTGTACTGCCAGCAAAATATGTGAATCATGCTTTAGAAGCGGTTCTTTGAAGTTACAAAACTATAGTTTAATGCATGGATGTAGTAAATCATTGTGCCTTTATGATTTGCAAGAGGTAATAAGCATGCTCCATGTTTTCATAGGAAGAGAATGATGGAGTCTCATAGCTGAAAGGGACCAGAGAGAATCTAGACAAATATCTACTAGGTGCTTGGATCCCCGCCCCACCATGGCATCCCGTCATGAGAAGTCCTCCTGGCATGGAGATCATTACTTCCCGTTACAAGTAGCTCAGTCCGTTTTTAGAGTGTTCTAATTGTTGAAATATTTTTTCTTAAATGATTCTGTTTTCCAGCTATTAAACTAGAAGATATTTATTAAAAACTGATCTATTGTAGGAAGTAGGATAAGTTAAGAGTAGTAATAAAGAAGATGGATACAGCCCTTGTGTTTGTGGAGTATTTTCTGTGCCAGTACAGGCCACACCTGCCGTGGTGGTAGTTCCCCTAGTCATACATCTGTGAAAAACAAAAACAAACAAACAAAAACCACAAATCCTCATTCTTTCTTGACTGCTCCCATTAAAAATTTCAATAATCTTCCTCATTCCAAAAGAATCTGGGATAAACCTAAAAATTTCTTTATTCCTCCCATGAAATTTAGGTTATGCTGCTATTTGTAAAGTTGAGAGCGCTCTATTAAAAAACCCAAACTTTCAGTAGCCACCAGTGATCAATATTCCAGTTGCAAGTAGTTCAAGGAGACACCTATAATTTAAATTTATCATTTAAATCATACATTTTGAATTGGATGAATAATATAATAGGTGAGTGATTAGATTCTGTAGTATTAGAAAATGTTTTTGCCAATCATTTGCTTGAACAAATGCTTACTCCTATTTGAACACAAGCAGGTCTCATACTTATTTGGGTTTATCCCTGTAAGAGCAATAAATGTTTCCCAAACTTCATTTTTTTCATATATCACATTATTTTTGCTGTATTTACTTGCTGCTGGGATAATACATGTCTAAATATTTTTATTAAATGAATTTTAAAATGATGGCCTATATCACATTAAAGGTTTAAGTAACTAGTTATATTTTTATAATATACTTTAAAATCTCTTTTAATTAATTAACATAATATAGTTTGTAAAACACTGGGCTAGATGCCTTCTAATTTTTTTTTTTTCTTCACAGACATTCAGTGAGTCATTGTCTTTTATTGTCTCTGGCCCTGTTTATTTCAGTACTATATAATTTTTCGAGTTATATGTTAAGAAGTTTCATCCAAATATGATAGTACCTATATTTTAAAAGTATTGTTCTATAACTATAATTAAACACATCTCTAAAAATCCTGAAAATTTGCCCTGTGCTTTTAACTGCCTGTAAAAATCTAGTCACCTTATCTCAGACACTTGAGAAAAGTATGTGTGTGTAAGGGTGGGTATGTGTATGAGTGGTTACATTTTTAATGGTACCAGAACATTAAAATTAAAAAAAACTCAGAAAAACCTATTGTATGTCATGGGTCACTTAGAAAGACTTGTAGATGAGTAAACCAAAAGCTTGTTTTGTAAGCAAAACCTCAAGTCACTTCCCTGATTTAAGGTGTGACGCCATCCCTGCCATGGCTATACCAGGAGTCTTTCTTTTTCTGGTGACTAATAGTCTTCTTAGTAAAGAGCCTCTTTCAATGTAAATTCAACCTATTTATTGCATTCATTAAATAATTTAATTCATTTTGCTTTTTCCTCGTGAGACACTTGGATAGGGATAGATGCATTTTGAAGCTCTTAAAATGGTATCTAACTTTCTTTTTAAAATAGTCATATGTACTATTTCAAAATGTTACCTATATTGAAAGCTGTCTTTAACCCTCATGAGAAAAATGTATGTAAAATTATTTTGAAACCCTTAAGTGCCATAAAATTATTAATCAGTCCTTGATACTCCAACTTTACCCTGCACTTTTATCAAATTTTCTCTATTCAGTCACTGTGTTTCCACATGTTACAGAATGTTAGGTCCTTAGATGGGACCATGTGTTAAATATTTGCCTTTATGTCTATAACACCTAGCATGGTTCTGGATAGCTACTGTGCTTTCAGTAAATGCTTGTTGAATTTCTGGTTGTGAATAAATATAGGGAGGTTTTTGAGGGATCAACTCAACCAACAATACTAGGCACAAATTTGGACAAACTTCATCGGTTCCTCTATGGTTCACTTTGGCAAAAGCTGCAACAGAAGATGAAAGGCTGCCAGAGAAAGTGTGACCTCCTTCATTTCTTCCATTATAAATCCAGGCTAAGCCAATAATGGGAAACTGATTTCCTCGTGGCCTTTCCCAGTTTAATCCTTAAGAAATTTTAACCAAGGTGAACCTTTAATAGTCCAGGGTAAAGTCTTTTTAGTTTCACAAGTAAAAATGGCAGTCTCAAAGGGATCATATTTGGGTTTTACATACACCAAATATATTCTCAGAGCAGAGTCTAGACATAGTCTCTTGTAACATGATAGTGATGAGCTGTTTTCTCATCTTTTTATGTTATTTGTCATATAAAATTGAGGAATAAGTTGTAACTTCACTACAGAATATTTTATTTGTTCAAATCTGAAAATTAATCCTGATCAGAGTTTGAATGCTTTAAGAAATCATTATGAAACATAAAAATCATTAGAAACTAAACTGGAAATATGGTAACTGGGTATCTTGAAGATAGTTTGATAGGAAATATTTTTGGTATCTATTTGTTTTCATTGTTGGGAAACAAATAAAAACCTTAGCTCATAATTAGTTATTTTTAGGCAAATGTTTTTCCCCCTTAAACATTTTGCACACAAATACTAAAATTCCCCTTGTATAATACTGTCTTCAAAATGGAAAAACAGTAAATCAATTTGTGAAGCTCTGAAGTGATAGAACTTTGGTTTTCTTATAAATTGCCTTTATTAGGCCACTAATATTGGATATTTAAGGGATCAGTGTTTTTTTCAATCAAATATGCCTTTTTAAAATGTTTGATTTATAATAGCAAATTCAACAGATTTAAGCTTGAATTAAACTAAGATAATTTACTCTTTCTCTGTTTTGTGGAGTATTTCATGTTCTTGTTGACCTTAAAAATGATAGGTATTACTGGGCAGGTTTATTAATGTAAATTAAGACAACCTTTTCTGAGCTATAATTGTTAATAATAATACTCTGACCTTATTGTTCAGCAAATTTCTTTCCAAGAGCTTTTATATCTAGGAATTTATTTTTAATCATTGAGATACATGACAAAGGAGGTTTAGTATTTCTGTTTCCTAGATGAGAAACTAAAGTCATGAAAGGTTGGGAACTTAAGTTTATAAGATAATCACTTTTTAATGTGCAGGTTCTCATACTGGAAGACAACATATAATTCAAGAAAAATACTGATGAGGAATAGTGGACTTGCATGTCAGTTAAACGGATGGAGGACATATATAGTTCAGCATCATTCAGTCTTCCAGACTTAAATTATACAATTCTTGATTAATTTTTAAACATATTGGAATATTCATAATTTTATTTTTATGTACAAAGTCAATATTTCTACCTTATGGAAGTTCTTGCCATGTCTAACTAATTTTTTCTATAAATGACAATTACATTATTCTTAAAATTATTTCTCCTCTTTGATTTATTAGGCATGTACTTGGGCAAATCTCTAATTTCCAAATCTACCTACTTTTTTGTGGTTCCTCCAGAATTTAGGAAGATGTGGGTAGGTTCACTTTGCTTATTTCTTTTCTATTGAAATGTCGCTCCGTGACTTGACAAAGAACACTAAGTTTCAACATACTTCACTACCTTTTTCTTCTTAACATCTTATTAGTGGAAAGGACACTTGAAGCCAGAAAGACCTAAATTGGTGTTCTGTAAAGTCACTCCTTAGACCTTAGGCAAGTTACTACCTCTCTGTGAAATAAGAAAAGCAACTCATGACTTGGAGAAGTGGTGTGAGTATTAGATAAAGCAAAGAAGTATAAAGTATCAGGCAGAGCGCAAAAAGCTGGTGCTTATTGAAGTTAGTTATGTTTTCAATTATGGTTGGTCTTAATGAACTGGTGTTTCTGGAAGCAGAGCGGGACAAAATGAGATGAAAGGCAACAGGGAATTAAGATTTCATTTACTGATTAAGTGTAATAAATGGTGCGTCTATTAATTTATCATTATGCAACTTAGTATAGTCCTGGATTCTGTTTATCCTTGGACTGTTACATTTTGCAGTTTTGTATACATGCATGCATAAAGCATAAAATAATGCAGGAATGTGGAGAAGTGTGGAAGGCCATTAACTTTATTACTAGAAGTTTGGGATGAATGAACTATATAGGTAGAAATATGAGTAAGATAGGATGTTCATCCCAATAAAATGATAATAAAATCTTTATTACATCCCACATCATTACGTGCTATATTTTGCTTATGTTGGATATAAAGAAAAAAGGTATTGCAGATTCTCTGGAGCTCTTAAAAGCCTTGATTGATTATCTCTTTACCCCTTTCCACTTATAAAGTCATGTTCCTTAGGCTTCAGATGAAAGGACAGAAAATAAAAGTGTAATGGAAAAAATGTATCCTAATTTCATTTGAATCGTGTCTCCCTGGGTGGGGTAAATAAACCAAGCCCTACAGAGTACACTGTAGATACAGGCAGCCCAGAGACACTCAGCCAGAGCACATCAAAAATGTCCTCATTCATTCTTGCTGTGCTGTTACTTGAACTCAGAGTATCCCACATGGCATGCACTCTGCTTAACACTCAGGACCTCAGTGGATTCTTAATTTACAATATAAAAATTATTGAGGTGGTTCTAAAGCAGACTTAAGAAACAGAGCCAATTGTAGCAACTTCAAGACGACAAGCTTCACTCAGTACAAAAACTCTTTTTCAGACTGTCTGACCGTAACTGTATTGAATGTAAATGAATTGTTAACTTAAAATGTTTTGTCATCTCATTCTTTGATATTTTTATTAATCATTAAATACAATTATATGGTATAATAACTATTGTTACATCTTTATTGGTATTTTTAAAAAATACATAATGACAGTGTTTAAGACCTAATGAACTCATTCTTTTTTCTTTTTACTTCTTGCTGCAGTGTGAATTACTAGAGTGTACTGCGGCTTTCTGTATTATTTGCTGCTCTCTTCTTGATGAAACTAACAGGAATATAATTTGAAACTGTCTTTCCTTTCAGTTTCTATCTTCTCTCATGTCCTTTTCCTGACACACAGCATTAGCAGCTTCCAATTTCAATGTCCCATCCTTCTTTCAAATATATTATGAATATCCCTTTGACATATACCCAAACCATCAGGACCATGAGAAGAGAATTAACATGAATAAAATGATGATTGAATAGGCTTAAGGGTCTGCCAGAGGAGTCACATCACCTTGATTCAAAACCCAACAATTTCTACTCTGCTTATGCCCCAGTCAAACTCTTTAATCCCTCTTCACTTACTCTGAGATAACGTCCTCACTTATTTTTCCTTTGGAATCAAGACTACTCTAAATAAAACCCTTCAACTTGCCTAGTCTCCAATGAACATCTGTTTTGTATTTTGACTATTTTCCTTCTTGTTCAAATAAAGAGGCACTGGTTTTGTCACTTTAACCCACTTAACCTACATTCTTAGTTCCATCTAAACTTTTCTACTCTTCCCCTTGTAATCATCATTTTTAGGTTCAATTATCCACCAGATCCTTCCTCAGAAACTACTAACACACTCAAGACTCTCACGTGTCAAACAAAATCTTCACTTAATCTTCTTCATCTCGATACATAATTTTTCTTTTATTCCTTGAATTATGCTAATGACAGCGTATATTTTCTACTTCATTTTATTCGTCACTCGTTTGCTACATACCTCTCACTTGTCTAGGTTCTTTACTTCCTATTCTATAGAGGATACCCAGGTTGTTAACGTCATCCTCCTTAGACCTCGCCTCTCTCGCACTTTAAACTAGCGATTGTCACCTTGTTCTGTCCTCTCCTCGGTGATATGCCTGCAGTCCTGCATTTCATTTTCCTTTGATTTCCCTGATTAATGTTTCTCTGTTTTCTCCAGGGATGTATTTCCTTCATCCTATTTTCCTGAAGGTAAATGTCCTCTGGGTTTTGCCCAATTTCTGTTTTCTCTCTGCCTTCTTTCCTTTGGTAATTTATTCATTCCCACTCCCAAGGCCGCATAGGTAATTCTCATTTCAAAAGCCCGCGTGCTTACTCCTGCCTTCAAATCTAGATCAACAATTCTAACTGAATGTTGAACATTTCCACTTGGATATCTTGTACCTTAGTGAACTACAACTTGTTTAGGGACGAATTAATATCAGGGCCCCTAAACTATTCTATCTGCCATTTCTGTTCTAATACAGGTTTTATTAAAAGTTCTAACAATCATCAAATATCCAGGTTTATTTAAAACCTTTCTTTAATTTCCCTCCACCTTCTACCCCTCATATATCCTGGTACGTTAAGCAGAGATTCCAAAGTCCTTCATACCCCTTTTTCAAGCTCGATATCCACTTCTGCTACCACTGTCCTTGTCACTTCATATTGTGGTGTTGCTGTAGCTTCCTAATTGGTCTTACTGTTTACATTATTTCTCTAATGTCCCAAGTGCTTCTAAGAGAAGTATCTTATGCCATGTTCCTAATGATGGACTTTCCTTACTTTGAAATGCACAGTGATTCCCAGAATTCAGACTTGTCTGTGGAATGGAGCCTAATCTCCTTGCCTTGAATCCAAGGTACTAGAATATTTGAAGTTTGTTTTCGTTGTGGCCTAAATGCTCAGCACCCTCATACATCTAGCCTACTTTACAGACTCTCAACTACCTGAACAAAGGGGAGGTCAGGTTCCCTCGAGGGAGGACCTCAGTACACCACCAAAAGTGTATGCTGTTGATCTGTCTTCCAGCCTTTTCCAAAAGGACCTATGGCCTTTTATCAGAGTAACTGTGCATTTGGGAAAAGGAAGTAATCAGACTACCAGACACTGACTCTAATTCCAGAAGACACACAACCTCACTGTGGCCCATGAGTCAGCAGAGGGGCTTTTGAAAGTCAGCTGATCAGTAGAGTTTTAGCCCAGAGCTGATTCACCGTGGGCCCAGTGGCTCCCCAAACCTGTCCTGTGGTGGTTTCCCCGACCCCAGAAAGCATAATTGGAATAGTTACACTCAGCAGGGGGCAGAATCCCCACAACCTTCTTTTAAACACTCCCTATTTATTGGCTCGGGGCCAATGGTGGTACAATGTCTTTTCCCTGGAATGCCCTTCCCCGTGTCCATAAAGATCCAGTCCACACTTTAAGGTCTGTCTGGCCTTGCCCATTACACAGAGTAAACTTGAGATGACCGCACAAAGTATCTAGGTTCATTGAGCCATCTGCAAAGCAGAGTCAGAAACACACAGCAGAAGGTCAGTAGCAGGGAGTAACAGAGAGGTAGTTAGACTCAGACTGAGGGAGTGAGAAAAGCGTAGTCCATTAGCCTCCCTGAGTTTGTGATTTGTAAAAATGTTACTGCTGGGGTCAGTCACAAAACCCGTCTCCAAATCATGTGAATATTATCTAGATTTCTCAAAAGACTGGACTGATAGATGCCTCTCAGCCTCTGACATTGTTCATGAGGCATTGTGTTCATAAATCCTTCCTCAAAACCTCGTGGTATAGATCTGACCAGTTTCAACCTCCATAACACATCATTTTTTCCCCTATTCTCCGTCACTGATCACTTTTGACCCAATGTTAAACGTATTTGTGCGTAACATTTCTCCTTAATTAAATTAACGATTCATGAAGATTGGAAGCTTTGTTTTATTTACATTTGTATTCCCATCTGTACCCTATATAATCCTTGTTGCAAAGTACACAGGTACCAATAAACACTTAAGTAAATTTGTTAATAATGCATAGACGATAAATACTTTCGTTGGTTATCTATTCTGGAAAAATAATAAATGACTGAAAAAAAAAGTTATTGTAAAGTTAAAACCTGCAGTGGATAGATTTTCAAGAGTCCACTAACAATTTTTGCCTAAATATCTAGACAAGACAAGCACATTCAGAGTATATGAGAAGTATATATACATATATTAGTCTTATAAAATGTAGTTATTATCAGGTTAATTACAGATTAGGAGGAGAAAGAAATGCTAGTAAAGGTGAAGAAAATTGACATTCTGTGATTTCAATTTTGCCTAAGCTATGAAATGTTTAAATAAAGACATTTAATTTTTTTCTGAATTTAGGGTACGTGTGTTCTGGGGAGTGAACATAGCCAGATCATTATAAAAAGATGAAACTGATCATGCAGAAGGATAGTAAATGGGGATACCCAGAGACAGGATGTTTAAATTGCTAAGAATGGCATCTTTGCTGCCTTCTGGTCCTGAGGCACAGATTGTCCTGGTTTGCTATTTAAACTTTTAAGTTAATTTTGAACACAGATAAACCAACATATTGAGATAAAATAGGCCCAGACCTTTCTCTATAAATTCTAATCTATTTGAGAAAATGGGATTTATGGAAGTTGGCTCAAGTTCTGGTATATGTAATTTCAATGTTAGTAGATACTATATGGAATTTTGTTTCAGGAACAGAATGACTTATGGGGTATCTGAATATATTACAAATCAATTAATGCTATAGATATTATCCTATAAGAACTGTATTTTAACAGTTACTGCCTGCATGATTTATGGTGTTACGAATTTTTAAAACAGAAGATGATTTCCCTCATTTCAAAAAGCTTATAATCTTTGACCAACCTCTACCCTACTTAAGATCCGCAAACTCAGTTAATAGTAGGCCAGTTAATTCACAGCTTGATTAAGTATTTTTGAGTTGCAAATGCTCACTTTCTTCTGGAGGACTTAGCTATAGCAAGCTTATCCATAAAGTTTGCATATTCCAGAAACACTGTAATGAGTTCCCTGTACCTCAGGAGTTAATGGTTATAGAAAGTATAGCTTATATATTTCCTGATGCAATTTCCTGACTCATATTCAGATATACTGATGGTGCTTGATTATTGCTCAGTCTTTTGACCTTCAACTAGTTAAGAAGTTTTCTATTAAAACTTCTAACCAAAAGGTACTTTATTTTTAAAGAATGTGTGGTTTCTTTAATGTCCACAATTTATCAAAATGTATGATTGCATCATCTGCACAAATCTTAACTCTCATCCTTTAAGGAATAATCCATCATCAGTGTGCTAAAACATAAACAGACTTTCATCTAGACTGAGGCCTAAATTCCCTGTAATCCACTGATCCAAGCTAGCTAAGTGAGCCAGCGAAAGGATCAGTTGAATTATTATATAAATTCCCTGTGGAAAAGTTGAGTAAAATGCAATGTCTACAGGACGTATATTCTGCATGAGTGTTGTAGAAAATCCACAAGCCTAGTAAATTGGAAAAGCAATCCAAGGGCTTAGCTATTTAAGTACTAACGCAGAGATAAGATTGCTTTTAAAAAGTATCACACCCTCTTCCCAAGTGCACTTTTGTTTATTTCCTATTCAGGTTGCCTTAGGGAAAGATGAATGAAGTTACTGTACCTTTGACATAAGTGCACCATAATGTTGGATACATTAAATGCCTTAAAGTGGTTGGAATAGTTGGATAGCTAATTTACTATATCGTGAATGGTTATAGATAATGCATCTTGTAGTGTTTTTTTCTTAACCATCCTTTTGCCTTTTTGTATGTCTTGGATATCAAAAGAGTAAACACTTAGACTCAAAGCAGTTTAGAAGGCAGGACAGTTTAGCTGGGAGACCTGAGCTTAAGTCCAAGGTTATGGTTATGATTCAAGTTTTTGTCCTTGGGAAATTTATTTAAATCCTCTGGCTCTTTTTAGTTGTGAAATAAGAAAATTGGACTAAATTATCTTGTTTCCACCTTGGACTTTCCATGTATTGATAATGTACTAAATTCAGCAACAATAAAACAATCATTAATACTGCATTTTTTAAATGAATTTGTTAGAAGATAGCTGAGAACAGTTGTGCTCTACGTTCCATTTATCTTATTATCCTCCAGGTCACTAAAATTATCATTTATCATGCACCTACAATGTTCACTATATTGTGCTGGCAATAATACCGTTTCCTATTTGGAACAAATTTATTTCATGATACCAAGGCAGTCCATCTTAAAATTACAGTAGGTATGTACTATCCAAGTGAATGCTGACTTCTGACCATGAAAAAACATTTTAAAAATAATGATAAATCTAATTGGACAAAGTAATATTACTGCTAGTGGTATCTGGTAACAAGAAGAGACAGCCTAACCTGATGTGTCGTGACACCTCGTTTTATCAGCATCACTTTTCATTTGGTTTAAATATGTTCTCTCAGTTCTGATAATGGGCATGCAGTCAGTATTCTTATTCACCAAAAAGTTAAATAAGAATGTTGTCAGATGTACTGCTGACGGAAATCAATCATAGACTGTTCATAGAACTAATATTTGTCTCTGAGAGTAGTCATTTAGCGATTTTCTAGGAAAACAATCTTTCTTGAAAGAAGTAAACATCTTTAAATGAAAGGGACATGATAGTGATAGAAAATGATATTTTTAAATCACCATTTAAAAGTAATTGGCCAGACTTCCAATTTTAGAACTTAATATGTATGAAAAATAGTTTATCAAAACAATTCAAAATTTTAGATTAAAAACTTAGTATTTGCTTTTTTTTCTGTCAGATTCTTTTAACATCAATCATAGTTAACATTAAGAATTTAGGGCTAAAATTAAAGGTAAAAATATTGACAAAAAATACTCAGGTCTGTGGGTTTAGGACACATTCAGTTAGCTGTGCTTATAAATTCTTGATATTTCATCCTCTGTGGCCTTGAAGTGATTCATACAGCTGTGTTAAAATTACAAGAACTGAACAGCACATTGATTTTTGATATTTTGATTTTATACTGAAGACAGTTTCCTATTTGTCAGGCTATTGACCTACTTAGGTCTTGAAGATACTGAGTAGAGATTGCCTGAATCCTTATTGCATAAACTTGGTCTAAAATTAAGACTGACCTCAGCTAAATTACTTCTTACTTGCATTACTCTTGTATCTGTGCTTAAATTTTGGACTTGTAGCCATGACATAATAGGACAAAGTATCTTGAATTAAAAATTTTAAGATAAATTTAAACTTCAAGTGAATGTATTTACAATAGTGCTGTTCAAGACTTGGCTGACAAATTCATTAGGGAATGATTTGTTGTTGAATAGGTATCGAGAAGCCATCTTATGTGAAGAAGAGGGAACTGAATGTGCCTTAATTTTCTAGGGTGATAGTACTTCAATTAAGAATTATTTTGGCATTTTGTGTTTGACCTATTTTAGCTTGCTGAGGAAAAATACTATTTGCATCATTTTTCTAATAAGGTCTGTTGAGTGATGTTAAGAGAATGTTAAGTGACCTTTCCAATCATAGCTCCAACTCTAACATTGGTTTCTGGAGAAGTAAATTACCACCCTAAAGGTTAGGTATCTCCTGTTAGTTCATACCTATTGAACCTTAGTGACTTAGGATTTCTTATCTACTGCTCCCCTTTAAAAGACTTTAAAAGCTAACTGCATAGTAGGAGATTGATTAGAAAAGGAAGCACTTGAATTCCAAATGGCAGTGGAGTCAGAAAAGATAATAGGAATTTTGATGAGCAACAAGTCCTAACTTTTGAGTTCAGTTACCTTTGCCGACCTGCAAGGCCTCTCATTTCCAGGTTCCTGGTTAACTTATATTGCTGGCTATGGGCAGAGAGCATCCTTTAGAGCAGCTGTATTTGTTCCTTCATCTGCTTGTTGTCAAGATGGTTCTTAATTCTTGCCTGATTTTTATCTCTGTTTTGTAGTCTTGCTTATTAGCAGCAAGAGGAAACCAGACTTCAGTCTTCTGGTCCAAAGCAGGTGTTTCATCATGCATGTGGCCATGACTAAATAAGGATCATGTTTCTTCATGGCTCACAGACCAGCTGTGAGGTTTTGATTACGAGAGTTCCCCATTTGTAGGTACCCTTTTACGTATTAGTCCTGGTATGGGCAAACTGCTCTAATGAAAAGGTCAAAAACCTTAAGAACTTGAACAAAATAGCGGTTTATTTTTCTTTCATACAACGGTCCAGAAGTAGGATGGCTGTGAAGAGGAGAGAGGTTCATTAGGCAAGGTTACCATTGTTTCCAAGGGTTTCTGGATCTATGTCTACACCTGCCTTCTAGCCCCTGGGTGAATGGGGGAGGAAGTGAAGGACTCGGGTGCTCTTTTAAGGAACTGATGCGGAAGTTGTACACATCACATTTACTCATGTTTTGTTCATGAGAACTTAGTTGTTGCCACATCTAGCTGCCAAGGAGACTGGGCAGTGTAGTGCCTCTCTGCAAGTATTCATAAATACTTTATAAAAAAGTCTTGCATTTCTGTCACCCAAGGTTTTCCCTGTATGTTACGGCCGTAATCCATGCAATATGGAAGTGTTATTTTCTTCAGTGCGTTATCTCCATAAAAAGGTGGACTGTTAGTCCAAGAATTACTTTCCTTTCCATGTAAACACTTCTTATTTTTTTGTCATTGTTTTCTCTTCAGTAGCATTATGACAGTGTTTTTTGATGGACTTTTGTTTCTGTTTTTTTAGCATTTTGTTGGGAACAGAATAACGTGTCTCTGTTTCACAGAAATCGATAAGCCTATGAAACTTTCCCCAAATATTCCTCTTTCACTGCAGGTATTTGCTGTTTAAATTGTTTCTTGTTATTATTGAATAATCTTGGCAGAAGGTAGAATGTCTGGGAAATAAGCATATTACTTACACACAATCATCTGGGGAAAGAAATGGAAGAAAATAGAGATGGGGGTGGTATTACAAGAAGAAAATGGTGGACACAGAATAGTATTCCACTTAAATGGTACACTTTTACCCATCAGTTAATGGGAAAAAGTCTAAAGATATGCTTGTCAACCCAGCAGCTTTGAGAAGAGTGAGGGCAGACCTCTTGTATTTTGCAAACATCTAGGTTGTGTAGGTATTTTTAATAAGCATGTACTGTCTTTGTGAGTTTTAGTGTATCCATGGTTTTTTTTTTAAAAATATGAAAGGCAAGTAGCCTGGTTTGATACATGGAAGAAAAAAGACACTGATTCCAAATGGTTTCCTGCACCATCTTTTCCCCCCAAACTGTGATGGCTGCCTTTCTCTTTCATGTTTACTGAATGTTTGTCCCTCCTTTAAATTTTTTAAAGGTTTGGTCCTCTTTTTACATATGGGGTTTCAGTGCAGTATTGTGGAAGTAGGAGACAGAACCAGTATGCACTGATGAGTCAACTGGAATAAGTTTGTAGCCTAGAACTTCTCTAACCTGCCGTGGGACCTGGAATACATTATGAAACTTCTCAGACTTAGGTTCCTCATCTATAAAATAGAGGTACTATTGAGTGTTCACTTGTGCTCTTGAATATTTACAACACCCTTGGGAAGAAATGAACCTTCCCGTACACAGCCAAGTAAAGTACAGAACTGAACATTGAACCCACCTTTGATTTCAAATCTCGTGTTCTTAACCAGTATCAACCCCTGAAGTTTTTCCAGAAATTCGGTATGTTTTTGAAATATAGAAGAGTGTATTCCCATTGAATTCTAGTACATGTTTACACACAACTGTTAAAAAATAACCTCAGTAAAATCACTCAGATAATGCTTGGACTTTGGGAAGATGTAACAGGTCTCTGTGAAGAGCCAGTCAGTATCTTGTAGGTGGAGAACGCACCTCTTCTGGAAGGAGCCCCTCTTTTTCAAACTCCAATAATCTGAACATTTTCATGATTAAATTTCACTAACAATGAATGCCATTTTCCTAATTTCTGCCTGGAAAATGAATGGTTTCCCAAAAGATACTTGCCAAACTGACATTATTATGAGTTTGTCCTGTGCTTTGTCTTGGGAAGCTTCTGGTAAGTAGCTTAGTGTTGGTGCTTTAATGCTTGGACTTCTTATAAGTACAGCTAATTATCTTCACTTTTACCTAATGTAATCCTGTCAGCGGACACTCAAACCTATTTGTGGTAGTCCCAAGTGAACCACAAGAATTAACATTAATGCATAACATGAAAACATTGAGATGATGCCAGCCCGCTGGTCATCACCAATAATGATTATTACAATAAACATTAGTTTAGATAAAGATGTATATTAGGTCGTAAAACTCGAGAATGTGTGCAGTGGTCACAAACCAACAGAAAATGGAATGACTTCACTTAACAAAACCCCTGCAGAAATAAGAAAATTAAACACTAGTTTACTCACCTTTTAACTGACTTCAGTGTCCTGGTGTAGAAAGTGCTTTTGAAAGTGCCTGTGGTTTGGAATGCGGAACTGCCTTTTCAAAGACTCTTATAGTGTGTGTAAATTTATGGGGGATATGTAAAATGCAGTGTTCTACACCCAGCAAGAACTTCATAAATGCGACTTACTATAAAGCAGTGTAGGAGGTCTTAATAAGGGATTTTAACATTTATTCAAAACTTTATAAAATATGAAGGCAGTTTTTCAAAATAAGCAAATAATACAGATAATGGCAAGTTTATCCCTTTTGATTTCAGAAAGTCTAGGCAGGATGACATTAAAAAATCCTTGTCTTTTATGAAGAATCTAACGAAATATGTGGTATTTTCGTTTTATTTATTGGACCTGAGATTAACTGAATGCCTAGGGCATGCCAGCGCCTCTCCCTTGGCCTGGACTGGTTGTCTTGTTTCTCTGGGCCCAGGGACAGAGCTGCAGAAACAGTGCTTGGTACTGAGTAAGTGTTCAGTAAGCATTGGCTTCGATGTTTGTTTATTTTTATTCAATTACTTTTACAGCGGCTGACATCTTTGACAATACTTGATTTAAGTATCGCTGCCACTTTGGAACATTTCCTTATTTCCTTTTATAGACCTGATCTCTGTAGCTTCTGTGCCCTACCAGCTCCTTACTTTTAATCAAAAAAGAAACGTAAAGATACTTATTTTTACACATAGTTCCCCTAGTAAGCGGGAAGCTTTCCTGGAGCGTGCATCTGTAAGTGTTAGGTGTTTTACATTCAGGCATTTTCTCTGTTCCCGATCTTTAATGCAGTGCATGACAACTGATGCTGAATGGGCTGTACCCCTTTGGGACTTTGTGTCTCGGTTCTGGCACAGTCACTACCAACAGATGGTGCTGTTAGGTTGTGAAGTTCTCAGGAACACAGCTTTCAGAGCTGTGTTGCTCACACTTAAGTATGCCATGGAATAACCTGAGGGATTTGGTACAATACAGATTCCTGGGTCCTGCCCATCAAAGATTCTGATTCTATAGTTTTGGGTGGGGCCCAAGAATTTGCATTTCCAACAAGCATGTGGGTGCTGCAGATGATAGTCTGTGGACTACATTGTTACCTCTCCTTTAGACCCCTATTTGTTGAGAAATAAAAGGATGAAATAAACCTAGTTAGGTGTTTGTAAGAGTATTTGTACATTTGGTGCTTGGAAAGATTACAGTCTGTAGGAAAAATATTATCTTTTAGAGAAATTTACAATACATAATTAAGGCATTTTGAAATCCCCTTAACTTGCAATGTTCCTGCTATTACCCACATCATTTGCCTTCATCTAAGTATACCTTTCTTTTCATATGTAAACTGTGTAAGGTAATAGTAAAAGCTTACTCTCCAATTCTCCATTCCATTATTCAAGAAAACCACTGTTAACAGTTTCTTATTCTTTCCTGGAGTGTTCCATGCAAATACATATATATTATTGATACATTTCTTTATACAAGTGGAATCTGCAAGTTTCTTACCACACTAAACGTATCTTGGATAATTTTCAATAGCAGTATTTGAAATACTTGGAAATAAATCATTGTGATCAGTTTTGATTGTGAGTTTTATCATACAACAAATATTAAACACTGCTAAATGTAAGACATGACCTGGTGCCAGAGAAAGGCATGTAGTGAGATGAATGCAGTGTGGTTTGAGTTCGAATGAGCGAGATGATTCCTGCTGTCTTCCTTTTCCCCTTCAGTGTGAACATGCTGAGAGCCTCCTCTATACCAGGCACTGTATTAGGCCCTGTGAATACAACAAATGCATAGTGAACAACCTTATGGTTACTAGGGGAGAGGAGGTGGGAAGGGATAAATTAGGAGTTCAAAATTTGCAAGTATTTACTACTGTATGTAAAAATAGATTAAAAAACAAATTTCTTCTATATAGCATAGGGAACTATATTCAGTATCTTGTAGTAACCTATAATGAAAATGAATATATGTATGACTGAAGCATTATGCTGTACACCAGAAATTGACACATTGTAACTGACTGTACTTAAATAAAAAAATTTTAAAAATGAGCTATGGACCCTGCCTTGAAAGAGATCTATAGACTGGGGTAGAGACAGAGAAACGTAAATAATTGCAATGCAGGGTAATTAATGTATAATATATATCTAGGCATAAAACTATTTTCAAATGATTGGTTACCTTAGCTTCAGTGGTCAAGAAAGTCTACCCAGAAGAAAAAATTACTTAAGATTACACCCAGAGGTCAGGCACGGAAGCTGGTACTGTTCTCCATGGAAACCGAAGAAGACGGTGATAGACTTCTCTCAGGGTGTTGGTGAAGATTTCAAAGGGTATTTGTGCTGCACCTTAAACAGTGAGTGCAATTTAACCAAGTTAAGAAGGGAGAAATGAATTACAGGCAGATAAAATGAAAGAAATAATGAAAAAGGAAGACATATTACTGTTATGATAAGGAATTCTGTGATGCTAGGGTTTATTTTAGGAAGAGAAAATACCAGAAACTTCGGCAGAGGCTGGGCCATAAAGAATTTTAAGCATTGCGAGGAAAGTTTTGAATTTTATCCTTAGGAAGCACCAGTCATTTCAAGCAGGCAAGTGACAGGTTCTTTTCTTGATTGTTAAGAGTGATTTCTTCCAGTTTTGTAGAAAATAGACTGGATTTGGAAGCACTTGCAAGATGGAAATGGGTTTTGTAGAGAAGTGTTCCAATAATGGAAATAAGAGATTTGGAGGACAGGAACTAGACCGCAAACTCTACGAATGTGTGGGTGGCGTCTGTCTTACTTGCCTCTCAATCCCTAGTACCTAGGACATTAACTATCACTTAATATTAGTTGACTGAAAGGACAGTGAGTTTTTGGTTAAATTTTGAGAAACAAAGACATAAAATTTGATAGAAGCAGGTTTGAAAGGGAAAAGAATAGATTTGGTGTTGGCCTTGTTAACAGTAGTGTATGCATGGGCCATCTCGGTAGAGGTGTCCTTAGAGCGGATGATTCCTCTTTTACGTGGAGAGCAGCTGGGTTTCACAGGTTCTAGTCTCTTTTGAGCGGCCTTCTATGGTATAAACAGAATTCTATCTGTGCCCTCAGTATGATTTCTCACCAAGATGGCTCAGTGTGAATGTCATTCTTACCCTCCTTATGACTTCTTTATTCAGACAGGGAGACGTTGCTCAACTCAAAACAGTAATGCTCACTCATATTTGTTTATCTAAAGTTCTCTTTGAGCCATTCTTTCTCCTGTGTGAAACTGTTTCACATCTGGAAATTTGCTAATCAAGAGTAGGACCCCTTGCCTTTCAGAAACTTGGCTTTTGAAACCCTAGGTAGTGTCTCAAAAGAAATTGTGTTTAAAAAACAAAGCAAAACAAAAAAAAACCTCTTTTAAGGTAAATATGATAACCTACTCCAAAATGAACATGGCAGCCTGATGTTAGAATAGCAGCATGGAAATTGAGTTAATTATACTGGCTGTTCTTCTGGATTTGTGCATGTTGACTGAGCAAAAGCTTAGGATAATTTGTCACGTATGCACGTGTGGTTGAGTCTTTTTGTATACTTAGAACAGAACTAATGAAGATCGCTGGAGGCATTATTTGTAGTGCCCTCTCTCCCTTCACACCTCTTCCCTTTGGTACTCAGATCTTAACAACTTAATCTTGAGGGTATCTGGGTTATATGACAAACTATGTTATCAAATCTTTGCTTGGTAACTGGAACAGGTTTTGAGCAGCATTGCACTTAAAAGTAAAAGAAATTTTAGAAAACTCCCTCTTCTTCGCCCCTCATCCTTCCTCAGCTTGGATGTTGTCAGTTATAGGCAGCCCTCTAGATAAGAAGGGAGACAGTCATTGTCTTTGGGAATTATTTCCTGTTGAGCTAATAGCCATGATCCTATAAAGTGCGTTCCCTGGTGCTAGACTGGCATTAGACAAGGTAAGCCTGGAACTTCCCAGGGGAAATCATCACTTCTTGCCCTAACTCCTACCACCTCTTGCCATTGCTTTTTGTGCGTATTCACCTTACTCTGATCTTTTTTCGATGTTTCTTACATGACACAGTTCCTGGTTCTTCATCCACTCCACATACTATGATTTAGTGTGCTTGTACTCTTTTTATACTGCCATGGAACAGGGACCTTGCCCTCTTTTCCAGGTGTCATCCCCTCTCCCCCACCCCCCAGCAGAGTTTTTTCTATCAGTTAAACATCCATAAGGAATCTCAGAACACAGCCTCCTCATAACTTGATACACATTTTTTTTTCAAGCCTGTTAACTGCATGCATTGCTTCAACAAAAATATTTGTTGAATATGCAGGGAATTTCTAAACTGCCACAAGCAATAATCACGTGTTAAAATGATCACGTTCACTATATCACAATATATATTGTAGGTCTATCATGAGAAGTGCTGACACAGGGCTTTACAGACAGACAGTAGATAATTTGGAGAAAAGCTTTGTGCAACTGGTATTTAGTCCAAGTAGATAACCTTCAATTTCTACTATGATTAAACTATCCCTTCAAATTGAAATTTGAGTCTATAAAGTGTTCTAAATATGTTATGACTATCTTAGATTCATGGAAAATTGTTCCATTTCAACACTCATCGTGTGAGAGTGCATTATTGTGTCACTCAGAGATGCTGAGACGCTGGACCTTTGGGCTCCAAAAATGCACGTGCTTAGAAATGAAGTAATTGTTTTTCACTAGAAATAATTCACAACACCCATATGTGACTTAAGTACAGTTTGAAGGAATGAAAACTGATCTTTGTCCTCTAGCCTAACTAGTTTCCTTGACAGCAATGATACTGCATTTCTCAGAAAGAAACAAATGCTAGGAACATAGTTATCCTGATAATAGGTTTCTAATGAATTACTGGTCTTCATATTAAAAAAAAAGAGAGACTTAGAATTCTGTATTAAATATCACTCTGTGATTAGACTCACAATAAGCCCCGTTGGCGCCAACAGTCAAGTAATGAATTAAATATTTGAGGGGCAGGGACATCTTAATTTTAAGTACTTTTTAATTATCTATAAGTGCACCCAATGTAATCAAGAAATGGAGGAATATTCTTATACAAAATTGGATCTGAAAGATAATGGGGTGTTTGTCATTTTCATTAAATGAGAGTATTAGCCTATATCAAGACATGAGTGAAGCAGCCATTGTCTTCCCATGGTGTTGTCATTTTATCGCCAAGCTGTTTTTAGCAGGGGCAAGTTCTGGGCGTCACAGTGAAGTACAGGTGTTGATTTAAGCTAAATGGCTCCTTCCCATGCATTTGAAAGTGCTGTAGCCAGTTATAAATATAGTGCAGTTTAGATTTGAACATATTCCAGGGAAGGTAATACACCTTTGTTCTTCTTAATTTTGTCAAAAATTTTTAATTAGTAAGTTTGTATTTTCATGATTGTTTGGGGGCTTTTGATAAAAATTATTACTGAAGAAGTTAATATAATCCGTTTTTTAACTGAATGAGATTTTTGTTAAAAACCTTGATGGTGTTTATTCATTTCTACTGTGGATACTCAAGACTAAATCTGGTGCATAACAATATCAGTCCCTGAGTATTGGTAGAAATAGAAGACTTCAAGAAACTTTTATAATATCTATTGATCACAAATTAACCTTACTCTATGGAAACCACTCTTAAACTCTCTCATTGTGTGTTGTCTATATGTTTACTTCTGTTTCCCTAAATTAGTTATTAGCTACAGCATCTAAATGCATCTTTATCAATAAGAAATAAAAATCTATTTAAGATTTATATAGCCTTTGCACATAACTGCTAAAATTACAAACTATAGTAGCTTACTTCTGCAGCACAGAAGCTTTACAATAATATAAAAATTTTTTTTGCAATATGTTTCTTGGTAAAATTTAGCTATTCAATTCAGTATACTTACTAATAGAAAGTATATTTTTGTTGTGTCTATTCAGGTTGTATATTGATAAATAATATTTTTTCCTATTAAAATTGTATCTTTTTCTTTTTTTATTGAAGTATTAAGGGGAAACTAATAAAGGATATCATACAAAACATCATAATTTTAAAGCACTGTAACTGGGAAATGTGGGTCAGGACTTGTTCTGGAATTTGAAAGAATGGATGGGATAACAGAGAAAACTTGTTAGAGAAAGTAGATTACACATTCTTATGTTGGTGGGATAAACAACTCTATTTAAATTGGCTGTGAGTTTTTTTAAGTATCAAGAGGCTTGGAAAAATGATCGGAAGGTTAATTTAGAAAAAAGGAGACAGATGAGATGTCTAATTTATAAAGGAGAAAATTAGTTAAGGACGTGGAGAGGCTGAAGGGTTAGCCAAAAGATAACTATGTTGAATTGTAATTTGAAGCTTTTGGCTAATATAGAGCAATTAATTCTAATTCTATTTTTCACTCTTCTTTTACATTACTGTATTTTCTAAGAACCATTCTCTAAGATGTTGTGAGAAATTCCAAAATGGACTTTTTCTAGTGGAGGAGTTAAAATCTATTTACAAATGACAATATTTCCGCATATTGTGAATTGACAAAGATTAAGATGTGGGTACAAAGAACATATTCTAGGAGGTGGTGAAATGAGTAAGATTCACTTACAGATAATTTCAGGAAAGTTAAAATGTATAGAGTTTTAAAAATCTACTTCCGTTGTGCTTTTTTCTTATTATAAAAGTAATACATGGTTGTTGAAAAAGTTATAAAACATAGATAAGTCAAAAGTAATCAATTACAGTGACTCATAGTCTCACCATTCAGAATAAGCTAGGAAAGTGTTCGAGTCAAGGTTGAATGAAAATATTCCATAAAAGTTAAACATAAAATACATATAAAGTAAAGACAAAATATATGTAGAAAGATTGTTTTGTGTAAGTTCTAACTCAAATTTGTACGCTTAAAAGTAGTTTACATTTGGTAGGAAGGAAAATTGGTTTTGAGTAAAGAAACCGTGACATTTCTGTTTTGTTTTGAAGTTCTCAAAAACATCTATTGAGGCTGGCCATAAGATTAAAGGAAAACAGGGGAGTCAAATTACATAGAAGAAGAGATAGCTAACAAAAGATTCTTGCTAATGGTGAAGATAAAACTGGAAAGAGAAAGGGAAAAATATCTCTCCAAGTCTGCTGGAAATGGATGCCCATAAACTCAACATGGAAACATCAGCTTGTGACTTGATACATAAAGTAGGCAAATAATCAAAAATGTTCCAGCCACTTAACTTTCCAGTATTTTTTCACTCTTTGGCTAGTAAAAACAAACAAACAAACAAACAAAAAAACCTGCTCCTTGTATGAAGAGAATAGCTACTAATAAATGGCAGTGTAATTGTTAAATTCCGCACCCCCCAAAACCAGCCCTAATTTGAATAATAGGCGAATATTGCCTGATGTCTTGTCCTCTGCATCTTCCTCACTGAATTGTTAGACTTAAAAATGAGAAGATGAATAGAAGTAATAAGAAGGTAAAGGTTAGAAACTAAAGGAATGTATAGCAAATAGTTCTCAACCATACTATAAAATCTTAGCTAGAATACCACATCAAAGAGAGACATGTAGTTGTTGAAAAAAGAACTCAGCCTGAGGGTCTGTAAATCCTCCAAACAACACAGTATCAGGTCAGGCCCTAGGAAATGGCATCTGATGATTTGGAGTTAAAAAATTACTCCCTTAGGAATTTCTTTGAAGTAAGTTTTAATAATTATAACTTACTTTTGTTAACTATATAAAGATAATGTGATAGTACTCTGTTACTCTATATCTGGCCTCAATCGCAGAATTAACTAATATTGAGGGCCTACTCTGTGCCAGATTCAATTTTATGGGCTATATGTGAAACATCTCATTGTATACTTACAAAAACCTCATGAGTACAGATTTTTTGGGGTGTGGATGTTGAGAGTTGGTGTCCAATGTCTTATAACCACCAGATAATAGGATCAGAATTTGAAAATTTGTTACCCAAGTCCAAAGTCTGTGCTCCTTTTTTTAAATTGAAGTATAGTCAGTTTACAATATTGTGTTAATTTCAGATGTACAGCATAGTGATTCAGTTCTATGTATTCCTGTTTATATTCTTTTTCATTATAGGCCATTACAAGGAGTTGCATATTGCTCCCTGTGCTATATAGTAGGGCCTTAACTGTTGACCTGTTTTATATGTAATAGTATATGCAAATCCCAAACTCCCAGTTTATCCCTCTCCCCCCCACTCTTTTCTCCCAATAACCACAATTTTGTTTTCTGTGTCTGAGTTTGTTTTGTAAATAAGTTTGTTTATATATGTTATTTTTTTAGATTCCACATATAAGTGATATCATACAGTATTCTTTCTCTTTCTGAATTACTTTACATATTATGACAGTCTCTAGGTCTGTCCATGTTGCTGCAAATGGCATTATTTTTCATGGCTGACTAGTATTCCATTGTGTGTGTGTGTGTGTGTGTGTGTGTGTGTGTGTGTGTGTACATACATGTACCACTTAACAACCTACTCTATTTCTCCTTCTAAATGAATGAATTGACTTTATAGGACACCTTTTCAGTTGAGTGTGTGCAATTCCATTTTTCTCAAGTGCATGATTTGAGAATGCATAATTGCAGTAAACCATGGCCCACTGCTGTAGCTGGTGAGTATATGTATCTTTCTAATTGCATGTTACTGAGTTTTTTTTTAAACTCATAAGTGCTTGAAAAATACCAAATACTTCATATTTCAGGAGATTATACAGCATCATTTTAAAGACCGAGTAGAAATTTCTAAGATCTTAGGACATGCATTAAAAAAAAAAAAGTTAGCTCTTTGTTGCCACAAGCAACTGCGTGAATACAGAGCGCTTTATTATTCAGCAACCCCAAGTGTACCGTCACCATGCGGTATTTATATATGTAATAAAGGCACCCTGCCGGTACCTACTCCAATGATTTGCTAAGTCGGCATGGTGATATGGATTAACAATCAGGCAGAGCAAGTCTGGGATCATGTACCAAAGAAATCCTGCCCAAGGTCAAAGATCTTTATTGGAAATACTGAGTGGAAAGATTTCACTGAATTTTGTCATCTCAGCAGTACACTAACAATAAACAAGAGGTTAAAGAAAATACAAAAAAACTCAAAGGTCAGCATGTCTTTTGAGTAGCTAACAAGCAAGTAAGCGTTTCAGAAGTAAGATAAATGGCTCCAGTGCATGACCATATCTAATCCACATCTAATTCAGCATTATACCTAAGTGCCTTTGCACATGCTACTTAAAACAGAGCCCACTCTGTTTTAGCCACCTGTTTAGTTTCCATTCATTTTTCAGTTGCAGTAACAAAATGGTAAGGATGGTAAAGACTCTTAACTGTAGTGATAACAAACTCATGATTTTGAACACTAATCCAGATGCTTGCAAAGCAACATCTCATTACGATCTCATAACACCTAAAAGGTACATAGTATTGTCACTGTTTTATAGATGAGGAAGACAGTTTAGGGGAGGTAAAATAATTTGCCTAAGACTGCATAGCTAATATGTACCATACCTGAGTTTCAAATATAGGCATCTCTGTGATTTTGCAACTTTTGTTCTTTCATGTATATTCAAGGCACAATAGCAAATACCATCTTGTCTACAAAGTCTTCCTTGTTCTCCTCTGAGTCCCTATCACTCTTAGACCCAGCAGAGCTGGGCTCCCCACACACTCCTGCTTCCATGCTCCCCACTCCAAATATATACTGTTGTTAGAAAATAAATTATACAGTAGCATATACCGTTTCATTTCTATCTCTCTACTAAGCAGCAAGTGCCTTGAAGGCAGGAACCATCTCTTACCTTTGATCTGTAGTTACCATAACAAATTAAGTAAAGGGTGGATGAAGGATTAATGAGGTCAGAGAAATCAAGGATGATTTTAAAGAGAAAGAGCCTTTGAGAAAAACATGAAGGTCAAAGTGCAGGGAAGGTGAGGTGGGAGAGGTAGCATAACAGCTGGGTGGAAGCTGTGAACCAAAGCGCAGAGTCTGGAGAATCCATTGTGCTTGAGAATTACTGAGTAGTCTTTGGAGTGAGAAGCAGTCTGATGAAAGGGGGCATGCTAAGAGGTAGGGCTGGGCATTGGACCTTGGACTTCCTTATAGAGAAGCTTAAATGCCAGGTTAAAGAATTGGTCGTTGTTGTATTGGCAAAGGGAATCATCAGCTAATTTTGTGTTGGAAAAAGATGTATTCAAGCAATTGTTTTAAAAGACTCTCTTTGCTTGCAATGTGGAAAGAATGAATTAAAGCAGATTGGGAGACCAATTAGCAGGCTGCTGTAGAAGTTTTTAAAAATACAAATTGAGAGCTGAAACCAAAGCATTAGAAGTGAAGATGTAACGATGATATTGATCTGAAAGACCCTGTGGAGGTGAAATCAATGGCATGTGTAGGGAGAGGAGTGCATTTAAAACACCTCTGAGATAACCTAGTCCAGGCTGGAAGAGGATGCTGCCACTCAAAATCACTAGGTAAATAACCAGCTGAGAGGTAAACAGTACCATTTTGGATGTCTTTGTGTTCCCTGTAGGACAGCCATGAGAGTGTGCTGAGAGAGTACTGGGAATCAAGCTTAGAAAACAGAAGTCAGAACTGAAGAATCCTGCTTGGGAGGGAGACATTAGACAAGAAGAGATGTTAGAACTTTGGACATCAGTGCAAAATACTGAGAAGAGGCTATAAAAATTTGGTACTTCAGACCTCAGTGCTAATTTTTAAGAGAGAAGTGTTCTATTTAGGAAAGGAAGATCTGCTCCCTTATCTCATTCATCACTGCTGTATGTCTCCCAAGTAATATATACACATAGTAGGTGCTCAATATCTATTTAGAGTGGCTGAATTAGTCTTTTTTGAAGATGCTGAAGGAGAGTAACAGATCAAAAATCCTTGGAAGAGGGGGAAATTGATGGAATAGTAAAGTAGTAAAGGAGAGAAGGGAGGATGGGATGCAGGGTGGTGCAGCTGGAGCAGTTGACGATGCAAAGGAGACAGACATGTCTGATGGGGAGACACTGTGCTTAGGATCTGGAGTTGGACAGCTTGGGTTTAAATTCTACTCCCCCATTAAGTATCTTTGTGACCATGAGCAAATTATTCCAACCCTCTGCGCATGAGTTTCCTCAACAGGGAAGTGAAGCTCATATGGCTCCTACAGCAGACAGCTGGAGAGGTGAGGGTTAGATCAGGAGTGAGCTTGACAAGTGACCCAAAACTGGATGATAGCCACTTAAGTGTAATGACAATAAGTCAAAGTTTCTTATATTCTGGCTTAATGGCATCGGGATCAGCAGGGAATGGGACTCACCTAGGTCTGCGGCCCGGGATGGTAGGTCTCAGGAGGGATGGAGGACAACTTCAGTGAGATGCTAACAGTATTCATGTTCTGTTGCTGCAGTAACAAATGGCCACAGACTTAAACAACATGTATGTACTTTTTCACTGTCCTCTAAGCCAGAAGTTCAACACAGGTTTCACTAGGCTAACATTAAGGTGCCAGCAGGGCTGTGTTCCTCATTGGAAGACCCAGGGAGAATTTATTTCCTTGCCTTTTCTGGTTTTCTGAGGCTGTCCACATTCCTTCACTCTTAGCCCCTTTCCTGGAGATGGGTCTTCAGAGCCATCGATGCCACGTCTCCTTGATCTTCTTCTGTTGTAACATCTCTGTAACTCCTCCCTGCATTCCCAGACTCTTCGCCAGCAGATGCCAATCTTACCAATTTCTAATATTCCCTTATAAGGATAGTTAATACATGTATGGGTAATACATATGTTTAGTCTTGACTCAGATGGTAATAAGCCGACACACTGTTTTATAACCTTGTTTTATTCACTTAACAAAGTAGCTTGGACCTATTTCTTTATCAGTCCATCAAGAGCTACCTCATTATTTTAAATACATGAATGGTAATACAGGGCTTAACCTTTCCCATGTCAGTTCTTATTTTCAGCAGGATTAGGGGATAAGGCTGGCTGAACACAGCTATTCTAACACAATTAGTAGGAAGACTAGGAGAAAAAAGGATATTCCACATCCTCCTGCCTTAAAATGAGTGGAAGAGAACAGACTTGGAAGATGTACCTACTCCACACTCACTGCTAATTTTATTTTAATATGAGATCTTTGTGTAATTAGCTGTATTACATTTCAAATGATTATGCAGCATAAAGAGGGTCTAAATTTTTATAATGGCTTCTTCTTTAGGAAAAAGGTCAGGTGAAAAACCAAAGTATACTCATCCTCTCAGAAGTGTGGGGGAAATCCATTACCATAAAGATAAATTTATTTCAGAAAGTCATGGTATTCGTTTGCTTAAAGATTATGTCAAGAGAAAAAAGCAACTTATTTTAGCCACAAACTCTGTTTTAAAAATAAGAGGTTTGAATAGATATCTTTAATATTCTTTCTAAGTACGAAGTTAAAATAGGATGCGAAAGTTGACACGAGAAACCATAGAATGCCTATTTTTTGTGAGAATCTGCCCCAAATTTTAAATTATTGCATGTAATCGCAAATGGTTTTTAAAGATGGCTGTTACTATGTTTATTTTACATAAAAAAAGTCTGTTATCTTTGACCACTTCTAAGTATCTATGCATCTATTCTATTCTATTTGAAAAATACTATACTGTGTAATCATTTTAGCCACAGAAGTACTCCAAGGTAACTCCACATTATAGACTGCAACGAAAAGCAAGCAGGTTTGGTTTGAATTCTCACATTCACAGGATGTGTCTTATTGAATATCCAAGACTGAGAATTAAAATTGAACTATCAAGATGTACTCTGGATGTGTGAATGTTCATAACAAAAGTGGATGAAGGAGATGCAGTTTGACATGGTTATTTTCACTAACAACATTTTACGAATCTGCTGAACATGGAATTCATTGATAGCAACTATAAATGTAAAGATTTTGGGCTAAACATGTCTTTGCAAATTATTGTTTTTAAGACACAGCTCAAATGTCATTTTTTTCTGATGGCCACAAGCAGAATTAGTCATCTTTCTTTTCCTTCCATAGCACATTAAACTGAAACATAAATCTGTTTGCATATCTGTCAAAACAAAACATGATGCCTAGGTGGCAAGGTCTAGTTTCTTGCTTCTGTTTCTACCCAAATAAAGCAAAATATCTGGGACAAAATCTAGAAGGAATGGGCATTACCTAGATCATGATAATTTCCCAATAACCTAATGATTTTAGTATTTAAAGAGTAGGTAGAACTCTGTCTTATGCTTTGAAATCAAAAAGCTTTTTTTTTTTTTTTTTTTTTTTTGAGAAAAGTTTGATTTCAACGAGTGCCTTCTGGAAAGTGAAAGTGCTCTATTGGGCATGTATTGATGTTATAGTTTTGAGTAGCTACATAGGCTGTCCTGTATACGTTTTAATTTTATGCCAGCTACCATAGTGTTCTTTAATATTTCTCTTTGTGCAAATTAAAATACAGAGAGAGATTTGCTACCTTTGGCATGTCATCTTAATATTACGTTGAGAAGAATGGTATTGGCAACTTAATCTTTGAGTACAGGGGATTTTTAGCACAGGAAATCTGGAAAAAGTACAAGGAATCTAGGTAACAACTGTATTTCAATGATTCCATAATAGAACAAGTTCATCATAATGACAGATATTCTAGAAATGTTTTGTATCAAATTTTAATGGCATTAATTAAATCTGTTGGTATACAAGTTAGAATTCCAGATTGCTTGATAAAATTAGAAGTCAAGCACTGCTTTATAACAAGAGTTACCCTCTAAAATAATCAAGAGCACCTCGATGACAACCTGGTCTTTGGCTTCTGCTTTTGAGCTATGGGGTCAAGTTGTTGGTGTACATAACCCGAAGCATTTTTCTTGACTAACTCAATTGTCATTGAAATTCCCTTGAAAATTCAGAAATTAAAGCTAGCCAAATATGGGCAGATTAGAATTTTCCTTTAAGCAAACCTAAATCAGAGGGCACACTCTGACAGTGCCTGAGAATAATGACAATATTTGAACGTGACCCATTTGTATCAGTCAGTCAACATGAGGATGTAATGTTTTTGTGGATCTTAGACGTGATGACCAGTATATTCCCCAACACGTGTTGAATTCCCGTAGGATTTTGGCTTCTTTCTTCTAAGTTTGCATAGAGATGGTTGTGTGACTTCAGTCATACTGCTTCCTACTTTTGAGTCTCCATTTCTCCATTACTATAGAAAGAAAGGATTAAATGAAATACTATTTGTACTAAATTGTTGATGGTCTATTAAGCAAAAAATAAGACTTAAATGCTATTTCATTACTTGAGCAGACTAGCTTAAATTAGGGGCTGTTTGTAAAATACATAATTTTTGCCAGAATGCTTTTGATACAGTATTTATTTATTTATTTATTTATTTTTTGGTCTGGAAGACTTCTGTAATTTTTTGTTTGCCTAACTGAGGGCTTGGCAAACTGGTCTGTGGTTTGCTTTTGTAAGACTCATGATTCTATATTTTTGAATGCTGAAAAAAACAAAATATTTTGTGACATATGAAATTCTATGAAATTCAAATTTCATTTTTCATACATACAACTTTAATGGAAAAGGGCCATGCTTATTTATCTTCATAGTGTCCGTGAGGCCTTTCATGATACAGTGACAGCAGTAGTGTATGCTCTGCAAAGCCTGAGATCCTTGGGATCTGCTCTTTAAAGGAAAGGTGTGCTGACCCCTGGTCTAATCCTGTAACCGTCACTTAAATTAGAAGGTGGAAATAGCAGATATTCTTCATAGGTTTTGAAAAATTTGAAAATACCTAAAGAATTAAAAAATAGGAATGCAAAATTCTTTAGAGGCTTTGATTGAGAAAATTGGAAATACCTAAAGAACTGGAAAATGGAAACAACGAAATTACTTACACTGTTTGAGAAAACCAGAAAGAGCAAAAGCAGTGGTGTGACCATGTAGGCAGCATAATTCATGTCATTAGTTGTTCTGGAAATATGCCCACTTTCAAAAGCAGATTAAAATGACCAGAGGACAAGCTGAATCATAATCCATCTGTTGCCTCTGTTTCTCTAAGGCAGGAAACACATCCAGTTCTAATTCTTGGCTGTATCTTGACCTAAATCTTCCTGAGGCACAGCTGTCTTCTGCACCAGATTCGTGATACTCATACACAATTCGTGTTTCAACTCAGGAATGTTGGCATCAGATTGATTTTTCTTTTTCTTTTCTTTTCTTTTCTTTTCTTTTCTTTTCTTTTCTTTTCTTTTCTTTTCTTTTCTTTTCTTTTCTTTTCTTTTCTTCTCTTCTCTTCTCTTCTCTTCTCTTCTCTTCTCTTCTCTTCTCTTTTCCTTTTCTTTTCTTTCCTTTTCTTTCCTTTTCTTTCCTTTTCTTTCCTTTTCTTTCCTTTTCTTTCCTTTTCTTTCCTTTTCTTTCCTTTTCTTTCCTTTTCTTTCCTTTTCTTTTCTTTTCTTTTCTACTATTTTGACCATAATTCATATGCAGGCTTATAACTTCTCAAGTGTATCATTTGTATTACTTAACCTGAGTGCAGGAACATATAGCTTACTGCTCATCTCTGTGTGCACGCCTAAGTCTTATATCCAAAACAGTTGCTTCCAGAAGAAAGATTCCTTCCAGTATGTCTTTTTCTGTAATCCATGAGACTACTGGATGAAAGACACTCTTTGTGAGTAGATGTGGATTCATCACTGTCCCATCTGTGTTTACTGTTTAAAATGAACCATATTTTCCAAGTCTGGATGATTTGAGGTTCATAACTCAGTTGTAATAGGTTGCTAGAGTCATGAGTGATGATTTTGTAAAATAAAAAAAAAGCTAAAAAGCTTTTTTAGTGATGATTCCAGGAAAGAGCTATTAAAGTGTTGCACTTTACCAATCATATTCTTGGCATTTACTATAGAAGCTAGGGAGGGAATTTTTAAATTAAAACTCACATAGTAATAGTTGAAGACAAATGGACATATCAAGTTATTATATCAAATACCTTCCACTTTTTGTGCTGTTTCAAAGTGAACATCTTGGGGATTCTCTGAGATACTAGAGCCTGCAGACATCATACTCAGAACAGCAAGCACATCATGGTTGCATGGACTCCTTGCACAAACATGCCAGAATTTTTTTTTTCATCCTGCATACATGCACTGGTATGTGTGTCCAGTAGACACAAAACAAAATTACATGTCAGCATGACCCATTAAAATTTAGTGAAAGGCCATGGAGAAAATAGAATACCATGAATATATTTTAAGATGTAGGACACAATTTTCTGAGAAAGCCTCTATTTTAGAGGGTTTTGCCATGGAGAGTGAATGCCTCGTGCTGATGAGATACGGTATTAAGGATGATATTCCACAGACGGCTTGTTAGGGAGTCTGAAAAGGAATATATCTATTGACTGAATGATATATATGAATGAAGTCTGACTTACCTGTTTACACAAGTCCCAGACCCACTCTAGATAAATGAAGTCCTGAATCATTGCAAATACGAAAAACCTCTTATTTTTTCAGTTTGATTCATTATCATAGTGGCAGTAATACCATACTACATTCATAGAATGTGCTAATTCTCAAAATACTTGTGATTACATAATCTGATGTTACATTTACTGAACCTGTGAGATACATAAAATGGCAGTAAACATTTATATTTTGTAATTAAGAAAACTGAGATTTAAATACATTAAATTTAAGTTACACAGTTTTATGTAGAATTGACATTCAAATCAGTTTTGACTAATTGCCTTTGTATTATAAAACAGTAATCAAAGAGTTGGCCTCATTTTTCCCTTTTTAAAACCCGGGTTCATATCTGTCCACACTGAGACGATCAAAAGTCAGTGAAATCTAGTTACTTCTTCCATTTTATAACCTCCTGTTATTGAGTATTAAAGTATCAATTATTTTCATAACTTCAAATAGTGGTGCCACATCTTGCTGACTCTGCTTTATGTGTCTAAAATCCCTACAGATCATTCAGAAAATCTCCAGAATTTGGATGCATATTCTCTCTTAATTTGTGTGTTTTCATTCATTGCATTTCTCCCACATATACTTCCAGTACACTGATATATCAGATTGCATCCAAATGAATCAATACTCTACTCAAAGAATTTAATTTTCTGTAATTCTTTGATAAAGCAATGTTTCAGACAGATCAAAATACACTCTTACCTACCAATTTGTGATTCTTACCTTTGGAACAATCATTTACTAGTTTCCCTTGAAAAGTAATGTTTTTATTTTTTCCTGTTTTCTCCTCATATTCTCAATTACGGATTATTGCAAGAGGCTGGGTACAAGGAGAACTGGTGACAAGATTTTCTATTTCCAAAGTGTGTGTCCTCCTGACAGTTTAATTTCCTAGTCTCTGGCACAGATACTTTGATCATGTATTTTCGTTGATTCTAATTAAATGTCAGACTCATAATTTACTCACATTCTCCCCTCTTCTATGACATGAGAAAAAAAATTAATGTCGTGTTTCGTTCAATTCATCTCTTAAATTGCAATCAGTTTTGTTAGAGTGTTGCTCAAATAAGTCTCGTAACTGTTCTGTGTGCTTCCCAAAATAAACTTAACTTCCAGAGGAGCTTCTAATCAGCGTTCTTAACAATTTGCTTTGAAATGTTATGCTAGGGCATAATTGGATGTGAAACTTGACCCTCCCATGGACTTCTAGCAAACAGTGTTTTCTTTTATGGATCATTTCCATTGTCTTTACTTCATTTATGTGGCTATTTAACTTTGGTGTCTCATTACTTCTGCTTCCCTAATTGTTGATTCAATATTTGTTTCAGTAGAGCATTCACAAGACTTTTTTTTTTTTTTTAGATAATTCCATCACACAAGTTTATGATGTTTTCTAGGAACAAACAAGGGTCCAGTGAATCATTATAAGTTAAAGGTACTATCAATGTAGAAACTACTAGATTCATTTCAGAAAAAAAAGTATTCTAGTTGGCAAGTAAAGTTGAAGGACGTAAACTTATAAAAATGTTTTCCCAGGTTTATTCATTGGAATTATCATTGATGCTTTCTGGAATTTTAATTTAGTGATAGTTCGCATATCTTAAAACTCTGGCCATTAAATAAAAATAGAGGTCAACATTCAGGTTACCACAATGAATGATCAAATGCTTCCAGTGACTTAAAGTAATTAAACTAGTTGTTCATGAAACATTATTCCTAGTTCATAGAATGGCAGTTTAAATAAAAATTTGAAATGTTGTGCTTTTGGATCAGAGCAGGTCAATATATTCCATCTTCATTCACCATTTATAAAGAAGTATTATTACACTAATTTGAAACAATCTTGCATTTATATCGAGAGATCTGTGTGGTTTTTTTTAGATTGTAACTTGATATAGCTCGTAGGCAGATAGTAAGTATATAAATAATAGGTATATTCTTAGGCTCTGCTATTGTCAGTATTGATAAAGTAATTAATGATTGCAGATGTAGGAGTGTATTTCAGAAATAATCAAATGGTTTCACATCTAAGGAAGGGGGGTTTCTTAAAAATTGTCCACTTGGGTTTTGAAGTGATGAAATGGATACTGTTGGAGGTTCATTAACCTTTTTAGACTACTGGGGCATCATTAAGAATTTCAAGATGGTAATTTATTAAATTGTTCCTAAGAGGCATGGGAAGTTGCTTTTCTGTGTAAAAGTATCAAACTTTTGCCTGGGGAATAGTTGATTCGGCAGGAAAGATTCTTCCTTTCATTTTGATTGCAATTAATTTGCCCTACTTTTTCACTGAAGCACCGAAAAAGTCTTAAGCTTACATCTCAGTCCAATTTATTTACATCTTCTTTACTGCCATTTCAATTTCAGGAATCCTAGAAATGGCAGTTCCCTTGAGTAGAAAAAGCTCACAGGAGAATCTAGACTCCTCTCTCTCTGAGCTCAAACATATTTACAAAACAGTAATGGACATTACGCTGTTTTTCTGCTCGGTGGCAGCTTTTATTTCAGCCATGAACCAATACCATACTGCAGAGTTTATAGATAGTAAGTTTTGCTAGATTTTATGTGCATAAAGAGTTGAAAGGGAAGTACTCAACAACTACTGTGAAAATAGATTGCTTCCAGAGATGTGTGTTAGAAAACACAGACCCAGTCGAGGAAGGACTGCAGGTCACCGAGAGGTCTGCTCAGTCAGGCCTGCATATGTTTAAAGTGTTACCAGCAGACATGAAGGAGAGGGATGCCATGGAAAATAGAGCGGTCAGAGAATTACTAGAAGATGGATGAGCAAAAATGATCAGGGAGCGCAGAGCCGTGTTAGAGAGCTTCGGCAGGAATTGACGGCTGTGTAAAAGATAAAACAATGCAGGCCTTGAAAAGAGAAGTCATAATGCTGGAAGCCAGTTTTAGAGACTAAAGGGAAAGTGTTGGTGTTTTAAAAAGGGAGACCAAACCACCAGGAGACAAAAACGGAGTGAAGAAAAAAAATTGAAAGTGTAATCTTTCTGTGAGGAGGTCATAGTTTTTTCTTCCTCAGCCTCATGCCCTGAAGTGTACTGGGTTTAGGACCAAAAAGAAAATGCCCTATTTGAAATCTGAAGGGAATTAAAATGCTGTACAGCATTCCCTGCTCGTTTTTAGTTTGCAGCCTCTGGGTGACAGCCAGCCACCAGGAAAACGCTCCCGATATCAGGGCACATAGTTCTGCTATGAAGTAGGCAGCAAGAACACACGAGGCCTTGACCAGAACTTTTATATGTATCCAGGTCTGTTTCCCTGTTCTGTGTGTGTTGAGTTGGAAAGAGGCTTATTTAGACAATAGGAGTGATGATTTGTGTTGTCTAAGAATCTGGAATTAATATGTTCATACCAAGAGAGATTTAGGTACTCCTGAAAAAGCTATCAAGAACTTCTCCCACAGAGTTATTTCCTTAACACCCTTTAAAAAATAAAACTGGGTCATCAAAGGTCTTAATAATGTTTTGTTGTTTGAATATATGAGGGGGTGATGTGGATCTTCCAATAGAAATGGAGACCAATGGATAATTTTAAAATAACTTTGAATGTAGCTAACAGCCTTCGTTGGTCTGCACAATTTTATGTTCCATGTCACAGTCTCTGGTTGGTGTTCATTCCGCACTTGAACTTTCACTGACCAGCTCCATTACCAAGTATGATGTACTGGACAAGTGTGTTTCATGCATTCAGAGCATCTGTTTTTGAAGGACTGCCCCACAATTCCTTTTTAATCCTCTGATTCAGAAAGTGGTTGTGAACACATATCTATATTTTGGAACCTAATGAAGTTGTGTTAAATTTCTTTGTGTGCGGAGGAGGGGAGGAGAGAAGGGGAGAATGACTAACCTCTCTTGATGAAACATTCCTTGCTTCTGTCACCTTCAAATATAATATGTACTTTGAGAAAGTTTCACTAAAAAGAAAAAATATGTATATATTTGAAGCTCTTAGAGCCTAAACCTGGGTAGAAAACAAACATTAGATCTGCTTACATTGCAAATGGTAAGTGAAAATCAGGAGGTAATTCACAATCATAGAGTAACTTGATGATGGAGGCAGAGAAGCAGTTAGGTACCCAAACCCTCAAAGCTGAGCCTTTGGAACAAAGAGACATGGACCTCATCCTGAGCAGAAGAGACTTCAGGGAGTTAAGACCATCATGCAACAGTAGCGGTTTCTGACCTCAGTAAATGGCATCCTCATTTGAGTAGGAGATTCTGATAGTTGGTTGTTTAAAATTTGGATTTCAGGTGAGAATAAGCTTATTTAAGAGGCTGACTTCATGCAGTTTATTAAACACGTAAATAGTGTTTACCCATAATTGGCTTATCAAGTAAATATATAAATGTATACTTACATAAACACACCTGTGTGCCAATATAGAGATTGCTTCCTCTCTGCATTTAGTTCTTATGAAAAGATGCAAACGATTGGAACATTACTACATATAATTATAAGGTTAAAAAAAAGAAGATGAAGGAGGCTGTTGTTTGCTTTCTCTCTGTAAAATATGCTCTGTATTTCATACACTAATGGATTGTGAAAGTATTAATACTTTCCAAGGAGATCATCCTAATACTGAAATTTCCCCAGCTTTGTTTCCATGTTAGCCCTTTACTATCAAGCTTTGGAGTCTGATTGTATTTCTCTTTAACGTATGCTTGCCACCTTAGACATGCCTTTGGATTAGTCAAGTCTTGACTCTGTGTTTGAGGGGAAAAAGTTCAATCGATCAAGGCACCAAGCTGGTAAGGTAACTCCATATGCCTGATTGCTGTGTATGCCACACCTTTACAAGGTTTTTTGAGCGTAGGCTGTCAGCTTCTCTTCTAAAACAAAATAGCTGTTCTGAAAACGTATGCCAGTAATTATGAGAAGTCCTGGAACATGTAGCCTGTTGTTCTAGAGAAGATCCATTAACATGAAAGAATGACTCAGTGCCCTATGGAGAGTAAAGCGGTGTATTCATCTTTGCATGTGAACTACTCATCCTTTGTGTCAGAAGATAACACCGCTTTATCTATCCTCTGATATTACTTAAAAGACCAATACCGTTCATGCTAGGAAGAAGAAAAGGAAAATGAATTAGAATGAGTTGTTGAAATAACTGTTCTGTCCGTTAACTTGTACATGTTAATGAAATGTATCTTTCAAATCATACAAATAAATTGTTACTTCTCAGACTGGGAAATGTTTGGTCAGGCATAAATCATTGATTAGTTTGGATAGCTTTATTAACTATGCTTAAGAGTAATGTGCTTTATTTATGAAGATCGTACGTTGTGAGCCAAACTAGCAGGAAGGAGTTTAACAAGCACCGAGAAAAGGAGTCCCAATCATGGCTGCATTTTGAAGTCATCACTCTATTTGATTTAAAGCTGATGATATTTATATAATCATCTCTTAGACTAATGAGTATTTAGTTGCCAACCATACAAGTTGAGCTCCGTAAAGGTATTTACATGATCACAAGGGAAATAATGCAGATATTTCATACACTATGAATTTACTTTTCCCAGGCTAGTCCCATAACAGTTGTGTTTCTCTGTTAGCCAACATACCCTACTGGTGAATGACTAAGGATAAAACCGGCAGCATAAACAATGACTTTTCTAGTCTGTTACACTCTAGGCAGGGACTAGCACTTTTAATTCCAGTTTTCAACAGACGAAACATAATTAAGTATAGTGGAATGTCATTGTAAAAGATCCATAATGTCTTTACCTCATGCACTTGTGCTATGCTCCTACAAAAAACTTTGACATCTCTGTTCTCAACAATTTTTATATTTTGGGTTTGATTTTAATTAGAAACTTGAATCTGTCAGAAAAAGCAATGGCTCATGATGGTTTGACCATGCTCAGTCATTCACGTTGTCTAATCCATCCTCACGTAACGTGACCAGCTTGCTGTGCAAAAACAGATCAAAATTTAATTTCTTTGAATTGTCTTTCTGTATTGACTTTGGTGTGCTCTTGGTTAAGCAGCAATCTTTCCTGAGAAATGGTTTATTGTTGCAACATTTTAAGCAAATCAGTTACCTTCCTGTAATGCAATAATATTACAATATTCAGGCAACCATAGCTCCAGTTGTACGTGACGCAGTCGATTTTATGAAGCTGTAAACATTCAGATCAGTGCTATTTAGTCTGTAGAAATACAATTTGAGAAGGAGATATTGGCCAAGTTATGTTAATATGTTATTTGAAAAAGCTCAATAAGTCAGGAGCTCTTTGGAAAACAGACATAGAAGTTTCAGGTTTAGAGGTTAAAGAGTCAAAACTATGTGGGGAAATATAGAAATGATAATAATACATATATTGAGTCATTTTTCATAGAAGGAAATGACTTGGTTAAAGAAATAGATACACAACTCCCTCCCGAGCGTGTGCTCATTATTTGTGGGTTAAGTCTCCCAGGTGCGCAGCTATAGTGTATCTATGTCAGTCCAATAAAGCTATATTTTCCACCTCCATTTTTTAAAATATATTTTCTGACGTGTCTTGGTAGAAATGCTTAACTATTTTTTTTTTTCTTACAAATAATTATGATCTTTCTTTGCTTAAAACCTTCCAACAGCTTCCCATTAAACTTGGAACAAAATGCAAACATCTGAGTTCCTAAGTGACCAATCCAGTCCTGCCTGTCGTCACTTTTCCCTTGTCACTCTCCCCTGTTGTCCTTGTGCTCCAGGGTGGGCTTCCTTTATTCCTCAAACATACTATGCTAACTCCCACCCCATGCTGTTTGTGTTTGCCCCTCTCTAGGCTTGGAATACTCTTCTTCACAGCAGCCCTCTACCCATCAATTCAAATGACACCTCCCTAAGAGAGATCATTTCTGTCACCCTGTCTCATACTTGTCCCCTCCCTAACACTTAAACTTTTCTATCTTCTTATTCCCTTTTATTTTCTTCAAGGCACTTGACATTAGCTGAATGTATTGGGTTTTATCCTTGTTTACTGACTTATAAGACTAGGGACATTGCCTTGTTCACTGCTGTATCTTTAGCACCCAGAACTGTGCACTTGGGAGATACTCAGTAACCATTTGTTGAGAGAAATGAATGAAGAATGTATAAATATTCCAAGCGAGCATTTGAAGAGACAATTGCACAGGGGTCAGAGATAGACTGACTCACTTGGCAGGTAGAGAGAACAGTTCTCTCCTGTTCTGTCCCTTTGGTGTAATAAATGAACTTTGGTGATAATGACATTTTTATGCAAATATCATTCTCTATTCTACCTGCTCTCATTCTCCAGAGAGGATAAATAATCCAACCTAAAACTTTATTAATAATTCAATCTTATTTGGAAAACTATCTTAGCATTACCTGTACTTGAAGCCCCCACTGCGTTCCTTATATAATAGTGCTTTCTGCTAGAAAATCAATATTCCTGGACTATTACAAAGACCTTGGTTTCCTCTTATATAATTATAATTCCATCTAATCAGATTACTATTATTAGAATGACAAGACTTAGGAGATTTCACCTTAAAACTTCAAAATAACTCCCTTTTATTCAGTGGTGGTTTAAATGGGGTTCAGGCAATATATCATTATTTTACACAGTAAATTGCATGAGATCTTACACAGTAGCTTTGAAATTACTGCTTGTCTTCACCACTATATACAACCACATAAACAGTATGTGGTTTGTACAGTAGACCATTTTTCTTGTTTATATTCAGCAAGTTCTCAGTGTTACACACTAACACCAGCTGTTAAAAAAAATGACAGTAGTATTTTATCTCTCACTGCCAAGATCTTTTATGTAGAGAAGTTTTTTTTTTCTTTTCTTAACAGGATATGTTGCTGAATAATAATAAAGGTTGATATGATAAATAGGGTATATTTTTCAGGATTCATTTGCAATGTAAAATAGAATGTAAACAGAAAAAATACAGAGGGAAAACTCAAGTGTCGGGAAAGTCAGATTCCATACCTAAACCCAAGTCAATTTAATTATCTGCCAATATCTGAAGGAAGAATAAAGATTCTTGTACCTCAGAGGTTGTTCAAGGTGACTCCTATAGGACCGTCTGTGTGTGGGTTACATACAAGAATTGAAAATAAGTTTCAATATCCCAAAATGTTTATTGATGACTCTTCATTCTTTTTTCCCTTGTTTTCTGGTGTTCTTTCTGCTCAAATTGTTTCTTTTTCCAAGAGAAACACCTCAAGGACGAGGATCCTATCGTTCATGTCAAATATGTAGTAGGTTCTGAAAAGATATGTGTCGGCTAACTAGAAGAGAAACAAATGTCATGAAACAGTTGTCTCTGTTTAGAAAGCACGAATAGACTTTTGCTATGCTAATCATAAACAGAGTCGGGCAGTTTCTGTGGGTCTTCCTATCTCTCTGGTTGTCAGGTACCACATCACAGTACTTTAAGAGATGTAATCAGTTGACACACGGCCAGGCTGTGGGCAAGCCTCAAGTTCAATGTCATTAAACATGTTTCAAGTAAAAAAAAAAAAAAAGAAAAAAGAAAAAAGGTCTGACGCAGTTCTACACACAGACGGAGGGCCTTTTAGATCATTAAAAATATTCTATTACATCAGTATCTAAAATATTTTGTGCTATAGACAAGCAACTGGGGCTAAGAATTGTACACATGAAAAAAATGAAATGCATTTGAATTATTATTTGTTAAGTGGTAGATATTTATATGTGGTTATGAACCAAAGGTTGAATTCAGAAACCTATTATAAATGTTGCCTTGTATGTATTAATTTTATTTTTCTCATAGTAACTACAGTCCTGAGTCTTCTGGTTTCTAGTAGCTCAACCAGTGCCTATGGGTAAACAACTTGATATCTGTTGACTTAACATTTCCAAGTGTAGAGAGGTATGAGCTTTTACTTCAGTTCTGATTTAAACTGGACAACAAAGACTTACAGTAAAGAAAACCAGGAAGTTTCCAAATTGTATATATTCAAGGCACATATGTATTATGTAATGAAATATTTAAATACACCGTATGTATAAGTGGGTTAATGTATGTTTTTATATAAAAATATTCAAAGGTCAGTGGCTTCTCCATTGATGAGAGGAGACTCACTAAAGAAACTATAGCTCTTTTATATCTATTTTCTTTCTTTTCTTTCCTTTGTTTTAAAAAAAATGTATTGAAGCATAGTCAGTTTATAATGTTGCAGCAGTTTCTGGTGTACAACATGTTTTAGTCATGATGTACATACATACATTCCTTGTCATATTCTTTTTCATTATAGATTACTACAAGGTATTGACAGTTCCCTGTGCTATACAGAAGAAACTTGTTTGTCTACTTTATATGTAGTAGTTAGTATCTGCAAATCTTGAACTCCCAATTTATCTCTTCCCACCCCCTTTTCCCCCTAGCAACTTTAAGTTTGTTTTCTGTCTGTGAGCTTGCTTCTGTTTTGTAATTAAGTTCATTTTAAAAATATTTTTCTATCTGTTTTAATTATGTATTTAAAAATATACTCTCTACCTTCTTTTGTGAAGTTCCATTGATACTCTGTGAATAGGGTTATGCTTTTTAAGTAACGCTTAACTTATCCAGAGGTTTCTTAACCAGTTATCCTATTGGGAATTTATCCCAAATTCCCCTGGGCAACCACAACAGGTATTTATAAAATACACTTAACACATTATGGGAGAACCTCATAGGCTGTCACTCAACCCCATTTCATCTCAGTTTATACCCTAGACTAATACTCATAGGTTTCTTGGCTCTAAGTCAAATTGGGCCAGAAAGAAGCCACTGGACAGAAAAGGGGAAATAGGGAAAACGAGGGTAGGACAGTAAGAAGTGATGACTAAGAAAGAAGACAGTCAGGGCCTGAAGGCCAGTAGCATCACTTTCAAAAGTAGATCTGTTTTAGAAGAGAGACAGATCACTCTGTAGACCTCATCTGGACCTTTGAGCTTATCATAGTGACCACAGAGTAAATTTCGTAGTAGCAAATTTAGAAGGCATATTATATAAATTACATATAAATATGAAGAGAGGTCACAGCCCTGAGTCATCAAAATTAGATTAACTTTTATTCAACATAGTCTATTTAAGAAGACCAGAAAGGTCATATTATAATATTTAGAAATATTTACAACAAAGTTAGGCATGCACTTTTTAAAGATCAGTCCCTAAAAGATCCACTTAAGTTACCTGGAAAATTTAATTTTCTAGAACCTACCACTTACTGTATGGCATAATATATTTTTCATACTTTTTCTTTTTTAAGTAGAAATAGACCATTTATTCATTATGATATGAATAGCAATTACTAGAGTGTCTCAGGTGTAAGTGTCCAATAATGTTTGTTAGTGAAATTACTGAGTTGAATCTTATGGGACTTCATTTTTATAGATGAAAGACGGTTGCGTTTATTGGTGGATGTCTGTGGTTCGATACAGTAACTCTGTAATGATGGTAAATACATGAGGAAGTACTAGTGTTTTCTTCTGATCTTCTGTGTAGGATTGGAGGATTTTTGAGGAAAATGCCTACATTTGTCTGCTGAAAGATATGAGGCCCAGAAATGATGTTTTCCTGTGGGTCATATCTTTACATGAAGAAACCACAAGCAGACGCTAAAGTAAATAACAAACCTTCCTTATAATATCCCTTACAGACTGCTAGAAGATAAACATCTCAGTGCTTAAACAGAATATAGCCATCTTTACACATAGTGAAGGGGTTATTATTCTTGGCCTGGAAAGAAGCAAAGTGGTTCTGCTTAGGAAAAGCAAAAACAGAAAAAGCAGAATTCCTGTACCTTGTGTCTGTTCGATGATCAGGTGTAATCAATTACTGAGCGGCTGTTTATAATGTGTTTGTATGATTCAGTCTGTAACTACTGGTCTTGATAACTGCAGAAATCAAAAAGCTGAGGTCACTAGCTTTTCCTTGATTCTGGCTTCTAAAACTTTCCAGAAAGGGTACACGTGCACACCCGAGCACAATTGTAATTTCTCTATAAACTGTTCATATACTCTTCACTCCTATTTCTTTTTATGTATTTGATAAAAGGCAGAAAATATAGATAATGACAAGTATACAAAAGCAATACTGCTCTGAGTGGTGTGAGCAAAAATTTAAGTGTGGTGATGATTCATTCTTCTAATAACCATTCACCAGGCACCACGACTGTTCCAGGTACTTTTGAAAATACACCCCTAGTGGGTTTACAGTTGTGAGGCCTAATTACAATTACATTATCAAACAGCAGAGCAAGTAGAAGGCAGTATGAGTAATATTTTAATAGGAACTAGTTTCTTGAATTCTGTGTGACAGGTTTCAGATTCCACCCACTCTGGGGGAATAAAGGGTTGAAAAAAGAGGGCATAAGGAGTATTCTTTAATTGTTCCCCTTTTAAGGAAGGATTAAGGAACAGAGTAGGAAACGGATAAACACAGTAGTTAGAGAAAAGCAAATCAATGTGTGAGTACTAGAGAAGAAGTTAATTAAGAAGAGAAATGGGTTGGTAGAAAGCAGCGCAGAGTGACAAATTCTAGAATGTTCAGGAAGACAAGAAGGAATGATGAAAGTGAAAGAATAAAGACGAGTTGAGAAAAGAGAGACATGAGCCCCACCAGACTATGAAAAACAGGGCTCAGGATGTCAGGGTGAAACAGAATCAAAGCAAGGATGAGGAGTTCGGAGCTTGTCAAAGTGACAAAAGGGCTTTGCCGATTGTACCAGAGATGGTGCAGGTCGCGCTGGAGAAGGGAGCAGCAGCATTCAGAAGTTCTGGAGAGTCTGAGCTCAAAGGAGCCACTGCCTGAGTGCCAGTGTCACAAGAGAGTAATTAGTACACGTTGTGTTTAGCTGATTATCAGCCTGTACTGAATCAAGAATTCGAAAACTGCAGTGTAGATTAAACAAACTTGTGGGGGTCTTTTTGCCTTTATTCTGTGAGACCTGGAAATTTAGGAATGTCTTTGCCTAATTTTTGTCTTTCCTTTTAATTTTATATGAAATTAGTGTTTAACTATGTTTTCTTTTTTAATTTCATTTTATTTATTTGCTAAATGAATGTTTTACTTTTTAATTTCCTGTATTTTATCTGACAATTCTACTTAATATATGTGAAGTACTTGTCAAAATAGTCCTCTTGCTTGGTACTATTTAAGTGTTTTCTCGTGTGGTCAGTGAAATGACCTCATATGGTGTTTCAGTTCCTTTTTATTAAATTACTCTATCCAGGATCAATCAAGTATAATTATTCTTGTATACACTTGCTCTGACAAGGACTATGAGTTATCAATGAATTCATAAGCATTTAATAACTCTTTCCAACTTCCTAGAGTTTCTTGTGAGAATAACTTTATAGGAAGATAAATTTTAGTATTGAGACAGTTAGTAGTTGAGTCCTATTAGTGAAATGATAGTGCTAAGGAGAAATATACTAATTTAAAAAATCTTCTACATAATTTATTGCACAAGCATAGAAATAAAAAAGGAAAAATATTTGAGATAGAAAATAATCTAAGAGGTGGCCTATTTTAGTTGACTACTCAGGTCTAATTCCTGGGTACTTTTTATTTCAGTGCCAATTGTCCCTTAGATTAAGGGTTGTTTTTGTTTTTCTCTTTTCCCTCATCATTTTTCTATTCCTCTGTTTTTTGCCTTAATTACTGAGACTAAATATTTTTGTCTTATTTGAACATCACCCAAAATCCACTAATATGCCAGGAGTTAACTGATACTGGGTCAAAGTGTTGTCAGTTCAAGGATTGTTCTTCTATAATGGACTCTTGAATATGAAAAATACTATGAGCCAAAGAAAGGAGTTAACCTTGGTGAAAGCAAGTCGCTGTTTTAGGCCAGATGACCTGCCTGTATCCTTTTGCATTGCACAAGACGCATTTATAAGTGTCGTGTAACAGTCTAGCTCATTACTAGATTCTTCCTTTAGAAAGTAAGAGAAGAATATCCTACATCAAGTGCACTGGTTTTATTTTTTTTAATTCATTCAAATAATATTTCATTTTGTTTTTTATAGTCATAATCTCTACCTTTTTTTTTTTTCTCTAAGAAGAGCCAATGGTATTATTTCAACATTATACCTGGAGAAATTATAGCATAGAGGGGTGGTTGACGATAAATACCCAGATAGAGCCAAGATGTAAACTGAGTTCTCAGGAACCCAAGGCTATTGTCTCTATAGATACACTTGACTACAATGAGAGAAGAAGTAATAGTTTATTAGGTAGGCCACTCAGTTGCTAAAGAAAAAAGGCCATGTAGCATGTCCATAGGCACAGAGGAAATACAACATATGTAAGGTATCTGCTTAAGCTTCCAAGGGCAGATTTCAGTGGAACACAGTAAGCATTTATCGGGCTCCTACTGATTATAAGGCTTTGAGCTAGATTTGAGGAATATAAAAAAACACAAGCCTCGCCCTTGATGACTGTACAATAAAGATCAAAAAAGCTATAATATAAGATAATTCTAGTGCCCTTAAATTGTGCTTTGAGGAGTCAGAGATCACATTTAAGACACTTGACACTGCAATGAAAAATTCATGCTGAAAAATAATTGATACTTAATCTCTTTTACCAGACGAATAACCTTATTGCAGGTTTCACTGGAGACAATTACGAGTGACAGTCACTGGTTTAGTTTTAGAGCCTGTACAGTGGCAGCACACAGTGGGTGTTCAATTAGCATGTGCTCACTTTCTAAAAGAACCCATGAATCATAAGACAGTAATGGACCTCCCTCAGCTATTATGGTGGCAGAGAGAACATGTAATTCATTTTTCTTGACACTAACAAAGTGTCCTTTTGCTTTCCTGAGCAGCCAGTGAAATGTGTAAAACTGCTCTGGATGATTATTTAGAGTTCTCTCAACTTGTTCCCTTCTATTTTTAAGTGTGCAGTAATTTATGTCAACAAAGGAAAGGAACTTTTAAAATTATTTTTATAACTTGCCACCTCTTGGCTTTTATTTTGGTATAGTTTGTCTAAAGGGCAAAAAATATGCCCATCCATATTTTTTATTGTTGTAAATAATTTATTCATTTCTTACGGGTGTTGGGCCCTGTGCCAAATGCTGGTTTGTATTAACTCATTGACTCATCATAACTCTTGGTAATTACTCTTAGTATTAGGAGTTTACAGATTGGGGAAACTGAGGTTTAGAGAGGTTAACTAACATTAACTAGAAAGTAAAGATTGGAAACTGGTCTCAAGCTGGCTGACTTGAACAGAAAACCCAAGATCTTAATTACTTTGCATTGCCATGTTAAAAAAAAAAAAAGCACTCAATTTAAAATACTTGTATGTGTTTCAGGTCCCTGTACCATATTAAAGTGTATCAATCTCATTTGGAATTGTGCTTAATGTCATTATCATTTTCTTTCATCCCCTAAGCACTGTTAAATTCTAAGATTTATGGTACTTATGTCATTAGGTTTTCTAGTAACTTAGTAACTATTTTAGATTTGATTTCTACCATGACCTTATTGGGAAGATGTCAGGGTCCTCGTTCCATAGAGAAGTTGTTGTCCAGGATAGAGGAGGTAGATGAAACCAAAAAAACCAAAACGAAAACAAAAAAACTACTGAGTCCTGGTAGATTTCACAGTCATTTGGAACTCTGTCCATATCATAAGTTTCATTGATGAGAAGAGATTCTCTGGCTGGATGGAAATAGATGTCAGTTGCTCACTAATAAGATGAAGACACTTTCAGACTGCAGACAGCATCTTGCAGAAGGCAAAAAGCCTTTGCCAAATGTGAACTTTATTTAAAGCAACTTTTCATTGGTTCAGTCCTGGCTCTTAACTTTACCTCCTCTTAGTCTCTGGCACATGTCCTCAGGCTGACAGATTTCATGTTCTCAGTATTTGAACCATGGGCTTCTCCTGTTGATCCTCTTCCCCTTTCCAAGATCTCCTCAGGTCTGACTGCTTTCTTAGCTCATAGTTGCTTTTCTAAATGTCAGCAGTTTTCTCTGACTTAGAAATATTTCTAGCCAGAGATAAGATAAAGTCTGACTTTTAGTGCACCTTTGTGAATGAATTATCCCACCCTACTTCTTTAAAGTAAAGGTCCTGGGGAACATGATGTGTTGGCAACATTCCCATTCTTCCGCTGTATCCCCCGTCTCCGTTCATCTCCTACTCAAATCTGATCTCCCTTCTGAATCTTACCCAAACTCTCAACTGAGGGTGTTCACTTAATGCAGCTGAAACATCTCTGGAAACACAGTATCTAGTTTAGCCACCCATTGATTTCCCTACATACAGATGAGTTAGGACACTGGTTCTCGGACTTGAGAGCTTCACCTGCAGGGCATCAGCGTCATCTGGAGGTCCTGCTAAACCAGAGTGCGGTACCTCACTGCAGGACTGTCTGGTTTAGTAGATCTGCAATGCGGCCTGAAGCTGCATTTCTAGTAAGTTCCCAAGAGAGGCTTCTGTTGCTAGTCTGTGAACCACACTTTGAGAAACTCTGATTTTGAGTCGTGTATGTGGTGGTCTCATTTTCCTACTTTTAAATCAAATGGCAGAAACCCAATCCAAAATGGCTAAAGCAAGAAAAAGAATTATTGTGGATTATGTAAAATGAAATTTTAGGATTTGTGACTTAAGGCATATCTGGATCTAGAATCTCAGAATATGTTGTTAGTAATTTCTTTTCATCTGTTGGTTCCTCAGGGATGGCTTCCTTTTGCTTTTGAGGCTGGTTCTGTTCTGAGGGGGAAAATCTGGCTACCCAAAGCTCTAGACTTAAATTCATATATATATATATATATAAAATCTAACAGCAAAGAATCTCCTTCTCCATACTCTCACCCCAAATATTGAGGTTGACTTTTATTGTACAACCCTAGGTTGTGTTGTAATTTTTAAATCAAATCCTGAGGCTGAAGAGATAAAATGATTTTACAGACCTTTCTTAACATGACCACTGGTACCAATTGGAAACCAGAGGCTGTTGTCAGAAGATGAAATTGATACATATCCTTGAGCAGGTAAAAATGACAAGTATTCACTCTATCCTAAAGATGGAAACTCTTTGAAGAAAAGGAAAGAATACTCAGTTGAGTGGCTGTAAAATTCAGCACGATGCAAGACACATGTAACTACCTAGTATGTATTTGTTAGAAATTAATAGTAACTAGTAAAATGATGTCAAGTGCATTATAAAATTAACTATAACTCAAATCATTCTTCCTGGACCTGGATTAAGGGCTTTGTTTTTAATGGAAACCAGATTTGGAAAATACAGGTTAAAATTAAGTAACTGATGGAGGAAGATAGTTCTGGTTTCTTTATTCAGTTTATACCTATAAATGTTAAAATTCTTATTTGGATTTACTACCTGATTTGATGCAAAATAAATTACAAATATAAAGACATGAGAAAGAGAAAAGTGATTTTTTTTATATATACATACATACATATATATATACACACACACATTCACACACACACACACAGACACACACATATATATCTTGGATATGTGTTTCAGAAACAGTAAATGTCTCAATCTGAAAACAAACCTAAAATCATGGAATTGGCATAATCTGTATTCTGCATTGAGTCTTTGGCAAGGTAAGTGAGAAAGCACTGTCTTCCAGGTAAGGATTAAAATTTCACCAGTTTCTTCAGTCTTCTGCATGGTTGGCTCCTGGTCTCTGAAAATTAAAAGACAGAAGAGAAAGAGAGAAAGGAGAGGGGACAGGAAGGGAAGAAAGAAAAATAAAAGAACTGTGATTTATGAATTTGAAAATATGAATAAAAACGGAAGGATCCAAGGTTGCTACTGATGTTGTTAGTCTTAGATTTCTGAAAGCCTGCTCCTAAAAGCACTCCTGCACGGGGCTAATGGAGCAGAGGACGAAAACGGGCAGGGGAATGTAGGAAGTGTCAGGTCCAAGAACATGAAACCGCCCTGTTAACGGTAGTGTTCTTCTAACATTTCCACGCCTGACTTTCTGAACACACACAGGTAGCGTTTAATTTTTTTTTTATTCTCATTTATTTACACTACGTTCAGGTAAGTTGTGTGCTTGGAGCAAGACTAGTGGCAGGTGGGAAGAGAGACATGTGGAGCATGAATTGTGCACTAAAGTATTAGCACTTTAAGTACCTTCCTTCTTTTGCTGAATTAAAAAGGAAAAAGTAGAAAAGTCGCCGTCACCAAGGGAATGAGATAAAGGGACAGGGGAGGAAAGCCTGCCAACAGCACACTGACCTGCTTTCTACCTATAAAAGCATCCAGGCAACAATAGGGAAAGGGAAGAAATTAAAGGAAGGGAACCTCAAAACCGTACTCTTTAAGGCTGTGTTCTTATAAGGAGTTGCAGATATTTCGAGTTCACTTTAGTGGTGGCAGTTTATGACCTCTGTCATCAAGAAGAGTAGAACTCTTCTGAAAATACAAAGCAGAGGTGCGTTTATCCTTCCAGATCCTCTCCCCTTCCAGTTTACTGTGGCCATGATAATTCACTTAGTTGGTTAGAGATCAGAAAAGAGACTGTCCTAAGATCTGTGCTGGAACCAAACCCAGGACTTGAGTTTTCTTTAATAAAAGTGGCCTGAGAAATACAACATAGAATGAATAGAGAGTTAAAAAGATAGAAATGACTTTTAAAAACATCTCTCTTTCCTCTGCCGAGATGCATCCATTTTGAATGGCTTTAGTTCATAGAGTTACACACGGAAATAGTGATTCTGCTTATTTCTGATAAGGATGCTCTGACAGACCCTTCTTGATTCTCCGTGGATTCAGCCTTTCGCAGTTGAGTAAGTGCCTTGCAGTGTTTCTCTTTCTTTGAAATCACTGATCTTGGCCTTTATCAGAATCCATTTGCCTTTTTCTTATTTAGCAGTTACTATGTGGCTCAAGTCTCAGGCTGGAGGAGCCATGAATGAGTGGATTGTCCAGATCCAAATGCACCCCGTTTCTTTCTTCTGCTTCCACACTGGCCTCATTGTTGCAGCCCAAAATGGCAGCTGTGTAGAGCAAGTGGCAAGAAAAATACTGTGCCAGCCTCTTTCTGAAAATCAGATGGGAAATACGTTCTGTTTCAGGATGAGATAAATATTATATACATGTATTTTACTTTTTCTCTTTCTGTCTGGCTTTCCTACCAAAGGAAACCTCTTATCTTGTGCTTTTGAAACTTTTTTTGTTTTTTAATAAACAAGACCATCTGATGTGGAAATTTCAAGCATTTAGAAGCTTTGATGTCCTATTGCTGATCCTATTTCTTTGCTGAGAATGCCCTAGAAGATAAGGCTACTGGCAACTCTAAATTGCCAAACTGTGGTCAAACTAAAAGAGCATGTTTTTCTACTCAATCTGAGTTTCCATTTTGCCTATATCCACTACCGTGTATGTGAATATACATGAGCACACACATATACACAGAAATTACCAGTGTCTTAAAACCACTTGCCGTTGGTTTTCAAGATTTTCCAGATGCGGAGAATACTTCTAAATTTGGGTTTTAGTGTGCTTCTCTTGATTTTCACAACTCAATAAATAGAAGTGGGAGGATTGAATTCTTCTGTCAGGGAGAATGGCCTGTCATCACTAAAATGTCCTGACACTGGGCAGACTTTGTGGAGAATTCAGCAATCCATGAAAAGTACTGGTTTTTGGGAAATGCTTTAGGTTAGAAGTAGGCGTGTACTACTTAAAAACTAAACTCAGTGAATATTGTATCCTCTTGTTGATGGATGCCTCACCAAGAGTTGGACATCCTTCCACTTGTTTGCTATCATGGCCATTTGATTTGATGCTGAGGAGCTGTGAATCTTACCACATCCTGATTGATAGGTACCCATTTAAAACCAGTAACCATTAGTTAAGTTTATTTGGCTGACTGGCGTCTTTAAATATTTTGAATGAATCCTTTCAGCTAATGTAAAAGAAATAGTCTTGACAGCGCTGTTTTTTCATTAGCTTTCTTTCACTGCAGACAAAGAATCCTTTAAATAGTAAACCTCAGAAAAGCCCATCTCTCTTTGACAGGAGAGTTAAAGCAAGTGTGGTCCCCCACGCACATGCCCATCATCTTATTTGCAATGGAAATGTCTGTGTCACTCTCAGCTGACTGAGGAAAAAGTTCTGGAGTCTTGACTCAATATTTGATCAAAGACAGGCTTACACTCTCTGTCTGTCTCTCTGTCTCTCCCACCTTTATCTCTTAGTCTTTTATTATATTACTACGCATGATGAAATTGACAACTCAAAACATTACAAAATTATAGGAAAAAAAAGCCCAAACACTTAAAAAAACAAAACAAATCAAACGTTTGGCCCTTGTTTTAAGTTTCTTATTAAGTATCTATTGCAACATATTTTTGTTTGGGGAAAAAACTCCCCAAATCAGTTATTTTCACTTGAAATTTTCTTTCAGATTTTCGGTGAGAAATAAAGTCGCCTATTTCCAGAGAAACATTTGAGACTATTAAGATGAATAATGATTTTAAGAAAATTTAATGTTAAGAAATAATTAAGTATGATTAGTATATAGCTTACTCACTATTTCGATCTGCCCAAATCAGTGACCTTACCTGATGGGTTTGATAGAAGTCTCTTAACTTCCAGGTATTAAACACCCACACAAGCTCCCCACACTCTGGCCCCGGGCTTGTCTGAGGACAGTGTCCTACTTCCATTAAAGGCTCTCTGCACACCCCTTTGTCCTTGCTTTCTACACAGTCCTAGCTTTGGACCTGTCTGGAATTCAAGGAATATTTCTCTTTGATCACCTTACTTAACTTATACATTCATTCATCTGATTATTCAAGTAATGTTTGTCTTTCCTACAGTTTTGTTAGCATCACACGCCATGTCTTTTTGTGCTCACCTCATTTCAAGCTATGGCACGTAGTAGGAGCTTAGCAGAATACTTGTTAAATGAAAACATGAGTCATCAAATAGAATTGTTATCAGTACCACAGTTTTGTCCCAAAGAGCATTTATGATTACTATTTTAATTTACAGAACTGTTCTCACATCCTATAAATAAAATTCCCTTTTGTTGTAATAGTTCCCTTTGCATCTTAGGAAGTAAAATCTTCTGAATGCAAGTGAAACATTTTTGATTGAAGCCTGACAGTTTCCTAGGATCGTCATTCCCCGCATTTAGTCACTTTATAGAGTGGTGAACGCTCTAGACGATGTTTTGAAAGCTACTTTTAAATAAATCCACTGGCATGATGTTAGTGGTTTGGAAGTTGCTTTTAAAGAAATAAACTGGTATTTGTCTTTTTCATATTTTGACTTATGTTAGAGAAGAAATAAAAATTAAATTTAACTGAGGCTTTCAGAGAATGTTTGTAGAAACATTTCTGTAATTACAACTGGTGCTTAGAATATGTTGATGTCCTACATACACAGCAGTTTCAATAGACATGTCCCCTGCTCTGTGAGAAGTTACAGTGGGTACTTCTGAAGTGGAGGAACAGAGCTGCAGTAAAGCTGAGTATTTCAATCAAGAGCTTGCCTTGGGATGGGAAAACAGGTTTTGATTGGAACTTAGAGATCTGAGATAATAATCTAGAGACCTCTCTACATCATTCTGAGTGATTGTGCGCTTGTGTGTGTGTATGTGTGTATAGTTCTCATTCTTCTGTTATTAGGTATGGTCAGTAGATAGGTCAAGAAAAGAGATACAGCTATTAGCTCCATGATTTACTTACTCCCTTTAAAATTGTAATAAAAGTCCCTTACGTAAACACAAGATGAGAGTAGGTATTTTTATGCTATAGCCATAAAAGTTGAAGAGAACAGACTTTGACCTATACTGAAGAAAAAAATTAAACCGAAATAAATTAATTCACTAATTCTACTTTGTTGTGGTTAAATTGTTAAGATTTAGTGAAAATCAATTATATTGGATTAAGCTCATTTTTCCATTTTGATTAGAATGAATATATTCAGTAGTAGGTACTCTGGGGAAATAACAGCCGGGATCTATGGAATTTACATCTAAGCCAAGAGGACTTGTGTGATCTGCTGCTGTAATTAGTATTGAAGACATCACTATGGTTCAGCTAAACAGTGGGGGTAGTACATCACACATATATATGAACAGGAGATCTGAGCACAATCAGTATTTCATATTTTATCTTCCTATAGGAATTTAGAGATAGAAATCCACACCTTTGAAAAGCTTCTGAACATTATAGAAAGAAGAATGTACAAAGCAAATATCCCTGAAGGCCATCATAGCTTTGGGAAATTCTTCAGACCAAATTATAGAAACCCGGCCAGCAGCAGAGCTGCTGAGAAATTGATGGAGGTTGGCTTAGATTTTAGATGAAGTCTCTAATGATAATTGAAGCACCATATGACTCCAATATAGGCCCTGAATCCTGCCTGGTATTTTCTGGTTTGTATTTAAGAATCATTAACTTAATCATCACAGACAATGTAGTGTTTTTTGTTTTTTTTTTTAATGTTCTATTTCCACAAACTAGGGGTTTCACTGCTAGTTGAATTTAAGCTTTTTTCCTTTGTTTTCACACTCTGGCATGTATTAGCCCACAGTTTTGTGCATGAGGACATTCTTAAGTCCAGTTCACTTGATTGTGTATGTTAATGTGACTTCTGGTTAAGTTACTCATGATAAACGCTTTGAATTCATCTTACTGACTTCATGCTAATTCTGTATCACTCTATTTCCCCTTGTACACTGGCCTTTAGACGCTTAGGAAAGAAATACGGTATTTTCATGAGTAGTTGTAATATTGAACATTTAAAGCCAGAATAAAAATTTACTGTCAGAATTTTTTAAGTCACAATGTTTCCTAGAGAAAGTGTTTGGATAGCAAAACTTGCCCATATTTCTTGCTGGCTAGTATCTGTTGAATTTTTAGTATTTTACATTTTTTAATAAACTTAACAATAACTGATATCCCACCACCAATGGGTGTCTGCAAATAAAAATGCAAGATCACCTCCTACAATTGGGAAACCAAAGGCTGGTTTTAGAGTGGTGCTTGAAGAGCCCCCTCCATGGCTTCCCAAGCAGGTTCCAGCCCACACCTGGTAGGCCTGAACTAGAGGACAGTTTTCTTTGTGAACAGAGACCTTTTCCTGAAAGACCTTGTCTAGTTTCTTTTAAAAATATATTTATTTGAAGCAAAGGAGATCCTTTATGTCTCTCCTTTAAAAAAACCAAAATTTAAAAAGCCATTGTTGGTGTGGTGTCTTCAGTTGTCTGTCTGCATACCTACTCACCTGTCATGGTTCATGCAGATATTAAAAAAAGATACAATGATAGTTTTAAACACCAAAGAGAAAAGTAATTGCTTAAAACTAATGGACTATTACCATGACTAGATAATTCATTTAAAAATCAGCAACAGAACTTATTTTTAATATGAACTTAAAATATATATGAGTTTAAATCAACTTTTCATAATTTTGTTCATTTATAAAGTTATTTAACCTTTAATCTTGAATAATTACTCATTTAGGAAAAAATGAAGTAGCTTAAGATTAAGAAACTAATTTCTGGAAAAGCCAAGATGATTTTTATTAAATTATAACTTTTAAAAATTCTGGGAAAAAAAACATTAGATAATCACAATCAAATTTAAGGTACTAGAGTCCTACTTTTTATGTTCTGAGTTAGTCTTCTATGATTTTTAATTTATATAGTAAATTATAGATTTTCAGTGATACTGAATTATTCTTTCAGAAGAAAAAAACATAAATCGAGGATATCGTCTGTGTCAGGTCCTGAGCTCCGTGTTAGGGGAAGGAGTTGAGATGATTATAATGGAGGTGAGCACATTTTAGGAGCAGATCATCCCAGAGGTGAATTATTGTGACAGTTTCCAGAAGGTCCTAGCTAATCTTCAATGTAGCAATTTATTGATCCAGATTAAGTTGTTTGACTATTCCCTGTCCTAGAATACACAGACAGGTATAGAGTGACATTGATGGAAGGGCTGAATTTGAAAATGCATATTAACTCTAATCAGGTCTCCTTTGTGACTATGTTTGGTCAATTACCCATTCAAAGATTGTTTTTTAACTGAGGATATACTTTGTGCAGTGTATGTGGAGTGATCTTGAGCAAGTATCCACACTTTTGTCAGCTTTAGTTTTCTCACGTGTAACAACAGGGATAGTCACTAAAGTAAGTAAAAGCTAAACTGCTGTAACAAAAAGCTCCTAGATTACAGAGGTTCAAATCAAGTATGTTTTCTTTTTACCTAACACTTTGGGGCAGGCGGGGCTCCATGAAGTCATTCACGAAATGAAGTTAAAAGAGTGGTTGTGTCTTTTTTAATACATTATTCCAAGAACATTCCAGATCACCACCATTTTCAGACCCTGAAAAGGCAGTGGAAAATGAGTTTGGTACAAATCTTTTTCATAAGATGCCTAAGAAGTTACGTATGTGCCTTCTGTTCACACTCGTGGGAACTTAGTAGCATGGCCACGTGCGGCTGCAATAGGGATTGGGGAGTGTAGAGACCACGTGCCCAGGATAAAGGGAAGAACAGAGGTGGAAGGACAGTCAGCAGTCTTCTATATCTGTGTAAAAATATATACTCCTACTGAACTGTTGTATGATATAAAATGTTATATCTGAATCATTTAGTGCAGTTTGTAATACATGCTCAATAAACGTAATCTATTATTATCTTTCACTATCATTATTATCATGGTACAGGTACAGAGAGTAGAGCATAGGCTGATGACAATTTGCATTCCATGCAGAGTACTTTCCCAGAGTGAGGGAAAAGGAGAAAACTTAGGAATCAGGCATCATTGGCATTTATTCTTTGTTTGCAGTTCTTACTTTACCTATGTGTTCTTTTAATCAAAATGCTTGTGTGCCCAATTGCTCAGGAATTTGCTGAGCAGCTAATTTCTTCTTTGGCGAGTTACTTGGGGAAAAATGCCTCCTAAGAAATTCATTTGTAGGAGTGTTCACAGGAAAATAACCTGTTAGCTCAAAATCTTCTGGAAATTATAAAATTAGTCCTCACTTTCTATAGGACCACAATTGAAACCTAAACAGAGTTAAAGTTGTTCTTTTGACCAGAAGTTTTTGTTTTTGTTTTTGTTTTGTTTGTTTTTTTAAAATTTCTAAAATACTCATTAGGACTCAACACAAATATTACTAGGCCACAGTGGAGGAACTACAAGTAGTTTATGCACTGAGGAATCACAGGAGTTTGGAATGGCAGGCTGACTAAGTAAAAGCTATAACTTCTACTGGCAGTGAAAATCTGTCATTTAAAATTTCCCACAAACATAACATATTTCATAATAAAACAAAATTTAGAACTAGATCTTCTGCATCCCAAAACTATCCTGGTAGTTATTTGAGTTTTTAATTTTAAATTGGAGCAGTATTTTAGTGAAATTCTCTTTAAAATATTGATGTGGACAGCTGCTACTAACTTCAAGCATAAATCTAAGAAAATATACTTTGCATTGTGATTAACTGAAAATCCTTCTCTGTTTAGGACGTTGTCTGTGAGGAGGATGGATGAAGTGAGATAAGCCAGGTGTTGGTGCTCATAAAATTGTGAAATTTCTGTTTTGATTGAAGATAAAAGATTGTATCCCTAATTAGTCAGCCACAAAATACATATTAGAGAAATATAAGTTATAATTAAGTCAGTGAGGAAGGATGTTATATACTTTTATAACTGCGCCGCAGATTTTGAGTTTCTTCCTAGTCTAACTCCTTGAGGGAAAGGCAGCTCCGTATGACACAGTAGAGAAAAACCTTAAACTTGGAGTCAGAAAACTTGGAGTCATGTTCTAGCTACTTTTACATTCTTACCTTGTAAAGACAGGTCATTCAGCTCATTTACTGAGAGGCTAATTATTGTATTCCATGGATGGAATGCGATTGTGGTGGAATGTGAGTGTGGGGGGGGGGGGAGCAGGGAAGGTGTGTTGTAGGGAGAAAGAGAAAGATTGGGGTTATACAAATGCAAATAAAAGTCTGATAGGACAATGATGCACATATTAAGAAGGAATCAGTCAGGGTTAAAGGGAAAGCCAGTCACTAAGAAGGTAATGTGAAAGAAATGCTGTTTTAGTGACAGTGGTTCTGGAACACCTCTCTGAAAAGGTGACTTTTGAGCAGAGCACTAAATTCAGTGTAGCTTCTGAATCCTGTACAACTGGGATGACAGTGCTGAAGATGGAGCCCATGGAGACAGGAAGGATTGCAGATTTTATTTGAGACACATTTTTCTCGTTCAAAAAATGAAAAATGTATGTGACCTACCCAACACACATGCTGGTAAAAGGGAAAAAGAAAGTGATATTTGTAAACAAAATGCTGCCAGACTTAAGGTACTAAAGATTTGAGAACTCTTTCTTTGTTTTGCTGTGATTTCAACTGAAAGACATGGATGTTCAAATGGAAGTTCTCTCTTTTAAAAGAGAACACTTTGTTGGGGAAAAGAAAAGGTTTAGGAATAGGGTTATGTGACGTTATTAATATATATATATATATATATATATATATCCTCCTAGTCACCATATATGTGTGTGCATATTGCAGAATTGATAACCTAGGGTTATATTTTTAATCAAATAATTTGCTAACACAAATTATCCTTTGCTTTATAGTTGAGATTTCAGACTTTAGTAATGGAAATGTTATGTATAGAAATTTAATATATTACAAAAAGAAATATGTTAATTTATATTAATGAAATAATTCTTTGGTGAATTTTTATTTCTTACCACAAATAGTTTGGATTTGAGTTTTCTCTTTATCACCTTTCTGAACAACTGGTCCTAAGTTATAATACTCATTACTCCATGAAATCCTTTAGTAGTCCTAAAAATATTAGTCTAATACAGTGCATTTGCAGAGACCTGTTCCTTAACATCTTGTATAAACCAACATTTGCATTATTCATGACTAATTTTCCTATAGGAATAAATGTAAAGAGCGGGCATACATTCTTGGAGTACATAATTCTACAACCATTATGATGTTCACTTTCTTTATTCTGTCTGATTATTTCTCAGCACTGTTTATATTTCTCAGTGGATTTGCTTCTGCTTTAACTGCACAGTTGTTTGAATATCTTGATGGTGTCTTACCGCTTTTATCACCTCTCCCAGAGTTCGATTTAGAAAAGCATATGTTAAGCCCTAGCACTACCACTTAGACTACCTGGGTATTGTTTAGTTTGGGTGTTTTTTTTTTTTAATAATTAAAATTACAGTACCAGTGGACACTACAGTAACAGAGTAGCCAGGCGCATGACGCACGGAAGCTCCGGGGCAAGCAGGATGGGGAGTATTTACCCACTGCTGGCAGCAGGGCCGTGTTTCCTCCTCACTAGGCTGACTAGCACAACCACAAAACAATGGCGTGACTTCACTGCTTTCTAGCCTTCCCATCCCAAGTGAGACTATTATTAGATCTATCTCAACTTCTTTCAAATATGCCGTATCTCAAGTTCACATAAAATGCAAGTAGGTTATATCTCCTGCTTGAGGCGCTTTTAGGAAAAAATTTTCTTTTTATACCATTTCCTTCTCTGTTACAATATTTTTTTCTTAATCTTCCTTAAATTGGAAACACAGACCCCCAGAGTTACGGAGGCATCCACACCACTCTCCCTTTTCTATGCGACGAATGCCCTCCACAGCCTTATCAAGTCCCAACCCTGTGATGCATCAGTAAACACACTCTGCATGTCCTGGACTGTGATTCAGAATCTCAGGGGAAGTCAATGCCATTTTATGTTTTTCTAATTGTTGGAGAGGGCCCTTTATAGCAGGACAAATTATCTTCCCATAACCTCCATTCACTATGATGGATACAATTTAAGGGGAAATGAACCAATCATTATGGTGGTCAGTGAGATCTATTTCCCCCTTCCAAATACACAAAGCCTGCTTGGGCTCTACAAGTAATGAATATGGTGTTCAGTTATCTCTTACTTTTTGAGAAGAAAATGTATGCTTTTTTTCTAGTAATGAATGACGGTTTTCTAAAAGTATTTAACTGTCCTTTACTTTTTTTATTTTAAAGATATATGACAGGATAGTTGTCTTTTTTGCATTTATTAGACCAAGAGGCAACTATACAGAGTATGAGGCACCCAGATTAAACCTGGAGTTTAAAGAAAGACCTGCATGTGTCACTTACAGCTGTGTGAGTTTGGCGCAGTTTTTTTAAAAACTATTTTTAGCCTCAGTTTTCCATCTGTATACTGGGGAGGATGGAGGCAAACTTGTGATAAACTAATTACACACATTCTGGAAAAGTGCCAAGCACATTGAATGGCACATAGTAGATATTCAGAACCAAAGTTTTTCTTTTTTTAAGCTACAGTTAGAATTTCAAAATCCTGTAATTCAGATATATTCATATGACTCCCATTTTTCTGATACATTTTAATGTATGCAGTGATGAAATGGCCCCATAACTTTGGAATGCTAAATTTGTACTCCCCTGAAGAGAATTCACTGTCAGCTTTACTACATGACTGCACAGGAAAAAGAACTCTCACACATTATTTTAATGGGAATGAGTGTATATTCGATATCCCTTCCTTTTACAGATATGAGTAATTTTGTGTTAGGATAATTTTGTAATTGGAAAATATCTATCATTTTTTAAACTGTTGGCTGCAAAGTCATTGTATGGAATTTATTGTAATTGTTTAGCATAAATTGATCTTTTCCTTAAATAATAAAATCTTTATTTTGTGCTAAAAAAGTAACATTGACAGCAAAATCCAGGGTTAGTCATTTTTAAATATCTGTATCATAGTAATCTACATTTCTGTAAATGAATATTTTAAAGTTTAGAGATCTTCTAAATTTCTGTCTTATTTTCAAAATCCATTGGTAAAGATTTTAGGCAAGATGCTCTGAAATTTCTGTGTGAAAAATGGACTGTATTCTTCAAAAGTAATAGCCCAATCTTAATTGCTGTCACCTATCTGGTGAAGATCCAATTTCAGATGTGTTAAACTTCCTCTGTAAAAGTAACTTTATTAACCAAACATTTATTGAGCACCACCTGTATGCAGTCCATGTCACTAAAATTTGCAAAAGAAAAGGAAGAATGATTGGATTTTAAGAAACTTGGAATCTTCATTTAGATACCACACATTCCAAAAGCAATTAGAACTGTGTGTTTTCATTTTTTTAAGCCTGTTATACTTAATAATTTACAATGTTTTCCCCTAAGTACACTGTTTAACCATGTGTTGTGTCTTTTATGTTATTAAAGATTTCAAAGGACGTTTTAAGAAGAAAATCATTTTTCTCTGTTGTATGTAGGCAAAAAATGCAATGTATGGTACATAGTATATCTGTATCGTTACATGCTGATACAAAAACCTTGAATGAGTTTATTGCTTTTTAAAAATTGACTGGCTAGATTGAAGCTACGTAGACACAGCCTATAAGACACACCATTACCTTTTGCCATGATTAAACTAAAGCCATAAGTAGTGCCAATAGACATCTTCAGTTGAAGATTAATTGCCATTAGAGATGTAAATACAGTAGATTGTTACTCTAGTGCACATAGAAGGAGCTTTAATTGCATAGGTAATTAGCACTTCCATTGTTCTTCTCATTATCATTTTGTTCCAGTTGAAATGCTTGTTAGCAGCCTACACTGTAGAAGGAACAGATAGATAGGGTGTCATTACAACAGTTGACACAAGGCAGCCTTCAAGTCTGTGACACTAATTAAATTAAAACTTCAAATTACAAATAGACTTCTTACAACTAATGATGAATGACCATCTTCACAAAATAACATTCACTTCTTTATTCGAGAGTCACAAGTCCTGCTTTTAATATGCTGTATTAAATCACAACGAAATCCATTAACAAATCTCTTATGTCTGTCTTTCCAAAGGGAAAGAATATTAACATTTTGGGGCTTTTCTGCAGACTAAGGGAATTTTCTTCTCTCCTTAATCACAATGACAAGTGATTATGAATTCCTATTACCAGCATAAGTGGGAATGTCACCCTTCTCAAGCGACTAGGTTATCACACAGTCTTTAGCAGGCAGAGCAATGTTTTCGAAGTTTGGAAGTCAGTATTCTTTTCTTGCTAAGGACCCGTGGTTGGCATGTAGCGAAGAGAGCTCAATAACTAGTGTCAGTATATTGTCATATACTTAGTTGTCTTTGGCAAGGTGCACTGACTCTTAGTGACCACAGGTGTGCTCTCTGAACTGTGGTTAAACAGGGACTTAGGGACACAAGATAGCTTGTAGGATGCACAGACAAGGCTTCATGTGAATACAACACTTTGATATGGTTAGAACGTTCAGAGAATGCAGGAGAGTTTCTTTGGAATTAACTCACCTAACAATCTTGAAAGAGATTAGTCTACAAAGCAGAATGTTGCTAATTCTCAAAAAAGAAGTACAGACAAGAGTATGTGTGTTGGCTGATGAGCACATATTTTCCATTTTAGAAGCTTACCTTATAACTAGAAATCTAAGATGTAATTACAGTTTTGATTGGTGAGGATAAAATATTAGTATTAATTACTATTAGGGGTATGTGTTGAATGATATTGATGGCTCTTGTTATAAAGTTACGACAGACCCCTACCATAATATCTTTCAAGCAGCAGGTTTCAGTTCAGACCCATCACCAAACTTTTCAAGGGTATGGGAACAACTTTGATCAGTACGTATATTTTGGTTACATACTGTAATAAACGAGCATGTATATCATTACAGCAATGTATGTCACAAGTATATCTGAGTGGTACAGATATTAAAATGTAAGAGTCACTCTGAGAAAGAAGTAAGAAGCTTAATATAACATCAGGATAAGAAATAAAAAAGTTCACTGCAACTTACCAATATTTTCCTCTGAGTATTTAAGAATGATTAAAGGGAGAAAGAGTGGTGCCTGAATTAAACCGAAAGAATATGTGATGATTATTGAGGCTTTTATAGACTCTGAAAGTCATTATTATACAGCATTAGTTTGATAGTTATGTGTTTATTTAAATGATCGTTGGGAGACAGAATGTATGTAAGAGAGAATTTTATTCTTCTCGAACATGATAATAATAATTCTATTAAAATTATGCTACTAATACAGGTAATTTTAAACCTTTGGTCTAATGCAGCATTTTCCGATGAAACTTTCTGTGATGAGAAAAATGTTCTGTGTCTGCACTGTCCAATGTATTAGTCACTAGATATATTTGGCTACTGATGATTTGAAATGTGGCTATTGAGACTGAAGAACTGAATCTTTTAATTTTATTTCACTTTAGTTTTAATATGATAGCCACATGCAGCTAGTAGCCATCATGCTGGATTGTACAGGTCCAGGGTATCCATCTCCACTGTAGGGATTCAAATGCCATGGGTTCAAGAGTGTCTTTATCTGCTGTTGAAACTCTATGTACAAGTTACTGCTCTTTGGGCGCCCTTTTTACAGATGTCCTACCAATCTTTTCTCATCTGGTAACACACTGTTTTTGCAGGAAAATTCCAAAAAAGTTAGCTTTTATGTAACTGTGACTTCTAAAGGTTTGTCCCTTGGTTGGAATTCCCATTTTCAAATGATCACTTACTGTGAGTTATTTATAGACATTAATTATTTCATTGAGTAGTGTGTGGATATGTGATTTACCGAGACATTTCTCAGAGTCACCTTACCCTCTACTTTTGGTGGGATCTAACTACCAGCTAGAGTTGCAAGTCAGTTACACACTAAATGATGATTAACTGAATCTATTTGTTAGTATTCAGTGATGGCCAAATATTTTTATCCTGTGCCAGCCATTAGTGATCCAGAATGATATAGCATCACCCACTGCCCTTGAGGAGCTTAGAATCTTTGTGTGCCTAGCACTGTAAATAAGCCAACTCATTTTCCAAAGCAGGCTGAATTGATATGAGGCCTCTGGGGAATCGTCCTCAATAAATATGAGTTGCTAGCAAGCAGAAAGTATTTTTCAAACAATGTCTTTCCTTTGGACATGCCAGTCACCAGGACCATTATTAATTTATTAGATACTTTCTAGGGTTAGTAGAAATCCAATAGCCTAAATTGTTTCCAAGCTGGCTTTTGGCACTAATGGCCCAAGGGGGGAAAAATAATCTGACCTATTCCTATGTGTACCCCACATAATGCACTTAGTGCTAGGATACGCCTGAGTACTAAATATGTGGAGCAACGCTGTATTGTGTTTATTGTCTCTAGAACTTTCAACATGGCAAAGTTTGCCTTAAGCGTTCTATCTTTGGCTTCTTACATCCTTAGATAGACCCAGTTCTCTGATTCCAGGTGTTAAGTAGAGCAAACGAACAGCAAATGAAAGAACTCATTCATACTGTGGTTGAGAGTGAGTTTCAGGAAGTTACATTTCAGAAGGTTTGGAATTGGGATCTCACTTTGTAAGTATGGGAGGGAGTTAGAGGAAGAGAAGGGGTTTCCCTGGCCCAGTTCAACCCGTACACATAGGAAGAGGGTATGATTGTGAATCACGCTCGTGTTCTCCTGTGTGTTATTACTGCATTTCATGTACAGGTAGAACTTTTCATACATAAATGCATCATTATTTTAGCTATCAAAATGCCAGATTTAAATTCAACTCTGCCATCTGTAGGTGAATTTCATATTTCTTTTGTCACCAGATGTTGAAAGTAAGTTGACCATCAGAAGTAGCTACAGAAAACTTTATCAGCAGTTAGGCAGAACTTTACCAGTTGTTTTCAGACTAGGGAAAAAACTATCCATATGTAAATATAAATATATATTCATTATAAAGTGAATGTTTCTATTTTTTCTCTTTGAGATAAAAGCTGTAATTGCTATCTTCTGTTCATATGCCTTTAAAGATTAGGTTCAGGTGAATCATGGGTGGTGTCAATCTGTTTTTGCACTGCAACCTGGAAGGTACCCAGGTACAACCTGGAAGAATAACCCTAAAGATTTAAAAATTAGGTTAAACACAATTGCGAGCTTCGTAACTTTGAAATTTCACTATCCTATTGTCCTATTTTTTGATAATGTTAGTAAAATATTTTCTCATAGGCTAATTTTTTCTTGACAGTGATACATTAGATATCTATGTATATTTATTTCCATGAGAAATAATATTTTCTTTTAAATGAAATAATTTTTTAGGTCTCCAGCATGCTGCAATATTTTGATGAAAAAAAATTAGAGGTTAAGATAGAAATACTAATATAAAAATAAATACCTAAAGCTAGAGGAGTTATTCCACTCAGTTCAAGGTGACCAGAATATTAGAATATCGGCCTTGTAGATCAAGTGTAAATAAACTGCTTACTTTCTCTTGGAGATACTTTCTCAAGATAACTGTTATCTTGCCCTATTTTCCGTTACTTTGGAAGGATGCTGATTGCTGTAGAATTTTTTTTTTTTAAATCCTGAAATTAGTAGTTTATTCTGTGAAGTTATGGAATATTATGAAATATTTAAAAATTCCCCAACTAGGCAGATTTACTATTTGACTAGTATAATTAAATCTTATATTTGCTTGGGGTATTTGGACATTAAAAAGTATTTCACATCTGTTATTACACTTTATCTACACAGGTTAGGCTATAAAGTTAGGCTGGTGCCTGTCTCCGCCCCTGCTTTGCCAACATTTAACAGATGTTAATGAGACAAAGGTTGTTTAAATGACTTTCCTGGAGTCATACATTTGGAGAGTGCCAGAGCCAAGCCTTGGCATCTGACTCCAGGTCTGTAGCTATTTCTGTAAGACCATAAGCCAGAGAATATAAAACTCTCAGAGGCAGACAAAATTTCTCACAAATGGTAACTTTGTATGTGACTCTATACAGTGCATAATTCTTTTAGATACTTGTAGTGTCTGCATCAAGAATGCACCCCATTCACTTGCTAATTTCAGTGCATCGCTTTATTTGTGTAGAAGAGCTCACAGCTAATTTCAAGGCTTACTTTGCAGAAAATCTTTTCAAGTTACTAGGACTACAACTTCAACAACAATAACAGAAAGTTGTAACTTTTCTCCTCTAATTTAATTTGCATGGATCATTAACTTCAAAGGCTGAAATGACTCACTTATACTGTAGCACTTTAAATATGAGCCAGGATCAACGACAGCTGCTTGATTGGACACTGGAAGTTTGCTGTAGGCCATTGCTTTTTTTTCCGTGTTGTGTATTATGATTTCACCTCTCATGCAGTCTGAATTCATGAAAGGATTATGTTGCTGAATTTTAATTCTCTAGATTTTTGTATTATGGGACTCATAGAATCATTTTATGATATTCGTATTATATCAAGTTATACTATTTCTACATTGAATTTATCAGTGCATTATAAATAAAAATAAAATATTTAAAACATAAAATTTATGAGCTTCCTACAGTTCATCAAAGTTAAAAAAAAATGGAAGTTTCTTAAATTAGGAATTTTTTAATTGAAAAAGAATGAAGTGTATTATTGTCATCATCAGTCATATTTTAAGAAGCCATATTATGCTCAGGAGATTTATTAAGAAACATGTTTTTGTTGTTACTGTTTAAAAATGAGTATCTGCTTTAGAACGAGTGATGAAAGTGTTTGACATAAGTATATCACCCACAGGAAATAGTAAAAAAAAATAGCAAAGGGAAGGACAATGTAAAACCCAAAGGATTTATGAAGAAAAAGAGGCTCTCAGAATCCTACTATTGGACGGAATGGCCGTGATCATCTTGTTCATCTCTAAACCAGTAGAAGAATTACTGCTAGACCATTCTTAAGGTTGAGACCCCCTCTGAATTTATACAGAAACAATACATTTCTTCCCTGTAAGATTACCTGTGCGCTTGTGAGATGGATCTACTTGTCTGCAAATCTTCTCTTATGTGCATCAAAAGTGAAGTTGGACGAATCACTGGCCTTAAGCACTCTTCCACTGTGAACAGGAACAGTAACAGTTAATTTCATGTAACAGTAATCTCCCTTCAATAATAATCCTCATGACATCAGTTTTCCTGTTTTTCAACCATTGACTTAAAAACTTAATTCCCTGATTCTATTCATTGTATTCCCTTTTTATGGAATGAAAAATATTTGTTGACATATTTTAATACAATATCTAGTACTCTAAAGGTGTCCTGAAGAAAGGGGTTACTTTCTTTCTTGTTAATATAAAAAATCAAAATCATATATAAAATTTTACATCCATTAGGGTAGCTCAATGATGAATGCTAAAACAAATCTTACATCTATTTTTAAAAATTCCAAATTGGAACTTAATGTTTTCCTTTATTAATTTTTTTCTTTTCGGGCCACTCATTACAGTTTAAATATAACTTCCTTTATATCCCAAGTATTTGCTATATTCCCAAGCCTCATTCATTTGGGAATTGGAAAGATGTGACATGTGAGTACTCATTTAAATTATTGATTATCATGACATGTTGCACAGAGTTCAACCCAGACCTTTCTCCCCAGTGATACTAAGAATCTTCTACTTGTGACAGCATGGATGGAACTTGAGGGCATTATGCCATGTGAAATTAGTCAGACGAAAAGCGGACAAATACTGTGTGATCTCACTTACATGTGGAATCTGGAAAAAAACCCCCGAAAAACCTCATCCTCATAGAAACAGAATAGATAGTAGGTAGTTCCCAGAGGTGTGGGTTGAGGGGCATGAGAAACGAGTCAAAGTGGTCAAGAGGCACAGACTTCCAGTTTCTAAGCAAGTAATTGAGTTACGTATTAAGGGAAGGGAGAGATTGTACTCTGGCAGTTTAGTTTCAAATAGGCAATAGGTCATCGTGAGTAATTATGGGGACCCTGAAGCCAAAATGCCTGCTTGTAAGTCCTGAGTCTACAAAATAATAGCAGTAACTTTGGACAAGATATTTAACTTCTAGGTCTCTGTTTCCTGACCCATAAAATGGGAATTGTAAGTATATGCCCCATAAGATGAGTCCAGCTAATCCCAAAGGGTTTCAGAACACTTCCTGATCTATGGGGAACACTCAGTGAACGTTAGCTATGTCATTTTCAAAGGAGAACATTTCTTCTGACTTGAGCAGTGTATTCTGTTCTCTAGTTTCTCAGACCGGCATACAGATATGAAACCATGTAAAGAGACATTGCTGAAAATGGAGCTGGTGGCTCCTTTGCTCAGGGCCTGAGGAAATAAGAGCCCAGATGGATCTGACTGGGTGTTGATATTTGTTTATCTAAGCCACTGCCAACTTTATAGAAGCCATAACCGAATTTTAGGGATATTTACAAGAAAAATACAGGCAGTAGCATTTCTTCTCAAAGGTAGACAACATGCAGAGAATGTTGTAGCAGACATTAGCCACATACCTGTGGAAACTGGTTAACATAGGAATGGTTTAGAGAGGTGGTTTCTTCCCACGGTGCTCTCCGTGGAATGACTGAAAAGCAGTCACCTTTATGCAGTTGCTCTAAGTGCCAGTCAGGCCAGGAAGCAGCGCTTTTGCAGGATGGAGCCTGAAGTTTGGAGACATGATTTGGGCTCATTTTAGACTGGATCTTTGGTAAAAATGTATTTTCCCAGCAGTTTCACTGGTGCCATGTAGCTAGTGAAGGATATAAAGGGATACCATCGTGAAGGTAATTTTACCAGGTAGGAAACATGCAAGAGGATTTACATTTCAAAATGACAGTGACCTAAAACTTATATCAAAAAATGTCTTGAAGAAAAAAGGTCCAGAACGGTAGCCTATGGAGCTGTATTACTCGGGATCTTACCCGACAAAATGACGGATTTTCAACATCTGGGGCTTTTATCCCTCAGTTCAGTAGAACTTTATACACAGGACAAGTTGTCAGTGTGTTACAGATGAAGGTGTTAATTTCAGACTAATAATGGCTCCCTACTTAAAAAAGAACTGCATGTCGTTTCACCATTTCTTTTCAGCAATTTAAGACATTTTAATGGCTAATTTTTATTAGGGTCATAAATGATACATGTTTTTTGGCACTTTAGAATCAAATACTGTTATACAGGTATGTTTGGCTCTGAGATACTCAACATTTCCTTTTCTTTTATGCTGTGTGACCAAAAATTCTCTATGCTTAGAGATATAATATTGAAAAGTCATAGCACTTAGATAGTAACATAATCTTTGAGTAATTTTACATTTTGTTGTGCTACTATCTTAGGTTCTTTTCCACTTGTAGAACCATTTTGTAAAGATTCACAATGAATTTACTACCTAAATATTAATTTTTTGTATTTTTTAATTTTTATAAAAGTTAAATTTTAAGTTAAGTATTATTATACGTAGAAAACTTATAATCATGCACTGCCAACTTTTAAAAGAAACCTCAACTGTAACCAACTTTTTCTTTCTTCAGTGGTTAGTAGTTTGCAGTTTGTTCAGTTTATTTGCACTAGAGCTCAGGCCTAGCGAACCCTTCATGGGATTCTTAAAGCATTTTTATAGTAGTTCATTCTTAGGGGAAAGTATAGAGAAGTTTGGCCAAACAGGAATCATCCTCAGTTCTTATTCTCCTATTATCTCCTTAATTCTTTTTCCTGGACCTTTGTCTCTGCCCTCATTTCACACTAAAACCTGAGTAAGAGGAAAACCCTTACCTCCTTAGTTATTCTAGGTTGTTTTATAGCTTTTAACTAGGACACCAAGTTAATTGAGACTACTAACTTAATTAAACATGGGAGAAAACACTGTTGTTCTATGCAGTGGTAGAGGTGTAAGCCATTGCAGGGAGCAGAGCAGAGAGAGCAGTTGGTCTAAAAGTATTTGAAGTGTTCCTGGTGTCAGTTTTCCAGAGACAACTAGCCTTTTAACTTTACCAGAAGTAAATTTTGAGGAGGGAGGAACTGGAAAAAAAATGCATGAGGAAAACAAGCAGGGGGAAATTGCGTGTATGTGTGCATTGGCTTATTTATATTTCTATACTTATGTACAGGAGTTGCAAATAAAATGGAAGCTGGTCTTCTGCCTTAGCATTTCAGGTCTCAAAGTTCTGACTCGCAGCGGTCATGGCTGTTCATCCTTGACTGATTAGATGCAGTAAATTGAGAAGGGACTAATACAGTTCTAACAGAGCCGTCAGATCTGATATCATAGGATCAGTTCTTCATCTGTACTTTCATGATGTCAATTCTCAGTTGCTAAAAACAAATATTTGTACTTTTTGCATAATTTATCACGTTTTATATCTGGTATCCTTTTCTGTGGTTTAAGGCTTTTCTTATTTTTGACAGTCTAAGATCCATGGGTAATATTCAGATTTTTTTCAGGATACTAATGCATTGCTGTCCTAAAGACAAAATCTATCATGAGAGTATTCTGTAGATCAGCATTTCTAAAATGTGTCCTAAAGTTTAAAATGAGGTGGTTCTGCCCTTTCTTAAGTGACCTTTTGTTTACTTTGTATTTGAAGGGAACTAGGGGCTCCATTTGTTTAGACTCCATGTCAGTGAACACATTTCCAGAAAAGGGCACTAGACTTTAAATCCACATTTGGAGGTGTTAGAGCATCGCTACTCAAAGTGCACTTTGTGCTGTAGCAGAACGGGCATCACCTGGGAGCTCAAAGAAATGCAGAAATTCAGCCCCAACCAAGATCAACTGAATCAAAACTTGTGCTTGAAGAAAATCCCTAGGTTATTCATCTCTGTGTTCAAGTTTGGGAGGCATTGTCTTTGACTGGATGATGTGATTCTGACGGCATTATTGATCAAATGTTTAACATGAAATATGGGGAGATGTTTATGAGATACATCATCCATGAAAATCAGATCAGAGTAGCAAAATGGTGAAATACGTTGAACAGCATCAAAGAGGATGGAAGTCCTTTATGCAATCCAGCATAACATATCAAAATGTTGACACTATCTTAGGGTAATTTAATGCTTTTGTATATTTTTTTAAGGAAGCTTTTCGATATCTCTTATTTTTAAATAAAATGCTCATGAAACACAGCATTTCCCGGACAGGTTTACATACAAATGAGGCATTCTTCAAGAAATTTTATGGGTTGCTTTCAATCTTAAATACTAGGCTATTTTGCCTTAATTGTGGTCATTAATCAACTTCATCAGATAATACCATAATGAGAACATAGGTGGAGCAAAAAGAGAATGATGCAGTAGAGGATTTATATAGTTTCTCAGACTAACAGGTAAATAGGTATGTGTGTGTGTATTTTTTTTCTTTTTTTTTTTTTGCTTGTAGTAGAATATTTTCTATTTCACCAAATAATTGTGTGCAGGTCTGCAAAGGCCTGTTTTCGACGAGGTTTCAATCAGATTTCATGTAGTAACGGTATTGAACTAACAAATTGATTGTTCAGAATAAACAACTTACAGAATAAGTTAGTATTAAACTAATGGAAAAATTTTGTGCTTTAGGAAAAAATTCTTTGCATCTACCTGTTCAAGCTTCTATATGAAAAGGCCAATTTCAAACCCTCTGTTATAAATTTTGAGTCAGATAAAAACTGGCTCAGTTTGTTACCCAATGCCTGATTTTCCATTCTGCGCATTTCTGTTGACCTTTGCTTTTCCTCATCCTGTCTGTTTCAGGTCCCATTGACCATTTTTTCTGTTCATTACCATGGGTATGAAGGTCAGAAGGGGCTGATGAAAAGAAAATGAATCAATAGTTTTCTTTGCAAATATATCTAACAAATAAGATTTGGTGGAGGAGGAGAGATTCACTAATATCTTGCTACAACAGTATTTACTGTAGAGCAGAATTCACTGTAAAGGTGACCAGCTTTGGAGTCCTTCAAACAGAATAGAATGATGAAGTAGAAAGCCTACCTGGGATATCTGGTTGATAGAGGAGTTTCATTTTTTTTTTAACATTTTTTATTGATTTATAATCATTTTACAATGTTGTGTCAAATTCCAGTGTTCAGCACAATTTTTCAGTCATTCATGGACATATACACACTCATTGTCACATTTTTTTCTCTGTGAGTTATCATAACATTTTGTGTATATTTCCCTGTGCTATACAGTGTAATCTTGTTTATCTATTCTACAATTTTGAAATCCCAGACTATCCCTTCCCACCCGCCACCCCCCTGGTAACCACAAGTCTGTATTCTCTGTCTGTGAGTTTATTTAGAGGAGTTTCATTTAATTTTCATTTTTTTCATAACTCTCAACATAGATAATCAGAAAATTCCTTTTGCTGTTGTGGTTTTGTTTTCTCTTTCTGAACCAAGGAAATTTTCAAGAGAGTTCTGCAATTTTATAAATCATTAAAATTACCCATAAATGTGAAGAATCCCTCTCTAGTATCCAAATAACAGATGTCACTAGTTCATTAATTTTTTTCAGCCCATTTGGATATCATTTAGTAGGTTGGTTCATTAACACTACCAACACTCTCCAATTTACTATGATTCTACTTCATATTTTTCGAACTTACGGTGATGAGAAAGTGATACGCATTCATTAGAAACCATATTCTGAATTTTGCATTTTGATTGTTTCCTGGGCTAGCAATGAGATACACACTCCCTCAGGATGCTGGGCAGTGGCAGTGAGCCAAAGCTCCCAGTCAGCCAAAGCTCCCAGTCAGCCTTGCAAGTACCAGGATAAACTACCTATACACTTATAGTCATTCTGCACCCAAACAACCATTCTGTTTTTCACTTGCAGTGCAGCATCCAGTAAATTACATGAAATATTCAACATTTTATTATAAAACAGGCTGTGTGTTAGATGATTTTGCCCACTGCAGGCTAATGTACGTATTCTGAGTACATTTAAGGTAGGTGAGGCTAAGCTATGATGTTCAGTAGGTTAAGCGTATTAAATGCTTTTTTGACTGAATGACATTTTGAATTTACTTACTGGGACATAACCTCGTGGTAAGCCAAGGAAGATCTGCATTAGTATTAATCTTACGATTATGTGTGTTAGTTTCTGTGTGTTTGAAATTCATTCTCATTTTCTTCTGTATTCTCCTTTTACTGGGCATGAACCTCCATATTCAGAATCCTGTGAAAGGAGCAGCTATTTTGGAAATTGGGGGGAAAACAGGGTATTGCCAGTAGATGATTTAGGTGAGGAAAGAGAAACTTCCTTTGCTGATTCAGTATTTACCAAATACTGTTTATCTAGCAGTTGTTTAATCGTTTACATAAATTGGAGACATTCAGCTCAGTGTAGAACAGGAGAGCCAAGGTGCTGTTAATGAAGCAAAGCAGCTTTATGAGCACACTCAAAGGCTCCGAGTGACTCCGTACAGGATTTCCCAGGGAGAAGAAGGCTGAGTGTGTAGTGTTGGCACACTGAACTCAAACTCAAGCCTGGCTAAGACTCTGTCTTCTTAAATATGCAATCCAACCCTAAATGATACCAGTTCTTCCTTCTAGAGATTTGTATTTTTTCAGAGATAACAACTTGCCCTTTGTCAATTTCAGCATGAAGAGGATGTGAATTTGGTGGGCAAGAAGATAGAGAGTATGAGTGGCAGATGTTAGGAGGTAAAAATCTGTGGCTGAAAAACAGAAATGCAGATGATTATACCACCTAGTATTTGAGCCTGTGCTACTGACATCCTTAATGTGGGGGTCCCTTCCTGCCAAGCTAACCAGGCAGTGAAGCTTTTCAGAGTAGCTGGACTTCCTCAGAAAGAGGTAGCAACTGATGTGAAGCCAGTCTGTTTGACCTAGGGTGCCCCACCAAGGAGGAAATAAGCACATAGTCAAAGACTGATTAAATTAGGTTAAAAGAAGAATTGGGGACTATGGTTTAGTAAGCTGAGCTTTAGAAGACTGGGGCTTTACCTTACCAATACTTAACATTGAAAACCTATTTGTATTTACTGAGGACAACCTAGAGTCATAGCAAATAAGGATTCTGTCATCAAGGCAAAGCATATGGGAACCATGTTTATAGTTAGAATTTGCTGGAAATAGACAATGCAAATTCTTCTAAGCACAACTGATATTTAGCTAGTATGCATGGCACAGCAATACTGGTTGATGAAATACTGAAATAACTTGTATTCTGATTCTGCAGTGCTGCTAGCCAGTACCCTCCTAGGACCCCTCAAATAACCCGATACTCTTTCAGGCCAAATTAGGCAAAGAAGTAGACTATCTTAACACATCTTAGCGCTGTCTTAGCACCTGCTCGCCTGTCACCCCCACCTGTCGTTCCTCCCATTTGCTTTCCCCGTCCCTGTCTTTCCCTAGTCAGACAGGCCTAGACGCCTGGAATTGGCAATGGTCCCACAGCAAGAGATCATGGGTCATTCATAGCTGGCCAAGATTCCCCTCAAGTTACCCTTTTATGGCTACTTGCAGAAGCTGCAGCCTATACAGTGCATTTCCTCTGTTGTTAAGTATTCAGGCATCACCTCTGACTATAAAAGTTGTTTAAGTATTAACATAGCATGCCTTCACAACCCTGACTTGTAACATGATTTTCTTCCCTTTTCTTCAAGATCCTTCATCGAAAATAGAGAGAGAAACAGACAGACAGAAATGCGCAATTCAGCTTCATGCCTTGTTTATTTCTTTGTTAAACACGATCGGGATGGTTGCACAGTATAACACAGTAGTAAAGAAACCAGTTTTAGGAGATAGAAGACCTGAATTCAAATAATAGCATTACAGCTCTGTGACCTTGAAGAAGATATTTAACCTCCACAGATTTCAATTTCCTTATCTACATGATAGCAATTATAATATCTAACTCATAAAGTTCTTGTAAGGATTTAATAAGATAATGGATATTATGTGCTTACCACAGAGGCTGGAACATGGGAAGTACTCAATAAACAGCAATTATCCTATTAATATAATGCTACTTTTACAGAATGCAATAAAGAAGTTCGTTTTCATTAAAGTGCATCATATAATCATTTTCTGAATTAGCATCATTTAAAATGGCATAAACATTAAATTTTGAAGAATATCTTTCATCACTAACATTTTCACTTTTGGTCTGAAATGAAATACACAATGCGTAAATTCTACTGATGACTCAAGACTGTTACATTTAAGAATGCCTGCACCATCCTATGGCTTTTAAATTGGGCTATTTAACATTCTATCTTCCTCCCAAGTATAAATTGGCTTACATAAAAATCGCCGTGTCTTGCAACAGGGCTCTTCTACTGAAAGACGATTAACTACACAGGCTCTAACCAGTCCCTCTCACTGTAAAACCATTTGTATGCTAATCGGGTCTTTCAAACAATTGTTTTCATACACAGCAAAGAATTTCTTTCAAAATATAATGGAATGATTCAAGGCATATATTTACTCCTCTTCTCTCTTTTCTATTTTTACCTTATCCATTTTTTCTAAGCAAATATGAGCTCCCCCCCAAAACGGAATAATGAATGAGTAACTCCTATTAAATAACTTTTATTTTGACAAATGTACCAGTAGAATCAAGAAAGATCTTTCTGCTTGTCTACATATATCACAGTGAATCTCGGTTGTTTGACCAAAGGTCATGGAGCAAACTTCTCTCTCAATCAGAGAGAGAGTTTTCTTTTTAAGTCAGTATGTGTAATTTAATGGTGTCTTGAGGGAGCCCTGCAAAGTGAAAAAGCTCCAGTTTCTGTGGAGTTGTGTTCATGTTATTTAAATTATAGTGAAGAGTTAATTGGTTGAGAATGATGCTTGTCATCAAGTGGATCCTCAAAATACTACTCATTTGTTCTTAACCTGATAAGAAGGAAGTATAGCGACATCGTGTTGACTAGTTTTGTTTTTTGATATATTTGCTCATCAAATTGCTGGCTTTATTACTTAAACTGTTTTTGAGGGAAAATTATCTTTCAAGGGTTCTTGGTAATGGTTTATATAGAATTTATATTATTATTATTATTATTAATTATTATTACTTTATATAGAATTCCTTTAACCTTTGACTAGTATCATTTTGGCAACATACCACCAAAATCCTTTCTTTTATCACTTGACATTAACCTGTCTCTGGTTTTTATTTTTTATTTATTTATTTTTTTAATTTTATAAATTGAACTCCTATTAATTTGGTTAGCATCCATTTATTTGCTCCCCTGAATTTGATCATTTCACAGAAAGCTTTTAAGGTCAGTTTCCTAGACCACTGAAGGCCGTTGGCATCTCCACCCATGTAATGATGCCTCATAGGATTCTACAGGAGGGAGCTAGCTAGCTTCTTTCTTTCTTCGATGTAAGTTCAGCTATGGCAGGAAATACTGTGTGATTAGAATCACATACCATCTAATCACACACTGTCTTTGGTTTTTAGACCATAGCTGGGGACATGCATCTAACCTTTTAGGAAGACACTGGGAAAATAATCTTCCTTTTTAGATTGCACAGAAAGAGCAAACAAACAATCCCTCTTAAGAGCGACAGTAGCAACGCCTCTGTGTGCAGAGAGTTTGGCTCAGAAGCAGTCTCTAGCACATCTGTGGAATGAAAGATTGAAAGACTCAGTTATCCTGACATGTGGATGAGCCAGTTGGCTGCTGCCACTCATTGTCTCTTTGTTGGAGGAAAAACCCACTTTTCCTCTTGAGAATGTGTGGAAACTATCTGATATTGGCTGGCCTTTTTTAGGGGTGGGGTGGGGCATAGCAGTTACGCATTAGTCTTTTAACATGCTTCCTACTAGGAAGTTATCCCTGCTTCAGATTGGGTAGGCGTTCCACACTGCCCTAAAATTCATAACTGAAGTCTGGAACTGTCACCTGGTTATATAGGTAAAGTAATCCCAGTAAACAAGAAAAACAAAAAATCATTGGCCTTAAATGTGAAATACCTTCTATTCTATATTTCAGGAGAAAACAAACACTCAAATGTAAGATTGCATCTTCTGCTTCCTTATTTTATCTGCAAATTGTGTAAATCTTTTCTTCACAGAGAAGTTTGAAAATACAAATAGTGCATATGTTTTACTTCCTGAGGACTCGGTAGAATTTCTTCAAATTGATGACAGGAGGGCATCTTCTTTCTAGTTCATTGATTACATATTCTTTCATTTAAAAAGAAAGTTGAGCTCCAACTATAAAGCAACAAAATTGCCCCCAAGAAATGTGATATGAGTATCAATCAGTGTGCCTTTCTCCCAAACAAAAGTACCTGTCATTTTCACAGAGGGCCTAAAATTCCAGTCTTTAGAATTAATCTGGTTGTTTCTGTAAGAATCATGTTTAATGTAAGTACATTATGTGTAAGAGATAGCACCTAGTTTATCAAATTGGCTAGCAAAGAGCAGGGCACTAAGAGATTCAAGAAAGCATGAGTGTGTTTTAACTGAGAGGGATGGGGGGGAAAACAAATTTCTAGATCTTTTGACAGAGAGAATTGAGTGATCCAAGAATCAAAGAACTTCTGAAGACTAGACACATGGAGAAGAATAAAGGAGTACTTAAAATATCTAAATGACACTAATTTTTTAATCACCCAAGCTGAGTTTCCTCCCTTAGCACCAGGTTTAATGAATGGCAGTGCTGCAGTGAGTCACTCATAGAACAATGATTTCATTTATTTTCTTATCTGTTTTCCCATAAGTGGAAAGTCGTAAAGCAAGACAGCCCATTGGCCTGATAAAATTACTTCTAAGGCTGTAATTAACGACAACAGTGCTTTGGTTATGTCCACAATATTTTTCATTTGTCAATTTTGACTGTATCGTAAGTGTTCACAGTTTTAGTTCAGAGAGTGTTACGGCTTAGCCTCTGTTGGATTCAGATGCTGACAATCAAACTGATAAAAGTTACTTGATATATATTCTAAAGTTAGCAGAAACACACATATACACACAGAAATAGAGAGCTCTATTTTAATACAACAGCATTTCCAGATACGATCCAGAAAGTTTTCATTAAGAGTCCTAACTAACCATCCATTTATTCATACTTATAATAAAGACACAGTGGCAACTGTGGTTGTAGCAGAATTGCTTTAATATCACACAATCTTCCTTAGGTGACCTGGCACACTTGTTATATATTAAATACATAAATAAAGCGCTGTATGTTAGATGCAAGGAATTTTCCTACACTGAGACTTCTGAAGAGTAAAGACTAAAGAAACAGGATTTTTAAACCTTAGAACAAGTTACCAAAGCTGCAAAATCTCCTTCCCCAGGGCTTTGAAAAATAGGACAGATGTCAGAGATGGCTTAGGGGTAGTGCAGCTGGACAAAATCAGTCACCTTTGCATCTCTTCCAGTTCTTGAATGTTCACAATATCCATTTGAAATACGGAAACACACAAGCCATTACTGGAACCTATTTTACAGAAATTATTTAATTTGATTGAGGTGCTATTAGATTGAGTGCATATGTATCTTTAGAGGTTCTTATTCATACTCCTGTATCCTTAAGTTTAATCATACAGATTATTCTAACAAATTATATCAATTAATAGTTTTATTTAGACATTGAAACTCATAAATCCAATTTTAATTTTCTTTCAAAGTACCATAATAGTATTTCTTTGAAATACTGTAAATTTCTTTCAGTTTTTCCATTTCGGTTAAAACATCAATCTGTCAAGTAAAGTAGCTCACATACAAGAGTAAGTTATGCCTGAGAATTAGAATGGCATTTGTAAAATGAACGTAGTTCTAGGAAAGTTGTATTACATCTGTAAAAACATGATTGGATTCAATTTTAGGTTTAATATTAAACAATAATGTGACTTACATGCTTTACAATATTCATAAGCATCCTATATTGCTGTTAACTATTTTGATTTCTCAACTCTGAGAATTGTAATAGATGTTATAATGTACTATTCCATATACTTAGTTGCATAGGAATTACCTTTTCTCCTTAAAAGATGATTGTCTTTACTGTTTTCAGGAATATGGATCTAATTGTATATAAAAGCATTTTTAAAAATAAATGCATAGAGATAGAAAAGATTAACTCTTTGCAATCATATTGAGTGCTCCAGAAATCTTATGTATTACTTAATTATCGTGACACTAAAAAACTGTTTTTAAGTGATTCTGGGAAAGTTAATTTTTAAAGATACTTTTACTTTTGTTTACTTTTCTTCCAGATGTGTTGAGATATAATGGACATCTAGCACTGTGTAAGTTTAAGGTGTACAGCATAATGATTTGGTTTACATACATCATGATGTGGTTATAACAAGTTTAGTGAACATCCGTCACCTCATATACATACAAAACTAAAGATACAGAAAATTTTTTTCTTGTGATGGAAACGAGTATTTCTCTTAACAAGTTTCATGTATAACATATAGCAGTTTAATTTATATTTACCATGTTGTACATTACAACTCCATCCTTATTTATCTTTAAACTGAAAGTTTGTACCTTTTGACTGCCTTCATCCCCTTCCCCTCCTCCTCCCTCTGCCTCTGGTAAACACAAATTTTATCTCTTTTTCTATGAGCTTGTTTGTTTTTCGGATATAATTGGCCTACAAACAGTGTTAGTTCCTGTTACAGAATGTAGTAATTTGATATTTCTTTGCTTTTCAAACTGATCAGAATGATAAGTCTAGCTATAATGTCACCATTCAAAAAGATATTACATAGTTATTGACTATATTCCCTACACTGTACATTTCATACCTGTGACTCATTTATTTTGCACCTTAAAGTTCATACTTCTTAATCTCCCTCACCTATTTCTTTCTTTCCCTGAACCAGCGCCTCTCTGGCAACCACCTGTTTGATCTTTGTAACTATAACTCTGTTTTTGTTTTGTTACTGTTGTTTGTTTTTTTAGATTCCATATGTAAGTGAAATCATACAGTATTTGTCTATCTCTGTCCTAATCATTGCACTTAGCATGATACCCTCTAGGTGTATTGATGTTGTTGCAAATGGCAAGATTTCATTCTTTTTTATGGCTGAGTAATATTTCACTGTACACATCATCTTTATTCATTCGTCTATTGATGGGCACTTAGGTTGCTTTCATATCTTGGCTATTGTATTTAATGATGTGATGAACATAAGGGTGCATATGTATTTTCTAATTAATGTTTTTATTTTCTGGGTATTTTGATAAATATCCAGGAGTAGAATTGCTGGATCATATGTTCTATTTTTCATTTTTTGAGGACTCTCTATTCTGTTTTTCGTGATGGCTTCACCAATTTACATTGCCACCAACAGTGCACAAGGGTTCCCTTTTATCCATATCCTCACCAGCACTTGTTATTAGTTGTCTTTTTGATGATAGCCATTCTGACAGGTGTGAGGTGATAACTTACAGTTGTTTTGGTTTGTATTTCCCTGATGGTTAGTGAACTTGAGCATCTTTTCTTGTGCCTGTCAGACAGTAGTCAGTCTTCTTTGGAAAAATGTCTATTCAGAACCTCTGCCCATTTTTTAATCAGGTCGTTTGTTTTTCTGATGTTGAGTTGTATGAGTTCTTTGTATATTTTGGATATTAACTTCTTATCAGAAATATCATTTGAAAATATCTTCTCCATTCAGTAGTTGGCCTTTTGCTTTGTTGATACTTTGCTTCACTATGTAAAATCTTTTTGTTTATTTTTGCTTTTGTTTCCCTTGCCTCAAGAAACACATTAAAAAAATCATTGCTAAGACCAGTGTCAAAGAGCATACTGCCTATGTTTTCTTCTAGTGGTTTTATGGTTTCAGGTCTTACATTTAAGCCTTTAATCCATTTTGAATTTATTTGTGTGCATGGTGTGTGAGAGTAGTCCAGTTTGAATCTTCTGCATGTAGCTGTCTAGTTTTCCCAGCCCTACTTATCGAAGGTATCTTTTCCGCATTGTATATTCTTGCCTCCTTTGTCGTATATTAATTGCCCGTATAGGTGTGGGTTCATTTCTGGGCTCTCTAGGTTTCCATATACCTATGTATCTGTTTTTGCACCAACATCATACTGTTTTGATTACTGTAACTTTATAGTATAGTGGGAAAGTGTTAGTTTTTAAGGCAATTGTCACAAATTCTAAGAAATCATGGAATCTTAGATTTAAGTAATAGAAAATCTCCACAGGATTCAATATTCAAAAGCCAAATACTATAAGGGAACCTACCAATAGATGTAATTTTTATAGATGAATAGACAATTACACAAAATCCCAAATGGCGTAATTTAAATTTTTGGCTTTTAAAGGCATTTTATGCTATTTGGTTTATTTTGACTATTTTACTTTATATACCAAATTATTTTTACTTGATTTTACATCAACCAGTAATTGATATTTCTTTAATTCCTGCCTTCTGCCTTACACTGTAAAGTGGGAGGAGAAAAACTTTTTAAAAATATTTAAAGGCCTTGTGCCTCAAGAAATAGAGGTGAAACTCCGTATGTCTATACAGTTCATCAATGATAGAGGTATTTGTATTATAAAAGAAAAAAAATCAAAATGTGATATAAACAATGCCTCTGTGAGTACTTAGGACAAAGTGGGATCAATGACACCTACAAAAATCTCCCATTTATTTAGTACTTCCCAAACCATGATTTCATTTGCTCCTTGTGACAGTCATATAATGTAGACACTATTATTATCTCAGTTTTTCAAGTGGGGAAGTCTCAGTGAGGTTAAATATTTCACTCAGGTTGAGATAACTAATAAATGGCAGATAAAAACTCTAATTCAAGTGTTTGGTCTTGAAACCTCATAACCTTTCAACTGTTTCCTATTATTTTTCTTGAAGTAAACTTGACGGAGAGGCCAGAGTTTGGACTTGACTTTGAACGATTTTGCTGGATGAAAAAGAGATTTACTTTTCAGATAATGATATAGCATACCAAGAACTCCATTGGTGGGCAAAATTTGGTGTATTTTAGAGAAGTGAATGATGGCCCTGAATGAAATAGAGTATAAGTACCGAAAATAATTGTATCCAAAGCTAGTTGTAAATAATGCTAATTAAGTTTCATTTAGACCGAGGACTTTGGATTTGTTGTGGCCAGCCACTGAGAATGGTTTTAATTTTGAGATTAATCATTGGGTGAAGATGGTATTTGTAAAGCCTAATCTGAGAATGCATTGATGGTGGCAAAGGTAACTTCTCACATATCAAAGAAAATTCAATTGCTAAAACTTCATTCAACCACTGCATATTAAACACCTGTTTATCCTGTGTAGATGTTTGTTTCCCAGGCAGAGACAGAAGAAAGTTTATGAAAGAGCGTGTGTGAAATGCATCTCAGTATGTTCATCGAATGACATAAATAACAACGGTAGTGTGACAGGTATACGAGAGTCATGAGAAATAATGGTGGAAGGTGTGTCTAAGAGAGATGAATTCCGAACAACTTTTGAAGGACCCTGTATGCCTTAGGCTTCACTGTTAGTGGGACCACTGTGGAGACGTTGGGGAGAAGCTCAGCAGGGCTGGAGGCAGAAGCTACAGTGAGAAGGGAATGGAAATGCAGCAGGTGCACTTAATATTCTGAAGACATTTAACAGCTTAAAGAAAAGTAGGAAAGAAGGGATACCACCTCAAAGAAAGTTTAATCAGCAAAAGTGACTTTATTCTTGCATGTAGGTTAAAAACATTTGAATGAGATTGCAGGCAGGAGTTGGAACCATCAGAAAAATGGAAATGGGAAATAAAGCCAAGCAGCAAATCTTGATCAAACAAAACCCCAGAAGTGGAATGTGATAGAGTGTAAGGTGGGGAGGTTAACTTTGGTGGTGGTGGGGGTAGGATTGATGCTAGTCCTGCTAGAATATGATGATAAAGTGACGAGTGCAGATATATGACTGTATCTGTCATTATAGAAGAAAAAGCTCCACTCTTTCAAAAATTGACTATCACAGTTATCTTTAGTCAGAAGACATTTGATGAGGCTTATGTCTTCCCTTACCACTTTTGAATGAACAGAGTAAGAGGTTGACTCTGTAAAAAGAATTTGCACATTCAAGAACATACAGATGAATCATGCTATCCTTGCATTATCCTAAAGGCTTATTTGTAAAATGAGGTTCAGTTTAAGAAATGAAGGCTATTTCAACTAATTGGGTAAGGCTTATAAAAAATTTAAAAATATAAATACTATTCTCCTATATAGTTTATTTAAAATGTTTATATATTTTAAATCCTTCTAATGATAGTTTTTCTTTCTGATAAGCAGTTTATTACAATTAATTTCCTTTCTTATAATCAGTTACTTTAAATTATTTTAAGTTCTGCTACCTTACTCAGGTTACCTAGAATTAGATTTGAGGGACTGTGTGTTATGTTTCCCAAATAGCATTACTGACAACTGAAGTGATACTCTTACTAGGACTACCACCCTTGTTAAAATGTTCAGAGTCTTTGTACAATTTTGAAATTTCTCATATGCTATCCTGTCATCCAAGCCCCTCTCCCATGTCTCCCCAAATCCTTATGATTTGGCAACTAAAGAGGTAATTTTCAGTGTATCAGAGCCTTCGACTCAGCTCCTTGCTGTCTCTAGATTATGATTTCTGGTTGTGAAGTGTTTTGAACGCCTGAAAGTCTTTGTGAAATGAATCCTTTAATGCAACTTTGATATATTCTGAGGGATTCATTTAGCCTCCATCACACACCTCCATCATCTCCTTGTCACACAGGTAGAGAGGTAGAAGTCGTGACCAGACTGAGTCTTCTATTTTCAGGATGGACTAAAGCAACCTCATGGGATATACACACAGTTACTTCAGAAATGTTCTTTGGAAATCAAGGATAGATTATCCCCCAAAGGAATAGTACGCTGTGTACCCATATTGCCTGGCTTCAGCCAAGAATTTCAGTTGAAGCAAGCATCAGAATTCCTTCCACTGCTCCAACTCTGTCCCCATTTTCAAGAAACAACAACAACAAAATATTAGTATTAGCAATTTTAAAACTAAAATATGCCACACTGGTCAAAGGGTTTAAGATATTGATTATGTCAGTTTTGAGGTTAATTCCCAAGGCCTGGTGCAAACTCTTCAGTTATTCTAAGAATAATTTCTGTTACTTGCTCCAGAGTACCTTGTAAATTATTATTGTCTTAACATGCTTTAATATGAACATTTGGGAAGAACTGTTGCAAGTACAATCCATCAAGCCAGTCGCCAGCTGTCTTACCAGTTACCCAGCAATGACAGAAACCAAGACAAGAGTGTATCGAAGATAGAGAAGACACTGGTAGCTAGTCTACAACGAAACCGATTAACTCTTTCATTCTTCTACTAGAACAAATTTCTCTTTCGTTCCTATGTGTTACTGCTAGGAAGAATCTAATAGTTCTGTATATTGTCTTTGAGAAATCCAAATATTTTTACCTCTTTTCACAACATTTGTAAGTAGCTGAGTCCTTATTAACAGATAAACATTTCACTCCTTCTGTTATGTTCATCAGTTACCTGACAGTCTTAGAAACTAAAGCTCAGACTTGTATTTAAGCCAACACATATATCATTTTTTAAAAAATCTTGCTTTTTAGAACTATGGAGTCGTTTTTGGTATCTAGCTCAAAATTTCTAAAATCTCCTGGGTTTATGAAGTGTTCTTTCCTTGGGTTGTTCTTAGAATCTTTACAGAGAGATATAAATATATCTGATCTAAACACTACTTTGCAATTTATGCAGAGATACATGTTTTCAAATTACAAGTGTTAGCCAATTAATTTAAAAACAACAAAAATATTTTGTGATTATTGGTCATAACTTTTCAGAACTGTATTAGCTTATAAATTATAAAAATGATTTATATTTTAAAAATTTATTTTAAAATGCATTTATGTTAATCTTACAAATATAATATTCAATTGGTAGAAACGCTCAAAGTTTCACTTTTATTCCTATAAATTGGATTTAAATTTGTGTATTTGTGCTTTAATTATGGGTGTGTATATATATATGGAAAAGTGTATTTTAAAAGTGTTGACACAAGTTACAGAGACATGTTACAGTAAAATGAGTCGTGCATTTGGAGTGACAGGTGTTTGACAAAACTAATATCCTTGTACAGCAATAATTGTGTAAATACACATGAAAAAATACAGGGAAACCTATTAGTGGTAACACTTCGTAGTGAAGCTACATCATAAAAATGCGTTTATATCCCCAAAATAGAATGGTTGAAAACTGTTTTAGCATCAGATAAAATCACGTACAGCTATACTTCATATTTGAAAAGGGATTCAGAAAACATATCTTTAAGCAATGCCAGTGTTTTTGTTTTGCTTGTATTTTTATCTTCTTTTTGCCTTGTTTTTTTAGTTCTATAATATCACCATCTTCTACAATTCTGATAATTTTGCATATCTTAGAATCTGTTAGATTAGCCTTTTCATTATTATTGTTTTGCCTCAACTAAGTAATGAAAGTAAAGCATACATTTTTTGTGTTTTTTTTTTTTTTTTTTTTTTCCTTTTGGAGACTTGCAGCAGAGGACGTTAGGAGCTATAAGTGCTTAGCAAAAGGCATCTCACCTTCTTAGAACATTCTCTACTTAACTATGATAACAGCAGTCACTTACTCAGTGCTTACCAGGAAAAATGCTAGGAGCTTTTGATGTAATCCTTATAATAATGTGGTGAAACACAGAGAAGGTACATAACTTACCCAAGTTACTCAGTTTATAATTGATGGGACCAGTTTATAAGGTATTTGACCAAAGAATCTGGCTCCAGGACTGTCAACTCCACCACACTGTATTTATTTGCATGATTAACATCCATTGAACTCCTACTCTGAGCCTCCATCTTACAGTGCTCAGTGCTTTGCCATTAATAACGTTTGACCTTCACAGCAACCCAACTAGGTAGAGTCAGTTAATAGTTCTCTTTACAGATGAGAAAACTCATGCTGAGTTGATTAAGGTCCCATAGGTGTTGATAAAACTGTGTTTAAATCCTGAGTGCGACTTGAGTGTAGAATCTGGGCTGTTGGCAGTAATCAGTGTCAGATTAATACATGCCTGTTGTCCTATAGTATGACTGCACTTGGGACTTGGGAAAGCTGAGCAAGATTAAGGATCATTATGGGGAATTTAGAGAGTGCTGACAAAACAAGTATAGATAGGATTTGGGAATTAGCAATCTGAAATTTAGATGTAACAATATACAGTTCGGATGTTTGATAAAGATTTGGAATTGGTGAACTTCAAGAAAAGACTTGTGTTCCAAGTTAAGTACATCTGTAAAAACACAAGGGGTGATTATGAAAGTGCAGTGACCACCAGGGGCTGAACTCAGTGTGGATGTCGTGTTCATCATTGCCTCCCCACTCTTTAGCAAATTCTGTGACATGATAGTTACTCAGTAAATATTTTTTGAACAAAATAATCCACGTATAAGTAAGTAGAAAACTAGCTGTTCTTCAAATTCCTAAAGGTTAGATGAAAAATAAAATAGCTTTAATGTGGACAGCTTCATGTGAATTCCACTAAAACTTTTTTGTTCATGTCTCCTGATACAGTTCTAAAAAGAGCCCTGCTAAGAAGCGGCCGTTATTCATATTTCACAATTGAGGAGATTGAGACTTACGGGGTTTAAGTACCTTGCCCACTTATCTAAGGATAAGAGATAGAACAATGACTCAAACCAACCTTTAGTTTTTCAGTCCAGGCTTCTTTAAGGAATGAAAGCCTCTTTAGGCTGAAAGAATACTTGTGTTTTTAATGCATGATTTGGGAAAATACACGTTATTTTATTTCCTATGCAACTGTTAAAAATTCCTTTTTTTTTTTTTTTAATCACATAGACTGATTTTGATGTCTCTGAGAATCAGAGCTGCCCTCTGGAATTATTTTCCATTGTTTTGTTTTGTAAATTATGCTAGTAATTTCGCCCGCTTAACAGTTCCAATGTTGAAAAACATGGAGCTAACCCATATCACTGTGTTCCTTTTTACATTTTTTCTAGGTCCTGAGGAGGTAGAAATCAAGTGCCCCTTGAATCACATCGCTTGCCTTGGTGCCAACCAATGTGTTCATTTATCCCAACTATGTAATGGTGCCCCGGACTGCTCAGACGGGTCTGATGAAGGTGCACATTGCCGTGGTGAGTCCATTTATGAAACAGTATAATGAAAATATTGAATTTTTCATAATTTTAATGAAAATTCAAAGAGAACCTATAACCTGTCTTTTCTTCAACCACAGCCTTATCAGTTATTGAGAATGCATGCATTTTATTGCCAGAAACACTCAATATGCATTTCAAAGCTGTGACTGTTGTGCGTCATTGAAAAATGCTGTTAGATTGAAAAAAACAACACACATTTAGACTTTGAAGTTGGGCGCTTAAACAATTATATGTTTCATAGAAAAGAGTAGTTTTGAACAAAGAACAAATGAGAAGTCTTTGTCATAGCAGATTGATACCACACGTATAAAACTTGTTTCTTTGAACCTTTGCTTAAACAGAGAATATTTGAAGTAAAACCTCTTCAAATATTTTAACAGAAAGTATCACAGGAAATTTTCCCTTAATATTATTTCCATGAAGTTATACTATTAACTTTCTTGTAATTTTCTTTCTTTGTAAAAAATCTACATTCTGTAGCAGTCAAGGGTTTACCTATATACTAATGATAGGAATCACTAAATCTCAAAATTAATAAAAAGTTAATTGGGGGGGAACTGGTACATTCTAATAGAACTGGTTGGGAACAAGGATAAATTGGTAGACAAAGAAATAAGAACAAGCTGAGGATTAAGGTAAGGATCCCGATTTGGAAACAGAATCAAGGTTTCAGTCAAGTGAGTCTGTCTTCAGGATGGAGCCTGGAAAGAAACCACTGAATCAGAAGTTTCTAACTCAGATTCTAGCACGTTGTGTGTAACACAAAGGATATTTATTGAATCTGTTAAAGGGTACTCTGTCCTTCATGTTTGGGTCAGTAAGACAACAAAGAGTAGAAGGAACTGTAGAAAACTGGAGATGTGTGTCTGGTGTCTGGACAGACTTACACACACTAATTGCTTCCGTGTGGAAAGGTCCTAGATCAACAAAAGTTTGGTTTTCAAAATGTGCTCCACATCTGTTTGTGTTAAAAGTGTTCAACGTCAGCTACAACTTTTTAAACATTGTAGGTCAGCCATGTATAGGTCTAACAAAACTTGTCTGGAGGCCTGACAGGGCTTGCCAGCTGCCATCTCCCACATCTGGGCTGAAGTAAACTAGATTCAAAACCAGAGATAGAGAGATATATTAGAAAAAGAATAAATCTTAGTTTAGAAAGGTAATCAAAATTGGTAAGGATATGAGAGCACCTAGATCAAATGGGTCTCTAGATCTTTTCCCATTTCTAGAGGGATGTCCAGTTTCTCTGGCTCTGTGGACAGATTCAGACTGAGAAGTTAAAGATCTTCCTTCTTTGGCAAAGTTTCCTTTCTTAGTCTTGAACTCTGACAGGGTCACAAAAGGAGCCAGTGGATTCTTAGTTTCAGTTATGAATACATGTGTAATAATAATTTTTATGAGATTGTATTTTTATTTAAGGGCTTTGTGATATAGATTCTTTTCTATAATTATATATTTAAAAAAATGACATTAACAGAAAGTAAATTAGTGAATTACAAAGTCATAGGAATTAAAGAGTTTAATTTTCTTGTCAAAAGTTAATTATATTTTCTTGAGGCTAATTCTATTCACTCTACTTATAAGTCAGACTTCTTACTACATTTCAAACAAATTTTCAGATTGACATGTGTGACTAAGCTTCTAAAGGAGTGAAATCATCACGTTGCCAAATACTTCCTCAGAGGTGGTTATAAAAATTTGAGTATCTTCAACATGTTTCAGTGCTATGGATCATGTGAAAATATCTGAGTTCTCTAAAAAATATTCAAAGTTTTAATGTAATAGATGAGGGGATATGTTAATAGCAAAACAGTGGATTTAACTAATAACAAAATATCTGAACAAAAATAAAATGCTATCACATTTATGTTGATTTTTGGAAAGATAGCATATAGTTTAGGCTGAGATTTAGAATATATAGTTGTTTACGCTTCCATCTTTTTTTCCCATTCTAATTCAGGTTTCCAGCTGTTCCAAGTTTCATATCTTTATCACAAGTGACAGCCTTTTTTTTCTTTCTTAATTTGCCAGTAGGAGGCTGGTTGCACCACTTTGGTCTTTGTAATATTTCTAAATTTCACCAAATAAAGTGTTTTAAAAGACCTAAATTTATGAGGACCAGTGGTGGGTTTAGAAATAAGAAGTTTACTTGGATCTCTGTTACTTAGTAGAAGGTTTTTCACCTGATTCTGTGGCCTTGCACAACTACATAGAATGGTAGGACCAGGATAACTGGAAAGCTATAGTGATTCCAGAATCAGTAGTTCAATAAGATATTTCTGCAGTGAGGGAAAAAAAAAATTAGAAATGTCTTTGCTAGTTGGCCTGATAGAGTACCCCAAACACATAGACAAAATACAAATCTTTGGGGCAACACCAGATTTATCACATACATATGGTTTCTGTTTAAATGAGAGAAGGTGACAGATCGTAGACAAAAGCATATCATGGGAACCGAGTGTACTTTCTCACCTTCACCCTTCCTCCTTCCTGATTTTGGGTCGCACTCAATGGAAAAAATGTATTCTGAAGAGTTAATTAGGCACCAGCCCTGTCAAGTTTCTAAGGACTTTTTCCATCTACTATAGACATATAAAGAAAGAAACCAGATTAATTCAAACATTGCATTGATTTTTAGAAACACTTTTCTTTGCAGACCAATTCTATCTAAATCACTTCTCTTTCCATTGCTTCCTTTTTTGTTGTGTGCTAAGCACATACTCTAATTATACACGAAGCCTAAGATGTGATTCGAAGATGGATATGTTTTCTTTTTTCTAAGAAAAGATCCAAAGTACATTTGATGATATATTTGTATCCTTCATGAAAATTAATCAGAAGAAAAGTTTTAACATTTCAGAGGTGGTATTTTGGTCTTGGGAATGCTTTTGTGTCAACTGAATTGTTTTCTGAATGGTTTCCTAGAAAAATCAATTTCTTCTTGGTGAAGGTAATGAAAAGATATCTATAATTAATGATTTTCTATAACACTGATATTTTAATCTCCATAATTTAGCTTCATTTTGAAGAAAGAAAAATGGATTTTAGTATATGAGTGTACTCATATATAAGAATGTGCCTGTAAAAACTTTACAATTGGAATGTTCACAATCACCACATTATATTTTAGAAAACGTTGTCTCTTCCTAAGTAGTATTTCGTATTTGTGGTAATATCATTATATCTAAATTGCTTGAGTGATGAAAACATGGTGTATATGGTATAAGATCTCTTAATATGGGACACTTCCACAAAAATGCAACTGTATAAAGAATGCTGGAAGAAATGAACAAATTTAGCTAAAAGAGACCAGATGGACTGTGATGTATCAAAACACTATTTTAATATTCGACATTCTTAAGATAATTCATTATGTTAACATTTAAAGTAGCTATGAATAAGAGAATCCCTCTTTTTATTCACAACCCTAGTTGGATTACATTTGTAGTGCAAAATGGTCACATATTTAAATTTTCAGGGGACTGACAGTCTGGCACTATCTGCTCTTACTCTGGTAAAAGAATAGAGGAACTCTTGACAATCACTGTGAAAAAGGATTCTGTCTTCTGTGGCCTTAGAAAAACTGATTGTATAATCTGTGTGATTGGTTTTCCAGCAAGCATCCCAATGTCCTTTTACATTTAAGGGGATAAAGGATGTGAAGAGTTTATGAAAACTGATTAGGGAATGAAACTCTGACATCTTAATAGCTCCCCACCCAAACACACAAATATGCATACACAAACACACACACTGTTGTTCTCTGGTTACTCTTTTTCTATTTTAAACCTGTTCCTACATAATTCTGAGTGTGTAATTTATTCAATTGGTGTACTTGATCAGGAACCTAAAGAAAAATTAGATTCTCTTATGTTCATCTGACTCTTTGAAATAATGCATATTAAGAAATTTTTTAAAATCCCATTTGATTATTCTGTTTTACTTGCCAATTGGAATATAGTTTTCCTTATATATGCAATTATATTTTTCTCTATCCACAATCTGTTCTAATGTATTTATTTTAGATTTCAGTAATTCTGGCATATTTATTCTAATGTATTTATTTTAGATACCAATTTATGATATTTTAAATTGTATATGTATATTTTTCTTTTATATTACTATTTGTAAAACTAAATTCTTATGAGAAAATGCCCCCCCAAAAAAACCCCTAGAGACAATTTACTAATTATAGGCTTTCTCAAAATAAGCCAAGGTAAATGGCAACCTCTATTATGTAGAATGATTCACCGTACAAAAATTAGTAACCCTTAAAACTTCTTGCATCTTTTATATTCCAAATATTTCAAAAAGGAATTAATCTAGTCCAATTAATTGGATTTAACTAATGGATTTGACAAAATTAAATTTAATAAAGCAAATTAAATAATTAGGAATTAATTCTTAACTCAGATTCAGGACTCCCATTTTTTTCATTCTTCCAGAAAGGAAATATTTTATCTTGTGGTGCTTTGTTAGCCATTGCAACACTGATTTCAGACTAGCATAAAATAGCTTGTAGCTACAAGAAAGCAAGGAGGGAAAGGAGTTGGTGGATCTGATTAAGAAGACAAGTGAATTTGGAGCACTTTATTGCTGTTTTTACTTTCACTTTATTGTATGAATGGAACTTGTCCTATCCCCATTTTAAAAGTCCCCATTGAAAAGTACTGACAGTCTCTTCCTAAATTAAAATGAGATTATCAGGGTGTAGAAAGGGAAAATAAGGTTTTGGAGAAGGGGTAAATTGCGGGCAATGTTATACAAAGTGTATCTGTCAGCAACATAAAGCTTAAAGTCATGGAAGGAAACTTTACAGTGTGCACTCAAGTCATTAGAAGCATCAGTAAGCCTGGAGCTAGTGAAGAAGCCCCTGGAGTTAGCCAGGAGGACCTGGGTGTGCGCTCAGACCACTGTGGGTTACTAACGCTCTGTGACTCGAGACAGATCCTGCTGTATTCTCTTCTCTGTGTTGGGTCATGTTAAGGTGATCAGATCGGTCTCAAATCTCTCCCCAGGGTAAACATATTCTCTCAAAGAGATTAGTTTCAGTAATTGAGTTAGTTTAGTGAAAGGCTATGACCGTTAATACTAGTGGGTTTTAGGGCCAAATTAATGCTTCTCAGAAGCAAAGCAACAATTCCCAGAAAGAACAGGTCTCCTACAAGTGTGCAGTCTGCTTGCAGGACTAGTGTAGATGTTGTTTATGTTGACAGATGACACCTATATGAAATTAGGGAAGTGTACTTCCTGAAGACTATTCAAATTATATATATGTATATATGTGTACCTACATACACACATCCATGAATAGGTACACGTAGCTATCTACATAAGAATGTATATTCATTTTTTGGAGTCTTAATTTTATAAGTTCTGTTTAATTGGAAAGATATTTGACTTTTTAATACTGATTTATCCAATATAAACTAATACTACTAAAGAGAATTGGATTTCAAGTTTCAGCTGTTTGAATGTGTTGACTTCTAGAGAAAGTTAACCGAATACCATAGGAAAAGGATGCCTAAGTAATTTGGCTCTGTGTCATAGCTCAGCATTCAAAAAGATAATCTTAGATAGTTAATTGGAAGTGAACCTTATTGTAGTGGGTTTACATCATCGAGTAATATGAATATTGTACTAACTAGTGTTATTAGTATAACTCTCCCCCAAACAGAAGAATGATTATAGAAACAAGAAAATTCTGTTAATGTAGAAAACAATGGTTCATGGAAATACAACTTAAAATGATCTAACATTGAAGAATCTAACTTTAAAAAAGAGGTACTTTTTATTAAAACATAATCTCAAATTCTGTACTTATCTCTCTTCTTCATACATAGTGGTTTAAGACTAACTTATAATAGTTTAATATTTTTGTCCCAGTTTTTTCTGTGTTGAAAATCATGGTGCATTATGGACCTTCAATTGTTGAATGGTACTATTTTCAGGTGATTTTTATTATAAATAGATGCGAGTCAAAACCGTGGATCCACAACTCACACCCAGTATAGAATATTTACTGTTTGTTTGCCTAATGTCTGTCTGTAGGAGAAGACAAGCAATTGCTTTGATCTAGAGCTTTATTCCTTGGTTCAAACAACTCCTATTATGCCTGTTCCTCAGACATACCAACCTTTTAGATAGAAGGCCTGTGTGAAACCATATAAAGCCAGAGGTTCAGTAGCTTCTCCCCAGAAGGAGAGTTGTTAATAATGTCACCACTTTTCAAATTGTTCACTGATACGAATGTTAATAGGCACTGGGGCTCATTATTTATCTGGATCTTTCCTTCACTCTCCTCTTCCTCATATGATGGAAGACAAAGAATAGTTTGTAAGAAATAGTAAAGGGTATGAGGCCAAAATGAAGATTATAAAATGTGCCAGTAGAAACACAGTGACATTTTCTCTATATTCAGTCCATACGTTAACTTCAGCAAATGTTTACTGAGCACTGACGGTACTCTGGACACTTACCTAAGCACTAGGGATGTAGAAAATCCTATTTTCTGCCTCTGTGGAATTCACATGTCTCAATGGAGGAAAGTAAAAATTGCTGAGGAAGAATAAAGTAAGAAGTATCGAATTCTGCTTGAGGGGAGGCAGGAGAATTTCCCAGGAGAGCTGATAGTTGATATGTGTCTTACCCTGAGTTGAGTAGGCAAATGAGGGAAGGCAGAACATATCAAAAATAGAGAACTGTATGTACAGAGGCACAAGTCAATAAGAAAGCATTTTGTACGCTCAAGAGAGCTCTGTGTTTATTTGGTAAATTTGAGGCATATGGGGTGCAGAGTGGAGAGAGATGAGTTTGAAGCTGAAAAAACACTTGGTATTAGACATGGAGTGGTTATGTTAGAATAAGGATGCAGTATGACTCACTTTAAGTGCATTTTAAATGCATTGCATACAACTGTCAAGAGAAAGAGAGTGAAAAATGATACTAGGATATATTCTCAGTAATATTGTATGGATGTTATATGTTGTTTTTTCACCATTAAGTGTACAAAGACTAGAATTGTTGCTTATGTAGACCAGGTTATATATTCCTAGAAGGTAAAGACACATTATTGTAATCATAAAACTTTGAGCTAAGCAGTCGTCTGTCCCTTCACATGCATCATTTCACAAAGCAAGGGATGTTAATTGCTTTCCTTTAATGTGTCACTTGGATGTAGGTCATGTAAGCAGAAGTCAAAATACATGGCACAGGGTGGGGGACGTATTAAGTGAATTCTTTTTTAAACAAAAGTTAGGTACTGGGAAAGTGTATTTACTATATTAAGTCACCAGAATCCCATCTTTAGTAAGATTACTAAAATACTACCTTAGTTGATGCCTAAATTTTACCCTCTTGTACATTCACTTTGGGAAATATATGACTGTTTCAGTTAAAATTATTCACAAGTATGAATTATAACCAACTGTCACTCAGCTCTGTACTCAGCCTCCAAAGTGAAGTCAAATCCCCAATGATTCATTATTTGGTTTTTGACACCAGCAGCTTGAAATTTTAAAAAGTAAGGAGTTAAAGCAGTTAGCTAAGGTTGAATGGCATTCCCAGGAGTCACACAGAAAAACAGTTTAGAGTAAAGTTTAAATACTGTGACCTTGACTTTCCACTTGCCCGTTTTGACTACTGGACCTTAACGTATCGAGTTGGAGGTATGCATAAAGTTGTTAGGCTTCAGCATGCTTACTGACCTGTTCTTAAAGCAGCAGGATGGCTTGTAGGAAAGCTACTGAAAACCGCTTTTGAACAACCGCTGTGTTCCCTGTCAGTTTTATTAATTGATTAAGCAGGAAAAAGTATACTGAGTGAACAACAAACTGAAAAATTATGTAAGAAGCTTGCAGAATTCAGTGTCTCGATTTGACTGTTAGTGCTTTCATTTGATGAGGAATGTGGAGAGAAAATGGAGAAACTTATTTGAACTCTTGAAAGTGGAGTGGCACTGATGCATGAAAAACAGATGTGGGGCCTGAGAAGGGCCGCGTCCCAGGCTTCATTTGAGCCCCTGTGACGTGCCCTGCCAAGTGTGGGTCCTTGGCTTCGTGCAGGGAAGAATTCTGGAGCGAGCCACAGTTGAGTAAAGGTAGATTTATTTAGAGAGATACATTGAAAGGCAAGAGAAAGGCCACAAGGTGAGGGGGTTGGGTGCTCAGATTAGAGTAAAAGTAGGTACACACTCCATAGACAGAGTGTGGCCCGTCTCTGAATGGAGAGAAAGAGAGGCCATGAGGGGCAGTGTTGCTCGTTTTAATGGGCTTTTGTGGCTTCATATGCAAATAAGTGGAAGGACCAGTCTAACTAGCCTGGGGAAGGGGCTGGGATTCCCAGGAAGTTGGCCATTTCCCACTCTGACTTTTGTGGCTAGCCTTGGGACTGCCATGGTGCCTGTGGGCATGTTATTCACCATGCTGATATATTACAATGAGCTTATAATGAAGCTCAAGGTCTACTAGAAGTTAAATCTCCCACCATCTTGAGCCTCAAGGCCTACTTGGGGTTGAATCTTCCACCATTTTGATGTTAATTGCTGTAGCATTCCTTGAATGGCTGTGCCCTGCCCCCTTCCTGTCCCAGCACTAGTAACAATAGGAAGTTATGTAAAAAAAAATCTAGGCATTCAACTTTCTTAAGGGAAACTGGAAGGAATAATGATAGACTTCTCAGAGTCATTGAATGAAGAAAATTTACATTTTGAAGGGAAAAAAAATAACAACATAATGCCATTCCAATGAGAGGTAACTAATAAATAGTTAGAAGCTTTGAAATTTGTTAAACTCAATCTGGAATCTTAGTAAATCTTACAGAATTCAATAATGGGAGATTTTCACAACTTTCAGCCCATGTTTTCAATTCTGAATTTCTAATTTATTCAGAATTGCAGAACAAACCATTTCTGCTGCCTTTTCTTTGATCCATATTGTCGCTTACATAATAAACTCTATTCCACTGAATCACATATGTATTAATGTCATTGTAATGGAGTATCTCAATATATTCAGTGATAGTCAGAAAAACGAGATAGCTGTGATACTGGTGACTTCTAACCTCCTCATAATCGGTTCCTTCATAATCAAATCAAACTATTTTTTACTCATGTGGAGATATAGAGAAATATGCATGTGTATTTTAAGTTTCTCCAAACCTTTCTACATATATTTGCGTATTTGACATTAGACACAACAAACTCATTAACAATTAATCTTTTGAGAGAAGATACACTACCCAGGTTTGTTTACATTTGCTGAGAATTTGCATTCTAGTTCCCTGTTAGGTTTGTGATTAAGAGAAAGCGTGAAATCAAATGATCGACCTCCTTGTGCCACAAGGGATTGTGCTGCAGTCCAGACAGCTCGCTGTGGTTGTGGAAACCATCAGGTGCCAACCAAAGTGAGCTCATTCTGCTCACAGGGCTCCTTCTGCATTAGGCCAGTGTGACTGGAGCCAAGGCTTGAGTGTTAGATACAAGGAGCCTGGGAAGGGCAAACCCCAAAGAGCACTTTTCAGTTCCATTAGCTGAAACGTGTGATATATTCCCATTCTGACTAGGGGTGCGAAACCAAGAGTGCCAAGAAAAAAAAATCTATATGGTTCAATAAATGGCTCAGAGAACTATCCAGTATTCTCAGAGCAGAAGCACTAAGAACCTAAACTGTCTAATTTTTAGTTAGGTCAATTAAATACTACTTAAACATTAATTAAATATTACTTAAGAGATCTCTAAGGAGTTGGGAGAGAGAATAGTAGATATAAAGCACTCTTAAGTAGTTTATATAAAATACCTAAATATTACACACAAATTACATATAAAATGTATATAAATGTATACAGAAATATGTGTGTGAATATTCTATTAGTTTTTCCTAGCCTGTGCCTACTAGACATTTAGCTGAAATGATTATTTCAGGGAATTAAAAGGCACTTATATTTTGATGCATTTCACCAGTGCTGTGGCTGGTTCCTGTTTTTAAAGCCAGTGTAATGCAAGTACTTCTACTAGTCGTGTACTTTCTTTGAGTGCTGCGTCCTTCTCCCAGACAAACGACTTCCAGTTCCTGTTCAGTCAGTCAGGTTCTTACTCTACCCATTTAAACTATTAAGCATAACAAAAAAGTGCAGAACTGAGAGAAATAAGTTTGGGGTCAAAGCCTAGTAATCTTCCCTAACACAGAATAACTTACCTTTTGAAGTGAATTTGCAATGCAAATATGCCTTGGTTTAATTCATCCTTTTCCTTTCTTTGTATACATCTTATACCCCTAGTGGATGGGAAACACCTGAACAAACATAATTTAATTTCTACCTAAGTCACTTCACTACCAGGACTCAGTCACCTGGGCAGGGAGGACACACAGGAAATAGAATGATGAAGTGTAAAACGACTCACAAAGTGTGCCTCGCTGTACACGGGAATTACTGGCCTCAAAGAAACAATGTTCTCTTCATCAGGAAGATTCACTCCTGCATAAAGTGATTTGCTCCTTTCAGGTTTGTTTCTTCTTATTTACCAAAAATATCTTCAATATGTAGAAGGGAAAAGAAGGTCTCCTCAGTGACTATAACTACAAATATAGAAGCAGCAATAACTGTCTCTCAGTGTGAAACAGAATTATAAGATAATAGAGCCAGAAGGGACTTGCAGAGGTCACCCAGTCCATCCATTTGCCCTTAGGCTGGTCTGAACCCAAACTTGCCTAGACAGATTGCTGTCTACCCCGTCTGGAAGGCCTCCAGGGAGAGTCTACCAACCATTTTTAGTAATACAGTCACTGCTTAGCAGTTTGCACTCTGAGCAAATGCTTGCATATTGTGTTATAAAATTTTCCATGCCCTCTCAGTTTTTAGCCTTTTATCTCCAACAGATTCTGTGTTCTTGTGGTTTAATCTTTTTTTCCCCTGCACTTCTCTAGATAGCCTTCAGTTTTCAAAATCTCAGGTTATAAACCGTCCCTCTCAACAAACCAAGATACAGTTTAAGTGTCTGACTGGTACCCACTCTAATTGACTGTTACAGCCCCCGACTCCTATGATTCTCTGTACATTCTTTCTTATACCTTAGTGTTGCCTTGTTTCACTCATGTTGTATCAGCTGGGAATTGAACTTGGCTGTGAAAAACAAAGATCTTAAAAAGACTAATAGAAAAATATAGTGATTTATTTTTCTCTCTTGTTAAAAAAAAAAAATGCCCAGAGATAAGCAGATGTTCCACTTAGCAGATAGAGTGATTTCATGATGTGATTTGTGTTCTGGAGTCCCTTTTCTCTTCTGTCATCCTGGTCACTAGCCTTCCATCCTCAAGTTAGGCTAGTGGTCATTAACGGACACGGCAGCTCCAAATATCATGTTCTAGGAGGAAGAAAGATAAGTTAAGTATTCTTACCAAACAAGTCAATCTCCTTCTTGAGGAACTTTCCAAAAGCCTAACCAAATATCTATTTTTATGCCATTGTCCAGAATTTTAACATGCAGCCACCCTTATTTACATGAACGGTTGGGAGATGTAGTTTTTCCATTGTGCAAACAATTGCTTTAATGAAATCAAATTTGGAAGAAGGGGATGATGGATATTTGGTAGCAAGTAGAAATTTATGCTATACATACTTTAATGAAGCAATCAGAAAGCTGTTTGCTCACTAGATAAGTGTTGCAGTTGTACCATGTTTGATAAACCTATGGGACAGAGAGAGCAGGACTTAAATTAGTTCTGTGGCTTTGAGAACCAGTGAAAGGAGATGTTTGTACATATCATGAACCTTCCTTTTAGATATAAAACTATACAAATTAATAAAAAGATTCAGTATATCTGGCTGCTGCCTGAGAAAAAACCCAGTTAAAGGTGGTTTGTAGGAGAGAGATTCTTTATCCCTCCTTCCTCCCTCCCATTCTCTTCCTTATGTTTTCCCCTTTCTTCCTCATTTCCTTCTCTCTTCCTCCACTGCTATCCCCACATCTTATATATTTTTTATTTTTTTATTCCTTCAAATTTAGGCTTAAACTTGAGACATTTAAAAAAAAATCTGAATTTCAAAATCTTTGCTATTTCACATCTATGGTCAGCCAGCCCTGTTTCATCACTTATTTTTACTATGTAGTTTGTGATCATGTGTAATTGTTTATTGTTTCATTTAATATTTTGAGAATGCCAAATTCTGTTAAATGGGTTTATCTCATTCTCCCCCATCTGATCGTAAATTTCCTGTTGTTTTGTTTTGCTTTCCAAAGACTACCAGTAGTCTCCAACCAACAAAATACACCTCAACTATTTTATTGTTTTTGACTTTTGTTTGATTTTGAAGGGTCTAGTTTCCCTTTGAGTTCCAAATTCCATCAGGTGATTACTTCTGCCACTTTTTAATACCCTCAATAAATTCTTATCTGTAAGGTTCCAATGAAGAAAGTCATTTTTACCCCATGCTTCTAGAGAGTAACTAGGCATTGTATAGACACTGGAGCAAATCTTAAGAAAAACTCAGTCATAACAACGTATTGGATAACTTTATATTATTTAAATGAAAAGAGAGGAAGGGAAAGAAGAGGGAAGGAGAGAGTGTATATATATTATAGGATCACTTGATATCCATTATAACTAGTTATAAAATTAAAATCCTAATGTCTAAGAGAAGAGCTAGATGAAGAATTCTGTGTGTTAAGAGGAATCAAAGTCAGAATAATGCTGGTGATTGTATCAAATTCTTTATGTATGTAACTCACCCATTCTTTCTTCTCATTTCTAACAGTGGGTACATCCATCAGTGTGGTGGTGTGCTTCTCTTCTGAATGGGCAGCTGAGGGGCTGGGGAGCCCCTTGGGATAAAACTAAAGGTCTCTTCTTCTGGGTTAGGAAGATGTGTGTCAGTCAACCAGCCAGGGCAATGTGGCTTTTCTGGTATTAAGAGTTTGTCTTTTAGAACCCTGGAGTTAAGATAAATGTTACTAAATTGCAGTCAGCAAAACTGGAATTACTGTATATGTGGTTTATACATTGCACTGGATTTCACAACCCACAAATTCAGGAAAAAAATAACTTGAGATACACATGTGAAAAAACATAGGCTGGAAAGAAAAGAAAAAGTAGGCTGAAAAGAAAAAACAAACATAAGCTGGATTTTTAAATTGTTGATATATTTTATCTTGCTCAAACAGAAATGAGGAATTACTATGGAAGAAAGAAAGAACACTCTTATTTAAAAAAAAAAAACTCTAGATGTAGAGACATTATTATTGTTACGAGTATTTTTGTTTCTGGGCTAAATTATCCTTGTTGAAATCTAAAGTATTTTTTTCTATTTGTTGGATTTTTCTCCAGATGTTTATCTGGTTCACAAATGTATATTTCCCTTTTCCTTCAATACCTTTTTCATTTTTGTCATTTTTTAATTCTGGACTTGTGATAGTTTCTCTGAGAACTGTTTCCCAAAGCAGATAGAAATATTTCCAGTGTACTAAATTATGATAACTCCTTGCTATTCAAATACATATGGAGTATAATAATAATTCTTTTGAATAGGCACTTAAAATTAGTTCATTGACTTGGGGTGGTGCAACATTTTGATGTTTTACTTTATTGCATACAACTAAGGTACAATGTATCTACAGATGACTGGTACTAATCTAAACAAAAAATACCCAAAGGTTTTCAATGTATGTTTTACTAATGTAGAATATTAAAGGATTGTCCAGTTTTCTTTATAAGATCATGGAAAAGTTGTGCACTTACTACTTACTCAGTAAAGCTTGATAATTCATTTCTGTTTTAGTGTCACAACTGGAAAAGTGTGTCAGAATTGCTTCTTAGCTCTTAAGAAATTACAGTATGTGCTGGAATCATAGTTGCAAATTGCTATGGATGTTTAGGATCATATTTTATGTTGTAATAACCATTAAAACTCAGTAATTTAAAATATATTGGTAACTTTTTACTAGGACAAATGATTTTATTGTTGGCTTCAGACAACTGGTCACTACTAAAACAGCAACAAACAAGGCATGGAACAGAAATTTCTTTTTTGATAGGTTAAGGCTAATTTATTTGAGAAATGTAAGGAGAGGATGAAATATTTTTCCCTCTTCTTATTATATAATGGGAGGAGAATACATTTGAACTACAATTAGGTATGAGGCTATAATTGAACTGATAGATTTAAAGATCAAATAAAAGTTCAGCTTTAGGTACTATCAGAATTAAATTATAATTCTGTGGAGATCAAATTTAATAACATACAGCAGACTAGGTGCCATTAATTTGATCACAATTGATAGACTAGACAAGGAACTACAAATGAATAATGTATGTGTGGATGATTAGCAAATAAATGGCAAAAACGTCCTATGCCTGAGAGAAGGCTTTGTGGGAGAAAATTAATTTATACAAACTTATTAAAAAGGATTTGAAACCTTATAAACCTGGAGACTGTGAAGTCACAGTGAGGTGAACATGCCAGGATAGGAAAATGGTGTAAAATGCACATTGCATTTTTGTGGTGTGCATGCAATATGTCAGTCTGGACTAGGGAGAGAAAATAATAGCCTTGTAGACCATACTTTTCCAAGTTGACTCAGTGTCAACTATTTCTCTGACTACAAAGAACCACTCACGCCAATATCCTTGTGTTACTTTTGTAGTCAGATGATGAAAACCATGTCTTAAGTTAAAATGAACTAAATTAGGTGAGAGAAAGGTCGCATCATGTCTTCCAAAAGAGGGACGACAATAGAAGAAAAATATGAAAATATTGTATGAAAATATTTTATTTGAAAGCATTCTCATAGACTGTTTCCTGAGTCAGTCATCCCTTAAGGTAGCTTTCTTGTCATTTGGTGTTTCAGAGACTTTTTTCTTCAGAATTGCATATTTATGCTAGTTTCATGCTCTTCCTCATAGAATCAGTCCTCAAAAATGTGGCTTCTTTGTTCATTATTTTATTTACCTATTGGATGAATATTTGTTAAAAACGCAGTATAGGCTAGTCATTTTGCTACACTCTGGGAATATTCGGATGGTGCATATCTGGAAGGGATTCCCATCATTGTGTGTGGATACAAGTGGTAGGCAAGTATTTATAAACTAACATAGTTAGAGCAGGATAGAAATACGGGATGGCCTTTAGAGAAGCCGTAATTGGACCTGAAGTTCAAGTTCTTTAGAGAAATATTGCCTTGGACAATTGTAACCAGCACTTAGAGGGGATATGGTCAGAATAAAGTGATTTTTTTACTTTGAATCACATCTGTTTTATTTTGTTTTGTTTTTTTTTTAAATCTTTAAGTATGAAATGATTGAGAAGTCTGTTGAAAACTTTTTCAAGTTGTACTTTTTAGGTCTCTCTTCATTTACGATTGACCATAGTTCCTTCAAAGGCCTTAAGAAAAAAAGTGAGGATTTACTGGCTCAGGTAACTTCATTTTGGGCTTCACCCAATGGACCTCTTGACTTCAGAATTAAATTCTCACTTCTCCAAGTCTAGGGAAAAAGGAGCTTTTCTCTGCTAATATTTATAAGCAATGACTTGGGCCTGAATTTCTGGCATTCCTCCCCTGTGCCTTCCACACCACTCATGAGGAATTAAGTGAAAGTGCCAGGAATCCACTGCTCTCTACCCCTCACCTCTCTCTGTGTCTTGAATCTACGAGTACTTATCCCAGAGTCTCTATTTGTATGTCCTTTCTCCATGTGTACCCATCACTGCAAAACTGTAGTCATCATAAAGGCTTATTTTGTTGTCTTTTCTTAGTCTTGCGCGGTGCTATCTGTAACTCACAGTCCACTATCTGCAGGACTCCCTACGTGCCCAGCCTAATCTTTCACAGATCCCATCGGCTTCTTGGTAAAGAAATGAGTCCCTTCCTGTTTGCCCTGCAGACCTCTCAAGTGAACACAGATCTTCCCCAGCAGTCCTCCCACCACTGGGCCTCAAGCTGCAGTAAATGTTCTCCGTCCCCCTTGTTGCTGCACAGACCAGGCTTCCTCCCTCCCTAACAATGTTCAGCTTATATTACAGCTCAGGCCATTAGACCATTTTATCTGTTGCTCTTCATTACTGTTACCATCTGTGGACACCCCGGTCATTCCCTTCTCTTTCTCATTGATTGGAGCTCTGTCTCTCTGATACTACTTCTGTCTTACTTCTTGGCAATTTCATTATACTTTTAGATAATCTTTCTAATAACTTGGCCTCTCAGTTTCTCTACCAAACCTTAGTTACTCACACCAAATGCTGTTCTTTGGAATTTAGATTTTGCCATTGGTAGTCATTGCAAACCCTGCATCGTCTCAATTTTATGCGGCCATTTCTTTGCCCACTACCATCTAACTTCCTAGCTCAGCATCTCTAGCACCTCTAGTACTGGTACTGCAGCCACCCACCGGGACGTGGCATCCATGTATACTCTCAACTTTCCACAGATGTAGACGTCCTTGATGTGTTCACTTTGCTCTTTATTCTTCTTTGGCTCCGTAGCCTATCATTTAATCACTCCACTGCGTAGGACCTTGGGTCCCTAGCCATTTGCCTGCTCCCTCCTTCTCAACTGGCAAAGTCACAGTCCTAATTAAATTCAGCTCTTAAGTCCTGCTTATTCCTCTACCTGTGCAACTGAGCCTTGCTGGAAGAGAGCAAATAACCATGCTGAGTGGTTTCACTTTAAATTCATGACCAGAAACTTCAATTTTGCCTTTAATGTTATCAGCCAATCATATTATACATTCTTACTTAATTTACTATCCTTGAAGTCTATTTCACATCTTGTTATCTCTTCTCAAACCAGCACTTTCTTACCCATCCTCACTCTCCGTTAATGGTTTTACTTTCCACATGGCCGAAAACACTGAAGCAATCAGAGAAAAACGTGCACTGACTCCCATCATCAGACGTACCTATTTTTTTGGCGTCTGTGCTTACACACTCTGCTTTCTGACTGACCTGTTAATAAGTGCCCTATCCATAGTCTTCTCTGAAGCTAATACCATATATCATCTGTTCTGAATTAATCAAACATATTGGTCCAGCTCTCCCTTCTCTCTGATATACCATCCATTTATTACTCTTACTGGTTTCTTTTCATAAACAGACAATCATATTATATCTTCCATTTAAATATATACTCCAGTTCCCCTACTGTACTATTTCTTTGCTTCTGTTCATTGTGTCCATTTCTCCTACTCTCATTCTCTTTAAACAGAGTACAGTCAGACTTTCCCTTCTACCACTCCCAGGAACCTGTCTCATCAAGGTCACCAACAACCTCTGTGTTAGTATATCCACTGGTCAATTAAAAATCCTTGCTCTTAATTTCTCTCTCCCTAATTTCTGACATAGTTGATCATTTCCTCCTCCTTATTACACATTCTTCACTTGCCGTCCTGGGTACCATCACACTCTGTTCGTACTCTTCGATCACTGATTGCTCCTTTTCCATCTCATTTACTGTTCCTCTATCTCTCCCTAAGCAGCCTCAGACTTTGGCCTTCTTCTCTTTACTTAATTTACTTACTGGTGACCTCATTTAGTCTTACAGCTTTTAATGTAATCTATATGCCCAGGAATCCCAATTTTTTTCCGATCCAGACTACTCTGTAGCTCCAGATATGTACATCTAACTGCTTTCTGAGTATCTCCACTTGGATGTCTAAAGGTTGTTTCAAACTCACATGACCAAGATCTTACCCACTCCTCAGAAATATTATGCCTATAACTTTTTCCTTCTCATTTGGTGAGCAGTCTTTTAGTTTCTCACACTACAAATATTGGCAAAATCTCTGACTTTCTTTTTAATCTCCCATATCGAATCTGTCAGGGTATATTATTGGCTATACTTTTAAATAAATTCAAAGTCCTGTCATTTTTCACTGGCTCTACTATGACTGTCCAGCAATTACCTTGTACCTGCATAACTGCAGTAGCTTATAAGTGGGCTCCCTTACTTCAGCACTGTCACATTATATTCTATTCTTAGCAAAATCACTAGGTGACTTTTTAGAAATATGTATCAGATAATAATCAGGCATATCACTGTTTTACTCAGAACCTAACCATGAGTTTTTCCATGATACTTATTTTTTAATTGAAGTATAGTCAGTTTATAACATATCAATTTCTGTATAATGTTTCAGTCATATATGTATATACATATATTCATTTTCATATTCTTTTTCGTTATAGGTTACTACAAGATATTGATTGTAGTTCCCTGTGCTGTACAGTATACACTTGTTGCTTGTCTATTTTATACATAGTAGTGAATATTTGCAAATCTTGAACTCTCAGTTTATCCTTTCCCATCTCTTTACTCCCCTGGTAACCATAAGTTTGTTTTCCATGTCTGTGAGTCTGTTTCTGTTTTGTAAGGAAGTTCATTTGTGTCATTTTTTAAAGATTCTACATTTGAGTGATAAATGGTATTTTTCTTTCTCTTTCTGGCTTCCTTCAGTTAGTATGACAATCTCCAGGTGTGTCCATGTTGCAGCAAATGACATTTTTTTTTAATGGCTGAGTAGTGTTCCATTGTGTGTGTGTATCACAACTTATTTATTTATATATTTTTATTGAAGTATAGTCAGTTTACAATGTTGTGTCAATTTTTGGTATACAGCATAGTACTTCAGTTGTACATGAATGTACATATATTTGTTTTCATATTGTTTTTCATTATAGGTTACTATAAGATACTGAATATAGTTCTCTGTGCTATACAGCACAAATTTGTTTATCTATTTTATATATAGTAGTATCTGCAAATCTCTAACTCCTAATTTATCCCCTCCCACCTTACCCCCTCCCACCCCCCTCCTTCCCTGGTAACCACAAGTTTGTTCTCTATCTCTGAGAGTCTGTTTCTGTTTTGCAAATAAGTTCATGTTTTTTTTTTTTCAGATTCCACATATAAGTGATATCATGTGGTATTTTTCTTTCTCTTTCTGGATTACTTCACTTAGAATGACAATCTCCAGGTCATCCATGTTGCGGCAAATGGGATTATTTTATTATTTTTATGGCTGAGTAGTATTCCATTGTATAAATATACCACAATTTCTTTATCCAGCCATCTGTCAATGGGCATTTAGGTTGTTGCCATGTCTTGGCTATTGTAAACAGTGTTGCTATGAGTATTGGGGTGCATGTATCTTTTTGAATCTTTTTGAGCTTCTTCCAGATACATGCCCAGGAGTGGGATTGCTAGATAATAGGGTAAGTATTTTCAGTTTTTTAAGGAACCCCAATACTGCTTTCCATATTGATTGTGCCTAACTACATTCCCACCAACAGTGTAGGAAGGTTCCCTTTTCTCCACACCTCCCTCCTACTCAACTGGTGATGTTCCATTGATTCATATTCCATTATATTTAAAATTAAGTCTAAAGTCCCCCAGTGACATGAAACCCTATACAATATGGTCCTTGGTTTTTTTCTGGCTTGTCTCTAGTTACTGGTCCCAACACCACGATGCTTATTTCTTCAAGTATATTTGTTTCCTTACTATTTCTAAATACATCAGAGGTACTTCTGTCTCTGCTCCTTTGCTTGAGTTGTTCCATAAAAGAGAGGACAATAAGTGTTGTTATAAATCATTTGATTCTTTTAGCAAGCTTATAATCAGAAAGAGCTCAAGACTCTAATGGGTGATTGCAATGGTGAAAAATTGATTACCTTGGACAGTAATTAGATTGGCAATATTTTTAAAAAAGAAAATACTTAACCTTCTGAAGAGAATGCAATCTGATGTCAGTTACTTACAAGAAGACCATGAAACAAAAAAGCATGCAGAGTTTTAGTACCCAGTTTAGATTTTAGAGGAATTAGGTTTCTGAGTGTCTGAATGCATTTATCTTAGTGTTTTATTCTGCTTTACAATTCTGAGATGAATATGAGACACAGAAGCCTTTTGGAGTTTTATTTTTGTGATGGCACAAATTCACTTCATCTCCCTTGTCTTCTATCCATCTACAAAATCCTATTTTTCTGACACTGAAGTGGAGAATGAAAGTGAAGGCCCTTGGCCTTGACCTTACTCTTGCTTCCTCATCAGATTCAAAAGAAATTGCAGTCATCTTCAGGGTTAGGCTAAGGAACATCTGCCTGCACCAACATTTCAACCCAAGACATTTATTAACTCTATGTCATGAACTAAGTCATAACAGGATCCATGAGGAGGTGTAGCTGCACCATGGATGAGCCTTGTATTCAGAGCTTGCAATTTATTTAGGAAATGGACCAAGATATCCCTTTACAAGATAATTTACAATCAATCTTCTGTATACATATGTGTGCTTATTTACGTAGGTCATGACTTTGTAGCCCGTGTTAAAGATAGTTGTGTAATCTGTTCAGTGTACACTATTACCTGAAGAAGCTGGTTCCTGGTAGGTTCCCTGGAAGCTTTTTCAGCTACGTAGGTGTTGAGCATATGGTCCTGTCCAGCTCTGTGAGTCAAACCTTAGCTAGTCTTTATTACTCAGGAACTCACATTCTGTATCTGGGTCCCACTGGATGCCATTTTGTCTGTTAGGACCATGGCCAGCAGTTGTGCACTGGTGACTTTACAGTAGCCCTTAGCCAATTTCCCCTCTAAAATTACTCCACAAAATAGCAGAAATAGATTATCTTTCAGTTTGAGAAGGTCAACCATTTATATCTGTTTATACATGAATCTGTGTATGACACACCAAAGAAAGAGCATAAGGGGAAACGTGAAACTGGTTTCTAAAATAACTATTCTGTATTGAAGAAAAAGTTTTTTTTTTTACAGAAGAGATTAACTTAGTATGTCTGAATATTAAGGCAACTGTTCTATAAGCAAGTGTGTCATGGAAGAATTATTGGCTAAAATTGATTTTCATTAGGGTTTAGTTTTTAAAACTTGAGTTAGAATACAAAATAGTTAGATTTTTCTCCTTTTAGAGTGCTGAGTTAACCTTTAATTTTTTTTTTTTTTTAATTTGCTTTGGATAGATACTGTATACACTAACTGCAGCAGAACTACTTCTGTGTTTTACTTTTCCACCAACTTCGATTAGTCCCTCCTTGTGTGGCTCTGGAGGGAATAATACTAGACTAAATGTTTTGCCAAAAGACAGGGAACTAGAAAAAGCAGCAGCTTTTCAAGGACTCATTGACCTTGATTTTGAATGATATGTTGCTGCTCAAGTGACATATTCAGAATATTCAGTCCCTTTCCTCAGCTCTTTCCATGGTCTGTATTGAGAACTCTGGTATTGGTTCAAGAGGAAGAGAACTAGAAACCATTCAAAACATCAAATGTCTTGGACATTCACAATTATTTTTTTTTTCATTTATTTTTGTTGACGCCTGGGTTAAATATGGAAGTATAAGACCTACTATTGAATTATGCTTTCAGTTCAAGAAGACCTTTACCCTCTAGGAAATGGTCCTCTGTTTTTTTTCATAGCCAGTTTCTTGTAAGAAGGGGAAAAAAAAAAAGCTTACACACAGTGCCTTTATTTTTATTTGTAATGAATGCCTCTCTAATCTAAAACATTTTAATTTCTGATCTCTCCTTTCATCATCCTCTACTTTCTCCCGAATTGCCTTGAGCTCTATGGCCAGTTGCAAGTTCTGCTTCCTTTCTCCCTCTTCTCACCGTAGCAGCTCCCAGGCTCTTGTTCTCCCCTGGGCTTCCGTCTTTCACCTTTCTTTTCTAATTTTACTGTCCTTTTGAGTCATCCTATCCACTTTAGCTACCACCTACTTACCTATAACTCCTACGTCTATTTTTCCTCTCTCCTGAGATCCAGGTGCATATTTCTGACTGTCTCCTACACACTTCATGTGTATGCCCCACAGGCATGTGAAACTCATGTCCAAATCTGAGCTCATCATTTTTACTCTAACCTACTATTCTATTCTTTCTGCCTATCTTATTTAATTTTCTCATGATCCATATAGTGATCCGAACAAAGCTCTTGAACTCATACTAAAATATTCCATTTCCTTCAGCTTCCCCCGAACACTCACCAAGTTGATATTATTTTTACTCTTAGCTAACTCCGGAATCCACCAACTTCTGCCCATCAAAACTTATTCTAAGTTCTCCTCATAATAACATTTTAAAAATAGTAAGGTTCTGACCTGACACCGTTTTTGGCCACCTTTACTAACCCATTTCAATCTGAATGCTATTTAGTCAGCAGAAGTGTCTTAACTGTCTTTCTAAAGTACAAGCTGAATATTCATTCCCTTGCTTAAACCTAGTAGATGACTTATAAACTCCTTAGCAAAGCAGATATAGGGTCCCTGTATATTTCTTCAGCCTCATCTTGCAGTCTTTCTTCTTGTGCCCTCCAGATTTCAGTGAAATCAAAACTTCCTGGATCATTTACAATTTTTCAATGGATTTTTGGTTTTATTTATCTTGTCCCCACTCCTTGAAACATCTTTACTATGAGATCTTGTTCCTGTTCATCAGAAAACACTTAACCATCTTTGGGAGCTCAGTACAGGCATCTTATCTCTAGGAAGATTTTTCTAGACCTGAATTGCCGTTTCACCTCTGCCTGCCCATACCTGTACGTAGCATTACATTGACTCATTCATTACTTGATCCATTCAACAAGTATTTACTGAGCATCTGTGATGTATTTGGCTGTGTACTGGGTGTTGGAGATTCAAAAATAACATGATGCCTCTAATCTCAAATGTTCATAGGCAGGGAGAAAACAGACCCACAAACAAGCAGTCACAAAGTGATGTGTACAGTTTTGTGATGTTGCATTTGAAACACTGTGACGTGATATGAGTATCATAGGTATATCACTCAGGATCTATGAACAATGACAGAAATCACTCTGTATTTAAACCAAGGGGATTTAAAGCAGGAATTTTTATATCATTTATTGAAGAATTTAAAAAGTTAACAATAGAAAATGAGATAACCCAGAGATGAGCAACAGCAGGAAGCCACTGTCACCTCCAGGCTGGAGGGAAAAAGGCAAGACACTGCAGTACTGATTTCAGTTTGTCCCAGGATAACTAGAGCAATGGAGGAGATGTAGCTGATGCCAGAGATACTAAATAAGGGAGTTAAATGGAAAAACTCCCTTCTCTTCTCTCTTTGTAGTCACTGCTTCCCACCACTGAACTCAGAAGCTGCTGGAGATATACAGGAGTCTTGGAAATGCAGTGTTAAAAGTTGTTTTCTCATTTATTGTACGAGACAATAAGGCTTCCTTTGATGAGCTAGTATGATACTTGTAGGTAATGTTAATAGCTTGATAGTCACTGGAAAAACAGTATTCTCTGAATCAAAAATAATATGTCTGTCAATTTGCATATATTCAAATTTAAATGGCAACAGGTTTTCAAAACTAGGTATTTACTAATTTACCTCATTGTTTTTGTGCTTCTTACACTTAGTAGATTATGTGGAAGGTAATTCTAATCCATAAATATTATTAATTTATTTGTTTATATATTCAGTGACATTTATGGTCACATGTGCTAAGTTAAATGCTGAGGATTTGCAGTGCCTTCTTACTCCATGATTCACTGTCTCTCTTTAGATTTCACAATGAGAGATCCCTTGGTCTCATCCCTGGCCCCACCCTCAACTTTTAGTAGTTTCTTAACAGCTAAGTTCTTAAAACAAAGAAAAATGAATGTCACCCTGAGTTAAAATCTTCGGCAGTGTCTGCCGTTCCTGTGCAGACTGAAGTTTTCCTGGCTAAGACACTTCAGGGCCGAACTCTGAGAAGATGCTGACTGCTGAGCAAGCAGCAGAGAGGAGAGTTCTGTGCCCACTGGGCATGATGTATTCCATCCATCAAAGCAATACAAGGAAAACCTATAGAAATCAGCTCTTAGGGAGATATGTAAATTGAATTTTTCTTTCTTTCTTTTTTTAGTGGTGTCTGAGATTTTTTTCTTAATAGATAGAAGTCAGATATCTTCCATAGCTGATTAAATGGAGCAGTCTTTTAAACGTTTTTTGACCAGGCTTGGGTTTACATAGCATGTGGGCATTTCTCCCATAAAATAAGAGACAATTTAAGTTCATATTCATAAAAGTTCTTGGCAGTTACAATTCTACAGTGTAAGGTTGAGTGATCACTTGTGAACTAGTCATTTTCTGTTGCATTTTGAATGCAAATCTAGTGGCAAGCTTAAAAGGAAGATGTGTTTCAAAAGCTTTGCCCAAAGTCATTGTATGTAAAAGAGGTCATACAGGAAGATTTCCGTAGCCCTCTTGGTCTTGGACATTAGCTCTTGGTAGAGATAAGGAGAAAGATCTCACGTCAAGTAAAACTGATACGTCTTCATCTGTTTCCCAGAGTACACTCATTCCTCTCTTCTCTGAGATGTTTACAGGATAAAGATACTTGTATTTAAGCTCAGACTGGGAAAAGTTGTAACCCACTGACCTCCACTAAAGAAAAATTATAACGGTTGTATTTTGAATGGAAGGGAAATGATCTCAAATAGCAGTCCTAAATACAAGAGGAGTGGTGAGCAAAGATTTTAATAAATATGTAGGTAACTCTTAAAGCAATATTATATCAAATATTAATGAGGTTTTATTTAATTGAGACCTAAAGTAGTTAATGTCAGTGCAAGTCATGGTGGAGACTTGGTGATTGGAGATAAAGTTTTCTTTGGCTAGTCTGTACAAACCATTTAACTTAAATGAAATGTCTCACCATAGTGGTCCCCATTGGGCAGTGGGAGGCAAGAGTTGTTGATAAGAGGCTGGAAGTTCCTGCCAGCACGTTCCTTGCTTTGCTTTTACCCAGGCACCTCTTCTATTCATGCGTGAGAGAAACTTTGTGAAAACTTCACACTTTAATATCAAAATAGAAATTTTGTGGCTATAAGACAGAACATTTTTGGCTATCCAATCTATTGTAAACAGGTCATTCTTAATTTTGGTTTATAAAATGTTATTTTGTGTACTATAAATCCTAACATTTCTTTTTTTTCCCCTTTGTAAGACCAAAGTTTAATGCCAGATTTCCATTTTTAATTTTTTTAAAAATAAGCATTTAAAACACATACTTGGGAGCAAAATTATGAGAATATGCAATGAATTATAATGCATGATTCTTATACTTCAAAACATTTATCTTAAATAGTTAATGAGAATATATGTACTAGAAAGGACAAATACTAATAAGACTTTTAATATATACATTTCAGAATAATTGCAGAAGCAATTTCATAAGATGATTCACGATTATTTGTCAAATATTTTATACACACACACACACACACACACATTTATCACCTAGCACACAACTTGGCAACAGTACCTCAGAAGGCATTTGTGGCATGATCTGTACAAACACTGATTTCACATGAAGGTGACAATGGAAACTGGATGACCACAGAAGACTTACAGAAAAGGATTTCAGTTGAGAAGTGGACTGAAATTTGATTTTGAACAGTTGGAAGAAAAGAAAGAGGAAAAAGCATTCTAGATTGATGGACTCATTTGATTAAAATCAGAGAGCAAGGAAACAAATCCAAATCCATATTCTTTTTACTGCATCCCTCAGACTCAGGATAACATGGTATTTTGAAGGAGGATTTATATATGAAACAGACTTTCCATGAAATAACATGTTCATTCAGTCATAACATTTAGGAAGTAAGAGTGGTTACATCCAGGAGGTACAAGAAATTAGGATAGAAAAGGTAGGTTACCTCCTGAGAAAGAAATTACCTCTTTGAAGAAGAAGGAAGTGTTCACTGGTATGGTATCAAAGGATTAGACTTAGTTCATCAGCCAGAGGTAACCGAGGAGTAGCTGTAAGGGAACAAGTAGATTCTAGAATGATGACAAATAAAACGACCACGTTACAGATGCACGGAAAAACTTCTTTATTGGGAAGGAGGAGAGAGCTGTTGGCCTCATTCCAAGATCTCGTGCTTGCCACGTGGTAGGTGCTTTGTTTTTGTCTTTGAGAAAATCATGCTGTGAAGATGCATCTAGCACTTGCGCTGGCTGCAGTTTAGAGAAAACAGTGTAGAACTGAGGACTGAGGGACTCGATCAAGTTGATGGGATAATGAATTTATGAAGTTATACACTAGTCCATAGCAAACGTACTCAATTTCCAAGAAATACAAGAATTTCCATAAAACACGCCTTCTGTCATTGTCAGTATTCCAAGTTAGAGCCGGTTGTCCCAGTCCCGTGTTATTTGTACCGAAACTTGGAGGATGCTGCTTCCTGAGCTTGTGTTAGGATTATAGGCATTGTTTTTAGTACACTTGGCAATTTGGAGAAGTATCCAGTGGTGCTCTACTATTATCTTTATCTGTTATCCTTAAGAGAAAGGATATCCTTATCCTTTTCAGCCTCCTTAATTCAAGTTGTTTGAGGGAAACTGTACCATTAACATACATCAAGTGAATCTTTTTTTAAAACTTTGTAGTTTTATATCTTGGTAATAAGTTAGATGCTTGTAGAAAATTCTATTCTTCTCTTTCTTATGGCTATTATCTAAAATAGTTACAAAAGAAGCATTTAATGAATATTTGTTGAAAGGATGAATGAAAGTTAAATTCTTCAGTCTCACTTGATTTAATTTACCCAAGAAAGTCACTAAGGAAAGTGGTGCCTGACTGACTTTCTTTGAGACTGCTTTGGATTTTGGAATTTATTGACTTACAGTTTCAAAGCTAATACTGGCGAAGTACTCTAGGATTAAATGTTTCTTTTGATAGAAGCTGTAGGATGGATAATTAAGAATATACTTTTAATCAGTCATATTAATAAAAAGTAGGAGATAACTGAAGATCTCAAGTACATGTTTTTGTATAAAAGAAGACCTCTCTTTGTAACTACTCTTGTTCATAGAGAATACTCTGTTCTATGAAGAAAATAAGGTAGTTCACCGAACAGATATAATTATACAGGGGAATCCCACAAGGACAGTTTTTTTGGTTGTTGTTCAGTGAATTATCCACAAGTGCCTAGTCCTGACATCTACTTTCTGAATTAATTTGTACATTGATATCCATATAAATGCCTAGGTAGTTTACAATTATTAATGTGGATTTTTTGCAATTTAAATAATCTCTCTCTGGCCCAGGTAAAAAATGATATTTTTCAATTTTGAGTTTCTAAAATGATGCTACTAAGAGTATAAACGTAACACTGTATCAATACAAATTGCTTGAATTTAGACTTTTCAAATTGTATTCTGTTTAAGAAATGCACAGATGAGTTAATATTTCACATATGCAAATACTCAGGGCAAGTTGTACAAGAGTAAGATCCTTGCTGCTGAATATTCAGATTAAATATTTTAGTTTAAAAATGCATTTGCATGGATTCTGGTGGCCAAGTAGACTTTTGTGTTAAAGTAGTTTTAAACTGTTGTGTATTAGTAGAAAACGTGCTTTGTTTGGAATATCGATTCATTTGTAAATACTTTAATACTTTTAACCTAGACCATTACTGCCTCTGCCTAAAGAATTCTGAAAGCTGAGTTCTCAGAGTTAATTAAAATATTGTATAAGATTGTGTAAGACAAGAAAACACCTATCTTAGCCTTGAAAGTTATCTTTTAAATAGTAAACATACCCACTGAAGGTTTCACACTACCCCCCCACCAAATTGTTCAGAGTAAATGAAGATTGACTTACATGTTTGGAGGCCGGGGATACTGCTAAACAGCCTACAATATATAGGACAACCTCTGGCAGCAAAGAATCACCCGGTCCCAAATGTCAGTGGTACATTTGAGAATCACTGGCTTAAACTAAGAAAAGTTTCACATCATCTTCAGAAAAAGGGTTTATCTGTCTACATCTTCAGAGCAACTATTACTATTCTGTTTGACTTGAAGGAAAATACAAGTTTTCAACCAAAATGATTTTATATGTGTGCTATTTCAGAATCAATGTAGGTCTATTTACTTAAGTTAAATTCTTCCCTCTGTTACAGTGTCTTCTCTTCTTCATGTATCTTGGTTGAAATGATCTCTGCTCTTTCTGACCCCTTTAGGCAACACAATGGGAAAAATACAGGGAGGACAGAGTAGAGTTAGGGAGAGATGGGAGAGAAGGAGGGACCAAATGCCAGAAGAATCGAAGGTACAGAAAGATGTTAGCATTTGAGGGAGTCACTTGGGCTTTGCCCAACATCGATTCCAAAGAAATATTTCTCTTACAGTAAAATATTTAAATAAATGTGTGTACTCCAAAATTATTCACATTTGCATGCTGCTTCCCAAAAGCCAATTTCAATGGTCATAATATTATAATTGAAAGCGTATGCTGGAAAATGTCATAAATGTGCTGTGCAGTGGTGGACTTTATATTCAAGCAAAAATGCAAACTTACAAAGTAGATTAGGTTTAATACATCTGTTTATTTTTTCATATAAAAAAGGGAACATCTTGCCAACTAACAGATTACTTGATTTTAAAAAAAATGCAGTGAGTGTTAAAATTAAGAAAAGGAAGATTTAATATACTTCTGTTAATTACCGCCTGGATGTTACCCATGCTATGTCATTTAAAGCCACAAATCTTCATTAACAAAGGTTTTGCAGTAAGCATATTGCTCTAAGGAAAGTTTAGCAGCCTCATTTGGTAAATTGGATAGCTTTCAAATTTCAGAATACCTTAAAAGGCCTAAAAGTTTCTAAGACAGTATGAAGATTAAAATTTCTTAAAATGTATGAAGATTAAACACAGAAAATAGTAGTATATTTTTCCATTGTACTTCAAGTGAATTTTTATGATTTATTTTCTCTATTGTGATATAAAAATCTTTTGGAAAAAGTAAGATATATGATAAGGCCTTAATTTTATTTGCTCATAAATGTATTTCACTAACCATTTGGCATATTGATAAATTATGGGCTTTTCCGCATATACTTCTATTTAAAACATCACATTAGAGAGCATTGCTATCAGTTTTTCATTCTCTCTCTCTTTTTTTTTTTTTTTGGTAAAGTGTACAATTCAGAAATAGGAAAGAAAAAGGATTTCTAGTATTTTAATGAAAGTTATTATTAGAAACAGTAACAGTAATAGAAGATTTTGCAATGTCTTTCTCCAAAGGTTTTCAAAATTTGACTAGACTCCCTTGTACCTGCAAAGGTGGGATGGTTGCTCCTGGATGATGTTTTAAGAGCTCTTTAGACTTTTTCATTTTCAGTTATGCTAAGATAAAACTTGTGGATTAAATGCCATAGAAACTAATTGAAAACCTTGATTGACCAGAATCAGATGCTCTCACAATTTGATTTCTCTGGTTAACACAGTTACCTAAAATATGTCTTGCTTCAGCTTGCATTGTTGAAAATCTTCCTAGACTGTAAGTTCCATTTCCCTGTTGTCATTACTTGAGTGCTACTGAAAGTGACTCCATGTTGACTGATTCTCTTAAAGCGCCCCAGGTTACTTATCCTATACATCAGTCCCCATATTACAGATGTGTAATGTACAAAGGCTGGGAATGATAAGGCCTTGGACTTTTTAAACTAAAATTGCTAACGTGGGCTTTTTTAAAACTAATTCCTTTGTCTTGCTCTTTTAAAGTATAAGGCAGAGAAATGTTTTTAGTAATGTTAGGACTCTGATTATTTGATCTCCTGGTGTTTGAGTTTTGAATGTGCTTCTAAATTACCTGAGACTCACTAGGGATCAGATAAAAAGCCAATAATAAGAAACAGGTGTTTGTATAATCCAGCACTTCTCAGCCCTGTATTATTAACGTTTTTGGCCAGATATATTTTTGTTGTGGGGAGCTGTTAACCATTATGCAATGCATAATGCAGTATCTAAAAGTGCCTTGTAGGACTTTGCCTTCCCAGTTTTGACAACCAAAAATGCCTCCTGACAAAGCCCCCTTTGAGAACCACTGCTGTAACCTGTTAAAATTAAACTTAGGTTTTCACAAAATCAAGAGATGTATGGACACAGTGCATTCTTTAAACATCTCCCTGTCTACTGTTATAGATGTGCATTGAAAAAAAAGGGAGACTGCAATGATTAGTTAATTTAGAAGGATATTTAATTCAGATGCATAAAGTATATAAACGGGACAGATCAGAATGCAGGCAGTGAAAGCTATGCACAGGGTCACAGGGTGGCTGCCCCTGGGCTGGGCTGACTGCAGGCTGACCGTGCCTCACTGGAGGTGGCTGCAGGGCAGGGCGCGGCCGTCTCCCCACGTGCCTGTGGCACTTGGGTGCTGGCTGTTAGGGGTCTGGAAGCTGGAAGAGACAGGAGGTACTGCAGGATGACAGTCTTGTCATGTCAGGTCTCTCAATCAGAAATCATTTCTTGAAAGCCTCCTACGTGGAGGGGCTGGTGGGTGCAGATCCTGCTTAAAATGCTACTCCACCTCTGCCCCATCATAAAATGGCACCAAGGATTTCTGGGTCATAATGAGGGCTTTTGAGGACAAATAACAAGCGTGACAGAGCCTGTCATTTTCAACATGCACTGAGAAGTGTGTGGCTGGCTTATAAGTTTAGTTTGGGGAAATCGGAATCTGTGCTTTAGTCCCTTTTATGCTTTTTTTTTTTAATTGAAGTTCAGTTGATTCACAATGTGTTAGTTTTTGGTATATAGCATAGTGATTCAGTTTTATATGTATATATTCCTTTTCATATTCTTTTTCATTATAGGCTATTACAAGACATTGAATATAGTAGTTCCCCGTGCTGTACAGTAGAATCTTGTTGTTTATCTATTTTATGCATAGTAGTTAGTATCTGCAAATCCTGAACTCCCAAGTTACCCCTTCCCACCCCATTTCCTCTCTGGTAACTGTAAGTTTGTTTTCTATGTCTGTGAGTCTTTCCATTTTGTGAATAAGTTCATTTGTATTATATTTTTATGATTCCACATATAAGTAATGTCATATGTTATTTTTCTTTCTTTTCCTGGATTACTTCACTTAGTATGATGATCTTCAGGTCCATCCATGCAGATGGCATTAATTCATTCTTTCTTATGGCTGAATGGTATTTCATTGTATATATATACCACAACTTCTTTATCCAATGGACATTTAGGGTGCTTCCATGTTTATCTGTTTTATATATAGTAGTTTGTATCTACTGATTCAAAATTCCCAATTTATCCCTTCTACACCCCTTGTCCCCTTTGGTAATCATAAATTTATTTACTATGTCTGTGAGTCTGTTCCTGTATTTTAAACATTCATTTGTATCATGTTTTAGATTCTACATATAAATGATATCATGTGTTTGTCTTCGTCACACTTCACTTAGGATCATAATCTCTAGCTCCATCTATGTTGCTGCAAATGGCACTATTTCACTTCTTTAATAGATGAGTAATATTCCATTATATATATATATTTTTATACACACACACACACACACACGCACACACACACATACACATAAACATACATTCACACCACGTCTTTATCCATTTATCTGTCAGTGGACGTTTGGGTTGCTTCCATGTCATAGCTATTGTAAACAGTGCTGCTATGAACACTGAGGTGCGTATATCTTGTTGAAGTAGAGTTTTCTGTGGATATTTGTCCAGGAGTGAGATTGCTGGATCATTTGGTAACTCTGTTTTTTGTTTTTTGATCAGTCTTCATACTGTTGTCCATAGTGGTTGCACCAATTTACATTCTCATCAACAGTGTAGAAGGATTTCCTTTTCTTTGCACCTTCTCTAGTATTTACTCTTTGTAGATATTTTGATGATGGCCATTCTGACTGCTGTGAGGTGATACCTTATTGTGGTTATGAGATTTGCATTTCTCTGATAATTAGCGATGTTGAGCACATTTTCAAGTGCCTGTAGGCCATCTGTATGTCATCTTTGGAGAAATACCTAGTTAGATCTACTGCCCATTTTTTGACCTTTTTTTTTTTTTAATTATGTTGTTTGAGCTGTTTGTATATTTTAGAAATTAAGCCCTTGTCATTTACATCATTTCCAAATATTTTCTCCCATTCCATAGCTTGTCTTTTTGTTTTGTTTGTAGTTTCCTTTGCTGTGCAAAAGCTTATAAGTTTGATTGGATCTCGTTTGTTTATTTTTGCTTTTATTTCTATTGTCTTGGAAGGCTGACCTAAGAAAACATTGCTACGATTTATGTCAGAGAATGTTTTGCCTATGTTCTCTTCTAGGAGATTTATTTTCTTTTGTTTGGTGTGAGGGAGTATTCTAACTTCATGATTTACATACCGCTGTCCGGTTTTCCCAACACCACTTGCCGAAGAGACTGTCTTTTCTCCATTGTATTTTCTTGCCTCCTTTGTCAAAGATCAATTCACCATAGGTGTGTGGGTTTATTTCTGGCCTTTTCTGTTTCATTGATCCATATGTCTGGTTTTGTGCCAGTACCACAGTGTTTTGATTACTGTAGCTTTGCAGTGTTGTCTAAAGTCTGGGAGGGTTATTCTTCCAGCTTTGTTCTTCTCAGGATTCCTTTGGAAATTCTGGGTCTTTTATGGTTCCATGTAAATTTTAAGATTATTTGTTCTCATTCTGTGAAAAACGTCCTAGGTAATTTGATAGGGTTAGCATTAAATCTGTAGATTGCTTTGGTTAGTATGACCATTTTAACAGTATGAATTCTTCCAATATAGAGCATGGGATATCTTCCATTTATTTAAATCATTTTCAATTTCTTTTTTTCAGTGTTTTATAATTCTGAGCATATAATTATTTTACCTCCGTGGTCAGATTTATTCCTAAGTATTTCGTTCAACATCTATTCACGATAAAACCTCTTACCAAAGTGGGTATAGAGGGAACACATCTCAATAATAAAAGCTATTTGTGACAAACCCACAGCCAACATAATACTCAATGGTGAAGAGTTCAAAACTTTCTTACTAAAATCTGGAACAAAACAAGGAAGCCCACTCTCATCACTTCTTTTCAACATAGTATTGGAAGTCCTAGTGACAGCAGTCATACAAGAAACAGAAATAAAAGATATGCAGATTGGAAGGGAAAGTAAAATTTTTTACACTACAATGAAATATCACAAAGGAAAAGTAAAAAAAAAAAAAAAACCTTTTAAAGTTGCATCAAAAAATATTTAGTACTTTTTTAATGCCATTATCTCCCCATTGTTTTTGTAATGGTTGTCCTCAAAGATGGTGAGGCTGTTTGAAATTCCAACCTGATTGTATTTACAATTGTGAATATTTTTATTAACCTTCCTTTTATTCCTGTATCACAATAAGAAATACTATCTCAGCCTTTGATGTAGGGAAACTGACGCCTGGAGAAGTTGGCTTTATTATCATGAATTAGGTTTAAAGTCATTACAGATGTTAGCTCTAGAATTTGAATAAGAGGATACGGGAGTTCAGATTAAATCACTGGTCAGTTTAAAACTCAAAGAAGGTGATTAGTCAGTGATCTAAAATCGTATCCTGATGTTTTTCCTCCCATTGAGTTTCTTTTAGGTTGTCATGAAACTGAAGTCTTAGTTAACTCATTTGTTTAATAAAAACAAAAATTTACACAGAATGATTTTTAGACACCTTTGCACACATTTTGAACTGAAGCAAGAGACTAAGGTTTGTTACTAAACTTCTTTTTTTACTCAGATTACTTTTTTTTTTTTTTTTAAGTCTTTCCTTACTGTGTGGATATGCTTTTAGTATTCAGTACTACACATCAAGGTTTTGAGTGTGTGTGTGTGTGTGTGTGTGTGTTTTCCCTTCTTTGAATCATACATTCCCTGATTTTTTTTTTTAACCAAAAACTGAACACAGAAAAATAACTTAATTAACTGGTAATTCCTTACATCGATTAACTGTATCTACATTGGGATCTGAGTTTGAGCAACAAATTTTACACGTTTCTGTTGACTTATTATGTATTGGCATTGATTTAAGAGTAAGCCATGTAGTTAGCTGCATAATTACAGAAAAAAAAATATAATGATGTAGAGCAATAGTTATGGTTTATGTGTCATTAAATTTAATTTTAGTATAAAATCATTGTTACTGACCTCAAAAATAAAGCAGCCAGTTACTTTACCAACAAAATGGGTTTATTCAGGAAGAGGAGAGAATTGCAATTTTGGACTGGCAAGCAATGGTTAATCATAGGCAATTCCAAAGAGGTAAAGGGAAGGTCAGCTTTTATCAGGCTTTAGGAGGGCATTGGAGAGGATTACTTTGAATGAAAGTTGACCAGGAAGAGCAAGAGATTGAGGTTGTGGCCATTTCCTTTGGCTGCAAGCAGTGGTTAGTGCATTGTTGCTGGACCGGGTAGGATCCTCCTTTTCTTAAAAGTAGGAGATGAAATCCCCATGTGAACAATGTCCTCTCTTGTACTAGAAGAAAAGTAACATTCTTATCATCATGGAAAATAAGTTGAGACCAAGAGAATTTGGTAGAAAGAATTCTATACAAACAGACCTTGTGAAAAATAATTCTTACCTTCTTTCTTGCTGGTTATTTTATACAGGCTGCAGTGAGCAGAATGTGCCTGAGAGCTCTCCCTTTAGGGCTTCCTGACTACATTTTAAATTCATGTTTTTAAGTTATTAATTTTCTTTGATTATAATACAGTTGTTGCTTCTAGTTCTAAAGTAGAGTCCTAAAGAATATCTGCTGGAGTGTTAAGAGAAAAGTTTATTTTACTTCAGAAACAAGTGGGTCTAAAACTTCCTTCTTGTTACCTTTGGTAAACACTCCTAGAAAACGGAAGTGTTGTATAGCATATGTACTTGTACAGTTTAATGTGTCTGCACATATTACTTCATAAATTATTTCTTAACTAAAAATAGAGAAGCTGATGTGAGAAGAAACCAACTTTCTTTCATCAATGCAAAATAATTAGACATCATAACATTTTAAAGTCAGATTATTTTGCTGTTTGTGTTGGTTTTTTTAAGTTTGTAGAATTTTATAAAGACATTAAATTCCATGCTTCCAAGTATTCTAAAAAAACTACTACTTCGTTGATGCTACTTGATGTAAAAGATTGAAATACTACTAGCAAAAATTCAGGGATGCCCTGTTAAATTCTGTCATTCATCCTAAAATGTAGTCTCTCTACAGTATAAAATACATGTCCGAAAGTTCCTGAGTAGGCTCTTGGCTTGTCTCTGCAACTGCAATCGTAGCTCTCAATTTTATTTGCTCCCCAGGACCCAGTGTAGTTCCTGGTTCTCTTGCGGCCTCTCCTTTTTCTCAGTTCAGTTTAAAGCCTTGGCTTTCGTTTATGTGCCGTCCTGATTTCTCCTGGTGATCTGCTGCTTCTGGTTCTCAGCCCCAGAACAGATCTTGTTCCTTACCTCTGAGGTTTCTGTGTTCCTAATTGAGCCCTGAATTCTTACTCTGTACTAAATGTTGAACCTGTTCCCTACATAAGTCATGTCACCTATTCTCCTTTTAGCTGATCTTCCATAACTTACAGCTGTCCTCTAGGGACACTCCATAGAAAGGCTGAAGGAAATAGAAAGCATGGAGGTCATTCTAACAAGTGGCAGGCATTTGTGGAATTAGAAATGAATAAATGTGTATGTATTAATTCTGAGTCTGGAGATAAATAGTTAGAATTATTCGTATATTTATTCATTTAACACATACTGGTGGAGGGGTTGCTGTGTTGCAAACACATGTGCACACAACACAGACATAGATGGACATGCACACCCCAAATGCACTGCAGTAAAACAGATGTACAGAAGATACTATGGGAACACAGATGAAAGGACTCCAGGATGGACCTAAAGCATCAAGTATACTGATCTAATTAAACCATCCATAGTGTTTTCCATGTACAGAGAAAGAGATACCTAACTCAAGATTTTAAAAATATACATTTAAATGTTAATTTAGAAATATCTTATCTACATGCTGTGGGAAATAATTTAATTTAGATGCTTCAATTCCAAATGTTATAAAATCAGCACACCCCTGCCACCCACAATCCCTGTGGTGAGAAAAATTTTCTGCATTACGTTTAAAAGTTAGGGAATACTCAATAATTTGCAAATGATTACTTGCATTTTAAATGCAGTCATTAAGTACAGTTAATGGATTAAGTCTAAATAGTCAACCATCCAGTTCTTAGCTCCAGTAGTTGCACATAAAATTTTCTAAAGGAATTGTTCAGGATTTTGAATGTGGTTGGCACAGGACATATTCCCCTTTCCCCTCTGCTTGAATACTCTGTGACTCACAGCAGCATACATTGAATTAAGATGCTGAGAAGACAGTGATGGTTTTGTTTCTCAAGACAATTCTCAACACCAGTGTAGTCTGAAAAATGCTGTAGCCCTAAGGTCTTTCTCTAGAATACAATTTAAAAAAAAATTAAGCTCATATTATTGATAACAGTCTTCATTAAATCTTTATATTTGGAAATCTGTTGAGATCAGTGACTAAAGTGATTGAGAATAAGAGTACAATTATGGTCAAGGAAATATACTCTGGTGATTAAGGAGCAATTTCAAAATTCATGTTTATATATGGTTCTCATATACCATGGTGGAATTTTTAGGCCATAGAATCACTTTAAACATCTCTCTTTTCTCTTCATTCTTTTTTTCCCATCCAAGCAGCTAATACATCACTGAACTCTTGAGAATGCCTTCCCCTTTCTTAGCTACTGGTCCTTTGCTCACCAGTTCGACAGTTTCTCCTGAATCTGAAATACAACCCCGCTGAGAGAAATCCTTCCATAAGCCCACCTTAGGAGAAAGTGGTGTGTGTGGGGAGAGGGTAGAGTTGGGAATAATAGAAGTATTCATACATTAATAACTTGCTTCTATTGTCATATATACATCAGTGAGCTTTGATTTATGATAATTTACTGTTCTTATGCTTAGCCAGAGGAGAAAGGTTTAAATAGCCTGGGTGTGCTTTAGAGATAGAGTATTAGTTTATTTAGACTCAGTAAAATGGGGGTCATTGATGCATCCGTTTCCATTAATGGGAGTTAGCAACTGCTGCATATATCTCATAATTAGATTTACAGAAGTGCCAAGATGAGAAACCCAGTGATGCAGCACAATATATTATCCTCGTCCAAAAGGTGCTTTTCATTGTCTGAAGAGACAGATGCCGTGTTCTGATAAGAACTATGTGTGTAGCTTTAGTTACTGTTGTAAATTATTCAACATGAAATGCTGCCGGTAGAAGTGGATTCCTTTTTTTCCCCTGTGTATGAGCCTACACTGTTCCTTAAAAAAGTTAAAGCATTTATCTGCAAGAATCTAATTCCATGCAGTAAATATATCTACTACTAATTTTCAAGGTGGGGGGGAGTCAGAAGTCAAATAAAATAATAAAATAAAACTGCAGTGGATTAAAAAAAAACCACACAAGGAAAGACTTCTGGGAGCAACTTGGCAGACCCTCTCCCCAGGAAAACAGCACTTAAACTGAGAAAAAAAAATTTTTTTAAATGCAGTCATTAGAAGTTTCTACAAATTGTCCTAGGGGCATTAAGCAAATGAAGAAGTACTCATTTAAGAAAATCTACTAAGTCTCTGAAAGAACAAGAGGCTGTGGTATTTGAGCCATGACTGACTTTCTTGCCACCATCCTTCCCATCCCTTCAGCTCTGTGTTATGGAAGCTGCACTGCAGACACGTGCAGGCAGGGACATGGGGGCTCCTTCTCCTTCCAGTCTAGGGTAACAGTTTTACCCAGTGGTGGGGCAATCTGCAAGTGTTTCTCGTCGTTTCCAGCCCATGTTCCAGAAGCTTTATTACAGGCAGATATGACCAAGGCCTAATTCCCCTGGCCTGGGTTTAATTCTACCCTATTATTATTTTTATAGGGTGGAAATTCCACACTGAGAGGGCAAAGCCAAGGAGACTAGGATATAGTAACCTTTCTATACTTACGCCCGTTCATAGAGTGAGAGTAATACTCAGTGAAAAGTAAGCACCCCTAGCCCCAGTACAGTGGTGTGTGTGGGGTTATTCAAAAGAGAAAAACAGATCATAGGGTAAAGAGGTGTGCAGTTCTACCAGAGGGGCCTGACTGTATTTGGAACAGAGGGAGAAGAATTCCATGCTTAAGAAATGTCAAGAACAAGGGATTACAATAGCCAAGAAATGGAAACAACCTAAATATTCACCAGTGAATGGATGGATAAAGAAGATGTGATGCACATGTGCATACACACTGCCCCACCACATACTCATAGTGGAATATTATTCAGCCATAAAAAAGAATGATGGATGGACTTTGAGGGTGTTAAGCTTAGTGAAATAAGTCAAAGAATGACAAATAACTGTATGATGTCACGTATATGTGGAATCTAAAAAATAGAAGTGGCAAGAACAGACATCCTTTTTTTCCTGATTTTAGGGTGAAATTATTCAATCTTTCACTGTTAAGTCTCTGGTTAACTGTAGGTATTTTAGTTGTCCTTTTATCAAGTTGATAAAGTTCCCTGCTTCTCCTAGTTTATGGATTTTAGTTTAAATGAAGAAACAGTGTTGAATTTAGTCAAATGCTTTTTCTGCATTAATTGAAATGATCGTATTTTCCCTGTATTCTATTAATGTTAACATTAATTAGCTTTCAAATATTAAACTAATTTTGTGTCCCTAGGATATTTTCTACTTGGCCGTGGCATATAATCATGTTTATGTTACTAAATCTGGTTTGCTAGCATTTTAAGGATTTTTGTCTCCATATTCAGAAGTAATATTGGCTAGTAACATTCTCTAATTTTAATATATTTATCTGGTTTTGGAAGCATGGTAACACAGGCCTAATAGAATGAATTGGGAAGTGTTCTAGCCTTCTCTAATTTTTGACATAGTTTGTAAAGAATTGGTATCAAGTCTTCTTAAAATGTATGGTAGAATTTGCTAGTGTAACCACTGGCTCTGAGCTTTCCATTTTTTATTTTACTTTTTTTTTATTGAAGTATAGTTGGTGTAAAATATATGTTTCAGGTATACAACATAGTGATTCACAATTTTTAAAGGTTATTCTCCATTTATAATAATTATAAAATATGAGTTATATTCCCTGTGCTGACCAATATATCTTTGCAATGTATTTATTTCATACATGGTAGTTTGTACCTCTTAACCCCCTATACCTCACTTGCCCCTCCCCCAATTGGTGACCACTCGTTTCCTCGAGTTTGTTGTCTTTATCTGTGAGTCTGTTTCTTTTTAGTTATATTCACTATTTTAGTTTTTAGGTTCCACATATGATGATGGATGGTGACTAGATTTGCAGTTATGATCACTCTGTAGTGTATCCAGATGTTGAACTATAAAGATGTGCACCTGAAACTTAAAAAAAAAGGCATTAGAAAAGATATTTTGCTGAATAAATTTAGTGAATGATGTGAAAGACCCATACACTGAAAACGTTGCTGAAAGAAATTTTCGAATACAAAAGTGAAATATTCCAGGTTCACAGATTAGAAAAAAATAGTATCTTAATGTACTATTAATATTAAATATTTAAAAGATTGAAATTTACACATATTTTCAGATCATCCAATTTATACTGAATGTGTATATCACTCATTTTGTAAGATCTAGCCATATAGAGAATAATATCCCTCATTGTTCTGGCTGGCATTTGATAATTAACTACTTTAGATTTGTTACAGCTTGTTAATTGTTTTTACATTAGATCCGTCTCATTTTATTTTGGATTATTGGTTTTATTCTTGGTAATAAAATAATGCCTTGATTTCGTAAGCGATCTTGAACATTAAACATTGAGCATGTACTGCAGAACTAGAGAGACATGACTGAGGTTTAGTCATTAAAAGGCTTCACTTTACTTTCTTAAGCTTGGGTATGTACGTTTTAGGCAGGGTGGTGGGAGATGGGCTTGTACACAGAAAGACAATCTGCAAAGTGGGAAGAAGGAGGCACAGGTGAAGAGAGATGCAGAGGTGGAAAAAAAAAGGGCCTCCAACTGATAGAGAGGCCACCCAAATTCAGCCACTTTTCTTGATGCTCCCACACCCCTTTAACAGATTCCACAATTTTTCTTAGTCCTCTGTTTATAGATAGACTATAGTCCCTTTCATCTCATGAAATCTTCAGTAGGACATAATTTCCCCCCAAAAGTGATCAGTCTAGATTTTGTTAACATCTGGTAAAATGCATGTCATTGTTGTGTCATGGAAATCACTTGATACTTAATTCTACAATTGTTTGGTATTTTATTCACTTGATTACTTTGAGAGTGCCAGGAAAAAATAGTATGTGTAGCTTAAATAGGGTAGATATTTGAATCATAAGTGAAAACTCATGGAGCAGTAGTTTTCAGTGGAAATTTAATTTTTAAGGGCCTGATTTTTTGAGATTGTTGAAGGCAGCAGAAACTATTGGGCAGAAACAACCAGAGTTGCTGCCAATCCAACAGTCTGGCTGTTTCCTATTCTATGCAACTCGCTTGAAATGCCTAAGAATTGTTCTTACGTGTCTCTATAGTAATTTTTCTTCTACTGTTTCTTCTGTTGAAAAGCTAGTCTCTTGGACTTAAGAGTGAATGCTAATCAAATGTGTCATGAATAGCACCAATCATCTGTCAGCCCTGTTGAGCAATCCCTGATCAGACCAGAGGTCATAGTTTAAAAATATATTTGTAATCTAAATACAAAATCACTGGCTCAGGGAGCATAAAGCAAACTCCAGTCCAATCTAAGCAGTCATTTATATATAAATTCTTCTGCAAGAGGGTAGGATATAGCTTTTTAAAGTTTTGGGTAGAGGCAGTTCTAAGCACCCTAGTAATCAGAAGGGATAAGAAATAATATGCAGGATACCTCATAGTGACTGGCACAATCCATGAGAGAAGTTCAGATGCATAACTTATTGGAAGAGTGTCACATGAGTGTTTCTGTCTGTATATATTGAACAGATGGGGAGTTGACTCTCGGGAGAGCCAAAGCATCTCAGGATCTTAGCTGAGCCCATGGGAAACCTGTGGGAGAAAGGGCTCAGCATCATCATCATCATCATCATCATTATTATTATTGTTGTTGTTGTTGTTGTTATTATTATTGTTATTATTTTGATAGCATTGGGTCTTAAATGACATTCTGTTACCTTTAATGCTTTAATTTGTCAAAGGGAAAGGCCTCAGCAGATGAACCATAACATTGACTTTGTGAAACTGCAAATGCATTGCACGTTTTCATGGAATCAAGTTAAGGGAATCACTCATCCCAATTCAACCAGAAAGCTAGAAAGGAAATAGATTCAACCAGTAAACTACTTAATTTATTTAGCACATCCTGAAGCAAAAAAAATCACTTTTGATGATTATTAAATGAAAAATAAATGCAGATACAAAATGGTGGTGGTGTTAAGATTCCAATGTGAAAATGCAATGTGTATAAAAAAAAGTGAAGATGCTAATAATGTTTAGTGATAGCACCCTGAGGTTTTTGTTTGTTTGTTTTGTTTGGTAGCGGAAGGTTTATTGTGTTATATTTTGCCTGAAATATACTGTATAGTTACTAATAGTAAAACTTACACTCTTCAATTTTAAAAGTTTACAATAAAAATACTGAATATTTTCATTTTTATTCACATGACTTCCTTCTTGACTTATTTCTGTGTAGTATCAGTGTAATAATTATAAAATATTTTACAGCCTTTATATAGAGAAAAAGGTACTACCGAGAGCAATAAGTTTTTCTTTTATTTCAGCCATTTTTTAAAAAAACAAAGATAATTTTGTAGATAGTAATGATTCGGGGCCATGTTTAATTTCAGAAACAAATAACCAACCAACCAAATAAATAAACAAATAAACAAAATAAAGCAGCACTTGTAAGTGATTCATATATGAAATAAATATATTTTATAAGTTAGTATATGCACACATAAATGTAACATATTAAAGATATTTGTTGACTGGTGCAGGAGAGTCCAACATTTGTACTATATTACAGCAACAGTAGGGGTGTTTTTGAGTTTTGGTGGTTTCATCAAGGCAAACATCTTGCCATGAATTTTGAAATCTTAGAGTACAATCAAATTCATAGCTGAAAGCCTCATAATTTTCCATTCTTGTCAAGCATGAAAATCATGAAATCAATACTGGTCATCTAGCCTTGTTTATCTGTTTTGGCCTTTTATTGATTCATTGGTTAAAATAATCTTTTATGACTTGCTTTTTTATCATCATTCTATAATACCATCATTCTGAAATTAGTTTAATATGGATACATATTTAATTCAAGTTTACACATAAATACAATACACATAGCATTTATGTTCCCAAAGTTAAAAATCCAGATTACATTTTATCAGATTTTGGTGGCTAGTTACCTATCAGAGTAAAGAATTACAGCATAAAAATGTATGCACTAATAAAGGCTGTTTTCATGAAGTCTAATGAGGAAATAAATATTGGAAACATTCTATATAAACCAGGTTATTTATATTTGTTTTGACGCTCATTGTTTCTGCTCCCCTTGGGGAATCTAACCTAGAAAATAATTCACTAACTGCTACATAAATATGCAAGTGGAAAAAAAACATTGTCATGAAAGTACGTAACCCTCTAAATGAAATGTGCAGGTTGGAAGAAAATGGAACAAGTGAAAAATCACTTTCCACCTTCTCCCTTCTAGCCTCAGGTTATTGTTTCTAAACTGAGAATTTTTATCAAGCATTCAGGTGGATCTGTTACTTTTTTGTCATTGCAAAGGAGCTTTGCTGGTATATTTTTATGAGATGAGAATAAAGATATAGACCCAAACAGGGAGTTGATTATTTAATATACTTCAGAATATTCAAACTGAGTCTCATTTTTCTAAAATCTATATTTCAAATATAAATGATTTCCATGCTTACTTGATTTGAAACATCAGTACTGTAATTTCTTATTCCTGTGATTTTCAAAGTAAATCAGGTTCATTGAAACCTACTTCAGGGTTATCCCAAGGGCTAATGTCATGGGAATGTATAGTGTGAGTAAATTACTGAGCGAGTCATATACTGTTTCAGTGTGCTTGTGACAGTTCTGGCTTTATACTGAACCCTGATATTTAGAACACTAGTATAGCAAAGTTTATAGGCAAAACAGTGTTAATGAGATTAATGTAGTACTTGAATTGAAGGAATGAAAAAGATGGAAGCTTTCAAGTACTTCACATCACTGAAATCACAAAGTAATGTAATATAGAAATCATATATTGTAATTGTTTTTAATTTCACTTAATTCAGATTGCCTTTAAAATCAGAATGGGCACAGTAATGAAGATGCAGAAAGTCCAGTCCTTCAGAGTCACTAGTCGTGGAAGTTAAAACTGCTTCAAATATTGGGTGTCATAGAAATAGTTATTTAAGAGGATGAAGGCTTGAACCTCTATCAAAACTTATGAGCCTGCTGGTTCTTAAGCTTGAAGGTACCATCAGCCTAGTCTGACAGCAGCTGTGCTACTTGCTTTGTATAGTTATTATGTCTTCTGACTGAATCATACTTAAAAAATTTTTTTTAAATAGAACTGGCATGTCTAAGTCATTGATACTAAGACTTATGGAAAGTCAATGTAAATACTTCTCATTATATTTAGTGTTTTTACCTCAAAGATCTAAAGGCACTTTTACATATATAACTAAAATATGTGTATGTACATGTAGGTATTATAGACAGTAAAAAGAATAACCAAAATAATGAAGACAACAGTATATTAAATATAATCTAGAGATAGAAATATCAGTGTTGGTTTCAAAGCATAGATTGTACCGCAAAGTAAGAATCAGCAAATTTTGAAAATTATTTTAAATTACTTTTTTAAATCTACCATAAGCATTTGTATTTTAAATTTATAAGCTTAATAAACTCTAAAAACTCATACAAAGGCAGCAGTTTTGAGGTTTTTGTTGTTGTCTCTGACTTGACCAAGTTATAAACCTGTCCTTTAATTTAAATAGTTCTTTGGATATCTAAGAAAAATTTGACTATGGGAACCAAGTAAATGAGTCAGCTTTCTTCATTGGAAAGGACGGGTTAGAACTTTTTGGGGGGATGGTAGCAGTGATGACTATTCTGCATCTTATAAAGTTAGGTATTTGTGAAAATCTTGATGCAGCAGCTTAAATACTCCCACTTCTCCCAGTAGCTGTGGCTCCGGCCCTGAGCCTGCTGTGGAAGACGATTATTATTCTTGCCAGTTAACTGCTCTCTCCATCTGTGCATCAACCGTAGAAGATACCTGCCCCGAACAAAAGTCTCTGTCTGTTGCCTGGTGAGAGGACAATTATAAACAGCTGCTTTCCAGATAGGTACAGTACAGTTGTGTGCATCAGCCAGTGCCAGTGCATCTGCATAATGCTGTGCCACAGAGACAGTTATCCGCCAGAGGGTGGGTTAGGGAGGGAAAAAAATGAATAAGCAGCAAAATTAAAGCATCCTCTTCTTCTTTTGACCTTTTACCACCCTGTTTCCTTTTCCGAATTTTGGATTTTTATGTTTTTCCCTTCATATAAAGAGAATAGTCTAGAATGTGATAGATAAATATTTTCATCTACAGACTTTTTTTGTGCTATAACATATTTAATTATCAAGCAGCATAATTCCTTCTCTTCTTTCTTGATACCTTTAACAACAAGTCATGCAGTTGAGAAATTGGTGGCACACTTCTAGTTTAACCTCTTCACAGATACTCCATGTTATCAAGAATCCCATGAATTCTACAAAATAGCTTACTATACTGAGATGCAGGGAGTTTTTCAAACATGAAACACAACAAGAAGAAAGAAAGTAAGGGAAGATGATATCATCAACAAGTATGTAAGCATGACTGTCATGTTTGATCTGATGAGAAAGGTTACATACACAAAGATAAGTATGTGCTTAAAAGTCGTAGATAAAAGGTGACCCAAAATAAAGAATGCATGTGGGTGTATATTTTGTGAAACTCTATTTTATATTCTTCTTCTCATAACTTTCCATTAAACTGTAAATATACCTACACCTAAAAAGCTTATCTCTAAATTTTCTAAGGTGTGGTTGTGATTTAAACTGAAATCCATAGTAGATACAGGAAGACATCCAATAAAACATTCTCAGATATGGAGTAGAATTTCAGTGCAGGTTCATTGACTTATAATTTCGGTTTGTAGTTGTTTTATTTTTCCCCTCACATTTGTCCTTTGTTAAATAAAATTTTTCTGAAATTCAACTATATTCCAAACCCATCCTAAGGTTAAGTACTATGGTGAACGTGCATACATGGGAAAGTAACAATAATAATGGCTAACATTTAATGAGTGGTCCATGTCTATTAACTCATTTACCTCTTGTTATAACCATATGCATCCAGTACTATTATCCCCGTTTATGGATGAAAGAAGTGAATCATGGATTCACAGTAAGGTTATGTCACTTGCTAAAAATCATTGATTCATTCAGAAATAGTTACTGATCATCAGGTATATGTCAGACCTTATTTAGACACTGTTGAACATAGTAATAAACAAAACAAAATCCCTAACTTTGAAAATTCTATATTCTGATGGTATGATGTCTGTCCTCAACAACAAAGACAAACTTAAAACTAAAAGGGACATATGTAAGTTGAAAGGATAGAACAAGATTCCATACAGATGGTAACCAAGAGGAACAAAGTGGCCATACTTACATCGATTCAAGAACTATCAAAAGAGATAAAGGACATTATATAAAGATAAAAGACAAATTCACCAGGAAGATATAACAATTATATTTCCATCCAACATTACAGTACACTCATACATGGAGTCAATATTGAAAGAACTGATGGGAGAAAAAGCAACAGCACAATAATAAGATATCAATACCCCGCTTTCAATAATGAGTAGAACATCTAGGTCAGCAAGGAAACAGAGGACTCGAACAACACTGTAGATCAAATGAACCTAAGAGGGGGAAGGGTATAGCTCAAGTGGTAGAGCGCATGTTCAGCATCCAGGAGGTCAGGGGTTCGATCCCCAGCACTTCTTCCAAGTGGAAATCAGTGAAGAAACCTAATTACCAGCCCCTCATAAAACAAACAATACAAGCCAAATGAACCTAAGAGAAATATATAGAACATTCCACCCTACAACAGCAGTCTATACAAAACATTCTGCAGGACAGAACCACATACATATTAGTTCCCACAAGTCTTAACAAATTAAAGAAGACTGAAATCATACCAAGTATATTTTTTGATCACAATGGAATGAAACTAGAAATTTATGGCAGAAGGAAAACTGGAAAATTCACATAGATGTTGAAATTAAACAGTATACTCTTAAACAGCAAATGCATTAAAGAAATTCAAAGGAAAATCAGAAAATATCTTAAAATAAATGAATACAAAAACAAAATATACTAAAATGTATGGGATGCCACAAAAGCAGTAAGCGGAGAGAATTTTATAGTGATAAATTCCTACATCAAAAAAGAAAGATCTCAAATCTCAAATAACCTATTTTTACCTCAAGGAACTAGAAATAGAAGAACAAAGACAGCCCAAAGTAGCAGGAGGAAGGAAATAGAGCAGAAGTGAATAAATTGATAATAGAAAAATAATAGAAAAAAATCAACAAAACTTAGTGTTGGTTTTTTAAAGATCTATACAATTTATAAACCTGTAGGTGGATTAAGAAAAAAAAGACAAAACTGAAAACATTACATCTGATGCCACGGAAATTAAAAGGATCATAAGAGACTAAACAATCACTTGCCAGCAAATTGTATAACCTAGAAGAAATGGATACATTCCTAGAAACATAAATTTACCAAGGCTGAGTCATAAAGAAATAGGAAATCTGAACAGACTTTTAGTAAGTTAAATGCTACAACGTAAATGAACCTTGAGGAGATGATGCTAAATGAAATAATGCAATCACAGAAGCACAGATACTTCATTATTCATTTTATATGACATAGCTCTAAAGCAGTCAAAACTCATAGAATCAGAAAGCAGAAATGTGTTGGTGGGGATAGAGTTTAAGTCGCGCAAAGTAAAAAAGTTTTATAGATCTGCTGAACAACATTGTGCTGATAGTTAACAATGAGTTACTGGACACTTAAAAAATTGTCAATAGGGTTGATGTCCTGTCATGTATTTTTCACTATAATAATAAAAAAATTAACAACCTCCGAATTTTTCTTACATTAGTAAATAGGTTTGTGTAAGAATATTTTAATATGCAAATTAAATTAAATTCCATATTTATACCTGTATTTTCCCCCTTATGCTTAAGACTTCAAAGTAAAGATAGGAAACACTATATTAACCAAACTTCATTTGAGAGAATGAAAAAAGCAGGTGAATTTCTCACCATAAAATTAGTATTACTCTTTATTAAGGAAATTAGAATGTTGGATCAAACTCTGGTAATTATTACATAGTGGATTTCCAACTTGTTCCCCAGTGGAACTTTTTCACATTTACCCTTTAAAGAAAATCTCATTTCAGAAAACAAATTAGTGTTCCTCTCCTTGAAGGGCAAGGCTGGGGAAAAGATCAACTTTATTCCTTAAAGGCCTTTCCTCCTTTACCTGCTCCAAAGGCTCCACAGAGTAGTTTAAAAACTGATGATGGTCGTGTAAACATAACAATGGTATAAATACTAGTTGTCAAATATTGAGAATTTATGAGCCGTTTTATGCTAAGCAATCTACATATCTTGCCTAAATTAATCATCATAATAATCTTATGAAGGAGTGACTCTTATTTTTGTCATGTTACAGATGAAAAACTATTATTAAGTATATACCCAAATGTTACTTAAGCCCATGAGTGGCAGAATCAAAGTCTGACCTCAGGCAGTCTCCTCGAATTAGCCTGCAGTCATAATCACTGCGCTCTAGCCTGGCAGAAAGCCTCACTGGTTAGTATCATTGCACAACTGAGTTTTTTGTAGTGAACGATATTTTTCATTACATGGATTGATCAGATGGATTGGAAAATTGCCAGATTTTTACTTTTTTTTTTCTTTGATCCCACAGACATTTTACTTAAAGGTAGTGGGTAGGGCATTATCACTTCAGTATTAGAGAGGTCATATTCAGAATAGTAGTCTGGAGATTAACTTGAATTGCAGTTTTTTTTAAACATCTTTTGCAACTGTGATATTTGTTAAAAATCAGCCTCTGAAAGTAGTATTCTGATTTTTAAGATTTTTATTGCTTTAGTATCCTAAGACTTTTTTTTTTTTTTTTAAAGTGCATCCCCTTTTTCTTTGCAATCACATAGGCTGTTGACTCAGTCACTAAGGCTGCTCTAACAAAGTGCTACAGACCACTGGCTTAAACAGCATTTATTTCTCACAGCTCTGGAGGCTGGAAGTTGGCGATAAGGTTGCCAGCACGGGGAGGGCCCTTTTCCTGGTTTATAGATGGTTGTCGTCTTACTGTGTCCCGCATGGCAGAGAACAGAGGGAAAGGACAAGCTGTCTCATGTCTCTTCTTATTAAATTGCAGATCCCATCCTGAGGGCTGTATGTACATGACCTAATTTCTCCCCAAAGGCTGTACCTCCTGCTACCATCCAGTGGAGGGGTTAGAGTTTCAACATAAGAATTTGGGGAGGGGGCATATACATGGGGTCCGTACAGCTGTTTTCTAAAGTAGGAAAGTGATTGAGAGGAGAAAATTCCTTACGAGTGATCTTTAGAATAAAAAGTAGAACTGAAATGTATACACGGCAAGCTGCTTTGTCTGCAGTTGTTTGACCCCCTGTGAAGCTTACTCGTGAACTGACACTTCTGCAAGACTTTGGAAGAAAGTGAAGGACTAAATTTCCCTGAACAAATAAAGTAGTCTGAGGAGAAATACTGCTAAATTTTATTTTAAAATGAAGTAAAATTAAAAATAATTCACCATGTTCTGGCAATAATAACCATTTGTTGTTAATACCATCATTATAGATCTGTAAAAAATATGTTCCATTTGGGGTTGTCTGGATATAATAGTACAATTGACCTTTGAGCAGTGAAGGGGTTAATCCACATATGATTTATCGTTGACCCTCTGTATCTATGGTTCCTCTGCATCTGTGGATTCAGCCAACCACAGACATTCTAGTATTGTAGTATTTACTACTGAAAAATATCCAAGTACGAGTGGACCCAAGTAGTTTCCACTCATATTGTTCAGGAGTCAACTGTATATGTGTTTAAGATGACCATTCACACCTCCTAATGTAATTTTTTTAATTAGCTATTCTTTTGAAGAAACATGAATGACAGAACTATCTACTTTTAATGAGAACTAAGGTGCAATGTGAGAAAAAGCCAATGGCTGATGTATGTTAGGAATAAGTCTAGCGTGGGGAGCTACATAGTCAAGGAAGGGTATTAAGAAAGAACATTATAAGGAAATACATTTCAGTTATGTCAGACTTGTCAAAATGAATTCCTTAAAGGCCCAGATGTGTGCATACTCATTGAGTCAAGTACTGTGTAGATCATTTAGGATTCTTTTGTTGCAAACTGTGGATACCAGTTCTGGTTATAAACAATAATACTATTATATGGAGACATAGCAAGTGTATATTTAGGAAAGTTGGATATTAGAGGTTGTAATCAAAACAGTCTGGAAACCAGTGTAATTCTGGACATCTGGGATGCAGAAAATAATTCCCTATCTCTTTTCCTTTTTTAATTCCTGCCTAAGAATTAAAGTCCCTGGAGAAAAAGAGTTGTATTTGTTTGGTTTGGATAACATGCCTGCACCACCCCAGCAAAGGCTGTTGGAAAGAGGAAGCTTCCTGACTTCCATTTTCCCTAAGAAGGTGCGCAATAAGGAAGATGCTCCCCAGTTTGGATTTTATGAAGAGTGGAGAGGGGATGCTGGGGAGACCAAAAATTAAATGTCCACTTCACAGTGTCTTTCACAACTGAAATGAGATCTTCAGATGATAGCATGTGAGCCTGCCACTATCTGCCTCACCCTTTAAGGTCTTAGTAGGAAAAAAAATGGCATGGGGGAGAGGTTTTAGCTTTGATCTTGTGTTTTCTGTTGCTCTGTATGTAACAAACTACCACAGACTTGGTGGTTTGGAACATTACACAAGTGTTACCTTACAGTTCTGTAGGTCAGGAATCCAACAGTCTCCTGCTGAAAGCACTGGTAGGGCTGGCTGCATTCCTTTTGGAGGCTCTAGGCCAGAATCCAAGTCCTTACCTTTCTCCGCATCTAGTGACCTTTCACAGGGCTTGGCTCGTGGCCTTGTTCTTTCATCATCAAAACCATCAAGGTCTCTTTTCTCTGACCATGATTCCATAGTTTCATCTGTCTCTGATGACAGCCTGGTAAGGTTCTCCACCGTTTAAGGATTCGTGATGAGACAGGGCCCACCTAGATAACCCAGCACAGTCTCCCCATCAGTGGGTCCTTAATCATGTCTTTAAAGTCACTTTTACCTTATAAGGTAACTTCTTCATGCACAGGCTCCTGGGATTAGGACATGTATGTCTTCGGGGACCTGTTGCAGCATCTACCACAGACACTATTTTATGATTGGAGAGGTACAACTTTGGGGGACTCAGGATTTATAATCTCCATCTGTGTGGATTTTTCTCTTTGCTCACTTCCTTTATTATTATCTTTATTTTTCCTCTTTTTTTTTTTTTTTTTTTTAAGGAGAATTCTAGGAGAGTAGCATGACTAAAATCCTTTTGGAAATATGTTGCAGATGATAAAAGGGTACTTTTAATAAGTTGCATAAAGTGCAAGAAATCACTGTTCTTGATGACCCTTCTGGCTGTGTTGAGTACAATACATACACAAGGTCTTGATAGAACATAGTGCCTGATTATGACATTGACATAGTTGAGAGGAAATACTCAACTCTCCTCTCTTGGCTAATTGGAGCCAAAGACCAGAATGACTATGTGCTTCTGCTTAGGAAAGTTACCTTTGCGTTTACCAGGAATAATTCTTTACATAAAATAAATCATGGCATAAGGCTGTTTGGAACCAAAGAGAAAATGCAGGTGGAAAAAGAGCTCATTTGTATGGATTCTCTTTCCTGCTATGGAACCCCAGTGCGGAAATCTGATTAATTTAAGAAAATGACTTCAGCAGGGCTTTAAGCTATAAAGGTTCTTTTAGATGAAGAGGTCAGTCTGCCCTGGAATTAAAAGTCATAATCTTGGGCTGGATAAGAAGGCTAAGTATTTAAGTCTGTTAGCCAAAGCTGATAGTTTTACAACTTCCAAATAGTTACCCGTTGTGGCACAACTGCCTGGCGTTGACTGATTAGCAGTAGGCTATTTGGGATTGTTGATTTTGCATAACAGAAAGTAAATTTTAAAATAATGTAATGGTTCTTTTCATACTTCAAGACAGTCTGGTGTGAGGTGCTGGTGTGATTTGATAGAAAATACAATGAGGACCTTGTTCTATTTATATTCTGGTTCAAAGTCAAACTCCCGGCATTAAAAAAAAAAGTATTTAAAAAGTTCTCATCATAGCAATCTTGTTTATGCTGTTAAGGAATCAATACATTCTAGCACTCTTTTGCTCAGCTTAGATTTTTTTTTTCTCTTGACATATTTAGAGTAATGTTTTGATCAGCCATACTTTATATTCCCTTACTTTTCTTGTCTCTGATAATAATCAATTTTTGGCCCTGGAAGTCAGATGAAAGCCAACTGAATTTGTTGGATCAGCTGCATTTGCAGCCGACTCCACACACACTTGCATGTACACGTGTCCTCCTGCACACATACTACCCAAACAGCTGTAAATGTTCAGAAGCAGCTGAACTTTCATCTTCCATCTCTTAAGTCTGACACCTGCAAAAATACCAATTTAAATCCTGTTTTCACACTAATTTTCATATGACTCAATGCATACCTGTTTCTGGGGGATGAATGGGTAAGCAGTTGTTTTAAGTTTCTCTGAAGAACATTGACATTTTCTGTGTTTCTCCCTGAGAGGTGTCTCCCCACCCTTCTCAAGTTTATATGAAATACAAAGAACAAACACTGGGGATATTTACACCTGACAATGATCTATTCCCAAAGTCAAAATAGATGTTACATTTACTTCTTTGAATTTTTAGTTCAAGTTTTCAGTGGCTTCAGTATTCTTAATTATATCCTGGGCTAGAGATACCGAGACCTAACCCTTAGTCCAAATTGCCAAGGTCTCATTTGAACTATGAGGGTTAAGTATGATTCTCTTGGTGTCTGTAGAATATTTTCTGTTTCCTTATCAAAGACTCAGTGACTTATAAGAACATTAAAATAAGCCTGTCTTTTTAGACATTGAAGCTGAAACTTGTAGATCTGTAAAATTCAAATAAAGTAAAAAATTCTGCAAGTTGTTGATACTTAAATATTCTTTAAGAGGGAAATAGCTAAGAGTTTAAAAATGTAAAACGAAAGGGCATTTTTTAGTACTTTCATAGCAGTATCCTAATTGAAGTACATTATCAGAGTAATATACCTTAAAATAATGGAAAGCTATCATAGGAAATGAAATTCTGAGAAGTATTGTAAAAATCATGATGATTTAATTTGAGAAAAGCCAAAATACTTACTATTAGAATCTTTTATTTATTTTAAAATTCAGGGACAGTACTCTGTTTTGGCCACATACAATCTTATTATAAGCAAAATCACATCATACGACATAAGTTTTAAAGTTAAGAATTCAATAAAAATTGGCATTGCCTGAATATACTCATAATGAACGTTTTATGTTACTGAATATTCTTCCAGATGTAGAAATAACTATGATTTTACATACACATGCTTGTACATGCACACACAACACACTGTGGGATCTAAATAGAGGTGTATATATTTTCACATAAGTTTCAATTAAAAATGTTACAAAACCTAATAGTTGACTCAATTTATTGATGGTATTTTCATGTTAACATAGACTTGCATCATCTTTTAAGTTTCTATGAGCAAATCATTGTTTATTCAGCATATTTCCTACTGCTGAATATTTAGGTTGTTTTAATTTTTTCTCTTACGAACGTCACAATGAAAATCCTTTTAAATACATTATCATCATTTTATCTGATGGTTTCTATAGAATTATGTCCTGAAATAGGGACAGTACTAAAACGGTATGTAGAACTAAGAGGCGAATTTCACTTACCACGTTGCAGTTTGGGTTAAACAGTCTAAAGAATTTGCTTGGATTTTGGAAGCCTTGTAACTTTATTTTGAATTTGAAATAAAGTAACTGTATTATCATAAATGGGTTTTAAATGAACTCTAAGTCTTGCATATAAATTTTCCCTTCCTCATGGAATATTCGTTTCACCCTCTCTGGCTCTCCACGGAGAAGCACTGGCTTTGCAGGCCTTTTGTTTTTCTCTGTGACTCAGAGTTCCCTGTGGTGAAGTCAGTACAGTTATCTAATCTTTACTCATGTTATCTCACTATGTCCAGTTTGCTTTTTCCTACCACTCTCTCTCTTTACAAGTTTCTGTGTGGCTAAATCCTACTTCTATTCTGCCGAAATCCCACCTTTTCAGACATCATCCCTGACCACCCAATTTAGTAGCTGCATTTCCCTTTTACATAATTACTTTGTATCATATCACTCTCCTTTTCTTTATGGTCTTTATTACTGTCTGAAATTATTTTATTCATTTATTTGTTTATATGTTTGACTTATAGAATGTTTCCTAAGAATAGGAATATCGTCTTTCTCTTCCATTACTGTGTCCACAAATACTTGATCAGCACCCGCATATCTTGTACATAGTAGATGTGGTAAAACATTTCTTGTGCAGGTGTGTGCTATGGGCCATGGCTTATACTTTGTAGAAGGGGAGGAGAAGGGAACTGACCCTTACTGAACATCTGTTGTATGCAGAGCTTTATAGAAGTTTTCTCACGTAAATCTCATAATCATCCCCTGATATTGGTTGTATTTTGCCCACTGTTCTCATGAACAAATATGATTGACTGAAATATGCTACATAAATTACCAATGGTCACACAGCTCTGATAACTAACACAGCCAAGATTCAAACACAAGGGTGCTTGTATGAAAAGCCTACATTCTTTCCACAGCCACCTAATTAACTAGCTAACATATTTCACTGTAGATAACTTATCATATTTCAGGGATAGTACATATTTTCCCAGTTAATTTAGTACTCTGAATCACTTGAATGATCTATATTACTATAGCATACTTGTATTGAAGAAACTAAATCTTTAACAGATTAGTAATTCATTCAACACCATGAGGCTAGTTATTGGCTTTGATCAGTCTGACCTGCTCCGGATCCCATACAGAGAAATTTGTTGTAATAATATTGCTGCAATCTAGCTTTATCTCTGTTGCTATATTGCTATTGCTTAAAAGAAAGTCCAGTGTCTTTGATCAAATACTTTGTTTAATGCAAGCATGAATCTCATGGAAATATACAGAATTTTAATGGATAAGGGCCCTGGGGAAGAATAAATACATTTTGGTATGTTACTTATCTATAAAATGACAAAGTAAAGAGAAAGAAAGGGAGCAGATGAAATGAAGGTATAGTAAATGATATTCAAAGTGAAATAAACCAATTTTCAATAGAGAGTAAGCCATTAGAAATGAATAGAACCAAATGACTAAACTTATTTTGAGAATTTATTTATTAATGGAAACAACTTCTGATACATGTGAAAAAAGCATCGATTTTTTATTTTATTTTATTTTATTTTATTTTATTTTATTTTATTTTTACACCATTTTTTTTTTTGCTTCATTGACCATTTTCTTAGCTGATTCTCTAGTTGTGGTAAGGGGTATAGGCCTAGCTTACTTGGCTCAATACTACTTTTCAAGAAGATATTCCTGGAACTATGAATGTCTAAAAAAATTATAAAATGTTATTGGTCCCAGCTCCTTCCATTTCAGACTGGAAACAGTTATGGCCTAGATAGTTGAAATTGAACTCCCTAAGGTTACACAAATATTTAGGAGTGAAACCAGGTACGTAAATCTTAGATGAGTCTCGGAGCTATTTTCTTTCTGGATGTTAGATTATGTGAAGAGTTGCTGGGCATTATATTCTGCAGTCGCCATGAACTTGAAAACTCTATTAAGATACTGTTCCTATAATAAAGGTAGTTTTGAGAATTATGTGATATGAAGTTTCTTTAGATATTAAATGGGGACAACTTTAATGTTTGATTTTGAATGATCTTTATTTTAGCTTTTAATTTCATGTTTTTTGTTTAGCAACAAGATCATAGATGGAAAAGTCAAGATAAACACATTTTGTAAATATTTCACTAAGTTGGGTTAAATGCATTTCAATATTTCTATTTAGTTAGTATTTCTGTCATTTGAAAATTTGAAATTACTAAAGTTAATGGGATTTTTTTTACTATCAAAATGTATAAAATTAATTTAGAGCCAAGGCTACCTATCACATAGAATGAAAGTTTCTATTTATTAACAGTCCTAAAAGAGTATGTTTGTCATTGGAGAATCTAAAGATCCCATTTTGAGTTATCCCTGGAAAATCAATTTCGTTTGACTTTATGGAAAAGAAATATTGGAGATATGGTCTTCATTGAGGAAGGTGTCTCTAAAATTACTCTTAAAATGCCTTTTTTAATTATAACTTGTTTCTAGTCTATAGATTTCAAATACAAGGTTATTGTACAATAGCTTTCTTTGAGAAGATCCATCATCTTGTAAGTTGATATTAAAAGCTTACAGCAGATCAAAATATGGAAACAAATATTTAATGCAAGTTAGTGCATCCATTTACCAGTGTCACTTATAAGCTACACCTAAGATATGATATTGATGTGATCATTAAGCCTACCTATTGTGGAGGAGTGAGCTGATTTCAAGTAAATAATTTAATATGACATCCTTGACATAACAACTAATTTCTCCTACTATAATACTTTAGAAACTATGCATTAGCATTTTAATAAATATCTCTAATATGTTTTATAATGTGCATTTGTTTATATCTATATTTGGAATTGCATAAATTAACATTCATTGGACTAGCTACTGTATAATTTCTTACATGGAAATACAATAATTTTATTTTAAATTTAAATGTTAAAATTAAATTAATTTTAATTGTATGTGCTTTATTATACCTATGGTGATCTATGTTCCCAGTTGCCTGGGTGAAGTCCAGTTCATTCCTATTGCCCCAGCAAGAATTTAAGAGCTTTCTTTCATCCTCAGAAATATCTTGGTTTTGATAATAAATTATATGATCATCCTATTTATACCCACATATTATCATTTTTATGTATTCCCGTATTGCCAAATTGTGAAAATATCTTATAATCAGATAATAAAGACAAGTAATTAATTTTGATGAAAGATCTTCTACATAATGATTAGGAATAAAGGATTTGTGCCTCAGTTTTCTCATTTAGAAAATGGTAACAATACCTACCTCATTGTTTTGATACAGGGATCAAATTAGTTTGTTACCAGCATCTACTTTACAGAAGGCTTATAGAAAGAAATAAGCCCATTTCTTCTCTATCCATTTTGCTACCCATATACCACATTTGACGTAACTTCTAAATGACCATTTTTATAATAAATGCATTAAAATGTACTGTATTAATGGTAAAAACTGTGCTAAAAAGATGTAAAGAATGACAAAAATTAGTATTGAAATCATCCACCCCTGGTACTTTCAAAATAGTCATGTTTTACTAACATGTATCAATTTTCAGTAAAGAAATTAAGCACTAGTTTTATCCAAAACTCCATTCTTTCTACACTAAAAATAACGATACTAATGATGTTCTACTATATTTCCTCTATTTGCAGTATTGTACCAGCAAAATGATAAGGAAATTGATTCTTACATTAAAAACAGCTTTACGGTAAAGCTGTACAGTGTATTTTCTTCACGAAGGGAAGTCATATTTTCTTGGTAGTTTTCTCCTTACCTTGTCTTCACCTTAAACAAAAATTATCTTTTATTTGTACTCAGACCACAGAATTCTTAGGTATCTAATTTGACTGCTAATAATATTGTAGCAATCATTTAAATAACTTTTCTTTTGTATTACTCTTGAAACTAATGTGTTATAAATTGTGATTTGTGACTAAGTTGATACCAATTTATAGTGATGCCAGTCATTACGATCAATAATAATAGCTTGGTATTTAGGTATTGTTGGCCAAATGATATTTCCTAGAACATCCCAATTGCTCTAAAATGCTGTATTTTCCAGAGTGCTGAGGACTATTATTTGCCAGGGGGGAGGGTCCAAATAAGAGGAGTCTACTGGTAGTGGTGTTTTTATTTAGTTTTGCAGTTTTTAGATGTCCATTTTAAAGAAATGGCAAAACAGTGATTGATAATTGATCCTAAAACATTTTAAGCACTAAGTCTTCTAAAACATATAAGAAATAAACATTGTCAAGATCACTTAGCTCAATGTGAAATCTGTTTCCCAACTAGGCAGAAGCTTGTCTTCTTTTTTTTTTTTTTTTTTTTTTTTTCTGAGAGTTAACACAGAGCCTTGATTGTGGGCCCTAATATATTTTCCTTGCACTCAATTCTACAGGGCCCAGAAGTGAATTAGTTCATACCACTGTAGTCTGAATCTCAGGAAATGAAGACACTTACCTCTTTCTCAGTGTCTTCATTCCAAGAGGCAGCTAGTGATTTGTCCCTTTCCTCCTCATCTGATAGCCCGAAGCTAGATGACTAGTGGTAGGTCAAGTGGGAAAGATGGTAGGATGTAAGTGAAAAGAGAAAGGAGTTCTCATTCAAATCTAATAAAAAAATCAATACTTTTTTGTATCTTAATATGAATGGATATATCATTCTAACGATTTAGGTTTTCTGTAATGGAATAGATTATTTTGAAATGTCTCAGTAAATCCTCCAAACTTGTTAATAATCCATTTAGGAAAGTCTGAACAATGTTTCTTAATCATGATGACATTAATACCTTTACAGTGTTTTAGAACTTTCAGATGTTTTGATTGTATAATAATATAACAAACACACTATAGTTAAGGAAATACTAAACTATACAGATAGATACATCTTTAGTTCACATTAGTTTTCAGTTTCCTTGTAAAATATTTCTGTAGGGTTGCCTTGGAATATTTATATCAAACACTATTAAAATAATCCACTGAAAGTCTGTTCAGAAGCCTTGGACACTAATACTTCTTGGTTGATTGACCTACTCTGTATCATTTTTAATTCTTTATACTCTTTTGAGAAACATTTTGAGCCAAGTAACAATGCTGTATATAGTTTTAAGTTCATATTCATTATATAGATTTGATTTGTTTTTTCTGGCCCATGCACCATTCTAATAGTAATAAAGACTTTGACTAGTCTGAAAATTGGTAGGAGGAACAACTCCTTGTTCAAAACACAGAACCAAAAAATTGAAGTCTTTGCTAAAATATATGGGTGCAAATTTATCTGAAAGCCAGGAAAAAATTAGGCCCTCTGATTCTGATTCAGTTTGACCTAGAGACAGTCTAATGTTCAAAAACAATGTAACAGAAACATTCCATATTGATCATTTATGACCCACACTAATCATTTAGTGGCAAGACAATTGATTTCCTATGGCTTCTTTAAAAGTTAAAGTGCCAAAGGAAGAATGTACCTAAATATATTTATATATAGGTGTGTGTGTGTGTATATATATACACACACACAGACATGTATATATGTAGATTTATAGGTACAGTTTACATGTTTCAAAATTTGAAAGATTGCTTAGGCCAGAAAAACCTATTGAATGTTACTTGATAGTTCACTATAGGGTCTAAATTAGCAGAGAATGGTCAATTGGACAAAAGAACAACTGGAAGACCTCCAGGAAAGCATGGAGGACTTGGGGGGGAAAAAAAAGTCTTCAGTCCTTGTAACATAAGCTCGTACCAGGAATCCCCCCCCCCACTGTCTGAAAATATGAGAAAGAAATGCATTAAGAGTTATAAAATAATCTCTGAAGCCAAGGGTGTTGCCAAATTGATACTTAACTGAACAAATACATATTTTAGAAATCCATGGTTGTCTTTATGTCAGAAAATAGAAGAAAATAATGATGACAGTGTGAGAATGATTTCCATTCTGTGAGATGCGGAGTAAGAGCTGATGATCTATGCATTGCTAGCAGAAGCAAATGCAGTGCAACACTGGCAGTCGTGCTGGCTACAGACGTTGACCATCTGCTCTACACAGAACTCCAAAAGATCATCATGTCTTGTGATGGATAGACATGGCGTTTTCAGTGTTCTGACAAACTCTAAAAGCAAGGCAGTTAATGTTCAGCCAAAAATATAACAGTTGAAAGTCCAGATATTTTAGTAGTACCTACCCTAATATTCTATATAGAGGATTTGTTTTATTCTATAATCACATTTGTAGGAGAGTAATAATAATATCGATGACCAGCATTCTTGATAGTGATATCCACATTTGAGATAGTTTTTTCTTCCAAGTGTGTTACACTGTAGCTAATTATACAATAACTGTAAGCAGATAATTGAAACTTCTCTCAGAAGTATTATCTAAAAACATCTCTGAAGAAATTAAAAGAGTGACTATGAATCAGTTTTTTAATGATAATAAAGGGACGCTTTGTCACCTTTTATGGGCTTGCCAGATAGGTCACAAGAGGCTGCAAAACACTGTACATTTGTAAGTCTAATTGCTAATTTAAAAAAATGATAATTCCAGTAAAGCATTTTCTCCAAAATTGAGATAGGATGAACAGCAGTACAGGGGTAAAAGGAAACTGAGAGTGTTGAAATGAGATACAGGTCAGCTAGAGAGAAGCATTTAAGTTGAAATAGTGGCATGTAAGGCTTGACTGATAATTAAGCAGGGACCATATTATGGAAGCCGTAAATGGTACACTATAGAAATTTGGCCTTGATACCCTGTTGCCAAAGGGGGGCATTGATATATATATATATACACACACACACAAAGAAAAGATCCAATTAAAATACTTTGATATGCTTAGTGAGAAGTTTCATTTAAATCATGGAGATAATAAAACCATTATATCCAAACAAAAAATTGTAGTGATTTTTAAATAAAAGGACAATTTTAAGGAATTTAGCTTTTTCTAAAGAAAGCAAAGTTTCTGGGGCTCTTTGGTACTGCTGGAGTGATCCAGTGCAGTATTCAGAGCCAACATTTGGCTTAAGTGTTATGTGTATCCAGGATAATGTCGTCTTTTATTTCAGAAATACTGATTATGGGCAGATGTATCCCAATTTCGATAGACACTAATTCCTTTGGCAGCTCAACAGAATAGAATTTGTGCTTCAAAATATGTGATCTTGAAGCTAAGCTCTGCCATTTACTTACATGATAATTTTAAGCAAGTTATACATCTTCACTCTGAGGCTCAGTTTTCTTGTCATTTAATTCATGAAAATAATGCTTACACCACAACTTGATGTGAGGATTAAAAAAGGTAATGTCAGTAAAATGCCTAGCAGTCTCTCACATGTAATCAACACTCAGTAAATGGAGGCTTTCTTTTTTACTGTATTATTTCTACAGCTGTGTCACAGTTATTCCTGTTCTTGGTATGCCATCTGTAGGCACTAGCACATTGTGGGTTCTCAGCTCAGACAGACCTGGGTTATTTTCCTAGCTATGCAGCCTACGAGTGGTATGCTTTTAAATAAGCCACTTAACTTCTTTAAGCATCCATTTCTTTGTCTGTGAAATGAGGACAATAATAATGTCAATTTCACTGAACTGAGCTGAGGATTAAATGAGAAAATGTCTCCAAAGCACTTTGTAGGGGTATTACTCACATTGTTTTAGACAGCTCTTTCTGTTACGGCTGTTTACTCGGTTACAATAGATAAATGTTTCTGTAAGTTTAGGGGTTAGAGTTGCTTAATGCTTTTGTCCCTCTTTTTGATGAACATACTTTGAATTTTCTTTTGCCTCGTTCATGGTGATCAGCGCTGTCAGTTTTTAAAAACACTTGAGTATTCTATTACAGTTGATGGTAGGACATTTAAACATTTGAGTGAATAAATCATATTCAGTAGATTTACTTGTGTTCTCTTTATCCATATAAGAAGCCTTTTTTTTTTTTTAAATGAAGGTATTGGGGATTGAACACAGGACCTCATGCATGCTAAGCATTCACTCTACCACTGAGCTATATCCCCAGCCCCCAAGAAGTCATTCTTAAACCTCTACTTCTAATTCACTGGCTTTTCTCGGGACTGTCTTTGTATCCGTATCTTCCTTTGTTTACTTATTTAGCATACATTTATTAGGTAGTTATCTATCACTGAGAGTCCACATAAGAAAAGGAGACATGATGCAGAACAAATCAGAGATGTTTCCGTTCTTCAGTTTTTATTTGAAGTGAAAGTATTGGTCGGTGTGTGTACTTTCTGAACTAGACTTTAAGCCCTATAGTATTTAAAATATATATTTATTTTTACCACCAGCCTGCAGCATGTTCTTTCTGTTTTTTGATAATGAGAATGAAATAATCAGCAATGCATCCTTTTTCACATGGCTAAGATGAAGATCATCACCAAGCTTGACTGGGTCTAGGTAGACATAAATGTTAGTACTGTTCTTTTATTATTAACATGTGAGAATGAGCCATGTTATTTCAGAAAGTGTACACATGGAAATTCAATTATCAGCATCATTTTAAAGTATAGTAACACATTAAATATGTCCTTTGACCTTGTACAGCACTTGGCTTTTATTCCTATGTTTCCTATTAAGTTTCTTTTAATGTAGTACTCCAAAACTAATTGTTAATTTTTTTTCAAAATTTCTAATTTGGTTCCATATTCTACTGGAAACACAATGAGTTGTATTTTATAATTTTGTGGTATCAAGGGAGAAATGGATACATGGGTAATGATACACTATGCACAGAAATATATTGTTACTAATAATCTAAATAGAAGGAAAAAATCAATTTAATTGGGTTTTTTCTTTATTATGCTTATTCTAGAAAAGTACTCGACCTATATCTATGTGGCATTAAAAAGAAGCACAAAGTTCCATCTCTCAGTTCTCTTTTCCTACACAAGTTCATTTCTAGAGAGTAGAAGCCTTATACTCCTTTATTTTTATGATTTTTATGTCTAATCTACATATCTGTGTTTTTCTACGGATATGTTCTACTATAAATATGCCCATTAAGATAATGTTTATTTGAGTTAATTGTATATGAATATGATATATATATAGCTTTTTTTCTATCCAGCATTTATCAAAATGCCAGATAAGCAAATAATTCTCATGAAAAAGCAAATATACATTTATAAGTATCTCCAAATTTTGTTTTGAATAAAGTCAGAGCCTCAGAGAGGAACAGTGGTAATCCATTTTAGCATAGTCCTTCAGTGAGATGCCACTATATTATTATTACTAAATTTTCATCATTGACTTAGTCTATAGCCAATGAAAGTAATGTCTCATTAATTATAACAATTACTTCAAAATATTGCTCATTTCATCACTTGATAATCTCATTAACAATGAGGAATTTCATTTAAGATTCAGTTCTACGGGGAGCTTTGCTTAGGTCCTGCTGTTCTGTTTTTTGACAATGAGAATGAAATCATCGACAGTGCATCCTTTTTCCATGGCTAAGGTGAAGATCACCACCAAGCTCGAGGATCAGCTGTAGAGATTATGTTAGCCCTTTTGTATTTGTTCTGTTCTTTATTGACTGTAACTTTATATGTTGAATTATATTTCAGTACGATTTCTTTATGTCATAATATAAAAATGCATGCAGGTGCAGAGTCATTTATGAATCTATCCATTTGACCAAAATAATGATAAAAATTAATAGCCTTATACTTTCCAGCCTCCAGAAGAATTGTACCACTAATGAGCACCATAGAGGTGGTCTGGATTATTCTCCCAGATGAGAAGATGAGGAAACTGAGGTGCACAAGTGGTGAATGACTTGCCCGGGGGTACATCTTTAGCTAGCAACTGCAACCAGGAAGTCTTTGCTCTGCACTGCACTATCAGTATGGGGAAAAGAAGATAATATTAAACAGTATCTAAAAAGCAAATGAAAATATTTTATCAGTACAAATGTTTAAAATTTTAAAAATGCTTCAGAAATAATCTGGCTGATTTCTCTTATCCCGCTTCCCTCCCTTCACACTTAGGCAGCAGCATTCTGAAATAGTTGTACTTCTTTTGTGCAATATCTATTATATTTGTTGCTCTGCCTTTCTTTCTCATACTGTCTTAAAATTTTAATTTTTTTTTCTTCCGCATACCTTGCCTGCCTAGAAATTTTGCAGCTGCCTTTTAAGAATCTACTCAGAAGTCTTTTCCTCCATGGAGGCATTTGTCCTCAACCCAAACTGTACAGTGAATGACTTTCTTTTTGGAGTACCCATAGTATTTTAGAAGCTTTTATATGAGTACTTATTTAAATGCATTGCATCTAATAGTTGGTATATCCATGTCTCTGGGCAGCCTGTGAGTCCCTTAATTGGAGGGATCATGTCATGTCTTGAATTCACTTTCTCATAAACAGAGAATTTTGGAGTCAGGTAATGAGTATTAAAGGTGGACCCTCGCCTGTAAATACTGTTATTCTAGAATACCAGGAACAATGTATGTTCTTTTCCAGTTGTCTAAGGTTTAAGGTTCAAACTTGAAAACTTAGACAACTGAAAAAGAAGGTAAATGTATACCGTTAAGGACCAGTTATCCAAGTCCCAAATTCCCTTTAACATGTGTTGGCATTGATACATCATTTAGTATTCAAATCATAGGCATTGTAACAACTGTAACTGTTACAGTTTGGACACACTGGGGCTGAGGGGATTCCACCCCACATGGCTTTCCTAAAGCAAGCAGCTTCCCTGGTATGCATATGATCAGGAAGGATTTCAGGATCTCAAAGGTGTTTTTTTTTTAAAACATATTTACCAATTGCTATGATAAGCAGACTCTCAGAACTTCTATTTTGAACCCCATTTGTAGGATGCATTATGAAAGTAGTTTTAAATTACAGCTGCTTGCCAGCAGCAAAGAAAATTTATTTAAAAGAAAAGTTAACCCATTTTCATGTTCTCCTAAGACTAAAAGTGTCTTATATTTTACTTGATAAGTCCTGAAAGTTGGCAGAATTATTTAAACATGAAAAAAAATCCATGGATGCAGATTTAAGGTGAAATTTGAATTTTACATGAGGTAGTTTCTTGTCATTCTACAATTAAAAGGACAGAACACTGATAGTTGAGAGTTATATTTAAATAATTGTTCAATAATTTAAAAGTTGCCGATTTTAACTTACAAAACATAGTATACCCAGACTAATCCATGTTAACTTATTTTTATAAATTTAATAACACAATAGTTGAGCATCACATATATAAATTAGGTAAAGTAAGTGAAGTCAAACTGCTAGTTCATATAGGTAAAAATGATACATAAAATACTAACGTTGCTATATTTTGAGAAAGCAACACCATGGAATGTTTGTGAAGAACTATGAGTATATATATGAGAAGCTCATTATCTTTACTTTGTATTCACTCTGCGTTCAGTGGGCATTTTAGTTGCTATCACATAATCTGTATTCTGTAGCATTTTTCTGGACATGTTCTTTTCCAAACCAGAATATGGATTATACTATTAAGATTTGTTTTTATTTCTCCGCCCACCCAAGCCAAACCTGAGCTCAGTGAATATTTGTTACAGTTGTCATTTTCTTTTGATTGAGTGAATAAATATACTCACATCAGGAAAGCCGTGAGGAAGAGTGCTTTATGAGGGAGTACATTTAAAAAGATGAGAAAAAGGAATACACACTTATTACATGTAATTCACAGTCAGGAATCATACTGAATAGAAAAGTTCACTGAGTGAAAATGCTAATTGGATCTGGGAACTGACTTAGAGTAAATGAGTTTAGGTAGGGGAAATTAAAAGAAAGTGCTATATTATCTGAAACTGGTGAACAGGGAAGAGCTGACAGAACTCCCTTGTGGCGGTGTAATCAATTCACATTTCAGTGTTGTTTTACAGAGTTTTACAGACTCTTCCTTAACCCTGCTTCTAATCATCTCCTTCCAAGGCGATTGTGTGTGTGTGTGTGTGTGTGTGTGTTTTGACAGGAAAGAATTTGGGTTTTTGGTATTGAATATAGAAACTTAATCTATCCATTTAAGTTTCTCACTGACTTCTCAGCTTTTTCCCTATATAATCTTGCATAGTGTTGACCTTTGTTTCAAATGGGTGCTGTACAGAATCCTTGTTAGGTACTATACTAGGAACTTCTGAGTCATAAGCAGATGAGCAGATTTTCTATTATAGGAAACCAAGGCTCATGGTGCTGGAAGACTGTAACCTAGATCTATTCAGAGACACTGTAGATAGAATCTTGTGAAACTGAGAAATCGTTTGATGCTCATTTGCTTGTGGAGAAATTTTGGAGTCTCTCCGGAGATAGCAGTGTATTCCACAGCCCAGTTCCTACGTGCTGACTATTCTACTTAGATGACATGACTTGACGGTTTGGAAAGTCCTCATCTTCCCAGAAATGTAAACTAATCTCACTAAGTCCGCCTAAGAAACAGAATTTTTATCAACCTTTCCATGTTGATGTCATGACTCAAAAAACACTGCTGAGATTAAAGAGTCTCAAAATAAATCCCTATTTTGGGCTTTCTCATTCCTCTGCCCTGCTTTACTTGGCTTCCAGTAGGTTCTGTGTTCTTTGTACTAGGAATCACAGAAGTTACACATGGCCAGACTTACTTAATCATCTGATCTTCCCTTTCTCCACCCATAGTACATCGTTTTCATGAATGAGATTATTCGTTATAAGGGAGAACAATGCTGACAATCGGTACAGACTGGTAGGACTTGCTAATCAAACAAGATGAGTTGTGTTACGCAACTTGCATTTGTTCACTCATCACTTGGGTTCCAACATCCTGTTCAAAGTAATACTTTGCCCTTCAGGTTTCCTCCTTATTAAAAAAAAGCAGCTCTACTCCTTAAGATGCACATAATTTCTTCATCTAAAATTACATGAGGAATACCTATGGCAAATGGCCTGTAAACTAATATTGAAACCTTTTTCTGTGTAATAACCTAAGCAACAGAGACTATTTAAAACATGCTTGACCAGCTGGACCGTCATTAATAACCCATTCTTCAGAGTTTCCAAGACACCAGCTCAGCCTGTCATTCGGAGATCATAATAACTTCCAGGTAGCTTTTAGGTACCCACACACCATGGTCAACTGCACAGCGAACTGTAGGGTCAGTACCTTCCTGATATTTTGGATTAAGATGCATTTTGTTGATGAACATTTAGGTTGCTTCCATGTCTTGCCTATTGTAAATAGTGGTGCTACAAACACTGGGGTGCATGTATCTTTTCAAGTTAGAGTTTTCTTTGGATATAAGCCCAGGAATGGAATTGCTGGATCAGATGGTAAATTTATCTTTAGTTTTTTTAAGACATCTCCATACTGTTCTCTATACTGGCTTCACCAATTTAAGTTCCCCACAACAATGCATGATTCCTTCTTCTCCACACACTCTCCAGCATTTATTATTTGTAGACTCTTTTATGATGGCCATTGTGACTGGTGTGAGGTAACACCTTGTTATAGTTGTGATTTGCATTTCTCTAGTAGTTAGCAATAATTAGCATCTTTTCATGGCCTGTTTTTCATCTGTATGTCTTCTTTGGAGAAATTTCTGTTCAGATCTTTTGCCCATTTTTTGATTGAGCTGTTTTTTGGTTTTTTTTTTTTTTTTAATACTAAGTTGTAGGAGCTATTTGTATATTTTGGAAATTAATCCCTTGTCAGTCACATTGTTTGCAAGTATTTTCTCCCATTCTGTGTATTGTCTTCCATTTTGTTTGTGGTTTCCTCGACTGTGCAAAAGTTTTAAGTTTAATTAGGTCCCATTTCTTTATTTTATCTTTTTATTCCCATTGCTCTAGGAGATGGATCCAAAAAAATACTGCTGGAATTTATGATAAAAGAGTGTTCTGAATGTGTTTTCCTCTAGAAGTTTTAGAGTATCTGGTCTTACATTTAAGTCTTTAATTGATTTTGACTTTATTTTTGTACACAGTGTTTGAGAATGTTCTAATTTTATTCTTTTGCATGTAGCTGTCCAGTTTTCCAAACACCACTTACAGAAGAGACTGTCTTTACTCCATTGTATATTCTTGTCTCCTTTGTCATAGATTAACTCCCCATAAGTAGGTGGGTTTACTTCTAGGCTGTCTAGTCTTAACCCACTGATCTATGTCTTTTTTTGTGCCAGTACCATAGTGTCTTAATTACTGTAGCTTTGTAGTATAGTCTGAAGTCAGGGAGCATGATTCCTCCAGCTCTGTTCTTCTTTCTCAAAGTTGTTTTGGCTATTTGGGATCTTTTTTGTTTCCATACAATTCTCAAGTTTTTTGTTCCAGTTCTGTGCCAATGGTAATTTGATAGGGATTGCATTGAATCTGTACATTGCCTTGGGTAATATGGCCATTTTAACAATATCAGTTCTTCCAGTTGAAGAACACAGTGTATCTTCCCATCTATTTGTGTTGTCTTCAGTTTCTTTCATCAGCATCTTACAGTTTTTGGAGTACCAGTCTTTTGCTTCCATAGGTAGGTTTACTCCTGTGTATTTTATTCTTTTTGATACCGTGGTAAATGGGGCTGTTTCCTTACTTTCTTTTTCTGATATTCAATTGTTAGTGTATACAAATGCAACAGACTTCTGTATATTAATTTTTGTCCTGCAACTTTACCAAATTCATTAATGAGTTCTAGTAGGTTTCTGGTGGTGCCTTTGGGACTTTCTTTGTATAGGATCATGTTGTCTGCTAACAGTGACAATTTTACTTTCTTCTTTTCCAATTTGGATTTCTTTTTTAATTTACTTTCCTTCTCTGTTCTGGGTAGGATTTCCAATACCACATTGGATAAAATTAGATAAAATGGGCAACCTTATCATGTTCCTGATCTTTGAGGAAATGCTTTCAGCTTTTCCCCAGTGAGTATGATGTTATCTGTGGTTTGTCATATATGACCTTTATGACCTTTATGATATTTTCCTTCTGTGCCCACTTTCTGGATAGTTTTTTTATCATAACCATATGGTGAATTTTATCAAAGACTGTCTGCATCTATTGAGATGATCAAGTGGGTTTTAATCTTCAGTTTGTCACCGTGGTGTATCACATGATTTGTGGATATTGAAAGAACCTTGCATCTCTGGAATAAATCCCACTTGATCATGGTGTATGACCCTTTAATGTAGTGTTGGAGTCAGTTGGCTAGTATTTGGTTGAGGACTTTTGAATTTATATTCATCAGGGATACTGGGCTGTAATTTTCCTTTTTTTGTGATTATTTTTTTCTGGTTTTGGTATCAGGGTGATGGTGGCCTCATGGAATAAATTCAGTAGTGCTCCTTCCTCTGCAATTTTTGGGGATAGTTTCAGAAGGATAGGTGTTAACTCTTCTCTAAATGTTTGGTAGAATTCACCTGTGAAGCCATCTAGTCCTGGACGTTTGTTGGGAGTTTTTAAATTACTGATTCAATTTCAGTGCTGCTAATTTATCCCTTTATATTTTCTTTCTTCATGGTTCAGTTTTGGGAGATTTTACCTTTGTAAGAAATAATCCATTTCTTCTAGCTGTTAGCTGTTGTCCATTTTACTGGCATATAGTTGCTCCTGGTAGCCTCTTAACGATCTTTCGTTGTAGTGTCAGTCGTTACTTCTCCTTTTTCATTTGTGATTTTATTTATTTGGTCTCTCTCCCTTTTTTTTTTTCCTGATGAGTCTGGAATAAAGGTTTATCAATTTTGTTTATAGTTTCAAAGAACCATCTTTTAGTTTCATTGATCTTTTCTATTGTTTTCTTAGTCTATATTTCATTTATTTCTGCTTTGATTTGATGATTTCTTCTACTTATTTTGGGTTTTGTTTCTTCTTCTTTCTCTGTTTGCTTTAGCTGTAAGATTAGGTTGTTTATTTGAGGTTTTTCTTGTTTCCTGAGGTAAGCTTGTATCACTGTAACTTCCCTTTTACAACTGCTTTTGCTGTGTCCCATAGGTTTTTTATTGTTGTGTTTTCATTTTGATTTACCTCTAGATGTTTTTTGATTTCTTCTTTGATTTTTTCAGTGATTTATTGGTTGTTTAGTATCATATTGTTTAGTCTCCACTTATTTGTGTTTTTTGCCCTGTTTTCTTGTAGTTGATTTCTAATCTTACAGTGTTGTAGTTGGAAAAGATGCTTGATATGGTATCAGTTTTTGACAGATGAATGGATAAGGAAGATACGCATGTATATGAGATGTATATATCCCATTTGATAGCACTTACACGTGGCTTATTTCACTTAGAATTATGCTCTCCATATTTACCTATATTGTTGTAAATGACAGGATTTCCTTTTTTTTTTTTTAAGGCTGAATGATATGTGTGTACGTGAGAGTTAGAAAAATCACATTTCTTAATCTATTCATCTGTTTATGAATTCTTGGGTTGCTTCTATACTTTGGCTATTGTAAATAATGCTGCAGTGAACATGGGAGTATAGATATATCTTTGAGATAATAGTTTTGTCGCCCTTGGATATGTACACAGAAGTGGGATTCCTGGATGGTATTACAGTTCTCCTTTTAATTTCTTGATGAACTTCTGTACTGTTTTCCATTGTGGCTATACCAATTTACACTCCCACCACCACATCCTTAGCAGCATTTGTTATCTGTCTGTTTGATAGTAACCTTTCTAACAGGTATGAGATGATATCTCATGATTTTGATTGGCATTTCCAGATAATTAAAGATGTTGAGCATATATGCTAAATCTATACTTAAATTTTTGAGGAACTGCCAAACTATTTCCCATGGCAGATGAAACATTTTATGTTTCATCCAGCAGTGTATGAGGTTTCTAGTTGCTTTACATCCTCACCAACACTTTTAGTTTTCTTTCCTTCTTTCCTTTATTTATTTTATTATTATATTCTCTGTAGGGGATATGAAGTGGAGCCTTATTGTGGCTTTGATTTGCATTTTCCTAATGACTAATGATGCTGAACATCTTTTCATGTGTTTGTCAACCATTTGTATATTTACTTTGGAGAGATGTCTTTTTCCCATTTTTTATTGTTGTTGTTGTTGGGATTTTTGTCTTTTTGTTATTGAGTGGTAAGGCTAGTTATATATTCTGAATACCTTTATCAGATGTGTGATTTACAGATATTTTTCCCATTCTATAAATTATCTTTTCACTTTCTCTACAATGTCTTTATGCATGAAAGTTTTTAATTTTGATGAAGTCCAATTTACATATGTTTTCTTCAATTGCTTATACTTTTGGTTCCTTATTTAAGGTTTCATTACCAAAGTCAAATACAGAAGATTTACCCTGATGATTTTTTCTAAAAATTTATGGTTTTAGCACTTACATTTACTACTAATTTAAGCATCTTTTGTTAAAAACTGCCAAAAGATGCATGTATGTATTACTTTTTCCTTAGACTCTAAACAACAGTGAGATATCACCTCACACCTGTCAGAATGACTGTCATTAAAAAGTCTTAAAATAACACATGTTGGTAAAGATGTAGAGAAATAGGAACCCTTGTACACTGTTAATGAGGATGGAAATTGGTGCAGCCATGATGGGAAATAGTTTTTTTGAGGAACCTCCATACAAAAAACAGAACTACCACATGATTCAACAATTCCACTCCTGGTATATATCCAGAAAAAATGAAAACCGTGAATTTAAAAAGATGCATGCATCCACATGTTCATAGCAGCACTATCAACACTAGCCATAGCACAGAAACAAACCAAGTGCCCATCAGCAGGTGGGTGAATAAAGAAGATGTGGTATGTATGTATATATAAATGTATAAAAATAATGGAGTATTACTCAGCCATAAAAGAGAGTGGAATTCTACCATTTGCAGCACTGTGGATGGACCTAGAGAATATTATGCTTAGTGACATAAGTCAGATAAAGACAGACAAATATTGTATATCATGTATATGTGGAATCTAAAATATAAAACAAACAAACATATATAGCACAATAGCAACAGACCAATATAGAAAAAAAGGACTGGTTACCAGTGGGGAGAGGGAAGGGGGAGGGGCACTTTAGGGATATGGGATTAAGAAATACAAACTACTATGTATAACATAGATAAGCAAGAATAGTATCTATTGAATAGCATAGGGAATTATAGCCATTATCTTATCATAACTTTTAATGAAATATCTGTAAAAATACCAAATCACTATGCTGTATACTTGTAACTAATATAGTCTTATACATTAACTGTATTTTAATAAAAATTAAACTAGTTTTATTCCAGTGGTCTGTATATCTGTCCTGTGTCAGTACTCCGCTGTCTTGTTTATTGTAGCTTTGTATAGTACGTGTTGAAATCAGGAAGTGTGAGCCCTCCAACTTTGTTCTTCTTTTTCAAGATTGTTTTGGCTACTTGGAGCCCTTTAACTTCCATTTGAATGTGAATATGAATATGAAGATAATTCTTTTTAATTAGGTTTTGGAAATAATACACAGATTTTTATTTTTCTACATTTAAAATTATGTGTTCAGTTTGACTACTCTTTAAATTTTTTACATCATACTTCAAATATCTCGAAATGGAAACCTTTGACATGTATCCTGCATGTTACACGAACATTTTGTATCCCAAAACAGATTGCAAGCAGCTCGTACTTTGATGCATCTTGAAGGAGTTGTCAAACTGATTGATTATGATGATAGTAATGTAATAGAAATCTAAAAGTAAAGAAATAGAAGAAAAATAAAGCATAAAACCTTATGTGAAGAAAGGAGGTAGAATTTGAGACAAAAACTTTTAATTTTTAATAATTCTGCGTTGACTCCTACATGGTATATTTGGACCCTTGAATTCACTGTTGATGAAATTGTGAAAAAATAGATTCAAAACTACTTGAAGACAACATGTCTCTTGAATTTTAGTTTATCATTTTACTTATATTTTCCAATGTTAATATCTGATAATTAGGTAGTTATTTTTCACAGCCAATTTTCTGTCTTGATTAGAAACTGTATTCACTCAAAAGAAATGGTCTCTATGAAATTTAATATTTTTAGTTTAAATCTTAAAAGTATTTTAAATAACCTTTGCTCGTGTTTGGAGAGTGTTTGTTTGTCTTATGAGTGGCAAGGATGTTAGTCCTGATGTTTATTGTGGTTTTTGGTTCCTTTATTCTATCTTTCAGGTCACTTCCTCATTCTTCTGCATTATTTAGTTTGACATTTATTGCCTTTAACTAGGCTTTCATTTTGACAAATGAGTTTTCTGATTTTAATTGGCTCTTCTTTACGGTATCTAGTTCTTTTTAACAATAATCTGCATTTCTATCGATAGTTTTTCTTAATTCCTTCAGCATTTTAATTACCTCTTTTCTGCGAGATCTGGTGGATTGGAGAGATCTGTTTCATTGTTTGCTCTTTCAGGGGTGTGGTTCCTAAATGACACCGTTTGGTATTACTAGATTCTGGGAAAGTAAATCAACAACATAATGATAATTATACTACTAAGCACTTTGTATACAGTCTTCTTTAAAATCAGCATAATGTTCCTCTATATTACATGAAAAAACTTTATTTCCAGCAAGTGAAAATGAATTAGTTGTAGCTGAAATACATAATTTTGCTAAGCTTCAGAGAAAATAAATCTATATAGCAATATTTTAATACCATGACAACTACACTTTAAATAATATTAAGTATATTTCAATTAAAGTCATTATCAGTAAGATTCAACTATTCTTACATAATAACTTTCTAAGTTGATATGTATGATTTTCTAGTTTAGAACTTGAAGATCTGAATTAAATGTTTTATAAGACGTCACAACTGCGGTAGGGTATCATCATTTCAGTAACTCACAGCCTGGGTATAATTCTTAAGCTTAAAATCAGCAAAACCAATTAGAATAAAAGCCACATGTGAGATATCCATTATGCACTGACATTTAAAATCTCTCCCTTATTTGTATTCAGAGTACTATATTATACAATGCAATATTTATCTGTGATATTTTCTATCCTGACATGATATATATAAAGTACAAAAAGCCAAGTTACTTCTCCATCAACTAGGAACTCTTCCCCTGTTTAGTATAACATGTTTGATAAATGCTTACCTTCTTCTATGCATCCTCCTCTTCTGCAATTTATTTTTTTTAGTACTTTACATTCTTTTACGTTCTTTCTTTTCCGCCTTCAAGTAGCATAGTGCTTTTCCAGGCAGGCCTTGTCTCTAAAACCATGTATGAATTCCCACATCTCAGACATTCACAAATTAATCACAGATATGCAGACTATAAACAAGAGACCTTGATGAGTGGCTTGAGACATTCTGTAATTTGTGCTTTGATTAACTGACTTTCTCACTTAATTTTAGATTACATTAAATATCCTGAAATAATTATTTTAATCTTACATTTTGCCAGCTGCAAAAACCTGATTTAAAAAAAAAAAATCTGAGGTGTTAATGATTTAGTAACAAACTAAAGAATCTATAAAGAGACGAAAATCCATATATAATGGCATGGTGAACTATAAATATTTAGATTAGCTGCATTGTAGTGCAGCCTTAATACCAGTGTTGGAATGAAATAGTTCTAGAATTATTATTAAAACTACATTGTTATTCTTGTTGTGTGATGCTCTGTTTTGACAAGAGGATATTTTTCTTTGCTAAATATGGTCTTGCGTTTTCTAACCATTTTATACTTGTATTAAATAAAGTTTATAAATAGGCACTGATGGTTAGGAAAATTCATATCCAGTGTCTGAAAAGTACATATCAAAATGCTTTAAAAATAAGAAAAATTTTATTATCCATTAAAACTAGGGAATTTGGCCAAATCAGTCTGGCGGCTTGTAAGAAGTTTTTGTGTCTAGTTTAAATCCTAATTTTTATTACATATCTAAATTATGGTTTTTAATTTTATGTTTTTATGGCTTTTATTTTTTATTTTTGCTAATAGCGACCTGTGTGATTTTATGAAATCCCATTAACATTAACTAAAGCAGCTTGACAACCTAATGTCCAAACTTTCCTCGGATACTAGCATTCTGTCACACCTTTTATCAATGACTAAGAAAAGCAACAGTAGCTGTTTTTATTTTTAGCAGCTGGACAGTTTATGAATGTTTAGGCAAGTCCATAATCACACATCAACAAGAAAGCCAACCAACTCTTCTGTGACCTTTAGAACTCATTGTTATTTCCTTCTCCTGTCATCTTCACGATGCAGTATTTTCAATTGATTTAAAAGGTGAATCATCCAAATGTGTGTTGTAATGGGATACCAAAGATTGAGTTTAAATTTCTGACAGCAATTGAGAGAAATGGCACAGTATTTTCACACAGTGAACTGTATATTCTCCTTAGTCTTAGTGAAGATTCACATTTTCCTAAATTGATGGTTAACAGAAAAATAAGGATTTCTGAGAACAGAATTTATTTTGTTCTTCATCTAGAAGATTTTTCTTAAGTAAGGAGATTTTTACTTAATATTAGTTAAATCTGTCAGGGTTTTCTGAGGGAAAATAGTATGACAAGTTTTGAGATTAAAAAAAGGTCAGGAATAGAGGATAGGATAACTGGTGGAGTTCTAATCTCTTTTCCAAATAAAATATTTGATGAAAATTCAAACTGAAATCTCACTATCTGAAACTGATGACTAGTTCCAACTAGCTAGTATCATTGAGATCGATTATGCATTCAAGTAGTGTCTTGAGGAATATGTGAAACAATAGATTTGTTTAACCTCTTGAATTAAAGGAGCCTCCAGAAGAAATTTAAATAAAATTTATATGTGAAAGCTTAATTCTTGTATTTAATCCAACTATATAATTTATGATAAATAAGACATTTCAGATCATAGGCATAAACTGTGCTGTTCATGTGATTTGTGTATCTCCCTTTAGTTGTCTGAAAGGGAAGATCCAAATATTGATAGACACAGTAACTCCTTGCATTTTTAATTTAGGAAAATTATTTCCTTATGTCTTCATATACTGGAGAATCTAGAATCATAAAAATGACTGAATAACCTCTAATTTTGAAACATATCTATGGAATAGGTTTATTACAACAGTGTGAAAAACACAAAGAAAGTATTAGAAAAATAAGAATCAATTGTTTCATGTTTATCCAACTCATAATATTTTTTTGAATTTGCTAAGACTAACAAGAGATGTAACTACTGTATTTTTTAAGTATCTAGAGATTATGTGGGTTTTTTCCACATATAATTTATTTCCACATGTAACTAAATGAAGTACACATCTTTACAGATGTGTTGATCATTATATACAGAGAAGTCTTCTCTCCTGACCTTGTATCAAGATTGGGACTATATGCTGTATGAAGTAGAAGTACGGCATGGAGAGGCAAATCCGTTTGAGTCCAAAAAAGGCCCAGAAATTTGATTTCGTTTAGAGTATATCGTAATTTGAAAAGAATATATGCTGAAGGTATCTTTGTTTAGAAAACACTTATTTATAGAGCATACATTTTAATAAATTATAATTGGAAACATTTTTCCAACACAATTTAAAAATGTTTTAAGTATTCTCCAATGTTTTATAAGCACTGCCTACGAAAAAGTGTGTATAGAAAAAGTCTTAAGGAAGTAGTTAAAATACTACCAGTGTTCTGTTAGATTAATTTGAGTTATTAATTAGATATGAAAATATTCACTGGTATTACTTTTTTAAGAACTCTGAATATATACTCAGAATATACTCTGAGATTTATTCATCAGATATTCATTGAACAAATAGTATGCTTAAGACATGTGCTATGTCTGGATTAGAAATTCCTGAAGCAGTTCACTTTACTAATAGAAATTAGAGAAATTACACTTTTTTAAAAAAATAATTGCAGTAACAAATAGCATATTATATACCATTAAGAAAATTTATAGATACTGCAGTGAGAATTGGGAGAATCAAGAGATATTCATTTAAAACATTTGAACTGGGTTTTGAAGAATACTTAAGATTGAATTAGTTAAGATTAAGTGAGTGGTGAGTGCTGGCTGGCTGAAGAGAGAGACATATATGTCATATTTGGGGAAAAACAACACGTATAGAGCTTGTACAAAGCAAACACAGGATGTAAGACCCTGAGAGGCTTTGGCACCAGATTGTGATGACTCTTAACTTGGTTTACACAATTTCAACTTTTTTGATCTAGGAAATTAAAAAAAAAAATTTATGCTGGGGACTGAAATAATCAGTCCTGTACCAGGAAGATTAAGCTGCTGGTAGTGCATCTAATCAAACATTGACATTTTCTCCAAGCCTTTCTTTTAAATTGATGAGTCAACTTCCACTAGATACAGGACAAAATGAAACACATAATTACTTTAAGATTTTTTTTTTCTGTTAATGTCAGTGGAAGCTTTAAAATATTCACTTTGGCTTTCTGTCTAATGGTCCATTGGATGGTTGTTGACCCCAGCTTCAAAATTATTATGTGAGTATGTAGTGCCAGATTCTTTGTGAATCCAAAAGAAGAGTCACCCAACTTGTTAAGGCACAATTTGCAAAATTGTCTGTGAAAATACTGCAGAATTTTGAACCAAATGTCACGTGCAGATTTTAGAAATCTCTCTTCCTGACTTGGCCAAAAATGTCATAGTACAAGTTCCAGCTGATGCAGTGAGCATCCTACCACATGCCAAGTGGCAAAGTTTTACTGCTGGTTTGGCCAGTCAGTGCTCACGTGGAATTGCCTTTCTTCTGCTGCGCTCATCTGCTGATTACCTGGTGGTCCTCTCCCACTGCCGTGTCCATCTGTTGGCTACTTACAGATGCCCTCCTAATGCCCCATGCACCTGTTAATACTGTTCTTCCCCAGTGCAAAGCATCTCATCATTACCAACCAAACTGTAAACTAAATATATATATATATATATTTATTCATCTTTTTTAGGGAAAGGGTAGAAAGGTGTTTTCCCCATTAAAAAGACCAAAACAAATTTAAATATTGATCAGGCATATCATACAAATGGTTCTATTAAAGAATGGATTTTCCAAAGCATGACCATGAAATGCCCAACAAAGAATTCATGGAAAGTCAGAGAAAGTGCATATTAAATTAAAAAGTCCATTTTTGTTGTTAGATACTAAACAGGCAATTTAAGTACTCTACACAGGAAGTATGGAGTTGATTTGGCTTCTTCAAACTATTAAGTCTACATCTCTTAATATGTCTCAGTTTAGTAGGATGCTTAAATACATCTGAAAAACAGCCCTCCCCAGGTCACATACTTGTGTGAGGGTGTGAAGGGGCAGAACAAGTGAAAGGATAAAGTGTCTGGGTTCTGAACTTGCTCTTATTGTACTAAAAGTGACAATTGAATGACGTAGTGGATATTTAAAAGAAGAAAGCTCCCTGCCTACAACTAGCAAGTATGTTAAACATAGAAATAATTACTTAAAAATGATAAATAATGCTAAAAAAGGATATGGTTGCCAATTGTGTAACACATTTAGATATGTATTAATTTTGAGTGTTTATAATCTTTATAGTTCAAAAAATATTTTAAATCAATGTATTTCACATTTCACTAAGGAAATCAATTCTGAAAGTTACTGTTTTCATGAATATGATTTATGTGTGTATAGCAGCATATTGTCTTTAAATATGTTACTATATTTTAACATTTTAGAGAAGCAAGACATTTAAAAAAACTAGTTTGATAGTTTAGAAAGAGTTATTTCTTAAAAGGGCAAAGAAAATACGTATTTTAAAATTGTTTTGAAACATGAATAAAAGAAAAGTTTTGTACCTTATAAACCAGGAAATGGTATCAACTAGGCGCGTCCTTATGCAGAACAAATCCTCAGACCATCTCTACTGTAGCTGAAGATGTCATTTGTTTTAGTATCACATTTCTAATAAATTCTAGTAATGGAATTTTCATATATTGTTGTATCTTGCTTTATAATTTTGGAAAGTGAGGTTAAGTTGTGAGTAGCCTACTTTTTAAGATGCATTATCTAATGCAACAGCTTTCCCAATAATCATCTTACTGTCAATTAAACTGCATGTGCTGTATTCACTCAAACTGTCCATTTTGAAGGTACCTATTAGAACATGATTCCTAAAAATGTAGAGTATAAAAGACTTGACACGTTCAGCTTAATGTCTCAGCACTGCTTCCTTTGCTAAGGAAACACACTTTTAAAATATGCAACATATACTTATGTATCTGGGTCTGTCTGAAGTTTTACTTTCTTTCATTAAATCAACTTAGCCGTTTCTTCCTATATAACAAGGGAAGGGGTATTTAAATATGCTTGTCACAGCGTATGTAGACACTCCAGATAGCTGTAGCACTTCCTGCTAGGGCGTTGTCTTTGTCTGAACACTATTCCGATGAACTATTTTCATCCCAGTCTGAGCTCTGCTATACTGATTAAGCGCTACGGCACTGAGGTGGGTGGTAGTGGTTGAGTTACATCACCTTTACATTATCGCGAGTGTGTATTTTTGTCCTGAGCGGTTTTTAAAAAGAATAAAAAAGTAAAAGTGGAGAAGCAATAAACCCATATTGAGGAACAAAGTAGATATTAATTTGGAAACAGTTCAATTTGTGTCCATATTGTGTATTTTCCTTACGTATATATTTATACACAAGTATCAAGTCATAAATAACTCACAAGTTTGCCTTCAAGATAATTTTGACTTTAACTCCCAATACTGAGTGGATTTAATGTCTTAGTCTGGAGCCAAAGTTTTAACTCCTGGTCCTGATTTGGATGTTTGTCCTCGTTCATTGCCCTAATTGTCATGAGCTGTTCTTCTGTACCCATATTTATCCTCATCACACTATATTAGAAGGATAAGAGCCAATATACTAATCATCACTTAAATTTTGCCTAGTACAGTTGCTTAAAATGTAGTCCATACAGCTTAGTGGCCCCAAGTATTATCTAACATTATAATTATTTAATATTTACTTCATTCTTTAAATAAGAATGAATAAATCATAAGTTATAAAAGTCATTAAATTATTTTCATAGTGTGGGATTTTGTTTTTAAATGTCACTAAGTGTGGACATTAAGTGTATCTAAAGTGAGCAATAAAAGAATGGAATATCTTTTTAATTAATAAATAGAGTAAATGTAGCACTCTAAATATTGCCTAAAATATTTTCTAAGAAGAATCATGTTCAAATTAGTAAATGCTGTCACTTGTGCTTGTAGTTAGTGGGTGAAGGAGCTTTGTCTGTGTGTCCTGGGTATGTAACTGAAATATAAAGGAGGTAAGTAGTAGAAACAGCAACAGCAGAAACCTATGAAGATGACAGTCTAAAAAGTATTTACAAAATGAGGCAAAAATGGGTATTTTTCACAAACTTAAGCTAAAATAACCTATTATTCTGTTTCATAATTTTTTAAATTGTTGTATTTGTAAACCTATCTACACTTTCTAACCTACAATGATATAGTTACAGTTTCTGTCTCTTTACATATACATAATAGAATAACCAGAACACATACTCATTTACACTTCGAGAAATTTCAGAAGGTATCACAGAGTAATATTCAGCACTGGCATTCATCACTGGTGTGCTCCCCTTTTTGTATGTTAAAATTTTGTGTATGTGTATGTGTTATAAGTCCTCCAAATTAAACCATGACCTGTAATCCTGAGCTAGGGAGTGTGCTGCTAAAAAGCTCTAAATTACTGTGATCAAATTGAATGTGAATGGAAGACAGTTCTCCAAGGTCAACAGAGGAATCACAGATGAATAGCAGGAGTTCTTAACTTTTTGCTTTAATTTTGCTTAAGGTCTTATCCTTCTTAAATGAACATACAACTATATGCCGCCAAAGTGAGCACCACAGTGGAGAGTCTAGTTGATATATTGAATTCAGACTATTAATATTCTTTGACAAAGAATCAGTATCTCAGGCCTAAAATAATTTAATATTACTTAATTTGAAAGTAATTCAGATAAGTTAAGAATTACAGAAGGCTAAAGTGGAACTGCTTTGTGTCAATGGCTTAAGAACAATTGACCAGTCATTCTATCTCCAGCTACAGTAGTATATAATTTTTGATGAATATTTAATTTTAAAGATAGTTGCATTGTTTCAAAAATTTCTAAATGATTTTCAATTTTGTAGAAATGAAGTTGCATTTAAACACAGTCTCCTACTTATTCCCATACTTTCCTGCTTCTCATTCTTCTCCAAGTTTCTCCCCTCTGTATTCACTTCGATCATATCTTGGTGAATAAACATACTAGCTACTTGACATAATGCCTCATTGCCATCCCATTGTGATTTATAATCAAAATCTTTTATTTCCTAGAAAATAGGAGATAAAAGTTGCTTTGTACCTTGTGAAGGAAGTTGCATTGTTGTGCTAAGAATGCCAACACTAAACTGTTTAACAACCTTTGTCTTTGAGAAGAATGTAGCTTCTGAGGTTAGGAAATGTAGACAGTTTTTCACTAGTTTCAGATACAGAGAGCAGTGCAGCCTCCTCCATGAAGTGTTGCCATTTAATGCATTATAATTTACCAGCCCATGTTCATTACCTAACATTGTACTGTCGGTCTTGATGACTGAGTGTAACAACTCAACTCTTTGGGTGAATCTTTTTGATTTTGTAATGAGGTTTTGTTTTTGTTTTTTTTTCAATCATATTAGCTTTTGTGAAATTTTGAATGGAACACTTCCTCACGTGTTCCCTCAGGTGAAGGATTCTGCTCTGGCTGTGGGTGCACTGGGGTGGAGTGTGTGAAACACTTGTTGAGATCAAAGGATGAAGACAGTATTTTAACAAAATATGAAGTTGAGATTAATTTACACTACAGTGTACACATAATAATCGAACTATGGAAAGTGTCATGGGTAAAAACTTTAAAAAGTTAATTCCCATCAAATGCAGCAGATGATGAAGAAAGGTCAGTATTATCAATAAGTGTTTTCCTCAGCATTTCTTGTTTCTAAACCTGCCCATCCCTCCTGAAATGAGGCATTTAATTCATGTTTGACCTGGTCATCAGACAAAATAAACTTTAAAACAAACACCATAAAAAAAGGATAAAAGGACACTATATAATCATTAAAAGAGCAATACAAGATGAGGGTATTACATTCAATAACATATATGCAACCCAATAAAGGAGCACCTAAATACATAAAGCAAATACTAACAGATTTAAAGGGAGAAATTGATGTGAACACAATCCTAATTGGAGACTTTAACACCCCATTAACATCATTGGACAGATCGTCCAGACAGAAAATCAATAAGGCAAAGGAGATACTAAATGACACAATAGAACTGTTGGATTTGGTTGGTATTTTAGGACATTACACCCCCAAAACAGAATAAACATTCTGGTCATTCTCACAGTTGCTAACTTAGTAATTGCTTCTCTTACAAAACCCCTTCTTAATGTGCAGTATGCCTCTTGTATTATAAAATCTTCCTGAATATTCTTTAGAAAGCTTTTTGGTAAATTAGTGAAGTGCATCCTATTTTCTACTTTATTCAAAGCCAATAAATGCTTTCCTTAGTTTGCTAGTAACTAGGTGCAAAAATCATGTGTTGCAGCTTTACAGTTTTTAAAATACTTTAGATATTCTAAAAGTATAAACCTCCTTACAATCACTCTCTTGCCAGATCACTGACACTGCACCTAGATTAATAACACTGACCCTCCTCTTGCCTCACCCACATGCACACATGCTTCCTGTCTTTGCCCTAATGATGTAAACCCCATACTCAGGCTAATAAAGTTCTGTACAACTTACTTACTGGCAAGAGTATGGGCTTGGACCTTTCACTCACTGGAACAGATTTTTTTTTTTAATTGATAGTTGCAGAATTGTGAAGTGTTTTTACATTTGTCTTTTGCTAATGCAATTAGCAGTATGTATTGCATGTATGACTTAATAAATCCTTGAATCATGATTGGTAAAAAAACATTTTTTGTTAGAGTTGGAGGAGAGAAAGTCTTCGAAAGCTTAAGACGGTGGGAGTGTGAGGCGGTCCATAAACGATGTGTTAGTTGAGTGGGCTAGGTATTGTAACACAAATCTCTGTGAAGTATCAGTGGCTTAAATCAAGACAAATTGGAGTCACTTATGTCAAAGGAATCTAAGATGGATCTGGGAAGCCGTTAAGAAAGTGGGACTTAGGCCCATCTACCCCTCAGTGCAACATAAACTTTGGACCTGGCCACCCTAAAATCACCTGAAACTTACCTTCTTTATTCCATAGAGACCACAGCTCAGCAACCAACCTGCTGCCAGCAAGTGACTCAGTGCCTACCGGCACCAATTGCAGTTCTGTAAAGATAACCTATGTAGCTTCTCTGGAATCTTTGTTGCCTTTATAAGCCCTCACTATTTTCTGTTTCCCTTGGAGCATATCTGAGTTGCCATTCAGATCGGTGCCTCTTGAACTGCAGTTCTTAAAACTCTAAATAACTTTTTCTTATTTGCAACCTTCTGTATTTCTTAGGTGGCATTTCTCATCTGGGAATGGTCTCTGGATGGCCATAGCTTGTCTTTATATTCACAGGTCACATCCAGGCTCACAACAGGCCTTGGGCTGGGTAGGAGAGTGGGTATGGACACATCTCCTCAAGGGTGTAAACCATGTGGACATTACAAGGCTCTCCTGTGGTCTGGGTTGATGAGATCTGTGGTGTATACTTGAGCCAAGCTGAGCCAATAAAATTCTCTTTCCTGGCAGTTTCTTACTGGGAAAAAAAAATCCATCTTTTAGATTTCTTCATTAATCTACCATTGCAACCTGGATAAATTTGAATGACCAGAAACATCACTCAGTTTGGCTGATGTTTGGTATTTGGTATATTCTTTACTTTTTCTAGAACAATGCAGCCTGCTTCAAATTTCCAGTCTATATTTTTCTATTTATATAGCTAGAGAAAAAAATTAGCAGATATATACTTAGTAGAAAAATAAAACATATATATATATATGTATATGGACATCTATACCTCTAAATATATTTCATTAGCATAATTTTTATACTCTGTCAAATTGTTTTATTTTAGTAAACTTAAATAGTGCATTAATAATGTTGTAGCCGTAAATAATTTTTTAAGTGCGGAACAAATGAATGAGTGGAAGATATGCAGAAAGTCTCAGTTTACTCTTTATTTTTCAATAAGGAACTCTCTTTAAGGGCATTTAAATAACTCCTGATCCTTTATTATGATGCTTGCAAAATCACTAAGTAATATCTCTATTCATTCAAAAACTAAATGATATAAGCAAAAACATAACTAAATTTTGGGTTTTAATTATACTTTAAAAGACAAACTAATGCATTTCTTTTGAAATGAAAAAAATAACTGAATATGCACTGTTTTATTTTTGCTACTACACAATATTGTGTTCCATATTTGTTAGGGCAGTATCAAACAGAAGATCCAGTATTTTAAGACTTTTTTTTTTAATGAAACTGGCTCATTAAGTATAAAAAGTCTTATGTAAATCTGTGCAAGCAGTAGCCTAAGATAATTAAAATTGTCATAGTTTGAGTTTGCTAAATATGTATACATATAGTTATAAATATTTATATATGCATATATACATTTCTGTAGCCTTTCTTGAAGTAATCATCTGTGTTATAGCGTCAAAAGGAATATTTTTACCCAAGGCCAAATGTTCTAAAAACTTATTACTGGCTTTCTATAATAGTGTGTGTGTGTGTGTGTGTATATATATATATATATAAAATATTACTATTGATACACATTAAAGTAATAATACATATTACATAGATTACATGTAATAAATATATTATTTTAATGTGTATCAATAGTAATGTGTATAATAATTTTCTAGAATAATATACTTATTGTTCTGTATACTTATTCCCCATCTTCCTTTGTGTATCTGTGTCTTTCTAAGTGTTGTATATGTAAGTCTTCCTATACTTCCAAACTCCACAGTCTTAAAATTAAGTTACTTCTCTTCATGCTTGTCTATCAGTATGCTTAAGGCCTGTAACTAAAGACCTGTGACTTACTTGGAAGTAATTAGCTAATTCTTTATACTTTTCTCATGGATTTTGATATATTTAAAATCTATATTATTATTGGACTCAATTTGACACTTTATCATTCCTAGTAAATAATTTATTTTGCAAATAGCATTTATGAAAATAAGAGTTTTCTCTTTTGACACATGTAGGCATGTGTACTTTCTCCTATCATTTGTTACTTTTTAATAAAATTTCTATGTATTTTCATAGTTTTTAGATTTAACTAGCAATTCCATGATTTTTTTTGTTTTCACTGATGTTCATGTTTGTCTTGATTATTTTATTTTTATTACTTTTTTGAGGTTTGATTTATTTCTATTCCCTTGAATTGGTCAAATTTAGCCCACTTGTTACTTTTTTATCATGAAACTATCTAGACCCTATACTTGCCTCTAAATACAGTTCTGACCACATGCCATAAACCACTATTCTCATGTCATTATTTTCTGAATCATCTGTAATGATAGATTTGTTTTCTGTAAAAACATATTTTTAAAACTTTTGAAATTGACTTGATGTTTTAAAACATTCTAATTGTTAATTAATAATTAAATCAGAAACCATGACTTACATAGTTTTGTATTTTGGAATATACATATGTTTCCTTTGTGAGCAATCGTTTGATGAATTTTTAAGTGTTTTATGGATACTTGAAAAACATAGCATACTATACATTTGTAGACTGAAATTTTTGATATTTGCAGTTTATGTAAACCTTCTGTTCATGTTGTCATTATTTTGATCTATCTTCCCTGTAAAAGAATGAGATTATGAAATTCTCCAGAAAAATTGTGATTCTATTTATTCTTTCAAGACATACTTCCTGAGTGCTCTCAGTCACACTTCTGGTTCTAAGGACAAAGTAGTGAGCGAGACTACTTCTACAGAGACAACTATCTAGTATAACAGTAGACAGAGACATGAACCTGCCAGACGCCTTCTGGTTAGAGTTGGCCAAAGGGGAGGCAGTGAGGGGACAGAAGAGACATTAGAGGGCAAGGGGAGGAGAGAAGCCAGACTATTTCTCGTCTTCTCTTTTTTTCGGTGGCCACTCAGGCAGTGGCTGCTCTTTCTCCATGTCTCTAGCCAACAGGTAACGGCTCCTTCATAGTCTGACTGGATCACAAGTGCCATGAAGGTTCTAGCTTTTCTGACAGAAGGCCTGAGCTCTGTTGTTCCATCAATACTGCTTTCTCTAACTTCAGGGTGATGGTGCATCCCTGTGATTACAGATCTTGAGGTTGTTTCCCCTTTTTTGAGTGTACTTTTCAGCTTGTCTAACACCTTTAAAATTAATTCTCTATATTAAACACTCAAGATTCTAACTGAATATTTGGAATAGGAGATGAATGTATTGCCGGTTTCTTTAACTTTATGTTATGGACCTTCAAAAAGCATGGCAAAATCTACTACACTGTGACCAAGAAAATAATTTGAATGAAAGATGCGAAGAGTGTCTGAGAAAGGGTAGTGGTATTCAGTATCAATAATATTATGACAGTCTCTTCAAAAATCCACATTAATTACCAACTCAGGTAAAACTCTAGGAGATAGAACACATCTTAAAATACTAGCTCCTAGGAATTATATTTTCCTTTGTTCATTTGGAATCTGACCTGATGTTGGAGGTTATAATTTTTCATTAATTTTTTATGCACAAAAGAAGGCAATAAAAAATTTGTAGTTGGTTGCATTAGTATCACTGTCCTATCATCCACCCATTAAATGTAAATATTGACAATTCTTAAGAATGTTATATTTGAAAAATAATATGCTGATATGAAATAAGAAGCAATAATTCTTATAGATGGCAAATTGGTAGACAGATGGTCACAAGGCCAATTTTTTGTTGTTGTTGTTCTATTAATTTAGTGCATGGCAGTGCCTGCTCTAAATATATCAACACTCTAATAAGACATACAAATATGAAATAAAAATTTTACCACATATCATAAATCTTCCTTACCAATAAATAAGTTTCCAGCAAGACTTACGGAAGGTGTGGAAAACACCCAGAAGACATTCCACTAATAAGAGGAAAGTTGGTTACAAAAAAAGTTCTATTTTTCTGTTTGCTATGAAGGATTAATTAAATACACAATTTGGCTCAATTCTGCTAATTCAGTTTCTAGTGATCTTCTGAAAGATTTCTGTTATAGAATTAATGTTTAAGAGACCTAGATATTTTCTAAGATTAAGGTTACAGGTTTTCAGCTTTCCACTTAAATCTTGTTTCAGTATTTTTCATTCATAGTAGTAGCAGGGTTGACTGCACATTACTTGAGTGGAAGCTGCTTCTACTGAGATAGTGAATTCCACTATGTTCAATAATACATTTGCATGCCCTGGAGTATGTATTTCCATTTCCCCATCTTCTCGTATCATCGGATCTTTCCCCTCTAGTTGTTATTAGGAAATAATGCTAATAATAAATGTGAAAACACATTTCCCAGTTCTCTAAGAATTTCTATATTCCAAAATTTCGAAGTGTTAACATTTTCTTGTTGTGCTACTTCATTTTAATTAATGATTCTCTTTGAAGTCCCCTAAAAAGATGATTTTGCTGCTCAGGTTTTACATAAATGTTTTTTGTGTAAACACTTAGTAAAACTTTTATGTTCTATGTAAAGGATACTGATTTGATCCGTACATTTGTTTATATATTGTCTCAATGACCTTCTGAATGGTAGGTTCGACTTGAATTTTCCAAGATAACTAAACCTCTCTCCTCATTTAATGCTATCTCTAAAGGTCTTCTGAACACATTATCCAAAACTATTTTGATGTGACCTAATTAGGAAAGGATGAACATAGTACTTTTTAACTAATACATTCAATTACCGATTACTTCCCAAAGTTCATTATTTTTTCTCTTTTTAGTTGTGATCTCTTTAGAAGTCAGTGTGATATAGTAGAAATCACAAGTCTTACTGGGAGTCAGTGATAGGAAGCTAGCTGTACTAAGATTTTTCTTCATATTCAGACTGGGAATCTTCAAAGGTTAGGATTGTAGATCAATAGATGAAGATAAGAAGAAAGAAGAAAAAAGATAGCTAGAAAAGGTATTTATTGGATACTAATTAAGTGTAAGACAGATTATGTGATTTACCCATAGTCACAATTAACAATTGGTATTTCTGGGAATTAAACTAAAAGCTTCGATATCTAAGGGCTTTTTCTTCTCTACCATTTTATAGTAACATAGGCATGAGTTTTTAATCAAGAGCTTGTCTGTAAACATGTTTTTTTCATATAATAGTTCCCTGTGTTCAGAATAATAGATGATCAGAATGTGTTTGCCAAATTGAATGATAATATGCACTTATATTAAGAACAAATTTAAAAATCTGATAATTAAGATCTTTCTCTTAGTGAAATATGGAGTATTGGATATGAAAGTGTATCAAGTAACACACTAGAATTTCAAGGTTTGGTGGAACAGTCTGATTCTCTCATTTTACAGTCCTGAGACTGTAAATACAGATATTATGCTTATTGGGAAACCAATTTTGTAGTAAAAATTATAGACCAAGATTTCCTGGTGTTTGATGTTATGATTGAGACTGTAATACGTCTATTTTAATAAAAATCTGCTGATACCACTATAGGGTAAAATGTGACAGCCATTATTTTATAGTGTAATGTCTTCTAACTCAATGGTAATATATGAATTTGTATTACTTTTTTGTAAGCGTCTGTTTAAATATTTTATTAGTCTTGAATCAATTATCCAAGGATCAGCTCCCAACTCATGATAAAGAAATAAAAGCCATCAACTGAATAGAATAATATCTTTTCTGGAATCAAAACAGTGCTTAAGCCATACTCATATAAGATGTTAACTTTAGAGGAAACGGAATAAGGAGTATTTGGAAGCTTTCTGTACCATCATTTCAACTTTTCTGTGAATCTTAAATTATTCCAAAATAAAAGTTTTATTAAAGAAAAATGGTGCTAAAAATATAACACCATGATCTTAAATAAATATTATGGTGCATTTCTATTCTTGGATATTTACAGACTACCTATAGAGCACAGCAGCGTACCAGTGACTACAAATATCTAGATTTTTTTTGTTTTCTAGTAACATAACACAAAATTAACAACCTAATTAATACAAAAGTGGATCAAGAATCTAATAACTGATCCCTCTAACTTGATTTTTCTAATTTTAATAAATAATTCACGAGGCATCCAAAAGAATCTTACTAAAGTATAAAATTATAGATCATTTATAATCTTCCTCCTGCCTACTTCTCCAGTAATCTACTCTCTCTACCTTCCACTTAAACATTCTTCTCTGTGTCAGTGAATAATTTCACTTCTCCCGAGCACTCCATGCTCTCTCTCGGCTCTAGGATGTTTGTTGATAATCTCTCAGTCCTCCACTTGCAATGCTGCGATGCTTTTCTCCCTGCACTGTCTAGCCTGTTGACTGCCTTATATCCATCTTCATTTTCCTTTGGCTGTTTTCTGTAAGTTATTTAGGCCTGAGTTTCCATGTCACATTTTCTAATCAACCTTAACCCCTTTCGAACGAATTCAGAATGAGATTAGATGCTCTCTTCAGTCTCTTTCAAGCATGTATTATCATATGATTAAAGTAAATGTTGATTGTATGTATTTGACTTCCTCACTAGACTGGAAGCTTTACGTAGAAGAGGTCTGTATTCCCATTGGGTAGCAAATTGTCTGCTATGTAGTAGGCCTTATTCACATTTGATAAATAAATACATGAATGGAAAATTACAGTTCATGCAGTGGATTGTGATCATATGGGAAAACTTTGAAAGAAGTTTGCACTGTACTGAATTAAGGTTTAGAGAGAATACAGTATCTTCTGCATCTGGGATGTCCTCATTAAAGGCTCTGAAACAAGTAATGGTCAATTAGTATTTAGCAAGTTAAGAAAAAGGTACAAAGCAATAAAAGAAAGTGAGTTTGAGGTATAATTGAAGGGGTAGAATATACATTTGATAAAATAATACATTTTTGATTTGGAAGACTAGAAACTATAAATCTGATTCAGAAATCTTCAGTGACTTTTTAAAGACATGTGAGAAGTTAGTGGCAGAATAAAACAAAAATGTTGATTCTTGATTCTCTTGATTTTCTTGATTCTTAATTCACTGCTTATTTCGACTATAATGAGTTGATACAGGTACATTTTATGGCTCATCTTCTGAATATTTTGAGGCAGGAAAGCACATTAAAGTGACTTGACCAGACGAGTACAAATTAGGTTAAATTGGGACTTAATTTTTTCAAGGTTACCTGCTTTGTATTATAAAATGGTTTTCATCCTCACAAAACGTAGAAGGGATGATAAAACCTCAAGTTCCTTGCAAAGTGTGAGGTATGATAGTTCCAGTTCATTCCAAATTTAATGTTTAAATCAGAGCTTTAGAGACGTTTACCAAAATAGACTTTTATCTATGATTTCTGATTCCAAGTCAGCTGAAAAGATTAGGATGCCTCTAGACTCTTAATATCTGTAATTAGCCATCTAGAAATCAGGGAAAAAAGAATCAGTCCACTCCTGATGAAGGTGAGCACTGATGAGCTTTTGGAATAGGCCAGATTTCCTTTCACACCTTCTCTTTGGGTTACTTTCCCGATTCCTGGTAACTTTCTCTCCTTACCTGTCTTCTGTGCTCCTATAACACACTAAACACCAGACCCCTCCACACTGGAAACCCCACTCTGCTATCTGCTCTTCCCTTATATTTACCCCTTTACACTGTTTTTCCATATCCAAAGTTACTTTTCTTTACTTTATGTAACCATCATATTTCCCATATCTTCACTGTTACACTCTTTGATAGCTATTAATAAGAAATGAGGGAAGGACTCAACACAGGTTTTAATGATTTACTATATCCTAATGTAATCCTCCACAGTACCTCCTGTCCCAGAAAGTCATATTTTAAATAGAGGATGCATGTAACTTACACTTACAGGAATCTAACTAACTAAGCTTCAGAATATGATACACAGATTATGACAGAGAAGACATTTGGGTTCCAGGACAACCATATGCATAGGCTTACCTTGCATGGGATTTGCCTACAGGGTGATTGCTCCTAAGGTGGTAGTTTAGATCCAGGGCACGGAATGGGGTTTATATTAAAATCATGAAGAAGGTTCTAGTAAACAGAGTTTTGAGATTTATCTTTCTCACTATCCCAAGATTAAGAGTGCTCCTCTCTTTGCTGAAAATCACTTTTAAAATCTGGTCCTTCATATTTTTTTTTTCTCCATCTGCTTCAAAAATCACAGGTTCTCTAACTGACAGAACCGATTATTAAGCAGATACCTTTGGCACAGTGGCATAGTGCGCTCTGATGTATGTGCGTGTTCATGGATGCACAGGGGTATTATACTAAAGGGGGGTGGGAGGTGGTGTGACCATTTGTGTTTATTAGTTATTTATGATCAACATTGGTAAGGAAATCCCTGAAACTTGAGAGTTTGTCATGAGAGGGTCTGGACCCTTGGGAGTATCCTATAGTTTGATTTCCTTGTAACAAAATTATTTGACACATTCAGTAGCAGACCTCTCATGGATGCCCTCTAAGGCAAACCTCTTGAACTTAACTGTGCTCTACACTTAAAATTGTTAAAAAATAACAACCACCCCCCCCCAAAAAAAAAACAAAAAACACTCTGGTGAATTATCTAAATAATTACTACAAAACCAGTTGTTAAACTCTAAGTCTGCCTAATTCTTTGGGGAGATTTACAGTAATTTCTATATACTTAATGATGTTTTTAGTTACAAATTTTAGACTATCAATATTTGACCTTTATATTATCTCGTACCTTTATTTTGAAATCTAATTTACCAAATAAAAGGATAATTCTTTGCTTAGAAAATAGGATGTTTTAATATTAGAAAGTAATCAATCCCCATTTCCAGTATACATTTCAAAATCTTACTTACTCTTTTAATTTTTTTCCTCCATCGCTCTTTCCACCTTACTAACATTTCTTGCTTTTTAAAATATTATGGGAACATGTCTGTCACTTTTACCTGGACAAGAGGAAAAAGCTGATACATAGACATGGCAGTTGTTGTGGGAGTTTTAGCTGAAACTCTACGCCTTTACAAACCACACTGAGTATGAAGAATGCTCCAAGATGTATGTGATTATTCTAGATTTAATCCAGTGTGAGGTTAGTGTAACAGACTACATTTAAATAGATCGGTGTTCAGTACCTGATCTGGTTTGATAGGCCCATTCTGTTTTTTGAAGTGCTATGTCATTACCTCAAGAAATATTTTAGATATGTTATTTTAAGTACTTATTTCCATTCAACTTTTGAAAGGTTAAGGTTTCACGGTAATAATTTGAAATCTTTCATCTCCTGACTTTAATTTGTTACACTGCTGAAAATATTGCTAGATCCTGATTGCAACCAAAAGTACAAATAGACTTGATGAAAATATTAGTAGCTTAATGAGTACTCTTCATCAGAAATAAACCATACTATGATACCCTAGAGACTGATACTTCTTTTGCTCTATCTGAAAAGGAAATTGAATGTCAGTAGTTTCTTGAACAGAGTTGCTTTTATTAAAACCTAAAAATACATTAAATTAAGCCTGATTTACATGGACATCTGAAAACAAGTATGCCTTTATTTGAACAAGGGAATAAGCTTTCATATATTTCAACAACTTTGATATGAAGTTTTTTTTGTGATTACATTATTTTATTCAGAAAATGGTGAGAAGTTACCATATAGTTAATCTAACACATACCTACAAAGGATAAAATAATCAAAACTGTAACCTACAGGATGAAGTACCTACTCTATTTTTTTGAAAGAATTGAGACTGCACTGTGTTAAAGTTTGATTTCTGTTGACTTTTGTAGTCATTACAATTACCACTTAAATTTTTCCTGCATTATCAGGATACAGCTAAAATGGGTGAAATTGTGCCTGGCTTAGAATGTGGCATGTGTAAAACACAAGCAAGGATTAGATTTGATATAAGATGTCTAGACAAGTTATTAAATGTATAATATATACAGTAATAATCGCTAAGAAGAAAAATGAAGGAAGAGGAATAAGGAGACCAGACTTAGGTTGTAAGTTTAGACAGGATGACAGTGCATTCCTTGATGAGATGTACTGTTTGAAGAGCCAGCCATGTGATTGTCCAGGGAAAGAACTCCCCAGACAGAGGAAGCACCGTGTGCACAGATCCTGAGAGGAGAATGTGTCTAACTTATTCAGCAAAAGGCAAGGGGTTGATTGTGGCTAAAGCAGTTACATGAAGGAGAGAGTAGTTGTAAATGAGTTCAGAATGATAACATGACCCAGTTGGTGTAGGGACCTGTAGACCTGCACTGGGACTTGGGCTGTTACTGAGTGAAATGAGAAGTGAAGATTTTTAAGCAGAGGGGGTAATATCATCTCATCTAAATTTTAATAAGCAGCTTCTGCTCCTAGCCAACAGGAAATGACAGGGATGTGACTTACCTTTTGGCTTAAAATAACGACAGTCACAAAACTGACAAAATATGTGAAACACCGATTTTCAAGACACTGGATGTCAGATGACAAAGGACAGTGTTCCTTGATGGTCACAAAACAGATGAGGGAAGGCTTTGGTTGCCCCAGCTGTTACACAGACAGGATTCCCTCAGGCAGACTTCAGTTGTCTCCCTGGGTCAAAGGAAGAGAGAGCTGGGAGTCCTGGGAGGTGACTGGGAGGAACAGAGGTAAATAGGAAAGAAGATTTCTTATCACAAACAAAACAAGCTCTAAAACATTGGACAAACATCTTTCAAGTACTAGAAAAAATGAGCAGCCAACTAACCACTAACAGAAAATGGAATCATTAAAAAGTGCTTAATCCAAAAGAAGGCAAAAAAGAGAAACAATGGGAACAAAAGATCAATGGGACAAATAGGACACAGTAGCAAGAAATCTGGTAGATGTAAACCCAACAATACCAGTAATCACATGAAACATAAATATTCAAAATACTTAGTCAAAATAGGCCAACATTGACAGATTGGATAAGAAAGCAAGTACATGCTTCTTCCAAGAAACTCACTTAAAATATAAAGGCTCAGATATGTTAAAAGTTAAAGAATGATTATCCCAAAAAGCTGGAATGGTGTTATTAACATTAGAAAAAAATATTATGAAGAATATTACCAGCAGTTAAGAGGGTGATTTCTCAATGTACAAAGGGGTCATTGTATTAAGAGAACATAATAATCCTAAACACTTAAACAACTAATAATAGTGCTTCTAAATACATGGAAGCAAAACCTGAATTAATCATAAGCAGAAATAGGCAAATCCGCAAATGTAGCTGAAGACTTCAAACCCATTTCTCAAAAATCGATGCTAAAGTAGTCAGAACATCAGTAAATGCTTGATCAACATATCAACCAACTCAACCTACTGAATACTGATAGAACATTGTACCAAATCACAGCAGAATATGTATTCTGTTTGAATGCACTGGGAACATTTCTCAAGGTTTACCATTCTCTGCACTGTAAAATAAGTTTCAACAAATTTAAAAGTATTCAAGTTAAAGTGTTTGCATTGAAAGTTAAGGTTATATTAGAAATCATAAACCAATCTGTAAAAAATGTCCAAATATATGAAATCCAAATTAGACACTTGTAAATAACCCAGAAATGAAAGGGAAAAAATCAAAAGAGAAGTTAGTATTTTGAGCTGAACAAGCATAAAATATATTGTTATCCTGCTGGTTTTAGGAAGATAATGACTGACTTGTAAAGCAAGGGAAACTAGCTGAACCCAGCCTAGAATGATTGATTGCCAGAAAAATGAGTGAGCCAGAACAAGATCAGCAGACCCACATAGCTAACCCCAGCTAACCCTCGGCCATCTCCCATGCGAAAGCCGTTAACAGTTATGTCACTGAGATTTTATTGATGAAGAAGACGTGTGGTCATTCTCTATCTCCTGAAACAGTGTAGAACAGAGAAATGGAATGGTGAAATCTGTTGCTAAAAAACTAGTGAGGTTCATTCACATTTAGAGCTCTGAGGACAAGATCATGGCAAAAGACAGGAGGTACAGTACATTCGTGGGAGCACAGCACTGGTCTTCTTAAGATGCTCATCTTAGCAACCAAGATAAATGCTGTAGAATCCACAGGCTTAACATTGATTTTTAGCTGGAACATGTTTAATAAAGTGCATACATTTAATTCATGGAGAGCTTGAGAATGCCAACCTGGAGGAAGTGTAGAAGCTATGTGTGCATGTACAGAACAGCAAGTGGTGAGTAATCTGAGATCAGTAAAGTTTTACAACGTAGACAATAAAAATAAAGTCCTTTTATTTCAATTAAAATTGGGCTCATACAAAATTATAGTCTGAAATCTGTCACTGTTTTTATCCTGAAAGTCATGGCCTCCCAAATCTTTTCACCTGTGGGAGAATTTTCTGATAAACTGCTTCCTATTTCCAGATTTACCAAATTGGAACCCAACCTTCAAGGTTCATTTTCTTCTCTTTATTCAGAGTCAATATTTTGAAAATAACAATCTTTCACATCAATACAATTTTACAGTTTGCACTTTTATTACCATTTTCATTAGTTTTTCCCAAGTATACTAAATGAGGAGATGAACTGAAATTTTTCTAAAGATTAGGAAATTTATTAGGTTTGCCCAATGTCACACAGCAAGTAAGTGACATAGCTCATATTACAGCTTAGACATTGTGAGTTTAAGTTAGTGTTATTTCTGTCAAATGTTGGTGAGGTGTGATAATCATTTAATGACTTTTTTTTTTTTTTACCGTAATGGATTTCTACTTATTCAGGAGATTGTAACCAGTTATGAGAAGTTACAGGATATTCCAACATCTGTGTTGAGCCAGTGACAGACATGACAGTGGAAGCAGGAATATGTGTGATTAATCCCAGAGATGGTTTCATGGCAAGGCTTGAACTTACTTCCATCCACATTCATATGGCCCCTGCCTAAGTACAGGGAAATCTAGAAAATACGTCGCTGCTATGAATTCAGGGAAAGAAAACAACATGAGTTAATGTCTAGCCAGCCTCTGCCGTGTCACTGAAACACAAGGAGAACTAATTGAGAATAAAAGAAGGAGCTGTGTGAGAGAGAATGTACTTAGTTGTGTAGTATGGGGAGAGGAGGAGGAGGGAGAGAAAGAGAAACAAAGCAATTTAGAATCAAACCCAGATGTAGGCCAATCTCTATTGTTTCTTCAATGAGGAAGACTTGGAACTGATCTGAGAACTCAATGTGTGTAGGCACGTGTGTGTGTATGAGAATGCACATGAAAAATTTTCATTATGGACAGTAATTTTAGTATTCTAAATGTTTTTATACAGTTCAGGATTAAAAAATAATTTCCTATAGAAATTATTAGAACTAAAATAAGAATTCCCTACATGATTATTGAAGTCAATATTCTGAAGCCCAGAATGGCAGCGATCAGGCATTGTTGAAAATCATTCACTTCTCTCTGGATGTATGCTATACCCTTCTGCAGCTGCTGATTCTGTCTGTGCTACAGTTTCCCCAGCTGTACAGTGGAGATACCAATATTACCAAACTCACTGTGAGAGTTATGAGTTAATACATGTAACTCATATATAAACACTACATTTTCCTAATGTTGGCCATGGATTGATTTCCTAGAATTGAAAATCTACATCCTTCCAATGACTGGATCATTTTGACCACTTGGGCATCAAAACTCAACAACTCAACTAGAATCCTTACATATTTGTGTATCTATGAGCACACTCTTCACTAGACTGTAAAATTTTTCTTTAGCACTTTTTCTAAGTCCCTGTGTTTTGCTTTGTTTTCTGTTCAGAATGGCAGCTGGACCAAAAATGAAACAATGTAAGTTATGCCAGCTTGAAATGGTTATTAGTGAAAGACCAGCACTTTTGAAATGGCACCGGCTGTTTTGAATTCCCTTCGTTGATGAATACTGGAAAGCAAAGATCATTTCAACATTACATTCATTGCATTTCTTTTTTTTTTCCCTTTGATGGATCAGCAATGAAATTATGATAATAAAGTAGCTGGATTCCATCATTACAGAGATTACTTGAATTAGTGAAGTCCTAAATAAGTAAAACCTTTTAGAACATTTGCAAAGGTATGTATATGGTAATCTTGTATTTATATCAGGGTCACTGAATTTATTAAAGACACTTTTGCTTTTATAAGAATTTTATAGAAGTGTTAAAGCAACTTTTAAGTATATTGACAATAGCATTATTCTGACTGTTTCAAGAGCCTCATTTCCTAAAGATTTATGTACCCTTTCCTCACCCTCATATAGGAAAAAAGCAAGGAATTTGTATGCTGAGACTTCGAAATGTGTTGAACAATTTGAAAAAGTATTGATACAGTCAGCAAGCAGGGCTGTCTGGTGCTTCTCATGTTGGGCTTATAATAAAATTGGGTACCAAACTGCAAGTAATCAAAAGAAAGAGAGTTGACTGTTCTTTACACTTTAACAGGCAGAGTGACAAACTATTCAAAAGTTGAAGGGAGCTTTTCTTCCACTAAATCTACACAGAAGTCACAGGAGTTAGTTACTCAAAAAACTCTACATCGGATAGGGTGATCAAAGAAGATGGACGAGGTTTTGGGAAGCTTTATGTTGTAGACGTTTCTTGCTGTTAAACTTTGACTCTCCTCAGGGGAAAAAAATTATTTGAGAGTGAATCTTTTAAGTTGATTGATTTTGAATTGAAAGCATGCCAATTTCCATCTGAGACTGGTTCTTCCAGTAGATAAGGCACATTCAAAAATGCTACATTGTATCACTGCCTGTCTTTTGTTGTTCTCTGCTTATCTCTTCAGAGAGTTACTGCTTATTACTAGGACTTTTACTTCTATTTTGAAATTTTGTTGTCTAGAGCCATAGTGTACTGCTGCTTGAACTTTAATATCTACAAAACATCTGGGGATCTTGTTAAAATGCAGATTCTGGTTGTATAGGTCTGTGTTGGGGCCTGAATTTATCACTTAGAACAAAGTCCCATGGGGTGCCAGTGCTGCTGCTCCCTGGGCCGCACAGTGAGTCGCAACGCCCTAGGCTCTAGTTTGTCTTAAGCTTTCCTGCTCTCTCGCTCAGATTCATGATTCCTGCCGTATGATCCCGTGGGCCTCTGCCTGATGGCCCATAATCATGGCACACAGCTATCTCCTCTCTTTCTGTTCTGACTCATGGGGCCTAATATTGTCACTAGATCCAATCTACTCATAAGTCTCTTTTCCTAGTTCTTCCATTCTGTGCCCATTTATAGTGCAGGACCAAGAATGGAAAACAAGTCAATAGGAAATATGTAAAGGTATTAAAAACTTTATCAAGCAGTGTGTGACATAGGCGTGCACACACACACATATACCTCTCTCCGTTTTCTATGTCTCGTATCCCTCCCTCCCTTCCTGGAAAGTACAGTAGAAGTTGCACACTGTTCTTTTGGCCCAGGTGGCTTGCTTTTCCTCTGAAGTTATGTAATACCTCTTGTTGATACAAGTTATCTGAAAGTAGTATAATGCAGTTTTTATTATCATTTTCTTTATATATGTTTACATACTGTCTCACTAAGTGGATTTGAAAATTGTGAGAAAAAGAGATTATGTTTACATCTTATATCAGACTATGCTTAAAATTCTTCAGTCCCTCTCTACTGCTTGAATGCCAAGTCCCAAATGCCTTTGTGTGGAAGACAAAGTCCTTAGTAACCTGACCCCAAACTACCACCCATTATTAACTTTCCACATTTCAGCTTTCCTCACCAGTCAAAATGAGCACCAACTCTACTCAATTAGTGATTTTTTTCTTAAAAATACTATGATTTTTCTTGTCTCTTAATTTTCAGTATGCTGTTCCCTGTGCCTAGAATGTCTGTCCCTTTCTTTCCTGGTGAACTTGTATCCAAAACACATAGACTCTCTTTTTCCAGATAAAAGTATCGTGCCTTTCTTTGGCTTCTACCTCATCTGGGAACAGCCACGTATCGTCTTAAACTCTGGTTATGCTTCCTGTCTGACTTCCTCATCAAATTGTGAACTTTGAGATAGAGAAACTGCGTATAATCTGTCTTTGAAGCTGTAGAACCTATTTTACTACCATATAAAAAGGATACAGACTAAATAGTTCTGAATTTTTAAAAATGAATTAATGATGTTCTTCCAAAGTCTAGAAAAATGTCCTGTTCAATGTCTTAATCACAATAAGGTGACAGAAGAAAGCATAAGATATGATAGAAAGGTATCAAATCTTCCCTGAAGATGTAAAGTTGAATCCAATTCAACCCCTTTAACAAATAATCTTACTCAGTAGACTTGATTCTTCCTATGATAAAAAATGAGATTGTATGAATATCACTATTTTTAGTAAGTTCAGTAATTATGTGTATTCTTTCTGTAGGATGCTAACAGAGGAACACTAGACAGATAGAAATGTATTTTTTAATTAGAGGTTTTCTAATTTTCTTCTGGTAACAAGGCTTTCTTTCCCCAAAATAAAACCCTCCTCAAGACCCCAGTCTTTTAGGAAGATAGTAATGAGATTATTCTGGAGACCAACGGGAGAGGAATATCATTCTATATATACATTCTGTATATACACATTTATATAGAAACATACATACACACTCTGGTGTTCTCTGAGGTGCTTCTGCTAAACTATGGGGAACATACATGAAAAATCATTATTTTAGGTTATAGAGAATAAAACACAAAACAAATCATCTGTGGGAAAACAGCTGATACAATAAATGCTACAGTTGGAACCAGAAAATACATATTTATAATTAATGCAGTGTAGTTGTAGGGCTTTTACAATTCATCTGAGCTTTTTGGTTTCACTTTTTTAATCTTTCAGATGGAGGCAGTGATGCCCACCTACACAGTTCTGTGAATTCTAAGTGAGGGAATAGTGTAATTTGTAAATTCTAGAAACTTACACTAATATGAGATACTATTTTATTGATATTAGGACTTAGTATGGTTTTCAGTTAATTTTTTTGTAATTTTGTTTTCTGAATATTAGAGGACTGTGATGAGAGAACGTAGTGGAAGTTGTACCTATTGGCTATCAATAGCAATGCCCATGTTCTTTCAGTTCAGTAAGAAAATAGAAGACAGATGCATAGTAAATCATGACCCCATAACCTGCATTTGCCTAGATGAAATAAATGATTTTACCATTAGGTTAGAAATAATCCTAACTCACAGATTTTAGGAGGATTAAATGATTCTACCTTAGTGACATGGCATTTATGCCCTGCTGAAAAACGTCCACAGTTCTCAAGCTAGTTGTCATTTGTATGAGAATACTGACTTAAAACCATTTGTGTCTTTGAAAACTTCCATGTCTTCAAAGATAAATTCTTATGCTTTTAAAATTTAGTATGAGTCTTCCCCTACTAAGTTGGCCTGAGTTTACCATTATAAACCGGAAATAGAAATGAAGTATTGCACTTGTGGTCTTTTGTTTAACTTGATGTTATTTAAAAAAAAGAAAGAAAGGGGGGAAAAGTGAAGATTATAGGTGAATATAGATACTGAAAGCTAAAAAATCAATCTATAATACTATAAAATGATATGAAAATCTAGATGAGTTGCTTACTAATAAATATAAAGAAATACAATAAAGAAGTCTAAAGTAAATCTATGATTTTTACCATGCCTTGGTGAGTACTGTACCCTGGGATACAATTTATTTTATATTTTTAGAACACAGACATGTAATACAAAAAGACTTTCAAGGGGAACAGGTAATGGCTGCAGTATTCTCACTTTAATTTCCTAAAAAGGCAAGAAACAAACAAACTTGCTACAGTGATCTGATTGAGAAATCCCGTGGTCAGCAGTAGTTGTGACTGGAGCCATTCATTTTCAGTAGAAAGTAGTGGTCTGAGCAGGAAGAATACTTAAACAGTAAGAACATGCTCCGAATCATTTTCAGACACAGACTTCAGCTGAGAACTACCAGGCAACAAACTCTTGTAAAATACTTTACGTAAAAAAATCTCAAGGGCCTGATGTAGAAAAATAGATCTTTGCTTCTTCCTTCTCCTTAGATGTAGGATCAGTGACCTATGTGAGTGAAGCATACTGCTAAAAAGTTCATAAAGTATTGGCCATTGAGTAAGCAGTACCACACATTGCCAAGGAAAGAGACGTATGATGTCTTACCCAAATTTTATAGAATGTCTTTCATGATAAACTAGGTCATAATGGGCTCATTTCATAGAGGAAAAACTCAGATTCAGAAAAGTAAGTTAATTAATTTAACAAGCTATTAAACTTTGCCCTAGGAAATAGGTACACATAGTTGAAGCTGCAAAATGAAATTTGTCCTCAAGGAGACTACAGTCTAGTTGAGAAAACAGACAAAAAAAAAAAAAAAACTATTATGGAATACATTCATAGTTGCCCAGAAAATCATATGGGCAGAATGCTAAGAGCATATAGAAATGAGACAAGTAAATCTGAGTAGCTGGACTAGGAAGTATTCACCAGAGTAGGGTTACTTCTGACATGATTTTTGAAATATAAATAAGAGTTTGCTGGAGAAAGAAGAGGCAAAATCAACTGTAGCATGGAGATATGAGATGTCTTTATAGAACTACAAGTTGGAAAGCTTGGGTAGAACAAAGAAAATTAGGTTACAGAGAACAGTAGAGGTCTGGAGAGCGTTCTTCGTGAACCTTTCACATTTCTTCATGTCTAAGCATTAACAGTTTGCTCAGGTTTATTTACATTCTTGGATATTAAAGATAGAGAACGCCTCCCTTCCCAGAGACGTTACCATGTAGTAAAGGTAAAGGTGTCTCCCTACCCTCTTTGGAGATTTGATTACATTTCTAGCTAATAAAGACAGTATTTCTCTCCAGAGTAGGGAATGGTCAGATTTCCCTTGCAGCCTCTTCATATGAATTAGGAGTTTCTGGAGTCAGAGCTCCTCATTTGTAAGACAGACACATAATGGGTGCAACATCCACTAAGACTCACCTCCACATCACCGCAATAGGACTTGAGGGGAAAGGAGAATTGAATTGAGTTAAGAAATCATGCTGCATTCAGATCCATGACTGATAAATGGCCTAAATTAATTTGAGCTCATTGTCTTCTTCGCAGCCTAACCTATGGGAGTGTTGTAGTGAGTCAAACAAGCAGTCACTATCAGGCAAGAGAGAAGGTTAGAAATGCTTAAAAAAAAAAAAAAATACATGTTAAATCAACAGCAGCATGCCTCTTAAACAAAAGCCAAATCTACCCACAAATGTATAGTTAGGTAAAACGATGAATTTAAAGACAGGGTTTCATTTGTTTCAAAAGGATTTCAGAAAAAAAAAAAAGTAGAATTTTACATCATTTTATGTTTAAGTAACCTATAAACCTGTATTTGCTTGGAAAAGAGCTAATATTCTCAGATCCTTATTAAATAAACTTAAATTTTACAATAACAGTACTTTACAATCAAGTTGAGCAGGGAGTTTGGGACCTTTTAAAAATAGGCTCCCTGGAGTTAGAAGAAGAAGCAGCTATTGCTCTGCTTTTATTTACCAATAAACTGATTAGACAGTTTGGAAATTTTACTACATAATGTTCCTGTTTTGAAAGTTGATGTTGAATTCCTTGAATTGCTTTAAATTATATTCAAGAAAGAGTATCAATTTTTCATGTGAAACACATAAAATACATTAACAACCTCACTTTGGTGAATAAGAGTTGTAATATGAGATTATGATTGTCAGACTTAAGTTCTAAGGTCACTGATTTTTACGACAAGCAGAATGTTGTAGAAACTCTGTGTCCAATTTATATTTTAAAAATATAATGGAGACACATAGCTTTGTTGACATGTTTGATTTTATCACATAATTTTGAAGGTGTATTGGCTACTTACTATGCTATTTGTACAATCTTGGTGCAATCATTACTTAATCTTCAAATATTCTTTGGATGTTTTGATAACAGAATAATACAGAAACTTTGCATTTAGGAGTTCATCCAAAATATGGGACATCCTCATTTAGCTTAGAGTTCTTACCTGCAGTAGTCATTCTGGGGAAAAATACTCAGTGGAGGTGATGTGTTCTCTATTTCAAGGAGTAAATGTATTAAGCATATGGTAGATATACCCAAATTCAAAGAGAACCTCCTAGGTTTTTCCATACAACATATTTTATAAGTTTATGATCTAAATCAGTAGGATTTCTTCCTTTCTAATAAAATACTTTGTATCCTAAATGAGCATGAGCTCTAAGAATTACCACGTATCTGGATATTTGATCTTTCTAAATCCAGATGTATAGTACCTCTTTTATGTAGAGGTCGGATTCCCATTATTCTCATCCTAAATCTCAAACCAAATATAAATAAATTTATAACCACCACAAAACCACCACTAGTAAAGTTTATATTCCTTTGGTATAGTTGTTAAGAGTTAAAGGAGATGTCAGATGATTATCATGACTCTTTTTCTGTTGCTGGTAAGGAAGCTAGAACTACTCGAAAAAGGTAGCCATTTGAAAAAGGGTCACCAGTTCATTGATAACTGAGGTAATAACAGAATGTAGGCCTCCCAGAGGTCAGCTCACTGCTTCTTCATCCAGGAGCACAGGCATGATCACCTCCTATTTTCTCAGATACTTCAAATCAGATGACTCCTGCTGAAATTTCTCCTTGAACATGGAGGATCTGCCTGATTCCACTGGCCATGATACAAAGGCCATAGACGAAGGATTGGCAACATCTTTTCCTTCGAATCTCTCTCTGTGTCCTGTAAGGTCCATGAGGAGAGCAACTCAAAGAATAGTAACCAGAGTAGGTAGGAAGACAATGTTATTGTTAGCTTTACTGGAGAAGGATGCCCTGAGGTAGGGCTCTCCTGCAGGTCAGATTAGAGGACCTAAATCCTTAGTCCTAAGTGGAACCTGCCCCTGAACCTGAAGCAAAATCTTGGGGATGCTATGTTTACCAGAACCTGAAAACAAAAAGAGACTCCTGTGAGCCTGTGGAGGGATGGGACATTGTGAGAGGACGGGCAGGGAAAGAAGAAGAAAACACAAAGTAGTTACTAGTTCTTGTGCATTTCACTAGATGATAATCATAGTTCTAAGTGTTTCATTGATATAGTCTCATTTAATAATTACAGTAACTCATTAAGGTAAGTGCTATTATTCTGTGTTTTACAAATGATAAGATTGAGGTAGGATAAAGTATTCTGTCAGAGGTCACACGGCTGAGAAGGTTAAGATCACAGAGCCATGTTTCTAACCATTACATTCAGTTGCCTGTCCAAGTACATGAATGTGTGTGTATGTATATAGATATAATGTATACACGTATCTGTATACATACAAAAGAGAAGAACATAGTTGGAAACAAATTGGATAATTAGCTTGCTTCCAAGGTACAGCCTAAGAAGTTTATTTATCTAGCTACATGGAGAAGAGAAAAAGATCATATTTTAAATATTGATTGTCCATGGATGCTTGTAAACATGATCCAATCAATGTCTTGAACTCTGATCAATTATCTCATATGCCCTCCTCTTAGAAAGAGAAGCCAGCAGAAGGGTATATAAAGAAATGGCCTGGGGAAGTAAGGATGACATTGTATAGTAGAAAGAAAATTTATTTTCTGAGGAATGCAGATGTGGGCGTGAATCTAGTCCTGTGACCTTGGGAAATATATTGAGATTTGCTAAACCTCAGTTTACTTACTTATACAAAGTGCTCTTTTAAGAAGTAAGTTCTACTTTCCCCCTCTTTACTGCTCAATGCTCCAGAGTTTTCTCAACTGCCACTTACAGTGTAACCATCACCACTAGCACTGCTTCACCGAAGTTGCTCTTGCGATTTCCTGACTGCATTTGTCAGTTCCTTGCATTTTTCTTTGTTCGACTTTGTGTATACGACTGCTTGCTGCTAAACTCCACATGGCCCTCAGGGACTCAGTTGAAGAGGACTAAAACCAAACTCATCACCTTTGCTCTCTAACATCACTCTCTGTCCTTTGTTGCCTGTTTGAATAACATTATTTTATTCCGGTAACTCAATATAGAATTCTGAGCGTCATTCTACAAGCTTTGCCTTCATAGCTGCATACACTCATCTCATTCTTAGTTCCTTTCTTTTTCCCCCTTTGCATCCACCATCATTTTCCTACTGTATTGATGCGATGGGTTAAATACAGGTCCTCCTGCTGTGATGTCTCCCCTGACTTCTCTGATCCAGCCCTGACACAGCTGCCAGAATGCTGCGTGTAGATGAAGACCATATGTGCCTGAGGGCCTAAAACCCTTCCATCATTTATCAGAACTTTCCAGATACCTGACTTTCTGGGTTAGCACCACACATCAAGATTTCTCAGCCTTGGCACTGTTGACATTTGGGCCAGATCATTCTTTGTTGGGGTGGGGGATGGGGATGAGGCTGTCTCGCACATTGTAGGACATCTGGCAGATCCTCTGACCTTCATCCATTAGATGTCAGTTGCTCCCCTTGCCCATTATAGCAGCCAAAAAATATGTACTGACCTTGTCACATCTTCCCTGGGGACAAAATCTTCACTGGTGGAGAAGCCCTGGTGTATCTGATCTGGCTACTACATTTCCACCTCCCTGCAAAAATACACACCATATTTTTGTACCTTTTATCAACACAAACCTTTCATTCCAGCCATCCTAACTACTTTTACTTTCCTAAGCACGACTGGCTTTTCCATGCCTCTGGGCTTTTCCATGACTCTGCTCATAATGATCTTTTCGCTTACCATGCCTTTTCCTGCATCTAGTTAACTCCTATTTATCAACTTAAAAACTCAATTGAAACAGTGCTTTGTCTTTAGAGGCTTTTCCTCTTAATCTAGATGCATCCTGAAAATACCTTCGTCAAAGCACTTAAACTGCATTATATATTTTTTAAAAACACACCTCATTTGTCTCTACCATACTCTATTCTTGACAATAAGCATCATGTCTTACCTTGTTTGTTTTCCTGGTGCCTTGCCACAGATGGCAACCTCAACAGATGTCTGTCTTGGGAAACGAATACACATCTCATAAGGATAAAGGAAGTCACTATGTAAAGCTCCTTGTTCAGTATCTTGCACATAGTAGTAGTGAGGTCCATGTTAGTTGCTTTCATATGCATTTCCTGTATCTCCTAATAGGATTATTAATGTTAGTTTTTTTAAGTTGTTTTTTAGAATTTTTCACATTTTGAAATATCGGATAAGGTGTTACAGACATACAGCCTACTGTTTAGCCGCACCTGACAACCCAGTGAGGCTGGTCTCTTCACAGTCATCTGCTCAGACTCGCTGCTTTCCAGCTTGCCTTTTACATTCTCTCCGGTACAGCCCTCTGACCTGTCCACCTATCCATTCTTCTGATCTTTAGGGGCCAGCTCAATCCCAGTTCTTCCACACGGGCGTCTCCTCGTGCTCTAGGTCGTGTCACTTTCTTTTTCTGATCATAAGAAAACTTTGGTCTTTAATCACAAAATTTGAAATAAATTTAGTTCATTTCCCTTTTTACCTAAATTAGAGGGAAAATACGGTAAGGAAGATAAAGACCTATTAAAGACAATCAACCTGAAAATACAGGTGACAAAAAAATCGAAACAGCAGACACAGAACTAGGCTGTTTCATAAAACGGTGGATGGTTTGCAATGACTATTTCTCAAGAGATAAATGTTACATAATGTCACTATTGGGGAAATTGCGGAAGATGGATTATGAAAGATTTCCAGCATAATGGTTAAATTACAGATTTAACCCTTGAATGGGGCTTTTAATAAAAGGAAATTATTTTGCTTTTTGGTAGCCCTTTATTATCCTAGAAGGCAAGAAAAAAACAGACGCCTCTAAATGTTGGTCTGTTTTCCAAAATGGTATCTGCATGAAGCCAGTGTCTATTAGGTCTTGTTGTACAGAATTTGAAAATGATCTCTCAGATGGTGGTATTAGCCCTGAAACTGCAGTAATGACATTGCCTTTATAACCTCATTTGCAAAAGAAAGGGATCTTTAATATTTCTATGTTTGAATTTAATGGCATTATTATTATTATTGGTGTTTCTTTTTTTTTTTTTAAAGACATTTTCTATGGAGCTGTGAGGTTACAAAATTGTGTTTGTAATAAGAGTTCTTTATAATTCAGTTTTCTATTCCCCATGTTGAAGGGAGGTCTCTGTCTTTACAATAGATTGCTCACCAGGGAGGGGAAAAACAACACCATCTTGAATAAAAGATTTTGCTTTGGAACTGTGTATGTGTATGAAATATTTAAAGGAAACTTACTGTGCTATTTTGTATTTGCCATGGCTTTTGGATTAATGATTTCTTTCTGTATAAAGAAACCAGTACCTGTGCTCTTGATTATTTACATTATCTTTATTATTTAGATGTTTAAATACAAGAAAAGTGTCTTCAAAGTCAGGCTTCATGCCTTTTGCCTTGAATCAGTAATTTAGTAGCATTTATTAGAAAGACTGGACAATATCAAATGCATAGAGCTTCTGGGAAGATTAAATGAGAAGCACACTTAATATAGGAAAAGAAAGCCAGTTCCATTCCTCATCCTGTTAATCTGAAGTAAACATATTTTCACTTTCAGATATTTTAATAAAACAGGTTTTTAAAATTGAGGTATCAAGGGAAATAGAAAGGAAAGAGCTGGTTAGTTATATGGGAAGGTAGAATCTGAAATTATAGGATAGAAACAAAAAAGATTTACCATAACTACATCAAAACTAGGAAAAAAACCGTCAGTGTTTGCATGGGCACATGGAATATATTTGGGAAGGGTTCTTTCTCTTTTTTCTTTTTCATGTAATTATATAAAGGCAGAAGCTTTTTTTTTTTATATATATATACTTATATTTAGGGTTACTTGGTTGCTATTTTTGCTTATTCTGTTTTTTGGGGGTGCAGAGATTTTTGCCCTTTTTTCTTTTGCATTACCACAGTGTCAAAATTTCCCTTTTCATCTAGGCTCTGGGTTTGTAGAAAAGTTGAGAAGAAGTTAGGTAATGCTCCACTGAACCAGAAAATTAGTGATGAGTGAAACTCCAAGAGGTCTGGAGGTTCAGCAAGTCGGGGTTCACATCTAGAGGTCTCGATGTTTATTGGGACTGGCAGAAACCTCTTGAGTGTACATAAGTGACCTGTGAATTTTGTGATAGAAGACATTTTGACAAAGTTTTCGGCATTTCTTGCATCCAGAGAGAATGAGAATCTCTGAGAAGAGCCATTGGGCAGGAGTTTAGGGAAAATAAAAATGAAAGAGGATGGGGAAAAAGTAAACCTCTTAGATCACAAGAGTCTGGGTTTAAATTTCAAGATAATGTTTGCCACTTTCTAATTTTTCTTTAAAATAGCTTGCTTTTTCCACCTGGAAGTTGTTTTTTATTGGATATTAAAAACAAAGATTCACTTTATGCTTGGCTTTTGGAGTTCGTGAAATGTGCTGAGAGAGTTTTACTAGAGCTCCTATTACTGCTGTTACTTGTTCTTCGAGGGCCGAGATTGAACGTGTTACAGGACTACGTAGAGTGATAATTTTAATGTGGTATAAAAGATAGGCAAGAGAAGAGTTCTTGTCCATATCAGGGATTCACGTATTACCCTAACCAGTTTCCCTGCCTCAGGAAGAAACAGGCTGAGGCAGAGGTGGTGGTGGCAGTGGCAGCAGGTATAGCGTAGTAATAACAATAATAAAAACCTTATTATTATTTCAGGAACACCACACCCTGCACTAAGCATCTTATGTGTATTATCTTAATCTTCTTTATCCCTTGCTCAGGAAGATATTATTGTCCTGCTTTTACAAGGAGTAAACAGGCATACAATTTTTTTTCTGAAGCTAAAATAACAAATAACTGATTGAGCTGGAATTTTTTTGTTGAACACTGAACCCTCTAAATCCATGTTTTACCGGACACACTGTTTTTGAAAACTCAGTATCTTGGACGAGGAGGTACCATAGCTTTTGGATATCTGTCATTTAATTCATGTGCCTTCATACCTTTATCTGTGGTTCTGGGAATAATGGCATGAAGGGAAAGGTGTGGTCTGGAGGAGAGAATGCAAATGTATTTACATCTTTGGTGAAAATGCTTAGTTTCTTAGATTTCTATCCTTTCTCCTATTTTCCTCTACAAGATGGTATTTATGGTATTGGGAAGTATACAATCTATATTACACACATACACACACACATTTCAACTCAATCTCTAAGCCAAAGAGCGCTCCTCTTACTCTTAAATGTTCAAGAAATGGTCCATGTTGGCTCAGGTCTCAAAATCTCTCTTTCTTTTCTTTTCCCCAAAATAGCCCTGTATCACATAGGTAGAGATTTTCTTTTGCTTTGTTTATTAATCATGTGTCCTATTATAGGGAAGCACACCTCTGGCTTAGTATTTGCTGTACTATGCTGTATTAGGGGGGAAAAAACCCCTACTAGAGAAATCTTTTCTCTTGCCCATTCATAAGCCTTATTGTCTTGTTTAAAGAGAAACATGTCTGTCCTCTTTAACCTGGGATTGATAAAATTTAGGGCTTAGGCCCAAGTTAGAAAGCTTTTAAGCAACAGGGCTTAAGGTATAAAAAAGTACCATAGTGTAATATTTGGTAATATTAATATTTCAAAAATTTACAAGCAGCAGTAGTCAGTGCCACTTTTGACAAGGGGCGTCCCTGCAGAAGGGACATTGCCTTTTGTGGACCCAAAAAGTGGTAATTTGAGAGGAAGTGAGGTAATTTTCTTTACAAGCCTAGAAATCAGATGAACGTACTGCTAGGACTGTATGTGTGGCTTTGAACAAGTCACTTACTTTCTCTGTATTTAAATTTTCATCCTTATAAAATACACTAAAATAGCTGTTCTCCTACCATATGCCTGGATAATGGAGGTGAGGTTACTTCATTAACCACAAATATTAAAATAAAGATTTCTAAAATTAACTGTCATATTGTCTAAGACATAGAAGACCAATTAAAAAAAGGTTACTGTTCATTCATCTATATTCTTCAGAGGTGTGAAAGGATTAGGGAATTTTCATTTTTATATTCCAGGAATTTTTCTTTTGACACTTTGACACTTCCTACAGTAATTCAAATTCAACAGAGAAAATTCCAGGTGTGAGCAGTAAGAAAGATGCAGTAAAATACTTGCCAAGATAACCTTACAGTCTGGAAAGGATACATCATCATACGTATTTTGATAAAATAAGGGTTATTTAGTATTTTAGTAATCCACGGTAACTTACAGATACATGAAAATCTTTTTCACGAGCATAAATATTGCCCCTTATCATTGCTATGGTTGCAAAACATTTTTAGGGAAATGAAGACATACAATCTTCTCTCTAAAGGAACTTTTAATTTCAGGGAGATACAACTCAAGCAAAAGTTGTTTGATGTTTGGAAGAAATTCATAAGAACATGTATTATAGAAAAAATAGTTAAACTATGAGAGATCATTATATAGATACACCTTAGTTCTTTTTTTTTTTTTGCCTCTGAAGTTCTGTTCACCACCCTCTTGCCAATAGAATTCAAATTTCCCCTGGAAAATCACAATTTTATACACTCTTGCACTACTCTGGGTTCTCCAAGAAGGTGACAGTAAAATAAGATTAAACATGCAAGAGATTTATTGGAGGAGGGCAGGAAAAAGCACAGAGAACTTTCAGACTGCCATCAGTCGACATGTATGGTGTGGGGGTGAGGAAAGAGGAATGGAGCAGGAAGAGTCCCAGATTGTAACATCATTCCAAGAAAGGGTCAGCTAAGCTAACAGAGGATACGTGAGCCAGTGTCACCCATTAAAGGTGTGTCCGCTGCCTCCTAGGACTGCACCAGTCCCCTGCTCCTGCACTGGGTTCAGTAACTCTCTGGGATCATCAGCACACGAGAAGCATGGTCACTGCATGGATACAGCGGTAGACCTAAGCGGGCAGCGTCTCAGTCGTCAGTTATGCTCCCCTAATGGCTACTACAACTCTGAATCCACATACCTCTGGCGGATTTTACCTCCCTGATGGCCTCACGGGTGGACATGTGGATCCGGTCTGGCCGGTCACAGTATTATATTTCCAGTGACTGGAGCTTTTTGTTCAGAGATGAGAATAGGAGCCACTTACAACCAATGAGAAACAACACGCTTGTTTTCGTATTGGAAAAGGAAATGACATTCTTTTTTTTGAGACTGTCTAGACTTTTAGTTTTTCAGAAATCTTTTACAGAGTGTAACTGTTAAATCAGTACAGCAAAAGTCAGTGCTGTGACGTGTAGAAGAGCTGAGTTCTGATGATATTCTTCTCTTGAACAGAACTGTGCCTGATTTCTGGAATTTTCAGTCTTGCGAGCCAAGCCATTTATTATCTTTTTAAACAATTTATTCAGTACTAACTCAAACAGCTAAGGGTTGCTGAAATGATCAGGGTAACTAGGTGAGGCCTGACTCCTAAAGGCTTTAACTGAGAGTCCTGAGGTCTGTGACATCAGGAGCCGCCGTAGTGCCCTCAATTCTCAGCTCCTAACAGTCATCCACCACATAATATTTTATGCCACATACTTTACAAATAAATTAAGTTTATAAGTAAATAAAGTTAATAAATATTTGTTTAATGGATTAACAGTTTTCAATGAAGAGCAAAGTTTTAAGAAAAGAAAGGGAGCTATGACAAAATAATTCTGTGTCTTCTAAAGCCTCAGAAAATGAAGTTCTTTAGACAGAGTATTTTTAAATACAATTCTCACTCTAAATGCTCAGAAACACACAGTGTACAAGGCCACTGTTATTCTTTATCTGCATGAAACAAAACTTTAATGTCGTTCCATTGAATCATTGAATACTAAACAATGGAGGAGTGGGTGTGGGTGGAGATGCGTATGTTTTCTTTAATTTTACTTGAAACAGCAAGTAGAATGTCAAGAAGATGATGACTTTCTCATTTGAGAATAAGAGCACTGGGCAGCCAGTTACTTGGTGACACCTCTTTTCATAAAGCATCTTAACAAACTGCCAATATACAGCTGCATAGGCAGGTCCACACTGCAGGTTTCTGTAGGTCACATGCACCCTGATCACTGCTTGTGCTGGCTGCAAGAAACAGGAGGGCCCAAATGATGTAGCAGTGTCCACCCACAGTAGCTAGCATCACTGATTTTAAATCACTTTTATTTTTTTCCTATATCCCGCAAGATTAAGAATGGGCCATTTAAAGCTTTAATCCTAAATGTTCACCAAATGTTTTGCCACCTGCAAGAACTTATAGTCATATACTCTCTTTGTTATTATGTTATTTTATTTATTTTCTGCACCTTCATGAAGAAAAGTGATTCTAAGAGAAAATCTAATTATAAGGTTAATCACAATGAGTCAAAAGGCTGGCATAATCATTACCAAATTAAAGCAAAATGAATTGGCAGACACTAATATGGCTATTTTAGGGGGCCACATTTCCTTTGCTATGAAGATGGTTATAAAATATCATGATGAATTGTATAAACTTGTGGTGAAGAACCTGGCCATTCAAGATGTGGTCCATAGCAGCATTGGCATCATCTGAGAATTCATTCCTAAAGCAGAATTTCAGACCCTATCCCAGACCTACTGAATCAGATTCAGTCTTCTCACGAGACCCCCAGGTAATTTGTGTGCTCATTAAAGTTTGAGAAGCACCGCTCTAGATCATAATATCTTAGAACTGGGAGATGTTATTTCACATAGAAGTTAAAAATCTAGCTGCTTAGGATTTAGGTTTTCTAACCTATATTATCATTGAGCCTTTGTGTTGTAATTCTTCATCTCCTTTTCTTATAACCCAGCAAGACATTTCGACTCATGTATTACATGTGGCTACATAAAACTGAAACAAGCAAAGCACTGTGGGTTCCAATTTGATAGGCAATGACAGACTGTTGATCAGGAAGACAACAGTTGACGACTGTTTTATCCACCTGAATATACATGCAAAAATCGGGCTAATCCCCAGTCAACGTTGGTTACCATTGATTAGTAAAAATATGCTTCCTCTTCAAGGTCAGATTAATTTGGAAGAATTTTCTTTTGCTTACTGTGCAGCTTCCATGAGGATCCTAGTCTGACATAACTGTGCATGCATTTTCTCACTGAAATGTGTTACCTTCCCTTCAGTGTACCTGATACATTGTACAAAATGCTGCTAAAAAAAAAAAGGAAAAGCAAAAAAAAAAAACCAAAACAAACAAAAAGCCCTCCTCAGAATTTCAGCTTATTCAGATTCGCCTCACATGAAAATGTCCCAAGGATACTTTTACCCAAGAGTAGAAAACAAAATTACCGTTTAGACATTGCATAACGTGCCAGATATGACAATGTTGACAGTTAAAGAATACAGGTATTTTAGGACAAGTTCATGAAAAATAGGCTTTTACCTTCAAGAATAACCACATTTGTATATTGTATTATAAAATTATGTCAATTTGTTCTACTCAGGTATACAATGTGGCTCTTAGATGTTAGAATGAAGAACACTGTTGAAGTACGTGTCAATGTTATTTGCTCTAGAGAAAGGCATAATACAACTTTTGATCTTTCAGTATGAAGCCTTGTCATGTTAGGCAGAAGGAAAAATGAAACAGTTTAATTTTGCTGAACTGTTTTGCATTATAAGAAAGCTACAGTAATATTAAAAAGCTGTTATCCCCTTGGGATTCTAAGGAATATAAGTTCATTATGTGATTCAGTTTTCAAATAAATAAAAACATATGGGTACCTTTTCCAGTTAGACTTTACAAGGTCTAAAAAAAGCAGGAGCTTTAATCAGCAGATTTTTAAATGAAGCATTTGTAAAATAAGTCACTTAACCTCCACAAGTAAAAACAGATGAGATTTAAGTTGTTTTAGTACAAAGTTCATCTCTCAGAGGAGCTCTTGATTACTTGAACTAACCTTGGAAATAGCATTCTTATTTCTATGTGCAAATTTCTTCTGCAATATTTCTTGTTTCTCTTCCAAGCCTTTATTATGATTTCCGTTTCCTGAAAGTTGGGTGAGAGAGCCAGGGTCTGCATCTTCTGAAATTGCCACATGAAAAAGAGAATGAAGTCTCCTTTTATACATCTAAAGTGGGAAAAAGTCTTAAAGAATTATTTTTCCCTTTATTGGCCTCTCTCCACCACTTACCAGTTTTTTTAAAATTGCCCATATTTAAAGAGTAGTTTAAAATTTGATCTCTTTCTGAAAACCAGCCCCAGATCATGTATATATATAAAGTGATTCTTCTTCACGCCATTCTAATAAGCCAGCTCTTATCTTGAACCCTTATAATTTCTTACTGCTATGTGCACATTTGTGTTCATAATATTTTTCTAACTTGAGAACAAACAATATAATTTATGAATCTTTGTATTCATCTAGTTCCTAGCACAGTACCTCACACTTAGCTGATCTAATTAACATCTGTTAAATAAATATTTCAATAATAGAATGGATGAATCCAGCTGATCAACATAAATCCTCTTTAGAAATTTCATGTTTAATCTGGGAACTATCAGAAGTTAACTATTAGTGGTTTTTGATAGCCTGAGGTATCCACAGTGCAAAAATTGCTCAGATTTATTAAAATGATAATTTTTAGCAGTTTGAGATATAGGCCACAAAGAATGGCCCTTTGAGCCTTCAGGGTAATGCTGAGACCCCACCACCTAAAAGGTAAACATCAGAGAGAAATTTTTACAACTCTCAGCTACTAAGTAAAGTGTTAGGATATCTTTCATATTTGATCTTCCTAAGTTGTCACAATAAACCTGCCATGCAGTTATTAATAGCCCATTTTTACACAGAAGGATATGTTACAGAGAAGGATATCTGCCCAAGGTCAAGCTAGAATAATAAATAGCCAGTTAGAGTTCACACCATTCTCTCTGACACCCAAGTACATCTGCTTTCCAATATGCAATTCTGCTTTGGAGATCATCTCTAAAGCAGATTGTTATTACTAAATTGTGCCTTCTCCTCTCCCCCCAATTCATATGTTGAAGCCCTGAGTCCCAGTGTGACTACATTTGGGAATCAGGCTTTAAAACAGGACTTTAAAGAGGTAACTAAGATTAAGTGACATCATAAAGGTGGGGCTCTAATCCAGTATAACTGATGTTCTTATAAGAAGATCATGTCATGACAAGAGTTTGAATTTTATCCCAGGGGTCACTAGGGAGCTGCTGTAGACCGAAATAAGAGAGAGATGATAAAATTTGGGTTTTAAGAGGTAACTTTGGTGGTAAAGTGAAGACGTCACAGTGGAACAAGTAGGGTCAAGGCATGTAGATCAGTTAGAAGACTGCCTCACTCAAATGAGGGTCTTTGAGGGTCTGAATCAAGAGCCCCTTGGAGGGGCTCCAATCCCATATGACTGTGTCATTGTAAGAAGAGGAAAAGAGCATATGAGGCCACAGTGAGATGACAGCCAACCAGGTCAGGAAGAGAGGCCTAGAGAAACCAGCCCTGCTGGCACCGTGATCTTGGCCGTCTGGCCTCCAGAACTGTGAAGGGATAAATTTCTGTTTCAGCACCTCCTGTTTGTGGTATTTTGTGGGCAACCCTACCTGAGTAACACAGAGACACTAGTAAAAACCTAAGTCTGTGCAGTAAAGGAAAACTTCATAGGTCCAGAGACTAGAAAGGGATGGAATGTCTCAGTGCTTTGCCTGGCAGCCCATTCAGTCAGGTCGAAGCAAGAGCTGTTTACTGAGTGCTTCTTGTGTCCCTCCCAAGTCGCTGCCCCATGCGTGCAGCAAGCCTTCGGAGGCTCCAGATTTGGCACCTCTTCATTATCCCTACAATTTCCTTTTTGTGGAGCCACTTTCTAGATTATAGTTTACTGGAACGGGCATCACTGCACTTGGCCCGACACAAGCACTGCTAATCCCTAGAGCCCAGCTGCGCAGCGCTTCCTGCGAGCTGTTTTCTGTGGGCTGTGGTGGACGGCAGCTGAGGAGTGCGGCAGGCTCTGCTTACTGCGGACACCGATGGTCTTGTTCTGGTTGTCCACTTCCCCCTTTTCCTCTGTGTCCCTCGTTATGCCCAGAACATCTGTTGAAGTATGTGTGATACGTTTTTCTTTAACTCTGGGGGATTGAAAAGGTAACTGGTCCATACCAATGACTGATGAATCACTGTTTTCAAGGGTATTTCCTTTGCCCTGGACTCTTCAGTTTTCTGGGTGCTGCATTTTAAAATGCTTTTACTTTATTTCCTCAGTATTCCTTCAAAGGTGCTGCTCTCTTTCAAAGTGATATGATGGGAATGGAAGGAATATTGAGAACTCTGAGCTGAAAAATGCATTGCTTTCTGGTTTTAGCCTGACTAGGAGGAGAAAGCGTTTTTCATGGTGGTAATGGTGTTAAATGACAAAGCAATCAAGCCCTCAAACTTCATTTTTCACTTGAAAAGGCAAACTCATAGCTAGTATTGTGGGAGACGTGACACCTGCAATCAAAAGAGCTTGACTTTAATAGGAAAGAATCTCATAAGGCTACTTAAAAACAGGAGATTGTTCTTGTCAAAATCATTAGCTCTCCATTAAGTTCAAATAGAATAAAGGCTTTGTTAAATTATTGGGAGATGATTCTCCTGCCACAATCTGATCTCTTGTCTGAATTCCCTAGGAAGGAACAGCAGTGGTAACAATGAAGTTTAAAGTTTGTTACCATTGAGCCCTATGGGAGAAAATCATTTTTATGTGAGATCTTGGCCACAAATGGAAACAAATACAGCAGCCTGAAAGTCTTGTGGATATGAATGTAGGGTTGTGAGAGGAAGGCAGAGAAGCAGCTGGAGAATTTTCTGCATTTCACAGAGCCATCTTCTGAGTCTTGCAATACCGGGTAACCCCAGGGGGAACTGAAAATAAATCTGAAAGGCCCTCTGTAGGGTACGCAGCAGGCCAGTGAACTCAGTCTCTGATCAAATGTGAGGGACCATCAAGGTCGTAGAACCTTCTCTCAGTTCACTACACCATTTTTTAAACGAAGTAATTTTTTAAAAAGTGTTCTAGGGGTTGGATTTAGAGGGATTTGTATGTAATAATAACAGCTGACAGGTCAGCACACTTATGATATACAGTAGTTCTTCAGCGCTCCAAGCAGTAGTGAGTGGTAGTGTCTGTTATGGCCGTTTTTCACATTCACGTAATTCAAAGCTCAGAAAGGTTATATCTCTCATCAAATACGTGTCAGAGATAAGGCTAAGTCTTCCTTCTTTGATTCTAAGTCCAGAGCTCGTTGTGACAATATCATAACAGTTTCTACGTCTTTCTTTGAGTGGCATAAGGAATTAACTAACAACCAGTTTTCACCCTTTTTCTTTCTTCTTCTTCCTCCCGGCCTCCTTTTCACCTCCTCCCCCTCTTCCTTCTCCATTTATGATTGATTATTTTTATTCCACAATATGTAATCTTTTAGTCAGACTATTGGGGAGAGGTCAAAATTTCCTGAAGATGTCTTGTAGATCAGTCTTTAAAATTCTATTAAATCACAGTTTATTTTGCTTTTCAAGGGAAGAAAGAGTCTCCATTTTAACTATATGACTATGTGACTCAGAAATACATTTTTAATTGCACATCTTTAGCCAAATGTGGTTGATTTGCAATTACATGAGAGAGTCGGTGACCACGAAATTGGGTCGTTAGAGTAGGAGAGAATTTTTAGCCCTGGAGAGAGCTTCAGAAAGAATATCTTAAAATATTCGAAAGACAAGAGTCTTAGGAAATGTCTCATCTGAAGACAGAGATAGGCCAAGTAGCCTTTTGTGAAAGATCTTTAAAACCAAAAATTCTTATGAGTATGTTTTTATTTAGAATTCATGAGACAGAATATAGGAATTGTAATAGTCATTGTTCAGCAGCTTTTGTCTTTAACTAAAGCAGAAGTGAAAACATAAAAATGTGGAGAAAAAGTAACAGTTTTCCTAATGTTTACCCAAAGGGCAACAAGTAAAATTTTAATGAGAAAGCTAATGAATAGAGAAGTGTCCTAACAGAGTTAAAAACACAATTACTTTGGAATTGATGCGTGGAGACTTGCAGAGAGATTGAGAGAGGGAAAAAAAATCCTTGTTGAAGGAAAACAACCAGAGTGAAACTTGAAAAATAAGACACTGGGACCACCTAGTATTAGAGGGAAGTAAAGGTAGAAAGAATGCTAAATTGCACATAGATTGTGGCACATAGGTCATCACCAAGACCTTGGCTCTCTGAGTTATTTTTATGCATGTTTCTGCTTTTAACATAAGTACCCACTTCCAATGACCATGAAATGCTCCAAAAGTGGTTTTTGTTTCTTTTTGAAGTGCCACCTTTGGAAGCTATACTGCTAGTTAATTGAGTTCTGATGTTTTCTCACTCCAAGAATATTCAGAAACCAGGGAAAAGTACAAGAAGGGCAAGAAAAGAGTGTTTCTTCACTCTTGGGTTTTGATCTAAATTCCCTCAGGGAAATATACACTGCCTATTTTAAAAGAAGTAGAACAGAGCAAACTGTGTTTTGCTGATTCTTAAAATGTCTCCATTTTATTTCGCATCTTTCCAAAGTTTTCAATGTGCTTGATACATTTAAAGTTTTCTTTCAAGTGTCTATTCTTTTCATTAAGCAGTGAGGATTTAAAATTTTCTAGGGAGCATGTATGTAGCAAAAATGTAGCATGTATAACATTTTATATTTAAAGGAATTACCTAATCAAGGGGGAAAAAAAGACTATCCTAGTAAGGGATTCATCTATTATTATTACCCAAGAAAAAGAGAAATGCCTCTATCCTAGCTAATCAAAAAGAACTAGGCAGGATAAATCTGATTTTCTGAGTTACAATTGACATATAACATTATATTAGTTTTAGATATACAACTTAATAACTCCATATATGTATATATTACTGAATGATAACCACAATAGGTAGTGAATGCTCATCATGACAGAGTTACAATTGTTTTCTTGTATTGAAAACTTTTAAGATCTACTCTCTTAGCAACTTTAAAATATACAGTATCATATTATTAACTATAGTCACCATGATGTATATTATACATGTTAAAGTAGAAGGGAGCTTCACTAGATTAAAAAAAAAAATCATGAGAATAACGAGGAATATGTTCTCAGTAGCAAAAGATTCTAAGTGTTCACTATCCAAGAAGTATTTGTGTCAATTTTCAAAAACATGTGATTTCTGCTTTTGAGTTGTTAGTTCTTAAGAAGATAGATCTATAGTTATCGTATAGTATTGAGGTAAATACAGAACAAATCTAAGTTTGCTTGTCCTCAGCAAACATTTGTTGGTGACATTCTGATTGTTACCAAGCTCAAGTCTGGCTGGCTGCTCACTGCTTGAAAGTCAATACCCAAGAGGCAGATATTGGTAGAGACAAAAGTTGCTTTTAATCAGAAGGCCAGCAATCTAGGGAGAAGGTGGACTCATGTTGCCCCAAAATTGACTGAAGATTCTGCTCAGCCATAAAATTTTTAAATCAAAAAGAGTAAGTAATCTCATTTCATCATTGAGATAGTGGATCAAACTTGAAGCCACCTCCCACCGCATGCAAGCTTGTCAACGACTCCTTGCGATCTTTTTTTAGATGCTGTCTTGTTCGCGAGATGACTGAAGGGGAAGCTAGGGAAGAGATCTATCTGGTCATCCATTAATTACTTATTCTCCATTTTTACTTCCTTGATTCACAGAATGAACCAACAGGTTAGGCTAAGTATTGTGTGATCAAAAGGTATGAAAAGTGTGCTTGGACCAGAGATGAGTAGAGCATGGGGGTGCCTGGTTTAAGGTTAGTTACAGTATAGCTTTGCTGAAGTGATGAGAAAAGGGGCTTCCTGCTGAGGGTGGTTTCCTGCGAAGAGCTTCTTACAGTTCTTTCCCCTCACCACCATAAATGTCATGCATGTAACTTTTCTATGGGATTAAGACGAAGGTCTGTCTTCTGTAACTGCTTCATGCTGAGAAAGGGTGTTGAGGTCTTAGAGTGAAAGATATTGACATGGGTTTGAAGAATCTCTTTGCTGACAGTTTTAGCTGGCCACTTATATACATAGGCAGAACAAACTACTATTATGTTGCTTTCCACAAAGTTATATGGATTGTAGTGATCGGTGGTGTTAATCCCATTCTCTTACGGCCAGTTCTTGGAATTGTGCTGGCCATAGATTCGGTACTTATGCTGTGGCTACAGTCTGGTCACCATGCGGTTAGATTTTTCCCTCTGCTGGCAATTACAATATCTGTAAAATGACTCAGGAATGTGCATGAGACACTGAGTCTGTGACTCTATTGTCGTAATCATTAACTTCTTTAACCTGCCCTTTGTGACTCAGGGAGGCCTGAGAGATTTCAGGTTTTCTGCAAACAAGAGGCAAGGGCCATACAGGGGCCTTTGTATTGGGGAGGAGGGGAGGTGTGTGGGGTTTTGATTGGTTGCATGAATACCAGAGATCTAAGGATCATTCACCAAATTCTTAGTATTTGTTAATATCAATGTCTTCCTGCTCTTTCTTCAATTAAAAGTGTGTGGTGAAAATTTAGTTACTGGATTGCGATTGTTCTTCCCTAACTAATAAACTAGCTGTTCTTTTAGGTAGGGCTATTGCCACTTTACCTGGAGTGTTTAAATTATGTATAACAGGGATCATCAGCATAATATAATCAATTCAAATAGATTTGACCTTGATGTGTGGTGTAGTTACTTAACTTCACAGACTTTGGTTTAGTTAGAAAGGCTTTGAAGGAGAGTATAGAAAATGACACAAATGGCAGAGGTCAGCATGAGATAATAAAAAGAACAAAATTGTTTTCTTACAACAATAGAACTCCCCTGTATTTACACTATAATTGATACAAATTATATATTTTCTTAGACCAAAGTGAGCAGTTGGAAAAGGGAGTTACAATTCTGAAAGAGGTCAATTATATAATTTGCAGAGCAAAGTTAATTTGGAGGGTAGACTTGAGGAAATGAAATACTTTTGATAAGTTGTGCAAAATCAGTAGGTTATCCAAAGTTCTAATTACACTTCTCTTTATGAGCCATTTAAGTTTTTTGAATTATAAAACGTCTAACCTTTTGCATTGCTATTATTTATGTATTTATTGTATTTCAGATATCAGCTATTTAAAAGGATAGCAAAGCTCTAATTGTGAGACACTATTTTCTTGAGGGAGAATGAGGGACTTAAATTTTCCTAGGAGATGCTCACACCTTTATTATCAACCTGTTTTGATTTTTTTCCAGACACGTCAACTACTTATTTTTGTTTTGTCAGTTTGTGTGAGTTTTTGATTTCTGTTATTAGTGTCATAGCTGTTTTCCCTTTTTATATTTAGCCAAGTGAATCAGCACAAACTAAGGGACTAAGCTCTCCCCCCAGATATCAAACGATAAGTAAGAATTGTTAGAAATACTTTTCCAGAAATGATCTGTTCTCTTAGGCTACTGATTTATTTCACTGGAGGCCTAATGTTAAACCACTGAGTGGTGTGGGATGTCTGTAAAAATGATGCAGGCTACTCACATGTCTGCAGAGTGTAAAGTATGTTGGAAAAGTATCAAGCATCTGTCTATGGAAATGTATGTATGTGATGGATAATCAGTAATACACTCCTAGGGTGATAGCATTGTTCAAGAAATGAGCTATTACAGACTCAAACTGGCCACTTGTTTTCTGGTGGTGGCCAGTGTTTTCTGGGAGATATTTAATTTCTCTAGGCCTCAGCTTTTGTATTTGGAAAATGAGAATAAGGAGGTATGCCTCAGAGAGATGTTACATACACTGGGAAACACACTGAGACTCTGTATAGTGTAGAACAGAATTAGATTTGCACTCGCTGGGCCTTACGGAGATGTTACCTAGAGATGTTTTGGGAGGTGGAACTGTTTTCACACATGAGGCTTCACAGAGTGACATTTCAGCACCTTGACGTCAGTGTGGTTCTGTATGTAGCCCTCACGTTTATAAACACATAGCTTTAATTCTGTTATTGTAATCATAACTTGTCAAGAGATCAACATAAAAAACCAGAAACAGAGTCCTGATTTATGTAAAATATATATTTTTGGTGTTCAGAATACTCATGTATCTCTGGCATCCTTTGACAAATGTTAGAGTCCCTGGGAAGTCATGTTAAGTGACAACAGAGTTACCCTAGAGAGTGTAGAGTAGCAGGTAAGGTAGTGGAACATTGCGAGGGTTGATTCTCTCAAGTTATGTCAAAACCCCACTCTTCCACAACACCCATCTCCCATTTATACCAGTAATACCCAGACTCATTTTTCACTTGAAAAGTAAAAAAAAAAAAAAAAGGAAAAGAAAAGAAAAAAGAAAATTACTTATTGTCTGACTGATTTTTATTAAGGCTTCCTTCCAGTAGAATAATCTTTTTTTTTTTTTTTTTGAGACATCAACATCATATACTCTTGATTAGTTTCAACTTAGTTATAATCTCATGTCATACAATGAGTGTTTCCACAGAGGTGCTTTCCTACATTCAGATCTGGCCCCCAGCTCAAAATGTAACTTCAATTGATTAAAAGCCAAAGGAAAATAGGTTAAAATTTGTATGAATTTGCTCAAATGACTTGGGGATCCTCTTAGTTTTTGGGCGTCTATTGCTATGGGGACAGAGTCCAAAGCTGGGCTGCCCACTAGAATTACCTGTGAGCCTTTAAAAACATTAAAATATTGGGCCCATCAACTAAATATTGTAATTAAACCATGTGATATAAGTGTTTTATTCCTATTTTCATTTTACAGATTAACACACAGGAATACTAAAGGTTGATTAATTACAGACTTTTTTAGATAAGTTTTAGAATTTTATTTTTTGGTAAATATTTAAAAATATGAATTCATTCTGTTCTGAGATATTCTACATATAATCGTTGTCAGGAATGAGGAAGATGGGTGGTATTTCAATGCCCTATGATTCTGCAACTATTTAAATTGACTAAATTCTAAATAAATGGAAAATTTACTCTGACCACAGAGAAAGCTTATCTAAATTACAAAGCTACGTAAAAATGAATATGATCGTTAAATTTCAAGTACCAGTTTTCAGAGGGGACAACACGTTTAAAATAGTGTTACTGTATTTTCTATCATATGATACCTAGATACTGTGCTATTAGGACAATCAGTAATTTCTTAATATGTATTTTTCAAAATAAACTTATGAAGTACTCTAGTGTTATTTAAAAATTACAGATAGTGAAATTGAAACCCTAGTAGTTAAATGACTTTTGCAAAATTAACACACATATTTGCCAGCAACCCATTTCACACTGTAAGGATGTAATACTGTCCACTCTGAGCATTGCACTATAGGAATCATTTAGCCTCCTGCCAGAGTTAGCTAAGCTGTGAAGATTGAGGATACAATCCTCTGTAAGACCACCTCACTTCTGACACTAACTGCAAATTTGGGGGGCTTCCCAAAACCACTGTCCACTTCAGTAACTCATGATAGGGACTCATAGAACTCACTGAAAACTTATATTTACAGTTACAACGCATTGCAGGGAAAGGCTTTAGATTAAAATCAGGCAAAGGAAGACAATCATAGGACAGGGCCTGGGAGGATTCCAGATGTGTAGCTTCTGCTCTCTTACCCTGTGAGGCTGGCCCTCCTAGCGTCAGTGTGTGACAATAGAGTATTTTCAACCAGGAAAGCTCACATGACAAGCTTCAGGGTCCAGAATTTTTCTTGAGTTTTTATTATGTGTCCTGATTGACCATATGGCCGAACTCAGTCTCCAGGTCAGCCTGATATCACAATATCCCAAGCCCCGCCCTAAATCATATAATTAATCTTTGTGTAGGGGCCAGCCCTTGCCCTAAACAAACACTTCTATCAGGTGTGGCAGGTTTCCTTCCAGAGGACAAGAGTCAAGTTGAGACCTGTCTTTGGACAAGACCAAATTCTTCACTGTGCAACTCCAGATGCTTCATACAGTCATTTATTTCTGGTAATTCACTTATTGAAGAGCTATTTATTTAATAACTACTTTATGACAGACACTTTACTAGGTGCTGCAAATCGCTGAAGAAAAGAGACATGGTCTTTGTCCTGCATACAATTTCTTAGGGAGTAAGTATTAAAACATAATCATATAAATTGCCATATAATTAAAACCATTGATAAAACAGATAAAGGAAAGTATAGTATTTTATGACTCAAAAATATCAGTACCAGACATAGGCACAGGACTCAGGGAGGGCCTTGTTGAGAAAGGGACATGTCAATTTAGACTTAATAGCCTGCTTTATTTATCTAAATCAAAGTCAGATTTAATAATGCTGACCCAGGGCTCTTTTCATATCATCCTTAATAGGTAGTTGATCTTTATGTTTTTTCTCAAAAAAGAAAAAAAAATTGTTCCGCAGTGCTCCTCTGAAACCAAGAATTGCAAAGGACTGTGACAGCACATACTGAATGCTGTTTCATATGTATATAGCCATGTCTGTTCAGTAAACAGGAATGTATGGAGCAGCTATCATAATCACTGTTCTAGGTATTGAGCAGATAAACAGCAGTGAACAAAGTAGAACAAAACCTCTGTCCTCAAGTAACTAATATTCTAGGGATTTAAATAACTGAGGTTAAACTATGCAGGTAGTTAGAGAAGAGTAGCTTAGAGTGCCAGTTGCTGGATTAGGCTGCCTTTTTAATACCAGATCTACTGCAAAATGTGTGTGTGTGACCTAGGTGAGTAACTTAATCTCTCTGTGCCCAAATTTCATCATAAGCAACATTTGGATAATGAAAATTCTTATCTCTTACAGTGGTTTGTAAAGGCTAATATTTCACTACTTATTAAGTATTTTGACTTAGAGAAATTGCTCAATAAATGCTGGATGTTATTTTTTTCAAATTATGATTTATTAGACAACTATTGGATGAGTCAATCTAACATGATTTACATATTGAATGCAGTTTTGTGCAGCCTTTATTTTTCACAGATTTACCGAATGACTATGGTATACTTCACGTTTCTTGGCTTCTGTTTCTTCATTTTAAAATGGACGATTAAGATAGTTTATCATTTAAGTCTCTTTATCTTAATCCAGTTTTACACTTTTAAAAAATTCCATGATTTTTTATGGAAGCTTTAAAGGCCAGGTCCTGCCCCTTCATGCTTAACCTTGAAGAGAACCTAGTACAATTGGCCCTGTGTATTCACTAGTTCTGTATTCGTGGATTCAACCAACTGATGATTGAAACTTTTTAAGGAAAAAAAAAAAATAAGTTGCAAAAAGCAAAACTTGAATTTGCCATGCCCAAGCAATTACTTAGATAGCATTTACTTTGTATTTATAGCTATTTACATAGCATTTATATTCTGTTAGGTGCTATAAGTAATCTAGAGATTATTTAAAGTATATGAGAGAATGTGCATAGGTTACATGCAAATACTATACTATTTTATATAAGGGACTTGAGCAGCTACAGATTTTGGTATGTAAGAAGAGGGAGGTCCTGGAATCAATCCCACTACCCCACCATGGGTACTGAAGGATGACTATACAAAATAATGACTACCTTACATTTGTTTTTCGTTGTGTTTTTTGCAAACTTAAAGTCATTCCTTAGCCAAAATTTCCATTTCGACTATGAAAAGTTAACCTTTGTATCAAAAGTGGAAACCAACCAAGAACACAGGCTCAGGTAACGAGTTCTGATGGAGGAACACAGTTCATTAAGGTGCTTCTAGAAAGTTGTACTTTGAAAGAAGTCTTGTGAAGTCTGCAGCAGAAAATTAAGGTCGTCAGGAATGAGGGGCCAGATTCCTGACAGGTTTTTTTCCTTTTTTTTTTTTTTTTCCTTCCCTCACAGTGAAGTTGGGGGTAGCGGTTTGTCACTTTCCTTTTGACAGGAGATGGCTCAGGAAAAAGACATCTAGAAATTGCTTTCCTATAAAGATAAAGTAAAAGCTAATTTGCCCCTGTCCTCCTGAATCTCATGCCTCACTTAAGCAGATCAAGGTAGAGTTAGTGATCAGAGGAATCAGATGCTAAAGAGATGTCAAGGAGACAGCAAGCCATTGCCCTATTGACTGCTCCTGATTCCAATAAAATTAGTTTAGACCATTGACAGATTTTTTTTTTCCTTTCTTAAATTGTGAGATGAGTTCAAACCCAAGCCAAATTTTATATATTCAGTATAGTAGGGCATAAACAAAACAGTGTACAAAACTATCTCTTCTGGGGGAAAAAAAAAAGGATTTTTAGAATTGCTCAAAATCTTAAGAGATATACCAGTTTGAAATGAGATGGCCTAGGAATTGCATTCATTATAATTAAGGGAACATCACAAAAGTAAGGTGCTTGACAAAATGCATCAGTACATATATATAATACATATTAACTATGAAAATAGAAGATTTTAGAACCCTAGGAAAGAAATATAACTTAAAATTAGTGCAACATTCATTATTGAAATACTGAACATAGATCCTTGAAGATGGATGTAATACTAAAAATATTAGCTGCTTGGAAAAGCAGATTTATAAAATTACTGAAGCCAACAGGAAACTGAAAACCACTTAAATGTAATTTTAAAAGTTATTTTTACATAAATGACAAGTGAATAAATATTATCCATTTTACCTAAATACAATTTAGTTTTAAAAAAGTAGGATGTCTCACTGAGGACAAAGAAGATTATAAAAAATAGGGATGATCTTATATAAATTATATTTCTGAAAAATATTGTAATGTTTCATCATTCTGGAAAGTCAGATTTTTAGATTTCACAGCAACGTGGTTATTTAAGGTACTTTATGATAAGTTCTGTTATAAAATTAAAACAGTTTACTGAGTTTATTTAAATTTTTATTTTTTTAAGGCAGAATATGTCTGTATTAATACAAACTCAGAGTAAAATTTTTCTTACTCTTAAATATTGGACTCAGATGTCTGTGATCATATAACACATATTCTGAATTTTTAAATCATAAAAGCAGTATAAACACATAGGAAAAATATTGGGAAAGGGAAGAATGTTTAAATTACCTCTGACCCCATAATTTGTAATATCTTCTTTGGTTTTTGCCCTTTTAGTGTTCTTTCCTATGCTCTTTTAAATACAACCATAACTTTAGAGTTTGGTTACATATATTAATTTGATGTCATGTTTTAATTTTTGACTTTAATATATTTTTTCAAATTGCTGCATATATTTTAAATCATGACTGCAAAATATACATACCTGTAAACAGACACACGTGTGTGTATATATAAAAATTTGCTTCATAATTAACCTATTATTGAAGATAAACACTGATCTTCTAAAATTTGTCTATCATAAATAACACAGACATACCTGTTACTAAATACAAATTTTCTACATTTTTTTTCCTGTGCTTAAGTTTTCAGATCAATGATGAGTTACAGGGGAGGACAAGAAATTCAATTTTTTTTAAAATAAGTTTTTCCCCTTTTTAACTGAACTGTATTCTGGAGCTTGGGTACTGGGTTATTTAAAGAATATACTAATTTAAAGTAAAGTAAAACTACATGCTAGGAAAAAAAATGTAGGAATCATTGGTATCAATAATTTAAATATATAAAAGTGATTTCCAAGATACATTTTCATTGTTCTGAGCAGCACAGTTTCCCATTTATGCATTGTAGTGATTCAGTTTACTCCATCAAATATCCAAAAGCTAGGCTACTTGCCATAGAAGATGTCAGATTTTTGTAGCAGCCCTTCAAGACAGGCATTATTCTCCCTGTTTCATAGAGGATCACAGAAATCGGGATCTCAGAGAGAACAAGTGACTGTCCAAAACCACAATTATTTGTGATAAATCCAGGAAAATAACAGATTTTTGAGCACAAAGTGAGAAAACTATAAGGTTATAAATGTGCATTGCTATGTACGAAACTTAAGTCATATCAACCTACTTGTTATTTCTCCTAGTGGTCATTCTCCCTCTCTGCTGTAAACTTATACATTTCTTCTTTCTGGATAGATATCTTCATACCAGAAAGCCTTACATCTCTCTTCTTCTGACACCTTCTGTCCTTTAAAAAAACTCTGCTTCACAGCACCTCAATTTTCTAATAGACTATTTTTTTAGAACAGTGCAGTGAATATTTACCATGCAGATACTGAAATAATGATGTCTTATTATTAATTAAACTTCCTGGTTCATGAAGATTTCCTTAGTTTTTACCTAGTGCCCTTTATCTGTTCCAAGATCTCACCCAGGACTCGCTACACTGTGTTCAGTTGTCATGTGTACCTAGGTTCCTGTTGGCTATGGTAGATTCTCAGCCTTTATTGACTTTGACAGTTGTAAGGAGTACTGATTGGATCTTTTGAAGGATGTCCTACCACTGGAATCCTCCTGATGATTTTCTCATGGTAATACTGGGGTTATAGGTTAATGGGAGAAAGACAACGGAAGGAAAGTGCCATTTTCACTGTATCGCATCCAAGCACGTAAAGAGTGCAAGCAGGATTTATGACTCTTGATGTTGACTTTGATCATCAGGCTGAGGTAGTAATTGTTAGGTTTCCCCTCAGTGAATGTATTCATCTTTCTCCTTTTTCCATTCTGTTCTCTTTGGAGTTGGGTAGCTCTCCTCTGTGTCCCCCAGGCACCCTCATGACTGCTTGTCAGGGGAGGGGGGGCGATTTCTCATCTTTTCTCACTGTATGAGCTACTAGTGAACAGAGGGACAGCTTCGGTTCTCTCCACCCCCTGAACACCTGCCACACAGTGTGTTGTAGGGGGATCTCTAAGTCAATATTTGTTGAATCAAGAGATGTTGTAATAAATAGAAAAATTTTAATGCAAAATTAGTTTTAATGAGCTAATTTGGTATAATGGGCAGTATATTTTACCACACAATTAGAATATAGCCTTAAAATGTGTGACTGGTTTCCACATCTTTTCAATCATTATGGAACATAGAAAACAGATTTCTAATATTTTTAAGCAATAGAATGACATGAGAAAATTAAGTAAAAACTCAAGATATAAAACTGGAACAACTGAACAGCTGTTGATGTCAAAGTGGAAGTGGATTTTTTTTAAAAACAAAAGGCTCTAGAAAAATTATAAAACAGTCCATAGAAGCAAAATACCTTAATATTGATACTATTCAACATGATTTATTCTCAAAAAGTAAAACATTTAAATTATGTTAATAAAATGTGAAATGCGCTTTCTATAGAGTGGAAACTTTCTCTGTTACTGCTGTCTGAGGCGAGGAATATCTCATCTGCAAGTTGTATGTAATTCTAAGAGGAGTGTTTCTTATTCTTCGCGTTTCTGTTTTGATTTAAAAATTACGCTTTGAAGACGCTCTTCTTTTTGTAGCCCCAGAAATGAGAGTGGTAACACTGCCTTCGAGATAAGTGGTCTTCAAGAGAGAAATGACAATACCTTATCCTCATAAATGGAAATAAATTTCCTTAGAGGTTTTTTCTGTTTCACTTGGCTTGAAACAGGACATTTTACATTTGTGAGAAGGCAGGCTCATGTTGAAGATAATATTTGGGGTTATTCTTTTGTGGGCTTGGAAATTAATCACCTGCCACCTAGTAAAATCTCTTATGATGAAGTTCCTACACAATCTCAAAATGAAAATTAGAAATCTCCATGTTTCATAAATCTGAGGAAGCTATCTCTAGGGTGTGTGTGTGTGTGTGTGTGTTTGTTTCCTCTTGGGCCACTGATACCTGTTTAATATTTTCAGATCCCAATATTTCAAATTAAATCTTAGTGTATAGACACTCTCCAACAGAAATCAATTGAACGAGAACTGTTATCCACATAAAAGTGCTTCCTCATAATTGTACTTTCCTGCTTGTCAAGGCTGTGGAATTTATTATTATTCAATAGCCTCATACCCTATAATAAATACAGCACTGAATAAAAGCAAAGAACAATAGCCATGATTTATTAGTAAAGGTATGTGCCATATAAACAACCCATTATTAAACTAATACTTGTCTCCTAATCCAAAACACATATATATTTTAATTAAAATATAAATAATAAATACTAGCATTTTCTGAAATTTTTTAGAACACTTGGTAGATGGTATTTTAGTTTTAAAATTATTTCTATTATAATCATCTAATCTGCTAAATCCTTCATGTCTATTGATATTTCCACCATGAAATAGAGCCATTGCTTTCCAAACACAAAGATCTTCACCCAAAGTAATCACTTCTTTAGACCCTCTTTCTTCTCTGTGTTCCTTTCATGAAGCAGGAGAGAGAACTGTATCGAATGATCATAAGTAAAGACTGTGAAATCTGACAGACGTTGGCCTGAATTCTATTTTTTTTTTTCACTTTGAACTTTGTGGAAAAGGCCAATTATTTAAATTCTCTGGGCCTCAATTTCTTTCTCCAGTAAATGGGGAACAACAAAACAAAAAACAAATCCCCACATAGATTTGCAATGAAAATAAAATGCAAATATACATGAAAAGAACAGTATCTGGTATATTGTTAGCACTAATAAATGGCAGATATATAAGATGAGAGTAGGGAGAAATAAACAAAAACTCACATACTCAGGTATTCTGCAGGCTTCTCCAGAGAGGGTCTGTGTCCCCACAAACATGAACCTGTTGTTCATTGTTCCTGTTGCGCTTTACTGTTCTGTCTTTGCCCAGTTGGTCACCTCCTTTCAGAAGTTTAAAGCATAAAAAAAAAGAGAGAGAGAGAACCTGTTATGTGTATATAAGAAAGGGAGGATTCTAAGGTTATATTTTGTTTCTGAAGCAGAGACCCGTTTCTTTGCCAGTGTAATCAAATGCCTGCAACTGTGTGACGAATATGTGTCTCAATGTTAGAAATGAAATTCAAAAGTAAACTCAGTTAATAAGAGCATGTAATAAATGTAAATAATTACAGAACTAATATTCCATATTCCAATACCATTTTGTAATTTATGTGAGATTATTATGCATCCAGATTACCTTTTTTATGCACCTGAATTCTTTAAAAGATCCGCAGCTACTTATTTATCTAAATTTTATATCGTTTCAAAGTGTTATTTGAAATATTCTCCAGGTGCAGTGAAGGGAAAAATAATGATCATTTCATTTCCAAGTTACATGTTCAAACAGGGAAGTTGCAAGGGTTTTAGATCCTGTGAGGTTGGAGGCTACCTGGTAGTGGTCCTGGAACTGAGCACCACAGCACACTAGTGATAACCAATCTGGGTCAGAGGTGACGAGGAACCAGGAAGGAAAACCTTCCTTCTGCCTGAGAGACAGGCCTTAAGATTGAAGCCCTGCTTATTCCTCTGGTCCAGCGAAGTGAATTCTGCTAGGGCAGAAAAGATTGCAGATACAAGATATGTACATTTGAGAGTCATGCACATCTTATTAGCTGAAAGCAAATATCCTAAGTAGGTAAAGTTAGAAAAAAATTAAAATGTGTCAGAGACACAAGTTCAGATCATTGAATACAGTCAGTTGTAGAAAACTAGAAGGTTCTGAACTCCTTGTTAATGGGATGTTGGCTTCACCTCTGCTCCGGGACCACTGCCTGCCCCACCCTAAAGCACCTATCATAGTGCCTTGATCTATGCTATAAATAGAGTAAATAAAAAGAAGCACGCAAAGCATTCATTCTCCATTAAATGGGGAAAAACAAAACAAAAAAAATCCCCACAAAGATTTGCAATGAAGATAAAATAAAAGTTACCTAAGAAGTTACCTAGGTTATTTTTTTATCTAGTCTTTTCTTTCCTCACTTTGTTCATTTGAAACTTTGATATATGAAAATAGATTTTTCTCCTGCTATGTGGAAGCAAGAAAAAAGACTATTCATACATTCTTAATTATGAGTAACGTCACTTCCTTTCATCTAGTCTTGATATCTGAGTAAATAGAACATACTTTTTTTCTGTTAATTTCTGTAAAATACATAGACATCTGATGTCCTGTTAGATATATAATATGTGTAGATGTAATATACTGGGCAGCTATAACATGAAGTATTGGTGGGACAGAAGAGTAGATGGATCTCTAAAGTTGTGAGATAGCTACATCTTGTCTGAACTAGTAAAACATTAACGAAGTAGAGTGTGAAAACTCAAGTATATGTTGTATCCCTTGATCATCTCTGCTTCTCATCACACATGCACACACAAGCAGAAGAAGTGTAGTTTGAAAATAGGAAAATAAATTTATTTAAAATTCATACAGGCCAAAAGAAAACAGGTTTTGAGGAACATAAGAAGAAAGTGTTAAGGAGACAAACAATTATGATCTGTTTCTGTCAACCCAGATTTCCCTTAGTTCCCTGATTATGATGTGTCCTTTCTCAATTTTGGACCTTTTTCACATCCTGTTTTCCTTTATAGGGCACTGTTTCTTCCCACCCTGCCTGGTAAATTTCTATTTAGCGTGTTGGTCTCAACTTAGATGTGATTTACTTAAGGAAATATTCCAAAACACCACTGATACATTTTTCCCCTGAACCCTGTATTTCCCCTATCATAACACATACCATTTGGTATTGTAATTACTTATTTACTTTATCCCTTGAGTCTATAAATGCCATTAGTACAGATACTGTATGGATAAAGTGGAATACATTAACAGTGAATAGTTAAAGAAGTCAGGCATCATGCTATGTATCTGGATAATGAGACGAAAGGCAGAATCTCTGCTCTCAGTGACTTAACAGTCTAGTGGAAGAGACAGATAAATTAAACCATCCATGATGATGATAATATATTAAATATTATACTGTGGTAACTGGCCCTAGTTCCCTTTCAATTTTATTTCCAACCATTTACATTTTTTAAACCTCTACATTCATCAGAAATATCTAGTAATTATTTGAACAATTTGTTTTTCTTCCCATGTCTTACATATGCCAGTGAAAAATTTCTAGAAACTATGACTACTTCAATAATCTATATAACATTAGTGAAATTTACCCAAGCTGCTCTGGACCATGGTCCTCTCTCCCTCTTCTGAACTTTGATAGCACGTCTAGTAATACAGTCCACTTGATAATCATGTAGAAAGGCTTGGTTAATTATTTATCTATAACTGCATCCACTTTTAGATTTAGCGCTCTTGGGAGACAGAGATACTATATAACTGTGCATATAATATATATATTATATGAAAGGCACATCAAGAAGTAGAAAAATACCTTGCTCATAGACTTTTCATCATTATTAATTTTTTAAATATGAGCTATACTATCAGTCCTGCTATTTTTATTGTGTTGACTCATTTGGATTTATTATCTATTCTCCAGATTTGCTTTGCAGAATATAAGTCTCATGTATCCTGAACAGTTGAAGACTAGCATTTTATTTATATTATTGACTACCTTTACATTTCCTGAGAATTGTGGCAAGTGCTTTACGCATATTCTACCATTGAGTCCTACTAATAACCCCGCGAGGCAGGAATACCTAGTAACTTCATTCTGCCTCTGAAAAGGAAGTTCCAAATAGGCTCAGTGACTGTGTTAAGGCCATCCAGCTACTAACTGGAAGTCATAGGGTAAGTTTCAGCTCTGATTTTAACATCTTAGCCACCACTGTATTCTACTCAGATACCGTGCATAGCTCTTCAGATCCTGCACGTCATGATGATGAGCAGTTACCACGAGATAATTCCGGAGACTCAAGAAAGTTTTACAAGTGCTATGATATACCTTGAAAAAAATTCTTCACAGACAGCAAAAAATATTTTCAGAAAAGTAATTACTATTTACCAAGAATCAGAACATCCTTGGTGTTTTTCTAATGTTATGATAGTTTTTCTTCCTGCAAGATTTTTAGGGGTATTACTCCTATGATAACTTTATAGATGAGAAATCTGAGACTTAGAAAGGTCAAGAAAATTCTTCAGAGGGGAAGGGTATATAGCTCAGTGGTAGAGTGTGTGCTTAGCATGCACAGGGTCCTGGGTTCAATCCCCGGTGCCTCCATTAAAGATAAATAAATAAACCTAATTACCCCTCCCCCCTAGTGTGAAATTGTTTAAAGAAAAAACAAAACTCAGAAAGAAAACTCGTCAGGGTGGCTCACACAGTTAGTAAGTAGCAGATTGTGGATGTCAACCAGTACGTTTGTCTTCAAAGATTGTGCTTTTAGCTACGATCCTATACTGCCTTGTAACCCCTGTTTATGTGCTTCTCGGTGCGTTTACTATCTCTTTCTCACTGCGTCACAGTGCAGAATATGAATCTGCTCAGAGTTCTTGTTACGTAAATTTACTGGTTGGATTCAAGAGTCTGGGTTAATAGTATTCTCTCTACAATTTATGAAAGATAAAGAGATACTATAATTTTATCAAATGTTGAAACATTTTATAATTTAAAATGTTATTAGCATATTTTAATCTTACGTTAAGCATATGTGATCAAACACAGGCCATCCTGGCCCTTCTGTGTTGTTTAGCATCAGTAAGTAGCACATTTACACTGAACTAATTTTCTACTTCTATCCATGTCTCCATGGAAACTCTTATCCAGAATTCTCCTATTCTTTCCTGCAATGTCTACATTCTATAATCTAGACAGAGTTATGGGCCCAGGTGGGATACCTAAGATCATTATGTTTTTGTCATATTCTTTCTCATGTAATAGGTAAAACTAATAAAAAGATGTACCAATGTAAGATAAAAGCCAGCTGCGTTATTTGAACCCAGCAATTGAATTCTATCAATCAAGGTACCCTTTGCTGTCAGAAAAGAAAACTAGAAGTTTCTGTATTGAAGAAAATAAGGCTTAGGATAAATTAAAGTGAAGAGCTTAATCTATAAAATAAATGTACTTCTAAAATTGGGGAAATGAACTAGGGTGAAAAAAATCCCTGGGAACACTGTTTGATAAGGCCTGTCTAGACATTGGTATCTTGAGAGTGAATATTGAATAATAAAACTGAAATGAATAGCATTATGATAAGATCAGATAAATTCATGGAAATATAAATCAGCAAGAGAGAACAAAAATGCTGTGGCATTGTCATTTTAAAGACTGAATACAAATATGGGCTGGATCTTTATTTGGCAAACTCTAACCAGCTGGCCACAATGAAAACCACTGTTCCCATTCTGTTTAGTTTTGTGGATTTTAGAAACTGCCTACATTACTTTTTTTTTTTAATAAAAGTCACTTTTTTATTGTTACAAAGTACAGCATGCTTATTATCAAAATATAGAAAGTTAAATAATGTACAAAAAGACAGTTTCACCAGGGAGCAGTTATTCTCAGGGTGAATCATTTTTAATATTTTCATATGGGGAACTTTAAACAAGATGATATATTAAATGTTCTCTGTTCTAAATAAAACTATAACTTTTCTATAAAAATTTTATTATAAAAAGTATTTGTTTTTATGCTGATTGCTTCTGGTAAGCTTTTTGTTTACTTGTTTAGTTTTTAACTTGTCTGTTAGTATATGTTAGATCATGATTGCAGAGATAAATATTGGGGACATAAAAAGTCCTTTTCAAAACTATAGAGTGTGAGGGAATACTCCAGTACAGGCTGTGTCTTCTACATTTACATGAAATTAAATAGCTGGCTACACTGAAGCTGGATGGTTCATACTTACTTTATTACAGCCTGGCCTTCTGGGGCTAAGTGGTCAGTTGGGGAAAAGGCAACATAGTTCAGGAAATATGCATTTGAAAAAGTGACAAGAGATGTTAAAAGGTAACACAGATTCCCAATGTCTCTTTTTTCTATAAATTCTGAAATTGACCACACTCAGTTTTATCTTACATTAAAAGGATTCACACATGCTCACTTGGGGTTTCACTGCTGAGCTCTGTAGAAATGTGTACCTGCTTGTAGTGGATGAGATAGGAACCCGAGATCTACAAGCTTACGTCCATAGAAAACAAATGAATTGTTAATGGAAACGATAGTTTTCAGTTGGTAGACTGTCTGGTTTGCCTTGAGACATTAACTTTATCTTCACCAAAAATTTTAAGAACAGTTTATTACTTCTCTGTTCCAAAAATCAGTGCTACTCAAAGCGTGATACTTGAATTATCAGCATGAGGCTCACCTGGGAGCTCGTTAGAAATGCAGAATCTCGGGTACCATCCCAGACTTTGTGAATCAGAACCCACATAATAACAAGTTCCCTAGGTGACTTGCTCTCCATTAAGTTAAGCCCTAATAACTCAGATCTCAGCTTGTAGTGCCTCCTTGAGGAAATGTTTGCTGACATGCCCGACTGGGTCCAGTGTCTTTATTAATACTCTCTAGCACTAAGTTCCTCTCATTTTTTTTTTTTTAATAATATTATCAGTCTGTCACTTGGCTGTCTCTCCAGTAGATTAACAGCCCAGGATGAAACTTGCTTTTGATCATCACGGTATATCTGGCACAGTGTGTTACATATAGTATGTAATCAATAAGATTTAAATGAATGAAGTCTCCTTGACAGTTAGCAAAGATGTCTGTGTCACTACCATGTATCACTGATTCCAGTTTTAAAAACCATAGCTTTCAAGTTTGTTGCTGTTGTTACTATGATAAACTCCAACCGTTTATTGAGTTACTAATGTAAGAAAGCATTGTGCTGGAAATTGAAGTTACACATAAATACAGTAAAATAAAGTGATCTTTATAATTCTCAGGGGCTTTCAATCTGATAGAGATGTCAGGATTTTCACATGAAATAAGACAAATAATAACTCAGAGCTTATGATATTAAGAGACAAAGGGATCAACCACGTCCTCATTGAGAGGACTGACTTTTCCAGGCTCCAAAACAGGAAATGAAACATTTTAGAAACGCACTTTTCATTCAGCAAACGCTTACTAACATCCTCCATATGTCAGGTATTCTGCAAAGACAATGAGGGTATCATACAGAGGAGTACCTGCCCTTGTGATGCTTTCACTCGGTTATCTTCTCATTTGTAATATGCCTAATAAACTACTTTTATTCCTCAAAGAACAAAATTGAATTTTCCCAGAAGACAGTTAACTCTGCATAATTGCTTTCATAATACCTATCTTTGGGTACTTTTCCAAGGTGGCTTGGAGAAGAAGGATATACCTTGAGAATTTCTGTAATATGTGTATGAATTTCTAATATACATTTCTCTGACTATGTCCTAATTCCCCAAATACATATGACAGAACAATATAAAATTACGTTCATGATAAGCTATAAAAGGTTAAATGAATTTATTTTGCTTGGTTGCTATAAAACAGGTGGGGTCTAAGATAACTCTCATCCCAGAAACTATTCAATTTAAATGCCTTGTCCATTTATGGAAATCAGAGATGTTATGAAATACGATAATAGCATTGATCCTGACACAAGTTAGGCAGGACCTTTGACTTATCTGTAAGCTAATTTAAAGAATTCTTGCCCAGGTAGATGGCTATGCCCCTCTCCTCCAAGAAAACGAAACCAGATGCCTGCTTCCAGCCTCCCTCTCAGGTTGTGAGTTCCCTGCATGTGACTGTGAAATGGAATCATTCATGGAACTCAGTGCAGATCTCAAGGGCAGAGAGTGAAGTGGAGGAGAGGAGACCAGCTCAGCCTACCCTGTATATTTTTCCCAAGGAAGATGCATACAAGTCTGGGCAAAAGTTTGTCAGTTGGTCTCCTAGAATTGGATATATAGAGCTGTGAAGCCTGCTAGTTCCTAAGCTTCAAATATTATCAATCTACTATCTGAAAAAGTAAGCCTCATGGTTTCATTTGCCCCTCCTGTATAGATTATACCCTAGGTAAGGAAAAATCAGTGGCGGGAGAAGATTACCCTGACCATGTTAGGCACAGTGGTGTTCTAGTCTTCCTTCCTTTGAGTAGGATTGTAGCCTTAGGTATCTCAAATCCTGTTTTACTGATTCAACAACATGGCAGAGTAGATAGTTAATTAAGAGTTTATTTCTAGGCTCTTAATTCTATCCCACTGACATACATGTCTATCCTATGACAGTACCACACTGTCTTGATTATTGTAGTTTTGCAGTAAGTTTTGTAATGGTAATATGTAAGTTCTGTAAAATGTTGTTCATTAAAATTTTTTTTCTGGCTATTCTGGGCCTGCATTTCCATATGAATTTTAGATGATCTTGTCAATTTTTGCAGAAAAGACAGCTTAGATTTTCCTAGGGACTTCCTGAACCTGTAGAGCAGTTTGGAAAGTATCACCATCTTAACAACATTAAGTCTTTTAATCCATGAATATAGATTTGTTTTCATTTAGTTAGATATTTATTTCAGTGTTACTTTGTATTTTTCAGTGTACAGGCATTGTATTTCTTGTGTTCAGTTGATTCCTAAATATTTTATTCTTTCATGGAACAGTTTGGAATTGTTCTTAACTACACTCTCAGATAGTTCATTGCTAGTGTATAGAAATACAAATGATGTATTTTTTTTCCCTTTGACCCTGCAACTTGCTAAACTGATGTATTATTTCTCATAGATTTTTTTTAAAGTTTGTTTTTTAGGATTTGCTATATACAAGATCATGTCATCTGTAAATCAAGATAGTTTTATTTCTTTCTTTCCAATCTGGATATCTTTTATTTCTTTTTCTTTCTAATTGCCCTGGTTAGTAAAATGTTGAACAGCAGTGACAGGAGTAAACATCCTTTTCATTTTCCAAATGTTAGTAGCAAAACACTCAGTCATTTGCCCTTATGTGATGATGGTAGCTGTGGTTTTTCAAAAATGGTCTTTATCAGCCCTCCTTCAAGGGCTTCCTTGTTGTACAACTTGAGTTCTATTCATATCAAATTTTATTTTAATAATGCCCCTTGGAGTTGTGCAGTGAACAATCTGTGTGTTCAGAACACAGCAGCCCTCGTCATCATCTGTCTCATCTCCAGCCCTTGGCTTAAATTTTACTTCCTTAGTCCCATAAAGGCCAAGTCAGTCAACACTCACTTATTCCTCCTTTGCTCTTAAATTTGTGTTGATATCCTTTGTCTGTTGTAGTCTCCTTTCCCATTATCTTTACCCTTTTGTGTTTGAGCCTTTCTTAACACTTTTATTTTATTAAGGATTTGGCGGAGTGCAGGAGTGGATTGGTGCATTTCATGGCTATGTTTAGCACATTTTTTTTTTTATCTAATATGTGTTGGGCACTGTGTTGCACTTGCCTTTATTTATTTTCATTGCATTGAACATATGCTTTCCCAAAGTCATTGTTGCCTCCTATGATCAGGGACTAATATGATTATTTAAGAGAATGATCTTTGTCCTTTGAAGGGAAAAATGACTCTTATCTTTACTTTCCAAATAAATTTAGTCACACGTACCTCTCACTTACTAAATATGCAGAAGCTGCTAGAAGTTATGAACTCCTTTTACAAAAGAGGTTTCTTTATCCACAGTGCTTCACTTCCTCTAACTCAGTTGCTACTACCACCTCCATCCTATTACGTTTATCTCATATAAGCAATGCAATATACTTATACAATTTATATAGATATGATCCTTTCCCCACTATATATTCATTTTCTCACCCTCTACCTCTAGGCATGAAAAACTCCCTGAATAGATACATGCAATTTCTACTTGGTAATTATATTTTTCTTAGGCCTTTGTGGTAAATTTGGCTAATTTTTCCCCTCAAGCCTAGTTTCTCTGTGATTGCAACTAAATATATTGAACAAGGCAAAGACCTGATTTTGCTTTTGATTCATTATTAATAAATCTAGCATAGCATCCTTACTGCAAAATCAAATACATACCACTGAAGCAAGATTTAAGCCATGGTATTTGATGATATTATACCAGTCCAACACACCTAGCACCCTCCACTTCCTCTCCCTTAGCTCTCCCTATACCAGTCAAGAGCTCAGAATTTATATGATGCTCTACAAATTACAGAGCATGTTTACACTCATTATGTCTTTTAATATTTATAAAAACTTACCAAGACATTTGCTAGGTTGGAAGCTAAGGCCCAGAAAGGTTTAAGAAACTAGTCCACAGTTGAATGTCTGGTAAGAGATATTACAAGTAGATCTATAACCTTTAAGACTGGAGTACATTTCAAGATACCGTATGAGCCTGGCCTGTTCTTCCATATAAATAAAAGATGGAGGTGAAAATTACTAGATTCCTTTGGTGGAGATGTGCTGGCAATTATAATGATAATTATGTAACTGCCAACATATAATGCGTGTTTACACTGTGTTAGACGCGAGGCTGAGTGCTTCTATTGAATCACTGTGTTTAAACCTCACACCATCCCTATGAAGTCAGTTACGGCATTATCCTCTAATGTGATCTGAGAAGAGAGCCCCACAGGAGCATGTGGTGCTTTGTTTTATCTTCTTTTATGGTCTTATAGATAAAACTGAGGTAAACATTTTTTCTTAAACAATATCCCCACTAATAGCTAATACCTGCAGATGATGGGTTTATTATTTAGCAAATTTTATCAGTGGGTATCAAATCCAAGTCTGTCTTTTCATAAAATGAAAGAAATTAATTTCTTATTTGATTGTGCCTTGATATCTAGATTTTAATTTTCCAGGTAATGAAAACTGTTTAAAAGTATTACGTACTTGAATTTTAGAACTCTGAATGCCCTTGCAATAAAAAGTTTCTTAAGAAGTCAGAGCCTAAAGTTGCTAAATTGCTAGAAGTGACTTTATTTGGGGACACAAAGTAAGCAGTTTTCCATACAGTGTTAATGAATGAATTGCGATGATTATAATTTTTTTCTCCGAGTAAACCTGCAACTTGTAGATATAACAAAAAATGAGAAAATCTCTTAGCATTGGTGCAGTACACTCTCAGGTCAGGACCTAGAGTCTCTGGCTGAGTAGCCACTTTCTAGAAACAACTCTGCAGTATAGAAGGAAGAGTAAAGATATTTTAAAACAGCTGTATTTATCATACACACTAAATGTATTTCAACATGTAGTTGGTTTATTAAATTACTAATCATCCATATCCTTACAATGGAATAATATACATCTGTCAAAAGATGGGGTATCTGTGTGTTGAATGTATGCACATACACACACGTATGTGTATTATTATTTTTTAAAGTGTACAATCTCTTTAAACATTAGACTCAGTCCGCAGAATATTTTCTCAAATCTCATGATCGGCCTACAATTTCCACTTCGTACATTTAAATTTTAGGACTTTTTTTTTAAAAGAGTGGTAAATCCTTAGGAAATATTGCTTTGCAAAATGAAAATTATGAAGTAGTAGGTTTGTCCTATTTTTTTAAATAGAATTGGTTCTGTGGATTTGGAGTAGACTTTTTCTTAAATTTTTGATATAATCAATTGTCTTACTTGAAATTAGACACAGTTTTATTTATTTCATTCCTTCTAATTTGTATGCTTTAATCTTTTTGGGGTTTTTTTGGCCAACCTTAATGCACTGGCCAGGACCTCCAACACTTTACGGAGTATGAGTGGTAAGAGCAGTTTTCCTGCTCCTCTTATGGCTTGTTCCTGATGTTAGGGCAAAATAATTCAGTCAGGCTGAAAAAATTCCCTTTTATTACTATATTGCTAAGGGTATTTTTGGCTTTGTTTTTTATCATGAATGTGTATTATTTTTGGATAAATGCTTTTTAGGAATCTATTGGAATGAACATACGTTTTTTCTCTTCCAGTCTACTGATACAATGACCTTTATTAATTTCCAAATGCTAAACCTGCCTTGTATTACCGTAATAGACCTCACTTAGTCATGATATATTACTCTTTTACATATTCCTAGGTTTGGGTTGTTAGGAATGTTTCATCTGTATTCATTAGGATTGTTGTTTTACAATTTTCTTTAATGTATTTGTATGACTTTGGAATTAGGGTAATTCTGGCCTCATAAAATTAGCTAGAAAATTTTTTTTCCTTTTCCTTTTCTAAAAAGGTTTGTATAGAATTGGTACTATTTCTTCTCTAAATGTTTGGCAATGTAAGCAGTGAAGTCATCTGGGCCTAGTTTTATTTGGGGGAAGGTTTTTTAATTATAAATGCAATTTATTTAAAGAAGAGTATTCAGATTACCTATTTCTTCCTCAGTGAGCTTCAGCAGCTTATGTCTTTCAAGGAATTTGTCGATTCCATCTATGTTGTCAAATTTAAGGGCACAGAACTGTTCAACTTTTGTCTAATTATCCTTTTAAAGCTGTGGGATCTGTAGTGATGTCCTCTCTTTCCTTGTTGATATTTATAATTTTTTTGTGTGTGACACTTTTGCAAGGTCATAGGATACAAGGTCAATATATAGAAATCAATCATTTCTAAATGCTAGAGATGTACAATTGGAAATTGAAATAAACAGTAGTGCTTATAATAAGCCAAAACTACAAAACATTTACGTATTAATTGAAAAATATACATGCAATATCTGTATGCTGGAAACTCAGGGAGAAAGAATAGCCTCCTAAAGCCCCAAGGAAATGTACATATATCATATTTGTGGGTTAGGAGACCCAATAGTATTAAGATTCAATCTTCCCCAATCTATATGTTCAATATAATTCCAATTAAAATCTCAGCAGGATTTCATAAAAACTGACAAGCTGATTCTAAAATTTACATGGAAATGTAAAGGGCCTAGAATATCTGAATCTGTCTTGAAAAACAAAAATAAAGTGTGAGGATTGATGCTACCAGATTTCATGTTTACTATGTGAAAGCACTGTGATATTAGAAAAAGGTAAACATGTAAATTAATGAAATATAGGAGTACCAAAATATATCCACAAGTATGTAGTCAACTGATTTTTTTTTTAAGTGCAAAGATAATTTAATGAAGGAAAATTAGTCCTCTCAACAAATGGTGCAGGAACAGTTGAACATTTAAGGCAAAAAAATAAAAAATATAAAAACAAAACCATAAAAGCCTTGATTCATATCTTATATATACTATATATGAAATGTAACTCAAAATGGACCAAAAATCTAAAACTATAAAATTACGAAAGAAAACAAAGGAGTGATTGACTTAGGAAGGATTTCTTAGATTTGACACTAAAAACATGATTCAAAGAGAAAATACTGAGAAATTAGGCTTTATCAAAATTATTAATTTTTTCTTTACAAAATTATTATTTGAAAAACACTAATAAGAATGAAAAGAGAAGCTACAGACCAGGGGAGTATCAAGTATCTCATAATGGACTTGTACATAAAATACATATATATGTATATGTGTGTGAATAGTAAACATGGGCAAAAGATTGAACAGACACGTCACCAGAGATACCATACGATTGGCAAGTTAGCACATGAAAAGATGTTTAATGTCATTAGTCGTTAGGAAATGGAAATTAAAAGCACAATGAGGTACCATTACATACCTATTAAAATGGCTAAAGAAATTAAAATAAAAAGATGATAACAAGTGCTGGGTGGACAGCAGGGAGCTGGAAGATTCATATGTTCGTGGTGGGAAAACAAAGTGGTACAGCCACCTTGGAAAGAATGTTGATAATTTCTTGTAAAGGGAAACATCCTTTTAGGATATAAGCCAGCAATCCCAGATTTGCCAAATGAAATGACAACCTATATTTATACAAAAATTATATGTGAATGTTTATAACAACTTTATTCTTAATAAACCAAGGATAGAAACAACTTGATTGTCTATCATGTGTGAAACAGATAAACAAACTAAGATACATTCATAACGGTGGAATACTCTTCAGCAAAACAAAAGAGAGAACTACTGATAAAATCATATGGGTGAATCTCAGACGTATTGTGCTCAGTAAAGATGCTCCAGACTGGACGATCCCATTTATGTGACATGCTGGAAAAGGCAAAACTATTGAGACAGAAAACAGGTATGTGATTTCCAAAACCTGGCAGTGGAGAAATGAGTTCATAGTGAAAGAAAAGAGGAAAATACTTGGATTAATATTCCTTTTCTGTATCTTGAGGATGGTATTGGTTACACAACTATATACATTTATCAACACTCACAAATCTGTACACTACAAAGAATGAATTTTACTGTGGGTAAATTATACCATACTAACAAAAGTGTAACAAAGAACTTAATAAAAGAAAAGAATTGCCCTAATGCTTTATCTTTCTTACATGAGAACACGCTGAAAATTTGAGGCCAGCACTGTAGTTTAGCACTAAGCAAAGAATTCTGAAGAAATACCCCTTAGCAGTCATAAGCAATAGTCTAATCTCTGCAAGCAGCCCACGTTGCGTTTTACTAGGCTAAGGAAACAGGGGTGAGAGGGTGAATGATGTGACACAAATTATCACCATTCTAAATATGTCAGGCATACATCCTGCTGATGTGAGTTCCTGTCTAGCATGGTGAATAACTGCATCAGCTTTTCAGTCTCCAGGGGCAAAAAGTGAGTGAAATTTTTTTTTTTAATGTACTACATCAGGAAAGAATTTTTTTTTCTCATTACCATGATTATCATTGTTGGTTAAAAGGCTTATTTTATATAAGCCAAATTCAAGGAGCCAAGGTAATTACCAAAATTTTGTAAAATAATGTCTCAGATACCTTATGTATTTGGAAAGGTCCTTATAACTTTTTCTATCTCCGAAGAGTTTATAAAAGTTCTAACTTCTTCTCAAGGAGAAACATAACCTAGAAGCACATGAACATAGCACAGCTGTGTTGTTAACTGTCCTACCAAGTTCCATACATGATTAATGCAAATTGTTTGAGTGTAGGTCAGAAAGGCAGCCAGCATGATGCCATTGACTGAACCACTGATGATCTGATGACTACATATACAAGATTGGAAACAGCGGTTCTCTGGCTTAGAGATATTTATGTAAACAAAACTCATGAGGGTAGAGAACTAAAAGTAATGACTTGTAGTTGCAGAAATCTGGTTACCAACTTCTAATCACCAATCTCTACTGCCCTGCTTTTACTCTGAGGCAGGTTAGCAAAATTTATTTGAAGGTGTTTCCAAAATCATAAACCTGCATACATTGTGGAAATGTGATCTAAATTTCAGTGCTGTTCAGGAGCACAGCAATCTCTTAAGGACTATGGAGTCTAGCACAAGTATTAGGTGAGAACTGCATGCCTGTGTTACTGGTATGGCTACTCTTAGGTAGCACATCAAATGTGGACAGACATTGATTGCTTCAGAGAGTAATAGTCACATGTTGTAGGAACCAATCATCCAGTGTAGAAAAATTTCCTGTGGTTAATGCTTCCCTTTCTGTTAGGGGTTTTGCATTCAGGTAAAGATTTTAGGAGAATTCTCAAAAAAAAAAAAAAAACCCTTCTTCAAAAGATGTCAAAAAATACAGTAGTGATTTAGGGGAAAAAAAATAGAACTACTTTATGTAACACCCAAAAATAAAAGAGTGAAAGCTTAAAAAAAGAAAACTCTGTTGTAAAAAGAAGCATAGCTCCAAACTGCTTGAAGACTATGGAAATTATGACAAGGATATTGATGATAGATATTCTGTTGTACTGAATGGATGATTAAGCTTTAATTGACAAACAGTGATAAACAATGATAATAAAAAGAGTTACTAGGATGCAGGCAGTATTTTAAGAGCTTTGCCTGACTGACCTCATTCAAGCCTCACAACAACCTTATGAGTTAGTTTCTATTATTACCCCCATTTCAGAGATGAGGAAAAACAGGTATAGAGAACTTAAGTCATGGCCCATCACCATGGTATTATGTAACAAACAGCCCTGGTACCTCAGGGATTTAGTGCAACAAAATTCCAAATTTTCACTCAAATCACAATCCTAATTGGGTCATTGGTGGAAGTTTTCCATATGTGCTGTTTCAGGCTCTTAGGGATCTCTGCCAACCCAAGGCCCTACCAGTCATCTGTTGGATTCCCTGCATCCAAAGGGCTGACAAGTGAGGAGAGAGACTGTCATAATGCTTCCTGGCCGGTCAGGAAGTGACATAAACTAATTCTGTACATATTACCATTGTCTAAAAGCCAGATACATGGCTCCAACCTAACTGCATGTCAGCCAGTAAATGCCATCTTTTTATTTGCCCAGAAAGAAGAAACAGGACTGGTGAACGTTCGCTATTCTTTGCCACATTCACATAGCCTGAAATTAGTTAAACCGAGGTTGGAGCTTAGGTATTCTGGCTCCAGAGTTCAAAGCCATATTTGTGATATGATACCACACTCCGAAAAAAAAGGAAAAAAAACAGTAAAAGAGTTTAGACTTGGTGTGAATTAATTTTCTATCCTAGAATTCCTCTTACTATTTATTAGTAATACAAATTCAGAAATCTATTCCTAAGTTAAGAATGACTTAGAAGCTTAGATGTCTCACAAGTACCCACTACTTGTAAACAGTTAACTTGCATTTGATACAGAAAGTATACTCACATTTTGATAATATTCTCTTGTGCAGTTTTGAAAAGAACATAAAAAGATTTCTTAAAATCACAGAATTATAGTGGGTCTGTGTTGGGGAATCTTCACCAATTGAATTATATTCAATTTCTAAAATAGTAGCTCCTCTCCTTTAATTAAAAATATACTTTTTAATGATAGTGCTGAGGAACACAGATCAGATACCATGTTTACATATTGGTATTCTGCTTTGCATAAATCCCTTTAGATACTAGTGGTCTTCCTTCTTCAGTCTAAGATCCAAAGCAGTGATAATGTTACATGAACCAATGACTATGTTTCATGAAAAGCACTTTATAAAGACTGATGATTTAAGTGCAAAGTTTCTGTTCTACTTAAATAAGCTTTCTAACAAAATTAATCTGATGTACTTTTAGTTATGTGCATAATCATTATAGTGTTGCATGCAATTTAGCATAAATGGTGCAGTTAAATTGATCACATTCCAGTAATTAGTATTGCTTTCACAGATTCAAGCCACTTTTAAATTTTAGTTTTTCATATTGTTAGCTCTTCTTAGTTCGTGTTTTGTTAGAAGAATCAGTATTTACCATTCCTTTTGTTATCATATACTGTTTAGTTGTCTCCCTGTCAGCTCTCTGCACACACACAAGGTCTCATACAGGATAAATTCACTAGACTAAAAGCGAAGTTGCCCTGGTCTCTTTTGCTATTTTCAACCACTAGACACCTACATACTACACAAAACCATGAGTGAGATCTGGTCTTTCATAATTATTTTTACCCATTTTTTTCTTATTTCTCTTCAGTTTTTCCCATCATTACCCTCATCTTGGTAACCTTTTAGCATGCATCATGTTTCGTACTCCAAGGGTTTGAAGATTGGAGAGAGCAGAAAGAAAGAAACAAAAGACCATGGATTTTCTGCTTCAGATCGAGACAAGGAAAAGGAGTTGGGCTATAGGGATTAAGTGGAAAAACAGTGCATGTAAAGAACTAAATTAATATGCCTTCCCTAAGGCACAGATGAAATAAATTAGGCCATATCCCAATCTTCCTTCTCTTCATCCTATAGCATCTTTGTCTGTTCTGTGAGAAACCTTTCTTTCTTCCTCTTTCTGCCCCACCCCCTTACTACAGTTTATTATCTGTATCCCCTCTGCTCCACTGAATCCCTTTTTAAAGGTCTTAATTGATCCTATTAGGAAACCCAGGGCATGTTTTAGGCTTTATCTGAGTAAATTCCTAGGGAGATTTAACATGTATTGCTCTGATTATTTCTATGAACTTTTTTTTCTTTAGATTTTGGGAAGCTTTCTAGGTTTTTCATCTGTATATTTAATTATATCTCAGTTTTCTTTGTTGATACCTCTTCTTCTTCTTGCCTTTCACATGTAAAAATTTCTCTGAGTTTGATTTATATCATAAGTATTTTTGGTAAGGGATGATTGTCTCTTTGGGCTCTAATTACCAACTATACCTTTGTGAACTTCCAAACCTGTATCTTTAGTCCAGATTTTTCTTCTTAAATAGATTCAAATTCTCACCTCCCTCCTGGCCATTTTCTTATCCACACTTTAAAAAGTCAAGGCGAACTTAATATTTCTCCCTAAACTTCCAGTCCTTCTATTACTCTTAATTTATTTTATTGGCACTGTTAACTCAGTGTTGTTATGTTTTCACCAAGTTTTTGGCCATCCGCTCATCTGAGTATCCATTGTCCTAATTTCTAGCCCTTTAGATAGCTTTTCTTTCTTCACTGTCTTTCACTCATCTTGTACCTTGTTGCTAGCCACTTTCAAACAATGCAAGTCAGAGTATGTCACTTCTGTCCTCTGTAACCAGCAATGACTTCCATTATCAATACAGAAAATTCTACTTAATCTGAGAATTAATCTGCTTTTACCTGAAAATTTATTTTCCATGTTGTCTGCTTTATCTGGAATGCATGCTTATAAATTTTGTCTCCTGAATTCTTCTTATCTTTTAAATTTTAGCTTAAATTAAACTTTCACAACTTTTTTCCAGATACCCACCTCCATTTCCAGCCTCTGGATGGATTCTTCTCTTTCCAGATAATGTCACTTGCATTTTTATTTAGTGTCTGTGTTTTCTGCTATGAATTATAGCTTTTGTTTACATTTTTGTGCTCCCTACCCACTTCCACACTCATGGTGTAATTCGTTAATTTGTCTAAAGCAGTTTTGCATCTGTGGAACCCCGACAGAGTGCTTAGCATTGACTAGGTGTTCAATCAATGTTGAACTAAAGAAGTATATTTAGTAAAGGCAATTTTGGACTGATTCCACCATAATCAAACAAGATTTGACGATTCAGTTACCTAAGTTAAAGATGTAAGTGAACTATATTTAGGACCTAGTTTAATTTAATGGACTAAAAATGACACCTGAGAGTGTTAATCCTCATCTTAGAGTTAAGCTATTTTATTGATTTATTGGTTCATTCATCCTATAAAAACTATGAAACATGCTTGTGTCTATAGCACACTACTGAACCAAGAATGAAAAAAAAAATACATCATGGTTTCAGCCATCACCAGACAGTACAGTGGGAATAGAGGCGTTTTTAAGAAAATAGGCTTTGTTTACAGAAACAGACTCATAGACATAGAATAGAAACTTGTGGTTGCCAAGGGGGTGAGGGGTGGGAAGGGACAGACTGGGATTTCAAAATGTAGAATAGATAAACAAGATTATACTGTATAGCATAGGGAAATATATACAAGATCTTGTGGTAGCTCACAGTGGGGAAAAAATGTGATAATGAATATATGTATGTTCATGTATAACTGAAAAATTGTGCTCTACACTGGAATTTGACACAACATTGTAAAATGACTATAACTCAATAAAAAAAAGTTTAAAAAACAAAACAAAAGAACATTAAAAAAAAGAAAAGAAAAGAAAATAGGCTTTGTTTGTAGGCAGCCTGACCTCGTTTTGGAGTTTTGAATGCCATCTCCATCATATATTTACTGTATAATTTTAAGTTAGTTATCAAACATCAGTTTCCTTATCTGAAAACTTTAAATTACAATAATACATGCATGTTTGACTAATATATATATTAGTTCCTAATATATTCATTATATATATTATATTTATAATATATTCATAATACATTATGAACCTAATGTTTATATTATACAGCAAATGTTTACTCTCTGAGATGATGCTACTCTGCCACACTGAAATATATTATTATTATTATAATATATATTAGTTTCATAATTTGTAGCTATAGATACTGGTGGCAGGAACCAAAATGTAAATAACTACCATACAAAGCAAAAACATCATAATTCCTAAAAAAAATTGTATTCCGTATTTTTAAGTTAATAATATATTTTTATAGACCAAATGACTGGTCTTTGCACATTATATAAATATTAACATTTCTATTAGCATATGATTAGCATTGACCCCAATTCCAAACATATAAATCAGATAGTTGATTTGTATATTGTTTGAATTCATCAAGGAAGCAGAAATTGTTCCAGATTTTTCAAAGAGTAAGAGATGGAATACAAAGTATCGATTGTAATCAGAGCAGTGAACATTAGAAGTTGAAGAGGGCACACCTTGCTCTCAAGTTATGGGACTGTAGTTATGTTCTAGTTAGTGGGGAAGCTATGGTATTGATGAGTTTACTAGTAGCGTATTGATAGATAAGAGAAAAAGACCAGGTTTCTACCCTGGGGCATTTCAGGCATAAGACGTTGACAAGAAAATGTGAAACTGTGCAAAGCAAGCTGTGAAATAGGAGGAAAACTAGAAATCTGGAGCTCTGGAAGCAAACTGATGACTGTATATCAAGAAGTAGTTAACTGTGTCAGGGGCTGCTGATGGGTCGAGTAAGATGATGTTGGAGAAAAGGCCTTTTTGCACTTCTCAGCATCCAGGTCATTGGAGACCTGTATGTGAGCAGTTTCTGGAGCAGTACAAGTGAAAGCTTGATGGAGTGGGCTTAAGACAGAAACAGAGGAAGAGAGAATCTGTAAGGATTATGTTGTAAATTTTGTTATAAATAGGAACAAAGAAATTGGGCAACAGTGAGTAGTAGGAAAGGTGAGATCAAGGCTTTTTGTTTTTTAATCTGAGGAAAAATCAGAGCATGTTTGATACTGAGAATGAGCTAGTATAGGGGTCAGAAAGCATTCTGTAAAGGGCTATGGTAGGAATGTTCGGCTTTGTGGGGCAACCAGTCAACTAATTAAATGAGGCAACTAGTTGGGTTGTGCTTATAGTATAAAAGCTGCCATAGGCAATGAGTAAACAGATGGCCATGACTGTGTTCCAGTGAAGCTTAACTGACAAAAAGAGATGGGGGTCTAGTTTGATATAATATACATTTTTTAAAAATGATTATGGGAGGAAGTAGAGAAATACTGAAGATAGCCTTGAGTAGGTGAAAGGAAATGCAGTTTGTGCACAGGAACTGGGGTTGGAGCTTTAATTATGAGTTAAACCAAGTTTGAAAAGCAAGAAGGACAAGGATATGCAGAGGTGTGTAAATGGGAAGCATAAATTTGTGGGAAAAAAAAATCTCTTGATTGCTTCAGCTTTTTCAGGGAAGTAGGAAGCAGGATCATCATCTGTGAGTGGCCATTAGGAAGGAAATTCAGAGTTTTAAGAAGAGAAAAATAAAATAGTTGCGTGAAGGGGTTGAAAAGTAATTGGGCTAAGCAAATACTGTAGATAAGTAATTTTTAGTAAAATACCAAATTGTCAGCTTGGAATGTTCTATTTTCCACATTGGACTTTTCATATATTTTTATTAAAATATATAATATTTCTGAAGCACCAGTTAAACTTGGCAAATACCAGTTTTTTGAATCATTTAACCTTAATCTTTAAAACCCTTATTTTTCTCCCCAGGAGGTGGAATTGTTGCAACCCATTAGTATCCCTATTTTCAGACGGCAAAATCAGTTACACGTTCTATCCATGTATTTTTCTAGTTTAGCAAATCATATTCCTGTTAGAAATTATTTGGGCAATGAATGTGCTTCTGTCACTTCATCTGTTTCATGCATTTATCATATTGAACTGTAATTTGCTCTGAGGGTTTGCTAACTTTAGCTTCAGTGATGTATTTGTTCCGAAGGAGTTCAGGTATAATGAAATATATTATGTCCAGTATTTGTCTAATATGTTGCCATCAATGAAAGATAAATTATTGAAATGGCATATATTCACATTGATTGCTATGAAAGATATACATGGATTGATAAATCAAAACAAGCCTTCAAAAGATAGAAAATCAATTAATGTGTCAGGTAGAAAAGGCATAAATGGTGAAATCAACCAATGAGTTGACATTTTTCCTCTTGAAATAATTTAATTTACCAGAACTTGAAAGGATTTGTGACTTTGAACACACCTAATAAGCTAAAAAGTGAAAGACTAAACAGATTGATCTGAAATTTTATTAACAATACTTCAAACAAATGTAAACCAACATGTTTTAGAGGGACTAGATATTATTTGTTCTGTCAACCAATCATAGAAACTTTCTAGGAAACCAATCGAACCTACATTATTAGGTTATGTACTAAGTAAATAAAAACATTTAAATTTAAGCAATATACATGTGTGCACACTTGTATAGAGCTAATACCTTCGTTTTTCCTCCACAGAACTGTTACCCAATTGCCAGCAGTTGAATTGTCAGTATAAATGTGCAATGGTCAGAAATAGTACAATATGTTACTGTGAGGATGGATTTGAAATAAAAGAGGATGGAAGAAGCTGTAAAGGTAAGTATGACATGTAATTCTATTTTTTCTTTTTTAACAGAGGCTTAGTTACAAGAAAGTTAATAAAATATTTTCAAGTACCTACCATGTGTTCCCAATTAAGACGTTCATGTTAACTTTTTTGTTTGTTTCTTGAGATTTAAAAGTTGTCACTCCAACCAAAACCACATACACAAACATTACAGATAAGCATTTATACAAGTCAATTTTCAATTCATATTGCAATGATGTCAAACATGGGGCACATCAACAATGGAACATGTTTTGGTTAATCGCTTGGTTAGAACTTTGGATTTGATTGTTTTAACTTAAATGTTTTATGCCTGTTACATAGCTGCAGTGTAATAGACATTTGTTATTAACGAAGTTAGCTTAATACTAATCATGTAATGTTCTTTACAACTTTTGCATTGATAATTCTGGTAATTGGTATTTGAGTAATAGCAATAATGATAAACATAAAATATTCATTTATTTTTAATGTCTTAATTTTTGCTTTTGTGAATACTCTGCAGCAGATGTTTACTCTCTGAAATGATACTACTCTGCCACACTGAACTATTTTAGGTCACTTCTCCATTCTCTTGACTGCAAATATATATATGTATTTGTGTGTATATATATTGTGGGTATAGCAGATTGTATAAATCTGATACAGTCACAATATAAATAATACATTATTTTATATGATATTTAGAATCTATATATAGGATACATCAAATATAGAATCTATGTTAAAGTTGAGGAACATGTGCATTACCAGCACTAACAAACAGAATACTTTCTGAAGAAATGAGTGCTTTGCTGATTACTTTAAAGCTTTGCTTTATTATTATCACTTTTACCTTAAAACAGAATCTCCAAGTTGAAAAAATCCTCAGAGAGAATATTTTTCAAAATTCTAATGACAAAAGTGAGAACAGTGAGACTGCAAGGTTAAATGACTTAAGTTTGCACATCTTTTTTTCAGAATAGACTTGGGAGTAAAACACAGATCTCTGGAGCCCACTTATTCTTATCCTGAGGAGGCTCATTGCTTTATAATGTACTTTGGGGCTTAAAGTTTTAGTTTGTTCTTTTTTTCATTTTCTGTATAATATGAGTGTTATAAAAAAAAATGTATGTTTTTCAGATGTTTATCAGACCCAAAGGCTGCATCATCTGACCATAAGGGTATATTTGACTGACATCATTTTTATGCCAACATTTAAAAATCAGAAGATTGCACACAAAAAATTCAGACTTTCTGAAAAAAATCAGAAGATCTGGTAACACCAGACTGCTTATAATGACAAAAGTCAGCTGGATATAACCAGTACCTCTGGACACGCATACAGTTTCAAGTTCTAAACACCACCTTCCCTTCACACAAAGTCAGCCAATATGCTTACCCTGTGTCCTTCTCACTCTTTTGCTGTGCCTCACTCCTCTAGGAGTCAGGGTTTTCAGCTCCTTATGCATGGGTCTCTTTCTCCTGAGTCTCTCATTTAAATCCAAAAAAATCATCACAGTCACTTTCTTCTGTTGAACATTAGTAAGGAGTTACACAGTGGTCATTATCGAAGTTCCCCAGTAGATGAGGAGCTTTTTTCTTTTTCTACTTTCTCTGCACTCCTAGATGGCCAGGTCTGAACATCACTTATGCCTTCCCAAAGGTATTTCCAGGATATTCTCTGTCCTTAAAGGGAGAAAGAAGGCAGCATGACAAGTGACAACATGCCTATTTTCTTTGTGACCAGTTTTGTGGAGTTAAATCAATTTCACAGCAGTGCATTCTGACTAAGAAAACAGAAAAGAAATAATTAATTGTATTGTTTTCCTGGATAGCATAATCATATCAGAAAAACTAAATAGCAAGCAATATTAAAGTTGAAAAAATTGGTGAAAATAGATGAGAATCATCATTTCTGCCACTAAGGGCTGGTCTTACCTGCTCAGATTTTATTTCACATTATCACTGTAGACTTCTCTCCAAATACTATTCTTTCTATCCCCGAGGCTACTTAATTCAAACAAGCCATCCTTGAGTGCAGGCTATTACATAAAGCTAAAGAAATCTGAGAAAAATGCAAATTAATACCATACAAAGGCATGGGTGACTACTTAGCAATCTCTTTGCTTTTCCTTAGTAAACGCCTTTCTTAGCTGGGGGGTCAGAAGGTGGGACTGAGACTTCCTACTCTCTAACCATGTGTTTGGTCTTTTTGGTGACCAGCCCCATTCTGAGATTATCTAGTGGCCCCACCCTGAGTCACCTCATTAGCATAGACTCTAGTATATTTCACAGGGGCTCATTATAAATAACAAAAGGTGTTCCTTTAGCTCAGAAAATTACAAGGTTAGGAACCTCATGCCAGAAACTGAGGACAAAGACTGAAGAATATTCTTATTATACCCAAGCAGTTTAATCCACTTAACATCATAGCCGTGGGCCGTCTTGTTAGCTTCTCCTTTTTTTCTGTCATTTTCCCTCAACTTCTCCCTCAAAAATTGTTCCAGGTGTCCCATATTTTCTTCGAATTCAGTATCCCCAAGCTCCAATGACCAAACTCTGTGAATAGGCCAAAGTTTATCCTATCCCATTTAGAGACTCCATGAAACAAAAGCATGTTCCAGTGAAGATCTGTCTTGCATTTGCAGCAGTATTCCCTTTCCCCTTCACTGCACCAGGGTCCCTACAGGTGTCCTACCTGCCATATCCAAATGGTAATTTCAATCTTTATCTCACTGGATTTCTTCATTGCATATAACACTCTGATATCCTTGAAAAGCTCCTCTTTCTTAACTCCTTTCTTTAGGCTTCTCATGAAGTGTCCTTCAAAGGAGGCTCCTGGATTCCTCTTTCTTGCCTGCCGTTTACACGCTGGTATCCTGCAGTATTTTGCTCTAGCTAAGCTTTTCTTGCTTTCCCTTTCTCTCTGTGGGATCTAAGCCTCTACTATTTTTTTTTTTTAAATCTGTTATCCATATGCTACTATTTAAACTGTTACCCATGTGCTATCCTAAATACTCCAAGACAGATCTCAGCCTGTATTACTGGTCCCATCTAACTGCTTATTAGAAGCTTACTCAAGGATGCTCTACAGACACCTTAAATTTAACGTCCAAATCAAACTCATTATCTCCTCCCCTAGTATCTCCATTCAAGTCCATACTTCTTATAAAATTGGACCACCATTCACTTCCATCATATCCAGTTTTCATATGTTGTCTATTCTATTTCTTAAACATTTGAGTCCATTCCCTCTTCTCCATTCCAATGCCACTGTCTTAGTTCAAAAGTTTGATTTCAGAATATAATTTCTTATATGAAATTAGCACATAAGTAATTTTCCAGAATCTGTTCTCTACCTTTACCAATCCATTTTTCATAAGGCTTTAATTTTAAATACAAAGTTGATCATAAAGCTCATCTAATTAATGCTTTCCCAGTGCCCACATATCACATACAGCACTTTAGTTTAGCATACAAATAACTTCATTATCCAGTGCCAAAGCTGTTTTCCCATTATCATCTGTTACCACTTCCTCTACACACCCTTACTCCACTTGACTCCTGACGCTTCTGAAATCCCTACCGTATCATCCTGATGGCTTTTCACATGCTGTTGTGTTTAGCTGGAATGCTTCTTTCTATTGGATCCCTTTTTATTTAGTTTGAAGAAGTCTAAATTGTCCTTTAAGCTGAGCTCAATATGCAGCCTTCACTTGACCTTCTCCCTTCATCCAGCAGGTTCATTTACTTGTCTATGTTTCTATCAAAACTACACTATGCCTCTGTTAAAAGGAAATGCATAGAAATGAAATTCTATTTCACTAGACTTGTTTCACTTAGAAATTGAAACCATGTTTTATCAATTTTGGTTTCTTCAGGGATTAGTATAGTGCTTGGTAAACACGACGGACTGAGTAGACATTTGTCTAAATTATTAGCTGACAGATTTTTTTTTTAATTTTCCTGGTTGGTTAAGAATCATTAAGTACCTGCTGTTTACAGAGATTTGAGCAAAATGCTGGAGGAAGGAAATATTGGGAGAGGAAGGAAGGAATAGAAGGATAACCATAGATATAAAATAAAAATTAAGATAAATTTTATCTTTTCAACAAGTACCTAATAGTTTCCTCCTTGTGATTTAGAGAGAGTGGTTTGTGTAGCTTAGTTCAAAACTCGTATTTAATTTCTTCTTGAAAATCATGTTGCCAGATTAATTCTTTGTTAAAATAGTGAAAAAGTGTCATAAACACTGGAACTATTCAGCAAACATTCATTGGAGGACATTTTATACCTTTGCACAAATATCCAAGGACTTTTAGCCTGCTATTAAAAATGTCAACACATTCTCTTTCAAAGTAAAAGATTTGATGTTAAATTTGATCTTGCATCTCTGTAACTGTTAAACAACAATGAATTTTATGTTCCATTAGTGTGATTTCAAAAAGACATACTGGAATTGGCTCTTTCACTCATTTTTTAAAAAAAAAATAATCTATTTCCAAAGTTTGGGAAAAAAATGTTTTCTTCAGGGAGAAAAAATAATGCCCAACAATAAATCTGCTTAGGAATGATGCCAATTTTCCTTTTAGATCAAGATGAATGTGCTATTTATGGAACCTGCAGCCAGACCTGCACAAACACACGTGGATCCTATGCCTGCAGCTGTGTGGAGGGCTACCTGGTGCAGCCGGACAACAGGTCTTGCAAAGCCAAAAATGGTGAGTTGTCTCGCTGTTTGTCCTTCCAGAATTTATTTCTTTTGCAATTTCTTTTCATTAGAAATGTAGTAGGGCAATACAGGCTTTGAAGAAATAGGTTCTTCCTCCATTTTGATTCACTAATCCACACTTAGAGATCCAGAGCGCTGCTTTTAGTTGTCACTGCGCAGTATATAAAACCCCTTCCGTTACAGGGAGTTTCTAATGAACAAACACCTGTTCAGGAGAAACTGATTAACTGGTTTGAATTGTCCATCTCTCTCCTGGACTATGTAAGATGTTCCTAACTGGTTTCTGTGAACTTCTGCTTTCTCTCCCAAATCCGTATTCCACATAATCGTTGAAGTTCTCTGCTAAAATATCAGCCTGACCATGTCATTATTTTGCTTAAAATCTCCCAGTGACTTTCACTCACCTTGAGAATACAACCCAGACTTCTCACAGCACCTCTGAGGGCTAATGGTCTGGTACCACATACCTTTCCATCTCATCGGCTACTTGTCTTTTTTTAATCACACACCAGCTGCACTGGTTTCCTTGTCCTTCAACCACTTTGCTCTTGCCTTGAGGTCTTTCTACTTGCTGTTTCATCTGCCTGTAATGCTTTTCCTTAGGATATTCACATTCCTATCATTCAAGTCTCGACTAAAATGTCAACATTCAGAATGACCTCCTCTGGTCATTCTGTTCAGTGGTGTGAACCCTCTCCATCACTATCTTATTTCCCAATTGTACTTATTTATGCCTACTGTATCGCTGTATGATTTTTCAGTTTTATTTTCTTTACAGCATTACCATTTGTAATGAACTCATGTATGTGTTTGTTTATCATCTAATTTGCCTAGAATAATACAAGAATTAAGACAGTATAGAACTTGTCAGTTTTGTTTACTGTAATTTACTCAGTTCTGATCATTGCCTGGGACATATAGGTACTCATGAATATTTATGGAAGGAATGAAAAAGAAGGAATTAATTTTTCTTTCTAATTAAATTACTAAAATGAGAGTTCCACTCTTAAGTGTTTGAATTTCATGCTTCAAAAGTGCCTTCCTTTTAACCCGCTTACCTGCAAATAAAGCCTGTAGTTTTTACATAGTGTTCAGTCTAAGGAAATCCTGGGGAAGTACTGTTGACTTGCTAATGAAATAGCCTTGAGATGTGCTAGTAACGATGGGATAACACTAATTCTTTTTGTGAGCAGAATTAGCTTAGGAATAATATAGGGAGATATTATATATGGTATTTATCTGGTATAGACTAATTTCCCCCAAATCTGGTTTCATGTCATGCATTTTCAAATTATGATGTTTTGATCAATTAATGAATGCCCCCCTACTCCCTTTTATTAACAATTAGAAAATTGGATGGGGTTCTCTTTCCTGAAGCCAAACTCAGAAAAGCATTGGATTTGCTTTGCCACCTACAACTTCTGTTTTGCTTTACAACATAACTTCATGTTATAATTTCAACTATTTCTCTGGATCGTGTGTTTAATTATTTACAGAACATATTTGTATACAATAATACAAAGAGAGAAACTCTTTTACTTCTTAGTTTATTTCTTTGAATTACAGACTTGGTCTACCAAGCCCTATTTATTTTTCGGGGCAATCCTTCAGAAAAATTAGGTCAAGTTATATGTTCCTCTTTAAGCCACCACTGAGAGTTCTGATTTAAAACACTGACAGACTAAACAAGTAGAAAGCTTGTTCTTTGCTGTTTCTATTGATCCAGACAATATTGCTGTGAATACACAGGGAGAGTGTAATGTAATAAACTCTCTACGAAGAAGCACTTCCGCTCTTCATTCATGGAGGGGTATGTGACAAAAAAAGAATATAACCTAAGAGGGGTGGTACATGGTAATGAAATGTTACATAAGGAGATCTGATGGCTGTAGCACTGATAACAGAATATATAAATGCCTTCACCTCAGGGTGGTTGGCTTGATAAAAATATTGGCCTACATGGTTTGAACAATACATAGTTTCCGTGACAGTGTTTCTGTGGTTTGTAGTTTTAGGAAAATGAGTTGCTAGTATTATAGCAAATGGGTACAAGTCTATAGTGTGTATTGACTAGTTGTCAAGGTCACAGGGATATTTGAACCAGTGCATTTGTACAAGTCAAAAGGAAAACTATCAGTTTTGCTTCAGTTTTCTCATCTTTATAACAGATGTACCAGAGTATATTTTTTGCCTCTGTTATATGTAAAACTTCATCAGGTTTAAAATTTTTTTACAACAGTTCTATGTACTGTAGTATTGCTCTTGTTGAAGGATGCCAGGGAAATGCTAAAACTAAACCGTATTTTTTTTAAGGCTTTGACTTTCCTCTTTGTCATTACCTGGCTGCTTAGATTAGCCCGTTCCCTTCCTCTGAAATTCTACATCACTAGACACTGGAATCTGACTTTCCCTCCAGGTCAAGCCAGAGATCCAGGGATCCCAGAAGCTGGGATTGTGTGAAACGGGGGAAGGTTAGAATGGGCTAACTCAAAACAGTAGATGTATGTAATAGAATGCGAGGCTTTAGACAAAAGAACCATTTGAAGATAGCAAGCCCAAAGGACATAATGGGCAGCTAGAACTGAACACACAAGGGAAGTTCTGCAAAGACCCTACTAGATGATAGATGGGAAAATAGAAGTTCCTAGGAGAAGCAGCCTTTTATATGAAGGCAGGGAGATAGCAAAGTCAGTGGGCTGGAAGCTGCTGAGAAAGGCGATGAGCTGCTTCAGCACAAAATAGTATCATGGTTGCACCCCAACTAATCACCCCAAAGCTTGCCTGTGGGGATCTTATTTTCGGTATGACAATTGATAGTAATTAGGTAAATTAATTTGAGTTAATTGATTGTCCTTCCTTTGTGATATAATGCCTGAATCCAAGTAAAATTCATAAGCCTTAAGAGCAACTTTAAGAAATAACGCTAACAGGGGCAGGGGACTTTAGTCCCCGTGGCAGATTGAGGAAGAGATTAATGTTAGGTGGGAGGCCTTTATATTCTTGATAATTTATGCAGTACACATTCTTTCCTTTTCTACATTTAGTAAGATTAACCTGACTACTGAAATATAGAATCCAGTTGTTTCAGAGTTGGGAGAAACTTCAAAGGTAATCAATTCCAATTATCCACGTGATACCAAACTAATTTCCAAACAGAAGAAAGTCTACAATGTATGTTACAAAAATAACTTTAAATATGCATACTTGATATAACTGTAGGAGGAGGCATACTAGAACATGATGTCATGATGAAGTGTTCATTACTCTGGAATGGGACACACATTAAAAACTAGTAATTTTTAAATTAAATGTTAGGACTTGTATGAAAAAAGATGATTGAAAGTAGCTGTCAAAACATCTACAAATATCCTGCAAAACATCCTGTATATATGTACTTTTCTTGGGGACTAGGGTTCTAATAATGTCTTATCACATGCGAAGATGAAAAGGTTTTTTGTTGTTTTTTAATTAAACTAACTTTGTTTTCACTGATCTTGACTGATTTTGTTCAGAAGTGTGTGTTAACTATGGGCACCCAGGGCTGAGAGTGGGCTCATGCAGAACCTAGGGGTGTTTAACTTACGAACTGTTGGCCATTTTAAATGAACTGATAAGTCCAGGCTCATTGGACTCTACCCCTCGTTGAAGGCAGGCGTTTACCGCAGTGTACAATTCTACGGAAGCTGTCGGGCTCTACTGATGGCACCGAACAACAGCAAAATCAAGAGCACTACATAGTTCTGTGCTCGTCAGCGGAGAAGCACTGCCCTGAATGGCCCCAGGTGAGGGAGAGTGGACCTCTTTGCCAGACAGCAACCAGAGTAGTGAGAGAAGAGAGCCTCCCACTGAATCAGTGTGCGATTCTGTTACAGTTTATGCTTTGCTATTCACGGATTTGGGTGAGGGTGACGGGAGACTGTTCAAGCAATGGAATTCTCAGAGTTGTAAGAAATACAGATTATAACCCCTGTCTGGTCCTTGGAAGCACACCTCTAAACAGTGTCAGGGAGTTTTCAAACCACTTGCAGTTTTCTTTGCTACAATTCTTTTTTTTTTTTTTAAGAAAGACAAATAAAACAAAATATAACTTCCTATGGGTCCTACTTCTAAACTGTATTATCGTCTGCTAATATGTAGTTTAAATTTTTCTTTCGTAAACTGGAGGAATCATCCGTGGTTTTCTGTCGGGGCTGGTTCTACTTGGGGTAGAATAGGCAGGTTCCTGTGTGGAAAGGGAGGAGTCCTTGCTCAGAATATCTTAGTCTCATCAGCCACTTGTAATCCTTGGAATTCAGTTATTATAATATAGATGCCTTTTTAAAAAACAGAAGCACTATGTATTAAAATTTAAGTGTTTAGGAAGGGTAACATAGGAAGTCTTAGTAACCTTGATAACTTAAGGAACTGGTGGATTGGATCTGTTTCAGCCTACCATCTGGCTAAGAATAGCCTTCCGCAGAATGCCATGTGATTATGCCTTGACAACATGAAGACTCACTCTTCAGAGTTTTTCCTGTTTTTAGGTAGTCCAGAGGTCTAGTTCCTGCACAATTTGTCCTTTCATTGAGGCATAACAATGAATGACACTTGATGACATGCTGGTGTGTGAGAAGCTCTGAGCTCGGAGCGAGCCTAGTAGACCAGCACCAGGGTAGAAATCCAGATTTGTTGTTTTTGCTCGGTCATGTATGCCTGGAGGAGAGTGTCTGCACGATGGTGAGTGGTAAGTGACGGAAGCAGCCAGTGCCTGGAACAGAGCGTGTGCTTGGTGAATGTTTGTTGGATGATTTAAGCCATTTCCTAAACGTTCAAGAATCAGAATAAGGGTACTGGGATATTGATAGTAAGTCAATATTGATATTGATTTATTGATATATCAATAAAAGGAAAGTCACAACCCTGGAAGAGGTTCGTAAGTTTTTTTTGTGCCAGTTTCATCCTGTTATTTAGGGCTCAAGCTGCCTTTACTGTAGTATTGACATCATAAAGTGGTTGGGGAGCTCTGCATAATCTCATAAATGTGTGCTCCCCACTATGGCCTTCTCAGACAAACGTGGGGTCCCAGTGTGTGTTTGCTCTGTAACCGTAGCTGAAGAATAAGCCACACCAGCTGCAATCAGACAGTATTACCCACGCCTCTATTGTACAGAAATACTGGAGCTTTGTAGACTCCCTTTGAAAACCTGGCCATTGAACATATTTCTCTATTTATTTAGAGTATTTCCACCCTGCATCATCTTTGATCCTTTACTCAGTTGGAAATCACAATCCATGACAGGACAGGGCAGGGATTTCTGATGGAATTGCCATTACCCAAATTAAACATCACACTTTTTCTTCTACCCACACGCTGTTAGTGAGTTCGCTGGTACTGAGGTGTCAAACTCTTCATGGGTAGTCTTTCTTGGTGTTTTGTTTTAAAAAAATTTTTTTTTTCTAGAGGGCATCATTTTCACAGGCTAGCACCTTTCTTGACATCTTAAATCTATTTTTCTAGCCGCAAAGTTGCAAGGTCGATAACAGTCTTATCTGTCACGTGCTTTATGTGTCATGACAACTTTGATTTACCCGTAGTCAGAGAAAAACCGCGTGTCTTCCATTTTGCTTGCCGCTTAACATCTTAGCTGCAGTCTAGCTGCGGATGTCTTTGGGTATGAAGAGTTACATGGCCACATTTATGGGCTCCAGATTTGACAGTCAGTAATCTTTGTTTTCACAAAAGCCACAACATATAAGTACAAATTTCTATCATTTTATTTAATTTTTTATAGAATAGCTATTGAACTGTTACTTAAATCTTCAATACAGAATATGTGATGGATCATATCACGCTCTACAATTAACTCCCTTTTTTTGTCTTACAGTTGGACAAGTATAATGAACACTAAAAATAAATGAGGCACATTTAAATTCATAGAAATTACAAGTGGTTTAATTTTCAGATTAGACATGGCTGAACATACATATATAACTTTTCTGTTACTCTGCTTGGGAAAACTAGAAGTATAAAGCTATTGAAATCCTCAGAAAACCAAAGCTTAAAACCTGAGGAAAAAAATGTATTTTTTTCTAATAAGAATGTTTTTTTTTTCCCCAGAGAGCCTGCAAGGCATCCCCTGTATCAATCACAGTCAACAAAGTAATCCCAGCAGTTAAGAGAAAGTCTCTTGAGCACTCCTCCCCCAGAGCTCACACTTGCCCTTGACTTTGATGACTAATATTCTGCATATTCTCCCTAGTAAAGCTACTTAGAGCCATTTTAGTCCTGAGAAGAGAAAATCTATTGTATTGAATACATTTTTAAATTTATGCAGGCATTTCTTCTTAGCATTAGGACTCACACAGCCTTCATCTTTGCTTTCTATGAAAGATAATACTTGCCAAATTATTAGATAAATTATGTCTTAATAGACTTTAGAGGTTTAAAACAATATATCCTCAAATTACAAGAAATATGCCTAGTAAAGTAGCTAGTAGTCGCTATATAATCACCATTGACTACTTAGAACTAATCTGTCTTTGTAATAGCGAAGTAGAAAATTGCGACCTTAAATGTAGGTTATGTGTGTACGTCGTTGGGCAGCCCTGTCAGAAAACAGTGAAACAGGTTAAGTGTCCTTTTTTTCTACGTCTAGATAATGAATTTTTGTATGTCTCCCTCCTTCCTCCTTATTCTAAGATGATGGTCTCGTTTCCTATTTCCTGGACAAAACAGTAGCAATGAAAAGAGAACTTTCTCACCCTGAACTCTACTAAATCTACCAATCTGTCTGACTCTAGAACTTATCCCTCCGTCTTCCTCTTATTTGAATCGAAGAGCAAACTTTGTTCCGAAGTCCAGTCCCTGCAGTTGTGCATCAGCCCCACTTTCTCTCACCTGCTCAAGAATTTGACTCATACGGTTGTCTTCTTTCTTACGTGTATCATCAATATTTCCTTTTCTCCTGGAGCATGCCCATCAGGATACAAGGATGTCATAAATAGGCTACAAAACACCCTTCTTTAAAACCATATTCCTCTCCGTCCACCACTCCCCTTTTCTTTTCTCTTTATAAAAAGGTTAGAGTTTGTTGTCTCTTTCTGTAATTCCTCCTTCTCCCTCTTGAACCCACTTCAGTGGGTCTTAACATTCTTAAAATTACACGTCTCTTGTCAGGGTTACCAGTGACCTCCAGTTGCCTAATTACTGGATGATCAGTCCTTGGCACACAACGAATCTGTCTCCTCCTGGAATATTTTACCTTTTAAAGCAGCACGTTCTTGGAGTTTTCCTCTTACCCTACCAGGTATCCATTGATTTTGCTGCATGATCCCTCATTTGCCAGTATTTTTGGCATGACTCAGTGTTCAATCCTTTGGACATCTTCTCTTGCTTTATTAATTTCCTAAGTGCTCTCATCCTGTACCATGTCTTTAAAAACACATCCTTTTCCATGGTTTTATTAAACATCTAGAGACTGAGGCTTATAAGTTCTTATCACCAGCTCTGACATTTTTGTTGAACACCAGATTCACTTGAAAATTGAGGTCCAACTTAATATCTCCATTTGGAAATTTAATAGAAATATCAAACTCTATGTGTCCCAAACTTGTTTCACTCTCCTAATGGTGCTTTCGCCAGTGATGGCCATGTTGGTAAACGTGACCCCATTCACCTAGTCGTCCAAGTCAAAACATTGGAGTCTCCCTTCCCTCCATTCTTTCTCTCAAACTCTTTGTTTTAAACTTTTAAATGTATCCTAAATTGGGCTACTCTCTCTAAGGACCAGCCTGTACCTACATTTCCACCAATGCTTTATCTTTCTTCGTGGATTTAACACTGCCAAACAATATTAAATAGTTTTTCTTTACTTGCTTATTGACTGTTTCCTCCACTAAAAGGTAAGCTCTACAAAAACAGAAACTCTGTTAGTTTTGTTGACTGCTGTATCTCTAGCATCTAGAGGAGTGCCTGGCAAAAGCTAGTCATGCTCAATAAATATTTATTAAATCTATAAATAAATATGCAAATACTGAGATAGTATTTTCTTTTTAGGAGACAAATTAAAAGTGGCTTTTTAAAGGACCCATGCTTTCAAACTGGAAATATTTTACAAGCAATTTTAAAGTGAGGCAATATCTATTACATACAAACTCAATCATTACCAGTTTATAACTTAGAAGGACATGTCTGAATTGGGAAAAATGTGTTTCTGTTGCTAAATAAGCTTCTGTTTGCCACAATTAGAAAGATGACTAAGAGATTCAAAAGTAGCCATTGGCCACCTCTCTGTGACTAATGTAGATAGATTGACCACCCCCATACTATCTGCTGATGTTAATATTGATTCCGTTACCTAAAATTTGAGTGACTTGTACTCTGAGAATTTGAGATTTACCAAAATAACCCTTCAATTAAATCAAATTATAGGTTTAATTAAATTCAGTATAATTTATTTCATTTTCCTGATTAAAAATCACAATGCATTATTTGTGTCATTTTACTTTCTGAAGTATACTGTCACTCTTAAATTTAAAAAATCAGTAAAATATCTTTAAAATCGTTGGAGAATCCATATTCAAACAAGTCTCCAAGTGTCATCTGTTTGATGAACACTTACCATGTGCCAAGTAAGGCCTTCCAGGTAATAGGGGAAATGTTTCCTTGATCTGGTGAGTCAGCTCTTTAAGAAATAGGCAGATTGTGAGAGCTGCTGATTTACAAAATGAGACATTGTGTATATGTGTGGTGTGATGTTATTAGCTTTCATTGTGTTTTTTAAAATGATCCTTATTTCCAAAAAACAGCATTTAATTGCTTTTCAATCACCTTTCAAGTGGAAGCATCCTCTAAATGAAGGTACCAGCATTTCACTAATTATGTCTAAATAAAAAGGTTAAATCATTTTACAGTTTATAATTCAGGTTGGTCAGTATTTTACCTGAGGTTTTACTATGCGCAAGACAAGATTACAGAACACAATGCAGGACTGATATGCCATCCCTAAACTCATCATCTTCTCTTAAAACTGATTCTACTTTATATCCTGTTTCTTTATAACATCACCTTTCTCCCTATCACCCAAATCTCAGATTTCCACATATTCCTTGACTCCGCATTCCTTATTGTCCACATAAAAGAGTCATTACAATTTAGAACTTTGACTTTATAATGCCAACCAACCTCTACTTGGGAACACACCGCCACCCATTTTAGGTTCTTATTACCTATTTTCTGAGAACTTAAAATAACATTTCGCTGTTCTGTAATCCAGATATCCAATACCTGTGTCCACAAGTTTTTTTTTTTAAATAATAATCTTGGGTTACTTTCTTTATAATTGAAAATATGAATACACAACTCTGCTTACACATGTGAAATCTAGTATGTTCCTGAACCTCTGAGGATTTTCTGTGGCTTACATTCTCCTAAAGGCCTTTGCTTCCAAGAGAAATGTTGGCACATAGGACCATTCTTTCCTTCTGTACCGCATCAGTCTAAACAGGAACAAAAATACCTTTTCTTTTATCCAACTCCTTTCTAGCCTCATTCCAGAATACTACCACCAAAGCAATGTATAAATAAGACTTTACATACTACCTTCCCACCTAATGTGAGTTAGATTACACCATTTTAAAAGTAAAAGCAAATACAGTTTAAAAAGTTAAATGGGAAACTTCTCTGTCCCACTATATTCTCCTTGCCCATACAGCATCCTATGTATTATTTCTCAGTTATTCTTCAAGCATATTTCTGCTCATTGTACTCCTTTTCCAAAATTTATACTGGCTTTCCACTGTTTAACCAAAATTAAAAATACGTCTATCATCTTGACAGTCAGTGACCTGTGCAGTGTTTCCTCAGCCTACTACAAGCTCTGTAAGTTTGAATCCAGTCCTTTTAACTTAGTAGCTGTGTCATCTTATGCAAGTTTCTTAAACTCTAAATAACTTAGTTCTCTTATCTGTAAAATCTGGATAATATTAGCAGCTGATTCATAGAGATGTTGTCAGTGTACAGTAAACCAATAATTATGAAGCATGTATTGCAGTGTCTGACTCCTAAAATATGCTCAGAGGGGCCGAGCTACTGTTACCATTGTGAATGTCCTCCACCACTCATGCATGGTGTACACTCAGGAAATTGAAAAACTGTGGTCAGTATCCTACCAACATATCTTAGTCTCCCCCACATCTGGGCTTGTGTCAAAGCTCTGTCTCACCTGACATTCTTTTTCTGTTTTTTTTTTTGTTTGTTTCTTTATTTGTTTTACAATTTTCTTCTCTTTTTGTAACCTCTGTATGTTCAATTCCTTTTCTTCCATTAAGGCAAAGCTGAAATCAAATGTCATCACCATACAGCAGCTTCTAACTCTACTAAACAGATACGACTTTGTCCGTTTGTGCTGCTGTAACAAAATTCCACAGACTGGATGATTTACAACTAAGAGAAATGTATTTCTCACTGTTCTAGAGGCTGAAGGCCTGACATCAGGGTGCCAGCATGGTCTTCTGAGTCACAGACATAATGTATCTTCATGTGGCACAGGGAGAGCTCTTTTATAAGGCACTAATCCCATTAATAAGGGTCCCACCTTCATGACTGACAGAACCACCTGACCCCCCAATACCGTCATCTTTGGGGGTTAGCGTTTCAACATATGAACTTGGGAGACACAAACATTCAGACCATAGCAAGATATAGCTAACCATTCGTTGGAACTCTTATTACTATACATCTTCTACTCATTACCAAACCTGACTTAAAAAATATAGAGCTTTGTGTGTATATATATATATATATGTTAATTTTTCTATTAGATTATATTTTTCTTGAAGGCAGACTATCCTACTAATCCCCATCAGATACTAGTCGAATGCCTTATATCTATAAATACTAAAAAATAAAATAAAAAATACATTCATTTTCATTCAATTAATAATGCAACATAAATGCATTATGACAATAAAAGGTAGTGCTAAGATAAATTATAGTATAGTTGCTGTAATTACATTTTCTTCCTTAGCCCAGTACTGTTTTTAATGCACTTTAATGTTTCCACATTTGATTCATATTTTATTTTCTCTTGTATAAAATATGATAAAATAATTTCCTTTGACATATGGCACAATGTGTACTTGGTGTAAATATCATTCAGTTCAGTGAAGAGATTTTTTCATTAACAAAATGGTTGAAAAAGATGGAGAAACAAATTTGGCCAAATATTTTCAGAAATGAAAATATTTCAACCCTATTATCCTTTTTTTACTTATATGATTAACTTTATCCACATTTTTACTTTAGTTTGGTTAACTTTGATCTATAATTCATTGTATGATTTGAGTAATGCTTTTTTATCTTCTTTAAAACTAAATAATTCCTCTTAAAATTTCATATTCAACTTTTTGTTCTTCGCATATTTTTGAAAGCTTTTTTAAAAATTTGGTCTTTGCACAAATTGCTCTTGATTTTGTTTCATATAGTTATAGTTCACTTCTATGAGGAATTGGGTAATTTTTGTTGCAAGTTGTCAGTTTTCTTACTCATTTCTAACTTGCTGTTTTTCTTATTTTCAAGGACTCTATGCAATTTGTATATGATAAATTAAATAAAAATGTTAAAATTTTTCTTTCAATTATTTTAAGCTTGTATTGGTTGAAAATCAATTCTTTCGGCTATATGGATTACAGTTTTCCCTTTTCTCACACTTCAGTCCTACTTTGACTCTTTATTTTATAGACTTTATATGGAAGTTACTATTTTGCCCTTTTGTCCAATTGAACCTCAGATTCTTTTTTTTTTTTTTTTTTGTCTTTGACACAGCAAGCATTGAGGTGCATCTGCTGAACTTGGTTCAATGGAGATAATTGCTCACAATTACAGGATTAATTAAAGGAAATTTGAACACAGTATAACTAGATAGCACATATATTTATATATGTATGTATGCATACATATTTATTATATACATAATATTTATTAGGTTTATATTTACTTATAAGTATCTGAATCCATAATTCCAATTACTTGAAAGGAAACTGGCTGAATTTTATATTCTTAGAATTGAAAGAAAAAATACAAAGTTTAAATGAAACCTTAAAAATGTTTCACTCTGAAAACTTATTTAGCATCAACTATGTCAAAATCATGTTACAAAATCATTAGTACATTTTTAGTATACTCTTGGTATGTTTGGAAGCATATGGTTATAATGGCTTGGAATTTTAATAGTTATTTTTATCAATTTAGGCAAATGAGATTTTTCATGTTTCTAAGTTTCTCTTTTAAATTCACAGTTTTCAAATCAGTTTTCAAAATTGTGGCACTGATTAATATAACATAGATGATAGGAAAAATCACTTTCTAATTATACGCATCTCTATAATTGTTTGGAAGTAAAAAATACTTTTTTTGCTGTTGACGTACGGGGAGTCGTGATGAGGACAGGGATAATTTTCCTCCTCTAAGATGAATCGGTTGGCAGCCTGTTGTAGAAGTTTGTTAAATCTAAGTCTCGAGTCTCTGAGTTAGAATATTGACTGAGTGTTTTCTTGTGTTTCAGTGTCTTCTATGCAGAAAGTTAATATTTATTACTTCTAATAAAGTGTTGATGTAGATATTCCTTTGACTGGAACTATCTGATGCCTTTCTAACTGATCCTTTGGGGAAACTGTTTCCTAACTCTAAGTGTGGCATCTGATAAGAGCATTGCATGCATTCTGATCAGTCTTTTATCTTCATTACCCAAACTAATGATGGTCTTCAATTGGCATATAGTAACTCATGGTGATAATGCCCACTAGAGATCAATTCAGTGCAGGTAGAGGCAGAGTCCCTTTTCTAGGCCAATGCCAGCTTTCATCATGAAGCAGAAAAAAGAAAACAATTTATATCCTTTGTCCTTAAAGATTTTTGTGGGTTCTAGTGTTTCAGTAGAATCTCCCACCCCCATATCAGGCCTTACGTTTTATTTGTCTGAAGAGGGAAATCATAATTAGCGGAGACACATGAATAATACTTCAGTAAAGCACATCACAGCTAACATTGTAAGTGTCCTTCCTTCAGTATGTCATCTGAATTTTTAAAGTCACCATTATTATATCAAACTGCAACAGATTATGAAGCACCGGAATTTTTCTTTATTGGTTTTCTGTTTGTTTGAATCTTTAAATCAGTGGTCAGTATGTTTTGCATTAAAATAAGCAACTGATTCACTTAAAAAGAAACTACAAAAATCAAATAGGTCGATTATTTGTATCAAGTAAGCATTGCCTGTGTTGACCATTAATTCATTTCTATCTCAGTTTCTTAAGGGAATCTCAGTGCTCCTCCGTATTCCAGCCTCTCTTCATAGAATGCTTATGACATACTGACACTTACTGACTAGTAGCCCATTTAGAAATTGTCTACATCTGGACTTCTTATAAGTGTGGCAGTAGAGGTTCATTTTTGAATGAGAGTCAGTGGCACTGAAGGCCATTTCAGTTGGCAAATGAAGACAGTAAGGACTGACATTAGTGTCAGTCTATCTTTGTTAATCTGATAACACAGCCATCTAAGACCTTGTCATAACCTGAGAAATTCATGAGTCAACAGGTTTCAAGAGTGCCCCAGTCAACTGGAAAACAAACAGAACTAGCAGTGTTGAAAAGAGACCAAGTCTAGACTCCAACTTAGGAATGGCAAGGACAAATATTATGTGATTCAGAATGGCTTTTAAGAGATTGAGGGAGAAGCCAAGTGGCTAACCAAGCTCAGACATAGTCACCTGACAAGGCTGTGTTAAGCAGAGACAGTTCACAATTTTACTGATGCCTCTGAGAGTACTCTTCGTTGTGGAAATAGTATGTCTGAGACTTCTTTTTTGTTGGTTTATATCAAGCAGTCCTGGAGAAGTCAGTTTTCCATAGGGAAGAAACTGTTGGACTAATTAGTTTGTCATCTCACTGAGACTTTTATTTTTGTTTATTTTCATTTGTTTTGTTGGTTTAAGTCAAACACTTTTAGTGTTTTTTTCTGAAAGCAGGGAAGAATCCTATGGCTTGATTGAAGAAATTTCTTAGGATTAAAAATTCAAATACTCGTGGAAGGCCTTGGAATGTATTTTAGAGCAGACATTTTAAGCCTGCGAGGGAAGACCCAAAATCGTCTTCACTGGGGAGCTCTTCTATCTGAACGAAACATAAGGAGCCTGATATCCCTGCTTCCACCGGAAATGATGAGCACCATTAGAGAATACATTCAAAATGTTAGGTATTTCCTTATATTAGTTAGTCATAGTATGTATATTTGCTGTTGTCTACCTTTACAGTGCTCAGTGTCTGTTTCTTGAATGATCAAGTAATGTTTATGAAGTTTTCTGAATAGATGGTATTTCTCTGGATTCCATGCATAGGTTAAGAAAACCAAGTTATTTTGTAACATTTCACAGGAAGTTTCTAAAGTATATTACTATATGCAAGAGTTCTGCGTGTCCTTTTCATTTATTCTGAAAATTTGTATTGAATGACTGCCCAGACTTTTTCTAAACGCTAGAGATACAGCAGCAGAAGTAGAAAAGTTATAAGTCAGACAAGTAAATAAGATATATACAGTGTTTGGTAGTGGTAAGTGAAAAAGTAGGGAAGTATACAGAGAATATAGGGGTTTGCAGGTGGTAGTGGTGGTTTTTAACAAAATTAAGTGGTAGGATATGTCTTCACCAGAAAGATGACATCCAAATAATACTCAAGAGGCGATGAGCAAGTCAAGTTTCTGATGTTATGGGGGATGGTTATTCTAGAAAGAAGGAAGAGCCTCTGAGATGGCAGCCTACCTACCTTGTTTACAGAACAGTGAGACGCCCAGTGTGTGAGGAGTAAGATAAACAAGAGTGAAGTAAGAGTAGTAAGGAGATGAAGGAAATGAGGTCAAACAGTAAAGAGAATACACATCAGGTAGGGCTTTATAGACCATCATAAAGGCTCTGACTTTGTTTGACATGGAAACCCTTTGAGCAGAAGACTTACTTGATCTGTCTTAACACTTACAGATGTAATTCGCTATTGTGTTAAGATGGACTTAAGCTGTGGAGGACATAGACGGAAGCAGAGAAACCAGTTAGAAGTCTGTTGTACTGATCTGGCTGAGAGGTGATGGCAGCCTAGGACAGGATAGTAGTGGCAGTCGCTGAGAAGTGGTAAAATCCCCGTTACGTTTGACTTCGGGAGAGATTCGTTGACATTGAATGTAGGGCAGGAAAAAAGAGGAGTTGAAGATCTCAAAAATGTTCCTAGTGAGCACAAAAGCTACCCTGAGTATGATTGTATAGCTAAATCCTTTCAACATTAACTTTATATGGAATTTTATTGTTAACTTTACATATTAAAATGTATTGAGATTCTCATCAATTAGTATGTATTTGTCAAAAACTCACCAGTCCTAACACACCCACCAATCCTAAATATGATGCATTGTTCAAAGCAGTACTGTTGAACAAGCCCCTTTTACCTCTAGAATCTTATTTTCCTTACTATAGAGAAGAAATGTGGAAGGAAGTGGCTTAGTAAGCATAATCTAGTCCCTACGGGAATGTGTGATTGTTTGACTCCTGGGGTCAGTCAAGGAGCCAACGAGGCTGAGACCACAGGTGCTCTTTGTATGAGCCTGTGAGCTTTACAGGTTCCGCTCCAGAGAATCTATTTCTGACCTCATACATCGAACCTCAAAAAAGCATGCCTTTGCTCCCAAGGGAAGTCTGTGAACCTATGCAGAGAGGTCAGTCCAGATCCATCATCATTGCTAGAAAAACAGCTCACAGCATTTCCTTTATTTACCAAAAATGAAAGTAAATAGCATTGTCCTCACACTCAGATAACACATTATGACTAAGGAAATAAAAGATACAAATGCTCGGTGGACCATGTTGTCCTTAAAGAAGTGAGAAGTATTTAGTTACTAAAGCATACATCGGTTATTAATAAATACTTTTTGCAAGCAATTTTTAAACTTTTTAAAATACATTCAAATATAGGAATAATGAACTCATCTACAAAACAGAAACATATTTGCTTCCAGACATACTAAATAATTTTATGGTTACTGGGGGAAAGGGAGTAGGAAGGGATTTTGAGATTTGCAAATGTTAACCACTATATATAAAAATGGATAAAAAACAAATTTCTTCTGTATAGCACAGGGAATTATATTCAGTATCTTGTAATAACCTTCAATGAATAAAGAATATGAAAATGAATATATGTATATATATACATATATGTGCATGACTGGGACATTATGCTGTACACCAGAAATTGACTCATGGTAACTGACTGTACTTCAATAAAAAAAATACATATATAGGAATAACGTTCAGTGTCATGCAGAATTGTGAAATATGCATATATAGGAATAACTAACAATGTCATTCAAAATTGTTTTAAAAAAGTGACTCTCTTTTACTAAACTCACTTTCCTCTTTATGTTTTATTCCAGAGCCTACGGATAGGCCACCTATGTTGTTAATTGCAAATTCTCAAACAATTGAGGTTTTCTATCTTAATGGAAGTAAAATGGCAACCCTGAGCTCAGTCAACGGAAAAGAAATTCATACTCTGGATTTTATTTACAGTGAAGATGTGATTTGTTGGATTGAATCAAGAGAATCTTCAAATCAGCTCAAATGTATCCAGATGACAAAAACAGAAAGATTAACAGATGAATGGGCAATCAATATTCTTCAGTCCTTCTACAGTAAGTATTTTAATTTATATTACACATCACCATTTAAGGATTTCATTTACAGACCGGTAGACAGGATTCATAGATTTTCTAGCATAACTAATGGGTTTTGAAAAGTTATATATGCAAATATGAATGCACTTACATAAATGTGTCCCCTGCGTGTTTTGCACATGCACACACATACACGTAGCGTTTCACTGTTTATGTAAGCAACAAATTGAAGAGTTAGTTTTAATTCTTTCTGTAATGCTTATTACAGTATCACCTAGACGAGAACTGTGATTTTTCACTGAATGATAGTTCACAATGTGATAATGAAGGTGGGATTTAAAAAGAAAATAACAAGAAACAAGAAATAGAGTTGATAATTATAAGCTTGTCAACTACAGTGTTTGTTAAAATATCTTGAAAAGTATTAGGTTTATGCTACTTGGTAGCAACTACTTGTGCTTGTTGACTTTTTTCCTAGTAAATCAGAGTTTTTATACATCATATTCCAAAAAAGTAATTTGTAATTTATTATTCACTTGATTTCTCATGTCGGAAATTCACAAACTAGTAACTGTCCTTCCTGCATATCACAGTGTTACATACACACATTCTCCATGCCTCTCTCTCTCTTTTTCTCTTTTTTCTACTCTGCACCCTTCCCACGGAAGAATATAAAAATTTATTTGTGCTTGCCAGGGGAAACTGCAAGATGTGTCCGTTTATTTTATGCTTTATTTAGAGAAAAAAAAACTTATTCTGACAACTGCTACTAACATAAAAATTGGTAGAGAAATGAATAAAATGTGCAGTCAAGTTAGAAGGATATAAAGAGTGCTAAGGCAGGATAAATGTAGTTTTCAGATGTAGAATGGTGATTTGAATTCAGTAATCATATTTTGTTAATGTTTGTAGTATACAATTAAAGGAATTGGTTATTAATCCTTATAAAAGGTAAGGAAATAGTACTACGTAATGTTTGATAACTGCGATTAGATTAGATCTGTGGCAAAGATTATTAAAAGTGGAATACAAAGTTAAACAGAAATAAATGTTTAATACATAAAATACAATATTTTGAAGATCTTAAATATATGTTTTTCAAACAGATTGTTTTTAGTAAATCTAGGGTTGGTCAAGCAACTGTACATTAGCATTTTTGTAGAAAATTTATAACTTAGATTGCATGTGATTTATAAAATTGTTATAAAGCAATTCTTGGCAAATCTAGAAAAATAAAGAGATTGATGCTTTTTAGGTGATTCACTAAAATGAATAGAGCATTCATTTTGAACTAAACATAACTGCCATGGAAATATTTTAATTAGAATAAATAATTTTTGGTGAAGTCAGTTTCAAGCCATGCAATTTCAGTCACTTTAGAAAAAAGTGATTAAATGTGTGGAAGTAATTCAATGATGAGAATGGGACAGAGGTGTAAGCAGGGCTCAGCTCCTCTGTCATTGCTTGTAAACCACGTGTTTTATCAACGTGTCACAGAACAGCTTCTGATGGATATGTTGATCTCTGCATTCGTCATGACAATGTGTGAGTTAATAATGAAGTTTAGATATTCCTTGCATGTATAATTACATCAAATCTCTGTTGCACCATGTAAGCAAAAATAATGCACTGAAGTGATGGAAGTATGCCTGAATACATGTCAGTCTCCACTGTTGCAGAGAGTATCTTTAGCTTCTCCCTCCTCATTATCTTTAGATTCTTTTCTCTAAATTTACCTGAAAACATTCTTTTTTGAAAAAATATTTTTAAAATTTCTAATGATTACTATGAGGAGAAAATTAATCACTGTAGGTCAAACTGACTTGAGTTTAAAAACTTATGCAATATATTAGTGAACGTTACTATTGTAATATTAAAATATTGATTGCATATCATCTCATTGGATACCTACCATATCTCTGTGGGGTGTGCAGGAGAGATAGATTCTTTCTGTTTCATAATAGATAAAATTTTAACTACAGAACTGATGTATTAGACAATACTGAATGGATAAAATGAAGGCAGAGATGGCACTTCTAAATACTGTGTTCTTTCTTCTGCACTAGAAAGGCAGATAGATTCCCTTCAGAGAATTTCCCAAATCTATTACAAATAATCATATGTACAACTTATTGAAAGTGCTAAATGGCTGTGTGCAATAGGGAGGCATTATTTTTCCCCTTGTGCTAAAGTGAAAATTAAGAATGAGAAACTAGGCAGCAGCACAGAGCTGGTACTGACTATAGGTTTGAGCAGGGTCAGACTTCATGGCTTTTGCTACACCGCGCTGTCCCAGTGGGTCTCAATATATTTTTCATTTTAGAGAGCCAAAATAATTGGGCACACTAACGTTAGTAATGGTGACTCTCAGAGGCAGTCTACGTGGGAGAGAGGTGTAAGAATCTTGGAAGAGGGTAGACAAGGTGACTTGCTGAAAGCTGTGTCATCTAGAAAACCCCAACAAATGATTCTGATACAGTCACCTAAGGAGAAGTACTTTTAATATTGAAAATCATGCCTGAGCAATGTCGTGAGAGAATGAAGAAGACTGATAATAATATGCTGAATACATTATATTGACAAAGGAACATTGGGGAAAATTTCTAGAGATTTTATTTCATATTGAGTTTTACTCTTCTTTTTTATGGATGCTTGATATTTACTCAAGTATTTTTGCTTGAAACTTGCATACTTTAAAGAAAATTTTGGTATTAAGTGTTTTGTAAGCAAAATTAGTTCTCCTGGTATTTATGCAAAGTACATTTACAGCAACTAATTATTTCCCCCCAATTTTTCTTGGAGAGTGCTGTGGTAGAGACACACATACCCCAAATCAGCAAAAGTGATGGGATTCCTAACAGTAGGATGCCCAACTGTTTCCTCAGGACAAAACTCACAGAGATGATTGACTTTGATAAGAATATTTTCAGGGTATATCCCTTATTAAGGAAGATGATTGAAGACCACAGTGTCCTCTCCCAGGTGTATAGTAGACACATCCCTTCTAAGTAGGATTCTTCAATATTCTGCAAAATTTGAGTATCACTCTTAGGATTCTAGTATAGACTTAAGAAGCTTGTCTTGATCCATTAATGAGCTGAGCTCCAGTCTAGCAGAGCATGCCAGGCAGAAAACAAAAAGATTGCTTATTCTTTATACACTTTGCTTTTGGATTAACCCCATTCACTGGCTTTTATCTTCCTTTTATTTTGCCTGTTTCGATATCAACCTTCGCTCATTTTCCATTTTGAACCTCTGCCTAGATCCACTAAATTAAATCCTTGAGTGGATAATTTTTGAATTCTAATACTTTACGTATGTCTTTTATCAATCTTCCTTCTTAATCATGAGTTAACAATTCTCTAATAATCATGTAATATTAATAGATGGCATTTACTATTTATTTTGTGCATTAAAAATTCTACACTTAGACCTCTTTGCCACCACATGAATTGTAGATATGTGTAGTGTATGTAATAGTTCATAGATAAGACAATGAGCTTCAATGTATGAAATAAATTTTTTAAGTTAAGAAACCTTGATCTCTTAATAGATACTAAGCAATGACCTTTCGTAATTATGAAATAGTCCTTACTTACTCCAGCGCAGCCTAGGAATATCATAGTCTTGAGTGTTTCACAAGCATCCTCTATTAAGTTATGACCAGACAACAATGATCAGGCTGTGTCCCTATGGTAAATACAAATGTAGTCTTTGGACGAAATAATCAACCGGTAATAGTAGAAGTGCTAGTCTTAAACAGTCTCAGCTCATAGTGAGTCTTTGTACTTAAAAAGATGATTATAGAACCTGGCAGCAATACTCTCAGACTACACAGTATCACATAATGGTGTAGAAATCATCGTAGAAACTTGGCATAGTTTATTCACAAGGCATATGCTTCACTATTGCATTCTTAGGAATTTTCCTCTACAGTCATCTTTCTCTATCTGATTGGTGAAACATCATTCACGTTGCTTTAATTTGCCTTTCTGTGAGTACTAGCGTAGCTGCCCACTCCAGTGTGAACTTAGATGTCCACCTCAATCTCTCCAACTCTGCTAGAGCGGTCATGATGTTCCATTACCTAAAATCCAAATACAAAATTTTTAGTACCTTCCCATTTATCTCAAGATAAAATGAAACTTCATTATATGGCTTCTCTGGGAGGCCTCCACCTTGCCTCTCCCTACTCAAATCATATGTTGCACCTAAAAAAAAGTACTAACACTTCATTTAATGCACTTTATTTTCTTATTTCCATGTGTTCTGGTTCTTCACCACAGACCATAGATTGTCATTTCCTATAACCAAGCATCTCTTATTCATTCTTTAAGGTATCATATCCTTTCCAAAAGTTTTCCAGTTGAATTTAGCAGCCCTTCCTATGTGACCCTTGGACATCATAGTCAAATGTATTATGTTTTAACTGTGTATTTACCTGTCGGTTTCCCAAATAAAGGGTGACAACTCTAAGTTAAGGATGTGTGTTTTATTCATCTTCAAATCAGATTTTAGCAAAATGCCTATTTATTCTAGAATAAATGTTGGTTGAGCAAACCAAGGTAACAAAGGATGAGGAGTGGAGAGTTAGAGGGGACAAGGTTAGAACCAACTTCTGGAGAGACCATGCCAAATCATTACTAGGGACATTTAGAAAACCAGTCTGCATTATGACTAAGTATGATCTGATCTGAGTCTAGAAAATAGCCTCACATGGTAATCTTGGCGTCCTTGTGATTACCAGATTTGTTGACCACTAGCTTTTATTTGGCTCAATCTCTGACTTCCCCAGGGTCAGGAAATGTGCCTATAGATTTTATTTTGGGATCTAACCTTAATGACAAAGGAAACAACTTGATCAGAATCATTCCAGGTCTCCCCACCCCCAAGGCAGTGGTAACTAAATAGTACTAGAGCCAAAGCTGTTAAAATAGAGGGCAATTAATTCTTAGTGCAGAAATCAAACAGAACAACATAGCTTGAATTTTAACCCTTTTCCTCCTCTCAGTCTGATTGAGCTTTTTCTTAGAAAAGAGCTTCGATTATCTTACATTTAGTTTCTTGGGTGTATAAAATAGTGGATGTGCTTCCCATCCCAATCCTATACATTTAGTTATTATCAAGAACCCAGCTGCTTTGGGGATAAGAAGTAAAGAGCAGAGTCAGGATGTTCTTTGTATCTCTCAACCTCTGAGAAACTATGGTAGCTACCTCCAACTGAGACACTCATGCAATGAATTCTTCACCAGAGATAAACTATATTCAGCAATTGACCAGTTTGGGTCCTAGCGTTTCACTAGAGAAAGATCAGACATTGGTCAGTGCCTAGCTGAGAGACGCTGAAGAAGAAGAAATGGTGATGACCATCCTAATCTTATAAATTAATGAAATTTTGTATTAAATAAGATAAAAATGGAATAATATTTTACAATCGAGATTTCCCATTCCTACCCCCCCCCAAAAGTTGCATTGTTGTTGTTTTGGCTATTTAGAATCCAGACTTTTTGATCAGCATATCTTGTGGACATCTGAATTTTGCAGGAAAAAAAAATGTGACTATACTAACTAGTTTTACATTATTCCCGAAGAAACATCTGTGAAGATTCCAAACCACATGCTCCATATACTAAGAATACTGTAACTATTTATTCTCAGAGATAACTTTTATTAACTGCTGTTTGATTATGAAAATACATGTTTCATTAAACTCTTTATACTTCTTAGAAGCTTCTCATCTTTTATTTAGCAAATTTATGTAAAAACTTAAAAATAACTTTTTCTGAGATATAATTGCTGTATGTGTGTGTGTCTGTGTGAAGCTAGTTATTACAGTGCATTCTTGCTGGGATCTGGAATTTTAACAAAGTGATCTGACCACCCACTGAGAGCTAAAAAAAAAAAAAAAGGCAGTTAATATCAGCAGAGATTTTGATCTGAGAGCACATAGGTAGAGAACTTACAGAATTTCCTGCATGATACCATATGCTCAATATGGTAGGCATTGGTATTAAATTATTCCTTACTTTTTACATTAACATTTGATGAATTTATACTTTGACATAAGTAACCTATTCTAATTGACAATTGGTACACAACCTTAAAAGGCTGTCTGGGTGCCTAGTTAAAAAGAAAAGCAAACATTTTTTTAAAACTCTAGAGTACTCTGTTCCTCTATAAATTGATCTTTACTGTCAGTTTAGTTGCCAGGCTGCAAATAACTCAATTACTATTTTAGTGTCATTTGGCAACATACTTGAAATTCATCAAAGCAGAAATTAGAGATGTGCTAAGCTTCAATTATTCATATTCAGTTTTCTATGAATTTGATAAAATATATTTTATACGTACACTGGATACAAATACACCCCCCCTCCAAATTTTGTTTTTTGCCATACAGGATTTTTAAATCATTATTCTCACAGTATTTTTGTCTAGATTCACATTTCTATTTGTTGTATTAATGGATTTTAATTATTAAAATGAGAATGTCTTGATGATACCATCACAGTACCATATACCACATAGAACATAATATTTAGCAGGTTTACTTAATCTACCAGTCTGCAACTTGAAAGAAAAGGTGATCTTTTCATCATGAATAACTCCTGAAGTATATTTGAAATCCATGATATTTACTTAATGAAAGTAATGTTTCTATTTTGGTAAACTTTATCTTGGCAGAAGAAAGAAGGAAGTGAGGGAAAAGGAGAAAACAGATGGAAAAAAGGAGAGACTACTTTTGTTGCAAGTAGCCTAGTAAAATAACTTCTGATTTAATACGTATTTGATAAATTTGATTATTTTCTTTTTAGGTATAATATTGTAATTACTTATCTTCCTTCTTTCTTTTCATTTTATTTTACATTATCTTAAGGGATTTATGCCAAGTAAAAACAAACATTTTCTTCTCGTATTTCTTCACCATTGGAAGACTTTAATCTTGTAAAGACATTTATAAGATTTTAAGCACTTATCATCAAATCTAAAGACAGTGAGCTGTAGGAGCCAAATTAAGCAAGATAACACAACTGGCATATATAGCATTCCAGTTTTTGATTAAGGTTTGTTTTTTTTTTTCCAGGCTATAACATCTTGTGATTTGTAGATTTGTTTTAGCACTAAGTTTTGTATTTCCCTCACCACAATATTTGGGGTGAGTTGATACGGTCCTAGCTGAGTCATTAACTAACTGTGTGACTGTATACAAACAAATAATTTTAAAATAAAAGAACTTGTTCACAGAATTGCTGGAATCCCTCCCAGATCTAAGCCTACTTTCCCGTTCCATTCCTTTCCGTTTGCTTTTCTTATTCTGCAGGGATATGTGTGTGTGTGTGTGTGTGTGTGTGTGTGTGTGTTCCTCCCATTTACTTCTTTTTTTTTCTCCCACCTAATCACTCACAGTAGATACATCTTAATCATTGTATAGTATATTTTCTAAAATACATTCCTTGGGACACCAGTTTTCTGAAACATTCTTGGAAGAAAATGAGTTCATCATTGTCACATGAGTTTAGGAAATTCTGCATCTGTATAATGTTATTGGAGATTTATACATACATTAGCCTATTAAATATTATGAAGGGTCCTTCAGTAAAGTACCTATTTTACTTTGTTTAATCCAAGATTTCCTTTACTTGAGTACTGAACACTTTATTGGTATTTTTATATGTGTGTCTGTGAGTGCATTTTTGTGAGTGCTTGTTTCTAAGGATGTGGTATGAATGTGTGTATATGTCTAATACATATTAACAACCCAAATATCTAGTGTTTTATGTTACCCACTTTGAGAAATACTGTTTTAGAGGTCTTAAGGAAAATCACTCAGATTGGATTCTCCCATCACTTTTTAATATATTCACTTTCTCTGAGCTAAACCTGTAAAGCTGTGTATGTACAGAGAGTTACAGAGATGGTAACAACAATCTTCTAGCTATTTATTCTCAAGAGCCCAACAACTTTTAGTTTGTACCCAGAGGGTTATGAGAGTTATGGGAGCACATGCCCTGAGACTCTGGTGACAAAACCAGAGACTGTTTCAGTATTGTAGTTTAGAGGCATTAGATATGCAACAAAGATTTGGTCTCCTGTGAAGTTCATGCCAGAAAAGAGCCTAGCTAAAACATGAATTGTAGTTGAGGGTGGTAACAGAGTGTATTCTGTTTATTTATTTTCTTTTTATTGAAGTATAGTCAGTTACAGTGTGTCAATTTCTGGTGTACAGCACAATGTCATATACATACATACATTCATTTTCATATTCTTTTTCATCAAAGGTCATTGTGAGATACTGAATATAGTTCCCTGTGCTATACAGAAGAAATTTGTTTTTTAGTCTATTTTTGTATATAGTGGCTAACATTTGCAGCTCTCAAAAAGAAGAGTGTATTCTGGAACTCACTTAGAAATGCAGCCAGTGTCAAGTAACTTCAATTTAATTACAACAATTTTTCCATGAGCTAGACAAGAGTACGGTGACAGAACCTCTCAATGGTCCAAGAATGGTGTCAAATGATGAGATGGAGAACGATTTTTTAAATGTTAATGAAATAGGTTTCTAGATTCAAAAATTACATATTGTGTTGAAGACACATTAACAGGTATTCCAGTTGTTAGAAAGGCAGAATTTTGTAGTGTAGCCCTGATAATTTTCTGAGTACCCCACAAAACATAGAAAGACTAAACCTGAGGTCTGTGGAATTCCCTTCGCTTTCATTCTGTGCTTTTCAAATAACTTTTCAAATTTGGTTTCTCAGATACCGTAATTCTAGGAAGGAATTTGTTAGGATGGCATCTTTTAGTAATCGTGTCACTGGAAAATTCTATCAGTAGTTGTAAATTAACATTCTGTGAATTGGCATTCTGGTTGATACATTAGTCTCCTGGGAGTCTGGAAAGCAAGAAATAATTTCCCAAAGCCTGATAATCTTTTGGTGAGGAGCTCAAATAGGTTTCCTGGAATTGCAAATCTAATGATGAGGTCTGTGCTTAAAATACTCTGTCTTTATCATCTTAATGACAACATTTACTTGGTAAAATAATATAACGTCTCTTGGCAATTTTTGTTATTTTAATGTGAGAATTAATCTGTATTGTTTTATCTCCCTGTTTTAAGATATTATTAAAGAAGATGTATCTATCCACGTATATATGTGTGTGTATATTAAGTATAATTATTTAGTCCAGTTTCACTTAAAAAAAAAAAAAAAAGCCAGCAGTTACAGTATATTTCCAAAACTGAATGGTGGAGGTCTACATACTACTAATTAACAATGAGACTAATTTTCCAACAAATCTGTGATTTAAAGCATGCCCCCAGCTGTACTAGAGAGTGTTATTACCCTTGAGATGTTCACACAAAAAAAAACCCAGTAATATTTCTATAACCAAAGAAGATTCGATTTTTAGTTTTATGTTGTTAGGAGATACTTTTTGTTCATTGAAAATAACAACAGCAACAAAACCTTGTGGCTTGGTGGAACAGTTCAACTTGTCAGAACTGGTGAGAATAACTTCTTATCCAGATGAAATACCTCACTTGGCCTTAAGACTTAGTTTGGTTGTTTGTGTTGTTTATTTAAAAATATATTGCTAATTTGTTTGGAATCAAACTTTTCTGTCAAATTTTTCTGACATCAGAGTATCGGTCCAGATTCTGAGCAGTGAACAGAAATCTCACTGTTTGAATCAGGAAGTACTTTAATACAGCGTGCTCTTTAACTTGTTGGATGAGACAAATCGGAGAGCTTCCTAGACGGTGCCTTGGGAATGGCCTCCAGAATAACACTGAGCTTTAGGAGCTACTGTCTCTAAGGTCTTTACTACAGCCAGCTGGAATCAAGGACCCACGACTGCTGCTGCTGCCGCTGCCACCTCCAGATACTCTGGAAACTGGAGACGGGTCATCCACAGCTGCCATCCAGGGACCAGGAAGCTTGCGTTGAAGCCATGGCCACTGTTGCTGGTACCCACACCCTTATCACCCAGGATGCTGAATGGTAGACACTGAAACACTACTCCAAGCGAACATGTTACCAGCCATCACGCTTGCCAGTCCAAAAAGTTAAAACGAACAAGAAAATAGCTCCACTCTCACTTCTGCTTCCAAAATTCAGAGTGCACATCATTTAGCATCCAAAATTTTTGCCTCAAGTTTGTGTGGAAAATGTAGATTTAAGATTTCCAATCTCTCCTAATGGACAAAAGATAGAATGAGATTAGTGGAGCCAATTTTGAGTATCCACCAAAATTTTTTTTTGTATCTTTGTCAAGAATCATTAATATCAATTCTTTCTTACTAGGAATTCCTTTTTGCTTTCTCTTTGTTACTTATAAGTTCAGAAACAGCAGTATAGAAACTGGTTGTTGCCGTGTTTTGTTCTCCTTTGGGAATTAAAAAAAAAAAAATCTCCCGCTGAAGCGGCCACTTTGTGTATGCATGTATATGTGTGTTTGTGTTTGTGCATGTGTGTGAATAGTTCTCGTCACGTTACTTTCATTCACAGTACATCACAGTGTGGTTTCTCTGATTTTGTATCTTTCCTTGGAGTCATCAGTTCACTTAAACAAAAGACTCCCGTGTATTCTCCAAGGTGCCCCATTAGACCTGATCTATTGTTTGTCTCTCATCAAGTAATTTCAGAAACTCTTCAAGTATTTCATCATCCTTTATAGACATCAAAGAGTCATGTCTGGCAGAAAGAAAGATGGCATTTGGATTTAAAGGAGTGCATTATAGTTGTAATTATTTATGCAGGTTTCCCTTGGCAATTATATCAGGTATTAGATAATTTGTGCAAAAGACGTTTGTTCCTAAAATGCAGATAATTGAGGCAGTATGCTCATGATGTATGAATTATGCAAATAATCATCTCAATGTTACATTCAATTCTGTATGTTTAGTCTGAGCTTTCGTTTTGAGTCTCTCAGTTAATGTCTTCCACCCCATGTCAATGGGATGATATGCACACAATTTACATGGGACATCAAGGTAATTATTTTGATAAATTCAAGCTGAATCATCTGTGCTTTCTAAAGTTTTTATCTTGAATTATGGGAATTCAGTTTATTTTTTATAGTTCATATTGAATATACTTGATTTATTTGTAAGCATCATTATATAATGTTAAAAGTATTGAAAAATGATTCTAGCCACACATACAACAAATACTTAGAATTTTTTATTGAAACTTTAACAAGAAGCATTACTTTATGATTAATAATATTGATATTTTAGATTGGTTAGAGATGAAGTTGTATTAGCATATGAAAACCAAAGTTTTAAAAATACGTATTTTTCATTTTTATTTCTATTGCCTGAGTAGACTGCCCTAGAAGAATGTTGCTAAGGTTTATGTCAGAGAATGTTTGCTTCTGGTTTCTTCTAGGAGGTTTATAGGGCCTTGTCTTATATTTAAGTCTTTAAGCCTTTTCGAGTTTATTTTTGTGTATGGTATGAGGGAGTGTTCTAACTTCATTGACTTACAGGGGCAGCTGTCCAGTTTTCCCAACACCACTTGCTGAAGAGACTGTCTTTTCTCTGTTGTATAATCTTGCCTCCTTTGTCAAAGATGAATTAACTGTAGGTCTGTGGGCTTATTTCTGGGCTGTCTATTCTGTTCCATTGAGCCATATCTGTTTTTGTGCCAGTACCACACTGTTCTGATTACTGTAGCTCTATAGTTTTGTCTCAAGTCTTGGAGGGTTTTTCTTCCAGCTTCATTCTTTTTCTTCAATATTTCTTTGGCAGTTCTGGGTCTTTTGTGATTATATATAAATTTTAGGATTACTTGTTGTCTCCTTGAGAAATGTCCCAGGTAATTTGATAAGGATCACATTAAATCTGTAGATTGCCTTGGACAGTGTGGCCATTCTAACAATATTAATTCTTCCAATCTAAGAGCATTGGATATCTTTCCATTTCTTTCAGTCATCTGTAATTTCCTTCATCAGTGTTTTGTAGTTCTCCATGTTATGTCTTTCACTTCCTTGGTCAGATTTATTCCTAAGTGTTTATTTGAGGGTGCAATTTTAAAAGGGATTGTTTCTTTACTTTCTTTTCCTGATATTTCATTGTTTGTGTAAAGAAATACAACTGATTTCTGTATGTTAATCTTGTATCCTGCTACCTCACCGAATTCTTTAATCATCTCTAGTAGTTTTTGTGTGGAGCTTTTAGGATTTTCTATGTATAGTATCATGTCATCCACATACAGTGACAATTTTACCTCTTCTCTTCCAATTTGGATCCCTTTTTGTTTATTTTTCTTACCTGATTGCTGTGGCTAAGACTTCCAAGACTACGTTGAATTGGACCTAATTAAACTTAAAAAGCTTTTGCACAGCAAAGGATACCATAAGTAAAACAAAACAACAACCTACAGAATGGGAGAAAATATTTGCAAATGATGTGACTGACAAAGGTTTAATTTCCAGAATATATAAACAGCTCATACAAGTTAATAACAACAACAACAAAAAAACCCAATCCAAAAATGGGCCAAAGACCTAAACAAGCAGTTCTCCAGTGAAGACATACAAATGGCCAATAGGCATATGAAAAAATGCTCAGTATGGCTAATTATCAGAGAAGTGCAAATCAGAACTGCAATGAGGTATCACTGTCACCTCACACTAGTCAGGATGGCCATTATTCAGAAGTCCACAAATAATAAATGCTGAAAAGGGTGTGGAGAAAAGGGAACCATCTACACTGCTGGTGGTAATGTAGTTTGGCACAGCCATTATAGAAACCAGTATAGAGATTCCTTAAAAAAACTAAAAATAGACTTATCGTATAATCCAGCAATCCCACTCCTGGGCATATATCTGGAGGGAGCTCTAATTAAAAAAGGTACATACACCCCAATGTTTATAGCAGCACTACATATAAGAGCCAAGACATGGAAGCAATGTAAATGTCTATCAACAGATGACTGGATAAAGAGGTTGTGGTATATTTATACAATGGAACACTACTCAGCCATAAAAAAGAATAAAATAATGCCATTTGCAGCAACAGTGATGGACCTTGTGATTGTCATTCTAAGTGAAGTAAGCCAGAAAGAGAAAGAAAAATACCATATATCACTTACATGTGGAATCTAAAAAAACAGACACAAATGAACTTATTTACAAAGTGGAAACAGACTTGCAGACATAGTAAACAGTCTTATGGTTGCTAGCAGGAAAAGGGGTATGAAGGGATACATTTGGGAGTTCAAGATTTGCAAATATTAACTACTATATATAAAAAAGATAAAATCAAATTTATTTTGTATAGCACAGTGAACTATAATCAATATCTTGTTATAATCTTTAATGAAAAGAATATGAAAATGAATGTATGTGTGTATATGTATGACTGGGACATTGTGCTGTACACTAGAGATTGACACAGTGTAACTTACTGTATGTCAATTTAAAAAAAAAGTAAAGAAATTCTGAGTTCCCATAAAGTAGCCATTTCAAAGGAGCAGTGAGGGAAAAATCCTGGTGACTTTGGCTTAAAGATTGAATAAAAGGCAACTAGAGAAATATAAGAACAGGAACATGTTTAATTTCTTTTCCTAGTAACAGTAAAGTAATAAGGATCTTACTAAAAATGTAGAGACTTTTTTGTAATGTCACAGAATTACTAGTTACCTTCAGCAATTTCCTATGAACTTTGTTATATGTCATCAAAATGGAAATGAAATCCTGAATCTGTTGTCTAGAAAATTCACCTCTCTCTTAAAATGTTCAAATCATTTTAGTTAATTTATTTACTTCTGTCTATCTATCGACTTGTTTACTTGAACTTTTTTGTTTGATTGCTTTAATTCTCCAATCTTAATAAAAGTCACACTAAAAGGAGACAGAAACTTCAAATATAGGGAAAGGAAACAAAACCAATTCCCATAGTTACTAAGTGTCTGGCTAATTATCAGTTTCTTTAGTGAGACCTTTCTGCTTCAAACTAGGATGGCTGTTAACAATACCTATTGTTTCAGTAGCAGAGAATCTTTCTGCAAGGAACCAGCTTGGAAAGAAGGTGTGAATGTTGTCAAACAGCTCTTTTGTCTGAAATTACAATTACATAGACTAAACCAGCTGCATGCCTAGCATGAGAGATGGGTCATTGAATGGACTTTGGCACATACTTTATCTGAACTCTAGGTATTTGAAAAGACATTTGAAACAGTGGGTTCTGTTCTCTAGCTGATAGAATAATACAAAAAGACGGAAAAACAAAGCAAAGTATACATCGCCACATGTCTGGAGACAGAGAAATAGTTCAGATTTTTAAAACTCCTGGCTGCTGAACTGGTCCTTATAATTTGTGGAACATTTAAATGCTTATGTTTCCACAAAATCTGTAATTCAGAAATGAAACTATAATTGATGGGCTGAAAATCTGTATCCAGTGAATTGCAGTATCTACTTTCTGCTTGTCCTTGTAGGAATTGCTAGAAAGTCCCGCAAAATTGCTGCTTTCCCTACCTTGCTTTGACAGTATATATACCATTACGAACGTAATGATCACACACACATCTATGTTTGTCTTTCTGTTGAGAGGTTATCAGTTCACTGTAGCAACATGCTACTAAGAAAGTTCTGAAGCATAGGGTAGGAAGAATATTTAGGTTCAGATTGAAGAAGGAAACTACTTAGTGAACCATAGATCCATAGTAAGTTAAAACAAGGAAGTATCAAATTATAATTTCTAATAGATAAAAATACAACTGTCATAAAATTCATGAATGAATATGAACCAGAAATGTATTTATGACATCACTGTGGGAACCAGCCCAATATTAATAATCTAAGAACATTAATGAAATGCATAATTATAGGCATTAAAAAAAAGAATGTTTAAATGAGATTTATACTTTGGTATTAAAATGATCAGTGGCTCACAGGCTAGGAAATAGTAACCTTTGGCATTATTCTTTCTGTTAGAGAAATACCAACCATTTAGCATGAAATTTCAGTGTATAGTTCTGATTAAGTAGAAAATACTCGTCAAAAACATACATTCCTCTAGAGCCGCCCTATCCATATGAGTCTCTAGCTTCCTACATTGTTTTAAATTTAAATTGAATTAATTAAAATGAAATACGATAAAAGATTCAGTTTTCCAGTCACACTAGCCATAAGTTAGGTGTTCACTAGACACAGTTGGTTAGTCATTACTTCATTAAACAACATAGACATAGGATATTTCCATCATTGTAAAAAGTATTATTCAATAGCACTCTTCTCCAGAATTATCGGTTGTTGAGCAGTCCTGTTTTACAGTCCCTACACATGCCATCAAAAGAGTGCATCGCCTCTTCTTTTGCTTTATTTCCAAGTATTTGATATTTCTTGTAAATAAAATGATATACAGCTCTCCTTTTCCACTCTTCCTTTTAAAAAAAAATAGAAGATCTGAAAATAAAGGTTTACCTTTAGTTCATGAAAAATATTTACTCCTCTATTTACTAAAGCATTTAGCTGTCATTGAACCCGTTACACCCGTTGGGTTAAATGAACCATTTTGGACAAATGCAAAAAACTAGGAGAAATATTTTGTTGTAAATACCTATTCTTTAGGATTTAGAAACTCTTTTCCCTTTTGTCTAAGCCATCCTCAGTCCTTCGGTAGTAAAAAGAAAGATATCAAGAGGTAGTCATTATTTTACAGAATAATTAAACACTTATTTTGGCATAGCAAGAAATTGTCTTTGCAGTTTTCATCCTAAAACTACCTATACTTTTGAAATATCCTCTGTGGTGATTTGGGCAGACTTATGTACTCTTTGGCTTATAATACTGGATTTGCTCCTGTGATTCAGTGGTTTTGTGTGTTTATTTTTCAGATGTGCAACAAATGGCAATTGACTGGCTCACGAGAAATCTCTATTTTGTGGACCATGTCAGTGACCGGATCTTTGTTTGTAATTACAACGGGTCTGTATGTGTCACCCTGATTGATCTGGAGCTTCAGAATCCGAAGGCGATAGCAGTTGACCCCATAGCAGGGTAAGAAATTCTTCTTTATTTCGTTTGATCTGACATGGTTTCCATTGGAAAAAAGGAGAAAACAACAGAATCTGATGAAAGTTGTGGAATATGAGACAACAGGCTTAAAAACAATTTTTTTTAATGTTGATTTGAACAACTACATTGCAGGAAAAAAAAAAAACAAACTAAGCAGGAGCTGAGGAATACCAGTTCCTTCACACATCAGTATTGCAGGGCTAACCTGAGATGCAGGCATCCTGCTACTCTCCCAAGAAATGCTTTGAGGTCACCAGAAAAGAGCATCAGCGTGATTTTAGGTTAAAGAGAGGAAGCTCTAAGTTACTCAAGACTTTAAGTTAAGCAGTGGGCCTTGTAGTTTGTAAACTTCAAAAACGCTACTTGAAAGATGGACAATTAGCAAACGTAGGTCCAACCCAACATGTAGGACTTATAAAAGGGGCATAATCCATGTTCAGAGGTATTCATTAAACATTAAGGTTGTCTTTGTTGGTTAATACCAATTTGTTTTTCTCTAACTGCTGATAAGTAGACACTATATTATCATGGAGTAACTGAATTAATCATCAGAATCCATCTTCACTTTTTCTTTGACTTTCCAATTTTGCAAGCTGATTAACTGGTTGAAAGGAGGCCTTCACTGAACTTCTTTTAGCTAATAGACTCATTTGTCTTTTCTTAGTATTTCACATTTTGTCAAAATATAGGTGTACATGTTTAAATTTCCAGTAACTTTGTTCATATAATTAGAAAATTAATACAGGAATTATGCTCTGATTTTACACTGTGGTATTATTGGGGGAGGGCACAAATGTATAAAGTTTTATACATTCAGTGTTTGCCGGTAACTTTTTGGAAAGGATCCTCTCAAATTAATGACACAGTGAACAACTTTAGATGGAAAGCTGGTGTCTTTTCAGATGTAGGTTGTAGCAAAGATTTGAAAGCTCAAATTTTATCTGTGTCATTGTTTTAATCGTCCCCAGGCAGTTAGGCTGAAATGTCTGGTGGAACGTATCCTAAACTGCCATAAGCCTCCATTCAATAAGTGGGAAAATATTTACTGAAGAAACAGCTGTCATCCATATGTGGACTTTTGTCACTCTTTACTTAAAGTCTGATTGAATATTAAGATGCATCATCACAATGGTTCTGGTTTTGACAAGAACAGCTTGCACGTAAGAACTTTGCTAGGAAGGCTGTGTAATATAATTCTTGAGTGCAGCTCTATTTGTATTTGCAGCAGATGGTTACTTGACTCAATCTTGACTGCAGTGATGCTTCAGAAGACATTAGTAAGAGAAGTTGTATTTAAACTGATTTGTTTGGGTGTTGGGTAAGGGTAGTAAGGAAGAATTGGAAATGTACAAATGCGTTAACAACATTCTTTTGGCGTTCTGTTTAGATATATTTGCTTGCGTGCTTTTCCCTGGATATGGTAACTGAATTTAAAATTAGCCTTTAGACAGTCTTGTCTGCCAAAAATGCTAAGAGGTGAAGCGATTGTGAGTCTCCCCTCTTTCTACCACTCTTATCGTCCCCTTTCTTAAAAACAAAGATCCAGAGACCCTTTTCAAATAAAACTGCCAGTCTGAAATATAATACATGTGAACACTGTATCCCTTTCTGAACAGCAACATATTTTATGTTCTCAAGCTTCCTTTTTCTCCCTGTCATTACATGAAAGAACCATATTTTGTCATTTCTGTCAAAGGAATTAGGAGTAGAAAACCCCCACGTTGTTTGCACTTATTCTCTGCTGGATTCCTTTGGGCCTAGTAACTGTTTAAATGTAATTTTGTCATGTATCATTTATCACAATAGTTTCATTGGAGTTTTTCTGAGTTTGCTCTATCTCTCTAGCATGGTTTTTCAACCATGAATTGTAGAAATCAGAGAAGGAAAAGCTCTGCTCTTTATAAATGTGATCCTGTTAATAATAGAACATTTTAAAAATAACCTATTTTTCTCTTAATATCAGAAATTTGGCTAGGGTTAGCGTGATGCTGTCTAGGAAAAACCCAGCAGGCTTTTTCTTTAACTTTTACTTTTTTGGCAGCTCAAGACTAATATGAATAGTTGAGGCGAGAACAACTCTGCATGACCTACTGAAGGAGAAATGTGCCACTAGTGAGATTTCTCCTACCTTTTCCTAATTATATGGGGTGATATTTCTTTGGCTCTGTCTGCTACAACTTCAGTTCAGAAAACATCAGAATGTCTTAAAAGTCTGACCTAACTCTTAGAGCTTGACCTTAATGGGTATGGAAATTTGCCTTACCTCTCCAAAGCCTACATTGAAAAAATAGTTTTTTACTTGACTATACTTTAAACTTTACTTTTCTCAACCTCCTATTCCCTTTTTATCTAAGAATGTTACATCATTATCATCATTCTAAAATGTTTAAATTGATTTTTTTAGTTCTTCACTGGTTAAATAGATAGATGTATTTTTCTCTCGATTCTCAGTATGACTTGGACCAGACTTCAGTCTAGATTGGCCAGGAAGAGATTGTTTATGAAACAATGTTTGTTTATTCATCTTCTTGACTTTTTTTCGATGTTAACGTTGACTCATTAACTCAGGCTATTTTTCTAGAGGTGCTTCTTGAGATTTTCTTCTTCCTTTCAAACTTTAGCAATATTTTCTTCCAATGGTTCCTTGAAGAAATTTCTAAAATTAGTTCTGTGGAATCATTAGAATTTGAAAGTAGCATAGAGAGCACAGTCCAGCAATGTCAAAAATAGCTTTTCTGGTAGCACTTATTAGAGCTTTGCTTGTTTGAAGGCTAAGAGTTTGATCTGGAGTCACTCTCCCTGGCATCAAACCTTGGCAACAGCAGTTACTAGCTGTGTGATGTTGGGTGCCTCTTTGTTCCTTTGTTTTCTTATCTTAAAAATGTGAATAATGGTAATCCTCCACTAAAGACCTGATAATGTCAAAATACAAAGCACTTTAATACTTCCTGAGTTGTCGAATTTGTGGAGTTCTTTTCATGTTGCCTCAGAAATAACTAATCTTTCCGATGCTTGTGATACTATTATGAATGGAGTGATGAGACCAACATTCTACCCCATTAAAGATGATCTTTTCATGTCCAGCATAATTCTCTTTCTACTACAAACTAAATGGCTTACTTCATATAGACTAATCTGTTACATAATCAAATACTGACAAAGAGGAGGGGAAATGAGAAAATAAAAGTGCTGTGGCCTGGGAATAAAGGTGAAATGTATATATGGTGATAGAGGAGAAAAGTATAAAGCAACTGTGGGCATAGGGAAGAAAATGCAGAGGACAGATTATTTTAATAATTGATGTTGTGCAAGATGTATTTGGATTACCTCCAAGGTCTTTCAGAAGATAAAGGTAAAGAATAAAACCACTTTGTAGTTACCTTTGTCAGTTGAGGTGTATTTTTGAGTATGAAATTGTTCCACTGACAAACCATATAGTGTTTGAGTTTGATGAAGGTTGTAACCGAGGACAAGAGTGGAACTAGTTTACAATGTTGATTCTGAGGTGTGGTTCTAAGCTTCCTATTAAATTAAAATCATTATACTAAACTTGATACCAGAATTTATTTTAATATGACTGTCAAATTATTACAACACTGTTGCAAAAGAGGGTATCAATTAATCCTAAGCATGATAAATACTAGGAAAACAGAGTAAAGTTAAAGATACATTTTAGTGATGAAGCTGAATTTGAAAATTTGGGGAAAAATATTTAGGGGGACTTGGGGCACCCCAAAACAACTCAATTCAATAGAGTTATGTGATATGGCTAGATTGAGGGAGAGGGGAGATTTCCTATATCGTGTGTAACAGCAGAAACTGACTATGTTCCAAGTACCATCTGTACCTTTTTTCTATGTGAGATGGACCTTTGACTTGTAGACAATGAATGGCGAGTGATCTATGGGATTTATTTGTGAATCCATGACCCTATGTCAGTATCTAGGCAAAAATATGTGTCTTTGTTCTCTACAAAAGTAGCTCATCTGCCAAGAGCCAGAGGAATGAAGCTTAAGTCTCAGAAGTTGAATTCACATAGGAGTGATTGACAGTTTTTAACAGTTAATAAACCCTTTCCCATAACCCACCTCGATCCCCACTATTGTTGAAACTAATCATGGCTGAGAAATTAAAAATAGAATCAAAGTTAAGACCCTTCAGGGAGCATAACTAATGACATTCTAATCTGAGATGCTATGTGAATGTTGGAAGCTAGGAAATGAATCAGGTCTGCCTATGCCCACGAAAGAGGTTTTGTAGCAAGGGGAGGGGCCTTGTGGCAGATACCAAGCTTCTCATGTCTGCTACGTGGCTCCTACAGCCACTCCAGGTTTCAGGTAACAGCCTGCACTCATTATGCACTTGCAGTAGGGCAGCAGGGTTGTTGCAGGCCTTTGGCTACTAAACCCCTGAGGCTGCTGTAGTCCCCCTTTGTCCGTGGTTTTGCTTTCTGTAGTTTCTGTTACCTGTGGTCAACCATGGCCCAAAAATGTTAAATAAAAAAATCCAGAAATAAACAAGGTATGAGTTTTAAATGGCTCGCTGTTCTCAGTAGTGCGCTGCCATCCAGCACTGTCCCTGCTGGATGTGAAGTAGCCTTTGTCCAGTGTACCCTACCCTGACCATCAGTCACTTAATAGTCTAAGTTATCAGATCTACTGTCAGTGTCACAGTGCTTCTGTTCAAATGATGCTTATTTTACTTAATAATAGCACAAGAACACCAGAGCAGTGATGCTGGCAATTCAAATCTGCCAGAGGAGAAGCCTTTCTTTAAATGAAAAGGTGAAAGGTCTCAGCTTAATAGGAAAGAGAAAAATTGTATGCTAAGGTGCTATGAATCTTCTATCCATCAAATTGTGAAGAAGGAAAAAGAAAATCATGCTAGTTTTGCTGGTATACCCGAAACTGCAAAAGTCACGGCCACGGTGCATAGTAAGTGATTAGGTAAGATGGAAAAGACATTACATTATACAATCAGATATTTTGAGAGAGAGAGAGACCATGTTCACAAAACTTTTATTGTAGTATTATATAGTATATCATTATAATTGTTCTATTTTATTATTGTTATTGTTGTGAATCTCTTACTGTGGCTAATTTATAAATTAGATTTTATCATATGTATATATGTATAGAAAAGGCATAGTCAGCCCTTCACAGCTACAGGTCTATGAATTTTGCATCCATGGATTCAACCAACCATGGATGCACATCCACAGATTCACTTTGAAATTTCAGCCTATAGTTGGTTGAATCCGTGGATCTGAGGGCTGACTGTATTTATTATACTATGCCGTTTTATGTAAGGGAGTGGATTTTGGTATCCACAGGGGCCTTTGGAACTCTTTTTCTCCTATAAATACCTAGGGATAACTATATATCATATATGTAGTTTGGTATTATCCATGATTTCAGGCATCCACTGGGGGTTTTGGAATGTACCCCCCATGGATAAGGGAGTACTACTGTACACTGTGGGTAAATTAAAGCTACAGATTGCACCTCCACAATTAACCACTACCTATTGATTTGAGGATACAGATGGTTCTGAAATTTCTATGGGTTTGTACGTTGGAAAGCATCTAAAGACATCCCCCATGTACTTTTTGTATTTACAGAAGTTCATTCTTGGAGAGTTGCATGCTTATCTGCAATTCATGACTGCTCCTAATATGAATGCATATTCATATTTTGTTAGGTTGCAAATTGTGAGTTTTGACTTTTTAAGAAAGAACTACCCTGTACACACACCCACACACCTAAACATTATCTGTATTCATGTAGATAGATTAGATAGATATTTCCCAGTGCCATTCACCACTTCTTATAGCCATGTGTCTGGTTCCCACAATCAGATGCTACTCCCCATTGTTCAAGGAGAGAGATATTTCTTGAAGATAATGTAAACTTATTCTCTATTGGTATCTTCTTGCATATTCCTCTTCATTAGAAGAAAACTCAGTAAAACATGGAGACATTCCCATAGCCCCAGTAATCATTCTCTTGAGTTTATATAGTGATCTGCTGTAATTTCCCTTTGGGACATCTTGAGCCTAAAGGGATTTTTTTTCTTTCCTTTTCTTTTCTTTTTTTTTTTAAGGCTAAGGAACACAATGAACTGCTAAAAGTATATTTTGGTCTGTTAATTTTTGAAACAGTCTTGGTCCTGAACATAGTACTAATACTCAGGTGGAGACCTCTGAATTCATCTGTATGAAAGAGAATGCCAAGCGAGTTACTTGTCTACTTCTCCTTTTATTCAGTGGGTGATTAATGCAGTACAGTGAAAACACCTTTAGTCTTATAAATTTGTATTAATTATTTCAAAAATTTTGCCAGTTTGTTTTCTTACCTCTATCAACAAGATTCAAGTGGATATCCTTATAGCATTAGCTATATTTCTATCTTCTCACCTATCTATAAGCTGTCTAAATATCTATATGCATAGTCTCATTTTACACTATTTTCTCTGGATGAGTCTAACAATCCTGGATCTAGGTTTATGGAGAATTACCTAAGAAATTGGCATTTACCAGTCAATCTTAGGCCACCATACTAAGTGTCTTGGGAGAGTTGTCACCTGCCACATGTCAACCAAAGTTGCCTTCTAGAGTTGCTGATGGGAATAGGCAAGACAAACTTGGATATTCAGGTATATGTTTCATGGTCTGCACTATTTTGACTGAAGCTAGTGGTTCAAAGTCATGTTCAAGAGTATAAATCCATATTAGCTGTCTTATGTATGCCTCAAATTCTTGTCTCATTAATGAATTTTGTCTAGGTTCAACCTCTTTCCAAATTTCTCTGTAGACCTTTCCTCATTGGAGGATTATGTGTGGCATTGCCTTTAATTATAGCCTCCTTAAGTTACAAATGTTTATTCTGTGATATTGTAATTAGCCTGGGAATATGAAAGGGTAACTTGGAGTGGTTTATTATGTTCAGCACAGCCTTTACTGTAAACTTAACTCAAATTGACTCAACTCCCATTTGTGTTCTTTACTCATATAATTCACAATGTCAAGATATCACAAAACACTTTACATCTGTATTTGCTCTTTCTTTTCTCCTTCTTTCTCTCTTTTTTTTTTAACTCTGTAAGTTTTCAATGTTTGTTTAAGCTTGTCTCTAAGTTACTGAGTTCAAGAGTTTGTTTCTAGTAATTACACTTAATGCCTTCCCAACCTTCCAGCCAGTGCGTGTAAAAAGAGATTTCTTCTCTGAAATCTCACTCTGATTCATGCTGTCCACTCACAAAGATAAAGTAACAGAGAAGTTGCGTACAACCTAATTAGTGAAGGGATTTATTATTTCATGTAAAAATCTCGATTTAGGACAGTCCTTGGATTGGTTAATTTATTGGCTCAGCAACATCATTAAGGACCAGGGTTCCTTCTACCTCTGTATTCTGTGATGTTGTGCTTAATGTATGTTTTTCAGACTAATTGCCCTGTGTTCATAAGACAGCTACTGAAGTTTCAAGGATCTCATGTTGAAACACGGTATTCAGTTTAAAAACAGTATTATTTTTTCCTCATGTGCAGAAGAGCTCCCAAAGTAGATGTTCCTTCATGTCTTCTTGGTCAGAGCTGGGTACAAGCCAAACTAAATAAGACAATCGTAGACATTTTTTACCATTGGCACATGGAAGACAGAGGGTCATGGGAGTGAATTTGGGACCAAGATAACATGGAAAAAAGAAAAATGGATTATGAACGGACATCTTCTACAAACACTGTAGTATGATAGTCCTTTGTCACGGGTAGCCCTTTGTCTTTTTGTTGTTGTCTTTCTTCTTCCCAGGCACTGAGGGGTCTCTGATTTAGCAAAACCTGTTTGGAGGATGTACAAATATTTTTTTTTCCAATGACTTAATTTTTTTTCCAACCCTTTATTTCATCTTCCTTTTATCCCAGATTGTTAAAATATTTTTCTTACCACTTTTTAAGGAAAATGACAGTTGGTTTTTGTTTGTTTTTTCTAACTTTTTATATAATACTGAGAAGAAGTCAGGGTCAGGGCACTTCTGGAGAGCACTCCACTATGTCTTTAAAAACATAGTTTAAGAAACATGGGAGCTTTAGTCTCTCAGATTCTCAGCACTTTTGGAAGCTATTTAAATATTTCTAAGCTAATATTTCTATTATTCTAAGGATAATATTAAATAAATTATCATTTCACTTATAAAATGTTTCTAAGGGGTGTGGAATCTTTCTTACTCTCTGCCAAAGATTAGTTTACATACTGGAAGGATTTGTGCAATTATTAGAAAATAATAATTTTATATTTTCAAGTAGTTAAAATTTATTTTTAGTTGTTTTCTACATAGGGTTCTATGAAAACAAGAAGTAATAATAAGCCAGTATTACTACTTTTGAAAATACATGATCAACTTTCCTGTATCACTCAAATGTGATCAGGGCTTCAAAGATAATGACACAGTCTATTCTCTCATGGAGCTTGGGATGTAACAGAATTATGCATCAAATATTACAATCAGAGGGTACAGTTATTATAGTTGTTCAGAAACTTGTAAACAACAATTAGGTACAGATTTTATTTAAAATATCTGAGGTAAATAGTGGATCAGGCATAAATGTTATTAAAAACAAAAAACAAAAACAAACCAGAGAATCTTGCTTTGTAAACACCACAAAGGAAAGGACAAAATTTAAAAACAAAAAAATAAAAACATGACACCATTCCCCTTGTACACATAACATAAATTCAGGGTTTTACTCTATACATTATAATCATATTCAACCAAAAAAAAAAAAAAACCCACTAGAACAAGAAGTAAAAACAACATTCAGCTTTTATGTTGTTATATTTTGTTCAGCTTGACTGCTGAGCTTTATAGTATATTGAACCAAAATTGTTATTTTCTCTTGAGCCAGATTCTTAGTGATTTGGCTTGGGATAAATTAATCTGGCTTTTATGGTCAAGGTGGATATTTTCCAACATCAAATAATTTTAACTCAACTCTTTTTTTTTTAATCATGCAAAAGGAAAAGGCAAATGTAGAGAGTCTTTGGTCTTGTCTCAGTTTTAGTTAGATAATTGTCTTTGTTAGCACTTGTAAAAATTGTGCTTAGAAAGGGGACATCACATTTCCTGATTACAAGCTCCACTATAAACCTGTAGTCATCAAAACAGTATGGTAGTTGGATAAACAGACCAGCAGGACAAAATTGAGAGCCAAGAAATAAACCCAAGCTTATTTAGTCAACTAATATATTTGACAAGGGAGCCAAGGATACTCAATGAAGAAGAGATAGTCTCTTCAGTAAATGGTGCTAGGATAATTGAATATTCACATGTAAAATCATGAAGCTAGACCATATCTTAACACCACTCACAAAAATTAACTCAAAATGGTTTGAAGACTTAAATGTAAGACCTGAAACCATGACATTCCTGAAAGAAAACATAGGAATAAAGCTTCTTGGCATGTGTCTTGGTAATCAATTTTTGAATATGACAACCAAAGCACAAGCAAAATAAGGAGAAGGGGGAAGGGGAAAGGGGCTGCCAGTGAAAGTACATCAAACTTAAAATTTTCTAAGTAGTAAAAGAAACCATCCACAACGTGAAAAGACAACCTGATGAATGAGAAAAAATTATTTGTAAACAATGCATCTGATAAGGGGCTAATACCCAAAATATACAGTAACTATTACAACTTAATAGCAGAAAAACTAACCCAACTGAAAAGTGGGCAAAGGACATAAAGAGGCATTTTTCTGAAGAAGATGTATGAAAGGCCAACAGGCACATAAAAATAGATGCTCAGCATCACTACTCTTTAGGGAAATACAAATTAAAATCACAATGTGATATCAGCTTATACCTATTAGAATGGCCATCATCAAAAAGACAAGAAATAACAAATACTGGTATAGATGTGGAGAAAAGGTGCCCTGTTGGTGGAAATGTTCATACAGCCACTATGGAAAACAGTATGGAGGCTCCTCAAAAAATGAAAAATAGAGCTACCATATGATCCAGAATTTCCAATTCTGGGAATATATCCAAAAGAAATGAAAACACTAACCTGAAAAGATACCTGCATCCCTGTATTCATAGCAGGATTCTTTACAATCGCTAATACATGGAAAAAACCTAAGTGAGCATTGATGGATAATTGTATAAAGAAGTTGTGATGCACACACACAAACACAAACACACAGAGAATATTATTCAGTCATAAAATGAGGATATTTTACCATTTGTGACAACATGAGTGGACCTTTAAGGCATTATGCTAAGTGAAATAATAAGTCAGATAGAGGAAAGCAAATAGTGTACGAGCTCATTAATATGTGGGATGTAAAACAAATGAACAAAACAACCCCTACGACTTACAGAGCCTGTGGTTACCAGAGGCACAGGGTGGAAGCAGGAGGAATTGGAGAAAGGTGGTCAAAAGCTACAAATTTCCAGTTGAAAAGTAAGTGTTAGGGATGTAGTGTACAACATGACGAGTACAGCTAACACTGCTATGTGCTATGATATATAAAAAAGTTATCAAGAGAGGTAATCCTGAGCATTTTTAGCACAATGAAATTTTTTTCTTCTGTTCATTATTATATCTGTATAAGAAGATGGATGTTAACTGAACCTGTTGTAATTTTTGCCGTACAGCTTAAGCTTATACAGTGAAACGTGTTAATTATTTCTTGATAAAACTGTAGAAAGATGTGGAATTTAAAAATCACGCTTAGGTTAACAATTAACAGCAGATAAAATGTGCCCCAGTGACATCTTAACATAAGTTAATGCTTTTTGAGAAAAACAGAACAAACAGTTTTTGTCATTCTTCTTCTTCATAATGATTGAGCACAGCTATGGAACATCGTAAACAACCTAACTATTTAATAAATCCCTATATTTACTTCTTAAATCTGATTTAGTGTGGCATAAAATGAGATTAAAAAGTGAAATAAAAAAGGAAATATTTCTGCTTTCTGAAAACCTCCAGTCTAGGTCTTAAATTGGAAGTTAGAATTGGAAATCTAATTAACTTGAAGGTATACCTAAGTAATTAATTCATCTAATAAATTCAGTCTGGGACCTGTCAAAAGTGTATGGAATGCTGCAGTGATAGAAGAGCCTCCAAACTTTGATAAAACCGCTGATCCATTTTTTTAATGAAAACAAAAATGTCCTGCTGTATTTTTAATTTATTTATGGCATTATGAATTTAATTTGATAAAGATATTTCAAATGTATACATACAATTTAATGTATTTGTTTATTAAAGTGACTGCATAAGACAAATACAATTTTTACAGCATATACAAACTAAAATTTGAATGAATAGCAATAGAATAGTCTTACAACTATTTGGTACTTGCTTTTATAAACTCTAAAATGGCAACATAATACAATAAAATTATGTTTCACACTTATATATGTATCCAGTGAAGGTGTTGGTAGACAGCTTACTTAATGTAGTGAACGTGGGATCAAGGTTCTTCCTGTTTTGTGGCCCTAGAATCTCATAGGGTGCTGGAAAATTCTGTTCTCAACCAGTGGAAGGGGAAAAATACTGAAGATTTATAAACACAGTTGAATGCAAAGGGATCTGGGAAATGTGGAACCGGGTGAGGCAGTTGCTTGCCTGTGACCACACTGTAGGATGTAAGCAGGACATGCATTTTCAATGAATACTTTGACATTTCTGCCACAGTTTTCTGTCCTGGCGACCAAATATCCATGTGCACCCTTCTTTCCATACATAGAATCCACAAGAGTTTGGTCAGATTAGAGGCTCTCCAGGTGATGTGCAGTCCTCTCCATCATGCCCTCTTATGAATCCTTGTTGTACAGCAAACTATGAACCAAAAGATATGATACCTGCACCTGTTGTCCCCTCCACACCCTCTGTAAATTGATGGACCAGTGGTAGAATAAAAAAAAATTCCCATTTAGAAAACGGAAGACTGGGAGCACACAGTAGTCACTGTGACAGAGCAGCAATGAAATCTGCCAGGAAAGGAAAGGGAAGACCTTCCGCCCTGGCGTTTTGGAAGGCTCTTGTCTAGACACTTCTTTTCCCTGAAACGTTCCCCCTCATGCATCGTTCTCCTTTACCTGTGCATCCACTGGTGGGGGGGGGGTCTTTCTAGTCTGTTTTGCTCGATACTATATCTGAAGTCGGCAGTGGGGGATACCCCACCCTCCCCAGGGGCTCTGTGTATTTCACAGATTGTTTTATTGTTCCTTTCAGGTTGTTTTAAGGTTTGAAGAAATAAAGGATTCTGTAAGCTAGGGCCATGGTTTGTGCAGTTTTAAATTCCCTTGAAAATTAGAAGAATTTTTATTTTATTGCTTCTCTATACCAATCATCACACTCAGTTATAGTCTAGAAATAATTATCAAATTACTTCTTTCCACCTCACTTTCTTAGTTTTGTCTTTGAGCATATTTGTGGTCACTCTGAGGCCTGAGATTCAGTGGGAAGCAAATACCTTTTGTCTGAAGGCTAAATTCCTGTGTTAAGTTGAGAAGTTTTAGTTGTCTTTTGTTTTGCTCAAAGCCATTTTTAATATTTTTTCTTACTATTTGGGTTCTAGAAGCAATTGACTTTTCCAAACCTGGTAGGCCCCAATTTTACACTTGTTTCTTGTTCTCTTCCCTTTCATTTTTTGATATAAACCAGGCAACGCTAACTTACACTCATTTTGGGGGGTAATAATCTTGCCAAAGTAAGCATGCAATAACTAACACAACTACTATTTTACTTTTAAACGTCTTTCTTTAAATCCACAAGTCTCAATACCCACTTGCTTTTCTTTCCAAGACATTTTCCAAAATATCACAGAGGACATTTTTTAATCAAATATTTTTAACCTCGACTATCCTCAGTCCTGAACGGTAGTCACCCTGCCGCTGCTGTCCTACCACTAAGCCAGTGTCACGTCTTTCAGATTTTTATGAAGGTAGTTCTGTACTTGTGCTACCACCTTCTGAGTTTGTTGTGGTAACACTTGCTGCTGTAAATGCCACTGGATAGCACAATAGGAATTCATTTTTTGTCTTACTGTTCAAGTTATAGTCCAGCGCATGTGTTCCTACTTGTTAGGCATTTTTTCTCCACGTGTTGATTCAGAGATGGAGGCTCCTTCTGTCTTGTAGTTTCTGCATCCTTAAGGACCTCAGAAGCTTCTGATTTTTGACTAGAGAGGAAAGGCACATATGCTGTTTTAAAACTGCAGGTGACATGTACTTATTTAATCACATCTAGAGGCAAGGGGGCTAGATAACTGGGTTTCCAGCTGGGACGTGTCAACCGTTCCAGATTTTGGAAGAGGAGAGGCGTAAGTTTCTGGTTGGCAGATGGCTGTCTCTGCCCCTGTAACTGCTATCAGATACCATTTATATATATATATATATATATATATATATATATATATACACACACACACTTTTTTTGTCTTTTGGATACTAACAAAGTAAATGTAGAATAGGTTAGCATTTCAAAGCCTTTGATTCTTAAATATATTTTAAATTGGGTAGATACATCTTTATCCAGAGTTTTTGACACTCCCCTAAATGCTCAGAATTTAGGTTTATCCTATACCTTGAATGAGTTTTTTTTTTTTTTTAATTAAATTCACCTCTCCTCTTGAAACATTCATAAATCCAAATCATCTGTTAAAAGTTTGCTTGGCAAATACATATTCAGAGCAACAAATAGATTTTACCCAGGTCAATGAGCAACATAATAGGCATCTTGACACTGGAGCAGTTTCACTAAATGACTGGTGCCAGATTCCTAGAACCTAAGCACCGTCTTCTCTGGAAGGGCTAGAGACACCATGAGGAAATTTTCTTTTCAGACATCAGAATGATTTATTCTTTTTCTATTTGTGTGTCTTAAGATCTCACTACTACTCCTAGTCTGTGGAAAGCCTTGTTTTTCCAGACTGAGTGTTTTGGATATTATTTGACATGCATTTGATTATTATTTAGCCTTTTTGTTGCTGTTTTGGAGCATACTCTGAATAAATATAATGTTTGCAGAAATTCAGTCTGAGAGTAGAAGACAAAATGGAGTGTTGGTGGGGAAAAAACTAGAGGTAAAAGAGAAACAGACGGCAGTGAAATAGTATAAATAGAATATAATAAAGGTCAGTACATTTTAGAATACTTTTGACAGTACAAGAAATCCTAACTTCAGTTGGCTTAAATGATAAGTTAATTTGTTTTCTTTCTTAAGAGGATGGCTGGAGAAGAGCAAGCTTGGTTAGATCCAAGCTTGGCTGAATTAATGGCTCAATGACATCATCAGAGAGCCATGTCCCTTCCATCTTTGCTCTGTCATCTACAGCTACATCCCAGTTCTTTCCCCCTCTTGGTCCTAAGTTTGCTGCTAGCAGCGACTGAGGGAAAAATGCTTGCTTATTCTCATTTTCAGGAAAAAGAAAGAAACCTGGCCCCTAAATATGAGCTAGAAATCCATTACTTCATTCTGAGTAATTAAATAAGGTTGTTTTCTTATACCTGGAGCAGTACCAGTGGCTGAGGGGATCCCATATGCTCTTTGGATTTGTATTAATCAGAATTCACCCCAAGCTCTGCAAGTGGGTTCAGTTTCCCCTGAGTCGTGTGGGCTTTAGCGGTGATGGGGGTATGGAGAATGATAGCCATCTGAACGTAATCAAGTTTCTTTTGGGGAAAAGAACTGGAAAAGGCAAAGCTGATATTTCAGTGAGAATGGAACAGAGAGGTATGGATTCGGTGTCATGGGAAGATTTACTGTGGAATGCATGCCACTTGAGAGCATATGTGCATTTCTCGTGATGGGTAGTTTAAGGTCCTTTTTTAAAGCCCTATGAATACTGGATAAGGATGGTAATGGAGGTGATAATGATGCTGATGATGACAAAGGTGGCAGGGAAAACTGCCTCAGTAACACCTGTGAAGGTGATGCTCACCTTACCAAGACAGTTACTGACACTGGCTACTAAGCCTGTTTTTTGTCTTGAAAGTTGCTAAATTTAAAGAGAAATTCCTAGTTTATTCCACAGGGAAAGATCCTTACAGGATCTTTAGTGACTTTCCAATAAATAAGAGGCATAGGTTTAGATGATTGAGGATAAGGAAATTTCCAGTTAGAAAACAGGATGAACTGCTGAACACTCTGCCTTCCTCTAGATCTTCTTACTCTTTATCTGTATGCGTTTATGTTGCTCAGACAAGTACCCGAATTGGATAAACAGACTGATGATACATATATTCAAGTTTACTTATTGAAGAAAATCTTTTTTAAGCCATGCCTGTTTCTTTAATTCATTTTTTCATGAAGTCATGTATCAGATGCCATTTATCAGGCAGCTGAATATTGCTTCATTTAAAGAATAATTTTAAGCATATTTAACATTAATTACATTATGATGAATAATGGTGAATATCAATATCTCATAAGACTTCTTTGTTTTGTAATCTATAGTATTAAAGGCTAAAGTATGATTAATTATGATTAAAACTAAAATCCCATTTTCCCCAAATGAAATAAGAATATTTACTTTTTTACCAGTAATAAGTCAATTTAAAGGATCAAAGTCCCTGCCATAAATACCTGTAATTAATTGTACTTTCCAAAAATTTTGTCTGAGCTATAGCATTTTCTGGGAGATAGTCTTATTAAAAGTTTGAATTGGAAAGGACACTGCATTATATGTTTTTCATAAAACATTCTTAAGGTTCATATTGTAGAAGCATATGGAAGCCACCAAAGACAAAATCCAGTGCAGTACTTTATGGTGCATCCTGCCCTGCCCTTTTGTCCCACTTGGATTGATGGTAAATGTATCACTGGGAGTTCATAATGAGCTCATCTGTGCGGTGTGAACTTCTCCATGATGGAGGTGATTTTACTGAGCATGTTCTCTTCTATTGCCTCAAGTATCCCAGAACCTTGAGTCACTCTGTCATCATTTACCTGAGCACTGAACTATTTGACTCTTGCATATGGAGAAGTAGAGTCAGTTAACTAGTTTTGCATTCTCATTTTTCTTATGCTACATCAGAATGGGAATTTGCAGATAGGGCCCATTTTCTTTGATAGCCATAGCTAGCGAAAGAAAGAGATAAATATCCAAAACATTCTGAATGTCTACTTTGAACCAGTCATCATTCACTTCCTCTGCATTGATCAATGTAATCTTCACAGTATCTCTGAGATACTTAGTACTACTATCTTCTTTTAGAGGTGAAGCTTAGAGAAAGGTAACTTATTTGCCCATAGTTAGAGAGCCAGGGATTGTTACAGTTAGGATTCAAACTCTAGCAATGTCACCCAAAAGCCTACACTCTTGTCCACTACTCTGTATTGCCAATGAGTTAGTTTTAAGCTAGAGAGTTTCAGAATGAGGTAGGTGGTGTTTGTGGTGTGCCAGCATTCATTCAAAAGACGGGATACTCAGCCCTGAGGAAAATGGAACTTAGGAGTATGAAGTGTGGGAATTTTGTATCTCAACATGGGGTACGTTTGTTGATGTATCAACTCCATGAAGATGAATAGAAATGACACACAGAAGCATTTCCTCTAAGATCAGAAACAAGACAAGGCTGTCCAGTCTCGCCACTTACTGAACATAGTTTAGGAAGTCCTAGTCACAGCAATCAGAGAAGATAAAGAAATAAAGTAAATCCAAATTGGAAAGAAGTAGCAAAACTTTCACTGTTTGCAGATGACAGGATACTAAACATGGAAAATCCTAAAGACACTACCAGAAAACTAGAGCTTATCAGTGAATTTGGTAAAGTTGCAGGATACAAAATTAATACACAGAAATCAGTTGTATTTCTATACACTAAAAATGGAATATCAGAAGAAGAAATTAAGGAAACAGTTCCATTTACCATCACATCAAAAAGAATAAAATACCTAGGAATAAACCTACCCAAGGAGGCAAAGGACCTGTACTCTGAAAACTGTAAGACACTGAATAAAGAGACTGAAGACATCACAAACAGTTGGGAAGATATACTGTGTTCTTGGATTGGAAGAATCAATATTCTTAAAATGGCCATACTACTGAAGGCAATATGCAAATTCAGTGCAATCTCTATCAAATTGCCAATGATGTTTTTCACAGAACTGGAACAAAAATTATTTTTAATTTGTATGGAAACACAAAAAATACCAAATAGTCAAAACAATCTTGAGAAAGAACAGATCTGGAGGAATCATGCTCCCTGACTTCAGACTATACTATATTGCTACAGTAATCCAAACAGTATGGAACTGGCATAAAAACAAACACACAGATCAATAGAACAAGATAGAAAATTCAGAAACAAACCCATGCACTTACGGTCAATTAATCTACGACAAAGGAGGCAAGAATGTACAATGGAGAAGAGCCAGCCTCTTCACTAAGTGCTGCTGAGAAACCTGGACAGCTACATTCTCTAACACCATATACAAAAGTAAACTCAGAATGGATTAAAGGCCTAAATGTAAGACCAGATACTGTAAAACTCCTAGAGGAAAACATGGGCAGAACCCTCTTCGACATAAATTGCAGCAGTATTTTTTGGAAACAGTTCCTCGAATAATGGAAATAAAAACAAAAATAAACAAATAGGACCTAATTAAATTCAAAAGTTTTTGCACAGCTAAGGATACCATCAACAAAATGAAAAGACAACCTACAGAATGGGAGAAGATATTTGTAAATGATGTGACTGACAAAGGACTAATTTGCAAAATATACAAATAGCTCATACAGCTTAATGTAAAAAACAGACAAACAAACAAATCAAAAACAACAACAAGCACCCCAATCAAAAAATGAGCAGAAGACCTAAATAGACATTTTTGCAAAGAAGGCATCCAGATGGCCATCAGGCACATGAAAAGATGCTCAATATAGCTAATTATCAGAGAAATGCAAATCAAAACTATGATGAGGTTTCACCTCACACCAGTCAGAATGGCCATCATTAACAAGTGTACAAATAATAAATTGCTGGAGAAGATGTGGAGAAAAGGGAACCTTCCTACACTGTTGGTGGGAATGTAAATTGGTACAGCCACTGTGGAGAACAGTATGGAAGTTCCTTAACAGACTGAAAATAGACTTACCATGTGATCCAGCAGTTCCACTCCTGGGTATATATGTGGATACATCTGAAGAAAACTGTAATTCAAAAAGACACATGCACCCCAGTGTTCACAGCAGCACCATTTACAAATGCCAAGACATGGAAGCAACCTAAATGTCCATAGACAGCTGAATGGATAAAGAAGTTGTGGTATATGTGTTATATATATAATGGAATACTGCTCAGCCATAAAAAGAATAAAGTAATGCCATTTGTAGTAACATGGATGAACCTGGAGATCATCATTCTAAGTGAAGTATGCCAGAAAGAGAAAGAAAAAAAATACCGTATGATATCACTTATATGTGGAACCTAAAAAAAAAAAAGAGAGAGAGACACAAATGAACTTACTTATAAAGCAGAAACAGACTCACAGACATAGAGAACAAACTTGTGGTTATCAGAGGATAAGCGGGTGTGAAGGGATAAATTGGGAGTTTGAGATTTGCAAATACGAACTACTATAATATAAGTAGATAAAGAAAAAGTTCTACTGTATGACGCAGGGAACTATATACAATACCTTGTAGTAACCTATAATGAAAAAATATGAAAAGGAATTTATGTACATATATGACTGAAACATGTTGTACACCAGAAATTGACACAATGTTGTAAACTGAGTATACTTCAGTCAAAAAAAAAAAAAAAAAAGAAAAGAAATGACACACAGAATTTGTTGCTGAAAGTTTCAAGGAAGAAACAATGTGATATACTGGGAAAGGGAAACAGGTTGGGATAGGGGTGGGCAGAAAGGGATAACCAGGTGAAACAATTTTTAGGGCAGTGAAACTATTCTGTGTGATAGGGTTATGGTGAATGCAAGCCATGCATTTGCCACAACCCATTTGAATAACTGTGTAACAAAGAGTAAACCATATTGTGAAATCTGGACTTTCGTTAATAATAATGCATCAGTATTTCATGAATTGTAACAAGTGCAACACACTGATGCAAGATGTTAATAATAGGGCAACTATGAGGGAGGAAGAAACGGGCGGGGGTTGCTGTTGGGGACTCTATATCTACTTCATTTAAGCTTAATGCTCTAAAAATGAAATTATTAATTTTTTAAAGAAGAACTATGTTGTGAGTGATTATATTGACTGTAATTGCAGATCATTCAGGAACAGATGGCTAATTTCAGAATAATTGTGTCTTTTCTGCTTTAGTGTTGACATCCAGGGCTTTCACAGTATCAGTTAGAAATTCCAAAAAAAATGCCTTTTTCCTATGTTTTCTGCATACTGCTAAGCTATGAATCCTGGGTGAGTCCCAGTCTCCTTCTCCTGCTCCGTCACCCTCTGACTGGAAACAAAACACCTTTAGAAAGCATCGTTAAGTCTTACAGTGCCACAGGGTTACAATTAAAGAGTATTTGGGTGGTTTCCCTAAATGTGTAACTTACAAGGACAGAAGAAAGAAATCTCCCCCTCCCTCTCGTACTGTGAGTATAATAATGAGGGTCAAATTTCCCACGCGTAGTCAGCCCTTGTTACTATGCTGACATCTCAGAGGAGTATTTACTCTCAATTTTAAACATACAATAGCTAGTAGAGGCTAAGAAAAAGGGAGTGGGTAAACACTAACTTACTTATTTATTTATTTGTGTGTGTGTGGAGTGAAAATAGTTCACTGGCACTTTCCTTACCATTCAAGTCATAGTTTGAGAAGGAAATAGCCTTAGAAAGTGAGAGGGCCATTGGTCCCATGCCTGGCTTTCTCCACAGTTAAAGCTCAATGTGAGACTGGCTGCCAAAGAGAGCAGTACGGGAGAAACTAGGGGATGAGAGATTGTCAGAGAACGCAGAGTAAGGAGAAAGTCACATTTTAGGCATAAGTAAGGACTCACCCATGCAGGAGAAATGCTTTTCCAGGCGTCATTTTGTAGATTTGCTGGCTTTGCTGCCCTCAAAAGAGCAGTTCCTTATTCAGAAAGGATCTGTGTAACTGAAATGTGCCTCATTATCACATTTACTGTTTCAGGGTTGTTGGATTTACTTGGTCCTCATACCTATTTCTTTTGGAGATTTTGGTAACTCTATATGCCATGCTTTTTTATAAGACATTTAGTCCTCACAAAAGCCAATGAGACATGCAGCATTTATTCTACCCATTGTACTGATCAGGAAACTGAGGTGGAGGGAAATAAAAGACTTGCTGAGTGTCACACAGTTACCAAGTAATGAAATCAGGATTTTAAGGCAGAAACCCTCACTGTAGAGTTCCTGATTATTTATAAACCTCTGGACAAAGGAGTTCAATTAAAGAGGATGCACATAAAAATTGCTATTTTGTAAGAAAACATCATTATTATTACTGTTATTTATTGAAATTGTTTTCTCTCATGGTCTTTTCTCTTGACAGTCTGAACTGCAAAATTTTGTCTATGATTCCATGGTTCAAGGTTTTAAACTTCAATAGTGATGGATTGCCTCATAGTTCACTTTCACTGTGCACTTCGGTACTCTAAGTAACTGACTCATTTTCTTCCTAAACATAGTTACAATAGAAACCACTGCTTCACTTTCTAGCAGATGGAGAGCAATCTTGTTTTAATGTGCATCACTTACAATAGATACAAGCTGTCAGATGACTTCTGGTAAAATAGGATGCTGAATCAGACTTTTATTTTTAGTGGCGATTGTTGATGCAGAGGCTAGCCTCCACCCACCCCCCACCCGCCAGATGAAAGTATGCCATATCACTTGACTCTGTAGATAAAATATGCTAAGAAACTGTCATTTTTCCATTTTAGATGTCTGCTTTGGGCTTCCTCCTACACATTCTGATTCTCATCACTTCTCTTTTAGCAAATTGTTATTTGTCTTAAAACCATTATACTTTCTATTTTAATAGTTATAGCTTAGATTTATTTCTATTCTTTCTTGAGAATAATCTAGATATTGATAGTTTTAAGTATTTGCATTAGAGCTATAAGTGTGTGCTCTAGAATCCAACAGACCTAGATTTGAATCCCAACATAGCCACTTACTGACTGAAAGGAAAATATATTTCGACCTTGGAAAACTGCAGTTTTTTTGTGCCATAATTCTTCTATAAAAGAAGATTTTGTCCTGGCATCTTCCTAATACATTCTAACGTAAATTCACGGATTGTCATATGCCCAAGTGGTCATCCGTCAGTAGAATCATCTTGCGATGTAAAGCAGTAGTATTACCAGGTTGAGGGGTTTTTACTTATTTTGTAAAATTCAATTCAGATTACACCTTATGATACAAACATTTAACTTCATTTCGTGAAAATATGTGATGTATCTGTTATAAAATGATTCATTTCACCTTAAATTAGGTAGTTCCCAAAAGAAGAGCTTCAGACAACTATTTGTATATAGATGGGCTATTTAGGTGATTATTCCAGGAAGGAAGGGTGAGAGATGAGAAAAAGTAAAAAGGTGAAAAAGCCAAAATGAGGTGTGTTACTGAGACAGCTGTGGTAAATTAAAGCATTATTCTCCTTAGAACTTTCTGAGAAGCATATGGAATGCTTGTTAGAACTGTCTACCTGAGGACTGACCATGACAAACTTCTTGCCTCTGCTGACTGAGGGTCACTCTGGTACGTTCATTTTCCGGGTTTACACATACCTGCTGAACACGATTGTGTTTGCTCAAGGTGAGATGCTGTCAATATATGGAAAAATCAAAGCTCATGTTCAACTGTCCACCATAGATTGCACAAGAATTAGAAGCTCTGAGGATGCATGGTGGGATATCAGATACGTTCTTACATGTGTTCTTGTCAACTTCAGAGATAAACCGCCTATAAAAACATTGATTGAGTCATCTAGAGCCCCGTATTACTGTTTCCATTCCTATATTTCCAATTTATATTTTCAAATTTGAAAAGCCAGAATATAATTAATCTGAGCTTTCTTTAGTGATTATGTGCTGATATCAGAACTGCAAATAATCTGAGATGTTATCCTCTTTGCAAGCCAACAGATTTGCCTGCCAGAGTTTCAATAGATCTTGGCAGGAGGAATGATACTTTTGAGTCAAAGATAAAGTCCTTTATTACTCACAGGACAGCAGGCAACATGAGCTGCATGTTTAAAGTGCTCCCTCTCAATTTCAAACTTCATTCAAAAGATAAAGAACAGCACCAGGGTGGTTAAATGGAGGAAGGTTCCAGGAGCAATTCTGAGAAGTCATTAATGTCCCTTCTTTTCCCATATCTCCCATAGCCTAATGTCGTCTCTCTTCTAAGTACTGGATTTTGCTCTCCCTTCATCTCCACAAAATCTGGAGTATCTATAACTTCATTTTTTTTTTTTTTGCCCCCTAGTCATCTCCTCCTTCTTGCAGACTTGTCTGGAAAAGTCAAGTAAAAGAGGGACAAAAATAGGTTTATAAACTATAACCAGAATTAACTTTTAAGCCCCTAATTCTCATCCTGGACAGGCTGCCATCCAGAGACTGTACCCATGAGGCTGGTCTGGGATTGCTGTTACAGGGTAAAGAAAGACATGTTATGCCAAGAAAGACTCAGGAAGGAATCCTGAAATTTCAAAAGAATTTTGTAAAATTCTTTATATAATGCTTAATCTTCTTCACCTGAGATTTGTATCATCATCACAAGTCAAGAAGTTAACTTGTTCAGAGTTTTACAGTATCCTAGGCAGGAGATAGAACTTTCATTCAGCACAGCACAGCACATAGCATGGGCTTGATATTTACATCAGTCCCCCTGGCTCTCTTCAAGTCCCACGCGGGCATTTTTAGAGACGAACCCAGGTGGATGATATGCACATGGTGAGTTTGTATCACAGCTGAACGACTCTGAGTTTAAGAAATCACCAATTTTATAGAGCCTCAGTTAGCAACCTACCCAACCTTTTGCCCTGGAGAGAAGTGTTAACTTTATTATTCTGGTCAGTCAACAAATCTGCCCTCTGCCCCAGAGGGAGACACTCTCAGTATCCTCTCAGGCTGTTGGCACCACATACATCCTTGAAAAGGTGGCACAGAACAAAAGCCAGCAATGCCTTTATTTGAAAAAAGGGCAGACATGCAAGAGACCCCATGGAGATTTGTCTCCCAATATTTTATTTATTTTGATGGTAGAATTACAGTCTTTTCATCTGGAATGACTTTTTTTTCTATTACAATCTATCCCCTCCTGTCAGCCATGCTTTTAAATAATGCAACCTGAGAAGAAGCTACAAATAAAATATTAATTGTACAAGACGTTGAAGACGGCTATTTGATGAATTTACTTTTTGCTCACCATTTTAATATTTTTATCCTATTTCATCACAGAAAGAATATTCAGTGTTATAGTAAGTAGGAAACTGAACTTCTGTATATCATGATCAGTACTGAAAGTATTTCATATTTTTTTTCATGAGATTCACGTACAAATAGTAACAGACAAACTGGAAAATAATTCAAAGGCAGTGGAGAAAGCCAGGTTGAATTTTATAGTAATTTCTCTCTGTTTTAGGCAAATGGTAAGAGAAAAATTATCCTTTATTTTATTATATTTAATACTTTAATTTTGAAATACTTTGACTCTTACAGAGTTCCAGTGACCCATTCAGCCTACTTCTTCTAATGATAGCATCTTACATGGCCGTAGTTAATCATTAAAACTAGGAAATGTATGTGCTATTAATCAACTATTAAATCTTAATTAATCAGTTAATTCAGATTTCATATGTGTGCATTTTTGGTGTATAGTTCTTTGAAGTTTCATATGTAGAAATTTTTGTAATCATCACCAAAATTGATACAGAACACATCCATCACCCTAGAGAAATTCTCCCTTTTTTTTTCCATTTTAGAGTCACACCTTACCCCAAGTCCTAGCTTTTGGCAACCACTGATCTGTTCTCATCACCATATTTTGTTACTTCAAGAACATTAAATAGTTTATACAGTTAAAACATTTGAGATTGGCTCTTTTTCTACTATCATGATTTCCTTGAGAACCATTCATATTGTTGTATGTATCTATGGTACATTCCTTTCTATTGCTGACTAGCATTCCATTGTATGGGTGTACCCCACAGTATTAACCCATTCACACACAGAAGAACGTTTGGGTTTCCAGTGTGGTACTATTATAATAAGACTATTATGAACATCTGTGTACAGATTTTCATATGAGCATAAATTTTCATTTTTCTAGGATAAATATCTGAGAGTGTGATTGTTGATTAAATTGCATGGTAAATTGATATTTAATTTTATTTTTAAAAAAAACCTGCCAGACGTTTTCAGAAAGTCAGTACAATTTTACTAGCAATATGAGATTCAATCGCTCAACATTTTTTCCAGCACTGGTATTGTCCATATTTGTGTTAGCAATTCTAATATGTGTGTAGCAGAATCTTATCGTAGCTTTGATTTGCATTTATATAATTGCTAAAATGTTTAACATCTTTCATTTGTTTATATTACTCTCTTTTAAAGTGTAATTTTATTTGTTCTGTTTTAGCAAAATGCTAAACTGTGATTCTAAACAACAGGCCTTTTTTGCCCAACTTACTGATTTCTTATCATTTTAGAGGCTGTATTTAATTTTGTTATTGTATGAGAATCTTGTGCTTTTCATGTATTTTAATTACCCCAAAACATTGGGTTAACGTTTTACACAGTTCCCTTTTGATTTCATCACTTTTGCCTTTTTGTCACTCCTAACATTTCTTACGTGTTTCTTTAAACATTGTCCTGATTTAGATTGGCTTAATAGTAACTTACAATCATATACTCTTAAATTATTTTCCTTCCAGTTCTATCCTTATCTGTTGTAATAAACTGTAAAATGATGTTAGAAATTTGCAGTAAGGGGAATGAAGGAGACTATTGTTTGCTAAGGTGAGACTACGTTAAGATGGTATGTGAGAAATCTATTGGTTTCAGGTAGTTGAAGATTGACTAGTAGGAGTTAAGTCGGTAGGTACCTTTTGTAGAAAAGAGATGACTATACATTCATTTTCTCATTCATTCAGTTCATTATTCACTCAGTCATTCTGTAAGTGTTTAGTAAGCACTCATTTTGTTGCAAGGTGCTATGATGAGTATAGAGGTGTAGGGTCTTTGTATCCCTCAACGATCTAACGAGACATGTGGGGTGAAACTAGCTGTAAGAAAGAATTAAAACACAACATTAACCATTCGGGACTATAGATAAAGACTCCAGATTGTTGCTAGTAACTGGCTTTTACTTCACCAACTCAGGCTTTTTTTTTTTTTTTTTTCAGTCTGTAACAAAGTACCTGGACTCAAAATTTTCTATCTTCACTTCTACCTCTAATGTTCTGAGACGGAAAGTCAGAGGAATATTTTTTGAGTTGGCAGTCAAAAGGATTCTGGCTGTGTAAAAAAGCATACAAGAGAATGTATCTTGTAGCTGCTTAGGACTACATCTAAGAAAAAGGGGAGAGAGAGAACTTAAACCGTGACATTGGATTACCTTTGTATGTACTTAAAAGAAGCTCATAATAAGTGCTATCTGGGTCTCAAAGGAAGGGCCACAGAGAACAAAACTGAAAAGGCAAGTATCTTGGAGTAGGGCGAGACAGACTCAAGGGACACCTGGTTGGTGTCAGTAGTGCTGTCACAGCTCTCTCTGTGTTTCAACAATCTGTCTATAAAAGAACACAATTCATCTTTTCTATGCACTTAAAAAATGAGGCAAAATGGTATGATTACAACTATGTTGAATGCCTGCTCAACAGTGTAATTTATGTATTTTGCTTCCTATTTTATGATTTCAGTTCAGCTGACCCTTGATAGCATGTTGCACAAAGCTACGCTGTAATCCCTAAAATTATTTTAGAGAAAAAAAGATTCCATTATGTATTAGAAGTAGGGGAAAGAAACATGCAGGATAACTATAGGTTTAATTTAACAGGTTAAAAGGGAAAAAAATGTATTGGTGCAGTTCATGTGATTTCAGTCCTTTAATGATTATATTCAAACTGCAGTTCTTCCTATAATCAGTGAGAAAACTAGCCTATGGAAGACTTTTTTCAGCACTATTTTTGTTTAGTTAATAGCAGGTTACATAAAAATGAGATCTGTCAGCTCCTGTTGACAAGATCCTGCTCATGGTAGGTTATTACTATATGTTTGAATGTCTAAACTGGAGTAAAATCTATTTTTACATATTTGGATATATCATTAAATTTTTATTTTATATTGTACAAAAACAACAGAAAGACAATAAAAGAGCCACAGTCCTGTTTCTATCTCTGTAGCTACTATCCATGTCACCTTGGTTTATTAATTTTCCTCTCTGCTACTCCATTTTCTCAGTTCTGCAGAAGAAAGCAACACCATTCTTCTCCAAAGTACATTTTAGGTTCAATATTATTTTTCCTTATATATAATATATGAATAGTATGGAAAATTTGTAAGATAAAGATATACTTAAGAAGTAATACTTAGGCATTATTTTATTACCTAGAATTAAGCTATTCACATATTGTTGTATTTCTATCACATGCATTGTATTCATGCACTTACAAAATTGCATGAACTTATATATTCGTGCTTTATAAATCTAAGGGCAAATTAAAATTGGTGCATCATCCATCTGTATGTTTTTATAAATTTAAAAGCAAGTGCTAGGTGACATAAAACAGTCTTCATTTTAATGACTATATAATATAATATAATATATAATATAATGTAATATATAATATAATACTGTATACAGTGAAATAAAACAGTGTAACTAGCTTCCTATTTGTTAGACTTGTGTGGAGGGCAGATGCTATTGGCAATGAGAACAAGGTTATACTGGGCAGGAGGGAGTGGTGTCTTGACAAATACTCTGTATATGTCATTAATCCAAAATGATAACTAATACTGAGATTTTTTTTCTAACAAACATTTATTCACTGTGACTCTGCTTTAAACTTTTGTATTTAGTTCGATTCTTATTTCCAGACTTCAGCTTATTGAACAGAAAAAATCCTCAGAATTCCTAAACTGCGTATCTATTGGTAGGTTTCCTATGATCCTATTCTACAGTTATCTTTGAGACTACTTCCTCTCCACATGTAATGTGGTGCTTCTAACCTCCTCCTGCTTCCTGCCTAGAGTTGTGGTTTGTGAAATGATTTGGAAGGGCACTGTTGAGTTCTTCAAACTCCAGCTCCTATACCTTGAAGGGTCGACTACTTGGGTACCGTCCTTCGATTTCTGAGCCATAAGTATGGAGAAACAAAATATGTTCCCATTTTCTCCCTGGTTTGTGGTTTTATTTTAGTTTTGGTCAGAATAGATAGGTCGGTCATCAACTGTGTTTCTCAGTCCAGTTTTATCAGTCTATAGTAATTTAAATTCCTCCTGAATTCTAGAAGTAGTTGAGTGTCTGAGTGTCTGATGGTAATACAAATTAGAGTCCTTTTATGATTCTGTAGAAATTATGGAAGGAAACAGAGTTTGAGTCAAGGACCTCTATCCTAAACCAGTTTCTAACACCAAATTTTGATCATTTTATAAGTTGATTTTCCAAAAATAGATTCAATTACATATAATCTAAATATTTAACTAATACCGTTAAGTAAATTGAGTCATTTGTTATTTGGGAAATGCTACTAAATGTAATTTTAAAAATTATATTACATAAATAGCATTTTCTTTCTCTGACTTACTTCATGAAGCATAATACCTTCCAAATTCATCCATGATGTTCACAGATGGCAAAACTTCATTCATTTTTATGGCTGAGTAGTATTCCATTTACTCCTTTATCCATTCATTTGTTGATGGATACATATTTTTCTTCCATTTCTTGTCTATTGTAAATAAAGCTTCTATGAATGTGGAGATGCATGTATCTTTTTGAATTCGTGTTTTTATTGATTTATTTTTTGGATATATGCCCAAGGGTGGCATTGCTTGATCATATGGTAGAAAAAAATAATGTGTAAAATCACTTATACGTGGAATCTAAAACATAAAACAAACTTTTGAAAATAACAAAAAAGAAAACAGACTCACAGATGTAGAGAACAAACTAGTAGTTACCCAGTGAGGAAAAAGGATGGAAGAGGGGCAAGATAGGGGTAAGAGGAAAAAAAGTAGTATTACATGAATAATATTAAATTAGTAAAATTCTAAGATTTCAGTTGGTAAAATTGTATCAGTGATATAATGTATGATTTTAATATGTAAGTGAAAATCAGAAGCACAGTCATTTTTACAGCTGTAAAAATGCAATATTTCCTTAGGATTTCAAAAGATGCAAGTTCTTAGTATATGAAAGTTTAAGAATACTAAAGGGATAAGAAGTATGCTCCCTTTGTTCAGCATCTCCCCATAATATATTTCCTCTACCTACCAAGAAAACTATTTTGAGTCTCAAATAAAAAAATATAAGTAAACACGCAAAATAATGTATAATAGTAAAGCACTGTACTTTGAATTTTTTTTTAAAAGTTAAGATTTCAATAAAAATTAAATCTTTATGAATATTAAACTTTTATTTCTATTGTAGATGTTTTCCAAAGAAGGACATTATTAAGTAGGTATTTGCCCCTAGGCCTACCTCCCCCACAAAAAATGTTTGTCTTTGATTAAAGGCAAACAAGCAGTTGTGTTTCCACTCTAGTAAGTGGTCCAATTATATTATTTCCTGTATGTCTAAGAAACTAGTAATGCATTTTTATGTATTTTTTTATATTCTCTAGAAATATTCTACAAGCTACTTTCTATCCGTCAACTGTACTACAATAGGCAAAATAACATACAGGTGATTTATTGTGATGGAATGGTGGTATCATTTAACTCCAGAGCCCCACAAAAGATTTTTCCCTGGGCTGTACTGTTACTTTCCTTGAGTATTGAGAGGAGAAAATGAAGGTGGGAAATTAGTTCAAGGACAAAGAAATAACATAATGAAGCTTTTTTGTAATGCTGAACTAAAGCAATAGCACTGGGGGTAAACTATGGGAAAAAATTGTGAGAGACTCCTAGGAATTGTGATAGACAACATTAGGAAATTCAGATTCAGGGAATGATTCTTTGGATTATCTGGTGGTGATGGCATGCTGAGATAGAAAAGACAGAGGAGGAATGTGCTTGTGGGAAAGACATTAAGTTCATTTATGGCCTGTTGAACTTCAGTGTTGAACATCCCTGTGCATAATCAGGCAAAGCAGTTAGAAAATATTCTGAGAGAATATATAACATTCTAGAATCACATGTAAAGATTAAAGTGCTAGCTTCAATCACATGAGAGCTGATAAAATAAGCCTTTGAAAGTATGGGATAACAAGTTCAGTCATTATCCTGCTTGAAGAGTGGTCTAAAAAGTCTTTTACTGGTAGTTGCTTAGACAAAGGGAAAGCTAAGGATAAATGAACCCACAGAAAGATGAAAAATTTGAAGCTATGGACATTCTAGTTTCTCATGTAAGTGAAGAATGTTAGAGGCTGCATCTTTATTTTTAGGGAATTGTCAACAATTATAGGGAAGAATCATTGTGGTAATTTAACTTCTCAAAACAAAAAGCAATTTAAAAATAAAAATTAAACTATTAGATAAGTAGAATAGGAGGTAAGAGATTTAATAAAAAGTAGTATTTAAAAGTGTGTTCCACTCTTCAATTACACTTAAGCATTTAAACAATGCCAAGTCATGGTTTCTTGTTTAAAATGGTGGGATGTGGGATGTTTGTTTATGGCTGAGCTGCATGAGAAGTTCTGTGGTGTGTCAGTAACAGGATTGCAGAGAATGGATCCACTTTTTGGGGGGTTTTGTTTTTATTGTTTGGTTTTTGGCAGGGGGGTGATTAAGTGTAATTATTTATTTATTTAGTTGGAGATCTTGGGGATTAAGCCCAGGACCTTGTGCATGCTAAGCATACACTCGACCACTGAGTTATACCTTCTCCTCTAGTTTTTTTTTTTTAATATAACTTTTTTCAGTCCTAGCTAGCTTATAACCAATTGAGCAGAACTAGTGAGCAAAATAGAAAACAATACACCAGCAATTTGTGTGCTCAGTTGTAACATAGCTGATGTAACAGAGCTGTCTGCTCATTTTTATTCCACCCTGTCTCTGTACCATCACTGTATTTATCTCTACCTTTTCTATTATTCTGTTTCTCAAAGAGGAAGTCTAGTTAGCAAATCACAGTAGCTAATCATTAAAATGAATGATAGACATCTCCATTCCTTGGCTACACTTATCCACTTGAAGAAGTGTCCAATTATTTTTGTTTACTTTTTGTATCTCATGTTACCTTCTCCTATATATTTGACCAGGAAACCTTATTTTTCGTTTGCAAATTAATCTTAAATTCTAGGACAGAGACTACCCAAATATGATCTTGAAGCTGTTTCCTGATTTTTCTCATATGCTTAAAATATGTCCATTTTTACTCATTTAATAAAAATTTAGTTAAGTTATACACCTCTATGAAGAATAGAAAGATGTATAAAACTGTACATATCTGCTTTCTAAAAATGGATATTCTGGTAGGAAACAAAATACACAGATGACTAAAATGTTTAGTAGTATAAAATAAATAGAAGAAATATACAAATTTTAAGATGAATGAATTTTTTGCTACAATTTAAATCATGGTTTCATGATAATATTTAAGCCAGTCCTTGAACAATGAGTAGCATTTCACATCATTGTTGTCTCTTTGGTATCAAAACTTCTAAATATTGAGTAAAAATTAGAAAGTCCTTTTGAGACAAGACAGATCCTACCTAGCTTCCTGAAGCTTAGATTCTAGAAATATTAAATTCTAATATGACAAGTGCAACACTAAAAATAAATAATAAACCTATGGAAACGTTATGTATGTGTCTGCCTGTGTGTGCTGGAGTAAAACAGTGACACGAAAATGTACTTTGTCCATACACAACAGATGATTCTCCCTGTTCATTCATCAACGATATTGGGATGGTAAGAGATTTGAGAAGGAAACTGTTGGAGTAGCTTCAGTTCAGGGTGACCTGTGACTGGAACAGTGGAACATGCAGTATTATCCTGGGGGTGAAACTGATCTAACCTCAGCCTGGCTCATTTGCGGTCTCTGTCTCCCCACTTCCCTCCCAGGGCGTCCACATGAGTGTGGACAGTCATCGTGAGTCTGGCAATGTGTCTTTCCCTCCCTTCCTGTTTTCTGTTTACTGCTGATGCTTATATGCCTCACCCAGATCCCTCCTCATGTGTTGGGGAAGGAAGCAGAGTGGTTCATTTAGAATAATTTATCCCTGAGTGAATTTTTCCCCTTTCCTCAAAACATTAATTAATAGCTATTCTCAAAATTCGTTACTTCAGTATAGAGAGTATTAGACAACAGGAATTTTGAAAGCCTAGTTACTGTGTGGTAAACACCGTGCTCAGTATTTTATAAACACCCTCACTACAATTCCATGAGATTATTATTATTATTTGTGTGATAAAAACAAGGAAACTTGAGGCCTATGAATGTGCACAGTTAGTAAGTGGTGTGTGCTGATGATATAACGTACGTTATATTACTTCTCCTAAACTATGATGCTTTATAATGAGGAGAAATGATTTTAAGAAGTTAGCAAAACAGATACATTATGGCCCAGTTAGATCTTTTCTTGCTATGTCACGCACTTGAAAAGACACAAGTCATTCTGATCTTTCAAAGCAGAATTAGACACTGAAAAAAGTCTCAAAATAACAGTCCATTAAATTATTATTTTTGATACATTAGTGCCAGCATTAAAATGATATCTTGTCATCGGTCTGAGCTTCAATAAAATCAATCAAAACGGATTTCTCTCCATGCTTGGTCTGTTTTAATGCTTGTTTGAGCAAGACCACCAACTGAATGGTGTTCTGATGACAGAACTTAGAAATGGAAATGACCCAGTTGTACACAATGTGCTCAGTCTAGACATAAAGCAATTAGTGTATAACCAGGAAAGGAAATATTAAAAGCTACTGAACTGATATTAACCCAAGACTGGAGAAGACTCAGCATATATGGCAGCAGTGTTGTTTACTGTTTTTGCATAATTGAATCAGAGGACTGAGAAAAGAGGCTCCAGAAGTGTGATCTTGGTGATGTATACCTCTAAAATAATAAAGGGAATAAAAGAAGCAATTGTTTCCTAACAGTATTCATTAGGTAGTTTATAAACTAGACACTTCAATAGAACACTGCACTTGACTATAAATATAATACCGACTGACAATTTCATAGCCTGACATAGGGCGTGAAAACAGTACACTGATGACTGTGACCCTGTATTCCTATGCTCAATAGGCTGTCCTGCCTCCTCAGAGTGTTAGATATGCATATATGACTTGCTTTGGCCAATGAAGTCTGAGGAGTGTGTCAATTCTAGGCAGAGGTTTTCAGAGTGTGTGTGATTTACCATATTCTTTCCTGTCTTAACAATTATGGAAGCACGCATCGTAAGGGAGCATCCATCTCCCTAAGAATCTAAATGACAGCAGTGAACATATCCTTGAAAGGCTTCATGTAACTCCAGCCAGAAACAAACACGGCATTGATCTATGACATTGTTCGTTACTGCAGCATAACTTTACCTATTTGGTCTGATATATGTAGAGAGGTAGATAGAGACAGAGATACAGATGTCTCAGAACTCCTTGACGGACTAATCATACACATCACCCCTTGTATACCGCTGTATCTCCATTACCTAAAGTAGGATCCGGCAGAAATGTTTATTGAATCTGTGAATGGCTTAATCATGACACATAAATATTGGCTGCCCTCTCTGAGTGTTCAGGCTGAGATAGCATGGCAGAAACAACAATGTAAAAGCCATCTGGGAAGGAGGCTATGTTATTTACATAACTTATGGGCTAGAAGTAAGTACATTACTGGGGAAGGCAGAGGTTAACAGTAATTGAGCAAAGGAATGGGGGAAGGACTTGAGGACTTCCATTAGAGAAGTAACGTCAGACTCTTGCCCATCACAGTGCTAGCTGCAGAGATTTTTGAGGTGAAAAAGAATTCTTTTTTTTTCTTTTACATAAGAAATGCTGCATTAGGAATTTAGTTATGCTTTGGGTGATTCTAGTTCTAAAACTTTTACATAGCAAAAACACATGATATGGACTTACCAGTTGCTGAGCAGTTTCTCCAATCCAGAAATCCAGACAGTTCTCCTTTTTTCTTTTTTTCTTTTTTTTCACCTTGATGAGAGAGGAAAAGACAAATTTGGCAACCAGCAATGTAATTAGAATTAGCCTTGGCCATGAAGAAATGAGAAATGAACCAGCCTGATCACACTAACATTTGCCTCTCTACATGTGGAATTCCTGTTTCAGAGTATGGTAGAGAAGGAAATGTTACTCTTGAAATTCTTACCTATATGAATCAAAATGTTCCCTCATGACACATCATAAAGTCTTGTCAGTGAATACACTAATTGTGGCATTCCCCAGAACTACTTTTTTTTTTTTTAAAACAACACTGGTCACAAACTCAGATTTTAATCAAAAACAAAATTCTGGTGAGTTGATTGGTTTTTCCAATATTTTTTCAGCTTAATTTTTTGATAGTTACTAGTCCCATAAATTGAAACTGTATTCAGACGATCTCAACTAAATTAGTTTGGCACTTTACAGTTACAATAGAAAACCTGCATTTTCCTCTGAGAACAACACACATACACACACCCACACATACCAACATCACCTTACAAAATACTTTTTTTTTCCTCTCCACTGAGTATTATTCAAAAGTATCTGAAAGTTTAAGATTTAAACTTGGTAGTTGCATAATCCACACAGAGGAAGATATTCAGGAGCATTTTAAAGGAAATTGGCTTAGCAATATGTTTTGAATATAGGCAACAAAACATTTTCTATTTGGGTACAACTACATCAATGAAACTTGGATCAGTGGAAGTCTTGTCCAATGCCATTTGGAAGATTGTCAGAGCTAAGGGAGGTGTTAAAAGAATGCCAGTTGGAACAGAGAACTGCCATAAGTCAAGACCTTATTTGTTTCCATTTCCTGCTGTAGATAAATGACAAACAAATATAAGAAACCATAATGACATTTCATCAAATTAAAACCAACCCACCGTTGTGGGTATCATACATTGTGGTCAAGGCTGGTGCATTGCTCACTGTGATGGCTTCAAGGTGTGGCTATGAATTCTTTGACACTCCTCTGGTACTCCTGGACCTGTGTAGGCTTGTTACGGCTTCAACCAAGAGATTATAGAGGAAATTACACTAGGTGGCTGCAGAAGCCAAACTGTAAAAGGCCAGGTAGCTTCCACTTGGTTCACTTAAACGCTCACCACCTGGAGTCCTGAGTTGCCAAGCAATGACTCTGACCACCAGGAGGTTGCCCCGTTAGAAAGGATGGCATAACCAGGTTATGTGGCTTCAAATTCTGGCTCAACTACTACTGGCTGTATAACCTTGGAACACTTACTTAACCTCTCTGTGCCTCAGTCCCTTCATTTCTAAAATGGGGAGAAAGAATAATCTAGTGCACACCACTTATCGTCTTACCTCTACCTTGTATAGTTGTTTAAAGGATCAAATGTGTGTGTTTGCTTTAATTTTTATTGGATTTATTTAAACTAAAAGAAGAAAACAAAACAGCAAAAATATGCTTTTTGTTTTTGTCTTTTTAATATTCTGTGTATGAAAGAGATTGTATGGTATTTTTATTTCTCTACCTAACTTACTTCATTTAGCATAATGTCCTCAAAGTCCATCCATGTTGTCACAAATGGCAAGATTTCATTCGTTTTATGGCTGAGTAATATTCCTGTGTGTGTGTGTGTCTGTGTTTGTGTGTGTTTGTGTGTGTGTGTGTGTGTGTGTGTGTGTGTGTGTGTATTTTTGTTTTTATCCATTCATCCATCCATGACACTTAGGTCGTTTCCTTATCTTGCCTGTTGTAAATAATGCTGCAGTGAACCTGAAAGTGCATGTATCTTTTCTACTTTTTTTTTTTGTTTGTTTTTTTTGGGTAAATACTCATAACAGCTGGATCATATGGTAGTTCTTTTTTGTTTTTAATTTTTGAGGAACCTACATACTGTTTCCCATAGCTGTTGCACTAGTTTACATTCCCACCAGCAGTGCACGTGTTCTCTTTTCTCCATATCCTCTCCAACACTCGTTGCTATTGCTCATCTTTTGGATAATAGCTATTTTAAGAGATGTGATATCTCATTGTGGTTTTGATTTGCATTTCCTGGATGATTAATAATGTTGAACGTCTTTCACACACCTGTTGACCATCTGAATGTCTTCTTTGGAAAAAAATGTCTGTTAGACCTTCTGCCCATTTTTTATTTAGAGTGTTTTTTTTTTTTTGATACTGAGTTGTGTGAATTCTTTATATATTTGGATATTAACCTCTTGTTGATGTATCATTTACAGCTATCTTCTCCCACTGTGTACATCACCTTTTTAGTGGTTTCCACTCCGCAGGGGCTTTTCAGCTTGAAGCAGTCTCACTTGTTTAGTTTTCTTTTGCTTCTGGTCTCAAATTCAATAAATCATCACCAAGACCTATGCCAAAGGAGCTTACTCCCTATGTTTTCTTATAGGAATTTTATAATTTCAGGTCCTACTTTCAAGTTTTTTAACCACTTAGAGTTAGTTTTTGTGTAGAGTATAAGACAGTGGTCCGATTTCATTCTTTTGCATGTGGCTGTCCTATTTTCCCAACACCATTTGTTGAAGAGATTGTCTTTTCCCCATTTTATGTTGTGGGCTCCTTTATCATGAATTAATTGGCCATTTATATGTGAGTTTATTTTTTGTCTCTCTAGTCTGTTTCACTGATTTGTGTCTGTTTTTATGTCAGTACCATACTGTTTTAATTACTAGAAACATACAGTCTACCAAGGCTGAATCATAATGAAATAGCAAATCTGAGCAGACCAATTACTAGCAAGAAAGTTGAATCAATAATCATATACCTCCCAACAAATAAAACTCAGGACCAGACACATTCACTAGTGAATTCTACCAAACATTTCAGAATTAATATTAATTCTTCTTAAACTCTTCCCCAAAAATAGAAGAGAGAACTTTTCCAAACACATTTTTATGAAGCCTGTTATCCTGATACCAAAACTAGAGAAGGGTGCCACAGAAAAGGAAATTATAGGTCAATATTTCTGATGAACACAGATGCAAAAATCCTAAACAAAATATTAGCAAACAGAATTCAACAATACATTTAAAGTCCTTAGGTAGACCTTATTGAACACCAGGTTATGTGCTTAATACGTAGGCAGTTACTAACCTTGAGTATATTCATCAAACTACGAGGTCTAATTCACAGTCATTACTAGAACTGAGACCATCTCTGAATGAATATTGCTGGGAAAGCAACTATTTCAAAATAATATCTCCATAGGACCATTTGATGTCATTTGGCATAGCAAGGCGAATAAAAGCCTCTCTGACAGCAGGCTAAAAAAGTATGCCTCAAATCAAAGTCTCAGTAAAATGTACTTATAAATGTGGTTAGAGATGGCATTTGATTTTTTAAAGTAAATATAAAACACCGAGGTAGAAATCCCTGAAGTCACACTGAAATTAGCAGGAGTGCCTGACATTAAGTTTGTGGGATTTTTTAAATTTCTGATGAAATATGTTATTTATTCATTAATGCACATTTTAAGTTGAATAAATTTTCATATGTGAAGCTGTGGATATAAACAAAATATTTGAAGCAAGTATTCCTACTACTTCAACTGTCCAGTTGAAAAACAAGAAAATAATTTTTATCCTTCTCAAATGGGATCATGTGTCAGTCAGGGTCCTGACAGGAACCTCACATGGTTCAAGAATTTAGTAAAAAGACTGCTGTCAAAGGTGTGAGGACATTTTGAAGGAGCCCATAAAGCACGTTGGGGCACTTAAAGTGGGAGAAACAGCAGGAAGCCTTTACCACCCCTGAGCCTGAAGGACAAGAGGGGGAGGAGGAGCTGTGGGAGCCAGGGAGCCCAGGAGCCACGTGGGCGGAGCTGCCTGAAAGGGGCTGTAACCAGGGGGGAGTGTAGCCCCTACTAGAGAATGCCTCCCAGAGCAGAAAAGGAGTGGGGAGGAAAAAAAAATCAAATCTCTCACTGTCTTCTGATTTCCCACTGGTGACCCTCGTGGGCTGAGCTCCACCAGAAACTAGCTGGAAGGGAGCTCAGCTTTGCAGTCCATGGGGATCAGCCTACCGGGGCAAAGAGTGGAGCAGAAAAAGGTGTTGGGAATCGAGGCCAGAAAATGGAGAAAAACTAGCACAGCTCTTATTTGTACTTTTGGTTTTGTTTTCATATTACAAGTGAATGTTTGTAACTCCAGGCTCTTGAAAATACAAACTGGGAAGGTCAGCAAAGTACAGGTACAATGTCATCGATGAGAAAAGGATCTTCTATGCCATCAACATCATATTGCTGCCAAGAGAATGGAGGACCAGATAGATCAGTCACAGCTACGCACACGTGTGTGTGCTGTGTCTCTACACAACCTTTTATGTCAGGGTGTGTCTGTATCCTGGTCATCTCTGGTTGTCGTTTGTCCTTCACTAAGACAGGAATAGTCCCCATGTGCTTGATCATTCTCTGTGCATCTCTGAAGAGAGAAATACAGGGCTTTCTCTACAGTATTCTCTGCAGTAGGTTTTAGAGCAATTTTATTTATTGCTCTCTTACCTTTAAAGTTTTAGGTGGAGAAACTGAAAAATTGCCACTTGACTTTTATACATAGAACCTGTAGCATGGTAATATTGGTTTGTACTAAAAACTGCTTATCCAGTTATTCCAATTTAATGTGCTTTCATTGTATTTAAGGAAAATAGATTTTTTCCCCAAGCGTAGTGAATATAAAAAAAAAAGAAATATGAATTAATGTGAATACACAGAAAAGCCTAAGAAGGCCACTGAGCAGGGAGAAGGAACCGGGCAGGAGAGAGTACAAAGGGACCCGAAATGTAGCAGTAAGAGTCAAGCAGTGAGAGGAAATAACAGTAAAACCTCAAAAAACACAGATTTTGTGCATCGTGGAATCCAAATTCCACGGCCAAAGTGAAAAAGTTTAATTTAAAAAATTAAACTATTATTTTATAATAGGGATTTTAGCAAACCAGCACTGTTATATTTATTCCATTGAGCTTTAAGCATCTTCACAAAAGTAGCTGATTACAACAGTAGTATATGCAGTATAATCTAAACATCTGAGGGAAGTATAAATGTCCCATTTCTGAGATGAGGAAATTTTTGGCGATAAATCTTATTTACACAGTGTAGTTCAGTTTCTCAGCACATGCAGAACTCTAAGCTGGAGGGAAGGATGGAGTCTCAAAGTTCTTAGAATTTATTTATAGTACTCATTGTAATAAATATATTAATTGCTTACAGTTTTATTTATTTTTATTAAAATACAATTGACATATATCAGTTTCAAGTAGACTGCTTATAATTCTAAAAGCAAAAACTTTACACTTTATAATAAATTAACAGAGTTTGAAGGGCATTATGAGCATTTCAGTAGTTGATGTAAATCTAGTACTGTCTACAGTAAAAAAAAAAAAAAAGTCCACAGTGAACCTGTGAAAGCAAAAGGAAAATTTACTTTCTTAGCTTTTAAGCAGCTAAATCAAAGAATCACTTTTATATAAAGTGTAAGTTAGAAAAGAGAAGAGCTTGGATTCTCTTTTCTCTTTGGAGGCAGAGCCAGTTTGTCTGTATGCTCAGCACTCAGTGGTTGTGGAGATATTAGTCAACAAAAAAAGCACTAATAGCTTTTGGAAACATTAGCCTGAGAACCGTTTCCCATTTAGTCTGTAGTTAGTTAATCGAGTGTATGTTCATTTGTCCATATAAGCTATAAAATCCTACAATGAAGATGTAATTATAATTAACATTGCTGACCAGTTAAAAGGTATAAACAGTAGTATGTCCATCAATATGCAGTCTCTGTTTGCTGACATTTCCAGTTATGCCAGATGGTGAATTTAATGATGGTGCCTTGTGGTGCTTCTAATGACTTTTGTGCCTGATGGTAATTTTATAGGGCCTGTCGCATCATAGAAGGCTGAAGGGTGACTTGATAATGATCTTCAAGCATATGAAGGGTCAGGAAGTGTATGGTAGGAAGTGACCAGCTGTTACTCATTCAAACGAGAAGTAGATTTTAACTATAACCAGAGAGATTTAATTTAGATGTGACATAGAACTTCCTGGTGCTAAAAGATGTTATGGAGAGGAATGGTGAGAGATGCTGTAGAATGTTTTCTTTTTTCTTGAGGAAAGAATATGCTGATTTGTATGAAATCGAAATTTATTCTTATTCTGTGGGTGATATTTCAGTTTCCTTTCATGTCTGTGTGTCTATGTTTTTCATACTCCAACGCTTACTGGGTTGGAATCTTGGTTCTGACTTACCATGCCTGTGAATTCAGGTAGGTTAATTACCTAAATACTTTGAGTCTTAATTTACTTATCTGCAAAATGGAGACAAAATGTTTGATCTAATTATCTAGGGACAAGTCTAAAACACTATCATCTCTAAGGCAGGGTTGAGTTTGCTTTATTTCTCCTCCATGAAGATGAGAATGGACAGATCAATGATGCCCTTTTAGTAAGATCCAATTCTTTTTTTTTTTTTTTACTTTGGACTCCCAGAATAATGGAGAATTGTGCAATAGTGGGGAGTAATATAAACCCTCAGTCTCTTCTCTAGAGGTTTATTTCCTGGTACCCAGACACTGACTAGGAATATTTCTCTTTCATAGCATTAAATAAGTGTTCTGTATTTGAAAGAAAGCAAAAAGACCTCGCTTTAGTTTAGGTTCCTGTAATTACTAACTCTGTAACCCCAGACCAAGTCATTTAACTTCTTTTGAGTTTTGCATTGCCCCCTTCAAAAATTATATGGGGAACATGGCATTGATGGATAAATTTTGATGTCACCTTTGTTGTGGGGAAACAGGAGACACTGTTGGGAGACTGGAAGAGATAGCGCTCAAGAGATTGAGGTTGGAATTTTCTGTTTTAGTTGTTTACTTGACTCCATGTATCAAGTGGGAAAAGGCAGTTCTGATCAATGAGTAGAGACTGAGATGACACCAAACCTCAGGGGACTTGCTTACAAACTATGTTTGACAAACAATATGTTAAATAATAAGACAAACAAGATGACAAGAATTTATCATTATACTAGTTCAGTATCCTGTCTTCATGGAGTATTAAGAAAAAAAATCAACAAATAATCACTGAAGTAAACAACATAATTTCAGAGGGTGATGTACTAGGATGAAAATCAAACAGAGTGAGAAGATAAGATCATGGCTGTGGGGAAGAGATGAGTCCACGGTCCAGGGAGGCTTCTCCAAGGTCACTTTGTTATCTCTATATGACAGAAGGGATTCAGCTATGCAAAGACAGAGGCCCAGTCAGGAGCTAGAAGTAAAGAATCAGACAGTCTGTTACCACGTCTCCCAATCAAATGTGTGAAACCTTACAGTGTAACACTGGCAAAGTTTTGGTTAGATTCTGTTTTTGGATTTTTCAGCCACTAACTGATAACTGATCTCTGCTCATCAGTGTCTTTATACATAAAATGTAGGAGAGGAAGCAGGAGTGTTTTGAGAAATTGATTAGCTTCACTTTTCATGTCTACAAAACCACGATTCATCCCTATCTTATCTATTTCACGAGGCAGATTAGAAGATGAGCAACCAGTTCACTGAAGACAACTCAGTGGGGTATTAATAGGAAACAATTTCATTTTTTTTTCTAATCAAGCTTTCGATCATGCTCTGTTTTGATGTCTACTTCCCTGTCTCTTAATGACGTTGTAGGCAGATACCATAATTTTTCTGGTCTCTTTGTTATTACTCTAATCTGGTTAAGTATTAAAATCTTGCAACGTATTTAAAGTTTTATTGTTTTCTGTTTTTGACCTTCGTGGCAGTTCTAGTACAACAGGAAAATTCCCAGTCAGCGTCTTGATTATATTTGTCTAAAACAACTTTATAGACTGTTAGCACTATGAAATTTAAAGGGTAGTCATGTGTTCTCAATTTATGAGTTATTTTATGTCGAAGCTTAGAGAAGAAAAGAACCCTTCCTGTTGGTAGCCAACCAGGGAGCTCCACTCTGTGTAAATGACTCTAGGAACTAAAGGACTAAAACTGAAGTCGAGGTTTGCAAACTAGGTAGGGGAACTGCTGGCATCAGTCTCATCGTTAATATTTTGCCTAAGAGTCTAGAACAACTGTCAGCATGGCAACAACTTCTCAACATTCAGAGGCCTGTAATGAGACAGCATGCAGTGAGAAGATGTTAGGGTTCTATCACATCTCAAAAGTAGAAATCAGGACATGGCAGTTAAAGGAGTTTGGAAAATAATTAGGGTATTTTAAAAAATAGATATTCGTTGTAATATGCCAGATTGTTGATGCTTTATAATCAATGCACTAGGAGAATCAACAATAGTTGTTTCTACTGCATTTTAAGAAAACACTATCATTTTGTGTTGCATTACACCCTATAGTATTTATCAGCTTGTATGTTGGTATATTCCTGTGCACACGGAAACCAGTGTCAGACCAGTGCATTGAATAGTAAATGTATTCATTACTAAAAAAAAAAAAAAAAAAAACTGATTTAAATTACCCCATTGTTTTTCTACATGCCAATTAACATTTTCTTCTGTTCACTGGAAAAAGACTGAATTTTTTTAATTCCTCTCTAAAATTAAAGATATCATAAAGGGCCAAAATTTTGTATAACAAGCTGGGGAAACATTCATTTGGAAATCTTTTGCATACTTTAATTTTTGCAAACACTTTTCTATAAAAAGAATAATCCAAATATTAAGTTTATTGTTTCAATAAAAACCAGCATTTCTATTTTCACAAAAATTATGGGAATCTTTTAATGTTAATGCATTTTCATCTTCATGGAATGAATGTGTGATCATTGTTCTGGAATGAAACAAAGATTTTTTCTAGATAATTTAATTAGTAGACATGCTGAAAAATCAGAAAGCAATACCTTTTATAGAGAGGAGTATATTTATCAAAATTTATATTCCACTGGCCATGGATTTCTTTCCTAGTGAATGAGAAATACTTATTCCCTCTAAATATCTCAAGGAGAAACATTCTCAAAGTTCATCATTCCATTCCAGTGAACAAGTTGAATGAAACACGCAAACAATGATATGTGTGTATATATACATATATACATTTATATATACATATTTTCATAGTATAGTTAAAGAAACTTTAGAGGAGTGAAACAATATATAGACATTTAGACAGAGGTGAAGTAACTTAAAACATTAGGAAATAGTACTGAAAGAGAAACAATGAAAATCATTTAAATAATCATCTCAAAATTTAAAAAAATATAATTACAGTAACTCTTAAGCTCTTCAAAACTTTATGGCTAAAATTTCATTGTCCTTGGAAAGTGACATTAATAGCACCCAAATCATCAGTGGCTTTTAAAGCATAAATAAAAATTTCAGCTTCATGATGACAATCTCTTGGTTTCATTTGGCATGCTAATGTTACTTCATCAAAATTAACCCACATATACGATGTGTGATAGTCAGGAAGTAGTTACTTTGAGACCATTTTTTCCCCTCCCGGGGGAGAGAATACTATCTTAAAATATGTAAGGAACTGCTGCTTTAATATATTCACACCGTGAAGTATTATAGAAAGTATATGACACAACTTAACAAAAAAACGGGGGTTTGGAGTAAAATGAGGGATGTTAGAGCGGTGTGATGAAGTGGTACATTCTGTCCATCATTTAACAGTCTGCAGGGCACAACTGATTCATACCTTAGTGCTCTCATTTGAGACACTGGAAGGAATTAAACTTTGTAACAAGCTAAGTAAAAAACTTTCAGATGGCCTCCCTTTGCAGGATAAAATTTGCAAAACCTGCCACTTAATCCCAAGAATATATTCAAGATGGATTAAAGAATTTTTGATGTTATATGTACATGAAATATCATCTGACTGCTCGGGATATGTGTAGCATTGCCAAAGAAATAATAGATGAGGTCAGTTAATCTTATTTTCATGTTATTGTTAATTACTTTTTAAGCAGCTTTTGTATTAGGCTCTTAAATATTTAACCCTTAGCATAAACTTAGGAGGTAGGTAGGATTTTCTTCATTGTCCCATTGAGGAAACTGAAGCTGAGAAAAGTTGCTAACTGAAGTTCAGCTTGCAGAAGCACTAGGAAGAAGTAAGTGTCATTGTCCATTCTGCCTTTTTCTAATTCTAAACCCTGTGCTGTCTGCAGGTTAGGAAGGTTACACACCCTATAGTCCTTCACTTGGTAGAGGAACTAGGGTTCCCATCCAATACCTTGTGCTTTCAGAAGTGCTCACCTTGTAAAAGCTGCCTTGAATACACCAGTACAAGCGATTTCTTTGAATTTGCTGAGGAGAAAATTCATAGGTAATTTATGATCCCTGGGTGAAGGCTTATATTTTTTTTCCTTTTATACAGCATAATTCAAAGAGCCCTACTTTTAGAACTATAGGATCTCAGGGTGAAAAGATTTTGCCACATAGCTCTTGATAATTCTGATTGGATAACTCTGAGTTGGCTTTGAGAAGTTAAAAGTTCTTATGTCTGATAATGAAAAAAAGAGCATCATGTTTTTTCTCAAGATACAACATTTTTAAGATGGCCAAATGATTGATTGCTTATCTCTTAGAATGCAAAGCGTTTGTAAATAAAAGTCCTTTTCCGTTCATGATACCTCCGTGTCAGAAAATGTTTCACTTGTCAGTTCCTCTTTGGGCTTAGTTTTATTTCCTATGGCAAAGATTTATTCCAGTAAATTTGTTTTGAGATACTTGACTCGGTGTCACTAACCTGATGTTTTATCCCATTTATCCTTTGTTATTTTCAGTCCTGCAACAAGAAGTGATGACTGCTAGTACGAAGAGAACTTGCTTTAGGTTCCATAAAAGTAGAGACATAAGGCAGAGTTAACTTCTCTCTGGAGGCTTTGTGAAGTTCCTAGTATTATATTTTTTTTTTTATCATCTTTATATAGTAAGAAATATTGCCATTTCCTTGATCATTTCCTGAATTCCAAAGCTAGAAACCAACAACAGCAACCAATTTTACTCTACGAATGTTCCCTGCAATTCCTAAAACTCCATGTATATTCTGTTTTTCTGAAGTCCCCAAATGTTCCAATATTTCCAAGCAGCCAAGAAGTGACATTCTTTATCACCTTATGGACCAGGACTCTTTAAGCCAGAGAGCAGGTACCAGATCAATTCCTAATAGGAATTTGTATTATTATTTACACATAAGATAGGAGGTCCTTGTTCCTTAATAGTTGGCCTGTCATATGTAAATACTGCCTATACATATCACATTTCAAGGAAGGTTGTGGCTACTAACCTTATGGGGGAAAAAAAAAAACTCTGCAAATCTACATGGCCATCAAAAGTACACTGATCCAGTAAAGCCATTTCATGACATATGATCATTTCTTTGTACATTTTTACAGCCAAGGCTAATATCAGTCTGTCCTATTTACAACAGAATCAATATCGTCAATTCTTTTGATGAATCACCATCTTATAATTTATATTAATATTCCCCACAAGATTTTTTTCCCTTCCATTCTAGGGGACAAGTTAAGAAAATAAACCATTCAAAGAGTTTTTCATTCCAGACTACACAAGTATAGCCTGCTGCATTGAGAGAGACTGACTATGAAGAAAACAATTAAGATTTTCTGATATGCTCGTCAAAACATACAAGCTTATCCACAACCAAATTTTCGTTCCCAGTGCAATTCAGTCTCAAAGAAATCCTCTTGTTTTGCCAGATGTTGTGTCAGTAGTCTTCTTTCTCAAAGTCATCTGCTTCTGGACTGAAGGAGTCCTGGTCTGTTCTCCTGTTACAGTGTGACAGTTGTCCACTCATAGTGGCAAAACCAATTAAACCAAAAATTCTATATCCATCAGACTGTGTATCTCTCCAGTGTCTGTAGTCAGGAGCACCTTACACAGTCCTGTACTAATGCTTTCATTCTTTTCATGTTTCTCCAGAGGTCTCTATTTCTGATCTAAAGCCTATAGTAGGAGTCTTTAGGCAAGTGCAAGGGAAAAGAGGGACCACCTGGTGATAAAATTATATGGCTCTGCTTAAAATTATTATAGTAAGCAATAGAACTGAGCACAGTGAATCCTGTATTGGAATGTTATATATAACTATTCATACAGATTTGGTCAATAAGTATACAGATAGTAAGAACATGTTATGAAATATAAGGGCAACTAACGAATCGCCAGCACCTACCAGCTGAGCCAGGAAAGTGTTTGTTACCATCCTAATTGGGCTTCACAAAGAAGCAAATATCTTTTTCATTGACAAGGATATATAACATTTTTCTGATCATTCAGTTCATTTTCTCTTCTTATGAATGTTAATGTCCTTAGAGATTCTGTAAATAAAAATTACTTCTTAATTAACTCAACTTAATATTTATACAAAGCCTGTATGTTAAGTATCTGGAAATTAAAGTTGACATTACAGAGTAACACAATCACTCTTGAGAATAAAAAGTTGGTGAGAGGTGAGGTTTAAGAATTTACCAATCTAGTGTAGTGGATTGAGTCCAAGAGATCTGTAACATTATCTACATTTCACATGAATAAATCCTTTTAAAAGACCTACGTTATTACAATTCCATTTTGTTGAACCTATGTTTGTTTTCTTGGTATCTTAAATATTTTATGGAAACAATGTTAATTCATTTGACACATAAAACCAAATTAGGAAAATCAGAATAATAAATGCTTCATTGAAGTGAACAGATCTTCTGTAGATAAAATATTGTACTTGCATAATATTTTAATTTACTGTAAGATACGGTTTCAAATCAAGGTAATCTTGACCTCAGAGAATAAGTTGGAAGTACTTCCTCCTCTGTTTTTTTTTTAATTGGTATGTTTACTTCATTAATTATTGGTAGAATTTACCAATGTAGCCATTGGAGCCTGGAACTTACTTTATGGGAATATTTTTATTTATAGTTACAATTTATACATACAGAGTTACTCAGTTACCTATGTTTTCTTGAGTGGTCAAGTTTATTGGTGTAAAGTTGTTCATAATTATCCCTTATCATCCTTTTACTCTGACAAATATGTACGGATGTAATTTCTCCCATTCCTAATATGGATATTTGTATAGTCTCTCATTTCTTTTTGCTCAGAAGACTAGAATTTTATCCATTTTATCTATTATTTTAAAAATCAGCTTTTTGTTTTATTGATTTTTATAATCTTTCTGTATTCTGTTTCATTGATTTTTACTTTTATCTTTATTATTTCCTTTCTTCTACTCACCTTGTGTTTAGTTTCCTGCTGTAAGTTTTAAGGTGCAACCTGAGATTTTTGGTTTTCGACTTTCCTTCCTATTATAGGTAGGTTTTCCCTTAATATTAGTGAGGTTCCATTCTGTTTTATTTTTCACTTTTTTAAAATTATGTTCAAATATTTTTGATACTCACTTTTAATTTCTTCTTTGACCCATGTGTGATTTAAAATATATTTAGTTTTCAAATATTACTGGTTTTTCTGGAGATTTTAGCCATTGATTTCTAACTCAATTCCATTGTGGTCAGAGAATATACTTATATTACTTGATTTATTTTAAATGTATGTTTTATGTTCTTTTATAACCCAGTATTTGGTCTAACTTCATAAGTATCCATACGCCAAATGTCTGTTTTAGATCTGAGAAGAAGAAAGTTTTTTTTTTTATATTTCACTCACATCAACCAGATCAAATTGATCGTGTTGTCTAGTTTTACAACCTCCTAGCTGCTTATCTGTTTATTTGTGTATCAGTTATTGAAAGAGGGGTATTAAAATACCTGACTAAAATTGTAGATTTATGTTTCACCTTGCAGTTTTGTCAGTTTCTGCTTAGTGTATTTTAAATATCTGTTATTAGGTGCATACATATTTAATATTATATTTCCTTGATGAACTGATTTTTATACCACTTGTTGGCTTATTAGCAATAAGCTTTTGGTTATTAATTGAGTATTCATATTATACCTGTTAAACTTATTCCAGGTATATCTTCAAATTTTACCACTTCGTGTGTAGTATAAGTATGCAGTAGTGCACTTCTCAGATTTATTGTAGTGTTTGTCATTCATCTTACTTTTGTATATATTATAACCCCCTAATATACTATTACAATTTCTGTTAAAATAGTAAATTATCTTTTAAAGAGTTTTAAGTAATCATGAAAACATATATTTCTCTTGTAATTATCATTTCTGGGACTCCTCATTCCTTTGGGTAGATTCAGATGTCTAACTGTCATTTTTCTGCCTGAAGGACTTTCTGGAACATACTTCTGTTAATGCTGCTGATGAATTATTTTAGCTTCCATATATCTGAAAACATCTTTATTTTCTGTTTGTTTAGGAAAGATATTTTTGCTGGATATAGATTTCTAAGTTGACAGGGTTTTTTTTTTTTTTCCTTTCAGTACTTTTCAAATATTGTTCTACTGTCTTGTTGCTTGCATTATTTCCAGTGGGAAATTGAATGTTATTCTCTTATTTTTCTCCTCTGTAGCCAGTGTGTCCTTTTTCTTGGTTGCTTTCTTCTTTTTTTTTTTTTTTTTTTTCTTCTTTCTTTTTTTTTGTGGCAAAAAATTCATCTCTGGCTTATTTTGCAATTTTCTCTCACTGGCTTTGAGAAATTTGATTATGATGTGCCTTTTTTTTTTTCTTTCTTCTGTGTTACTCATATATAAGGTTGTTAAGCTTTTTGAATATGTGGATTTATAATTTTTTTCAAATTTATAGTATTTTAAGCCATGGCTTTCTAAATGTATTTTTCTATCCTCCCACCCTGGGGGATACCAATTACCCATATATTGAGGCACGTGAAGTTATCCCATTGTTCACTAATGCTCTTTTTTTTCTTTTTGTGTTTTTTACTCTGTGTATTTCCTTTTTGAATAGTTTCTATTGTTATGTCTTTATATTTATTAATCTTTTCTTGCCATATCTAATCTTCCATTAATACCAACTGGTAGATTTGCCATCTTATATATTGTAGTTTTTAATCTCTAAAAATTTGATTTAGATCTTGGAAAATGTTTTTCCTGTGTCTGTGTACCTCCTCTGCTCCTTCTGACATTTGTGTCAGTTCTGGGTCACTTTTGATTGATTGATTCTCATTATTTTTCTCATGAATCATGCTTTCCTGCCTGATGAATTTGATTGGATGCCAGGCATTGAGAATTTTACTTTATTAGATGCTATTTTTATATTTTCTTAAGCTTCTATGAGCTTTGTTCTGGGATGCAGTTTATGACTTGAAAGCAGTTTGACCCTTTTGGTTCTTACATGTATGATTGTTCGTTGAGTCTGGACCAGTGTTCAGTTTAGGGCTAATTATTCCCCATTAACTAGGGTAAGATACTGAATATTCAACCCAATGCTGTGAATTATGAGTTTTCCAGACTTGCTAGTGGGAACATTTTTGGCCCAATATGAACACCATGCAGTGTTCCCTCTACCCCTTTTGGATGATTCTTTCCCAGGCCTGGGTTAATTTCCTCACATGTATGTGTCCTCTGCTGAGGACCTGAAGAGAAACCTCTCTGAAGACCTGTGGGGTTCTCTGTGCATCTCTCTCTTCACACGTACTCTGATGTGTGAACTCTACCTGCCTTTTCCTTCCTGGGCACTCAGTCTTTCTATTCACTTCAGGGAGTCAGCTGGGTTCCACCTAAGTTCCCTTTCCTTGAACTGTGACCTGGATGTTCTTTAAAGACAGTAACTGGGGCAAAAATAGGGCTCCTGTCATTTGCTTCTCATCTCTCAGTGATTACTGTCCTTTATTATTTGATATTTATTGTTTTAAAACCACTGTTTGTGTATTTTGTCTATTTTTATCTCTTTGAAGTAGGTGGGTAAATACCAGTTTTTTTTTTTTTAACTTCAGTTTGGCTATGAAGTGAAAATAGTCTTTAAAGTTTAGAAGACCTTAGAATTTAAATTATAAACCTACCCTCCAACTGTGGACAGACTTATCCAAACTGCTTTATCAGGAAATTTTTCAAAGTTAGACATTGGAAGGAATTAAACTTTGTAACAAGCTAAGTAACAAACTTTCAGATGGCCTCCCTTTGCAGGATAAAAACCGTATTCTTTCAATCTGGGCCCCAGATAGGAATCTCAGTCTGAATAAAAAATTTTAAGTGAAGGATCTGCAGGATGAGGAATCTGTAAGCAGAGGTCAGTTTTGCATATTGTGTTGTCTGTTTCTGTAACATTGATCTGTCAGTCAGTTGTGAGTAAAGCTAGGGTCTTAACACCAACGTTTAACACTGGTCTCAAACACTCTCACATTTGCCCTAGCACTTTTGTATTTCTTCTCTAAGTACAGAGAAGAGAGCATGCTCTCAAATCCTCCAGATAGATAGTAATTAAAAGAAACTAGTAAAATAAATAGCAAAAAGCAGAACTGGCCACACCAACACAATCAGTTAAAATTTTACACTAAAAGCAAGAGCAATAAAGGAAGAAATAAGTGAGAGTACATCAAACTAAAAAGCTTCTGTGTTGGAAAGCAAACCATCATCAAAAATAAAGGCTGTCCATGAAATGGGAGAAAGTATTTGCAAATTGTGTATTTAAAGGAAGTTAATGTTTAAACTATACAAAGAAATCATACAGCTCAGCCAAAAAAACCCCAAACAATCCAATTTTAAAAATGGGCAGAGGACTTGAATAAAGATTTTTCCAAAGAAAATTTATAAATTTTCAATTGTTACTTGAAAATGTTCTTAACATCACCCATCATCAGGGAAATGTAACTCAAAACCACCATAAGATATTGCTTCACACTTATTAGAATGACTGTAATTGAAAAGGGCATGTGCTTAAAAATGTTCTCATCACAAGGAAAAAATGTAACTGTGTGATGATGGTTGTTAATTAATTGTAGTAATCACTTTGATATATATATATATATATAATTTGATATTTATATATATAAAATGATTATGCTGAACATATTATACAATGTTATATATCAGTTGTATCTTCATAAAACTGGAAAAAGTAAAATGGGCTAGGGATATTACATATGAAGAAATTAAGACACTTTAGAGATTGTGAAGCTAACCTCATGCCCAGGGTCAGAGCTGAGATCTGAAACTAGGTAAGCCTCACTCATCAGTATGAGAATATCTTAAACACTGTGTAGTGCTGGAGAAGTTGGGGAAAGATTTTTTCTAAATGTGAAAATTAGGATAAAAGCCTGGAGCTGCCAGAAGCCAACATGTAGAGTCTGAGGATAGTCAGTTCAGAGGAAAACAGGAGAAGGTTGAAGGAAAAAAAAAAAAAGAATGGATCCCAGATGCTTTCCAATGATATAATACTAGCCTTTGTATGCAGTTGTGCAAGAAGCCAGATCTAAGTCTAGAATTTCATTTAGTGGGCCACTCACTTTTCTCTCCTTATTTCATTTCATGTCATTTTCTTTTGCCAATTTTAATTGGGAGTCTGCACTTGAAACAGAGTTTTGACTAATAGACCCAATTACATCTTTCCTCCATTCTAGAAAGCACTTGTTTCAGTATTGGATTGTCTCTGGTGAGCCACTTTTCTGCATATAGTTAAGCCCAAATGTCTCTTCGTATTCTTGAATTTATTGTATCTTCTTACTCTTATGAATTTATTCTCTACCTTCTTACTTTTCTTACTTTGTACTCTTACGGTTTTCATGCCACCAGCAAATATTCCCTTATAAATATTAAAGCCCTCTTTTCAGCTCTGTGGCACAGAACTGAACTCATTTTTTAAAAAATATTTGGGAACTGCAAAAATATTTTGTGTAGTTTTATGAATAGTGAGCTATTCATCCTCTGCCCTCCAGACCAGCTGCAGGACTAAACATTTTATGAGACGTGAGAAATCTTCATTTTCTCTACATATACTATTACTCAGTAAAGAAAATAAGAGCAATCTTAATAAGTGAAATTATGAATAGAACGCAGTTTTTTTTTTAATTAGAGGATTTAAAAATACAGAATAAACTTTGAAAGCACCATTAAAATCACATATCCCAAATTCAGAATTAGTTTCAATCACCCAGGCATTTGTTATCAGCAGTCAGATCCAGAGTGATATTCAAAATGTTAATGACATCTAGGTTGAGCCGCACTTTATCAGGGAGCACTCACCAGGCTCGGAAAAGCTCTGTTCTTTGTATAGATTACTATGCAAATCGTGTGTGTGTGTGTGTGTGTGTACGTACACTGATGGCCTTTTGAGAATGATTCCTGGTTACTGCATCTTATAAATTTGTAAAAACTCAATGTGATTCAAAGAAACTTAGAAAGGAAAGTGTTTTAATGATATCCATCTAATAAAATATCCCTTTGGATATTTTCCAGGTGTAGTGATTTAAAAATTTTATTTAGAACTAAGGTTCAAATCCCAACATTAATCCTTATTAGCTGTTGTAGAAAATACTTTTAGGTGAGCAATATATTTTAAAATATTGGAGGAGTAAGGTATTTAGGCTTTTTTTTTTTTTTTTTTAAACTTCTATGAATCTTTCAATATTAAGGCAGACAGTTCCTGGAAGCCTTTACATCTTGCCTGCAAGCAGCACAGCTTCGAATCTTATCAGGGGATCGGAAATTCTGGTAAGCTGGTTGGTCCTTTTAAGTCCAGGAAGTGGCACAGTCCTGGCCAGTATTCCAGGAATAATGACACATATGCGGCAGTTCTGAGAACCTCCAGAGATATGAGCACTTTTCTCCCCTCCATAACTAACATGTAACCTAATTTCCTAATGCTAAGTCTATTACTGCTGTGCCTTAGACCTTTTGCTTGAGTCTTTAAAACTGAATCTGGCAAAGCATTTAAAATTAAAATGGGGGAAGATATTCCATGACAGAAATTGACAAGGTTATCCAATAAATCTTCTTCACTTCTCATTTTATTTTAGGTTTTCAAGCTGGCCTAATCTGATACTCACAGTAGATTATTTTTTTGAAATAATGAAGAAGTGCAAATTTGGTTAGCATCATTAGTTAGTTTGTAGTATTTCAACTTAATAATCTCTGCTTTCAGCTGGGAGGAAAAGAAGTATCCATAGAATTGAATAGCATATAAAATGCATTTTGCACTTTATTTTAATTAATACATTTATTTGAACTTTTCTATCACTTACCTCTCCTTTAATTTACTTTGGATAGAAATTCTACACTGAAATTCTCAATCAAATTCAACCTATGTATCTTTCCCTTCTCCAATTCGCAGTTTCAGGGCATTAACAACAAATTTTATGGTTGATTATTTGGCAGATACCTGCAAAGATGCATTTTTCCTAACTAATCATATATTTAGGTATGATTTTGCTCATTACTTTATATCGAGTGTCCCACTAGGGTTATTACCTGGCATATAGTAGAAAATTTAAATTGATTGAATGATATTCAATGATATTAAAGTGGGAAGGAAAATCAAATTTAAAATCCCTTGCCTTTTAAGTAAACAAAGCTCTCCTTTAAAGATGAGGGAATTGAGGAAAGAAGAGTTTTTTTGTATAGATTAATTTCTTCTATACTAGAGTTCATTACCACTATGCAGTTGAGGAATCTGAGACATTTATGTGCAAACTTTGCAGCAGTTGTTATTAATAAGAAAGCAGTGAAGATTCAGAATCAGTATAATCAGGATTTGTCTAGTTCCTTAAGGACCTGAATTGTTATCTATGGTCCTATGTTATTCTACCTTCCAGTTAACCCTCTCTCAAACTCTCAGCAACGCCCCCTGCTTTCAGACACACGGTATAAGTTGACAAAATAACTGCCGTATGCCTAGAGCCTTATACACACTTAAATATGTATTGCATGTTCTTTTATATTTTAAAATAGTACCTTAAGGGATTCTAAATAAATTTGTTGGGTGGCTCTATGGTTTCATATGATCTTAACTGTATTTATCAGTAGTAATGGATATGGTCCACTCTCCATTATCTGCACAAGCTGTACACTGTGGTAATAAATCATGCCAACCCTAATTCAGAGATAATTTCTGTTTGTATGTGGGAAGTATTATGTGATGCTTTTGGAGTAAATTTCCCTCCTTAATTATGTTTTGCTTTGAGTAATTAGTTTGCATTCCCTGAGCACACATCAACTGACAGTGGGGGAAATACAGCCCTGAAGTATTCTGGGAAATGTTTTAAATGATTGCAGCTGAACCACATGCAGGAACTCCACACTTGTAGATGACCTGGGAGAATTCCAAGGAGTCTAGCACTGTCTGGAGTATTGTTCAGTCTTGGGGATCAGATCATGTCCCTCAGAAATAACTGCATACGTTTCTAATTTCACTCAATTAATCTGTTCCCATCATACCAGTTTTATAAAGCAGATTCATTAAACTAGATAACTCAATGAAGGAAACTCAAGAGCAAGTGGAAGTTCAGTTTATTTATTGTTCGTTCTATCATGTATGTGTAGATAAATAGTAACTTAAAAAGTTACTTTAATATGTTTCTCCCTACAATAGTATGTCTTTTTTGTTTCTTTCTTTCTTTTACTTTACCATTTTGAGTTGTAGCTGAAAGCTCACTCTTTCACACGCATCATATAGAAAATGATACCTGGAACACTCTTGGTGCTCATTGTTCGTTATACTTTAGGTACTAGAAGGAAATAAATTCTAAAGACAACTGCACTATGTAGATAAAACGCAGTTGTGTTCTACAGTGAGTATTTCCGTGACGTGTGCTAACAAGTACATATCTACATTAAATTTTTAAAAGATTTCTTTTGGATCATATTAATGAAAAATAGGTGTCTACTAAAAATGTGAAATCCCTTGTAAATTATTCTTTCATAATTAATCTTTCCTAGAGAGAAATTTCCCTCCTTCTGTCACCCTCTCTGTCACACATACACACACACACACCCCTTTCTACGTTAAAGGAGTATTTGAAATACAATCCTCAGTTTCTTTTATTTTAGAGTATCAGAATGCATATTTTCTTTTTGTTGTTGAGGTATAGTTAGTTACATTGTGTCAGTTTCTGGGGTACAGCACAATGTCCCAGTCATGCACATGCATACATATATTCAAACATGTAATTGTTTCTACCTCTTAATCTTCTACCCCTGCCTAGCCCCTTTCCACGTCCCTCCCCCTCACTGGTAACCACTAGTTTGTTTTTTATATCTATGAGTCTGTTTCTTTTTTGTTATATTCACTAGTTTTTAAAATTTTTTTTAGATTCCACATGTAAGTGATATATGGTATTTGTCTTGCTATGACTGATTTCACTAAGCATAATACTCTTCAAGTCCATCCACGTTGTTGCAAACAGCAAAATTCCATTTCTTTTTATGGCTGAGTAGTGTTCCATTGTGTATTTTATATCTATCTCACAACTCTTTTATCCATTCATTTGTTGATGGACACTTAGGTTGCTTCCATATTTTGGCAATTTTAAGTAATGCTGGTATGAATATTGGAGTGCCTGTATCTTTCTGAATTAGAGTTTTCTTCTCTGTTCTCTTTGGAAATCATTTGTTTACACTTATATTGAAGTACTATCTTATGTGTGTCAATGTATTTTTCCATTTACAAACTTGTATAAAAATGAAGTGTATTTTCAGTGAACTTTGGGCCAGTTAAGTTTATAATAAACAAGTGGTTTAGTCTGTCAGTTTTTTAAAAAAAAAACAAAATTTTATTTTAAAAGATAATTTGGAGGTGGGGAATGATCTATAAAAGAAAAAACCTGAAATAGGGAAACGTGGTTGCAATCTGTGGCAGTATTCCAACTGGGATAGATATGGGAGGTCAGTGTAGATGAGGAGAGGATAATTTGAAATTTATTAAGGCAGTAGAACCATCAGGGCAAGATAACTGGGTGTGTTAGGTGTGCAGGAGAGGGGATCAAAGGGTGACTTCCTAGTTTCTTGTTGAGGTGATTCAATGGATTGTGATGCCAATCACTGAGATAGGAAATAGAGTAAGAGAAGATTGTCTCTCTCTGGCAGGTGTGTGTGTGTGTGTGTGCGTGTGTGTGTTTAGGAAGAACATTGTCCATTTGGTTATAAATTACTGAGTTTGAAATTCCGGCAACACCTAGGCAGAGTTTTCTAACAGGCAATTAGGAATATGGGTCTGGACCCTAGAGTGGATGTCTGAGCTTGCAATTTTGAAAACAAGAATCACTGAAGTAGTTGAAACTATGGGAACTGGTGAAATTATGTATCTGTTATTTCAAGTAAGAAAGCATTTAAGAAGAGACCAAGGAGGAGCAAAAAGTAGCTTAGGTGAATTGAAGCTATAAAATTGGGAGGAAGAGGTAGTTTCCTTTCTCCAAAACATACGAGAATTGTAAGTATAAAAGAAAAATGTTGGCTTGGAATATGTTTTAACTGGCTAATAGAGCTATCTTTTTTTTTTGTGAAAAAGATAGTCTCATGGGTCAATTATAGTATTCAGACAAAAGTATACAAATTTGATACCTCGCAAAGAATGACTCAAAATGTAATACTGTTATGTTGTAATTCTATATATCAGAGATCATAGAGTATTAGTTACATACTCTTACAAAACATAGATTTGTTAAAGTATATATGTTAGAGAGAAATACTCTGCGATTTTATTAATACTGTAACCAGAAACCAGATACAGAGATGATAAAGCATTTTGAATAGTTAAGGAAACTATCAGTGACATATAAATTTAACAGTTCACTTCTTAAAAGGCCAAAGCTAACACTTTAAAAGTTACTAAAGAACACACAATCACCATCTGGTGGCAAGGCAAAGAAACTATAATTTTAAGGTACCTACTTCCTCTGACAGTACTCGAATCACAAGTCACCAAGTGATGTAATCCTTCCCGAGGCAGAGGTTTGGATGAGATGATGTTGCAGATCCCTCGGGTGTGGTCCACGGTGATAGCTCGGAAATAGCGAGGTTGTAATAGAATGCATAGACACTTCTAAACAAGGTGTCCTTTCGCACTCACACGGATTGTTCCATTTAAATCTGATAATAGCTCTGTGAAGTTTTATTGTTCATTTTTCCATCACACAGATGAGGAACCCAAGATTTACCGAGATTCAGTACCTTGCCAATACCTCATAGTTGCTAAACTGCATTATTAAGGTTTGATTCCAAACCAACTCTGTCTCTTCCAAGGGCCTCTGCTCCCCAAAATGTATAAATTGTTTAATCGAGAAGCTAAAGAGTCTCAATAAAGCAATTAATATTATGTTTTCATTATTGTTAAAAGCTATTGGGGCAGAATTCCAATGCATGATACATGGTGGACTCTATAATATGACATTAAATTGAGGGGCATCTTAATTAATACCTGGTGTTTTCTGGCTATAACTGTTTGTTCTGAATTTCTGTCAGGTTTCTCACAGCTTAGTCTAGACCAATGGAGCAGAATAAGTAAAACAAAACAGTCATTCTCTGTCTGGAGGAATCGCCTTGGTTTCACAGTTGCATCATTTCAGACCCAAGAGCAAAATGATGAGCCCACTTTAGAATCACAAAGTCACAAAACTTTAGATTTAAAAGTAAAAATATCAGAAACTTTCCAGAAAATTATGGCTGTTTGTGTGAAAATTTTGCCTTATTTTACCTTATTTATATCAGACAGCCATTTAGAATTTGCAAAACATTTTCACAGAAGAGTTTCCATTTGATATGATCACCCTATATAGTGTCTGAGATAGGGAATTTAGGCTGAGATACTTCCCTTTCTGTAGGTTAAAAATGATCAAATTTTATTAATTTTATATTCTTCATCCTAAATATGATGCCCATTTTAGAGATGAGCAAACCTAGCCGTTTAAAAAATATATGGGTAGTGTATAGCTGTCAAACTCACTTTGAAAAGGAATAGAACGAAAGTCACATCCCCAAAGTCTTTTCTGTTAGGTTCTTAGCAGGAAAAAAACAAAAAACAAAAAACCCAAAAAACCCACCAAACCAAAACAAACACAAAAACTACTTCCCTTGAGGGCCTCATTACATAACAGGAAACCAATATTTTGACTGGCATAAACTAAACTGTTTTAATCCATGCATCACTTAAAAAAAAATAGAGACTTTCAGTTGTGGAATTCACTGGTCATCAGAATTGCTTCCTCTTCTAGAACTCCTGGTTCTTTGTGGAGAACTATCATAAATGAAAAATGCCAGAATTGCAGCACATTTCTAAATAATTGAGTATTTCTTGCTATCTTTTTTTTTTTTTTTTTTTGTATAAGCAACTGTTTTTCCTCCTCTATATCAAGTAGAGAAGTATTTTTGGTGATCTTTTGGCAGAATACAAAGTTTTGATTATTATAGACCTTCCGTCTGATACTTAGTTACTTGTTGAAAGTGATAAGGATTGGACCTTCTTCCTTTCAGTATCCCCTCCTCTGTGAGCACAGTTCTTTATATACATAGTAGACACTCAGTGGCTTTCCTAAATTGAATTGAAAAGAATAATGATAAGTCTCTTGGGTTTAACATTGAAGGGTGTTTTTTGGTCTTTAAAATCTTAACAGGATATGCATAAATTACTTTTTGAGTTATTGTTTTAGGTTTCTCCAGGACAATGTACTTTCCCTTTGTAATTAAAGTACTTTGATGCAGTAATCTTGAGACTGTAATAGAGTGTATTTATGAAAGTGGCATGCTTGACTCAGTCCTTTGGGAAAAGGATGTAATCATCTCCCAAGTGTCAGTGTGAAGATGAACTCCTCTCTCACCCTTTAAAGAGATGTCTGCCATCTTCTTTTTAATTGAAAACACCTAGAATATCTAAGAAGTGTTTTGAAACATTATGCATAGGGACCTCTAAATAAAACGTAGAGAAAGAGTCTGTAGGGACAGAATGTGTTAGGGGGATTTGGGAAAGCTCTCAGGCTTTTATTATCTTATTATTTTTCAGTATGGAGGACCTAGGTTTCCTTTCAGACCACATGAGTGCAAGAACATTCAGATGATTTTAAGAGTTCACAGGTGTTACCTGGCTTTGACAAGGGCATCTGTAATATCATATCAAAACCATGTTAAAGATGGAGCATTTAGGAGGACGATCACTATAAAACACAAAATTAACTCATCAGGTTACTGTAATTTTCTCTCCCTTGGTCTCCAGCTGATTAGAGCAGATTAACTGCCTGAGCAGTCAGTATGCAATATGGAAATCTTTGATATCTGCTGAGAAGGCAGGCTTTGTTTTTAAGTGTGTCCATGTAATATTTCAGAATTCCCGATAGACATTGCTATACTATAGTTACTAATACTGCTTTGCGCTTTGACATGTTTGTATGTTTGTTTTGAGCTTTGAAAATTTCTAATCTTAACACTGATAGACCTGTAATTTTTAAGAAATTCCTATATAGGAATTCCCAAAAAAGTAAATAAGGTGAATTTTTAGAGTTAAAAATTCAATAATGTATATTCAAAAAATGTCTAATTGAGACTGCAAATAAATATGTGTTCTTAAATTAGTCTTATTAAGCACATTCAGTGAAATATAGAGAGAAATACATAAACATTCCTGTCTCTTTACTCTTAGAAAAAGATGTATTGTATTTAGGAAATTTCTATCTGATATATTTCAGACAGTCCTAGAGAGAGCTTAACAAACATGTGAACTGCTATACAAAATGTCAACTTTTGACCAGCTGTTTGAAAGAGAATGATGAGTTCTGTTAAAAAGGAGTTTGAAAAGGCAATCAGTCATGGAATGGGAACAAGCAGTTTACCTGGTTGGAAGTCAGTTGATTTGAGGGGGTGCATCTAGAACAGATAATAGTTATGTGTAGTGGGATGTGATCATAAAACTATCTGAAACTGAAAATCAGGAGGCTTTTTGTCTCCTTTATCTATGGACTAGTTGGTAGTCTCTTCCAGGGGGGGAAATATTTAATACAAACTCTACGTTTACTATATTTGAATCATCTTCAAATCCTTAACTTTTAAAATCTCTGAATAAGTTAAAATATCCCCACATACTGGTAGTTTCTATGCATAGTCATTAACACATTCACTTGTTTAGCTCAAAGTTTCAATCAAGGATGATGCAGCAGGTTCTGGATTTGGGTATTGAGTTGAGCACTGAAAAAGGACAGTCTAGTTCCTGCGCTCAAGTAACTTAATGCCAAGAGGAAGATACACAAAAGAGTAGATTTTACAAATTATATATTCAAGAAAAGTCTGAACTTATTTTTGTAATTCAAACCAAATCTTTATTTGTACTTTGAAACATAGTGACAGTCAAACTCAGATTTAGAAACAGTGTATCTCAAGAACATGACCAATGCCAGTAATTGATTCATTGGCTCAGTGCTTCTCATACTTGCCTGATGTGGGGGACTGGATTAAAAAGAATAGTACCTTGGTACTATTCAACCATATTGGCTTACTCTCTTCAGAGATGACCTAGGAATCCTTATGTTGAACAAGATCCTGGCACTTCTTTTTAAGTTAGTAAGTTTAATAAATACTGGTGTATTTCAGAAATTAGTGATTTGTTTATGTTGTTGTCTGTCTATTTAATTGGGTTACATGGCAAATTAAGTCAGTTTAATTCATCCTGAAGTAAACAAACTGAATTTCTAAGACTGACATCTACAGAAATAAATCACTTCCTATTTGGAATAAACCTATTGCATACTTATTTGGAACCATGCTATAGGACTATTCTTCAATTTCATCTTTTTGAAATAGTTTTTCTGCTAATAGTCGTTTTAATTTTGTATGATTTTCCACAGTCATATGTTTAATACTTCTTGAAAGTTAGGAATCAATATGTAACTGGGGAAAGAAAGCAGCAAAGTAGTCTAATATGTTAATCTCTAATGATAAGATCAATCTGATATTTTTGAGCCTTCCAATTTTTGTGGGTTTTTTTCCTATATCCTCTTTTTTTTCTCTCCACTTTCTCTTAAATTGCGTGAAGTTAAAACTACTTATCATCTGTCCCTTACTATCTCACTGATTTTAAAACACTTTAAAAAGACAGCAGTACAAGTATTTTAAAAGAAACTGTACTAAGAGTTACGTAAAACACTAAGAACTATATCCAAGAATATTTAAGTCTAACCACATCTAAAATCTGTTTCTCAAATTATCAAAAAGTGAAATAAACAAACATAATTCTTATCCCACAGAGATCACATTATCTTTTTATTCATAAAATAGATAAAATTACTTTAGTTATATTGATTTGGAGATAGAAAAGTGACAGCAGAATAAGGTCAATAATAAATTAAAAGATACTTAAGTCATTTCTAGGTTTGCTTGTAATCTTTAGTAATAATCACAAAAAAGGGATTAAGTAAAATTTTAATAAAATCTGTTGGAAATAGGAAACTGAAACATGTAAACATGAACGGACAGCATAACATAATATACTAGCTAACAAGGTTATGTAAGTGGTTAGGGAATAGCAGAGCGAGCTGCAAGACTTAAGAGCAGACTGCCTCTTAAAAATGCAATCACAGGAAAATCAGAATGTGTGATCAGCGTGTGGGAAGAACATGGAAATGTCATCTTGAGGAAATGACAGGGTGCATTTGTAATATAAAATTGCCATTCTTGATTGGACAAAGCGATTTTTGTCAAGGTGGAGTATTAAAAAAGTTAATGATTTGTAGTCAAAAAATCATTGTCAGAATCCCAGTTCTGTTCCCCTCTGTTACACTGAAGAAATTACATCAGTTTTCCAGGCTTCAGTTTATTTACTGTAAAAATGAAGATTATCCTAGTTTACTTGATAATTTCCAAGGAGTCCCTGGGATTTGGTAGAAGTTCTTTATCAGGAGCTGTCAGGGAGATGGTGGGTACACTGAATTACTGATTAAAATTGAGAGAACTAAGCATGTAACACCTAACTGAAAAACTTCAAGATTTAGTGAAAGTTGAGGATTATATTGCAATTAGAATGGACATAAGAGTAATTATCTAGATAATTCAACTGGCATAAATACATAAATTGACTAGGAATGTTAACAAAAACAATTTTTAAAAAAGATTTTAAAAATCGAATATTTATTTCAAGTATTTGTAAATGTAAAGCAAAACCCATTTTAATTCAGTTTCCACAATTTAATGTGAAAAATTAATGTAATAATTTATTTTTTTCTTGCTCCAAAAGACCTGAGCTAAGTTTAATATCCTCCCAAATGACCTCTAGGCCTCCAGTTTCCTTCTTCTTGAACTCATCTCCATACTTCTGCAAAAAGTTACCCTACACCCTTCCAACCATGTAACTCTTATTACTAAATTCTTCAGTTGGCATTCCATTGCTTAGGTGGGGTATAATGACTAGTAAGATTATTCTCAGCTTTTCACAGGCTGCACCCAACTTTAATTCTATGGACTGAGTGTTTGTGTCACCTCAAAATTCATTTATTAGATTGAATCCCCAATGTGATGATATTTGAAGGAGGGGCCTTTAGGAGATAATTAGATTGAGGTGAGGTCATGGGGATGGAGCCCCCATGACGGTATCAGGGCCCTTCTAAGGGGATGAAGAGCACAGAGTGCTCTCTCTCTCTTTCTTTACTCTGTGAGGACACAGCGAGAAGAGAGCCATGTGTGCTCCAGATACTGAATCTGCTGGTGCTTGATCTTGGACTTTCCAGCCTCTAAAACTGTGAGAAATAAACGTTTGTTGTGTAAGCCATCCAGGCTATGGTTTTTTTTTGCTATTGCAGCCCAAACTGAGGAAGACCTGTGTTTTCCAGATCTTCTCTTCTCACTCAGCTGTCACCAGTCTATCTCTGCCCTACCAGGGGCTTGCTATAGAGTGAATCTTCACTCACATTCAGAGTGTCCATCAGCCTCCCATGTCAACTTGTCTCTGCCTTTAGAATTCTGTTTTATACAAAGTCCAAGTACTCTGCGTCCAACAATTCTGTGAAACCTTTCTTTGTATTCTTGGAGTAGGATATGTCTCTATGAAAACACTTTAACAGTTATCTGCATAGTATTACCTAGAAACCATAGCCAAGAGATGCTGAATAATTGAGGATTGTTACCTATATTTGTGGCTACTCTTAAGGGTCACCTCATTGCTTAGCCCATCATCCCCCTCCTCTGCTTCATTATACTTCTATTTCATATTATATTTGTAATATTTTTCCATGTCAGACACCAAACATGTTGAGGGTAGAGAGCCCAATATAATACTCCCAATATGCCTATTTCACCACTCATCATGTATCTGTTGCATCTGTCAGTAAAGGATGATAAGACTGAAAATGTAGAGTTGTCCCTTGTAAGCATCACGAATCTTTCCAACTGACTTCAGGATCCAGCTTGTGACACCTGCCACCTCTTTTGAGTATCTTCTCCTGCTTCTTGGTTCTTGTCTTTTTGTTTCTCACCCAGCATCCTATTAGAATGCCTGCTAGGTCATAGCACTTCTCTGCTCTGAACTTGCCCGTAGCTTCACATACCCCTCAAAGTAAAAACCAAAGTCCGCTCGATAGTTAAAGCTCTTATGGAATCCAGCCCTTCTTTACCTCTTTGACCTCCTAACTCACAGCTTTCTTCTTCCTCACTTCACTCTACAGCTCTCGCGGCCACACTGCTGCCCCTGAAAAGGAAGTGTATATAATTACCTAAGGGCTTTACTGGTCTCTTTACCTAGCATGCTTCATCCTCAGTAATTATGTGGTACCTTGTTTTACCTCCTTAGTGTTTGCTTCTCAGTGAGGTCTTTCCTGACAACTTGATCCAAAATCAAATCCCCCTCCTGGTATTCCCATTTTCTGCTAGATTTTTCCACGGCATTATCAGTCTATAAGATTCTGTGTGTTGTACTTTTTTAATTTGTTTATTTTATAACTCCACTCACCCTACTAGAATTCAAGCTCTGAAGGTCTAGTTGTTCAGTATATTGTGTTCACTGAATATCCAGCTCCTAGAACAGTGCCTGGTCCAGTAAGTAGCTACTGAAAAAAATGCCTTTGGCCAAAAAGTCAATACTTACAATTGTAATATAATTGCTGTATTTATTTATAGACTCCATCAGTTCAAAAGAAGTTGAAATTCTTTAGGTGGAAATAGAAGTGCAGTGTCATTAACAAGACTGGAATAGTTCATGTAGTTGAATAAGCCATTTTAGTTGCAAATACTTTACTTTCATGCAAAGCCTGCTGATCTTTATGGTCTCAGTCATGTGGTAGAGATGCAGAAGTGCCCTGTAAAAGATGGCCTTCGGCACGTACAAAATGGCACCCTGACTAAAATGAAAAACATAAAAGGGAAAAATTGTGAATAAAACATGATTTAATGCTAATAGTGCTATCAGTGGCTTCTTTATTAACGAAAGAAGAAAAGATGAAGCCCTTCCTATAATGGCCTGAAACTTAGAACTGGAGATGCAGAGATTCATCGAGTCCAAGTTCTGTTGCCTGACATTTACAGAGTCTGTCTCATGGGAGAGACAGGCCTGAAAAGCAAGAGGGCTTGAACAAGAGTTTTAGGAGAGACGTGCCTAACTATGACTTAGAGGTCAGCCTGTGTTCCAGTAAACAACACTGAGCTGAGTCTTAAACAATGAATAGGAGTTGGGAGAGAAAACAGAAGGAAAGGAGTTATTCTAGAAAAGGGCAACAATATGATTTTTTTTTTTTTTTTTTAGAAACAATTAAACAATAAGTCAGGGAACTGAAGAAGTTTGGCCTGGCCAATATCTTGGATATGGGCTAGGGAGCAGAGTAAAAGGTCTAGGCAGATCGTAAGGTAAAGTGACGTTACAACAATGGGTAAACACATTTTTAGTGCCCGTATCTTACTAGACAGATGTCCTATTTTGTAAGGGAGGAAAAAGTTTTCCTCAGTCTTCTTAGGGTCCCTGGCTGAGTCTGAAAATTAAACTGATAAGACAGATTAACAGGAAAAAAGTATAAACATTTTATTACATTTCATTATTTACATGGGAGCCTTCACAAGAAAATGAAGACCTGAAGAAATGACCAGAATAAAAAGCTTTTATGCCTTTTCTACACAACGAAATTAGGGATTAACGAGGCAGAAAAGTTCAGGCTTGGCATAGTAAATGGTGAAAAGTAACCAGGCTACTTTTGACATGGTTTGTTTGTACAGGTTTCTCAGCCCCAAATTACCCAGCTGTGGTGATTAGAACACCTTCCAGTATGTGGAGAGTACGTTTCACAGTGGGGTTCTGTGACCTGTTTCAGGGAAGAAGGGTGAGAGGGTGAAGGTCAGAGTGACTTTCCTGTTTCTGCTATCTTCTCAGATCCTTTCAGCTTAAGCTATTCTGTCTACCAAGGTGCCATACTTTGGAGTAGTGTGTCCTGAACTCCATCAGTATCATTAATTTGATGTTTCTATTTTTTCATCTAACATTTAATAAACTCTGAAATAGGTTTGGTTTTGGGTCAGATCCTATAAAACACATTATAAACAGAATATGATTTTTATACATAGAAAAATCTCTGGACAATTACATGAGAAAATGATAATAGCAGCTCTGGGCAAGAGAGCTAAGCCAAAAACAGTCATAGTCTGTGTTTTGAGAACATGTGTTGTATGATGATTTAAGCAGTTGAGACAGAGTATTTCTTATGGTAATGAGTATTTCTCATGCTAGCGAGTGAGTCACCACCTCCCTCAGATTCCCAATCCTGAATCCTGTCATCTGAGTCATAGAATCAGAATTTTGAGGATTGACAGAGAAGGCAGTCATCTGGTCAAGAGAGATAAGTAGAAGAAATTTAAAAAGAAAAAAGAAAAATGTGCCCTCTATCACTTCCATCCCCAAATTACATTTCACCAAATCCTTGTCCCTCCAGCACATACCCTGGTCAGGGTAGCAACTTGTTGTGTGACACATGTGCTTTTCAAGCTGCTGCCTCTGCAGGACTTGTAGGACCTGAGTTTGTGCTGAGCCTTCAAGAAGGGAGTCTCAGTTTCCCACAGCCCTCTTCTCTCCTGGACAGAAGCTCTGCTGGTTTTCAAAGCCTGATGTCTTGGAGGCTCGTCTTCCTGGTTTAAGACCCCTGGGCTGGCGACCTTGTGTGGGGCTTGGACCCCTTGCTCCTCAGGGGTACCTTCACAGTTGTAATAGCCCTCTTGCTTGAGGGTTGCTACACTGCGGTGTGGATTCTGACTAGACTGCATTTCTGCCCTTCATTCATGTGTCCATATGGCCTTTTCTTTATATCCTTAGCTGTAAAAAAAACAAAAACAAAAACAAAAAAAAACTGTTCTGTTAGTCTTAAGGTCATTCTTAGAGACAGGAAAATCTAAATGCCGTTGTAGTTTTGGTGTGTCCATGGGAGGAGAATGAGCTGACTACAAACACCAGTGTGCCTGCAACAGTTTCATCAGGGTTATTCAACCAGATGGGCCTAGGACCAGCACCACCACCAGTGGGCCCACAGTGGTGGCAGCAGGGCCTTACAGCCAGCTGGCCTGGGGACAAACCCTGCCCACCAGCATGTTTGCAGCAGTCACAGTCCAACCACAACAGGGGGGCACATACTTCCCACACAGGTAATACCCCTGGAGCACCTGACTCTGATGACCAGAGAATGCACCACTGAGCCCCACGGGACACCTTCTAGACGGGGTCACTCTTTCACGATCAGGAGAAGTGCTGATATATCTTATACAGAGACACCAACACAAAGTTAGGCAAAATGGGAGGACAAAGGAATACCTTCCAAAGGAGACAACAGGACAAAATCTCATGATAAGAACTAAACAAAATGGAGATAAGAAATTTACCAGGTAAAGAATTCAAATCAAGAGTAGTGAAAATGTTTACCAAATTTAGGAGAAGATTGGATAAACTCAGCGAGAACCTCAACAAAGACTTGGAAAACATTAAAAAAAAAAAATCAGTGAATAATATGAAAATCATGCCTCAGGGCATCAACAGAAGATTAGAGGATGCAGAAGACCAAAGCAATCTGGAAGACAGGGCAGTGGCAATCGCCCAATTGAAATGCCAAAATAAAAAACAATTTAAAAATGAGGATAGTTTTAGTTACTATCCTTGATGGTATAACATCAAACATACTAACATTCACTTTATAGGGTATAGAGAAGAAAGAGAAAAAAAAAACTGTTTGAATAAATAATGGCAGAAAACTTCTCTAACCTGGGTAAGGAAACAGATTTCCAAGTCCAGAAAGCACAGAGAGTCCCAAACAGGATAAACCTAAAGAGGTGTACATCAAGAAAAATTGTAACTGAAATGGCAAGACTTAAAGACAGAACCTTAAAAACAGTGAGAGAAAAACAACTAGTTTCGTGAAAAGGAACCCCCATAAGACAATTAGCTGAGTTTTCAACAGAAACTTTATAGGCAAGAAGGGTCTGGAACCATATAATCAAAGTGCTGAAAGGAAAAAAAAAAAAACTTCACAAACAAGAAAGCTCTATGTGGCGAGATTATTATTCAGGATTAATTGAGAGGTGAAGAGTTACCCAGACAAACAAAAACTAAAAATAATTCATTATTGCTAAACCAGCATTATAAGAAATGTTAAAGGGACTACTTTAAATGTAAAAGAAAAACTTCACAAACAAGAAAGCTCTATGTGGCGAGATTATTATTCAGGATTAAATGAGAGGTGAAGAGTTACCCAGACAAACAAAAACTAAAAATAATTCATTATTGCTAAACCAGCATTATAAGAAATGTTAAAGGGACTACTTTAAATGTAAAAGAAAAGACCATAACTAGAAACAAGAAAATTATAAAACAAAAAATGTCACTAGTAAGGGCAAATACATAGTAAAGACAGTGGATCAACTACCTATAACACTAGCATGAAGTTTAAAAGACAAAATTTATAAAATCATCAGTATCTAAAATAACTAATCACATGACGCAAAATGAAAAGATGTAAAATACATCAAAATTATAGAATGGGGTGAGGATAAAAATGAAATGCTTTTAGAATGCACTCAAACTTAGGCAACCATCAACTTAAAATAGACTGCTATATGCATAGGTTGCTATATATATGAACCTCATGTTATCCACAAACCAAAAAAAATGTCAGATACGTACAAAATAAACAGAAAGGAATACAAAATTAACAGTAAAGAACGTCATCAAATCATAGGGAAGAGAACAAGAAATAACAGAGAGGAACTACAAAACAACCAGAAAACAGTTAACAAAATGAAATAAGAACATACCTGTCGATAATTACTTTAAATGAACTAAATACTCCAGTCAAAAGACATAGGATGGCTGAATGGATTTAAAAACAAGACTCATATATACGCTGCCTACAATCAACACACTTCAGATCTAAAGACACACACATACTGAAAGTGAAGAAATGCAGAAAGGTATTCCATGCAAATGGAAACAAAAAGACAGCTAGGGTAGCAATACTTGTATCCAACAAAAGACTGTATCAGGAGGCAGGAAACATTACATGATGATAAAGGTATCAGTCCAACAAGAGACTGTAATACTTAGAAATAACTGTGCACCCTATGCAGGTAGCCCTAGATAACATAAAGCAGCTTTAGGTATGTTCATTGCAGCATTATGTACAATTGCCAAGATACGGAAGCAACCTAAGTGTCCATCAACAGATGATTGGATAAAGAAGATATGCGTGTGTGTGTGTGCGCGCGCGCATAAAATGGAATATTTTTCAGCCATAAAATATAATGACATCTTGCCATTTGTGACAAGATGGATGAAACTAGAGGGTAGAATGCTAACTGAAATAAGTCAAACAGAGAAAGGCAAATACTGTATGATATCACTTATATGTGGAACCTGAAAAGCAAAACAAATAACAAATAATACAAACAGATAAAGAGATCAAACAGGTGGTTGCTGGGGTAGGGGGGCAAAACAAGTGAAGGGTATTAAATGGTGCAAAATTTCAGTCATGTAATTAGTAAATTGTGGATAAATAATTTAAATAAAGTTAAATAACTTTGTACAGTGACAGATGGTCTACTAGGCTTACCATGGTGATCTATGGATAAGGTGTATAAATATAGTATCATATCACTATGTTGTACACCTGAAACTAATGTATATATAAATTATACGTCAATAAAAGCAAAGAAAAAGTGAAATAGAATATTTCCTTGGCATTAATATGCCTCCCTTCTGGAAATGCATGTGCGTATGTACACACACATGGGCACACATTTACTCAATTTTGAGTTTTCCTTGACAATTGTTGCTTTTTAAATTTTTTTTACATTTTTCTTTAATGTTTCATGATAGATCCATAGATAGAATTGCCTGTTAATTAACTGTTCTTTGGGATTTCAGGAAATGGAGAGTGCTGCTTTAAAATTGCGTATATTTTGTAATAGCTAAACTTACACTGGGTGCATTTATATTCCTGTATCTCTCCATCTGAGGAGCACAATAGTGACTACTATCAATTTGTAGTATATGTATGTGAGAATCAAGAGATTACACATCAGCATCCCAAATGTAATTTTGTGTGCCATGAATTTAAAGGGAAAACATTTGCATTTTAAACAGCATCTTTCCTAGCATCTTGGCATCTATCCCCAGAGGTGACAGTGTTGGTGTATCTTGGTAGTAAAGAACCCTTCCAAAGAATTAGAATTTTTAAAATAAAGACCACTGAATTGCAAACTTTATGTAGAATTTAATACTGAATACTGTCGACTTAAGCAGCCATTCAAACTTTAAGAAAAGGAACTGAAAGTGTTCTTAAGGGGACTAAACCAATCAATTGTGATTTAAAAGAATCTTTATTCAGTATTGTGTTAGCCAAACACTTCATGAGGGTTCTTGTTATAAGACAAGTCACCCTCATTTTTGTCCATTGTTTGTTCAAGAAAGCTTGCTAGTGGATTTTTTTTTTTTTTAACTGAGCTTTTAGTTGCTCTGAGAGCAGTAAATCTCTCAGGTTCAGGACTCTCTTTGTTAGGGATTCTTTTCCTTTTTGGCAGTTTCTTCTCTATTGTTTCTGAAAAGACCAGTGAGTGTTATGCTTCTACTTAAATGTGAAATGGAGAAAATTAGAAATTGAGTTTTATATGTTGGTCTCTTTTAGGAATAGCACTGTAATTAACAACATTCTAGGGAGAAGTTTGTTCACAGATTTAGTGATTTCTCTAGTACCAGTACCTAGTCTTAAAAAATTAGAGTCAAAGGTATGAACAAGTTTAAGGCTGTTTACGTGTGTTGTCAGATTTCTAGTCTGTATATCTGTTACAGACTTGATTTAACAGTGCTCTCCTCAACACTGATGCACTCTGATGAAAGGAAAAAAAAGACCTTTGCAAATCTGATAGGTTAAAAAATGAAGCTGAACATTATTTGATTTGGCTTTCCCTGATTATTAATCAGAGTTTTAATTTTTTAAATATAGTCGATTTTCATTCCTTGTTGTAGTTATATTCTGTGAAGTTGCAGTGAACACTAAATTAAACAGTATTGAACCGTTGCTCCTGGGGAAAATCCAGGGTTATGTTTTGAGAGCCTCTGGTCACAGCATTTTCATCAACTGATCAATACATAACCTTATTTTATGTGTGCTTCTGCTTAAAGACATCTTATTAAATATAGATTGTTGACTCATTAACGTTGAACTTATGGCCAATAGCACTATAACTCATGCCTGAACAAAGCTTGCTTAACACACGTATTTTTTTCACAAGGTACATCACAGCCTTCTTGAGCTTAGGAATACTAGACAGCACTTCAGCACTACATGTGGGGGCTGTTTCAAACAGCCATATTGTTGCCGATAGATGCAACTGGTGTTCCAGGTTCTTGTCCCGTCCCAGAAAGAATTCAGAGACAAAATGTAGTGGTTAAAAAAGGTAAAGTGAGGATTTATTAAAGGATGGATAGTACACTCTCAAGGGGAGGGTGGGCAGGCTCATGTAAGCGGCTGCCCTGAGTTTCTTTAGCAAGTTAACTACATAGAGTGTAGAAATGAATGGGAGGAATATTCATTGGGGAGGGAAGGGTTTGGGGTCATATTCCCTGATTATCATCCCAACTCCACATTCCTAAAGGGAGAAGGGAATTTTGTCCTTATTTAGTCTGGATCGGAAGTGTCATGGCTTCGGTGCATGATGGGTACTTCTGATCTGCAAGGCTAATTTTATTGAAATGAGGGCATAATAAGCAAAAGGTTACATTCAGACACTAGAAATTCCTGCCTTTTCTCACCTTTCTTTATTCTTCTCCAGGCCACTTGTCACCCCAAAAGGCATGATCCTTTATCAGCCCCAAAGTTCCTGCTTTTCTTTCTCTGCCCAGGGACCGCTGCTGCTTACATGATGTGTGGTTTCCTGCATTTGGCCCGTGCCCCTCCTATCTGCCCAATTCCTGCCATTTGGTCTGGGTCCCCCTTTCTCTGCCCACTTCTAGCTATCTGCCTGCTCTAACAATAGCATCAACAAAAAGCACAAAAATGAGAAAAATGGTACTAAAAAGACCATGAGAAGGAAATTTGTATACAGTATAAGAGTGAAAATAAGAAGGTGGAGCATTGCCTTGTCTGACCTCAGCTGGGAAGGTGCACATCAGGGAACTCAGATTTTTTGCTGCTCTGAGCATGTCCTTGAATGACCACAAAAAATACCAAGAGTACTGAGTTTGGGTTACAAATAAGTTTTACCCAGTAGGTGAATTCGCAAGTACAGAATCTGCAAATAAGAAGGACTGACTGTACCTGTTTCCTCTTTGCATTTGTTTTTCTGCTTGTCTTTGTTTTTCCATTGGGGTTTTAGAATTATTCTTACTCATTTGTACGAGCTCAGTATACACTACATGTGTTCAGTCTATCATCTTTGTTACATTATTTTATTTCAAATTACTTGCCTTTTAATTTTTTTATGATTTTTAAAAAGTTTTTTAGATGTTTAATATATCACTTTGATTTTAATTTCATTGCATTATGGTCAAATGATGCAGTCTCTTGAATATGAAGGTTTTTTGGCTGTGGTATCTGTTACCCAGCGATCACTAGGATGAATCCTTCTTATTTCACTGTGTGCTGGCTGACCCTTCTCCTGGACTATTTCATTCTGTTAGTTGAAGATGTCTGTCTATGACTCAATAGACTTTTTTAATGAAAAATCTCAAAATGTGCCCACTTGGAACCCCCGACTTAGTATGAAGATTATTTTAAGTTGGAAACATTTAAGATTCAGCAGATGGAGAAAGAAGCCTTCTCAGAACTTCCTTTATGACTAAATGCAGAAACTTCAGTGAAATGAGGCTGCCCAAAATCCTGTCTGTGGAGTAACTTCACTTCCAGGGAGACCAAGGCTGAAACTATCATAATCCCCTCTTAGAGGGTCACCTACAGAAACAAACATTAGCCCACATTTTCTTATCTTCTGTTTGTTCTCCAGGAAACCCATTTTCTTCCCTAAAGAAATCCCTGAAAACTTTTTCTCCTCCCTTCTTTTTCCTTGTTAAATTAGGTACATCAGTCCCTAACTTTAGCCATTTAATGAGCCACTTCTTTTGTGAGCTCCCATATGAGCATTAATAAACTTTCATTTTCTCCTGTTAACCTGTCATTTGTCAGTTTCATTTACAGGCCCTTGAAAAAAATATAAAAGGGTATAGGAAAAGGTTTGCCTTCCCAACACTAGTTTTGAGAGAATTTATTGCATATTATTCATGCTCAATAAAATATTATTTGTGACTATTTCATTGTCATTTAAAATTTTTAATTAAAAATTTAATGTATATCCTATGTTTTTTATAGGCAGACAAACCTAAATTAAATTTCTATGTCACTAAACTCTTATTTGCTATATACATTCTGTTAAAGACAGAGAGATTTTTGTAATTTCTCCTTGTTTATTATTCTGTTGTTTTATGCCTCTGCTGTTGGATATAAATATGCCGTTTTGCTCAGAAAGTTTCATGTAGGTAGTTTCCCCCACTTTTCAGTTCCTCTCTGGAATGTCCCCTTCCATATCACCATCACAGCCCCTCTTTCAGTGTAGGCTTCTGCGGACTCTGAGATGGTCAGGGTCAGGGCACCTTGAATCATCCAGCGTGGTTAAGTCTTGAGCAATATGTACTCAACTGTTGATGGAAGGCCCTCAGGCACTACTAAAGCTGACAAGGTTAATTTGTGTTTTTCATTATTATATTATTTAGTTATTTTATTTTGGCAGGAGGAGGTAATTAGATTTATTTATTGTCAGAGGAGGTGCTGGGGATTGAACCCAGGACCTAGTGTATGCTAAGCATGCACTCTATCACTTGAGCTATACCCTCTCCCGATTTGTGTTTTTAATGTGGCTCCAAATGCTCCCTTTAAAGGAGAGGGAAGGATAGGCATTGGTTAGCCTCCTTACCTCCTTGCTTTGACTACCTGTTTGCTTTCTTGAGACACAGTCATCTCTTTCCTCCCTTTCTGCTGCCCCAGCTTCCACTCAGCTCTGGTATTTTATCTTATCCTTCAGACCTTTTGTGCAAAGTTGGAGTCCCTTTCCCAGCCCTGCTCCCAGCCCAAGAGACTCTCATCTCTTCTCCCAGAGGCACGGTTACAGGGTCTTCCTTTCTTCCCTCTGGTCTTTAAGTGCTTTGTTACGGTATGTTTGAATCCTTTGAGTCTGCTCCAGGAATTTTGAATTAATTCCCATTTGGAAGTCAAATAACTGAAGGTTAACTTCTTACTTTTTGTATTCCCCCTATAAAAATCTAACTTTTCCTTGATTTCCTGGAAGTTCTTTGAAAGACTGCAAATGGGTGTAGAAATGCAGGAATGAGGAAAAAGCTTAAAGATGAATATTTCATGGCTTTATCTTTCTACATTTTTTTAAAAAGAAATCTACTTCATGCTTTAAAAATTTTTTTTAATATTTAATTTGGCTTTCCCCAAAGTAACGTAACTATACCTATCTTCTCTATTTTGTAAATCCTCGTTCATATTTTTTATTTTGCAACCTTTATGTGTCTCTATTTTGACTTCAACATATGTAAAAGTATAAAACTATTTGTGAGATTTTGCTTTCCTTTAGAAGCTTTTTAGAAATGTTCTTATGTCATCTTTTATGCTTTTAGATTTTTTGTTTGCTTATTTTTAACTCTTATGCTTTATCTGCTATTATGAGTCCCATTTTTATTTAGTTTTTCAGTATTTACAAAAGTAAGTTTTCTGTTTTCCATTAGACAGTTTAAATTTTTAAATCATTATATTTTAAATTTCCAATTACTAAAATCAAAAATATAAAATGAAGGATTTATTGTTTAGATATTAGATGTGTTACTATTGTTTAGATTTATCCCCCTCTTTAATATTTTCCTAGAGATTTTTATTTAACAACTTTTCCATTTTACAGCTCTTAAATTTGATATATCTCTTGTTACAGTGATGTAGCTTTTCAAGTTGCTTTTAAAATCTTTTTGTATCTGGTAATTACTTCTGATACCTTTACCTATGAAAGACATCTTGTCAGGTTATAGAATCCTTGATTCAGAAGCTATGTATCTTCAAACATGGCAGTGCTCCAGTATCTAGTCATGTAAAAAAAAAAAAAAAAAATGAGGCTGACCTAGGTTTATCGCTTATTTTATACACGGCTTCTTATCTGGGTGATACAGATATCTTTGATATTACAATGTTAAAACTGTACCTTGTACCTCAATGTGTAACTTATTTACTGACTTTTCCTCGTGACTGGAGCCCTCTGCTCTGGTATCTGTTGTTCTGATATAAGAAATTCTAAAGGAGGCACGTTTTGTGACATGGATTCCATGGGAGAAAAGTAAATTGCATTTCCTTTTTGAATGCTTACTTAAATATCAATGCTGGCTTGCTGAGGGATAGTTGGAAAATCCAGTACCCCCTGATAATATTTTAATTGATTATTTTTCTGTTTAAATAAAATAAAATGAACTTTTGGCAGTTTTCAAGCTGATAAAATGAGTACTTGGTAGCACTGTACTTTTCTTCCAACTGTGTATTTAAAACATGTTATTTATCAGTTCTAAAAAATAATCTCCACTTAGTTATGCATTGTAGAGGAAATACTACTGTTTTACTCTTGTAATGATAAGAATTTGTTGAATAGAATTGGGATATCATCGTAACCAACTATAAACATAAGTAAAGGTTATACAATTTCCACCAGTATCTTCTTTCAATAAATAATTTCAATGCAATCATATAAAATGAACTTTTTATATAAAAAGTCATGCAACCCTAATGCTCTCTTTAACCAAATGAAAATTGAATATAATCTTTCCAAGTTAGTTTTTTAAAATGATCTTTCAAAGATGGATAGTTAAATTTTCTATGGTATGGTAAAATTACATAAAGTATTAAAATCACCCTAGAAATATAGCTACAGAGTTTATCTCCATAATTTGAAACACCACATAAACAAGTTTGCAAGTCTTCCAAGGTATAAATAAAAACCTTTGCTGTTTTGCCTACCCTTTAAATTTTGTTGTGAATACTATAAGGAAAAATATTAGGAGATACAATTTTTTTCCTGAAGTCCTAGAATAGATGAAAATATCTTTTGGCTGAAAGGAGAGTAGTATAATATTAAAGCAATCAAGGAAGAAAGAACAGTGGTTTCACCTTGCAAATAGCACAATTCATAAAATAATTCTTTTTTAATAGTTATATAAATATTCTTGCTTTTGTAGTAGATTATACCTTTTTTTTTTAATCTGTATATTGTTCTGTGATAAAGAGTTAAGAAAAAGTGCTTTAAAATTATCTAGTCTTAACAGCCTATGTGTTTTCTTTGGTCACTGGTTTTTGTGGACACTTTGGAAGCCAAAAACTGAAGTGGAACGTTGTCTAGTATTTTTTTTTCTTCTACTAACTGATGTTTTTAAGACATGAAAAAAAGTTTCAGTGAAAGAAATGCTTAATTTTCAGAAAATATGATTAGAAGATAAGACCTTGAAATTTTGTCAGCTTTACAGTTATGAGATTGAGACTTTAAAATACCTTGTTTTTAAGTAAAGCCAGGTAAAGTACCAAATCATGAACTTCATTAAATAAAATAAAATAAAGTGGTGAAATACCAACTTGTAAACCAATTTAGTGTTCAAGCAACTTTCAGTTTTGGACAGGAAAGGAGAAGTTTTCAGTGCTCGCATCCCTGTGGATTCCCATCACCTCCCGACTTTTTAATTCTGCTGCCTCAAGGTCACTAACTTTCCTTCACAGGGGTGAGTGCGGTCCCTTTTGAGATTTCCTTGATAGCTGTTGTATTTCTAAATAGTTATACGCAGGTGTCAGTGAAACATGCTATCATGTGACCAAAAAGAATGCATTTGGAAAATCACTTTAATTCCAGTGGAAGTTTTACAAAAGTCCTGAAGTTTAAAATGTGTATAATTCCTAAAAAAAGCCATGTCCGTTTGTTATCTGATAGTGTTTTCTAAACAATAATTTCAGAGAAGCAGGATCTAATGACTTTTCCAAAATGCTTATTTGAGAAATGTTCAGTAAGTCTGTTCACTGCTATTGCAACCAGATCAAAACATTTTGCATTTTCTTTCTTTGATTTTTCATCAGTGTTGACAGAACTCACTCAGTTTAAGCCATTTTGTCTAACACAACTATGGGTCTCTGGACTAAGTCTTAAAATGCTGCATTACTTTGAGCTATAGTGCCTAAAAAAACAGTTTCTTAAAAAGTCAAGCAAGAGCTGGAAAGCAACAGCAAAAATAAGTATAGTGTAAATATTGAAAAGTATTTGAATTTGTAGAAAAAGTTTAGAAATTTAAAAATATATACTTCTAGTGATGCATGTCTTCTCCAAAGCATCAAAAACTCACATAACTCAGTTGATTGAAATCAAATATTGTATGACTATATGAAATGCAAATAATCTGAAGAGTTCTGTCAGTTTCTCCCCACGTTATGAAGAGCCACATGGATGTGAGTCATCTATGAAAACTAGCGATTGTCTTCGTGCCAGCTATGTGACCAGTTCTAATCCCATAGACATTCTGCTATGATTGTAAATAATTCATAGTAGTATTAATAGTAGTAGTATTAATACTAGTCCAGGCACCATGCCATGCTATTTTATTCACTTCTTTTTTCATCATCATATCCTTGTGAGGTAGTGCTATAATTAGACCTCATGCTTAACAGATAAGGAAACTGAGATTCAAAGAGATTCAAATTCATAGCTTTATTCCATAAATTGATATCTTAATAATACATTTTAGTCTAATAGAAAAGTCATCAACTCAAAATCCCACTAAGAGTAAGCAAATATTGTCAGTGAGTGAAGTAATTTAGCTGTAGGAGAACCCAAAGAGGGCGGAATGTGCCAAGCTGGACAACATCATTCTCATCCAAAGTGGGGAAGCATCACCTCAAGTCCAGCTCATTGCTTTGGAAATAATTCAGATCCTCGGTTTTAAGAAAATTTAAAGACAATACATAAATCAGAATTTTTATACTGTTGCTCAATTTTTAAAATTTTAACAAAAAATATAGACCAGATAAAACCTTATCTTTAGGTTGAATCCAGCATCTAGAAAGAGACATAATAAATTAGATTATACCACTTGTTTCATTTTAGATGATTCAACTGAAATGAAATCATTTTTTAAATTATTGCTATTCTAGGAGTAAAATGACAGCGAGGTCACCCACTTTCTTGTATTGACAGCTCCGCAGTCACCAGTGTCAGCGGTGCTTGGTTGACGTACTCCAGAGTCTTCCCACAGTCTTCACGTTACATTTTGTGAGCGTGTCTAGATCTTAGTTGTATCCTTTTGTCTCAAAGTCTCTCTGTCTGTCTGTCTGTCTGTCTCTGTTTTTCTCAAAGAACATAGCAAATTGAGAGACCATTTACTATAATAAGCCCCTTTAAAAACTGACATTAATTGATTCCTAACAGATTCTGAAGACGTCAAGGACTTAATTATTGGTTTACTAAATTTCTTGCTGCATTATAATTTAGAAAACTTTTGTTGTGACTAAGGAGCACCAGTTAGTTAAGAAGCAGTTTAGGAACTGCTGCCTCTCACATTCCAGGACAAAAGATTGCTGTCATCTAAGCTTAAACAGTATATTAAGCATTACAGTCTTTAAACTATTGCAAAAAACTAAGGGGAAAATAAATACTATGTTGACAACAAAAAGAATGAAGGAATGGTTCTCAGTGGAATTGACGGCCTCTGTTTCAATGCCGAATGTTGTTGGTACAAAATGATTTCCTTATCAGAATACCACTCTGTAAAAAGATTTTGCTGCAACTTTGAAAAAAGAGAAACCAATAGCAATTTTTGTGCAGTTTAAAATTACAGTGTTTTATAACACTTTTTAAAATACATCTTTTATTTAGACCATTTCTATTGGTAAATATTTTTATAAAAATGGCTTCCTTCAAGAAAAAAAGCTTACCACTCAATTGTCTTTCTTTCACAGATGTATTGTCAAGAATTGAATAAACTAACTGCCTTTAAAATGTTGTCTGCTGGCAAAGAGGATGTAGCTACTGGTGCAGAAGTGCACATTTAAGGAAAAACTTTTGTCTCTTCAGTCAGCTGCTGAACTTTCTCAGAGAGAGAGAGAGAGAGAGAGAGAGAGAGAGAGTGTGTGTGTGTGTGAGTGTGAGAGATGACCTGGCCTCCGTGAGCACACTTATATCCCAATTTAATTAGCTGATCTGTGAATGAAGCCAAGATTGAATTCTGTTACTGCCGCAAGTGAGACAAGCCAATCTGATGAACCACACTGAGTGAGCCGCCAAGAAGTGGCATTGCATGAAACAAGCCCTTTAAATAATTTCCCTCTTGTTGACAGCAAATCAATTATGTTCTTTACCTTTGCTTTAATACTCATTGAAAAGGAAATAGGCCTCTTTTTCGTTGTTGTTAGATTGCAAATCTACTCTTTAGATAATTTTCAAAGAACTCAAGTTGCTTTGAAATGTTCAAATTATATAACTTTCAGAGTTGTGCATAATGTAATACGACCCTTTAAAAATATATTTAGAGTTGCGGTTGAGGCAGCCTCTCAAATACCAGCCACTGTTGACATTTACTCCAGCATCGTGTATACAAAATGAAGATTGAAAAGTATTCTTAAAATTTGGTTTTAATAAATATTAAATTAAAATGGTAAAAATAGCATTGCCTTTAGTTTGCTTTATCATAAGATGCTAACAAAAACTATCATAAGCATGATAGTATCATAAAATTAACAATAATGTATCTAAATATGGTCAGCATTTAAAATTTGTGCTGATAATTAGGAAGAAAAACATTCCACCTTTGGTTATGACTACTAGTACATAGTAGTTTTTGTTGTTTTTCTTTTTTTTAATGTCATCATAATTTTCAAGCAATCCTTAAAATGACCCGAACTGGGTAGCTGTTACCATTTAAATGGCTCTGGGATGCAAAAATCTAATTTTTATATCAACTTGGTAGAACTCATTTATGACGCATCAACATTAAAGCATTCTTGGATTAACTGAGGTTTTGTAATATGCTCATCCATTTCCTTCCATTTTCCTGGACTAGTGAGACCTGAGCTGCTTTGTCTTTTTTCATGCTTTTCTGATGAACATGTGCCAGCCACACGTGATTCATTCCATTTGGCTATATTTGCAACAGTTGTGGGCAGCAGAGAGAAGGTCACCCCAGTATGATTATGGTGGCATGTGAGGTACGAGGGCAGTTGGTGGTTTTTAGCTGAGATTATTCCTTTACTCCCTAGTTTGCTTTGTTCCTCCATGATAGTAGTGACTGTGCAAATGAGGGTTGATTTCCAGACAACCTTTCAGTATCAGGTTCATGATGTGACCTGTGCCATACAAATTCAAGAGTCTAGATAAAGCTTGTTTTAGAAATGTATCTCTCCTGTTGATTTAAGGCCATGATTATAGTTACATGAAATTTATAGGCTAACTAATAATATTTATCCAACTTTGACTAATTTATAAAGCTTTACTACCACTAAGGTGACCAAGGGAGAGTACAGACATGCTTCCGAGTGAAGAGACCTGGATTCTTGATCAAGCCCTGCATTAAGTCATTGTGAATCTTCATTTAACCTCTTTGAAATTTACACCTTTAAAAAGTGGATTAGATTCCTAAATACATTCTACATCTTTAAAAAGTGGATTTTATTCCTAAATACATTCTTCTCTCCTAAATTCTTTGATACTGGATTATAACAACATTAAAGAAATCACATAGCTTTGTGATTTTTCATTTATCCTTGGTTATAGCCATTGTGTATGCCACCTCTCACATCTCAGGATTTGGGGAAATGCATTTATATGGCCACAACTAGAGAGTCTTTGAGCCTTGTGAAACTGTTTTTATGTGCCCTATTACATTTACTGTGTGAAAGCATTATTCTCCTTATTGTAGAGATGCTAAAGCAAAGAATTATTCTCATCCATTATTGATGCCAGGATCTCACTTTGGGGATCACCACCCTTTGGGGAATTTGGGTAATTTAAATGAACTCAATCTGGTTTAGAGGATAGAAGAGCCTTTATTAATGCAATGAGGCTCACAAAACAATAATATCTAGCATACAATTGCTTTCTAGCAACTTCTAAGTGGAGAACCTGAGAAAGGCTAATGTAAGAAAAGAATTCCTTCCTGCCTGTTGTCATTCACATTATCATGAATTTGTTCATTCATATTTCATTCATTCATTCAAGTACATAAATTTTGAGCAGTCTTACCTTAGAGGAATATACATGTATTATTCCACATTATATACAGATATATATGTAATCATTTTATGATCCTTGAGTTCAACTGTGTTCTGTCAAATGTCTTTCCATTCTCTTATTAGCATCTTAAGGATACTTCATGCTTTTTTCCAATTACCTTGTGTTACTAAAGTCGGACCTTATCCAAAACTATAATTTCTTATCAAATTTAAATCTCTCCTGCCTTTCCCCTTCTGCCAGCATATTACAGGCATGTGACTTCAGGGAACTGAAATAAAGGTGGGCATAGTCTGTGAATTCATTTCCTCTCCTACGTTAGTACAATGTGAAGGCAATAGTGGTTTTGTTCTGGGATCTTTGCTCCCAGCCTTTTATTTTCTGGTTGTAGGATGGGGAGTGGGAATGGGTGGGAGGACAAGGAATGGATGAGCGAGAGCAAAGGGGTATTACAAAACTAGTCACTAGTGATGGTGTAGCATCTTCCCAGATCCTGTTCTGTCTTGATCTAGTTTCATCTTTGGCTAGTTGTCTCTGACAATGTGATGGTCTCAGCAAAGCTGTATTTTTCTTTTTTCTTTTTCTTTTGATGTATGTGGTCCTCTAAGTCACTGAGGGCTCCTTTAGAGATAAGTAACAACACTGCTTAGTTCCAAGATGGTCCGATACTCAGTGCCTTGCATGGCGTCTCCAAAGATTTTGTCTACTCCTTTTACCTCCAAGCCTCTTCACAAAGAATCACAGGAACTAATGAAGACCCTTACATCCTCTAGGCAGATCCTTCATAAAGAATCGTATGTAGTGGGGCAGTTCCCCATATTGTTTTTGCCAAGCACACAATACTACAGAAGCTCAGCAAGCCTTTTAGGTTTGTCTTTACCCCCAAACTCCAGGGGACCACTTCCTGCTCTGTAAGAACTCTGCCGTTATGCTCCAGTCTGTGCTTCCAACAGCCCCAGGATGTCCCCACAGGTTTCCAGTTCAGCAAGCGTTCAGTCAAGGGATCAGAGGCCAGATTATTTTCTAGGTATTCTCCATCTTACAGGTGATTCTATTCACTTACCCATCTCTCACACTTGTCTTGGGAAAGAGAGGAACACACACCCTTATTCTCCCCCATGGAGTCAGAGAGAGTAACTCCTAACCACCAACATGACGATTTCAGAGATTTCCACTGGCCCCTTCCCTTCTTAGCCCTTCCTAGCTTTCTCTATCCAGCAGGGGGAAGGGGGAAAAGGTATTCCAGGGAAACGGTGCTTGTTTGGAAGCCTCTTAGGTTTTTGTCCTTTTTAGAATTCGCTTTCACCTGATTTCAAGTTCAAGGAGAAGCTCCACTCACTGTCTGGTTCCCTGTGGTTACTGAGCACTCACTCCGTTATAGGCACCGTGCTCGCCATTGGGATGTTTACTCCTAACCCAGCAGTGTTGGTCCTACAAGATTCAATATTTCTCCTTGTGAGCTTTTAGAATCTGGTAATATTTGGTTTTCTAGCTTGGCATTTGGCTTCCCCTTGGGAAGTTCAGTACTGAGAGATGTAATATCCAGGAGAAGGGAAAATTTGGCTAACTCCTAGAGTAGATGGCTCCTGCCAGGAAACAGAGCAAAGATACTGATTATAATTCAGACAGCCATATAGGTGGGCGGCAGTAGATCTCATTGGTGATATGGAATAATAATGTTACCTATTCAGGATTGAGAGTATGAAAATTAATTAGGTAATCCATGCAATATTCAAGTTTCAAAAACTGTCATCTAAAATTATTTTAAGTTCCAGTAAATACAGGTGAGACTCACTCTCTGTCCAACCTTGGTCACTAGTGCTTTTTAAAATTTCACCTTCTTATTGTGCATAACATTTGTAGGCTCCAAATTCTAAGTTAATGTCTTCTTAGGGAATGTAACTACATACTAAGAAGGAATTACACATGCTTCTTCAGTAGCTAGTGACTTTTTCCTAGCGTCTGGTACATGTATCTCAAATAGTAGCAGTTTTTAAAGACCTCATGTATTCCAAAGAGGTTCTGACTTCAAAATGTGGAATTGAGATAGATATGAGTTTAAAGTCCTGCTTCTTTATTTACGAATGATTTTTAGTAATATGTTTCTGGGTATGCTAACTGATCTTGCAAGAACTTCAACTTACTTGTAAAATAGTGGCTACTGAAACCCATTCCCTATTTTTTTTTTAGGAATTTAAAACACAGAAATGTTCCTATGCTTACTACACCCAGCAGTCGGCTGTGGAAATACTCACAAAGGAGGGGCTCGTAGTAGTAGTGACAAGATAATATGGTACTTGGTATATACATGCCACCATTCATCTTCTGTGTTCTGAGTCTGTGAATCACTTTATTTAGCCACTAGTTTTCTTTCATCTACTTCTAGTATGTCTGTATTTTTAGAATTTATTATAGACTCCTCATGGCATCGTTCAGTGTACTAGATTGTTTACATTCAGGTCTCTGCACTCAACAGCTACATCTGTGAGATAGTTTCCAAGGTTCTACCTGTTTCTAAGGATCTCCTTTTTCATTTGTTGTTGGAATCTTACTGTGAGCAGCTAAGGCAATTTCTTCCTTAGTAGAAGAGCTGTGTGAGTGTGTACTGTGTGACACGTGTGCGCACATGAGGACATACATGTGTGTCCAAATACATGTGTGTGTACGTGCACGCACGAGTAGAAATCTATCCCAATTGCTCCGTAGAAGTCGGAAGATAGCAGGTGTCCAGCTTCTGGATGCACTTGGAGTTGAACTATTATAGGAAGTCCTGTCCTCTTCTTGCTATGTCTGATTAAACAGATTTCTCCGGTGCAATTAAAATGCTATTTATCACTTTTTAACAAAAGATTAAAGATGATTTCACTAGAAAGAAATTAATGTGCTGGTATAAATTGCTTGACCTACTCAGCTTTACTTGCATTCTAAAGAGCTACTCCTATAAAGAGAAAATGAGAATATATTAAGAGTTTTTTCTGTGAAATAAATTACGAACGTTTACTGAGAGCTGATTATGGGTGATACATTGTGTTAAATTCTGTGCATAGGCAAGTCCTTTGGCACTAAATTTTTTGAAGTGAGTTCTAGAATATTAATATATTTACGATTGTGGTGTATTTGGAGAGATGATTATTTTCAGTGTCCCCTGGATTTATATTTACACGTGGAATCAAAAGATCCTTAATTATTTAAATGGCCTTTGAACATTTAGGAACTGAGCAACTAAATAAGCAATTAATGGGACATATTTTAATGGCTATTGGAGGTAACAGTTAGTAGCCTGATGGAATTTATAGGTGAGGAGAATATCATATTAAACATGTTAGATTTTTTTTGTTAATTATCATGGAGCACTGAGGTCTGGGGTCATCATGTTAGCTAAGATGCCATTTCATTAGTGAGTTGGAGTTAATAGCCTGAAGAAAAACAGTTGAGAAGTCTGAGGATTGTTACAGATAAACAGTAGTTCTAAAAGTACTCTAGGATATATTGACTGTGTCTGTTACCATGTGTCTTTTTTTTTTTTAAATAATGCCTGAAATAAAAAGAAAATAGTACCACTTGCCACTGTACAATAATTAAGTAGAAATTCACATTAGCTAATTTCAAAGAAGCTCTTTAGCATTTACGAGGATGAATGCACGGTATAATTGAATATGGATATTTAAATAATAATAAATAATCATTTTCTTTGTTTGAATGCAAGTATGATATTTTATTTTTCTGTCATACCAAAATACTTCTACAACCAGTTTTAAAGATAACAAGATACTATGAATTTGAAACCCAGGAAGTAAAGAGACATTTTAGTTTCTCATCTCCCAGGACATTTTAATATGAGTTGGTAATACTTCAAAAGCTTTCATATTTATCCACTTGATCTTCACAAAGGAGAAAAAATTTAAGTCCTCTATTTTTAAATAACTTGGAGATTTTATGATAAAAAGCTAAATAAGCTCTTAATGAGATGTATTTTCACGGCTATTGAAAATAACAATTAGTAGCTTTATTGAATTCATAGGTGAGGAGAGAATCATTTTCTGTGACTGGACATAACTTCTGAGAACTACGCAGACGTGTTTTAGAGATGTTCGCACTGCTGTGCTCTCTTTGAGAGCAAAGGGAGACAAACACTTTTTGTTTTACCCTTTACAATCATGTGGGTGGAAATTAGGCTTTATGTTGAAACGAAATCCTCTGAAGAAAAAAAAAAATGTTTCCACCATTTTAAATTTAAGTTTGCAGAAAGTGGGCAAGATGAATGGGACATTGCCATATATCCTTTCCGAAATTCACTGTAAGCCCCTTGCCAATTTGCTTCATTTTTTTTTTTCGTTTTCTTTCTCCTTGTTCTTCCTTTTCCTCCTCCTCTTTCTTCTCCTTTTTGAAGCACTATCAATGGATGGATATTTGCTTAATAGAGATTTTGATAATCGGTAAAGAAAAAGATACGTGTTAGGGAAACTTTCCACATTTTAGCAGTTGAAAATTATTTTGTTAATGCATGGGGGTTTTTTTGTTTTAAAAATGTCGTGAAAGCACAAAATCTTCTGATTATAAATAGCTCACCATAGACAGATTCTCCATTTTCTATAGACACTTATGTTTGAACAGCGTTTGGTGGTTAACTCTAATAAGATTAGAAGATTAAGAAATATGTATCATATTAAAAAACTGACAGCTTTTAATTATCTTACAAATACTGATTGAGAGCCCACTGTGTGTCAACTGCTCTGCTAGGGGGTGTAGGATTTTAATAAGGTACAAAAGTACCTATCATCAGGGATTGACTAGTGAGGCGTGGTTTGCCTTTTTCAGGAACATGGACTTAAGGAGACCTTCTCCTGCACTCTTTGGCCAAATTTAATTTCTTACTTCATGGGACCTGTCATTAACCACACACTGTCTATAGGCCTCTAAAGGTGTATTTCTTTCTGTAGGCCTTATTTCACAAGTATAGACTAGGATTACTTAACTCAGAATGGACTTCAACATTGACCCATTGACCTCAGGATATGTTATCAAAAATAAACTCTCAATTTTCTACATGTAAAACGTTACTTGATTATACAACTGATATTGCTCCCGAGGACTTACTTTCTCTAAAAGAGGATTTTTGGGGAAAAAAAAAGCACCCTCTGTTTTATATGGGTATTCTCTCTAGAAACTATTTGCTGGTTTGAATGCCTTTGTTCTCATAAAAGTTTTAATAACTATCATCTGAACCTAATTTGAGTGAACGTATTTGATATGGACAAGGATAATAGGAAAGAGATGTTTATTCTTCAATGTCCAAGTCTAAATTAAACCCTCAGCTTTAAACAGCACATCAAATATTCAGCAGATAAATTTCTACCAGTTACTGACACCTGAAAATATCATGAAGAAATGAGAAGACTAGAGTCGAGCCATTTGGGGAATGTGGGCGGTAGAATGGCTTTATGTCTCTCCTGACCAGATGGTGCTCCTCAGTCTGGGAAGAGGGTCCTGATGAACTGCAGGCCTTTTGTGGAACATGAGGTGGGGCTGGGAACCTGCAAGGAGACACCAGCCTAGCCAGTAAAACCTGCTGAAACAGTAAGCTCAAAGGGCAGCTAGAGTCACTGGCAAATCACCTTCACGTCGAGAACACATGGTCTTGTGGTTTTGCTTGAAAGTCTGTCGAAGGCACTTCTTAACGGTGCCATCGTGCAATTAAGGTATAAAAAGCCTGCATGGTTTGGGTTAAGAATTGACCTAGAGCTGAATGTAATTAAGATGAGAAAAGAATAAGATAGGAAAGAGAGACCCTAGTGAAAGTACACAACAGGCAGAATTCTTCAAGGTCTTATTTAAAAGAACAATAATAATCCTACGAGATTGTAATCTATGTAATGTTCTTTGAATCTGTTATTTTCAAATATGACAACATCTCAGTTGTAAACATCATTTCAGTTAGTACCACGTGCAAAAGCTTCCATTTTGGTAACCAGCGTTGTTTCTCTAGTGAGCACTTACCCTATGCCCTTCCGTTTAGAACTGATATCCTAACATACTCCAGGTGTTATAGATGGTAGCTCACAGTCTGCTCAAAGCTCTTCCTGCAAGACCGCCTCTTTTTCTTACAGTGGTTGTCAGTGATGCTCCACTACAGCTGTTTTGCAGTTGTCTGCAGCTTCATTGAATGGGTTGAAGGCAAGATTACCTGTGTCCGTAGAGTGGTGTCTATCCTTTCTTGTTTAAAATCTTTACTTAAGTTCGTAGACAACTGTACGGGCTGAAACGCTGGCCCTGTTATAATGAATGTCTTCCTCAGCATCGCCTGGAACCCAGGGAGATAGCCGGGATGCGTCATCTAGTAAGTTCCCAAGGGAATACTCTTTAGGCCAAGAAGTTGGAAACGTTTAATGGTTTTCATTATTTGTTTGGTTGTTAGGAACCCAGTTAAGCAACTCAGAGTAAAGTCTTGTCTCTGATCTGCCTGTGTAGCTTTAATTATGTCACTTACCTTGGTGTTCTACTTCACCTCAAAAATCTGGATGCCAGATGTGAATGCAGTCAGTCTCTAAGATGCCCTTAAACACTAAAATGAGGTCATTTAAAATATTTTGTCCCATGAATATATTTTTAAATATAATATCATAGTTATAAGGCCTGGGTAAGATAATTCCTATTTAAAATTAATTTTAAAGTTAAAAATAGATAAATATGATATTTTTCACATTAAAAACCATTTAATATTTTAGATTTTTATAGTAAACATAATAAGAATTTAAAACTTGTGTAAGTAACTATATTTAGTACTTACAAGGCTTGTGGTCTATCGTACGGGTACCAGAATGTGTGTGAATAATTGTAGACCTTTATAATATACATTTTTAATGCTTTCTCTTCATGTTTCTCCACCCTTTTGGGGGTAAAGTTAAGTTTAATCCTTTCTTTCGTGTGATTTGATTTGAAAAAGGCGTCACAATGAAACTTTTCAAATATTAGTAGTAAATGATTTTTTCAGCCACAAATTTATCTATTTTACTTATACCTCCAGCTCTGTTCTCTCTTCCTTTATCCTCTTCTATTGACAAGACAACACACTTGCTTAAATCCCACTGTCCACAGCTTTACATTGTACCCAGGCAGTTAATTGTAGACAAAAGAAGTAAAAAACATACAAACATAAAAACAGCAAACAAAAGACAAATAATAAGGTCCCTTATTCTTACTATAAATTCCTAAGCACTGTTCTCTGAGTGGGCAATATTATAACCCAGAAATTCCACTATATATTTCTTCCCACCTGTTATTCCTCCTAAACTATATTATTTCACGCTGTCCGTTCTCTTTTCAACTTTCCACTTTCTCCCCACTTTTTATTTTCCTCTGATGTCCTTCCGTCTTATTTCAGTGAGAAAATACATGCAGTAGAAGAGAACTTCCATCTGAAACTACCTCCCATCAACCATGTCTGTAGTCCCTGAAATAGTCTGCTTTTCTCTCTGGTTCCTTGAGCACACCGTCTACTCTCCTGTCTCAAGTCAGTTTCTTTCCTGCTTTACTAATTTCCTTCTATTCTTGGCTACTTAAAAACTTCATTCCCTCTTTTTATTTCATTATATTTGTTCCTTTCTCTATCTATCATTCCCATTGGTTACTAGCATGCCATAATAATTCCCCCAGTATGTTACAAAAAAAAAAAAAAAGAATCTTGACACCAATAACTCTTTTTTTCCTTCTGTGCTTCTCAGAAAAACATCACAGGAGTTGTCTCACCTCCATGCCAATTTCTCTCATCCAGTTCTGTCTTAAACCACTTCAATCATGATTTCTCCCTTGCTTCTTCACTGACACCATTCTTACCAAGGTCAACAATCAGCTGACTATGTCTAAATTCAATAATCAATTTCCGTTTCATATCTTAGTTGAACTCTCAGTCAGCATTGGTCACAGCTGATTAGTCTCCTCCTTGAAACATTTCTTCACTTCACTCGGGGTCCTGCTTGCCCCTGGTTCTGCTGCCACCTCACTAGCTTCACCTTCTCAGCCTCCTGTGTGTTCTTTCTTTCCATCCCTGAACTGCAAACTTAGGGGAACCCCGGCTCAGCCTCTGTGTTTACATTCATTCCCTAGGTGGACCCATCTCATCTCAGCTTTAAATATCACTTATACACTAATTACTCCCAAATTGTCTCTTCTACCTGACCTTCCCCTTGAACTTTAGACCCAAATATCCAACTACCTAGACATTTCCTCTTGGATATCTTACAGCCTTAATAAACTTAGTAAGTCCAAATTTGAACTGCTCAAATAGAGTAACTCAGTTTGTCACAGTGTTTGAGTCAAAATCATTGATTCCTCTTTTTCTCACATCTATGCTCAATAAATCAGCAAATTATGCCAGTTATAATTTCAAAATATTAAGAATCCAGCTGCTCACCACCATCGTCTGCAACTCTTGTTGAAGCCGTCATGATCTTCTTGCCTACTTTTTGGTTGTTACAGTGACCCCCTAATTAGTTTCCTAAACCTCACACTTGCCCTGTTAGTCTCATCGCAATAGTCAGAGTGATTATTTTTATACGTAATAGGTAGATCACTTATGTTTAAGCTTTTCTTCCCTGCTCAGAATCTCTAACGGCTTTGCATTTTATCCAGAGTAAAAGCCAAAGTTTTCCAAATGGCCTACAAATCCCTGTGTTGTCTGGCTCTGGTCACGCTCCCCCTCTGTTTATCAGAGCTTATTTCGTACTCTTCTATTGCACCATAACTGTGTAGGAGACACAAATAAATTGAGATTCTTGATTTGAAATAAAAAAATGATGACTTGCTGGTCAGTGATGGTGATAACCTGACTTACCCAGCAACTCCAGCGTATGTGCTATCTTCCAAGCATCGTTGGCTTATTTTACTTCTTTCCTCCCCGCAAGTTAACATTATCAGAGATGAGACATACAACTGAAGGGACTATATACACAGCCTTTTGTTATCAATATTTCTTTATAATCAGTATTTGCGGTCAAATCTCCTTATTTATCAACACAAGTGGTTCATACGTCTAATATGTATCATGATGGAATGAATAATTCAGTCTCGCAACACAAGGTACACATTCAAACTGAATCAGTGTTTTAAGAAAGTGGCTGAGAGGCAGCTTGAAAACAGTTAATTTAATTCTTTAGCACAATATAAACTTCATTAGGGTGAATTAAAATGTCTTTCTGGGAGGTACAGATAGCTTTGCCTTTAAAAAGTTATAACGGCATAGAACAGAAGCTAAATGTTAACCTATCATGTGCCAGAATTCATCAAATCTATAAAATACACATTAAAAAGTGTAGAAATTGAAACCATTGCATAAAGACTTTTGACATTCCTATAGTAAATATGTTTTTAAAAATCTAGCACTTTCCATAGTTGTAGCAAGTTGTAAACAGTTAATAATGCAATTTGGAGGAAGGAAAACGTCACAGCCTATAGGTTTTATAGCTAATTCAAATGTGTACCGTCACAAAACTTTTATTTAATTTATTTATAGCTAAGTTTCTCAACACAAGAAATGGTAGGAATTTCCAAATTTGTTTTCAAGTTTGTCTTTAGCCAGTATTTATAGCCCTTTTAGCTAGATATAGCAATCTTCTTGCTTTCTATCGACATTAAACTGATGGATTATTCTTCTCGATTAGCCAACCGCATAAGGATATGGGAGATTTTCTGAACAAAGAAGGGAATGTACATAGCGAATGAATCACTGTTAGCCATTCCTGGGCTCTCGGCCAAAATTTCTAATCAAGTATTTTCTGCTGACCTGGTGTAGAGTCAGGAGCCTTCTTAACACAGAACTCCAGCGCCCTGCAGGGCTCCACCAGCTGATTTGGCTTGACACTTACTTTGCATCCTTGTCCTACATTATGTCTTAGGATACCCTGATTACACGACTCTAACCTCTTTTCACTGTCGTATTGTTGCGCACACCGTAGGAGTCCCCACGTGTCCCTGTGCTGTTATCACTTGCGTGAACAATGGCCCAACTTTCAACTGCCAGCACCTGCACTTCTTTGCCCGAGGGCTTCCTGTCACAGCTCCAGCTCCACTGCTGCCTTGTGCTAGGACAGACATGGCAGGAAACTAGGCCTGAGAGGTCTCCTCAACTGGAGTGGATGGGAGCTATTATACAACTATCCCAGCTCCCTTTCTCTTGAACTGAAGTAACTCTGAGGTGTCTCTACCCTGGTTTTTCCAGGGTGTTTATTCCGTGGAAGTGAACTCTAGTCCCCTACCGTAGGAGGTGGATTCCCAGCACACACTTCACTGGCTGTCCTCCATCCCTTGTTCACTTCTCCACTCTCCTCCTGGTATTTTCCCCTCTTTCCTGCCTCGTATTCTAATCCATGTTTCCAGGCTTGCTTCTGGGAAACCCAGAATGAGATACACCTACCAGAACGCATTGAAAGGATGCTAAGCCTGTGCGCAACTCAGAATCTGAGACTATTCTAATACTTGGAGGACAGGAAAGCCTGCTTGTTCCTGTCAGGTATCATCTCACGCTTCTCTTTTCTGGATTTGGAACCGTTTACAGGAAACACACAGTGTCAGCTTCCCTGAAATACTGTGCAAAATAGCAAATTAGGCTTTCGTTGTTAAGGGTTTAATTATTCTCAGTGAACTAGATGACGAAAGAATTTGGGGGTTACACTAATTTTAGCCAGGTGGAAAAGGCATGGAATTTGTTAGTGAAATGAAGGAGACTCACACCCTGAGAAAGACATTCAGAGGGATTCAGATCGCAGAAAACAATGCTATGCATTAAGCCTCCGGACAGAACAGCCCGTTGTGCCTGAAGGGTTGCTGTGAATATTCTTGTCACTATTAGCCTTCCATTCAAGCTCTAATGGATTTTAGACCACACAAGACTGCCTAACAATCTAAGAATATCCAGATGTTGAGAGAATGTTGCCAGGTAGTCACTTAAAGAACGTGGTAGAAGTCTTTATGTTACTCCATTTTCCCTGAGACTGTCTATAAAAGTCATGGAAAAGCTTTATAAGACTGATAAAGATATAGCTTGTATGACTTTTTTTCTGTTTTATTTTTTTAGGGTCTAGACAAATCCCTTTTATCTTGTCTCAGAGGGTCGTGCATCAGGCAGGTGTCGTCTTCCAGCATAAGTTACCAAGGCAAAGTGCGATATCCTTAGCCATTTTGACATTGATTTTAAAGGACCAGCAAGTTTGTTTCTATTTCTTTCAATTTAGAGCACCGTAGTGCTGTTTTCTCTGACAGCACCTGAAAGAAGTGCGGAGACCGTGTCTCCTATTTACCTTCCGGCAGCGCCTACCAAAGAGGAGGCAATAATGCTGCCAACTGACAAGGCAGAATGACATCAGTTCTCCTATGGCTTGCGACCCCCTGAAGGAAACCTAAGTCCCTTTCATCCCACGTAATAAAAAGCTGCCTGTGGCCACTGATGGATGACAAGGTTTTTAGCAGCTAAATTTCAGATGTGTTTCTGTAGCCACCTCCAGACCAGAAGCCCTTATTTTCAAGCAGAACTTTTTTTTTAAAGTGACTTGAGAACAATACATTTTTCTTGAAATTTTTATTTTACCCTTTATGATGTGGAGTGCTTCAAAAAAAAAAAAAAAACCAAAAACCAAAAACAAAACCTCTTTGTGGAAATACGAAGAGCCCCTTCAGTGTTCTCTACTGGATTATATAAGGATTTCTATTTGCACATGCCTAATACAATTCTAACTCTCCACCCCAAGCCAAATTCCATTTTGAACAATTCATTTAATCTCCTTGAATTTCAGTTTCTTTAAGAAAGATAACATCTAATATCAAAAGCTTGTTGCTACAGTTAAAAATAAGGCATATATGAGAGCATTTTCAGTATCTCACCCCTATTAGTAGCTCTGCGAACAGAACTGTTCTCTCAAGTTCCACGTGCTCAGTCAGTCTCTGGGCTCTGCACACACCTCTAGATGATCCTAAGTCAGCCTGGCAGACACCTACTCTCTCTTTAGGTCGTTGCTCAAGTTGCACTCTAAAGTTTTCCTTGACTCCTCCTGGCAGATGTAGGCATTCCCTCCCGGTGTTTATCTCGAGTGCTCATTGCTTGTTTGCCTGAGTGATTTCCTGCTCTTCTCTGAGCTCTTTGGTGACAGGAACTGTGTCTTTTCATCTCTTTAGCTCTGGTTCATTGTGCATTGCCGTCCCCTGGTTGACACTATATGAATATCTGGTGATTGAATGAACATCACCCAGGTGCATATGCCTCAGTCTGGCTAAAAATGTTTATAAATTTTACACCAAGATCAAAATTCACCATTACCCAGGTGAGATATAATCCCATTTCAGGAAGTCTAACTTGAATGGAGAGAGATTTTTCCCTCCTTATAGACATTCTTGGTGGAATGGCTGAGTAATTTGTCCCTTCCTTGTTTCACGTCTGGTGTCTGATCGTATGATTGAGGGATGGGAAGAGAGCGAGAATGTCCACAAATCGGAAGTAATGAATGTCACCCTATTCTCTGTATGTCCTAAGTACCAGCATAGTGCGTGACGTGGAATAAATGCTAAATCATATTTTTAAATCAATAGACTTACCTACTTTGTTTGTAAGAACTGAAAGTTTGGAGGGCATAGTCTAGTTATTTAGCCTCTAGTACGCATTGTATTTCTCTGAAATTCAGGGTGATGAGTTTCATATCTGCCGTCACAAGCCTTTATTTACCGTCAGTGGTGTGTAAATGGATGCCTGTTTTCTGTGAACACTAATATCGTTAGATCACGTCAATAGCTACTGTTAAGTCCCTTCTCATTTCCACATATGTTATGAATCAATGGCAGCAAGACACCCATCAGAGTGCAGAGCAATAAACAATCTTCTGATGACTGATACTTTTGATACCACCCTGCTGTTTTTTGGAGGAACTTCCAATGATTGGCTTCTCAGAGTGTCTGTTCATGACCAGATGGGTTGAATTGAAGGGACTGGCTCATTGTCGGTGTAATCCTTCTATGCCACTGTAATCCTCACATGACCTACTTCTTATTTGTGCAGACTTTTTCCTATTACTGCTTTTCTTCGGCTCTTGAGACAATTTATATATGTGTAAAGTTTTACTTATATATAATACATATTTGAGTATATATAGATACATGTTCATATGTATCGTTATCAACACATCTATAATAATACAGTATTCAAATTTTCTTTTATTAGTAGACAGCAGATTGGATTAAGGCTACTCTAATGGCCTCCTTTTTACTTAATTTCATATTTAAAGACCCTATCTCCGGATGCAGTCACAGCCTATGATGTTGGGCATTAAGGCTGTGACATACGAATTTTGGGGAGTATGACTCACTTCATACAGGTTATATAAGAGAATATCCCATTTTTAGGAGATGCATGTAGAAGTCAAATATGATATCTGCGATTTATTTCAAATGGTTTAAAATGAAAAAAACAGTGTATGTATGTATGTGTGTAACAAACACATGCACACATTCTCTTTCTCTGTCTCTTCCCATCTCTGCTCCGTCTCTCTTCCCCTCTTTCCTCCATCTCTCTTCCTCCCTACTCTCTAACTCACCCTTCCTTCTCTCTAAGGACAATATTCTAACAATTGATGAATCTGCATAAGAGATACTCTTTCACCTTAAAAGCTGAGAATTTTCAAAATAAAAAATTTGAAGAGGAACCGACACATGTAAGACAGGACTCTATTCCATAAGAGCCTTATAATCTAGTTAAGAAATGGAAGATACATACAGATGGGTCTCACACAAAGTGGCAGCTGGTGAAATAATAGGCACAGCTCACAAAAAGGAATGGGGGTCTTTCACTTACGCTCCTTTTTCACCTGAGACCAGAGCAAATTACATATATATTAAACTACAACAACAACACACTGTGATAGTATGGTAAAAGTTTGGTATTTCTCCCTGGTTTCTTACTGACACTTTCCATTTAATTTATGTGACCAGTACATTAAAAACACTTTTATGTGAATTTCCTTAACATTTTGCTTGTGCTGAAATTCATTTGACATATTTAGATTCTTCATAAGATAATGGGAATGTTCATACTGGGTGAAACTTTTGGAATCTGTATCAGAAGGTACATTTTCCTTAAAAAAACATTTTGAATGTTACATTCTAACTTCTGTTTGTGATATTTAGAACCCAGCTGTCTGTGGACATACCTATTTTAATTTCCAGCCTCTATTGATAATTTTTTAATGTTAAGGCTTTTTTGAGTACCAGTAAGAACTTCTCATCTATTTACTTGTTTAATCTTCAGAAAGGCCGTATGAAAATATTTTTTCTCCACCTTGCAGATGAGGTAATGGAGCCATAGAAAGGTTTAGTAACTTGTTCACAGCTAGTAAACATTAGAACTAGAATTTTAACGAAGGTCGTCTTGACTGTAAACTCATAATCTCAATTGCTGTGCTATGCTGCACGTGTTTGGAAAAATCAGGAACTTTTTTTGTCTGTCTAATTCAGTACTGTACTATTTAATGGACAGAGTTTTAGTTTTTGTTTTGTTTTTATTCCTTCTTTTTCTTACTCTTTACTCCTGTTCATTTTACCACAATTTTAATAATAAATATGTTAAGTTTTATTTAAAATGTTTATGCTTTTCATGTGTTTCAGTCAGGCTTGTTTAACTGCTAGAACACAGACCTTTCAAACAATGGTAACCGAAGATGTTAATGTTTGATTAAATATACAAACTCTCCACAGCATTCAAAACCAAAAGTTTAAATAGGCTAAGGATTCCTGGAGACTAAAGCTGGAAATGGATTTTGTTATCAGAACATTTTTATCAGGATATTCTTTCTTTCTCCCTCTATTAGCTAAAAAGTGTAGACTTCCTAGTTCACAACCCCAAGAGAAATGATTTGATTAATTTTGGTCATTAGATTATGCATAAGATATACATTGACTACTCTTGGGCCAGATTCCTGTCGTTGACTGGGCGCTTGTGATTAAGAGTAGTGATTGGGGAGGGTTAGTGTGAGGTCACATACCATAAAGTGTGTCTGTTTTGGTCTACCCGCTAAAGCAAGGGTTATGGGAAGAGGATCACAAAGAATTGTGACTGGTTGAGCCTATTAAAATGCAATGACTTTACAAATTTTATTCAGAGCTGTTTTCAGTCTTTGTCATCGCTATCAGAAACACAATCATTTTATTTAATTTCTGCTAGGAAAGCTGACCTTCCTACCCCAGTGTTACCCTTACTCTACCACTATTGCCACATCTGATCATGGGTTGTGTTAAAGGCTTCATTGAGGTTTGTTAGAGCTTTGAAGAAGCACTGCAACCACAGCTAATCACAGGATTCCATTTAAAATTCTCCATAGTAAGAGTTATGTAGATAACATTTTCCATTTTGTTTCTAATACTGCTCTTACTTATGCCCTGCCTGTTCTGGCCACGGCAGCGTGTTGGGTTGATTTCTTCAGAGAATCATCAGTTATGGTTATAGTCTCAACAAACCATTTTAGAATAAGGACAGTAAGATGAGATCACCAGTGCAGACCAAGTGAGCAAATAATATGAGGAGAGCCCAGCTTCCTGCCCAAATAATTATGAATATGTTTCCCTAAATGCATTACCTTAAGCTTACTCCTTTGAAGCTCACATGACATTTTTCTGTCAAGATATAGCCTCTTGAAACTTTCCAACAGTTTATGCACATTGGCTTGACATTTCACTACTCTTTTAGTAAAAGCTTAGTATGATTTGCTAACTTGGAGATTTTAGTGTGCTGTTTTTCTCCAACTGTTTATACCAAATGTAAAGTAAGAATTGTCCCAGAGTGGATCTATGGAGACCTTTCTTTTTTTACATTTTATCCAGAGTTTTATCTTTTTTTGTCATTACTAAATTAGATCTTTATTCCGACAAAAATGTTAAATGGTTTTCACACCAGATAATTAACATAACATTGTAAATCAACTATACTTTAATAAAGTTTAAAAGATAAGTAGTTTTAAATATAGAATTTTACAAGATTCTTTACGAAAATCTTGCTATATTACATCAAGTGGTAGCTTTCTATTTGAAAAATGCATTTGTATTTTCTCAAAGAGCTCTCAACAGACCCAACTTATAGCTAGTTTCTAATAAAGCTGTGGAGATTATGAAACTGGATGGCAGACAGATGGCCCTTCTTCAGATTTTATCACCAGCACCTTGAACTGTGCGTGCATATTATCGGGGCTCAGCAGCATTTGTTTCACTGAAGTTGTTTTCTGCCTCTTAGCAGCATCTCAGTTTTTCTTCTGTAGCCTTAAGTTTTCAATTAATATAGAATTCACTAGCTTATTTAATATGGATGCGAGGCTTACCAACTGCATCGACCACACCAGCACCCAAAATCAGAGTCCTTTGGGCAAGTACTTATTTCTCTAGCAAACTGACATGTATAACTTAAAACACATGGATATAAAATTACCATTATTTCCTATCATTATTCCCAAACCCTCAATTAAAAAGAAATAGCATCTTGTGAAATAAGTGTGGGACAGTGAAAGGAGGAAAACATGTCCAGGTTGAGTGTCTTCTACATATTAAATGCTGTCTCTAATTCAGCAAAATGTATTTTTTAGTAATTGAAGTATAGTTGATTTTCAGTGTTTACCAGGTGTAGAGCAAAGTGGTTCAGTTATAGATATGTATGTCTATTAGGAATCAAATAGTTACTTGAGATCAGAGTTGGACAAATATTGCTTGGGTATTTTGATGTGAAAATTCAGACAATGATACTGGGCAGATCTTGAAATTATAAGTGACTTATATCTAACTGGCTTTAGGAGTATTCCATAAAGATTAAAGTCTTTGCTTTGAAATTGCTTACAAGATAATGTTGGATTTCAAATAATTTAAGTAGTATGCCTGATGACAAGTGAAGTTATCTTTCGCAGAGAGTTTGACAATTTCTTCATGAAATTAACTTCCTTGAACTCAGCGCTCTACTTTAACCAGTTAACTTGTAATGATGATACCGGTGTGGGTTCTAATGGAAATGGAGAAATCTGTCTTTAAACAACTTCTCATAACTGTTGATTAAAAAAGAGAGAGGGGAAAGGAAGAGAGTGGGAGAGTGGGAGAGAGGGAGGATGGGAAGAAAACTCAGATTGCAGACTTTTAGGGCGTCATTATCTGCACGGTTGTGTAGTGTGCTCAGACGTAAAAAAGCTTGTGAGTCTGCAGTGCTCACTTTCAGTTAGCGGTTTACATGTAAGTGCTGTCATCTTCACTTACACACGTAGCAGAAGTGATGAATAATGCACGTGCATCAATTAACCTTTCACAGACTCGCAGCTCGTTAGAGCTCTACCTACAGTTATTTCAATGGTCCAAATACTCCAGTAGAAACTCAAAATTACAGTGTTACTGCAATCATTTGTCTGTCAGAAAAAAATATTGTATATACTATAGAGACAACTGACTGTTTTTCCCAAAGCTTTTACTTTCTATTTGGAAAAGCAAGGTAGAAAGTCTAAATATTGTTTTTGATATTTATAAATGATAGTTAAAATATAATAAGAACTATAAAAATTTTAGTTTTTTAAGCACATAACACTATAGGAGAAAGGAAAATACTGGGAGGAAATTGAGCACAGCACATTTTCGTAAATGAAGAGACCTGGATTTTTAAACCAAACCCTGTAATGACTTACCTGTATGATCCTGGGCAAAGCACTTTATGCCTCCAGGCCTTTATTATAATTTAATAATCCTACCATCCAGGGTGGAGAGAAGATAGTTTCGTCAGAGTAGTACAGATGTCAGCATTAGCTCAGAGTGTATTTTCATCTGGTACAATTTACCAGTGCATTTTGAATTTGATTTTTTTTGACAGCATCATCTTTCTGTGATGGTGGGTCACGTGTACAGCATGGAGATGCTGGGCAGAGGTGACTCCTGTCCCGGGTGGGAGAGAGCAGATTTCACAACATTACTAAGCGTACACATCATTGAAAGCTTATGAATTACTTCTGAAATTTTCCATGTAGTATCTTCAGGCCACAGCTGACCGTGGGTGACTGAAACCATGGAAAGTAAAACCATAGATGTGGGGGCTGCTGTGTGGTTCCTATTGAATGAGTATCACTTTCATACCATCATACAGTCAAAAAAAATCGTAAGTCGAACTATAAGTCAGGGATTGTCTATATATATTTTTTGAAACAGGTTGACTGTCAGATGGAGATCACATATATTTCTGATAGCTCACTGCATTTATTCATAATGGGATATGAACTTTATTTTACTTGTGTTATCTCCTGTGGCAAAACAAAACAAAGTGTGGGAGCACTTACTGAGGAAATTACAGATAGTGTAATCTTAGACCTCTGAATTTTCTGAGCATTGATAAAACTGGATTACTCAAATAACTTTTCCTTTTACTGAAATCAAATAAAATTAGTTTATAATAGTTATATTTGTCTTTTAAGTTGCCGATTTTCCTAAGTAATAATTTCACATAATATTTGCTGTTAGTAGCACATTTGATTTCTATTTCTCTTAAAGTGGTGAAAGGTATTTCAGATACCATTTGCCTTAATCATGAATATTTATCACATGAATATTTTTCAGTTATAAATGTTTGAAAACTTCATTCAAATCAGATTAAGCAAAAAGGGGGAAATTCATTGGCTCAGATTACTTAATGTAGTGAGTGCTGACTTTGGCATGACTGGATTTAGGGATCCGAAATACATCCTCAGGACCTCTGTTTTCTCCATTTGGTTTGCTGAACAAATCTGGTTCACTGCTATGCTAATTACCAGTTAGCTGAACTGTCAATATCTATTTTAAATTCTTACTTAACGGAGGGGTGGTCTCCTAAATAATTTTTACACACTATATCAGTCAGAGTTCCACCAGGAAAAAAAAATGGAACCAGTAGGATTTATAAATATGTATAGTTTTCTTATAAGGAATTGACTTATGCGGTTGTGGGAGCTAGCTAGTTAGATGAAAACGCTTAGGCCAAGGAGTCAGGAAGTCAGACTGGAAGTCTTGAACAGGAGCTGATGCTGCATTCATTCCACATATGGGTTTTCTTTTCAGGGAAACCATGGTTCTGCTTTTAAACTTTCCAACTGATTGAATCAAGCCCGTCTAGATCTCTGAGGAGAATCTTTGCATAAAGTCAGCTGATTACAGATGTTAATCACATATACAAACATCTGCACAGTAACACTGAGGTTAGTGTTTGACTAACTGGAGACTGTAGCTTGCTAAATTGACACGTAAAGCTGAATGTCATAGAAGAAAAAGTCACGAAGATCGAGCAGCAAACAATAACCCAAGACCTTTCTGGGGAACTTCTGATACAAGTGTGATTCAAACAGTCTGCTTTCTTTGAATAAAACTAATCAGCCTCCATATAAGAAATTACTAAATTGGAAAAAGGTTACCATTACTGAATAGCCTATTGTCTTTCATTCTTTCACTATGACACTGACAAGAGCTTGTGAGAGAAATGGCTTCTATCAGTTAACAATCTGCAGAGCTACTCTACTCAGCCATCTCTGAGTCCCCATACATTGTACAGCACATTTCTCTTCAATGATCTTGCTTCCTATGTGCTTTAGACGTGTGTGCTAGATGCTTTAGCATTCCCTGTTGTATCCACAGAACCTTGAGCTCAGTAGGTGTTCAATTAGTATTTCTGGGAAGAAATGAATAGGGAGGAGAAGAGAGAACTGGATAATAAATATTTTTCAATATTTTGCCACTATTAATAATGTTACAGTGAATAACTTAGTGCATATGTTGTCTCTTAATTTGGTGAAGATGCATCTTCAAAGATAAATTTCTGGAATACAGATTGCTGGATCAAAGAGTAAATGCAGATTTAATTTTATTAGATGCCACCCAAATTCCCACCACAGGGATTGTAGAAATTGGAGATTTCAGCAAGCTCTCCAGGAGATTATTGTGCACAATAAAGAACATGGATATTTACCTTTTTGATGTTAACTCTTTGTCAGAAAATAATGCACCTATAAAAATACATTTCTGCTGGCATGCCTATAGAGCCCTCCGTGACTGGTTGTTGATGGGACCCCTAAAGGTCATCCTGGTCAAGAAACCCTCGCCTAGAAGTGTCTCCCGATTATTAAAATACTTGTTTCGCCAACTAAGCAAGGACAGTCATTTCCCTTTGTCAGCTTCCTTTGGCCTGTGCAGTCTTAGTCACACTTAGCCGTTCACTTGATCTTGTAATTCTGCTTAACACTGAGACAAAGAATTTGGATGATGTCACTTCTGAAGAAGTTATTGCTTTACAGGACTCTGGCCTTATTTTTCTCAGTATATCTGCTTTTCACAGCTAGGGAAGTGAACATCAAAGAAATTTTTGTATTTTTTACAGTGTGATTTTATCTATGTAAACATATGAGTTTTCATCATTGCAATATTATTGCACATTTTATTCCAAGAGCAAACTGAGATGCACACTCCAGTATAAACAATAAGTAATATATAAAAAACTAGGTGGTAGTTAAAGTTTCATTTATCTACATGCTGTTTTTTCCTTCATTTAGTGAGAATTTAAAATAGAAATTGACAGTTCAGCTAACTGGTAATTAGCATAGCAGTGAACCAGGTTTGTTCAGCAGTCCACAACTTCATGGATACTTACCTTAGCTGCTTCTGAGAAGCTATCTGTGTTATTTCAGCTCAGAAAAATGCCTTTATAAACCAATAGGACTTCCTTAAGTGCAGAAATTAGGTTATACATCTCTGCATATTTCAAAGAGCAACTTTTTGACATCTAATATATTACTGCACATAGTCTACTGTTCCACATGAATCAAGTATATGGAGCATGAGCTCTCAAGGACTGACCTCCTGCGTACTGACCCCTGAAGGAGTCCTAAGATAGCATTGCCCATGGTCATGAAAAAGAAGTATGGCCAGACTGTAAAACCCATTCTTCGTATTAAATGGAATGATACCTTGAGATCTTATCAGAAAGGTAGACTTCCTGAGAAAAATCCGAAGGCTGATTATATTCCAGAGATGTGTTTTTCAAAAGTTACTATAGTACTAGAATGCTGCTCTGTAATCGTTCTCATTCTCACTCAATTAATTATCAAGTCCTGTTGATGCAGACCTCAAAATAGTTCTTGACCATCTCCTCTTTTCCGTTTACCCCCTGCACCAGTGCATACCTACCACACTGCTATCTCCGCATCTCATCTCCCAACATTTTTAGTCCTTCTTCCTCACAGTGGACAGTATTATATTCTTAAAATTCATGTTGATTATATAAATATCCTATATTAAAGTAAACAGAGAAACAAAACTTTTGCTACCTTCTGAAAGTAGACGGCCAGACACAGGAATATCATATCTTACCATGAACTAGTCGCTACTCCCTACAAGTTCTCCAAAGAGAATTATGTGCAGAAGAAGACAATCTAATCAAATTGAGGCAGAGCAGTAATTTACTATTAGCTAATGATTTTGGTCCAGGGAAGAATTCCAGTGACCTATGCTGGATGGTGTGGAAAACTAACTCATTCTCATATGCTAGAATAGTCTTATCCATATTTTTTGCCCCTTTAACCAATCTCAAGTTTGAGTTTTAGATTTTATTTTCCAATATGAGAAAGTCAGTCCAGAACTTACATAGATATATGGAGAGACAGAGACAGCCATATGTCTCTGTTGTGAGACTATGTTGTGGCTGAGTTGTGAACATAAAATGCTGAATAAAGTCTTTGTCCTCTTGGAGATTATAGTCTACTTAGTAAACAGATCTTAGACTTATCATTGTGTGTGTATATGTTATATGCAATTAAATAAAGAAGGATAGTATTAAAAATACAGAATGCCATGATATTATATCAGGCTGACTTAATTGATATTGAAAAACCAGGAAAAGTCTTTCACAGAAATTGACATTTAAGTTTAAAACTAAAGCCAAGATTGGAATAACACGGTAGAAATTACATTTCAGACTTGGAGACAGGATATGTGAAATAGAGAAAGGAAGAAAATTTGTAGATCATTTAAGGAACTAGACGATGGCCAAGATACTAGAATTTTATACAAGGATACTGCTAGACGGCCAAGGTGTTAGAAGTAGGGATGTATATTGCTAGATGGAGCTGGAGAGAGAGGTAGAGACCCGATCATGTGACCATTGGGGGCAATGTTAAGAATATCAGGTTTTATTTTGATTGTTATCAGCAGCTATAGGAGTGTTTTATAAATACATACTCCATTTTTCTTTTTAATAAGATCTGACTACTATGAGGAGAATGATTTAAAGGAGCAAGAAACAGAGATGAGGTATGTCCCCAGGCAAGAGATGATGGTGAATTGATTTAGGAAAGAGGAGCAGAGGATTAAAGGTATACTTTAAAGATAGAACTGGCAGGATATGGTGATGAATTAGATGTAGAGGATAAGGTAGAAAGTATAAAGGATGATTGTCTGGTTTCTGGAATAAGCCATTGGGAAGAAAGAGGCACTATTTGCCAAAGTGGAGAATAATGAAGGAATAAATCTGGTAAGAATGAGCAAGAATGTTATACTAGATGTGTTAAATTTGAGGTGCCTAAAAGAATTTAAACACAAGTATCAAAAAGTCAAGTGTATTTATGAGTTAGAAACTCAGAAGATAGGTTAGAATATAAGAAAGTTATTATAATACTAATGAAAGTCATAGAAACTTTGAAGACTTTCTGTGAGAGAATTTAGAGATTCCCAGACTGAACCTGGGAAACTTCAGTACTAGAACCCTGGACCTGATACAGAAAGAGGAAGTGGGAAAATGCAACTGAGAAAAAGCAGTAGGATGAAAACCAAGAGAGTGCTAAGAGAAAGGAAAGTCAAAAGGGAGGAAAGGATTAACTTGGTCTGATGCTACAGAGAGGTCAATAAAATGAGGACTGAGAAAAGGTTGAGCCACATGAAAATAATTGGCAACTTCTGTAAGTTAAGAAAAATGGAATGGTGAAGGTGGAGGATATGTCAGTGTGGAATGAAGAGTGATGGAGGGAGAAAATGAAGTCAGCGTGTGTGTGTAATTCTTTGGAGAAGGTTGGATGTGAATAAAGCATGGAGAGAAAGGGCTATAGATGGAGGGTGGTTTAAGATTGAAAAAAAAAGTTTTAATTGTTTTAAGATGATAAATAGTAGAGCAGGTTTCTATGTTGAAGGTGAGAACTGCATTCTACTAAATGCAAAAAAAAAAAAAATGGGCAAGTTAAAATGCAGAAGAAAGAGGAAATTGCTGGAGACAACTTTCAGAGATAGGAGTTTATGTATTGGCCTAAATGGATGAGAGGATGCTTCCTCCTGTATTTTAAGAGGAGAGGGAGGAAAACATTGATGTAGATGCTGGTAGGTTTTATCTGGGGCTGTGAGAAAACAGTAAGAAGCAAGATCATCCTCTAAGGGTGAAGTGGGGTGAATTAGCTGGAGAGAAGAAATGAGAAAGAGAAGTTGAAGATTGGCTAATGGAGAGGCTTCATACGGATGAGGTCTCAGTGAAGTCAAGAGCTGCTGTTGTTGAGAGTACCTGAGCAAGAAAGACAGTGAACATGCAATCAGAGGGAAAAACAAGATGCTCTTTGTGTGTGTGTTGAAGGGGGAAGATATCCCTTTTCGTGAAGTCATTTTTTCTGGTAGTGACAAACAGCCTACTGTTCATCACCATGGGAATTTGTGGTTGAAGTGTACTGGAAGTTGTAGGCAGAGAGGAGGTCAAGGAAACAAGGAAAGTTGTGGATTCATTATCCTGTAGCTGTCAATTACTAACTTCTCTAGTTTAGTGTGGTCAGTAAGACAGAACCCTAGGTGCCAAATTTTTTTTTAATGAGATATAAGCATCAGAGAGTCAGAAGATGATTCTTCAAGGATGGGTGCTGTAAACGATACAGCCTTTTTGTGAGACCCTCAAAAAGCAGGAGACAGATAAGAGGAGAGTAATATTCTGGAATATTCTGTGATTCTTATTGGAGAAGGCATTGATTTTACATCTACCCCTTAGGTTTTCTTAGGAGCTCACATTTTCAGTGACTGCTGGGAAAGGATGGTCTCAAGAGATGCTGAGTTTCACTAAGTTTCAGTAAAGGCAAAAAGGAGGAAGGGACATTCAATGTGTAGTCTTAGGATACTGGGGAGTTCGTGGTCATAGAGTAGGTGTTTCAGAGGACAGATCAGAAGAGCGTTCGTAGGAAGAGAGGAGGCTGTGTCAATGGACTGATGTTAGACTGCCCTGTACTTTGAGCAAGACCTGTGTAAACAAGGGTGAAAACATTGATTTTGTCTTAAAGATGACTTTATAAGGTTTCAGTTACTGCCTGAGAATAAGGGCTGCCTGGTAGTTGAAATGTTAGGCCAAGTGTATCATTATCTTTTAAGTGATTAGATTTCGTAGTTGCAATTTAAGTGTAGCCGTGAATGAGTGAAGGTAAACCAACTGGTTCTTTCCTCAGAGAACTGGGGAAGTCAGAAGCCATGATGGCTCTTAAGCAAATCAAGCTGGACTAGCTTTTTCCTTGCTGATAGGGCCAAGGCAAAGACAATCCAGGGGAAGAGGATTAGGTATTTTTTCTCATTGTGTCTCAGTTGTGTTGAAAATTGAAGAAATACCTATGTAACAAAGATAAAAAGAGTAATAGAAATGTGCAAATCTTTCTATTTCTCCACTTTTTATTACTCCCTTTTTACAATGTCAGGTTTATTACTGTCTGAGTTAACTCCTGGCTCTCAGAATATGGAAAATGAAAAACAAATGGAAAGAATAGCCTAAGGGACAAATTTACTTAAAATAATAAAAAGATGAGTTAGAGGCTGTGTCGGAGTAAGATGAGGATTGAGAGAGGCTGTATTTTAATTTGTGAGAGAGTTTAGCCAGCCTGGATTGGGGAAGGACATTTGGAAATCCATGGCTTGAGTAATATATTGAGTTTTTAAAAAATAAGAAAGATGGTTTAAAAAAATGTGTTGCCCATTAGTAATATCCTTCTTCTCTGTGTTTTCATGGGAGGTTGCCAGGAAGATTTTAGATGCTTTATTTTTATATAATATATATTTATTTATTTATGCCAATATGAGGTCATATAAAGGTTACATGTGAACATTATAAAATGATTGCTTTAGTCTGAGTTAACATTTCAATATATAATATTTCCTAAAGCAGTTATGAAATTTGATTGTTCAAAATCTTCAGCATAAGAATTATCTGAATCTTAAAATAGAACATTAAACAATACAGTATTTGACTCATGGCACGTTAGCTTCCAAGTAGAGAAACCCGCTGAAGCCATTTGAAGCTCAGATGCAGAGAGTTCTCAGGGAGGATATGGAACCACCCCCACCCCGAGTGTTTACAAACTAAGGATGGGAAGTAGAGATGGACTCCTAGGGCCTGGAGTGTCACTTGCCGGAGGAATACATGGCTCCCTCCATCCCATCTCTCTGCCTCGTTGCTCCCCCATGTCTGCACATGTGCTCTGGTATTCGTCCCCTCTCACCCCCCGGCATCCCCTTGCACACCACCCATGTTAGTACAGCTGCCCCTTGGGTGAGCTCCACACTTTCTCGTTTAGATTATTGAGAGAAAGGGTCTGAGAGATTCAGCTCAGCCTATGGTTTGGCTTCACTTGCCTCCTGTGTTCTCCCTGGGCCTAATTATCTGTAAACAGCAGAGGGATAATATTGACATATACAGCTGCCCCTCTCAGGAATGCTCAGTGGGTGGGGCAGGTTTAGGTGAATATGGATGGTGAATGAGTAAGCTGAATTAACTGACGTATCTAATGCATTAACACTTTTAGTGGGAATGTTTCCAGAAGACAGAGTAGCCAGCTGAAAGCAGGAGTCTGTATGTCAAGTTTAATTTCTGTGTGTTTATGTAAAAACTGAAAACCAAGTTAAAGAGAGATTTTTCAAACAATGAAAACAAAAACCCCAACCAAGTAAAAATCAATAAATAGCTGTCTTGAACAGTCTTGGCTAGACAGAGAAAATTGTTTATCATCCACATGCCTTAAGTAGCAGGAGATAATAGAAATTAAATTTAAACCTCTTACTCCAAAGACTCATTACTCTTTAATATTTACAATTGCACTTTAGAATTACAATGCTAAATATTTAATATTTCTACTTTAATTCTGAGTATATTTGAATTGCTCCACATAAAATGTGAAAAATCATTTTCTTGTTCAATTTTTGTATATACAATGGAACAAAAATTACTACTATTGATGCTATTTGGATAACACAGTTATTTTTCAAACAAGATTGAAAAATGAAGTGCTTAATGTAATCCTTGCTAAGAAAAATGCCTATCAGTTTCCTGAAATGTAAAAAGATACGAAATTCTCTACATTAACATGTGATTAATAAACATGGAAGGTTTGCTATTTGATACATCCTAATCAGAACAATGTTTTTTTTTTAATCTTGCACTATATGAACCTCTAATTTTATGTCTCATTCCCCTCTCTATTCCATAACAAAAATCTTGTTGTGTAACCTTATTTGGAAACAGTTAAAATGAGTGATACATAATTTCATTGTGTGAACTCTGAAAAATTTTAAATTCCACCATTAAGCCATCACCAAAATGTTGAGGTAAGAATGTTGACACAAAGCCAAAGCTGACCATGCAGTTGAAGGAGGCGGATAGGACTCTGATATGCTTAAATTCCCCTTTGTCCTTTTGGGCAAAGTACGAAAAGCATGGAAACATTTAAAATGAATATCACTGGGAAAAGTCTTATTTTTATCAGCTAACGGAGCAATAATTCACGTTTTAAGACATCAGGATGTATAACAATTGCTTTGCTTTAAAGCATCGGGATGATTGGGGCCAGAACTCTGTAAGCATCGTGCTCTATCATTGTCGGTGAGTGAGTGCTCCCTTTGTGACTTTTGATTTATGGCAGGCAAGTTTTCCGGCAGTACTCAAAGCTTCTTATTCTCTTCAACTGTATAAAACTTATATATCTGTAGTAAAACAGGGCTGCTCATATAACCAACACAGATGCCAGGTAAAATCAGGTTCCCATACTAGATGAGATAAGGAAACCAAAATGATCAGTCCCCACTTATGAGAGCTGCTAAATTACAATGAATGAACTAGATGAATTATTACAAATTTGAAAGTTTACTAGTTAAACATAACTTAGTGACAGTAGTTGGAATATTGTCTTATTTTAATTTTAATTTTTGTGGTAGTGGAAATTCAATTGAATGGCATTCGAAAAATAAGTGAAGAACAAGAGAATAGCCATCTCAATTTAATTTCTTCTTTATTCTGGAGAATAAAAAATAATTGATAGTGCAGGAAAGAGAAGGGAAAGGAGAAATGTCAATATTGCAATCCTGAGGAAAGGGGATGTCGGACAGACTTGGGAACGGGCTCCACCATCCACCATGCATCTGACTCACAGGGTGCCACACTGGGGCTGTGCTGTAGTAGAAGGAGCAGAAGATCCTTGGTTCCTCGTGGGAGATGATGCTGAAGGGGGATATTAAAAGAGTTAAGTGTTCAAAGAACACAAATAAGAAGGAATAAATAAGATTTCAAACCACCATCTGTGCTTCTTTTTAGGGTATTTCTCGGGTAGAGCATAGGCTGGCCCATGGTTTCTAAGTAGGGTGGAAACAAAGTACAAAACTGTTGCCTTTCAATTCAAAAGGCATACTATAAATTTAATTATGAGAGAAATCAGGCAAACTCAAAATAGGGTTATTCTTTTTGTTGTTGTTATTGAAGTACAGTCAGTTACAGTGTGTCAGTTTCTGGTGTACAGCACAATGTCCCAGTCATGCGTATACATACATATATTTGTTTTCATACTCTTTTTCATTATAGGTTACTGTAAGATACTGAATATAGTTCCATGTGCTATGCGGAAGAAGTGTTTTTTAATCTATTTTTATATATAGTGGCTAACGTTTGCAAATCTTGAACTCCCAAATTTAGCCCTTCCACTCCCTTTCCCCTGGTAACCATAAAATTGTTTACTATGTCTGCAAGTCTATTTTGTAGATGAGTTCATTAGTGTCTTTCTTCCTTCCTTCCTTCCTTCCTTCCTTTCTTTCTTTCTTTCTTTGTTTCTTTCTTGATTCCATATATGAGTGATATCATATGGTATTAAAACAACTCATTCAAGATTTAAGGAGTCTGGAGAGAAAGGACAGTTAAATGCAATATATGATATTGGATTGGATTCTAAATTAGGGAAAAAAAGAATTTTTTATACATGGGACAGTATTGGTCAAAAGGCAAAATTTGAATAAAAACTGTGTATCGTATCAGTTTTAGAAGTATTACTTTTGACAGGTATACTATGGTTATGCAAAGGAATGTCCTCATACTTAGGAGATGCAGGCTGAAATTTTAGGTGAAGAGGGTCAAGTCTTCAGTTTCCTGTCAGATGGTTCAGACAGTGCTAGAACCAGTCAGAGGAACAAAAGATCAACTGGTGAGTATAGGTGAACAGTATAGACATTTGTTCTACAATTCTTACAGCTTTTCTGTAAGTTTGGAATTATTTCAAAATAATGAGTTAAAAAGAAAAGGCATGACAAACATTCATGTTTTTGTTCTGACAGTGGCTAACCATGTGGACTTTGAGCCTATTTCATCTGTAAAATAGGAATACTTCTCTCTCACAGGTCATTATTAGGATCCATGAGACAGTGAAATTCATAGAGGACTATTGACTTGTTCTAAAATTTAGACAAATATTTTATAGGAAAGAAAAGAGTGATTTTTCAACCCAGCTACACTTACATCACAAATGAAATTTAGTTAGGTTTTAGATAATTAAAAGTTCAGCTTTTGTTTATCAATCCTTATACAACCATACCTGAATTAAAGAATGCCCTGGGAATGAAGCTTTTGTCTGTAACAGTAATAGATACTTTTAAACTAAAATTAAACAGTGCTGAAAGAAGCAAAGAAACATCTACTTAATCATGTGACCATGAGCATTTATTGTGTGCAGATTTATGGCCTTAGTGCTATTATCCTGAAGAATTCTTCCATTTCTTGCATTTCAATTATAAGTGAACACAGCTCACCATAGGCAGTATTCTGAAGTCTGAGGAAGTTCAATTTAGTGTGAAGATCATCTTTTATGTCTCCATTGGGCATTAGTTATTCTGCTATGTGCTGGGGGTACAATGGTAAATTCTTTACTGTTTCTTTTAGCTCAGTGTGATTTCACACACCCAAAGTCCTCCTGTTCCTTTGATTTTACACTTCCATTAAAACAGCAAAAATTTGATGAGTCATATACTTTTTTCATACTTTGGCTTAAGCTTATTCAGACAGAGAGTTACCTCAACCAGTTTTATTATGACTTGGAATGAATTTGAGAATCACTTGAGTCATTCTTGTAATAATAGGTCAGTACTACTGAAAATCTTCTTGGAAAAATTATCTTTTCTTGACCTCCTTCATTATTATCTGGTTTACTCTTCCTCCATACCTAAACTTCTCAAACGGAAGTACCAAAAATTTCTAGTATTTTAACAAATACCAAATTCAGTGACATCTTCCTAATCTATATTATTATTATTATTATTATTATTATTTTTTTTTTTTTTTTAATAATTTTGTGAAGTAATTGACCCAGACAGCCACTCCAATCCTTTACTATGAAACTTTTCTTCCTTAGGCTTCTTTGGGAGTCTGTTCTCTCTTTTGACCACTACCTCTGATCTTACTTGGCCATCTTTTCCCAACAGTACACCTCTAAGATTCTTGTCTTGGCACTCTCCTTTTTTTCCTTTTTGTACCACATCTAATTAAGTCATCTCAAGATGACTTCAGAGAAGTTCCCATCTCCAGACTCACCTTCCCTCTTCAACACCACATAGTTTCAGTCACCTACCTCCTGTCACTGTCTTGACATAGTCTATACATGACACACTATACATAGTGTGCCAGAGCCTCCAACTCTGTCCCAAAGCCGGGACACCAGCAGCTGTTCAGTGCTGTGAAGTGGACCAGTCAGAAAAGGAAACCACGTAAGGACAGGCATTTTGGTGTGAAGTGAGGGAGAGAGTTTCTTATAATAGAAATAGTGGGAAGTGTTCTATGGTAAGGAGGACGGAAACTGGGTAAATCTCACTTAACTTGAGATAACTAACGAACTAGTTGATTAACAAGTGAGGAAAGAGGAGATAGAGAGATAAAAGATGGAAGCAGGAAGAGATAGTGATAGGAAAGAGAGAGAGAGAACAAAAAAGAGAGAAAACTCATGAGCTAGCGCAGAGTAGAAGTTTGAGCATTTAGCATGACAATAAAACATAGCACCATATGCCCTTTTATTTATTCTTCACTAGACTAGAAAGCTCTTCACCTGAATGGAATGTCACTTTAAAAATAATTTTTAATTTATGGTGATAAATTGATCTTTCAGGAATACTGGGGGAAGTCTATACTCATAATAAAACCTGGCTTGCACTGTCACAGACTGGTATGTGTTAATGCTTAAAATTAGTCAAAGCTTCCCCCAGAAGAAAGAGCTAAATTAAAGTTTAAATCATACTCTTTAGCTTGAAAAATACCCTATATTGTTCGATAATGCAACAATGTTGAGAAAAGTAACTAAAAACTCATTCACCAAATTTGTAAAATCAAATATCCTATACTCTAGGTAATTTTAATATTGCTCAGGCACTACAAATTGGATTATTCTTGAGATTGTATTTAAGTCAAGGGAAGATGGTCTTCTATTTACAAATGTAATTTACTCTCATGAGTAGATAATCTTGTTAAAATATTGTCAGGTTAATTGAAATTGATTTGTGTTTACTAAACATAGTGAATACTAATCAAATATTCGACACTGAATGGTTGGAGGTATTTAAACCTTTGACAGACACTGTTAGTGCTTCAGAGAAGGATTTCTTGTCTCAGAGGTCAACGTTGCTTTTCAGCCTTTTATTTAAAATCTATAGAGAAAAATGAAAAGAAATGGCCTGCATTTTCTTTCTGAAATTCTGTGATTTGGGGATATTTGGAACTGGTTTGGGGGGATTATTTATGTTTTATTTCCATTGCTACAAACAGCACAGTTGCTTTTCCATCTGCTTAATTCCATTCCAGGTTTGCTATTCTCTGCCACTCTTAGCATCACTGAGCTCCACATAATAGCTTATATAGGAGACAGACATTACCACACCATTTGAAAAGCAGGTTGACGATAAAGCCTGATAGCTCACGTGCCCTGGCCTGGTGACTTGGCTCACTTACAAAGCTTATTCCAAACGGACTCCACAGGTCTCCTGCGGTGTATGTGTCCCAGCTCTATGAGGCTTAGAGAAACATTTCCCCTAATACAAAAATAAACCCACCATCATCATCCGTTTTGGGGAAATTTTACAGTTGTTAGTTAACTTGCTCCCTAATGCCCTGCAATATTCATTAGCTGACTTCTCTGTTTATGAGTGATATTATGTGGAAATGGTTATGGGACGCCAACAGATGTAACCACTGAAATAAATTAGAAGGAAAAGTTCTGCTTTTTTATGGGTGGTTCTGTTGAATATGCTTTCCCCCGTCCACTTTAACATTTACTTTTCTTTCAACAGAAAACTTTTCTTTACTGATTATGGGAATGTGGCCAAAGTGGAGCGATGTAACACGGATGGGACGAACAGAACAAGGATAATCGACTCAAAGACGGAGCAGCCAGCTGCGCTGGCACTAGACCTCGTCAGCAAATTGGTTTACTGGGTAGACCTTTACTTGGACTGTGTGGAAGTAGTGGACTATCAAGGGAAAAACAGACATACTATCACTCAAGGCAGACACGTAAGTACAATTTGGTTAGAAAGATGCAGCTAAGGTAATTAGATGAATGGCATCCTACTAGGAAGAAGGCTGAACAGTGCAATATTGAAAATGTCTTATGATGTTAGGCTGCAGTGGGTCATAAAAATTGTGATGTATTTCCTGTATGAGAGAATGTTCTTTTCATAGTGTGCTTCATAATACTGGGAGTGCCCTCTCTCCCTTCATCCCTCTACTAAAAAAAAAAGCACACAAAAGCAAAACCAATAAAAATACATCAAAAACAACTAACAAAACAAAAAATGCTATCCTAGTAAAAAAAGAAGTATTACAGTAGGACAGATGTTATGACCTACTTACACAAAATTAATTGAAGTAGTTCATTTGTAAAGAAACCGAACTGTCATCTGTCCCATGTGGCATTGGAGATACTTTGCTAACAAAGCAGATCCCTGCTCACAAAAGTATCGTCATTATTTTAATAGGTTGGATTAAATTTTGCCTTCGATGTATTCAGGTGTTTCTTAAAATGAGAGCTTTGTGAAAGTCACCAAGGTCAAAAATTTTCCCATCTGTATAGTTTTTTCCTTGCTAAATTGTTAAGTTTTTGCAAACAGCACGCAAAAAACACCTAAAGGAGATCTCTAAGTGGAGATAAGCCTTCTTCACTAGTATACTTTTTAAGTTCAATTTTACCTCACTGACAGCGCTCATTTCATGTTATAGTCTCATGTGGAGCTGCAATATGTAAATCTCTTTGCTTTGTTTTGCAATGCAAGGCACGGATATTCCGTAATTATCTTGTAAAGATACTTTTCCTTTATAAGCAGCTTTTAACAGTGAAATGTTTCCCCTTCCTTGGCAGTTACACAAGTGCACTAATCTGGATAGTTCAAAAAAAATCGGGTGTCCAATATTAGAAGTGGGGCCGCTTATTTCTCTCTCACCTCTGCTGTCCTAAAAACCTTGATATCTTTGACAGTCTTTGGTTATGACCTTAGAGCGCCTAGTCTGTAAAATGATTATCATGGACCTTCTTTTTCCACGTACATATATAATTAAAATTTTAAACCTTGAAACAGGGATGAGGAATTCCAATGATCTTCCCCATGACTCCTTTCAAAAGATTTTTAATGTCTGCAGTTTTTAATTATCCTGTTCTATTTCATTTCTGTTGCTTATGTCTTGCTGTTTCCCTGAGCATAATGCTTAGTCTGCCACTAAGTAATCCAACATAGATAACATTTTTGAAGTGTCTGTCCTGTAGGCAGAATGGTCTATCGCCACTCCAAGCTCACCCCACCTCTGTCGGGAGAGTTAGTTAGAGCAGGCAACAGTGGAGGTGCTTTATAATAAGGCATGGTCCATTTCTGAAGGAAAGCAGGGAGGCAGCGAGTGAAACTTGATCACTACTGTGAGAACATGTTTTCTGACTTCACCAGTTGCCCCCTCTGAATTCGTGCCTTTTCTCCTGGGATGTGGATTGGCAGTTGTGCAGAGAGCAGTGTGGGTGTGCCACAACCACACACTTCCAGGTGGATGGCCTGAAACTTACAGCAGAACATGCATGAAGTAAATGGCAACTAATGAAATAGTTCAGCTTGCTTGTAATTTTTATAGGAAAAAAGTATTGCCCAAATCAAAATTGAGTCATAGGTATGTTTAGCAAATATGATGTCAGTTCTGTTAAAAAAAAATTAGTAAATAACACATGCCGCCCCCTCTCCTACCGCTTACCAGAGAGTAACACTAACATAGATATATATTATTGGGAATTTAACAAAGGGTGATTCTCCCCGTTAATTCCTGTCTTTCATTTCCAGACTAGACATGGAGAAATGAAATACATCCAAAAACAACATGCAAAAGCCAATCTTCTCTTAGTCAACATCTCATATTAGTGGATCAGAGACAGTAATGAGGAGTCCACCTGCTAGGAGGATAGAAAATCAAATTATTTTGCTTAAATTACAGAATTGGCAAGATTTCCTAAATAGAAAAATTTCTTATTTTGTTCTATTTATTTTTTTACAGTCAAGCCATACATACCTTCACAAATTCTCTTAATTACAAATCTATACTAAAAGTGCACTTAAAGTGTAATAAAATGCCAAAGAATAGTGACAAATGCTTTCATAAAAATCTCTACACTAAATCGATGGACAGATCTACCATGTCCTGGACCAGAACCATTTTAAATTAAGTTCAATACAAGAAATACCCAAAGGCAACATGCCTAACACATGCCTTTTTACATGAGAAAATCAATATACTCATTTTTCTTCTGCTCTACTGGAAGCTTTCTGTGACCTCACAGTGGCTGTTCCGTCCCATAATCCCCAAGACCCTGCCGAGGAGGAGAGTTTCTGTTAAGGTGTCATGGAAGGCTGCAAACATTGTTATTCTCAAAGCAAGTAGTTCTGTTGTCATTATGAGTAGGCTTTTGAAAGAATGCAATTTCTGATTAAAATGCTGATATTTTATTTACAATTACTCCCAAGCATGTGATTTTATTTTTTTATTATTTTCCATGTTGGGAAAAAGTATTAGTCTCAATGTAACATGTGTTTTAAAAAAAAAACGAATTTTCAAAGGAGTTTTCTCATCAGTCCTTTCACAGGCAAAGCTATGCTTTTACAGGTTCTATATATCCATGACTATAAGAACAAGTAGCTCACAAAAATATCTCAAATTTTGTGTAACACTGCCATAAGCATATTACTATCAAATATGATTGAAAGTTTGGTTCTTACAAGCCTTTGAAAAGTAGCAACTGAACATGTTTTCTTCAGAGTCTTAAGAAACATAAATAAAAGTTTCTCACATACATTGGGAACTGCTTAACTACTTCGTAATGTTTTATTCTCAGAGAAAAATGTTAAATTAGTGAAATGTTGAATTATTTGAGATAAAATAAATGGTAATATGCTTGTGACTCTCCAACCATGGGAAATTTCCACAGTTGTAACTAATAATCATTTCTTCTTTCAAATTGAAAGCAGCATAATTAAAAATCATAGTTATTTTTGCCCCTTTTTATAGGTCAAACATCTGTATGGTATAACTGTGTTTGAAGACTATTTGTATGCAACCAATCCTGATAACTTCAATATCATAAGGATAAATCGATTTAATGGCACTGATATTCATTCACTGATTAAAGTGGAAAACGCTCGGGCAATCCGAATCTATCAAAGAAGAACTCAGCCAACAGGTAAGATACAAGATTTCTTCATAGCCTTCATGATGGTGGATTGAATGGAGGTCCATATGCCTTTGTTTGGTGTTAGAGTTCATAAATATCTGATCTGATAGCAAAAGTGTACATGTCTACATGGTAAAATGGAATAGCTCCCTTCCCAAGTCTATATGACAAACTGTTCAGTTCCAGGTGAATCGTTTCTACAACCACAGGGTTGAAATGATGGCTAGATTTAGAGGCAGAGAGGTGCTTTCACTTTTGATGTGTGTACACAGGAAACCCAGAAGCTAAAATGCTAGCGAATTTTTTTTTAATCCTTCTGGGAGACAAATTTCAAATCAGGTGACTTTCTTACAATATCTCTTCAGGTTTTATTATAGTCACTGGGATCTCTTGACTAAACATCTCAGTCATTTCTGAACACATGTTAATTAAAAAATATTTTTTAATAAGAAGGCTGCAGTGTTTCTAAGTATTTCTCAAAAACACTAATTATTTTGCATAGCAGGTTAGTGATGCTTATTCATCAATATAATTTAGGCTCAGTCATACATAGAATAATGTAACATACACAAATTCACCCAAATGCCCCTCATCTTTTGAAAACTGATTGAGAATTATCTAACCATTAACACAAATTTAGACAAGGCAGTGTACTGTCATACATGTGTTTACAGAAATTCGAATTTGGAATTCTGTAGATAACCTGATTAGAGTTTTATATTACGATTTATTTATTCACCAATTATTCATTGACCATGTACTCTGTGCCAGGAACTATTCTGCTATCGGGAATACAGCAGTGAATAAAACAGACCAAAATATTACTGCCTTTATGAGATTTGCGTTATTGTAAAGAAGACATAATTTTTTAAGTAAATTATTGTATTAAAAGATAATAAGTGCTATAGAGAAAAATAAAGCAGAAGAGTATCAGGAATGGAGGGTAGCTTGCAATTTTATATTGACTGGTCAGAGGAAATCTCACTGAAAACATAAAATTGAATGAGGAGTCTCATGATCTGACTGACTTTACTGGACTCAATGTGGCTACTCTATATTCACAGTAGGCTGTGGAGGACAAAGGTGGAAGGTTAGAGATGATGGCGGATTGAACCAAGATGGTAGCAGTGAAGGTGGTGAAAAGTAGTTAGACTCAGGATATATTTGAAGGTATAGCCAACAGGATTTCCTAATGAATTTAATGTGGGATGTAAATTTTAAAAAGAGGCAACGATGATGACAATGTTTTGGCCTGAGCAAGTGAATTATTTTTGAGGCTGGGAAAACTAAGATTGAGGCAGATATAGGGCAAAGAAAATAAGTATAATTTTACATATTATTTTGAATGTCTATCATAAATTCAGGTGGAGCTATCAAGGGGGTATTTGAATATACAAGTCTGGAGTTCAGGGGGAAGTCCAGACCGGACATAACAATTGGAATCATTGGCATATACATGGATGTGATCATCAAGGAAGTAACTATGGATGGAGAGAAGTTTCAAATAAAGGATGCTGGGACATCCCAGCAATAAGAAGTCAAAGAGAATAGGAGGGCCCAAAAGAGGAGACTGAGAAGAAGCTTGTTAAATCAGCTGGCCATTGGATCTCACAGCATGAAGGCCCTAGGGATCTGATAAGAGCAGTTTTGTGGTGAAGAGAATGCCTGGGTAGAATGGATCTGAGAAAGAATTTGCAGACAATGAGCATGGATCACTTTGAAAAGTGTTGATGTTCAGTGGAGCAGAGAAATGGAGAGCTCATTGCAAGATTGCCATAGGAATTAAGGTTAAAAGTAGGATTTTTTTCCATGATGCAGAAATAATGGCACATTTGTATGCTGATGGGCATGATCCAATGGAGAGAGTAAAAGTAATGATGAAAGAAAGTGGAGAGTTGCTAAGGAGGTGAGAGGAGATGTGATCGAGTATAGAAATGGGGTGAGATTGGAAAATATAAGCAACACTCTGGGAGAAAAAAACAGTTAAACTACATTTCAGTTATCTTTCCATTTAGTGAATGAGGAGTACAAAAAGAACATAGCACAATTTTTAAAAGCATGTGAGTTTTAATATTAAAAGAAAATTGTCATATTATTGATCACAATTCCAAGTAAGAGGTGACTGAAAAATAATATAATTACAATAACACATAAAATCCTACTGATAGTATTCCTGCTGCAGCTTTTTCTCGTTAACCTTTCTTTTTCTCATCCTCTCCATATGGTACTTTTCTTATTTTTTGTTTCTTCTCCAACTTCTACACTCATGAAACTTCCTTCTATTCCTTAATCTCCACAAGAAAACTTAGCCTTCCCTTTTTGATAGTTACAGTCACACACACACACACACACACACACACACACACACACACACACACACACAGATGCACACACTAAGAATTCATTTTGTGTAGGGTTCTCCAAATGACAATGGACTCAAAATTGAAAAAAAAATTTCTCTTAACACTTCTCAATAAGCGTAATCACTAAATGACATTTCTTCTAGTTAAGCACCCATATAATAGATCATTTCAGGAGAAATCCTTTCAATTCTTAATTACCTAACCTGGGATATTTTAACAGTATCGTTTTAATGTTTGTCAGAAAAGTGTGTTTTTTAAAAGTACAATAAGCACGTCCTAAAAAAAAACAATGCTACTTTTATTTTTGCTCACAGGTAAACAGTTTAGATTGATATAAAATCATTTAATCTCTCAGAATTTTTTTTTTAATGTAGGCTTAGGAGGATTTTGGCAAATCTCTACTTTTTTTTTCTTTTTCTTTTTTTTATGCGGTTTAAACTCTTTTCCAATTGATTATGATACTAAATAATTGGGTATAGAGATTTTTTGCTAGGATTCCCTCTTCCTGCACTGGAAAAGTTTCAACATCCTGATGCACATAATTATCTTGTCTTTGGAGAATTTCAAGCGTGCTGTGTTTTATTTGTTGTAGTCAGAAGCCACGCCTGTGAAGTGGATCCGTCTGGAATGCCAGGGGGATGTTCACACATCTGTCTGCTCAGCAGCAGTTACAAAACACGGACCTGTCGCTGCAGGACTGGCTTCAACTTGGGAAGTGATGGCAGGTCATGCAAAAGTAAGTTGTTAAAAACCCAAACATTTGCCAGCAGCTACTGCTTCAGAGTAAGGTTTTTAGTATTAATTAGGATCCTCAACATCAGTACTAACATGAGACTTCATCAGGTCAAATTTGCCTGCCGATATGTTCTAGCCATTTTGTTTTTCAAAATCATTGTTTTTTGTTTTGTTTTGTTTTGTGTCTCCTTTTTGCATGTGTGTGATAATGTGAGTGAGAAACGTAATTGGGCTGAAGGGTCACTAAATTTGTGGATCCTTGGGAAACATGCTTTAGGGAAGGTTTTTAGGAAGATCCTTCAATTCCCTAAAGAATGCTTTTGGTCTAAAGAGCCTGAATCCTTGACTGACCAGACTTTCTCTTCTCTGAACCAGAATGTTGCTTCTAGTAATAGGTGTGTTGTTTAGTCCAACAGAAATCCACGTAAAGTGACACTTCGCCTTACCCAGCACTGGGGAGTGAAATTCATTTCACTGTCTCATTTTCCAGGTAGCTGGAGCTGTGCCATTGAACACCAACCTCTTTAACAGTTTTGTTATCTACTAGTTAGACGTATCTTTGTTTTATTTTTGAAATATGTTAGAATAATTTAATTGTTCTTTATTTAAATAAGTGAATACATATTTTTCACACATGACTTTTGCAAGTTTAAATTTTTGCAGAAAATTAAGGTCTTCAGGGCCTTCAGAATCAGACATAATATTAAGGACATCCCTGTGGAGACTGTTGGTCTTTAAATGTCCCTGAAATACCATAAATTTTAAGGTTATGATGACTGCTTTTTACAGTGTCTGTTTTCTCCGTTTCATCATGGCCTTTTCTTTCTGTTTGTGCTCCCTCTCTGGTCACCATCCTGCCATCTCTTTTACCTTCCTTACTTTCTTGTCTTACCCTTGAGGACTATGAAAGAAGACCACTAAGTTTGCTATAATTTTAAAACTAAGTGGTTAACATTAATGGTACAAATACTTTTAAATTAAGAACCCAAGTTGCTCAACTGTGATAAAACTACATATTTCAGTATTTTGTTTTCACTCCCAACATTGTATCAAATTCTGTGAGTATAAAGATATCAACTCTCATGTTCAAGAAATCCTCTGGGTAATTGAGAGTATTTTGTCAGAAGCCTCACGACACGAGAAGGTGTGTGTGTGTCTGTGTGTATAACCAGCCTTTAAACTGGTCCAGTTACCACTTGGGAAGTGATGGCATGTCATGTAAAAACACAATCGTGTACTTTTATGCATACATATATATGTGTGTGTATATGTATGTATACACATGTTTGGGGAAACAACATACGATCGGAGTTGCTTAAGCTTCAATCATCCCGAATGTAGTGATCCACCAGGATCTATTTACATTTATAGTAACACAAACAATTCTAGCTATTTTAAGCAGAAAAGATCAAACGCAAGTAGATAGGTGCTTACGGAATCAGTGAGATGCCTGAAGCAACAGCTTCTAGGCTATCTCGGGAACATTCCTCAAAACTACCACAAACTAGCCTGACTTAAAGCTGGAACATGGGCCTCAGTCAGAAGCTAGGGCATCAGGAAGCCACAAGTGGCAATGGTAACTTCAAAAACACACCATGTTAGCGCAGATCTAGGGGTTAGGAAGCTTGCGTCACAGCTGACAGCTGCAGAAATGCGTGACACTGGCAGACGACACAAAAAGGAAAGACGCCCTCTCCCTTGCCTCTTGGTGCACACAAAGGGAAAAGCCTGATACGGGGAAATGCAGTTTCCCGGTTAAATGAATCTCAGCAGAAATAGCAAGAGGGGGCCTCATTTCCATATTCCAGACTTGAGCTAGGACCTCTGATATTAGGTACTTAAATCAAAACCAGAACCATGGCTACATCAGTGTCTGTGAGATGTGTATAGTTTTTGATTGTCTGCCGTACAGGAAAACACACTAGAAGAAACTTTAGGTACTGAATGGCTGAAAAAAATGATTGAATAAAACAACGTGTACACCCATGCACACACACGTACATTAAGCCAATGAAGTACCAGGTTTACCGATTACCAATTAAAGCATCTGTTAAAAAATAAAGCAATAATTTAAGTGTTAGCAAGAATGGGTATGGTGAAACTAGTGATTTTTTATGCATGGCTAATAGAACGGGAAGTTGGTAGCACCGTTGGAAGGACATTTGATAACACCTATGATAAACAAAACTGATAATATCCTTTAATAAATTATCCCACTTTTGTCTGAAGAAATTCATTATAAATATATGTATAATAACAAAAATCCAGAAGCAATCTGAACATCCTACAGTAGGTAGGTTGTTGACTATGTTATGTTGCCTCCCTAGCAGGAAACATGATGCTGACATTGGAAAGAATGTTTTGAAGGCTTTTTAATGGCACAAGAAAATGTCATTAAATTTTTTAAAGTTACATATTAAAAGACATACCTAAAATCCCAATTTTACAAGAAGTATCTATGCATATGAAGTTGGTAAGAAATATTCAGGACTTAATTCTTTAATGAATCTGTTCTACTTTTAAATAATGTAAAATAGTATTTTAAAATAAAATACTCTTGAAAGTTGGTAGACACTGAAATGCTGTGAGGTCAGTGAAAAAGAGGAATGTTAATATTCTTTACCCAGGAATTCCATTTCTGTAAGTGTATACTAAGGGATCGTCTAAGAAAATGTATAAAATACTAGGTTGGAAAAAATGCATATCTCAGTATTATAATATGAAAAGATAAAACTAATTGGAGAATGGTTTGGTAAATCAGCATATGTTATGATCGTACTGAAGGAATGTGAGACTTGATGAATCTGATGAATCAATGTAGATCATAAACTTTAATGTTAAGATTTAAGAATAAAATCAGGATATAAAATTGTATCCTTTTCTGTATAAGTAGCTATGCGTTAGAAAAATAGTTTGACAAATTAAATTTGACATCGTCACACAAAGGAGTATGATACAGCAATGAAAATGAATGAACAATGATTGTAATAACCATAGATGGGTATCAGGAGTGTAAGAATAAAACTAGCTCACAGAAGAATTCACACATGCAATTTAAGCTTGCAAAATTAAACAATCTATTGTTAGAAAATACAAACAACATATGTGCCAAATCTTAAAAAAAAAAATAAGCAGAATAATCAGGATATTGGACGTCTCTGGGATGGAAGGAGGGTGGGTTTGGGGCATGGGCATGCATTCTAATGTTCTGGAAATATTTCCAAGATCTGTGCTAGGTCCATGAGATTTGTTTTATTTTTATTCTTTATATATTAAAATTTTATGAATATTTATATCATTTAATATTCATCAACACTAATTTTAAAAGAAAACAAGAGAAAGAAAATATATAAAATAATAATATAGTTTATATTGAGGGTGTTGAATTTATGAGTGACTACTTATTTTTTCTTTTCCTTTTTTTCTCCAAATTTTTATAATGTAGTTATTTTACCTCACTAAGAATCTCTTATGGTATGGTTATACAAATATAATAGTCATGTTTTTCCTCAGTTTTATTAATAAAACTCAGTATGTTTTCCTTTCCATATGAAATATTCTCTTAAAAATTATCTAGGCTTAAGTAGAGGGACCCCTAGCAATTGGAGAGTCTTGCATGTATTTTCATACAAAGTCTGAAGTAGTTCATTCGTTCTGTAGAAAAAGCCACCTTGATTCTGGCATTTGAACTCAGGAAACAGTTTTTTGTTTTGGGTTTTTTGTTTTTGTTTTGTTCTGTTTTAGACAAGGGCTGTATTGAACATCAGAGTTGCTGGCAGTCAGCATCAACCTCTAACATTTCTAATTAAGATGTAAAAGAAAGAGTGTTGCTGTAACTGGCATTTGATTTCACTTAGAAAAATGAATCACATGTTTAGACAAACCGTAATATATTTACTGTGTGCTCCTATCTGTTTGCCTCTGACAGTCTGTAGATGCAAACTTGGAGTAGGGGGCTGTTTTAGATACTCTGAAATTTTTAGTATTGTCAAACATGATTAATTCTACAGTTAATATCTACAGATGTGTTAAATAGATTGTAATGAATTGTCAAATTAAATGTGCCGGATGCTTTAATAAATGTCCATTTTACAGTTACAAGTTATCCAATGATGTGTCATGTTTTTGCTATACAGACAGTTACAGACAAAAGAATAATTAACTAAATATAACTTATTCACGGAAGTAATTTCTATTTTAATTAAAGTAATGCAATTAGCTGGCCTTCTTACATCGAGATACATTTGGCATATTTTAGAGTTTAATTTTTGGTATTGAATTTAAAAAAACCGCTAATTGTGCCAGTTAATTAAACAGTGGCATTATGCAGCGTAAAGAAGATTAGGCAGCACTGGTTGTTTATGTTTGTAATCTTTCTTCTGCAGGACCGAAGAATGAGTTGTTCCTCTTTTATGGGAAAGGACGCCCAGGAATTGTTAGAGGAATGGACCTGAATACCAAGATAGCTGATGAATACATGATCCCTATAGAAAATCTGGTAAACCCTCGTGCTTTAGACTTTCATGCAGAAACCAATTATATCTACTTTGCTGACACCACCAGTTTCCTAATTGGCCGTCAGAAGATAGATGGCACAGAGCGAGAAACCATCCTGAAAGACGGTAAGTGACAATGTGTAACGCTGACATCAAACTGCCCAGGGACAAAGCCCTTTAAAAGGACAGATCCAATGGATGTCAGACTAACTTTAACCAGAACCCAAGTTATGGTTGATTTTTAAATATTGGTTAATTTCATTTTCTTCACTAGCATTATTTCTATGTGTTTTCTACATACCCGCCTATTAACACCTTCATTGTAAAATCAAACTTGTAGTTGTCCACTACATTGTAAATGCAGGAATTAAATTGAGCTATCTATTCATCTTCATGGAAAATGTAGATTTACAATTATGTTTACAATGCTATATGGTAGAACATAAAATTTAACAGGACATTAGAGACTTTTGTAGTATTTGGTTCTCGCTAGAATATTAGTCACGTTACTTACAGTGCGTTAAAAATAGCAATGTCCCCATTGTCATCATGATTCTTGTATGTTGTTTCTTACTTTACAAGTTTCTAAAATTGAGTTCTTTAACGTTGCCCTTAGGATGTCGATATCTGCAAAGAAACTTTAATTGTTTATACCTATTTTTTATTTACAAACACATATTTGTTACATACATATATGTAAATATATATGCATATACCTTATTAAATCAGTGAATTTCATAAATTACCTCACTTAGAATAATCAATCAAGGACAAAATAATATAGAAAACATCTTTAATAATCAAGCAAAGTAACCCTTGGCTGCAGTCACTTTTCAACATGTTTCTGATGGTTCTGGACCTCAGTTTCCTCAGATACACATTTTGCTTACTTCTCAAATAAATTAAAAATCCTTGATTCAGGGACATTAATTGCATGCTGATTATATGAAGTTCTCTGTGCTATGAGATTAGGAAAAACAAAGTTCGGAAATGGTTACTGCCTTCAAGGAGTTTATAATCTACCTTTGGAGATAATATAAACACCACCCCTCCCAAAGACAAAAAAAGGCTTAAAAGCATTTAATTTAATAAGTTCAAAGTGGGCCCAAAGAAATGTGTGATTAATGGAGAATGTCCATATAATAAGAATACACAGGAAGACAGAGATGTCACTTTGTGGGGGGTCTCAAGGAACTTTTTTGTGAAGGAGGAGATATTTGGTCTGGTTCTTAAAGGAAGAATGTTAAAGGGGAGAGGAGGATACTCCAGCACCAGGAATTCCATGAGAAAAATAAGAAAGACAAAACCCCAAGAAAGCAGATGCTCCAGAAAGAAGATGAGGGGAACATTCAGTGGACCGTTACTGGAGATTTAGTTTACAGGTGATAGTGACAGAGGACACGTGGGTCCCCAGAGGTGGTGAAACCAAAGACCTTAAATGAGAGGTGAAGGAGCTTGGATAAAATCCTGGAGGGGTAAGAGGAAATGCTTTTGATCCAAAGAAAAATGTGAATACAAATATTTTAGGAGAATCAATCTGGCAGTGGAGTATACAGTGAATCAGAAAGAGGAAAGAGAGACAATAAAAGCAGAGAAATAGACTAAAATTATTTACGGCATGAGTGGTAATGAAGGATGGTCTCTACTGTCTTTTAGAGGAATTGGGGGCAGCATAAGAAGATTATTCATTCAACTCAGGTGTGCTTTGAGTGAAGACTTTAATGATAAAAAGTACACCTTTAACGACTGACAGATGAAATGCTAAAATGAAAAATACCCCTGCTTTTGTCTTTTTATATAGTTTACTGATTAAGGCAATATAAATCCACCATGACTTAACGCCAAGAGTGTCTAACTGGAGTTAAGATTTGTACTTTAAAATGGATGTGGCAGGAACTGTCTGCCTCCTTTTTTCTGTAATGTGCTATCAGATGATACGAAGTGTGCAATTTTAGAAGGACGATGAACTTGCACATTCTAAGTAGATGCATTTGGATTGCTCTAATTTGGACCTAGACGTTTTCAAGAGGGACTGAAATGTAATATAGAGGGTTCTTGGTTTCTTTTCAAAAAATGTCAGTTCTCATGGTGACTGAAATGTTCCAGCTAATAATCCTAACTGATAACAGTATCAGTGACATTGGGGTTCTTTGCTTTCTACCACAGCAACGGAGGTGGACTCTAATAGCCCCTTGACTGCCAGACATGTCTGTACAGTGTTGCTTTGACAGGATGAAGGTTATGAAAACATTTCGTAGATTTCCACACCTGACATACATTTAACATTTTAATAACCTTATACAAAGGACCGCTTAATGTCTTTTTATTAGTTTATTTTGTTTCTTGCCGGTAAGGAGAATAATAATAGACATTATGCTGCAAGATTAAAGTGTCAGAACAGAACTTACATTTGGCAAATGACAACCTGTGTTTCTTGGAGTCAGAATAGATAAGTTTTCTGTGTGTGTTCACTCATTTAACTAGTGTGTCTGCCATCTAACCTGAAGACTGAGAGGTAATACTTGTTTTGACAAATGATTTGGTAAGCTTAGTAGGAATTCTGAGTCTTAGTTAAATTGGTATGGTTTGAAAAGGCATAAAGATTTTTCAGTTTTTACGTAAATATCTTGGGCATATTCTGTGTAAACTCAGATCCTTTCAATACAGAAAAAAAGAGCCAGCATTTCAAAAAAAAAAAAAAAAAACCACCTCTATTCATTCTCTGATTCTGTTTTCTCGCTTAGAATTTTATTGAAAACCTCCTAAATGTGATATATCTTAGAGGCTTTGTGTACATCTTGTGGGCTGAAACAGTACATAGTTAAATAAATGAGAGAGAAAAATTGTCCATTTGAGGTACTTACATGTAGCTCGATAATTACTGAAACTATTAAATGAAGACATTAGTGATTTCATAAAAATAGGCTTCTATAAGGACAAAACATTTACCCGTCTTTATTTTTAACTCTTGAGAATTTTTGTCAAAATTTTGGTAAAATTTATACTATTGATTTCTTTTAATTAATTACTTGATTTGTTTGTCCAGTCAGTAAATATTCATTGAATGCCTTCTCTGAGCCTGGCACTGTTCTAGGTGATGGAAATGCTGCAGTAAGAGGACAAAGCTTCATACTTAGTTTATATCCAAATAGCAGGAGATAGATAGTAAATAAACACATAAATGAAGAGATAGTAAGTGCCCCCCCAAAAATTAAGTGAGATACTGTGGTAGAAAGTAAAAGAAGCTATATCAACAGGAGGCAAAAATCAACCGAGTGGACAGATAGTTTAAATTAGTCATTCTGTTACCGAATAAAGTTGTGTGGACCCCACCTGACCCCTAGCCCAGCCGAGATCCCTGCCTCGGTGTGGAAGTTTCCTTTTCCGTTCTGGTTTGCGCAGCCAGGAAATGAAACCAAAGCTGAGACTGAAGCAGTGCAAGCTTTTTTCAATGGCCAGAGAATGGAGAAGTGGGAACTTGGTTCACAAAGTAACTTCTTGCTCAGGGGACGATTAAGGCAAGGTTTTAAGGGCAGGGGTATTGAGGGGGAACCATATGCATTGGTTTTCTGGGAATAGGTAGCTTCTTCCTGGAACTGGGGTCCCACCTCTCTTCTGTCCTTGTGTGGTCCTTTGGCCTCTGAGTCAGAAGCAGGTTGCACATCATGGATGAACAGGCAGAGATCTTCCTCTTACAGTGAGACGGTAATGAGGTGCAGGGCAATGTTTGTCTATCTTTGATGTTGAGCCAGCTTGCACTAGTTTTCTTATAGTTAAACTCTTGTTCCTATGCTTTGAACACAGCTAGAGGGTACAGTTAGTTGTGGTTTTCTGCACATTTATCTGGAGGGAGTGGCAGGGGTATGGTTCTGGGACAACAGCTTTGGTAAGAATTTTTGCCAGATGAAACTGTTACCTCTCTCTAAGAGAACAAGATAGATACTCTATATAAGATTGTATTTATGTTTATCTTCTTGGATGTCTTGTCAAAGATTCATGTTTCATGTTTCAGAATGAATTATAACTTGCAGCAGAAAAGAAAAAATATAAAAATGATAACTTAGTATTCAATTTATGGTTGCATATATTCTATTAGTGCAGTACTTGTTTTTAAGCTGTATAAATTAATTCTACTAGGATACATATTTCCAAAAAGAAGACATGTTAAAATAATCTTTCATATCGTTTCATATCCTTAAAGTATTAAAAAAAAAACACTAAAGGATATTTTCCTGAATTTGAAAGTTATTAATGCCTACAGCTATGTATAGCTGAAACAGTAGTTTCAATAGATCGTATAATTAAACTATAGACTTGAGGTCACCAAGTTCGTGGTAATTTGTTACAATAGCCACAGGAATTAGTGCAAAGCCTGTGCTCTTAATCACTTTGTTAACTGAATTTGTCTATTTCCTGTGGTGGGTGATTGAGATCTGGAGTAAGTACACAATCCACACCTCAGAGTCTTCCTTTAACTGAAAATACTTAGGGGTTCCCTGCGGTTAGAGGACAATGAATAACTTTGGGCAGCATGCAAGATAGGCTCTCTTTTTTTGATATGAATAAAATTATAGCCAGGAGGACGGGGAGGCAGCCTCTCTGCCAAACATCTTCTCCAAGTGACATGTCTAAAGATAATCTGTTGACCTACTATTAAATGGTAGTGTTCTATTTATGTGATTACTTGTCCAACATCTGCAGGGTTAAACCCTGTTATTTAGCTCAGTCCCACCCCCAGCATCTCCATATTCCCCCCCAGGGATTTGAGAGTCCAATAGTTCTTCCAATTTTGTGTTGAAATGTATGGCATTATACCTGAGCCGTGATTAATTATTTGATCAAAGTTCATCATTGTAATACTAATCTAACCAGCACCAGCACTGCCACCACATACACACACATGTGATCACCAAATTAAGACCCACTTCAGATTGCCAGAAATATTTCCAGTCCTCTATTCTAATCACTACTAAGGTGGTCACTCACAGAAGATTGTAGGATGTGATACATTGCCAAATGACACTTACCTGAGAGTAAGAATATCATTTTCTGCACCTAGAGATCACCATTTGTTCTTGAATTTCAGTGACCTTCTCCATTATATAATTCTCTAGGAACTTCTAGTGTCTCATAAAGTTCGAGTGTTACAGTTGATGAAAGAAATTTGTTAAGATATCATTCATGAATTATGTTAGAAAGTTCTCATGAACATTAAATAGTCATTATGCCTTACAAAACATTTTAAAGTTAAGAACAAGCCCTTACGCTCTGCTATTACATTACAGGTGAATATCAGTCTCTCTCTTTTTTTTTTTTTTTAACTTTAACTCTTACTTTTTCATAAAGAAAAGCTCTAAAGACTGAGAGATGTAGACTCTCACCAACCATTAAGGAAATAATGAATACATTTGTCAGTCATGAGACATTTCGTAATTAAAACTGTTAAGAAGAGATTTGCAAGGGTTTGCAACTCTGGAGAACTTAATGGATATTGCCGCCCTGCTGAGTAGCAAGGTTAGAGGCTGTTTGCACAAACTGACTCTTGTTGACTATCAATAAGCTGTTTCCCCAGAATTTGCTGGAATTTGAGTCCTGATAGCATTGGTTCAATTTTATATTTAATTTGTATATTTCTCATAACTTTTGATGTTTCTCATGAAGTCTGACATTTAGAAAAAAAAAAACAAACTTTAAGCCAGTATATATCTTTCTGTCTGAAAACTTGATATAGATATGAGAAGATTGAAAGCTGGGTTCTAAAATATATTGTCATAAAAAACAATGGAATGGCTAATGGGTTATAGCAAACATGAATGGGTTATAGAAACATGTATTTGTTTCTACCCAACATAGACGTATATACACACACAGGCATGTGCAAACACTGCATAATACACACACGCGTGCACACACCTACACACGTGAGCTCAGGATAGCCCTAGAAGCTGCTATAAAGAAGTCTATTGTTTAATTGCTGGTAAGTTCAAAAGATAAAATGTGAAAATACTCAGTAATCTCCAAAGAACCATTGAAGTATTATTACAAAGATGATTGCTACATTAATAAACATTCTGCTCAGTAGGATTTTTGCACACTTTAAAGAAATGTCTAGTTTTAGCATGAATTAAAATTAAAGAAATACGTTTAACTTAGTTAATTATTCTTAGCATTACGTAATCTTTGTTACTTTGGAAATCACTTGGAAATCATTTTTTAACCTATGACTAATATTATAATCCTTGACTATAATTGTACTTTTGCTTAATTGTCCTTGTACTGCAAATTTCTGATGAAAAAAGTTTGATAAATCAGTTTTGGCAGACTTTACTATGGGGGTTCTAAAATAAGGAAATGCTAGCTCAAATTGTGGGGACAGTTAATATCCACAAAGCCAGCTGAACTTCCCCTTGAACTTGCCCATGAGACTAGGGGTCATGAGAGGATTTTAGGGGAGTGATGGTAGTCATTGTCTGTGCAACACATATGTCAAATAATGTGACTCTGACTTACCTAAAAGATAACTTTACTTTGCCTCCTACTGACTTTTAAAATTCATTCAGTAGAGTGAATGTTCCTACCCCACAGCAAAACTTGGTCAAATCCCAGTCCTTTCTGCTAACAGCTAGGCAGCAGCCACACCTCCCAGTCGTGTTGTCAGAAACGCAGCCTCCATTTGGTAATTAGAATGCCCACTCCACCATATATACATGTTTATATCATAATTCTGACTTCAAGGTGTCATCGCATCTTCCCTGCCTCCCCATTTGTGTTATCTTTTGGCTAGAAGCCTGGGAAAAGGAAGGGAGGGCACATTTAGTTCATTCTCTTTTTCTGCCCTGCCCTTATTGTCCTTGTCATCCCTCCCAGCTTGCTAGTCAGTTTCCAGTGCCCACGCACTTCTCTACATTGGTAGGAAGAGAGGAAAAGGGGTAAGGTTGGTAAGGCCTGATAAAGAGATAGCAAGGGAACTGGTTCCATTATAAGCTGACCTATCTCTGAGCCTGACCGATGTTTAAAATTACTCTCCTGAGGGTTGTGTGTATGTTTGTATGTGTCTATCTGTCTGTCTGTCTGTCTCTGTGTCTGTGTGTGCATGTGCAAGCTATTTGGAGGTTTTCTGCTAGAGTTCTCTAGTTTCATTTCCCTTGGCCAAGGTACATGAAACTCTGTGCTTGTAACTTTGCATCCCTAAATAACCGATTCATGTCCATCTTCTTGTTTGCATTCCCTATAACCGCTGGACTGAAGACATCCCTAAACCAACATACTGTCCTGTGTTATCCACATTTGGTCCATGAAATTATTTGTAAACCTTCTGTCCCAATGTCCCAATAAACTCTGGGAGTGTAGATACTGTACAAATCAACCACCACTAAGTATTCTGCCACCAGAGTCCACGTTAGCTTTTTCAGATGTGAGACTTTCTCAAGTCGTGAGTTGTGTATATTTGGAAAAAACTAACAATTCAAAGATCTCTTAGCGGTCCCTTTGAAGCTCGTTCATTAGATTTGAGGTAAAAAGTACCCTTTCATTCTCGCTTTTCTGCCACCTTCGGAGACTGATGGTTGGGGATTAGGTACTAACAGAACAGCAGCATTATCTGTCTTCAAAGAAGTCTTCTGAAACCCTCCCCTCTTTACATGGTATTTCTCTTTACACCGTTGATCCGGTTGAGATGTTTAAGAGTTGTAGAAATAATTCTGACCTAGTTGATTGTAAAATAAGAGGACTTTTTCCCTCATATTTACTTTGACTTTTTAAACTATTTTGGCTTCTGAGCAACACTTTAACATCCCGTTACAAATGTCACAGGGAGTTACTGTCACTCCTGATCCTGCAAAAGTGATCAAATTGCAGGATGTTCTAATAGTCATTAGACAGTGGTCCAAATGACACTGGGAAAGGAAATAGAAGAAAAGCAAAGGTAAGACTATTTTGAAAATTTACTTAAATGTATAGATGGCAACAAATAGTATTTTTACTCACCTTTATACTCAGTTTTTTTTATCTGACTGTAATATAAACAAGATTCCTAATTTTTAACTTTAAAATAATGATTTTGCAAGGCTTAGAACTGAGTCTGTACAAATTAAGAAGTGTAAACAACACCAGCAACATGAGCGCACGCCAAAGAGCTCCCGGGGCTCGTGGTGGTGCCGTCACTAGGCATGAGGTGAAAGAGCACCTCTCACCTCCTACCCTGTCCTCCAGCTGCAACGACTCAGGTGTCAGCGCTGCCTGTCGTTTACATTTGTAAAGAATACCAGATGTGGCATGTTTTCTAAAATACTGCGTTCCTGGTCTGTAAACAATATCATCTGAATTAATTTTCTGTACAAAGTCTTCAGAATGACAAAATATATAAAGGTTGTACAAAAAAATTATTATTATTATTATTTCCAGTCTCAGACCGGTACTGGTTGTCAAGATGGATGAAAAAAGATTGCTCATTCACCATGCCTCAGAAGTCATACAGTTTTTCCTATTAATCAGTTTCCACTGCTTATACTGTTTTATCTTATGCCCCAAAGAAAAGTATGTTACTTTTGGATGCCACAGTCATGAGTTGTGAATTGACCAAGTTAGGTTATGGAGATTATACTCCAGACAGAGGAACCTAAAGCACCTCGCCAGGAGGATATACATTCTACACTTGCTCCATCACAGATTTATTTTATGGCAACTTTTGCCAGATATATTTAACTGCATTTAAATTCAAAAGTCTTAGATTAAATGTCAGTCAGATTTGTCATCTGATACCACATAGACAAAAATCTTTAAGTAATTGATCTTCTCATTTCTTTTCCCTGACCAAATGGTGAATTAACTGGTACTTTTTTGTTCTATCCAAAAGTGGCTGCAATTTTTACTCCAAACACCTGTATTTTTCTTCCATTAAATTCTAGCTGTTTTTATAATCGCATTTTTAAAAATCACACTTATTACTGAATAATTTACATACAGCAAAATTCACCTTTTTTTAAAGTTAGTAAACATTATAATGTATCCAGTTGAGTAACCACTAACACAGTTAAGTTGGAATATTCCCATCACCCTGAAAAGTCCCTTAGTCCCTAACAACCACTGGTCTGATTTCTATTCTTATCTGATTTATTTTTCTGTAGTTTACTTTTTCTGAACTGTCAGAAAAATTTAATCATATCATGTATAGCTTTTGAGTTTGGTTTGCTTTACTTAGATAATTTTTGAGATTTTGTTGTTGTTGTTGAGTGTATCAGACGTTCGTTCTTTTTTTCATGTTGGGTTGTGTTATACTGTTGGATGTAACACAAAACTTTTATTGGTGTTCAGTTGGGTTGTTTCAAGTTTGGTCAATTTTGAGGAAAGCTGTTACAAACATTGTATACAGTACATTTTGTGGACATGTGTTTTCATTTCTAAAAGTGAATTGCCTGTTAATATGGTACGTGTATGTATAACTTTATAAGAAACTGTCAAACTCTTCATTTTGCTCAAAATGTTTTTCAAAGTGGTTGGGTCATTTTGCTTTCCCAACATCAAGGTGTGAGAGTTCCAGTTGCTCTGCCTTCTCTTTGGCACACAGTATATCATCAGGCTTTTTCATTTGATCCATGTTGATAGGTGCATGTAGATAACTCATTGTTTAAATTTGAAGGTCTCCACATCAAAGTCATCTAAAGATCTGATTCTATTTACAGCTTGAACTCTTTGGTTGACCAGTTTGTCTCAGTGAGTTGTTTGTCTTTTTTTTTTTTTTTTGGTTTATGTATTTCTCATAATTATTTATTGAATTTCAAATAGTGTATGTAGGAAAACCTTAGAGATTTAAATAAGTGAAATTTATACTGGAGATAATGAGTACGTTTCTTGTGCCAGTGTTTTAGTGTGAAGAGTTTGGTTGATCTGTTCAGTAGTTGATCTGGGATTGGAGTTTGTTCTTATAGGTACCTTTGGTGAACCAAATCTTTCAGATTCTTCCAGTGATGGGCTGAGCCTACTCTGTGCGTAGTGTATCCTGGAGTATGTGTGTTCCATCTTCAGCTCTCAGTAATCCCTGCATGGCTGCTTCTCTGAAGGGTATTGCTGCATACTCTTGTCCTCTCCTTAATTGTCAGCTAATGTGATCTGTTTATAACTGGGAGGCTCGTAGAGTCTGAATGAGGGCCTCTCTGTTCTCTTGGTCTGGCCTTTGGTCCTAGATTCTGTGGTTCTGGGCTTTGGAGATGGGTCTTTCTGTGCATCACCTCCCCTGTCAGCCAGTATCTGCCGTGTATCTCTGGGAGATATTGGGCAAGAGATAATCTCTTGCTCTGTGCCCCAGGGCAGCAAATATCTGGTTTTTGTATCAACCCATGATTATGGGTCCAAACAACTTTATTGTACCTCCCCCAGGGACAAACAGCTTTATTGTACCTCCCCCAGGGACAAACAGCTTTGCTGCTACTCTTCTCCCAGTGTCACTGTGCCTTTGTTTTGCACCGTTGGCAGTAGAGTTTCTTGTCTTTCTCCAAGCGTTAGACTAGTGTTTCTTGTTGTGAGTCCACCAATTTGTGGTGGGACTAGGGATGTTTCTTACCCGTCTCTCAGAGTCACGTGGCTTCTGCCTCCCTCCATGGCAGCTTATCTTTGCAGCTCACTTTAGCTTTGGGGAAGAGAAGATTTTCTGCCCTTTGCTAGTGGCAGATGAGTTTTGATTCTATACCTCCCTCACAGGCAGCAGATCTGTCTTCCTTCTGGAAGCGGGAAGGTCGCCTCCCCCTTCCCCAGTAGTTGCGTGAGGGAAATGTCTGGGCTAGGTTGGGTTTCATGTGCGTGAGACATGCCGGGCTGTCTCTCAGTTCTCTTGCTGTGCCGTTGCTATTTCTCTTATAAACTTAGTGAAAGGAATCCTTGGGTCAGGGTTTCTCACATTAAATCACACTTGGTTTTAAAAATTCTTTTACTAGTTGAGCTTTTGTAAAAGACTACTTTTATGGCCATTGCCTCTTCCTCCTATGCTCTGGAAAAGGTACAAATCATCTTGTGTTCTGTTTTTACTGGACGAGGCTGGTCACTCTGATTTCTTTACATCTTGTTGCCTTGGGATCCCAGCTTTTATTTGGACTCAACAGAAGTTGCAATCTTGTAGATTATTGGTCTTTCTCTTATTATTAGCTGTTTTGATATTCTTTGGCACCTTTCTGCCTCCAGAGTATAGCCCAATTCTGCATGTCTCTAATTCATTTATACAAAGGGAATTTGAAGAACAGCACTGAAATATTTTTAAGACTGCTTTAACTTCCTTCACCACAGCATTAGAATCAGTTTTTAAAACTAGCTGAGTTCTACTTGGGAATACATGTGAATCCCTTGTGATGCTTTTAAACATCCATAGTTGACACATAAAGTAATTTCACCTGTTGCAAAAAGATTTCAATATTTTCTACTTTCAGTAAGCTCATTTTGTATTATATTTTAACTAAAAATAAATAGTAGTGATGGGACTTTTCACTTTGCAAAAAAGAAAGATTGGTTAGTGTATCACACTATCAGAAAAAAATCTGTTATAAAAAAGAGATGAAAAAAATATTAAAATGCTAAAAGCATTTTGCACAGAGAAGGAGACCATCAACAAAATGAGAAGTCATCCTAATGAATGGGAGAGGATATTTGCAGACAATATATTTGATGAGCGGTTAGTATCCAAAATTTATAACGAACTCATATAACTAAACATCAAAAAAAAACCTATTAAAAATCAGCAGAGGACCTCACTAGACATATTTCCAAAAGAGACAAATGGCCAACAGATACATGGAAAGGTGCTCAACATCACTAATAGTCAAGTGGAAATCAAACCCACAAGATGTCATCTTACTCCTGTCACAATGGCTATAATAAAAAAAAATAACAGATAAGTGTTGGCAAGGATGTGGAGGAAAGGGAACATTCATACACTGTTGGTTGAAATGTAAATGAGTGTGGCCACCATGGAAATCAGTATGGAGTCTCCTCAAAATTTTAAAAATAAAACTACTGCAGATCCAGCAATTCAACTTCTGAGTATTTACCAGAAAAAACAAAAACACTTGATTCAAAAAGATACATGCATCACAGTGTTCACTGCAGCATTACTTACAGTAGCTGAGATATGAAAGCAACCTAAATGTCTATCAATAGATCAATGGACAAAGAAGATGGATAGATCAATGGATTAAGTATGTATATGTATAATACTCTGCCATAAAGAAAAATAAAATTTTTGCCACTTGCAAGAACATGGATGGACCTTCAGGGCATTATGCTAAGTAAAATAAGTCAGAGAGGGAAAGACAGACACTGTATCATCTCACTTACATGTGGAATCAAAGAAAACCAAATGCACAAACATAAAATGAAAAGACTCATAGATACAGAGAATAAACAGGCGACTGCCAGAGAAGAGGGATTTGTGCAGGAGGAGAAAATATGTAAAGAGGAGTAAGAGGGACAAACTTTCAGTTATAAACAAGTCATAGGGATGTAATATACAGCATAAGGAATACGCTCAATAATATAGTAACTTTATGTGGGGATAGATGGCTATTAGACTTAGCATGATCATCACTTTGTAATGTGTGTAAATGTCAAGTCACTGTTGTATCCCTGAAACTAATGTAATATTACATGTCAACTATATTTCAATTAAAATGCATGTAGAGCCATATATACTTATATGAACTAAACTCCCAGACACACTGATATATAAACAACATGAGCAAAAAAAAAAAATTTTGCAGACAGGATAATCCAATTTATATAAGCATATTAATGTTTTTGATAAGATTGATAAACAATGGTGATTACCTCTAGGGAGGGCCATGTGAATTATTATATTCACATCTGACTGTCCTTTTAAAATATGTGCAACATGAAATTAATTTATGTCTTAAGTTAGAATTTAAAAGAAAATAGCTCTTCCAAAGCAAAGAAATGCAATTATGGGTAAGCATGCAGAAAAATGCAATTAGTGAAACTGTGATCATTTTTGTTCACATTAATATGAGTTGGTTGCTTTAAACATAGGTGGCTTCTTTAAAAAAAAAAAAAGAATAGCCATAAATTTTCATCTTACCTCTCAAATGGATATTCTTTTGAGTTTGTTTTTTGCCTGTTAAGCCCTTTTCCCAAATCTTCATAGCACTGAATGTCTTTTATGTTTTCATGAGGGCTTTTTTTCTTAAATAGAGTTCTTTCTCTTTGAATTAGGAGATGATGTAGTAGCAGAATATGAATGATTCTTTATTGAATATCACTTACCTATCCTTGCATTGTGACATTATAAATTCTCTAGCACATCCAACATTAGGGATTACAAGAGAGGAAATTGTTTTATTTCTTACTGAATTTTTCATCACATAGCATTTTTAAAGTAGTAATATTTTATCATCCAAGGTATTTATTTAAAAGAAAGTCTCCAAATTTTGCATTTAATGCTCCTGAGAACAGTGGTGGCATTTGCCAAACAGTGGGGTGTGGTATATCTTTAGTCTGATTAAGTGATATGTCTCCATATGAAAATCTGTGTGTGTTCATATGTGTGATTTTCTCTCTGATTCGATTATTTGTGGATGGTATCTATAAAAAAACAAGGTGTTTTCTGTAGTTCAAAATATTTAAATATTTTTAAGGACCTAGTAGTTAAGGATTTAATTTTTCTTCTAGGTATTTGGCACTCCCTGAAATTATGAGAATGATAATGAAACAATAAGTATTCTTCACTGGTATTCTGGAGTGAATAAGCTAGCCACACATTCTCAATCCCCCGTTATTTCCTTCCTACACCCAGATTCATAGTGCTTACATTCATTTGTCATTCATTTCCTTTAGTTTTATAAATGTTTATCAAGCCTTTAGTTCTGATCTCTACTAGGGGTTTCAAGCATAGATTATATTTCTATCCTGCCCTCCTGTTCTATAGAGACAAGTGGAAACATTGGCTTGTCCACACTTCAGTAAACTTAACAAGGCAGTAAGTGGTGAGTGTCAGGAATGGGATGGGATATGGTACTAAGGGAGTTTAGAGGACAGACAGATTTCACAGGGCTAATAAGAGAAGATTTGTGTAGCAGATAGAATACTCTTTTGGCCTTGAAAAGATGTAAATGATTTAGAAAATCGGAAAAATGCAACAAGAGAGAGAAAAGGAAGTAAAAACAGCACAGAGATGAGAAAGTAAAATATGCTTATAGGAGCAGGGAAATGGGCTAACATTGCTAACATTTATTAAATAGTGTGTTTTTTAAGTGCTTTTTATGTTATTTCATTTTATCTTCACAATGACCAAAAAAGAGGAAGTCGTAGTTTAAAAAATTTTACAAAGACTAAAATGAAAGGCAACCAGAAGGTATACACTACTTTTACTCTGACACAGAAGTCCATGTTTTCTCCAGAAAAGCACCTTGATTAACTAAAGATAGTATCATCCAGCACAGATGCTTGGATCATGGGGCTTATAAAAGAGGTTAGTTGCAAGTAATTGTGGAAGTCTTGTATGTCATTGGAAGGAAAGTTGGAATTAGTCATGAGGTGATGGTGAGTCATTCACTTACTCATTCAGACAACTCATACCTATTGAGATCATGTTATATGTAGGTAATGTTCTAAGACCTGGAGATGCACCAGTGAACAAAACAGGTAATATCTTAGAGAAATATATTGGAAAACATTGTGAAAACACAGGTTTAGTATATGGATAAAAGAGGGGGAAAAAACCCTAAACTCTTTTAGATATTTTATTATTAAAATAAGTACATTTATTTCCCAGATTTATAAAGGCAAAGTAGCATATGGTAGCTTTTATCTCAGATCAAGTTTATTTTAGACTCACACCTGTACTCAGAAACTATATTGTGTGTCCTCATACCTTTTGCCCCCACCATCAGGAAGAAAAAAAAAAAAAGAAAAAATCAGAGGAATGAGGAATACCTCAGACCTTTCTTAAATGGGATACCTGTCAACTTTCTTTCCTCTGTATCTATTAACTTTTACTTTTGATTCACTATTCCTATGCCATTGAAAAGAATACATGCAAAATATGTATTTTGGCTCTGGGTTTTTTCAGATATTATTAACAACAAATTAGCTGTCATTTCGTGTATTATGCAATATTTAGACAACTTAAATGAATATATTATAGTGATACTAGTATATTTGGGTGGTAGTGGTCTGATAATGATATGAAATATTTTAATACACATCTGTTTTCTTCTTTGGTTATGAAACGGTTGCCTTCACAGGATAGCAGTGTTTTCCCAGCTCCAAAATTAGCCGTTTCATTTCTGTTACTGAAACAAGTTTTCATAAACCTTTACTGTACATCAAAGAAGAATGTGCACATTTTGAGTCAGCGAATTACCCTAGTATTTTAGCTGTTAGGGTATTTGTAACTTGTCTCAAATTTCAAATTATTAAATTTAGCTCACTATTATTTCAGGTAAAAAGCAAAATGTACCCTTTTTGATATTAAAAATTATATCTAGGGATGTTCTCGTATAATGAAAAATACCATTTTGAGATAAAATATTTCCAAGATATTTATCACAGTGTTTAGCCATGAGGTGTTTAGCATTTATCCTATTAAAGAATATTATATATCTAGAATTTCAATGAAATTTGATCTGCTCTCAGACTGTATATTTTAAAAAGTATAGTAGTTTGTAATACTATTCTACCAGCTACAGATACCTAATTTAATACTCATCAGTAATTTTGCCAAAAAATATTGCAAAGAATTTTTCATTTGATGGCAAGTAAATTCATATTTAGGGAAATCAAAATGGACTTTAAAATATTTGAGAAATACCACTTCATTCATTTTCAAAGTAGAACTCCAGCTTCATAAAGCAGGGGTAATTGTGTTTTCCATATGATATTTGGTAATGTCTGGAATCACTTTTGATTGTCACAGCTGGAGAAGGAGGTGATACTGGCAGCTTGTAGGCGGAGGCTAGTGCTGCTCAACATTGTGCCGTGCACAGGACAGCCCCCACAACAAAGAATTACCAGGTCCAAAATGTCAGTAGTGCCAGTGTTGAGAAACCTTGTCCTAGAGGCTGGCAGGGAGTAAACCTGCCACCACTGCGTAGGTGCCAAAAGTAGAGAATGAGATTTAAGGTAGTTTATTACTCACAGCACAGAGTATCAGTTGCTGCACTGGTCCCAGTCCCCATGTCTTGCAGGGCAATGTCATGGGCCCGGATGGATGGATGCTAGGTGAAGAATGGGCTGTGCCAGTGCTGAGGGACCCACAGCCTGGGGATCAGGACCTGTTGAGCAAACAGCCAACATGTTGCAAACTGAAAGTTTCCAACTCTCCCCATCTTGTGGCGTGAACCATTCCACAGTAGCCACCCTGTGTTCACCTTGATTTAGCTGCCTGTGTGACTAACTGTAGAAATTATTCAGTATCAGAATCAGTCAAGCCCTAGGGCTCCACACACTCAGGAAAGTTCATGGATACTCCAGGTCCCCTGGGGCCTGCCTCTCCTAATGCTCACCAATAAGAGCCTGGAAACAAGGACACGTCATAATAAAGGCTCACTTAGTTCTATTCATGAGGATTTACATGCAATCACCTTAAAAACGTTTCACCTAAGTATTCTTAAATTCTTAAGGGGAAAATACTGTTCATTTAAGTTGTTTATTTCTCTACATAACCCATAATATCCTGTGACTCCTTTCCAATATTCTCTTTGTCATCCCCAGAGCACCCACCCTGGGCATGACTCCAGCTCCAGGCATTTGCATGTGATGTTCCTTATGTCTGAAATGCCCTTCTATCAGATGTCCCCATGCCTTTCTCCTTTACCTCGTAGATGTCCTACAGGCCACCTCCTCAGATAGCCCTTCCTGACCACCTCATCTAAAATTGCACATCTACGCGTATTCCCCACCCAAATCCTTACCCCCTTGCTCTGGTTACTTTTTCTCTTTAGTCCTTATCCTGGGTATATTTCACTTGTTTGTCATATTGCTACAAGAATGTAAGCTTCAAGATGTCAGAGGTTTTTGTGTGTCTTGTTCATTGATAAATCCTTAGGGCTTAGAACAGTGCCTGGCATATAGCAGCTATGCAATGAATATCCATCAGATGAATGAACTGGGCCTTTTATTTGGCTGTCATGACTTTAGAAATCATAATTCAACTGGTTAAACAAAACCAAGAGTGATTGAAGAATGATAATTTTTTATTCTAAAATAAGGAACAATAAGTTCAATCATTTTTTCTTAATGATTTTGGTATTTACTGAAATTGTTCTAATAATGAGCTTCCTTGATGACTTTTCAGGAATCTGATAAATTTTACATATTCTCATGATTCATTTGAATGTATGCAATATTTTTAATAAAAAATGAGCTTTTTAGTTAAGACACCCAAGACATCCCTGTCAAACTTTCCCAGGCTCTCTGAATTGACATCTCATTTCCTTCTACAGCTTCATATCAAGTTTTTCTTCTGTAGTTGCATACATGACCTACCTTGAATGGTTTTGTACTATACACTTACTTAGATGAATTATTCTGCACTAATATTTTTTATGGATTTGCTGTGGAATTGTAAAGATTCTTTTAGCTTACTGCACCAAAATTGTTACAAAACATGGTCTTAATATCACTATTTTAACTATCTCCCTTTTTCCTACAGATTATGCTACAGTTACCCTTTGACATCTTCTGTATATTAAAAACAATACATTTCTAAAACTGATAATCCATGTATTTTATTAAATCAAAAAAATTAATTTTGAACTACTTTTATTTGAAAAATAGAAAAAATTACAAAGTAATATAGACAGTTTTTATATCCCTCACACGATTTTTCCTGCTAGTAACATCTTACATAATAATGCCACAGTTATCAAAACCAGAAAACGAATGTTGATACAATACTATTAAAGACGTCAGTCAAATTCCACTGGTTTTCCCATCATGAATTTAGTAGTTATATCTTCTCAGTCTCATGTATACTGTAACATTGCCTCAGTTTTTCCTCGTATTTGATTTTAATATTTGACTTTCCTCATGTACACACTTGTTGAATCCCTGCATTGTCAGCCATCTAATATATTTTAGTAAGAAATGAATCTGTAGTTTATTGAGAATAATCATTTTGGTTGGGGAGTTGCTAAGGCATCCTTCGCTTCAGTAATCTTACACATCTCCACTCCCTTCTCTCTCATGCCCCATTCTTTCCTTCTGATACATCATTGCTGATGTTAATTTTCTTTGACTCTTGTTTCTGCTCATAATTTTTCTTCTTACAATGCTAGTGATCAAACTTTAACATAAAATAGATAGGCCCATTGGAACATGAGTTATATTTCCAAACTTATTGTATCGACTGCTAACTAAGGGGTCCTTGTGAATCACTTTACCTTCCAGGGCTTTTTTCATTGTCTGTAGAATGTAGATAGTGGGCTATACATTCTCTAGCCTCCTTTTTTTACTAACTACTTATTTCTTTCTATATTATTTCATAAATAAGACTATTCCATATGTATAATTTGTATCCTGTTGTATATTGACATTAAAATTAGAATTTTCATAATATTTACTCTAATTTGCCATAATTATTGCCATGTTGTTGAGCATTTCTTTTGTTTATACATTTTCCTAGTTATAAATGATGCTTTTTCTGAGATCTTTTTGTATTATCTTTCTCATTATTTTGTCTTATTTACTTAGAACATTATTTTCATAGAATAGATCATCAGAAACAGAATTATTATATCAAAAGTATAACCATTTTTTAAACATTTGGTATATATTGTCAAATTTGTCTTTCAGAAAAATTTTATCAGTGCATGCTCCCACTGGCAAAGGATGTTCTCATTAAAAAACTGCTTAAAATGATAGGTTGAAACTGAAGATGTGAGATATTTTATTTCCCTTTACACACTTTAAAATGTTATTATTTATATTCTTATTTTGTGAATTTTATCCTTATGCCTTTTTTCCATTGACTTCTTGGAGTCTAAGCATTTTTAAGCGATGTGTATTTCATTACAGATTGGGAAACTCAGCCCTCCATAATGTTTGCTGTCAGTATGTTTCTCAGTCTATTTTCTCTGATTACAGCACGTAATAATTTTAAAGTAGAGACTTTTAACCATCCCCCTTTTTTTTTTAATAGAAGTATAGTCAGTTTACAGTGTGTCAGTTTCTGGTGTACAGCATAATGTTTCAGTCATACATGAACATACATATGTTTGTTTTGATATCCTTTTTTCATTTTAGGTTACTGCAAGATATTAAATATAGTTCCCTGTGTTATGCAGTAGAAACTTGTTGTTTATCTTTTTATATATAGTAGTTAGTATTTGCAAAGACTGTATGTTCTCTAGTTTCCTTTTATCTCTAAAATACCGACTATAACTACTATTTATAACTAGGCTCCTGCCTAGTTTTATTATTTCCTTTCCCTTGACTGACTGCTTCAGTTTTGTAAGGCTGCCTATGGACTAAGGAGGGTTTTGACTATGTGCATTTTCTTAGGTAGTTTTAGAAAGGTTTTGTGAGATTAAACTACAATTCGGGACTGGACTTTATCGCATTTACTCATCATCCACACGTGCATTTTGCTTATCTTTTTTTTCCTCTCTAGGTAGTAATATGGGTCTGAAACAAGTACATTTTTGATAGTTTAGCATGTTAAGCTCCACTAGGAAGGTCACATGAAATGACGTTATGTGTTGTCATGGTAATTATAAATATACTGAAGAATTATAGCCCCTGGTGTTTAAACTCAATTTGGAATCTGACAATCATTATCTTTCACTAAACCTGATGCCTAAGGAAAGTGTGTGCTACTTTGTTTTCTTTTAAAACTTCAGTAAAAATTATCAGCTGAACTGATGCACTATTTGAATGTTTAATGATCAAGTGCAAAACTATGAAACATATTTAAAAATATAGCTAATAAAAAGTCACTTTCTTATGAAATTAAATTTTTCAACTGACTTCTAATAGAACTGCCTTTTCATCTAATATGAAAGAGATTGAGTGATTTAGTATTAATGCGATAAATTCCAGAGTATTTTTATAAATTATAACCTATTTCATAGGAATAAAAGGAATATTCAAGAATGCCTGTGATATTTCACATTCAGAAGTTGAAGCAATTTTTGCTCTGTTCTGTCTCCCATTAAGTAGGCAGAATTGGGTAGTAAAAGGGCATTAACGGAAAATGCTTTGTCACAATTCACAATGAACACTCATGTTTTGCATTCTTTCATGAGATGTTTAGTCAGTGGCCACAACGGGGAACAGTGGGAAGGCTCAAAAAACAAACTTGGTTTTATTCACAGGTCCTAAAAACAGAAGGCATGCACACCATATAGGGCCACATAGAAAAGCCCCAACGGTGGTCTGCAGGCAGAAGATGAAGGAAAACCATTAGGCCACAGGCTTTATTGGAGTTTGTCTGGGTAAAGCAAGTCAGGACAGGATAAACAGTTTGAGATTGTCTAGTTTGAATAATTCCACTGGGCTGTAAGTGAGAAAGCTGATCACTATTTGCATGGTACCTGGCCCTGGGATGATTAAGGCTGAGGAATGTTGCCTCTTGAGGCTTGGAGACCAGATCAAGAAGTGTGGCTCTGAATGGATCAGTTTGCACATGAAAGACAAGTTCTTGGCTGTGCCTCTTGCCGCCTCTGGGAATTGGCTATCCCCAGGAGAGGCTGTCTCCCCGCAGCTAGAAAGGTTTTTTTTTTTCTTTTTTTTTTTTTTAAGATGTCAAAACATCAAAAGAGACAGAAAATACAAACATTAAAAGTATTTCTAATACAACTGTGATAATTATCCAAAAATTTGTAGTGGAATATTGTAAAATGATCTTGAATACACATTGTATAACTGTGGGGACTTTCCTAAATTGGAAGCCACTCCAGCCTGCATGGTGTAGATGTGGCAGTGTTTCCTCCGAGAGCTGTGAATGTGACGTGTTCCCTGACTAGAGCGCTCCCAGAATTGTTTCCGGGTCACAGGCCTGGCAGTAGTGTCTTCATCAGGGTTCTCTGGAGAAACAGAACCAGTAAGATGTATACATAAAGAAAGAGAAACAGATTATATATTTAAAATATTAGCCTGAAGAGGGTGTGGAGAAAAGGGAACCCTCCTACACTGTTGATGGGAATGTAATTTGGTGCAGCCAATATGGAGAACAGTATGGAGTTCCTTAAAAAACTAAAAGCAGAGCTACCATATGATCCAGCAATCCCACTCCTGGGCATATATCCAAAGAAAACTCTTAATTCGAAAAGGTACATGTACCCCAGTTTTCATAGCAGCGCTATTCACAATAGCCAGGGCATGGAAGCAACCTAGGTGTCCACTGACATATGACTGGATAAAGAAGTGATATATATTCTCAGCCATAAAAAAGAATGAAATAAAGTCACTTGCAGCAACATGGATGGACCTGGAGGTTATCATACTAAGCAAAAGTCAGACAAAGATAAATATCATATTGTATCACTTATATGTGGGATCTTTAAAAATGGTACAAATGAACTTATTTACAAAAGTGAAATAGACTCATAGACGTATAAAACAAAATTATGGTTACCAAAGGGGAAAGAGGTGGGGGATAAAGTAGGAATTTAGGTTTAACAGACACACACTACTATATATAAAATATACAGATACCATGGACCTACTGTATAGCACAGGGAACTATATTCAATATCTTGTGATAACATATAATGGAAAAGAATCTTAAAAAGGAATATATGTACATGAATCATTTTCTTTACACCTGAAACATTGTAAACCAACTATACTTTATTTAAAAAAAAAGTACCAGCTCACAGGATTGTAGAAGATGGCAAGTCCAGAATCTACAGTATAGAGTGACTGGTTGTCGATTCAGGGAAGAGTTAATGATATTTCAGCTTGAATCCAAAGACAGTTTAGAAGCCAAGTTCGCTCTTCCTCAGGGGACGGCAGTCTGATTTCTCTTAAAGCCTTCAACAGATTGAATAATACCAACTCAAATTATGGAAAGTAGTCTGCTCTGTTCAAATTGTACTGATGTAAGTGTTAATATCATCCGATAATACTGTCCCAGCAATATCTGCACTGATGTTTAACTGAATATCTGTGTACCGTGGCCCAGCCAAATTGACTCATAAAATTAGCCATCACACATGGCTAGCTGCACAAAATGCTTTAAGGTGCGGTTAATGTAAATCAATAGAGAATTCTCTTGAGAGCACCAGCCTGGAACCCAAGAATTACTACCATCTCTGGTCATGTTCATGTACTTGTTTATCTGCATTTATTACAGACATATAAATTATGACTTTTCAGGATCTTTTCTTGGGAGGTGCTTCTCCATGGATCCCTCACATTTCTGCATGTCTTAGAGTGATGCACTAATTGCCTTGTATTCTGAAGTATCCTTACAAGAGTGTTTGCGTAGAAAAGAGACTTGGAAGAAGAGGCAGGGTATCCCTCTGGTGCCAATATGCAGGGCTGCTTGTGGCCATTAGAAAATATTTGGGTTTAAAGTCTGATTTCTTCTCCTGTAATGCAACCCTCTGTGTGTGAAGGCATCCGTACGGGCCCCAATGGGACTTTGGACTAAAGAGACACCAGTCTGCTGATGACCATGTTGCTTGCTGTGCATGAGTAATAAAGTCCTCCATATCTGACCTACAAGTTTTGTGTCATCAACCTTCATCCATGAAACAGTGACCGGCTAACGTGTTAGCTTGGAAGTAGGGTAAAATCTCAGCTCTTGACAGTTGTTGAAACATTTCATTTTACTCCTTTTACCCTTTAGATTACTTTGTTGGTAACTAGGATGCGGACTGTGGCTTTCTCTTGAATCTTACATACGCTCATCACTGCATCAAAGATGAAATATCTGAATGTCATAGACCATCTGTATTACTCTCTCCCCAAACTGAACTGAAAATATGCTTCTGAGAATAGAAGGAAACCACTGTGTTTTAATGTATTCTGTTCATCTAGAAAACAAGACCCTAATATGCACTTTACGTATCTCTTTGAATAAAACAGCAGAGTATTTTGTTCCCATTGAGAGCAGCTTGTGTATGCAGGTTCCCTGACCTAGTAAATGAACTGAGGAGGGACCGGGAATGAAAATGAGGCTAAGAGCATCAGCTAGCCACTGGGGACAGATGATACGGAGAACGTCCTGGCCAAATACTCCTGTAACCTTGTGAGATAGAAAATTCAGCAGGCAAACTTTACTGCCACACTATTAATTAAATGAACTTCATTCACACATGTCAGATACATCTGAGCTGTGACGCCTCAGGCCATACTGAAATGCACAGAGAGAATCTGTATTAATTGAACTATAGGAAAGTGAAGCAGGAGAGTTTTCTAAGCGCTGACTCTGAGGCAAGGTGAGACACCCCTGGCCCTAGGCATGTCTGCAAGAAGAGAGCATTTCTAGCTATTTAAGACATGTGGCCAGCACCTGCACTCATGCAAACACTTTTGGAACGCTCAGAAAAATAATGTCTATACTAAGAATAGGAAAACTTGGATACATTGGGAAAATACAGGCACTGTGTTTTTATAATGGCAAATATGGGGTGTGATTTCCAATTAATTTCTTTTTATGTTAATCAGTTTCTGTTGTGAAGCATCAAGATTTATGTATTATTCTGGAGATATGGTTTATGCACCTTAACATAACCATGGCCACTGTTTACATCCTTAGCCATTTTTGATTTTTTAAAAAATCTTGGACCCATTTTTAAACATAGAAGATTTTATTTTAAATATATAAAACTTTAATCCTGTCCTCTTCTATAAATGTGTATTATCTAAAGGGATGCTTTAGTTTTAAGAAATGTTTTACAGCCTCTTTTTTAAATGCTCGTTTTATCTAATTCTAGGTCTTAATTTTAATGGCTTTCTGATTTATTTATTTAAAATTCACATAATTATTGTTTTTCACTTGCATAAGTTTTACTATCTCCTACTCATCTTCATTTCGTTAATGGTAGGTATCACTTAAAGGAAATAACAACGCTACCATCAAGAATTTTTCATTTCAGTGAAAAGTCCAGCTTTTGATGAGATGTATGTTTTTCTAATGCACAATTTACATATTATGTTCATTTATAAAAGTTATTCGTTAGGTACTAGGACAAAGCTTGCAAAGAAAAAGTAATAGAAATTTTAATAATTTGAGTCAAAATAATATGTTAATCTTAAGTGTTCACAGAGTACATGAAAGTCTGTTTTTAACCTGAATTATATGAATAAATATCTCATTTCATCACTTAAAAAGGAACGTATAGGTATAATCTTAAAAAAAAAAAAAAGAAACCATTATCTACTGGAATTTTTCTAGTGTTTTGAAAAATACAAGCATGTTAAGAGTTCTTGTACATTGGTAATTGAAAAAGTAAGTATTTTGTGAAATCTAAGGGAAACTTTGACCAGATTTTTAAAAAGTTCATACTCTTCATTTGCTATTAGTTATAATATTGATAATAATAATAATACTGTACTGAGTGTTGATTTGGGGAATGTAGAATACTTGCACTCTCCCCCAAGGTAGCAAAGCAATCTACTCTAGCAAGTTTCTCTTTATCAAACAACTTTCTTCCATTTGAACAGTCATATGTTTCTTTGAACTAGAGATTTGTATCTCTGTTACCTACGTTTGTTTGGAAGTTCAGTGCCATGATTGTTCTTCATATGTTCTTCATGACCTAGTTAAAAGATTTTGGTCATAGAGTTCCTAATTGTCGATCTCAGATAGGCCCCAACCAAAACCTCTTGAATGAAAAATAAATTAATGTACATAAAATCAATGTTCTATATATCTTAGCATTCTATCAAAGTAGTAAGTTAAAATCAGATGCCAAATGATATGGAGGCAGAGTGCTTTCCTTATCAATGTGTATTTATCGAGAAAGGGATTTGCTGATTGTTCAGGCTTTGTTCTAGAAGTATAAGAGGAAATTTATTTGTGTCTGGTTAAAGATAGCCTAAAAAGATTCCCAAGTTGTGCACAGACTCTTCCATGAGTTTTTTTTTTTTTTTTAATTTGTATTCAGCCTCATTTTTCCCAGAACAGTTAAAATAAATGAAACATACACACAAATAATGTTAAAAACACTCTAGGCTAATTGATTCATTACTATCTCAACAGACAGGTAGATAAAGGGAAGATTATAATAATAATGATACTAGCAGTAATAAAGTTTGTAGCAACATGTATGTAAATTATGTGCCAGACATTATTTTAAGAATTTTATATATATTAATTCATTAATCATCAAAACAATCATATGAGTTAAACACTATCATTATGCCCATCTCAGTGATCAGGTGTAACTCACTCAGTTAGAGGAATAAGTAAGTGTCGGAATCTAGGCAGTGTGATTCCAGAACTTGGGATCCAAATCACTATTTTATGCTCTTAAGGCGTTCCATTTTTCAAAGAGAAAACAAACAAACCAATTAGAGACAGGATCCTCCCCAGTTCTGCTTTTTAGAATTCAATTCCATTCCTCTCTATTTATTCACAACTGACTCTGCATATCCTACTTCTAATTAAAGTTGGCCACTGGTCAAAACACAAGGAAATCTTACTGAATAATTATTTTAAAAGAGAAAAACATAAAGAATATGTCTATCAAAAGTATATGCAGGATATACATACATTTTAAAATCCTAATGAATTAATAAAAACTAGGGTATGTTGAGAATTTACAGTGTTATAGGCCTCAGGCTAAGTGTTTTCTACATAGTAGCTTATTTACCTCTTGTTATCACCCTACAGAGTAGGCACTATTATTATCATCACTTTACAAATGGAGAAATTAAGGATCTGAGTGGCTGAGTTGCTTACTTAAGTGTCAGAAACAAAATTTCAATCCAGATAATATGGAAAAAAGTCTGCTTCATATGAAAAAAAAGTCCCAAGTCAGAAGTCAAAAGGAGATGTTTTCAAAATGCAAAGGTTATTGAAGAAGGAAGTTTCCATGCTGGAGTAGGTTTCAAATGGAGCACAATTTTTGAAAACTAGCTAACAAGATAAAAACCAGCCACAGACAATGATAAATAGAAAAGAGTAAACAGCTACTCTTTTTCCATTATGCCAGAGCAGGAAAGCGCTCAGTAAAATTAAGTGTCAATAAAGTAAAGACAAAATTAAACTTTTTTTCTAAGCATAGGCACAATTAACCTGTGAAAATTACTCATATTGGTTGGTAATGAAGCAGATAGCTTAGTGAAATTGAGAACATATCTGATTCACGATAATGAGATTTTCAGTTAGGTCAAATCGCACATTGTATTAGTCATCCTGAGTTAGGGCACATGCTGATTAGCAGAAAGGGTCACGAAATAAAATTTTACCCTTTCTAAGGCCAGAGGGCCATGATTAAAGAACGTGGTAACAGTCAATATTTATCACATCTGCATATGAGAGAATGTCACGTAGATTTCCCAGTAGGGTGTGAATTGCACGTCTCTGTCTCCAATGTACTACTCCCAGCCATTTTATCCAGTGCATTCCAGTTCTCCACCTCAGACCCAGGAGGAAAAGGGGCAAAGGCTTCCCTTGTTTTGAAAGAAGAGAAGGAATTTGCAATACTGTCTCATGCAGCAGAAGAATGGAAATGTATTTATGATGTTTTGTACAGTTTGGAGCGTGGTTGACAAAATGGCAAGATGTGAGGACAGGATTCGCCATAGGAACAGTGCAGTCATACACATCTCTACATTGGGGATCATCTGACTTGGGCTTTATCCCGATTCTGCCACTTCTTGTGTAACAATAGACTGTTCTTATAGAATAACACTCATTCTTAAGTATTGGAGTTTCCCCTACTGTAAAGGTTTGAATTAGGTGAGCTCATATGATTGTATATTTATAGCATTATTTTGAATTATCACTGCCTGTATCTTAAAGCAGCCTATGATAGTGTTCTTTATAAAGTAAGTCTAGAATACACAGAAATATTTTAATATTTCTTTGAGATGCACTATTCATGCAATTTCATGATGAAGGGTATTCTGGACTTTCAAAGGTATACTTCTGCTGGAACTGTTCATCTCTTGGCAAAAGGGCATTCATATTATTTTTGTTATTCATATTACATGCTTGAACATGCTTACTTTTTGAACAGAATACTTGATTATGCTACTTGATTTTTTTTTCTGAACAATCAGTGAAACTGTGTTTTTGTTCTGAGAACTTACCTTTCACCCTTTTTTCTCTCATTAAATTTTTCTGTTTTTCTGCATATCAGTGTTTTAATTACAGTATTTCAAGAGAGAGCCTGTCATCCACATAAAATAGCATTTAAAACAAAATTGAAAAATATTCTCTGGAATGATATTTGCAAAAATCACACCATAAAGAATGCATGGATCAGAATGTATTCTTTTTAAAATTAAGTAGGACAGAAACAGTGGACACTAATGTAAAATTTGCTTCTTGTTTTTGCTTTTTACAGATCTGGATAATGTGGAGGGCATTGCTGTGGACTGGATTGGAAATAACCTTTACTGGACAAACGATGGCCATAGGAAGACCATTAATGTGGCCAGGCTGGAAAAGGCTTCTCAAAGTCGGAAGACTCTTTTAGAGGGGGAAATGTCCCATCCCAGAGGGATTGTGGTGGACCCTGTGAATGGGTATGCAATATTTGATCAGCTTTATATAAAGAAAGTGATGTTAAGTATATTTGGTTTCTACATACTTAATTGTAGTAAGTTTTATTTAAATCCACATGTGAATTCACACGTGAATGGTCTGATTGGGAAAAGTTACTCATATAATGATTTCCTCTTCTAGAAACTGTGCTAAATAAGCATGTTAAAATACATTGAACTGAAATAGATTATTTGTACAAAGAATATATTTACTTGATTTATTCAGACAAGTATCATAGTTCTCCATTTTAGACAGCCTGACACCAAGATAAGTAATAATTCAACCAGAGAGTCAAATTTTTTTTAATTAAAGGCTATTGAAATTTGATGTGTTCAAAAATAGCAAGTTTTTTTTGTACATTTACTGTGTGCTAGGCATTTTGTTAAATAGTTTACTTGGCTTTTCTGTGATCCCCACAACACTCCTTTGAATTAGTTGCTATTCTCATTCTTGTTTTACAAAGAAATTGGTAATGGATCTGCAAAAGACCATTTGATTATGAAGAGCCTGGATGAATATTTAAACTCAAACAGCCTGTCTCTAAGACTTTACTCAGAGACACTATACTCCACTACTTTCTGCTAATCTAGGCTGGTGATCATACAAGTTGCCACATAACTGTAATTGCCATATAGTGACATCATTTTATACTGTGTGCTACTTGTGTTAGGATGGGTGATTTTGTGCAATTCATGGGAATATGTTATCCTTTGATTTTTATTCAGAGCTTTTATCTGAAGATAAGCAATACTGTGCATACAGAAATATTGAAATGTGAAAATTTCTAATAGAATTTCAGAATTAAATGAATGGATTGCTTATTTTACATGTTCAGTTGTTGCATGTGAGTTTTATCCCCTCCGTGGTTTGTATTTCACTGTTTCAAAATAGCATTGCAAAGTATTTTTTATACCTTACTGTACATATACAAAAAATACTTAATGAATAGGAAGCACATGACTCCTTTATGAAATGAGATCACTAGATTGCAGTTGGTAAAATTGTCTGTGTTGAGAATAGCTCCCAATACAGTCAGGGTGCTTTTTCCTAGGCTAACACCTAAGCAGTGGGTGAACTCATTGCATGTGTTTTTATAAGGCATAATTATAAAGTAATTTTAGTGATTTTTTGTGTGAATTCTTTACATTTCTGTAGTATTCCTGAACTTTTAAACCAAGTCATCTATCTGACCTTTAAGCCAAGGCAATCTTAATTTGAAGAGAAAATATTAATTCCACACTGTCTAAATCGTTTTGAAGCCAGATGTTTCAAATATCTCTTAAAAACCTCTTCCTTCTCAGTATTCTGATAGAGGAAAATGTTTTCTGATAGAGATAAAGGAGATCTTTGAGGTGCTCAGGGAGATGACACAAGTATGGAGGTCATAGAATCAGATGATTTGTAAGGAAACTTAGTGATATCTCTCTCGTCAAATTCAGGTATCCACTTCAACACTTCCCAATTTAGATTTGCAACCTAGAGCAGGCATCCAATTTAGATTTGCAACCTAGAGCAATTTTATAGTTCAAGGACTTGGGGACAAATCTGATTGGTAAGACTTTTTCTTTTCATTAGGACAATATCTGCATCCCTGTAGTATCTACCAACTAATCCTATATTTGCCTCTGGTGCTGCAAAGAGTGACTCTTCTATTTCTTCCATCACACAGATTATTAAATAGAATACTGCCATTATGCATCAACCTGCTAAACAAGCAGACACACGTGCATGTACATATGTGCGTACGTGTGTGTATATACACATATACATATAGACACACATTTTTCCCTTAGTAACATACTGTGCCCAGAGCTCTGCACTAGGTAGGCAGTGATTGACAAAACAGGCGTAGCCTTAACCCTCATGAAGCATCTTGTGTCATCTGCAAAGTGGGGAGTAGGGAGTTAAAACAATAAATAAGTACCAGATGAGCAACTCATGTAATTTCTAGAGACCAAAGTGATGGAGTAAAACAAACAGGCTGACATGATGGAGACTAACAGAAACCTATTTAAATGAGTTTGCTCAAAGGCCTCTTTGAGGAGGCATCATTGAAGTTGAGACTTAATTGGAAAGAAAAAAACAGTCATGGAAATTGAGGGAAAGAGTAGTTCAGATCAAGAAAATGGTACATCTGAAGATCTTAAGTTGAGCAAAAACTTAGCTGACAGAGGAACTGAAATGAAGACAATGGGGCTAGATTGTAGGTGGCAGTTGGGAAAGTGACTGAAGATGCAACTGGAAAGCAAAGCAGGGCCTTGCCCACCTTGATGAGAGCTTTGTACTTGGTCTTCAGTGTAAGTGTGAAATAGAGAAGTACTATGAACAGATTTATATTTTTAAAAAGACTATTCTTACTGTTCTGTGGAGAATAGACTGGAAGACAATAGGAGTAGAAATGGAACCATGTGAATTTAACTTTCTAAATAATTGATCCTAATATAAATTTTTAAAAAGAAGAAACTTTCTTTTGGAAAATTCCATTTAAAATAGCGTAATATAGGAGTGGGTATAACTCAGTGGTAGAACCCATGCTTAGCATACATGTGGTCCTGGGTTCAATTCCCAGTACCTCCATTAAAAATTCTGTATCACTAAAAACACTTTAAAAAAATAGTATAATATAACTTTAAGCGAAACATTTCAGAAAAAATTATTTATCTACATTTTTTCTACCGTTGTACCTCTGTGCAACTGTACACAGGAAAAGAGCTAATTTTTACAGAAGGGCTAGGGTTAGACTAAGTCAGTAAATTGCATTTGAACAGGTCTTGAAAAATAGAAGTGCAGCTTTTCTTGCTACAGTAGAAGGCCAGCTTAACCTAATTTTTATTTGATGAATACTCTAAGACCCACCTATAAAAAATATATGTTAGCTCCTGCTAATTTTATGGGTTGTATTTTCTATTCTGTGGGTTTATGAGTCATATTTACAAATATATTGTAAAACATTTACAATATAATTTTAATCAGATAATGAAATGTGTAGATGATAATCACATATCTAGTCTCTGTCAGATTGGCATCACTTGTTTAAAATTTGTTTTTCTTATGTTTTGTTTGACTAAAAATAATCTTAGGTAATGGGTCAGATCACAAACAATTCTTTCTCAAATAGCAATACAATATAAATACGTTTAGAATATACAGAATTATCTTTTGTGTGTGTGTGTATGCATGCACATATATTTGCTATTTGGGTTAGGAAGTCACAGAAAAAGAGTGTTACTATTATCAAAAGGAAAAGCTGGGAGGAAAGATAATCACAATTTTAACAAGTTATAAATTAGCAACAACAATATAACTGCATTGATTAACTGTGTTTAAGATTTCAGGAAAGCTATCAATAGAGATGAAAAAGTTGCATATTTGTCTTTTACATAGTTAATTTATATAATTGAAATAAACAAATGGAATAAATTTTCTATTTGTTCCTAGTTTATCCCAATAATAAAACTGCTTGAAGAACAGACATGATCCAAGATAAGCATATTGCCATGTTTCTTTCTAGAATTATTAGATTAGAATGTATTTTGAGTTACTAAAATTCACCAATCTCAGTATACTTCTTCAGGTCTCAAAAGGCACATCAACATAATTATAAACTGTTAAGAGAATTTAAAAAGTGCCTAATTGGCATAAAATAATGGATGATGCATTATGTCCTCACTTGTCCCAAATCTGCCTGTTTAGATCACAGTAGGATTTTTAGACATGGATACAGATTTGTCCCAAAATACCTCAGAAAGTTCTTTAGAGTCCATAAAATGCGGGAGACAGAGGATCTAATAAGGGCATTTCCAGGGTTAGCAGCTTAGGAAAGCTTTGAAGCTTTATAAAGTTGTGTATGAGGTGACTGAATTAGAGCCTACACTTTAATTAATAACTCAGGAGCTTTCACATGACCCTGAAACAACACATGCAGAGGGTTTTAACCTTATTCATGAGGGAATTGGAACATTAGCTCAAGGCCCCCTCTCCCACTGTCATGGCTTACACAAAAGGCTTGTTTTTAAAAGCAGATGCTTTTGTTTGAGATAGAAATTAAAACTCAAAATCTCAAGGTCAGTCACCCTGCCGTTATTAAACTTATATGCAGCTCAATCATCTTCCGTGGGTTTTGGGGTAATAATAAGCAGCAATTACATCAGGAAGATGAATGAGACCTGGCCAAACAAACCTGGTATGACTGTGCCCTTTAGAATAAAGACAATCCAACTGCCTGCTTTAAAAAGCAATCATTCATCTGAGATTAAATAAAGTCTGGAGTAAATCATTAACCGTGTTGTAATTCTCATTCCAGTCAATCTGTTTTTTAATCATATAGTTGATTATATGTTTTATAAAGTGGACAATTTAAAAATGGTTAGTAATGCCTCAAGAATCATTTCCCAAACTTGGTAACCAATGTCAAAGAAACCAGTATTTGGCATTTACTATTAGGTTAATTAATGAATGAGGCCAGTAAGTGTGGTCGTGGTGATAGTGGGTTTTCTGTAATGTGTCCAAGTGGGCTGGCTGCACTGAACAAAACTTAGTCCTTCACAGCTGCCCCTCTCTTGGGCAGATAAGCATTTAGTTAGAAGAACAAGTCAGAATATTTTACTTAGAACATTTCACGTAGGTGTCAAATCTGAGGAAGTGTCCCTCTCCATGGTGGCTGGTTGAGATAACACGTGTGTGCTCTCGTTTGTCATGCCTTAGCTGGATGTATTGGACAGACTGGGAGGAAGATGAAATAGATGACAGCGTGGGAAGGATCGAGAAGGCCTGGATGGACGGCTTCAATCGGCAGGTCTTTGTGACTTCAAAGATGCTGTGGCCAAACGGTTTAACTCTGGACTTTGACACCCACACATTATACTGGTGTGATGCCTATTATGACCATATTGAAAAAGTCTTCCTGAATGGAACTCACAGGAAGGTAAAAGACAAACGCGGCTGTTTTAACCCCCAGGCTTCTTTCACAGAGCCGTGTTGCGTTGTGCTAAAAAATACTTTCAAGATTATTTTTACCCCTCCGAGGGGGCTGCCAGTGGTCTCTGTGGGGCGTCTGAGGGAGGCTGAGCGGTAAGGGGTGCAGCTGGCGCTTGCCTCCGGGAAACGGGGCCCAGCTCACTGTGGTATGCCAGGGTTTGTGGGATCTTTAAAAGAAGCTCTCAGGATATCAGAGCTATTTTAAAATGCAGAGTTTTTTTCCCCTACATTATTGATGAGTTTGCTATGACCAAGCAACTCAACTCAATCCAAATAGCTTCAATACTCAATCCAAATAGCAGCTGAAATGTAACCTCTGTATTATGACAAGGCAATTAGAATTCATTTATGTGCATAAGGAACTTCATGATACTAGGATTAAAACACAAGAATGAACGACACTTCAAGCCCCTTGGTATGAATAGATATCAACATCTTCTCGCCTCTTTTGGTAGAATCATTGCAACATGATTCCTAAATTCTTGGGTGAAATTGAAGATGGATGCCACTGACTGTAAAAAAGAGGCAGTGTTGGGAAAGCATCACCTCTGTTTTAGCCTAGAATCACCTAAGCACATGCAATGTTATGAACTGGGTTTGACTATTTAGTTAAACAATGGAAAAACAAAATATTAGAAATTACCAAAATGCTTCCTTTGACAATATACTTCCTTCTTTCTCGGTAAGGAAGATTGCACAATTGGCCAAGCTTATTTATTAATAGTGCACTAATCAGTTAAGACTATTGTAATCATTGGTTAACTCTAAGAGTGCTTTAAATGTTTTTCCCCAAATAAGTACAAACGATTTGTATTTAACCTCATGTCACTTACTTAAAAGGTGTTTAGTAAATATTTGTGATTCCTTTGAAGATGTTGATACGTATACAATATACATAGCATTTTATTAGCCAGCACATTTTATCCTACCTGAGGTGAGAAAATGAAAATAAGGAACTCTCAGTTATTCAGCATAGGAAAATTTGGTTTGAAGAGATACCAAATAAAAGGAGCAAAATTTGAATTTCTAACTCTTCATCATTTGTATAATATCCTCATTTCTCCAATATTAGGTGAATTGAGTATAAAATGCTGTTTTTTAATTGAAGTATAATCAGTTTACAGTGTGTCAATTTCTAGTGTACAGCATAATAGTTCAGCAATACATATACATACATATATTTGTTTTCATATTCTTTTTCATTATAGGTTATTAGAAGATATAGAATATAGTTCCTTGTGCTAAACAGTAGGAACTTGTTTATCTATTTTATATATAATAGGTAGTATTGCAAATCTCGAACTCTCAATTTATCCCTTCCCATAGGAAACAAACTTATGGTTACTAGTGGTGGGAGCAGGCAGGGAAGGAACAAAATACTTTTTATATTGTATGTAATATCATTTTATAAATTATGAAAGGTGAAGAAATACTATTATTATGGGAAGTATGATTCCTTTTTCTCTTCTACAACCCTACATGTGAAACAGAACTTTTCACAGGATTGCTCCATTTAAACAACTACATAATACACTGGAATATGAAGACAAACAGAATTGAAATTAGCCCGGAGTCTTGTTTACCTATTTACTACTAACACATGTTTCTGTGTTCAAAATTTAAAATTTTACCTTCCTTCCTGTCATCTCCTAGATTTCTTCAATTTGCATTGACCCAACTGAATAGAAAGATCCCAATGTCATAAGACCACGTTGTATCCCTTGGCTGTTGGATGAGAAATACTGCAAAATACATAAGGACACTCATGTCTCAGATCAGTTTCTATCCCAGGCTATGATGCTGGAATATCATAAAGAAAAGAGACAGGGAAGAGCATCAGACAAAGCCATCTTTGAGTTCGTATTTCTGGACCGTAACTATGATACTACGTAGGAGAGAATTTAAAGGGTTGAAATGTAAACGGTCTCCTTCAAAGAACATGTCCTAAAAGAAAAATATGCTCACATTGTGAAATCCATTTTTCAGATATATTGGAAGAAAATATGTTACTAGTTAGATCATTATCTCTTATACTTATTTGAATATCGTCTCTAAATATTTAGTTATGTTTCTAAAGGTCAGTTCTGACTTTTCACAATGTGTTTATATTTTACAGATTGTTTACAGTGGGAAGGAGTTGAACCATCCCTTTGGACTGTCGCATCATGGGAATCATGTGTTCTGGACTGACTATATGAATGGTTCCATTTTTCAACTAGATTTGATAACGAATGAGGTGGCGTTACTGAGGCGTGAAAGACCGCCCCTGTTTGGGCTGCAGATTTATGACCCACGAAAGCAGCAAGGTATTCGAGACCAGATAAAATTGCTTCTGAGTTTCACACACAGTACTTCACAGTAGTTACATGAAAGTTTTAACAGTGTTACTGAAGTTTTATGATAAAAGGTGTCTAGCCACTCCAAAGTCAATCAAATCTTAGACTTTGTTACCATAAAATTTATTATTTATTGTTCAAAATATCCTGAGTGAGTAATTCTGGGAGTTCTATTTGAGTGAAGTTCAAGTTTTTTTTTTCCCAAATACTTCCTTTGTCATGTCATTTTCACTGAAGAAGGCTGTTAGTTATTTAAAGTAAAAAAAATCCTCTTAATGTTTTCAAAGAATAAGTATTGTGAGCAGTGGGAAAACTTTAAGTGTGAAAGGAACACTATGGGGTAATATTAAAAAATATGTTATATAAAAAAATAGTACTTTTTGGAGTATCTTTATATATTTATCTGATTAGTTTCATGTACATTAAAGGAGCATTTAATTGTTTTAGACGTTATGAAAGTAAAATAATCTACCATGATATTCATGTCTTATTACAGTCAGATAACATTCTTGTATATTTTATCTATATGGATTATTAATACTTACTAGGCCATCCACAAACAGCAGGACTCGTAACTTAGGGTAATAAACAAACAAAAAAAAAGTTTAGTAAATTATGTAGCAGATTTTTTGTTGTGAATCTAAATAGTCACTGTTCCTTTTTTTAATGCAGCCATCCTTGTGAAAATTTAATAAACCTTCAATTAAATAAGTTTGGGATAAAAAAAAGTTCCTGAGTTTTTCAGTGTGTATGTTGTCACTAAGAAGTTATCTAGCAACAAGAGTTTTTTGAAGATATTTTAGCTAAATCAGATTTTAAAAGCAAACTATCTCATTTGAGGGATTCTGTTTTTCCTACTGTTTCAAAGTTGCCTCATTGGGATACAAATGCAGTTTTATAAAATAATGGAAGTACCTAGAGGAGCTTCAGTAGCTAATAAAAGATTGAATTATCTTTAAAAAGAATAAAAATGAAATTATTTGAGATGGTATAAGCTATAGTTGTGGGCAAGAAGTGAAGAATAGAGGCAGTTGGATGGATAGATCCGATGGTAATATTCTGTTCTGTTTGCATCAACTGTGCTCCCCTCCCCAATTACAGTTTCTCTACATTGAACTGGAGACAAGACAAGGAAAAGAAACAACTCTTCTCACCTCCTGTAGGGTCTCCTTTTGAGGATTATTGTTCCCTGTCATCTTGAATGTCATTGCTTAACTCCCTCCTGCCAAATTCCATGCCATTTTCACAGTCTACATTTTCTTCAGACTTCTAGTTGTTTTCGAGAGTTGATCAATTAAATGCAATACATGAGATGAGAAATACTTCAGCTTACCTTAAAATGGACTTGCGCTTGGAGACAAGTCCTAGCGCTTTCTTCTTCTGAAAAGTTGGACACATTGTGAAAGACTTAACAGTGATAAGTGTTTTCTTTATAAAATTCCTGTAAGGATTAGATAACCGTAGTATAAGAGTAGGACCTGCTTTGAGCAGCGCCTGGTACACATTTTATATTAATTAATTTGCCCTTTGCATTTCTTAATCAGGAGTCATATACTTTGTTTCCTTCCATAAAAGCATTTTAAATAAATGCTTCAAAGGGGTTGTGTGTTACAATCATAACAACGAAGTACCTCTGATGCCTCTGATAAGAATATGAGGAATGCATGTCTGTTTTCATGAGGAACATTACTGGTGTGTCAGACAGTGCCATTGACATCATTGTTCAGTGCTATCCCTTGGATGGATAATGTTCTTTTAAAGTACCTTCTTAAAAATTTTAATGAAAGAAACATTAAAATGGAAATTCAGCCCTGATTACTAAACTCTTTATATACCTTTATCGTATAAATCAGTATGTTCTGTCTTAGAAATGTGTTCAGCCAAATTGATTGATTACTGTATTAACTTACATGAAATAATCATTTAGTTTGAATTTTCTCCCCAGTCTTCACGTAACTAAGCATTGACTAGTACTTAGCTGGATCTTTTGAACAGACAGTATAATATGCAAAGGATGCCCGGTCAACATCCTTTTTAGTCAGTAGACATTGAAACTGAATAACCTACTTAGAATTTAAATTTTTAGTGCTTTTTACTCTGTCTTGATTAAAGTGGCTAGATTATGAAGCCAAATGCTCTCAAGTATTCAAATGCCGACATGTTACCTTACCATGTTACATTTTTCTCTCAATCGTGTTTCTCTTTGCATCATTTGAACATTAGATATAAATAAATATTTAGAAACATATAATCAGTGGCACATAAATTTTGGTTAAGTGCTATCTTGTTAGATCTTTTTCTGAGGAAATATGGTTGTAATTGAACAGAAAACCAAACCCCTAAGTAACATGTCACTGATTTTTCATGGAATAGAGTGAGCTAATCTTACATAGCCTTGTTCTTTCTCTCTTTCTCTCTCTGAGAGACTATAGTATATGACTGTATTTATATATATTGTATATAGACTATTTATAGATAGTATTCATACATGTGTCTGTGAGTGTGTGTGTGTATATATATGTATATATATACATGATATAGATGATAGATAACACACACACACGCAACCCCACAGGAACACCATGAAAAATATTTCGAAATGCTATTAACGTAATATCTAAACTCTTTCAGACTTGGTGTCAGAAAATATGAGAGCTAATTTGACCTCTCCAGATCAGGAAAGACTCTTATCAAATTATTTGGTAATATGCCAGCTAATTACAAAAAGATAGGTATATATCCATACTAGACAGAAAGCCAACTTTAGAAATGAATTCCTAAGTAATTCTTAGGGATTTAGGATCAAAATACTTTTCTCATATGCTGTTATTGTTTCTTGTGATTTAATTGATAAGCTTTCTGCCCCTTTCATTTGCAATAGGCGTCTAGACAGTTTTCTACCCCTCTCCTGAAATACCTCACATAAAGTATAGAAGTTACGTAAAACTAACACTCTCTTACCTTTTCATTCTCTAGTTTCAAAAGCACTTATTTTTCCTGCATGTTTTAGAGAATGGCATAGTCAAACCTAAGGACAAGATTCTAAAAAAGGTTGATAGGTGGTATCTCGTATCAAATAAAGAATAATAGATCAACTTCTATGCCAGATATATGCACTTTACTAATAATTAACTAATGATAACTACCATTAAGTGAGCATTCTTTTTAAAATCTGACAAAAGACATTTAGTGTAGGTACTATTGAATTCTGTTATATATTTGAGGGACCCAAGGGTCAGGCAGGTGTAGCCATTCACCCTCAGGCGACAAAGAGCCAGGGATAAACTGGAATTCAAATTCTAGTTTGACCACGAAGTAGTTTTCTATGATTAATTTATGTTGCCAATTTTATAGGTCAAAACTATATAACTACTGTACTTTTAGACAGAAGGAAGAAAAATGTGTTTTCTTCAGTCATTGTAGTTTGACCTTTGATAAATTTTGTATTCAACTAAACTAAAATTTTAATATAAAGAACCCCTTGACTGTTTTCATATAACCCAGGATTCAGAAATCTTAGCTTACAAAGAACTAGTACAACAGATATACCTTTAAGTAAGTACATCTTTAAATAATCTGCCTTGAATGCAAAGTATGTAGACAGAGGATATATGTAATTTTACATACAAACAAGAAAATCCCCTTTATCTTGGTAAAACGGATATATTTAGCCACATACTTGCACCTTGTTTCTATACCCACAAATGACTATTTCTGTCATTCAACTTGCTAACTAAAAGTTTTTTCATTCGTTCATCAGTTCAACAAATGTTTATCAAATGCACAGTCTGTGCGAGACACTGTAAGGGGACAGAATAATTCAACTTGTCCAAAATAGTAAGACTGGGGAAAAAAGGCAGTATTTTTGCTCCAGGTAAACCGTATCTTTAACTTAACTTTAAAAACCAATCCTCATTTGTTTTCATTGTGTATTTCATTTTTTAAAAAATGTATCTGCTTCCAAAGTAACTTAATCTAGAATTTTATTTTGTTGTTTGTAGTATGTAATTTTTTTATCCCCTGTTGATCTAATTTTATTTTTTCAAATATAAATAAGTCAGAGTATAAAAACATAAATTTTAGATTAAGAAAATTTTTGTTTCTATTTAGAAGTCATATGATTATTATTACCTAGAAACAAATAATAATTCTTGTTCTAAATATTTATTTTTATAAAGGTTATTTCTTATTTCTAGGTATTAGAAAAGTCACTTAAGTCCTTAAATCTTTAGTAGTTTCACCTGCAAAGGAGATAAAACCTACCTTTGTAAGTTTATTATAAAAATTGAATTAAAATGAATATGTATGTAAGGTAATCAACTCTGATGCATTATGGATTTTCAATAATGAAAGCTATCAATATGTTAATGAACTGTTATTGATATATATGTATAGCTATTTTAATGCTGTTTGTAATCAACCATGTTTTCAAGAAAACATTTTTACATGAAAAATTTTGCAAGCTACTAAAATTTCAGTGAAGACTATTACATAAGCTCTATCTGGAATATGTTCAAGTAATAAATTCAAAAATATATTGGGATACTCCTAAAATAAAAATAATCTAAGGAATTCCAATAAAAGGGAATTATTCAAATCAATTTAGATTTTGGATTTGTATCATGGCAGGACAAATACCAGTTTCTTTCTTTTAACATACAGTATTCACAGAAAGGGAATATATTTAAAAGTTTGAATAACAGTAATTTATTTCTAAATACTTAAATTTTATACATATGAGTCATGCTATTGAATGAAGGAATATGATATTTAACATACATTTTCAATAGGAAAATATGCCCTGGTATATTGTTTTTAGTACTTTCTTATTTCTTACTGTTTTAAATTCATCATATATTTCTCAAAATATTTTGAATGAATTCTCATTTTCCAGGATCTATGCTACTAAAATATTTAATACATAATTTAATTCTGTACGTAATATGCACAAAATAGACAGAACCCTTAAGCACCCTATGAAGTAGTACATCCTTATTCTGTAGTCATGGAATAAACGTGACTAAATCTGAAGGCTGCTTAAAATTTTCTGTATTCCCTGTTGGAAAAAGCCTGAACTAAACTTAATTATCTTCTGAGTTCAGAAATTGATGCTGTTTCTTGGATTATTAGTTTCCTTAGGTTTCAAGTATTTTTTTTTAACATTTTTATAAACTTGGCTAATTAAATTTACTTCTCAGAATAATGAAAAGAAATAATTTTATACTTTGGGTCATTTTTTCTGATCTGTGGGCACACAATGATAATCTGTGAGATTGAATTAAATATTTATTGCATATAGCAACAGATTGAGGGTTTTTTTTGTTTTGTTTTGTTTTTTAGCTCATTTCTCAATACTTTCTACATCGCATACCTCCCTGAGGCCCAAAGTAGAATCACCCAGTCTGTCACTTCAGTCACATTTTTGACACTTGCACTTTAACTGCCAATACAATTTTAATCATTGTGTTATTTTATGACTCTCATTAAAAGCTCTTCATTTTTAATGTTTGAGTAAGATATTCTGCTACAATCAAAATGTTATTTATTGATACCTTGAAAAATGCAGCACAGTCTAAACTGGTCCTGGCACTTACACTGCCCATTGGACTGCTGGTGGTGTAGCGTTCTTGGTAACGTTCTACACACATGTAGCTTCTTCCTTGCCTCTCCAACTTGTAGCAATAAATGGCTTCAAAATGGTCACTACTTAAATTTTGTTTACTTTTACCTTCCCCTTTATAAAACAGACTCTCTAGACTCTTCAAGAATTCACTTCAGTTTTATCTACGTCTCCAAGGGTGTCTCCCATGTGTTCATGAGTAATGTCTTAAGAGTTTCCCCTCAGGCCTGCTTTATTGAGAGCTGTTGCATGCCTCATCAGTGCCTCTGCTGCTTAGGTCCCCTGGGACAACACTTTTACCTGTGTGCATTGTACCTTCTCCTGGTACCACCAAGGCTGCTCATTTTTAAGCCTCCACAGATAGCCTGTGTTCCTCAGTGCACTCACATGCCATTGTACTCTTGCAACAGAGGAAGGAAAATCCGACCCCTTTCCTCAGCATTTGTTTGTTTGCTTTCCATTCACTTGGGATCCAAAGGCATATTCCGAGTGCTGGTGGTCTCCTTTCCAAAGAACTCATGCTTACATACACTGGGCCTGTTCTGGGCAACTCTCCCGGACAGACACCATTCTATCAACTCTGTCCTTCTTCCTTCCTTTTGCCTGTCTGCACACAGACCTCTCTGTCCTCCATCCAATGTGTAAGTTCCTCTAAACTACCAGTGCATGATATAGTTTCAAACATTGTTGAATTCCATTCAGGATTCAGCAGGAATACTGATCACATTACCAAATATGTAATATACACGGTATTTATACGTGTGCATTTTTATGTCTACTCGCCTCTCCTAGAAAGAACATGAACCTGACCTGGCTAACTTTGTATGGAATGAGTTGTCTGACACATTTGGCTCCCTCCTCTTGCAGGTGACAACATGTGCCGAGTAAATAACGGGGGCTGCAGTACACTGTGCTTGGCCATTCCAGGAGGCCGGGTGTGTGCTTGTGCCGATAATCAACTTCTGGATGAAAACGGGACAACTTGCACATGTAAGTGTCTTTTCTTGTTACATATCTATGTGTGTCTTTTTGAGGAACAGAAACCGATGAAACCAAAGGAATTAAAATCAAACTTGGAAAGAAAATTTCAGATCATTACTAAGGTGTACTTTTTAGACTATAAATAATTAGCTGAACTGATGTCTAATACACAGATGAGTAACGATAATGATGAAGTTTTGCTGAGAATCCTGTCAGCGCTGCATCTAATTTGGTAGAAAAGTATAAATAAGTATATGCCACAAAAGAAAACATTTCTTGAAATTGTTAGGGAACTTTGCCGAAGGTAGTCGTAACTAAAAATGTGTGGTTATTGGTTATGTAGATGATATGCTGATGAATGCCATAGGCTTCAGATTACTTTAAATAGCTTAGTAAAGCTCACTTACCTGTATTTGGTCATGAAGAGCAAAGAAGGAGGCAAAAAAGAGACTTCTGGGGAATTTCTCTACTTTATCAAAGTAGAGAACTAACTGGACTGATTGACCTGGATTAAAAGTACTTTATTCACTTCTGCTGACCTTCCTCAATATACTGCATCTTGTTCTTCCAGTGTCACCTTTTTGAAATCTGTCCTGTCTACACACATCATGTCCCTTAGCACAATATCAGCAACAAAGCTATGCATATATTGAGTACTATATAAATATTTTTGGAATGATTTAATCCATAATTGTGTACGTATAAGATGTACATATATAGAGACAAAAAGATTTTTGATAAAAAACTGTCTTTTGCCATTATGGGGGCTGAAACATCCTAAGATCAGCAGTCAGCAAGCTGAAAACTCAGGTGTGCCAATGGCCAGTGGTGTAGTTCCAATCTGAATGCTGGTAGGCTTGAGACCCAGTAAGCGCCAATGTTTCAGTTCAAGTCCAAAGGCAGGGAAAAAGCAACAGTGTCAACACACCATCACAGTTCAAGGCAGTCAGGCAGGAAGAGTTCCTCTTCTTTGCAGGAAGGTAGGCCTGTTTGCTCTGTTCAGGCCCTCACCTGATTGGATGAAGGCCACCCACACTACGAAGGGCAATCTGCTTTAACATCATATTCTGATTCAAATGTTAATCTCATCTAAAACACCGCACAGGCACACCAGAATAATGTTTGACCAAAAATCTGGCCACTCTATCACCTGGGCCCAGTCGACACATTAAAATTAACCCTCACAAATTGTTAAATAAATATTTCATATATTTCTTCCATTAGTTACAATGATTGTCTCTGGAGAGGCAGAAGGAGAAATAAGTGTAATAAAGAAGATGTCAACTTATCTGTGATGTCTTCTTTTTTCTAGAGAAAAAAAATATGTGGACTGAAAAATTAAAAAGTAATTTCTAAAGCTGATTTAATAAACAGTAAAATTTGAGAAGTATTAAAAAATTAATGAAAAATCTACTTATAATGTCACTGTTCAACAATAAACTACTAGGACATTTAATGTGAATCAGGATCAATAACATCTAGGAGGTTATTGTTTCTACTACCAGTAATAATCGTAGGTGACATCTATTGAATTCTTCTACTAGATGTGGCATTTTGTAAAAAGTGTTCATGATTCTCATTAGTCCTTAAAATAACCATATGAGAAAGATACGATTACTATATCTTTTATGACTTAAAATTTAGACTTAGAGGTCAATAACTTTCCAAAGTTCATGTAATTAGTAAGTAGGACATTTGTAATTCAGACCCTAAGTTATTTCATTTTGCAGATGGAACTCTTAATTATGTTGTACTTTACAAATTTTGGATCATACTACAGCATAATTTGTTTTGTCCTTGTTTTTACTTAAGATGACCATAATGATTTTTCCATGTAACTAAATGATTTTATAAATATGATTTAGTGACTGCTTTTTGAATTATTTGTCTTCTTTTCCTACTTAATGTCTAGCATTATTTCTGAAGCATTATTGTAGGCTGCTTGTGAGTTACTTTGCAGTTTGTGATTCCTTCTGTGTTTTACCATGTAGCCCACTGTTACATCTTGAAGCATTTGGAATAACACCACCAGTTTTCAATTCTATTACTATTCTTTTGAGTTTCGACTATTTGAGACGAGGACTTTGACTTCCTTTATAGTATTCTCTTCATCTTCTTCAATTTCAGTCCTTATTATAATTTGGAATTTCTGACAAGGAATATTATTTTGAACTATCAAATAGGAAGTCTCTTTAAAAATGTTTTAAAATTTATAGCTTGGTCAACATTACAATATTTTCTTTTAGACTTGGATCAGTGTTTTTCTTATTGTACTGCTTAGTACTCAGACTTTTAGTTTCCCATTATTTATTTATTAATTTTCACTGATGGATAGGATAGATGGAGTATAACTTTAAGCGACTTCTTCAAGAACACTACAAAGGATATTTACTGTGGAGTTCTTGTGTAGTCCAAATATGTCTCCTTTGCCTTTATATGTAAATAGCAATTCTTTTGGATATTAATTATTGACCAAAAATTTTCTCTTATAAGTTCTAGAAATATTGTTTTACTCAATTTTGAGATAATATACTTCAGAGCACAAAAATGAATTTTCTCTCTCTGTGCAAGATTTCCCCATTATTTGTAGTGTTTTTTTTTAATTGCCTGTTAGACAATTCCTGTAGAAAATAATTCTCTGAGGTATACTTTCTTTGATTCACCAGATAGTTTTCCTTTCTTTGTTCTGTGGTATTATTTAGTAATTTCTATTTTGTTACTGATTTACATCAGAAGAGAAGAAATCTACCAAGACCCATAGTTTGTCAATAGACAGGGATTAAGCATTGCTATGAACAACATAAAGTCTGTCCAGTTGCCTGCTAGGTTAAATCTTAACTTAGCTATTGAGATAAAGGTATGGTTTATCTATATTTCCTAGTTTAGTTTCTACTATTCATCTAAAATTATTTTTCTGGTACAAAATGAAATCCTTTGCTACTCTAGCTGAACGAATCTAATGTTTGAACAGATGAAATGCACACACGTACACATAAACGGTAACCTTTGTGGACCTCCACCAGCTCTCATGCTACCTTTGCTCTACCTGCAGAACTCTCAAGGATGGAAGGTCACACTGCAATGTTTCCTTTTCATGGTAGGCGCAGACGTTACAGTCAGTACTGAAGGATCAAAGGGTCTTTCTTCCTATCTAAAGATAGGCAAGTTTATTTAATTTCTAGTGGCATAACTTAGAGAGGCTTCTGATTACATATTTAAATCTAGTCTTGTTGGTCTTGCAAAACAGTCAAAATTCCCTTATAATAGTGTCAATAGAATGTTCAAGAGGCTGAATTCTGAGGGATCTTGTGAGTTTTCATTCTTCATCGGTTTTTTTTTTTAATTTGTTTACTTATTTTAATGGAGGTACTGGGGATTGATCCCAGGCCCTGGTGGATGCTAAGCATGTGCTCTACCACTGAGCTATATCCACCTCCCCCATCTTTGTTTTCATCATGGGAATCTGGAGGGAGAGCAAATATATCAGGTACTCATATCTGGATGGCTTTTAAAGCTTAAAATTTTCTAACCAGTTCTTTAATTTTGACTGTGTGAATCATAATTATCTGTATTGTATGCCTCTGAATTTGTTTCCTATTTCCTTCATTTTTGTAGCCCATTAAAATTTATAGATTCCTTATGAGTTGGTATAACTATACCTATATCGATATTGATATATGAAATATTTATCACTGGATATCTCTGTGTAAATAAAAATTAGATGACTTTTAGCTTGTAAGGAAATACTATACACAGTGTTGGTCCTGTAGTTGACTTCAGAAAATTTGTTATCATGATAGTACACGTGTGGTTATGTATCTGATGAAAGTTAGAGGAAACTTTTCTGAGACTTTCAGTGTCATTTTAATATCTATGATTCATTGATGAGTAACCCCAATGCATTAAAAGAGTATAAGAAAGATTACAGTATCTATACTTGTTATACTACACAATGTTAAATCAACCAAAAACAAATGAGTTTTTATTTGAGAATTTGTGATTGTATTTGGTTGTTAAAATTTTTACTTGATTTTTAATATGGCATGCATCTTGTCTAGGTTCCTTTCAAATGTAGTGGGAAAAGATGAGAAATAATAAAGCAACTCGTTTATTGCAAAGAACTCAAAGTATGATTATATAAATTATTCCAGTTTCAAATCATTTAATAGTAAAGTTGTTTTTTTAAAGGCTATTTTAGCCTTAGTTTGCAGATGAGGAAAGTGCAAAAGGATTACAAATAGAATTCACGGTTGCAGAGTATAGTGCAAAACAAATATCAGTGTGTCACTAACCTCTCATTAATGCTGATTCCTCTGGGCTTCTGACTCAGTTCAGCCTAGATTATAGTCTTGTGAGCTGGTCTCAACTGGATTAACTGTTTAATCTGTATTAAGTCTACATCTGTAAGCAAAACAGAAATACATGTTGCAACCATTGAGATATGATCATCCTGGTTGCAGTCATCCCCATTGAATTGGCATCAAATCAACAAAAACCCATTGACAGATGGTCAGGCCAGAATTAAACACCAACGGTTGTTTCTCAATGAACTTGTAGCATAAGGTGATGCCAGAAGAGGCATTCACCCAGCAGAGAAATACTGGCGTGCTCCATGATTGATTAAGGATGAATTTTAATGCCATGCCTGGAAGGAATCAGGAATGAGAGAGTAGGCTGGACTCTTTGTCCTTGGGAATCTTGTGTTTCGTGGTCAGATCCTCTTGCGATGAGAAATGAGGCCCGGTGTGGCATGGTAACTGGGAACTTACTGCCCTGGAGAAGCATTTGTAAAGCCAGTCGATCAATTATCAAGTGAGTTTTGTTTGCTTGTTTGTTTTTTAATTTATCTTGAATGCCATAGGGAAAATAACAACATGGAAAATGAATGAATGAGCACATGAATAACCCCAAGAAAGTAAGTTAAGCTCCTAAAAAAAAAGTCACCATTTTTTAAGATAGTAGGATATTTTTTTCTAAATTAATGAGACAGTAATACAGTAATTCTTGAAATGCTTCTTCAGTAGCCTAAAAAAAAAAGAAAGTAAGAAAAGAAGAGAAAGAGAACAGAACTTTCCCATATGCCTTACTCTCAAGAGAGCAACTTAAACGTTGGCCAAAATATTGGTCATCCAAGGGTGGCATTGTGCAATTATATATCACTGGTACTCTGTGACCTTCTTCACCTTCTGGAACACCAGATATATTCTGCTGTCAAAAACAGCGCTCTACTTTGGCTGAGCCATTTATCTGTTCAGCTGTGACAAGCCTTATGTTCTAGGATATGTGCAATCTAATGTGTAGTAAAAAGTTGAAGGCAGTAAAAAGTTGAGAAGCCCCATCCAGATGAATATTTATGGCCTTCTGTGCATGGGAACTCACAGAAGATTATGTACCACTTAGGTTGGCTGCTCAGAAGACCACTCTGTCTAAGGAAAGGTCATCCTGCTGTGATCTAAAGGAGAAAATCCAAAACCCATAGCGACATTTTTCACCCTGCCTTCCTGTCTCGGCAAGCTTCTACAGAGGCATCCAACAAACTACAACTTCAAGTTTCCTTTGAGGTTTTTCTCTTGCCCTGCCTGAGTAAAGGGATAGTTAGATGTTCTGTACTCCCAAAATGCAAAAACCATTTGTTAAACAAATAAATATGTCCTTACGTGAGACACAGAGGGACAGTAGAGAAACTGAATTTTATTTTTTTTGTACTGAGACTAATGCTTTTATGACTAAGTTGTCATGATTTTGATACAGTCAACAGCACAAGATCAACAGAGAGAGGAGACAAGAATTGGTTTAGAATAGATGACCGCACTGGGGTTGAAAAGAAAAGCAAAATTAGAGACGTAGGCACAGGTTCATGGGCACAACAGCTTATTAAACCAAGGTCAAGAACATACGTATTAAGTCCAGTCACTGAGCTGCGATCCAAATATATGATTCCAAACTAAAGTAAAACCAAAACAGTCCATTAGTAAGATTTCTTCATTTATTTCATTAAAATCTGAACATTAACTCTGACAACCACTCTTACCAATTTTTACTGAAGAAAATAATTCTAGAGCACCTATTTCCCTGTGCAGTGTATTGAAGAGTCATGCAGCGACCTTCCAACTCCCGTGCTCTAACTGCAGGAATTATAGGATGTGTGAGAACTGGCAGTCCCTGGCCAGGACTGCCATGATTCATGCCATTTTATTTCTGATCTTGGTTACATTAAAGGATTGTTTATTCCTTTGTCAGTTTTCTTACCGGTGAGATAATGTAGTATTTTTACTAGAAGTGACCCTGGGAGTAGAATTACAGGTTTTGCATCCCTTTTCAATTCACAGTGTGAAGCACAACCCTGAAACCAAGCTTGTAATTATAGCATTTGTTAATATACTGAATGCAATAGGTGGCCATGCCTAAGCACCCAGCTGCAATGTGGGTTCCACCATGTTAAGTATGGGAGCAAAGTGACGTGCATGGAGCTTTTCTTGTGTGTTCACTTTTTTGATTGGGGGGGATTTTATCACTCTTCCTTTCCTTCTATCTGAGTATCAGTCTGTTTTCCCTTAGATTAAACCAACTTCATTCACATTCTTGGACGATAAGGGAAGGGCATTAGCTGCGGAGCTGGTTGAAGTAATCGTGTTTTCCTGAGAGCGTGGTCAGTCTCCAGAGACAGAATCTCTCACTACAATAACGGCTGTAATGTAGAATTATCAATCTCTGCTAATTCCAGAAAGTCAGGCCACACATATTTTTGAACATCTACTCAATACTTTGTTCTGTTCTAGGCATAGTTCTGTTTTGTATGTGACATTGTCCCAAAAATTGCAAGTGAAAACATTAGATATATAAACGTTAATTATAAAATAACTCCTTGATAAGTGGTTTGTACAAGGTATACAGAACATTAATCTCATGTTTTTATGGATGTTGCTCACTTTCTCATATGATGGCAAATATACGTGCTTCGTCATCTTGTTGATTCTTGCGACAGTTAGTAGATTGCCTGTCCGTCAGCTAGGGCTGTACCACAGATGACATTGCTACCCAATTGCATAGTTAGGTCAATGCTGGGAAAAGCCTTGGGAGGTCTCAGCTACCATCTTACCCAGATTACCACCTATCACTTTAAGTGCTGTCTTGATAATGGGCGTTGTAAGCGCAAAAATAACCTGTCTTTTATCATTATGCGTCCTGAACAAACTCAGTCAGTGTTCATGACATGGTTTCTCTGTGATATGGCTACTGATTTCACCTGGAAGACTTGAGTCAGGGCTAGAGTAAATTTAATGATGTCAAATGACCTAGGAGACTTTGCAAATCAGAATTCAGCATTCTAAAAACATCCTTTACTAACAGGTCAAGAATTATGGAGGGTCTGAAATTTTACGCTAGTTGCACACTAACATGTTAGCGTGTGTCTGGATCAGACACAAAGGATTTTCTCCCTCAGGGCAAGGCAGGCAGTATACGTTTCATGTTCCCATTGGTTCTCCTTGCCCTACCCACCCCCACATCATATGAGGACCCTGCCCAGACAGGCCCAGGTGGATGCTGCACCCACAGTGAGTTTGTATCACAGCTGAAGAACCTTGAGCCTAAGAGTCTGCTAGAAAATCAGCCCAACCTTTGCCCTGAAGGGAGACGTTATCTTTACTGTCCTGGTCAAGGAATAAACCTACTCTCTGCTCTAAAAGGAAGCACTATGTTTGTCTTCGAAGGCTGTTAGTCATATCAACATCCTTGAAAAATAAAGTCCAGAATAAAAGCTGGCACAAGACATGTAGAAACACCATGGAGAAATGCCTCTCAAACAAATTACAGGGCTTAGAGGAGTTGTAGACAAACTTTCAAAAGTCAGAAGTAGTTTTGAATGTTTTATTATATCTGTTATTATAGATATTAATGACAATGATGTCAGTCATTATCAGAAGCAGTAAATAGAAAAAGACGAAATTATCTCAGGAGGTTAGCTCTACTGGTTTTCAAGCAATTATTCACAACCTATTATGAAAAATGAAAATGAAACCTTAGACATGACATCATCTGTTTTTGAAAATCACCACTTTTATATGAGACCAATTATTCGAAAATAACTGACTACCCATGTGTGTTTGAAACCATGTTTAAAACAAGTTTGAGAATTCTTCCTATCTGCATTCGTTCCTTAATGATCTAAATATCACTTGAAAACATTTGACCTCTAAGTGGACTTAAAGACCTTATCTTGAATTTGATTATTTTAAAGAATATTTGGTTTAGAAATATCAATTTCCTGGGGTAGTTTGTCTTTCCCTGGACTAATCTTCTTTTATGTAGATATAATTATTCAGAAGCAACTATAATTCCACTCTTGCATATAGATATTTATCATTCCTTAAAACTTGGTTGAGTTATTTGATCAAATGACTGTGAAAGCTAAGCCTTTTAAATTGGTGGGACTGTTATCAGAAGAGAACCAATGGTTTCTTGGGTTTTTCAATCCTCAACCTGTGAAACAGAATCGACTTACTATGTCTTTGACGTAAACAGTGGAGAGACTACAGAAAATCGTAAAGCTGACCTTAAATGATGGAGGAAGCTTATTACATCTCAAATCAGGTTTCCTGTCTGACAGAGATTGTTTTTAAAAACTTTGAGAAACTATTGGCTATCAGACTTAATGATTATAGAGTGGAAGTTAATCAAAGTACTATTCATTGAGTTCCAGCTCAGAAGAAGAGGAAGAAACTATACCGCCCTCAAAGATCTCAAGGTCTAATTGAGCAGAGGAAACTCAAAATAAGGGAAGTCTGTGTATTTTTAATGATCAAGTCTAGAGATTTTGAGAGAAAAGCTTGATTCTAGAGATGGTCAGACCCATCCCAAAGGACACCTCCACTGTGTCTTCATTCTCATCTTCATTCTCAGCAGCTGCTAGAAAAAGTCACTCTAGGAAGGAGTAGAAGGCCCAGTGACCTCCCATTTTTGTTTTTATTTATGGTCATTTCCTATTTGAGATTTGTTCTCTCTCCTATTTTTCTCTTTCTCTCTCTCTCTCTCCCTCTCTCTCTCTCTCTCTCTCTGTGTGTGTGTGTGTGTGTGTGTGTGTGTGTATATATGTATTTTTTTTTTACAAAATGTGTTACTTTCAAGAGATCTTACAGAGTGACATCATTAGAGAAATTGCTGCATCAGCATTTTGTTATTGAAAAAGATTAAACAGGGAAGAAAAATTACTGTCAACCCCTGTACAATGTCTGCTTGTCTGAGAGGTGACAGAGGACATGCAGGATTACCTCTGATCTAATAGAATAGCTCATTAACCACACTATTTTTCACCCTTAAGGACTTCAATAAGAATCTGGATTATATTGGATGGACTTCCTCGTCCAGCCCATACTCCACATGCCTGCGCCTTGCAACGTAGCTCTCTGAAGCAGGGTCTCTGCAGTTATGGTTCAGAGTCACATTCCCTCTCCCACTCTTTGCAGCAGGGGAGACACAAGGATTAATGGAGTGAAACACAAAGTGTTCTGGAAATGCCACATATGTTTTCTCAGTATCCCTTGTTATTAGAGTGTATATAGGTTTTGTGGCAGTTCGTCAGTCCAAACTAGTTATCCAAAATAAAGTTTAAAGCCATTAGAACTGGGATGGAAAAACTGGCTTCTGTTTCTTCTAGCAATAAACCAATTTTTGGTAATTCAGCGCCTTTTTCAGTCCATGAAACACAAATCATTTACTTTAACTATTGCCACGTATTCCCTTCTCTTTGTAGACTCTGTTGAATCTACTCAAAGAGAACAGAAGAATAGTAACACTTTGAATTTGTGAATAAATCTTAATTAACTGAATTCCTGACATTTGATTAGAGAACATGGAATACGTCGAGAAAAGACTCCACAGAATCTGGATATATAATGAGATTGTTCTGATTAACTGAGTACTTTCTGGAATCCTTAACCAGAACTGAGTTTTTTTTCCCCTCTGCACTTACAGACCAACAAAGTAAATACAGCCGTCAAACCTGTGTGCTAGTCCCTTGTCTTTTCACTTAGATTAATTTTTAGTCTGCTTATCTTTAAGGTGGAGGTAGTAACTTCTCCACCATGCCTACTTCATAGGTTACCATGGTGGGAGTTTAGATTATGAGTGAAAGCTCATTAAAAAGTAACACTGCAAACTCAACACAAAAATAAGGTGGTATTTTATTGTTGTTGTTGTTGTTGTTGTTGTGATTTATCATTTTGGTGACAGTTGCTTAAAACGAATCTTTAGAATTCTTAGTAGAATAATTATTGTCAGAAAAACTTAAAATTTTCTCATTTCCAGAGATGGTTGTCACTACAATGTTAAGATGTTTTCATATTTTCTACAAAAGAAATGAAATCAGCACTTTGTTATTATGACAAAACTTACATGTTAATGAACTGAATATATCTAGTATGTTTATGTATCTTGGATTTTTTTTAACCCTAGTTAATCCTGGAGAAGTGGTACCTCACATATGTAAGGCTGGAGAATTTCGCTGCAAAAACAGACACTGTATCCAAGCTCGATGGAAATGTGATGGAGATGATGACTGTCTAGATGGGAGTGATGAAGATTCAGTCAGTTGCTGTATGTTCTCCTTCAAGTTATGTTAAAACTGTCTGAGTCTTTGGATGTGTGAACTATCACAGCATTTGAGGAAAGTCTAAAAATGTCTTCGATGCTGACTGAACTCATTTTTTTTCCTCAGTCATCCTTTTGTATAGAGAGTAGATCTTAGATTACTTCCTTTGTATATTTTAAAGCATTATTTTTCTCATCCTTCCCCATCTTTGAAATAATATGATTTTGATTGCTCCAGAAGTCCTCTTCGTCCCTGTTTTGTGCAGTCAGCCCCTCATACCATTGTTAGAAGGTTGCTATAGGAGACCCCTCTGGATCTCTGAATTTAAAGATGTGGAAAATCAATTTAAACTCCCTCAAGACAAAATTACTGGTACAGAAGGTCACGATCCACTCCATTGCTTCTTGGCAACAAAACCCTGAAGATGATCCAAGGAAACAGACATGGGTTAAGAACACTTTATTACCTAACTTTACTGGCTCAGTACATGGTAGGAAACACATACAGGGCACTCAGATTATGAAAGAGATTAAAGGTTTGATTTTTCTCCCCTTTGGCTTCTGTTTAACTCTTTGTCATTTGCTGCAATAGGAGTAGCTTCATGTTTCTGGTAAGGATAAGGAAATGTCCCACAAATGTGGAAGGAAAACAATTCAAGGAGCAGATTAAACTTCAGAAAATACATTTGATTAGAGTCAGCTACCTTACTGGTTTTGAAAGATACAAAATATTTTATATGGAGAGAAGTATGTGGACATATCTTCATTCTTTTGATTTGACTTCGATATATTATTTTAAAAGGAAAATAGTTTTTTCAATTAATGACACTTTTAAGTTAAAGTAGCTGAACTAATTGAGAGTTAATTGACAATCCTCCTTTTCCTTTTTTAAAAGTCAAGAATCTGAAAATGAGGTTTTAAAGAGTCCTTGCAAAGAATGGACTAAGTTGGTCTGGGCATCTGTGTCATGCACGGTCACAGAGCATGACTATTTCATCACAGTGTTCGTGAATTAGTCCTGGAGGTCCGTGCTTCTATCTGTGTGATTGCTGTTTTCACCAGTTCACAAAGAAACGCATTTCCTCTATGAATATAGGGGGCATTACGTTTGCACTGCTAATTGTAGTATTAAAATTCCTAGTCAGTATTTTTTTCTTGATTATTTTCATCACTTCTCCTCCCATCACGGGAGCCTACACCTTTGGCTTCTCCAAAAGTCTTCTATTTTAGGTATAGTCCATATTCAATTCTGTCAGTAAATCTCATCTCTTTTACCTCCTGAATAATTAATTTGTAATCTTTACCTCCTTTAAATCTTCCCTGGCTAAATTAGGCTCCTACCTTAGATGAATGCAGTGTGTGCCCTGCTATTACTCAGCATGATAAAATGGCTGTTTTTCAAATTCTAAGTAAAACTAATATCAAAATTTATTTTTATCATATAGAAGTGCAACTACTGGGCACAGAGAAAATTACTTCAGAAAGAAGGTTGAAGTTATGAAACAAATGCTAAAGAGCATGCCAATTCAGTTAGGAATTTAGCCTCCAGAAAGCAGGAAAAGTCATCACCGAAGGCTAGCTTTAAGCTGGCCTCCCGTTGTGCTTAGATATTGGAGGTTTAATCCTTAACTGTGCACAGACTCTCACGTAAGGATTGGTTGTGTCCTCAGTAAATGCTGTGGCTGCGCATTTGTTTTAGGGGAAAAGACTCATGATGATCATTTTTGTTATTAAAATTATGCTGGATCTCATATCTAGCAACACCACCAGGACACAAGTGATACATTTTTCTTTTTTGTGTTTTCCTTCCATTCCCAAGAAACACTGAGTAAAGCCTAACCAAATTAAGCTTATTTAATGTTTCAAGAAGTACTGGAGTGGATGTGCGGGTTAAAGAACAAGTATTTTTGATATATGATTAAGTTATTTGATACGTCCTCATTTCACATTAAAATTTGATGTTTATTTTCAATGTTTTTGTTGAAATATCTGAAAGTGAATCACCTATTGCGATAAAACTTAGTGGATATAGCTGGTTTTAGTGAAGACATGAAAAATGAATCTATTTCATTTTATATGAACTTTAATTACTTGATATTTTCTATAAAAATATTACATTTTAACAGAGCCTAGAATGTTATTTTTATAAAATATGAGGCAATGAATGACAGAAGATACATATTTATTGTACTATGTTACAGTTACTATAACTTTTTTGCAACTATACTTTAAAATAATCTTAATTTTATCCAATTTTAAATCGTTAAACTTGCTTCTCTCCTCTCCCTCCACCTTCCCACCACAGTCAATCATAGCTGTCCTGATGATCAGTTTAAATGCAAGAATAATCGCTGTATCCCCAAGAGATGGCTTTGTGATGGAGCCAATGATTGTGGGAGCAACGAGGACGAATCCAGTCAAACCTGTGCAGGTAAAGGTTTGCTTGGGTATATACATAAATCTCCTCCAAAGCTAGTCTCCATACAAATGCAGGTCAGTGCCTTGAACTAAGCTGAACTTTCCTTGTGCTGATGATCTGGTTATTGCCGTAGTAAATGAAGTCAGAGTTTGATGCCACAGAGGCTAGAATACAAATTACATTATCCTTAATCTTTGGGTGTGACTCTACTTTCCAAAGTAATTTGGTACCTTATCTATCCATTCTGGATAACTGTCCACACACTCCTTGGGCAAGACTTGACCCTACTTGGCGGTGGAGGTGGAGGTTTGTTAGCATACTGTAATGGAAGCTGCCTCACAAGCAGGACTATTTTTTTTTAACCTTGAAAAATAATTTATGTATTTTATGTAGTCTGCTAAAGAATACTTCTGTAAATAGTTTTCTGTCTCTGGCACAGTATTTATGTGGGGTGTTTTTATTTATTTATTTTTCCTTCTGAAGTCCCATGACCACTAAGCCTATTTACATTTCCATATAATTTATCCCATTGCAATAAATCTTTGAATCCCTAGACAGATTCTCATTGAATGGTAATATCCAGCTTGTGGTATGGGTTACAACAGAGGGCCAAAAAGGTCGTTATTAGTCAGATAAGTGTTGAAAAATAATACTGCCTAGCAGCAGTCTAGTGCTTGTCTTTAAATGATGGTGAAAAAGTAATATATTTGGTGACTCATTAATATGATCAGTAATTTTTTAATCATTACATACACTAATGTCAAAACGTATCAACTCCCTCACCTTCCTTCTTTGCCAAAATAAGCTTTACTAAATAAAAATTACTATAACATAGTAGTGAGAACGGCAAAGGCAGCATATGGAAAATACCAAGAGGTCAAGAAGCCTGCTTTGTACTCTTGGTTTTGCCACTGGCCTTCTTGGAAAGACTTGTGCCTCCCTGCACCTCAGTTTCCTCATCGATTTCTTTCAGCTCTGAAAAAGTGTGAATTAACTATAAATTGTTTCCAGAGAGCTGTGCACCATGTACGAAACAATAATGGTGACAAAAACAAAACAGTCACCTTTCTATACTCCCAACCTCATTTTCTGACCAGCTTTTTCCAAAGCGACATATTTACTGAGGGTCCATGGCCCAGTTATTCTCTGGTCCCTTGAATAATCGTTTGGTCCAATATTTGAGAGTAGCTGATTATTTTCAAGATATTCTTTGTGTTGTAAGGTTTTTTTGCAAAAGACCTTCTGACAGAAAGGAACCTCTGCAGACCCATTTTGTCCTAGGCACCTGGTTTCATGTCCATTCATGTCACAGGGGAGGTGGGAGGAGAGATTTAACTCATATCACTGGTGAGATTTCAGGGGAAACGCCATCCATCTGACTCCAAGGCCATCGTTCCTTGTACCACACTGTATTATCCCAATTAGCTAGAATTTTAGGTATGGTCATCTAACTTTTCTCAGGTTGCTCTTACAAGAGGACTACAATTTACAATGAAGCATCTTTCCAAACTAGTGCAGTTATGATTCCTTTAAGGTTAAGACTCAACTCAGAGACTATGTTTCATTATACCCTAAACAGATAGATCAGCTCCTGCCTTAAAATAAAAGGTATTGCTAACACAGTTCATAATATCGTATCTTCTTCATTTCTATTAGATTTTTAAAATCTCCTTGTTTCTACATAATTTTTAAAGGAGCGTTTGGAATTAACTATTGACTCATAGTAGTAAAAGTGAAGATGCTGTGCGTAAGAGCAAACAGATAATCCTAATTAGTAAGATTTTTAAAATACTCCAGGCCCATGGTCCACTAGAAAATAGAACACAGCTTGCTTGTACCTCAAGTGCCACTTTAAGTGACAACAGCTGAACTCTGCCACTCACTACTAGGTCTTCTTGTCAGTGTAAGTATGATGGCTGTTACAGTCACTGTAAACCTTTAGAAATTGAATAAAAAAAGGAGAAAGAGAAAAATAAATATGCCTTTAGCTTTGAAAACTTATGTTGTCATGTTACAATGTATTTCCGTTTTGTTTTGCCAAAATAAGTAGGTCACGTAGCTGATCATGTTGGAAAAATATGGCAGATTCATTAGATAATTTCCCTGACAGGTCATTTCTATACATTTCCAGATATGGGTTTATACATGGGTATATATCCTAGATAAAGTATTTTCCCTAGGGGATTATTTTGAACTCTAATCCAATATCCTGTAGCCTTTAGCATTGTGACTACTTTATATCTAAAAGAAAATTCTTTCCTACAAGAAGCCAATTTTCTACTATGTTCCTTTGGGATTTCTCCCTCATGGATCTAATTCAATAAATATTTATCACAGCAATGGAGATAGGATGAGGAAAAAAACCTTCCTTAAGAAGCTAAGAGTTAAGACAAGGAGAAAGCCTTGTAAACAGCCCATTCTAATGCAGTGTTCACAGTGCTAAGTTGACTCACAAATGGGAGCACATAAAAGAGCAACTAATTAGTCTTTGGCCATCTGGGAAAGCTTCCTGAGGGAGGTGATGTCTAAGTGAAGCCTTACCCCAAAAAGCTTAAGAAAAATGCCTAAATAACATTTCAACTTATTTAATTAGGGGAAAAAACAATCTGATAAAATCATGTGTTAGCAAGATTGTGGGGAAAAAAAAGAACTGTCATACATGCATTGCATATCCTTTGGTGGATATGCAAATTGATTGTGTACATTGGAGAGCAATTTGGCCAAATCCAATAAATGTGAAGATGTACATACCTTCAAGTCTATAATTCTATTTCTAGGTTTATACTCTAATACCTATGCACAAAGAAATGTGAGTAGGAATTTCATTGCCCTAGTGCTGGTAGTAGTGACAAATTAAAATAAGTCAAATACGTTGTAACAGGAGAATATAATATAATATGGAGATATATATATATATATAGATATATATATGTATCTATATATATATATAATAGAATGCTATTTATGATTAAAATGAAAAAGAAAAGATCATATATATATATAGGAATTAATTTTAAGACAATTTTAAGTTGCAGAATATAAATAATTTAGCACCATTTATACAAAATACAAAAATGCAAAAAAAGTTTTATATGTGCTTGTTAATTTACAAATGTACAAAAAAATAGGAATGAAAATATGTATGGGGGTGAAAAAAGAAAACAAATTAAGGATAGTAGTTACCTCTATAAAAGAGGACATGTGACTGGGAAAGATTGCATGGGGTCTTGAAATTTAACTACAATGCATACATTTTTAATAAAACAAAATCTGTAGCAAATAAAAAATATTAGGGTTTGATAGAACTACATGATGTCAAAGAGGTATTAATGATATCACTCCATATGCTTTTCTAGGAAATAGAAATATTTCACTAAAAAAAAAATGAGTGATGAGCATAGATTGTTGAGGGTGAGGTGAACTCAGTAGGGGACAGAGGGTTGGAGTCGGTGCCTGGAAGAGGGAGGAAACGGAACCTGCAAAGGGGCAGAAGAGAGCTGCTAGTCAGGGCTTGGTAGTAGTTCCCCATCAACAAAAAACATTTATGTTTATTTATGAGGGAGACCCAGAGGCCAAAGATGAGTAGTTAGATTCGAAATTCTTTCTTCCTTATTGTAACCATGACGATCCAAGGCTTCAAGCCTAGAGAATTTCAAACCAGCTTTTTCCCACATCAGAGAACTCTGGTTCGATTACGTAACATTTGCTCTTGTCACATCCCCCCTTACATTTTAACTAAATTCAAACTAGACAGATATGGTTACATTAAGAAAACCTGATGTATTTTTAAAAATCAGACTATTACAAGAGAAACTGAAGAACACATTTTGATATGACATAGATTTTTTGTTTGTTTGTTTAAATAGAATGCTTTGATTAAAATACAAGACTGGTAAAGTTTAGGAACAATGTGTTAAGCTCTGTCCTCCTCCCCCTCCGTATTGTTCCTGTGCTTTGTGAGATTTCTCAGTGCTCCTTGACTGCAGGGGAAGCATAATTAGTGATGGGTGGGAAAAAAAATCACATTGTGACAGTGAATTTTTGATTCACTGCTAAATAAACAATTCCACTGAGGAGGTGTAAATTTCCTCTTCATTAGAGCAGCATTTGCTACGAAATGAGAGGCCTCTGGGGCTGCTCCGCTAATCTCTCTTCCAAACTAACTTAGATCTGATGGAGAAAAGAAATGAAAAGGTAAAGTCTGCATCTTCTTGATACAAATCTAGTGATGAGAAGGTGATCATTTAGTCAATCTGTTTATATTATATAGACAGATAGAACTTGCAGATTTATGGAATGAAGCATCTTTCTTGAAACCTTGATTTACAGAAATCCATTCTAGTGTGTTTGGATGACTTTGAACCATACTCTATTTTATACCAACTGTTAGTGTTTAAGTTCACAGGGTGTTTTGAGGAAACAGAAACACATCCTTATGATTCTTAAACCCAGGAAAGAAGAGGACATCTATAAACTAAGAAATATTGTCTAATCATAGCCACAGAAACTCAGAGCCTGATTGTTTCTCATCTGTCCAGTCCTCATCTAACCCAGCTACTAACAGGTCTGAGTATCCCACTGCTTTCTGTGATCCAATGAAAAGCAGGAGTGATGGGATACTGATACTCATGCGAACAGATTTGCAGCTCAGAGTGACAAAAGGAAGAAAAAAAAAAAAAAAAGAAAATCAAACGCTTAAAAATAAGTATGTGACAAACTAAGGCCTGGGAGAGGAATTAGGGAAGCTGTCTAGGCTCTCATGCCTTCAAAAGTTGAATTGATTGTAATAGAAAAAGGCAATCAAACTCCTTACAGAATGTAACCCCTTTCCTGAATAATTTTAAACCACTGCCTTTGGCTAAAACAGAAAACAGGTTTCTGTGAGTGTGTTCATTGAAGCCTTTAAGAGAACCCAAAGCAAAGTTCATTAATATGCTTTGATTAAAAAGTTATACATTTTTATATAATTGTACTGAAAAGTGAGTTTTAAAAATCCACTTTAAGGCTAAATGTGTGTTTTAGAGAATATTTGCTGCATTCTTCCTCCATACTTGGGATCATTTGGAGATTAAGAAATAAATGCATTGAAAATGTTAGAGGTCAAAGAAAATTCTGACCCCATAATTAAAAACCCGTTACCCTGATCGCTCCAAAGCCTTCCTCCCACATTACAGCAAGTTTCTGGGTTTATTGACAAAGGGTATGCAAAATTCCTTTTTCATTAAAAGTTGGATAGATAATTCAGCCATATATTCATAAGCGTGTGCCAGGCAAAAATTTTAAAATAATGAATGCATAGCTTCATTTATGGAAGTGCATGAGAATTGTTGAATATCTTGTGACTTAGCATTCACTTTAATTGAAGGGCAAAATGTGTGAACTTTAGAAAAGACAAGCAAGCTGGCATCACCAAAAATTTAAGGAAATTATATTTTAAAAATATTTTATCTAATAGAGCAACATAATACCTTCTGTGTAAAAGGGTTATTGTGTGATTTATTTTATCCTTAATGTTGTTCAAAAGGCCTCTAAATTTATTCTTTGTACATGAATTGATCTTCTTAGCCAGAACATGCCAGGTGGACCAGTTTTCTTGTGGAAACGGGCGCTGCATCCCCAGAGCATGGCTGTGTGACAGGGAAGACGACTGTGGTGACCAGACAGATGAAGTAGCGTCTTGCGGTAAGTAGTGAGTGAAGCACGCTGTCAGGGGAGACTGTCGAACAGAAGATTCTATCACTCTAATTCCCCTTACAAGGCTGTTTGTTTCTTTAAGTCAACAAGGCAGAAGATCTGTTACTTTTTATTACTGCCTTTTGGGCCTGAGTTTGTATTTGAATAATAAATTCAGAATATGTCCCATTCATGAGGCAGTAACCATATCCTTGGGTAAAATCATTTTAATAGGAAGTGATTATAATAAGGCTAACAGGACATCCTCAAATGTGCATCATTGATCTCATGTCTGTGATGATTAAATTTTTCAAACAGACTAGCTCATCAAGTGACATTTGGAGTAAATGAGAAGGACACGTTTCTTGTTTGTGTGCATGTGTACAGTCTCGGAGTAACACGCAGTGCAGGCTGAGAACACGTAGCAGGCTGTCTGTGTAACAGATTTACCATGGTAATCGTTTCATTTCCACAGAGTCGTATAATTCTGAAGGACAGAATTTTTATTAGTTTAAAATATTTTTGTTAATGGCAAAATTCCTGGTCACTTTCCACTGATCCTCTTATTCTTGAAAACAGTAAATATTTATTGTCATATAATGTGGCACATTTAATTGCCCCCATTTGTACCCATGTTTCAGCAGGTTGTATTATCATAGTCTCAGTAATGTATAGTGAAACATAAGAGAAGGAACTAGGTTTTCTAAGACTTGTGCTTTAGTTCAGGCATGGCTATGGAGTTTTAAATTACCATGGGGAAACATGTTAGACACACTTAACATATTTATTAAAAATATAATACAGCTGGGTATATATTTTTAATAATTTGGCCCCATGTGTTTCTAACAGTTGGGAAATAAGCCTTTTTTTTAATCCCTCAATTTAAATCCCTCTATTTAGGGGATACATTCTCTGTTTACCTAAAATTTTCTTTTAAAAAATTTTTTTGTACTACATGGTTAAGTCCCTGTAGACATTTGAGTTTGTAACCTGTGAATACCATATAGATAATGGAAGTAGCACTAATTTGTAATTGACGTTGTAAGGAAGACAGCAGCAGTGTTGAGGAAGAAAGCAATAGAGTACCACACAAGCACAGTTAATTGTGCATTTTACAGTAGAATTTCCAAAGCCTGACCAGTTAAGGGGATTGACCAATATATCCTCTCTTCTTAACAGTGTCCAGACTAATCATCTGGCTGGGTCTGCTTCTAGATGGCTCTAATTTTTTAGGAAAACTAGATTGCTTTTCTGCTCTTAGCATCTCCATCTACAGTATACAAGAAAAGTCACAAGCAACTTGAAAACATGAGATACAGAGCCAGCCCTGGAATCAAAGTCCCAATTCATATGAGAAATGCCATGAAAACAACATGACTAGGAAAATAAATAATGAGCTCTTAGAGAACTTTGATTAGGACTTTGAGCTGAGTTATTTTTAGTAACAGGTGTAGAGTCAGACTTTTTCTTTTATTTTCGTAATAATTTATTTGACTCAAAGGAGAAAAAATAATTCTAAAATTTCATTAATAAGTAAAAGTAATCATGTCAGCAAATTTACATACTTTTCATGAAAGTGAGGGGAACAAGGGTTGGAGGGAGTCTAGACACATATTTTCTTACTGGATCTTTACAGCAAATCTATTAGAAACATATTACTGTCTACATAGTACAGTTAAGGAAATCAAAACTTAGAGACAATAATAACATGCTTGATGTCACAAAGCTAATAAACACCAGGACCAGCCCATGAATCCACCTATGCTTGGAACTAAAACTTAGCCATTTCAGGTTGACTTTATTTGGGAGCTGAGAATAGGGTGCAAATAGGAGGCAGATAATGCCATTATATATATCCATAAATAACCTTATTCAAGTGCCCACACACCTATAATGAGTTTTATTCATCGGTGTATTGGTAAATCTTTTACATCTCCCAGTGGAGAGGAGCCCTGATCTGGTGTGTGCCTATTTTTTTTGGTGTAAATACTACTCCTACCATGGCCAGTATCAAGTTGCCAACATGACTTTGTGAATGTGGAGTTGAGAAAAGATGTACAAACCAAAATACAGTTTTTCCACAATACAGATACAGGAGACGTAAATAACCCTGAAAGCAAAATAATTAGGAAGTTATGAATCTTGAGTATTAATTACCCTCGTTTATTTAAGTGTAACATTACATGTTATTATTTTTTAAAATAATGGCTGTGTGCTTCACAAATGACTCATAGAATCCTTGAAAATTTAAGAATCAGCTCCCGCAAGCTGGTCCAAGATGCCTCCTGTACACTGCTGGATAGATACGCACTGTGAAATTTAGCTGTCAAATAGTGTGGTCCTGAAAGTTAGAAATTTTAGAGAGTGGCAGTGAACTATATGGGTTAGTCTCAGTTACCATTTCTGCTTTACAACATAAGAGACTTGTTTCTTTCCAAACACATCCCTCTCTTCAGCAACATACATTTATCTTGCAGATTGTCACTTTAATTCAGAATTCATTCCAGTAGACATCTACTGAGTGAAGCTCTGCTAGACACAGTCTCACTTTTAATGTTGTAGGAGACAATGGCCTAAATTTTTTGAATTTACCAGAAATTATCTCTGCACTGAATACAAAACGACAAAAAAGTAAACTGTTTAACAATTAAAAAAAAAAAAGCAGTCTCTCTACTTGGCAATAATCCAGAAATAAATATAGGTTCAGCTAATTTCCAGTTTTATTAAGCACCATTATAAAATTTGAACTAATCCTATTTCACTTTTCCTGTTGGTGTTGGCCAACTTCTCATAAATTAAACCCAACTTGCAGACTATGCAATCACTTTTTATTTTTAGCTTTTTTACACTTTAGCTCCTTGAATAACTTCTTGTTATGTTTAATAACTACTGTTTTACATTGAAGATAATATTAAAATTTGGATTTAAAAACATAGGAAACCTGTGATTAGCACTGCTTTGGTAGTAATTAGGAGCTGAAGGTACTGTAACAGCAGGTCAGATTTTCAGTGGAATTCACCATCACCTATTTACAAACCTAATTCATTCTACTCGCCTTTGCCTTTACAACAAGTTGATTGCATGTTTTAGGTTGAGATTACACATGGGCAAACACACAATTAGGAAGGCCCTTGAGGTTTCTTTCTTCATCTTTAGATAATCTTTTAACTTTGTTAGTAGGTTTCCTGTGTAGAAAGGAGAATCCATAAATCGATGCTGCAGACAAGAGAGGCTACGTTAAAACTGTGAAGCTTATGTTAGGACGTGGACTGTGTGTTGAAGAACTAAACAGTTAGTCACATTTCAAGGATAGGACTTAGCATTGGTTCTCAACTTTAGCTGTTAATAAATGAATTACCTGAGGAGTTTTAAAATCACCTGCCCACGCCTTACCCCAGATTACATAAATAAGGGATCTCTGGGGATAGGATATAAGAATCAGTATTTTTAGTGCTTTCTAAGTGATATGACTGGTACTCAAGTCTGAGTACCAGTAAGGCAGTAGTTCTCAACCTTGAACAGGCATTAAAATCTCCAAAGGCCTTGTTAAAAAAACAGGATGCTGGGGCCCATTCCCAGAGTCTCTGATGCAGTAGGTCTTGGGTGGGGCCTAAGAACTTACAAATTCCCAGTTGACCTTGATACTCATGTTGCTAGTCCAGGAGCCACTGATTTAAGGGAACCACCATCCACATTTGATTTTATCTTACATATACTTAATGATATAATTATGTTTAAATATGCAAAACTAATTTCTAATGGAAGCAGTTATCCAGATAAATGTCATTCCCATCTCCAAATTGCAGCATTAAATATAAGGGTATTTCCTGATTAAATATAAGAATATTTCAAACAAACTTGCATTTTGCCCCTTGGAGAATTTATTATCCAAAACAGTATAGTCGTTTATTTTAAACTTCAACAATCTTTGGGTTGTTCTGTCTTCCAAGTATCTCAACATAGCTTACATTTATTATTATTTTTTAATAAGTATATCTTAATGTGAGTTGGTAACTTCTGATTTTTTCAAAGGATTTAACTTAGGAAAATAGCTAAGTTTATTAACAGATTGAAAGATAATTCAATGGGGTATAAATAAAAATCCATACAGATTTGCAAAGTTACTATTACTCCATGTTATGGATCTTTTATATCTATGAAGACAGTAGAATTCTGTCTTATGTACTTATAATCTTAGTTTTACATGTGCTTGTAATTTTCTCTACATAATTAAGGAGCAAAGACTATCAGAAGGAGAACTGGCAAGTGTCAGACACACAAGAGAGTGAGCGAGCTATCAAAGAGAAATCGTTTCCCAATTAAATCAGTGTAAGTTGTGTCAAAGATATATTCAGCTATATTATTAGAAAAACTAAGTTCCTGATTTTAAGTATAGTATCATTGTTACTTTTTAAGTTTGTAAGGAAAAAAACCGCCCTGTGTGCATGGCGATTTTAATGGGGATCATTAACCCAATGGAGTAATGACAAAATAGGATCATTGCCAGGCACTGCTTTCAGCTGTACTGCCATTCCTTCGTAGCATCTTGGCAGACATGGGGACTGGTAACTTTTCATTTCTGTAACTTGACTCACGCATTTTTGAAACTCTGGTATTAGATCTTAGTCAAAGCTTTCTCCTCCCCTGTCGCCCCCTAGACTTGAGGTTTGGGGAACTTGGATGAGAGCGGACTGTGCTCTGTTGTTTCACTCTCTACTTCTGTCTTTTTTAAGCTTAAGCCTTCAGAAAGAGGGGACAGATGGAGGAAATAGGTTTCATATTTTTAAGTAGGTCCAGTAGTAACTTTTACTCTGCTGCTCTGAATATCACAGCCCACTGACACATGAAAAATGCAGCTCTCTTGAGAGGCTTCTCTGTGAGATCTTCTGGGAAGCCTGAGGTCTCACCCATCTTCAGAGTTTCTTTAACTTTCTCTTTCTTCTCTTTTCTCTTTGTCTCCATTCTTCAGAGTTCCCTCACCTCTAGATCGAGATCTCTTTTATCCCAGGTCCTCACCATCCCCACCACAGGTGATGCATCTCTTAGCCTTAAGTTGCTAGAATCCCCTTTGCTTGGTGGGCATCCTCTTGGCTGCTTTGCTGATAATGACAAAAGACATTTTGTTTTCTATAGCTGAATCTATGGTTTTTTTTTTTTCTCTCCCATATGTGAGCAGACTGCTCTCCTAATGACCCATCTCCTAGACCTGCCACCACTGTCCATTTATTTCTTCTCTAAATTCAGGTCTACCTGAATGGTCAGTCTACCTCTTGAGCAGATCCAACCAGTTCTCTTTTCTCATGCACTCTAACGATTTTATGGATGATTCTCATGGGCTTTCTCCTTCCCTTGGATCCACTGTTTTCTGCAGGTTGACTGTGGAGTACTCTCCTATTATAAATAACTCCAAATACTGGCTTCGAGCTACAGAATGTGGAGGCAGTTAGCGTCTCCTTGTTCTTAGTATTGGATGTAAGTGGACCAGTGAGTGCCATGGCGAAAGGAGTAGTACCACTCCTACCTGCATTCGTTTACTTAACTCACTCAGTCATTCCCTCTCTCTCTCTCTTTTACAAGGGATAAGAAAAACATCCATTTTAGCTCTTCACTTTATAAATAAGGATTCTGAAGTCCTAAAAGTTGTGTGTCTGAAGCTGCAGAATGAGTTAGTAGACATGGCAAGCATTAGGACTCAGGCCCATTCATCCCTAATTGTCTGTCCAGAGAATCCCAGGCTTTGGTAGTTGCCAGTAGATGTTACCTAATTCAAACCCTCATCCAGTATGAGTTCTTCTAAAACTGCCCTTAGAGATGCTTACCCAGTCCTTGTCTGAATATTCTCAGAAACCAGTAACTGGGCATTTCACACAGTGGTTAATTTTACTGTTAGGCAATAATCAGTTGTCAGAATGTTCCTTCTTTGTGGAGCCAACAGCTGCTTTCTTGAAGATTCTGCTCACTGTACTTACCCTGTCCTCTGCAGCTGCACAGTCTGAATCTGCAACCTTGTCCACAGGATCCCTGTTAAATAACCAAAGGCACCAGCGCATGTAGCTGAACTTTCTCTTTCAAAGGTTAAACACACCGCTTGGTTCGATTTCCTGACAGGACCGTTTGTAGGCTCCTTCCCTGCTGATTGCCCTACTACATACATGCTTGAATTTTCAATGACCTTAGTAGATTGATGCCCTAAAATGTGTAGTTGATGTTCAGTATGTACAGAGTTTCAGTTTTGTGAGATGAAAAAGTTCTAGAGATCTGTCGCACAGCAACGTGAACATAGTTAACACTAATAAGCTGTATACAAAAAAAATGGTTAAAATGATACATTTTATGTATTTTTCCTGAAGTTAAAAAGATTCATGGCCTAGAATTGAACAGAACATAGTATCTCATATGTGGAATTTTTGCAACAGATTATGTGGGCTTATTACCTTCAGTAATTTTGATTCTAGACTTCTTTTAAGACAGTCTTCTGAAGCAGCCTTATCATTATAACTCACATACTGAGTCCCAGTCAATTAAAATATCTAAACTTTTCTTAGAGACTAGATCTCTCCTTTGGGGTACTTCTGATGTTTACATTTCAACATTCTTTAAAATTTTATTTTGATGGTCTTCTGATTCTTCCTTACTCACATATTTTAAAATATTACATAGATGAGGTGCTTTCCATTCCATACTGTCCCTCTTAGACTTCCATTCTCTAGTAACTCTTAACCTGCCTTCCAGTTTGGAATCTATAATGCCAATGATGTCTCCCAGGTCTGTGCAACTCAGAGATTTGAGAGTGTAAATGTTAAGGCTGTAACCAAATCATGGTGACAGAGACATGAACTTTTTGGAAAGCAATTAAAAACATCCTGGGGAAAACTGACCCAGTAATTAAAACTGTGTGGATACATTTTTAAATCCGGTACCCAAGCACTTAAATTTACCATCGTTTCATCTTACATGCATGATATTTTTATTCATCATGACAAGATTCATCAAAAATGTTGCTAAAAATTCAGGAACACTCTGTTTATAGAATTTTCATGATGTATATATACTTACCTGAAAATTATATCAACAAGTAAGTTTGGTGTGAATTCATTTTATGAGCAAATAGTCTCTTTAAAGATGCTGACAAAAATGTTTTAACAAATCCATCCTAGAATGATTGTCAGTGATATGCATAAACTTTGCATCTCTATAGAGTTTGAAAATTTCCACTTGGAATTGAGACATTATTTTCTGGTTTTCATTCATCTTTCCCTTTACTTATTTCAAATGACAGTCAATATTATGAGATCAAAAATGTTTGTTCTATTATTTGTTTGATAACTTGTCTCAATATGAAGATAACCATTTTTAGAAATTAGGTATTAGATTTTTCTCTTTTCTTTGATTGAGAGCTTTGATTTCCTCTCAGTCTTGTTTGTGTTTTGCTCTCCAGCCTGGCAATAAGAAGTTGAGAAGCTCTTTTCCTGCCTATGTCCTGCAGATTTATACTTTGGGTCCCAGATGGTCTTGTTCTGTTTTTTCTTGTATATGTTTATGTTTAAACATTTGTATTAATTTTGTTTAGAAATGGTACGCAAGCTTCTGTTGTCTTCCTGTTCTTATTATAGCTATGTGACGTGTTTTTGCATTTGATATTGGTTGTAATTCCCTCCTTTGCACATACCTGAGGAATAAGGCTGTGTGTGCAGAAGACGGGGAGGAAGTTAAGCAAGCCTTGATGGGGTATACTGAAAACCACAGGCAGAAATAATTAAAAACAGCTGTTTTTAGTTCCTCGCCCTAACTCAGCATTTCCCCAAATGCTTGCTTAAGAATATGAATCACCTTGGGTTTTTATTACTGATAAAGATAACAACACTTCTACCACCTCCCCGAAAGGTTCCCCCATTCAGTAGCTCTTGCATAGAATCCAGGAATTTATATTTTGGGAAAATCACCTCATACGATTAATTTTTTTTCTAGTTAGTTTTCATGTGATTTCAACATTTCCTAGAAATAGGAATTTGTTATGGCTACTGCAATGAATCACTGCAAACATTATGGCTTAAAACGAGAAAAATTTGTTCTCTCACAATTGTGGAGGCCAGAACTCCAAAATCAGGGTGTCAGCAGAGCCTCCTATGAAGGGTATCCTTTCTTGCCTCTTGCAGCTTCTGCTGGCTCCTGGCTCTCTGGCTGCAGCAGCCTAACTTCAATGTCTTGTCTCCGTCTTCACGTAGATTTCTTTCCTGTGTCTCTGTCAAATCTCCCTCCTCTGTCCCATATAAGGAAACCAGTCATTAGATTTAGGTCTCACCCCTCATCCAGGATAATCTCATTTGAGATCCTGGATTTAATTACATGTGCAAAGACCCCATTTCTAAATAAGGTCACAATCACAGGTACTAGGGTTTAGGATTGGACATAACTTTCTGATACATAAAATCTAACCCACTACCCCTGGGGAAATTTATTATGCCCAAACTACCAAGTGAATTACAATGGAGGCTCACATATAGGTAGTGTTAAAAGCTGAACAGGCAATTCTAATATGCATCTAGGTTTGTGAACTACCCTCCTGATACCTATAAACTTATTCCCTGCTTCCTGGTTAACTTCTCACCCAGTCTCTCTATTAAATTTCTCCAACCTTCATATTCTCTTTGTTTTCTATTGCATCTAGAGCTCTGCACTAACAGAAGGAAGGTGCTGGCTCACTAGCCACACATATACACACACACACAGTAATTTTGTACACACACATTATATGTATACATGCATACACGTGTATGTGCATTACACAAACATGTACAATCAGAGTCAAATGAAAATATTTGTAAAATCTAGATAGCAACTGGTATCTAATATCTAGTAGTCATTTAATAAAATATGAGTTATAGATTTATCTTATATTTTCTTCCTTCCAAATAACTTTCTATTTTCAAATGAGAATATATATGTGTATGTGTATGTATGTGTATATATATATGCTAAAATTGAAATATATATACTTTCAATTGGAGTTGGAGCTGACCCAATTGAAATTAGTTCAGAAAATAGCAATATATCCAAATCTGGGGATTTTTTTAACATTAAATTTAATGTTTTGAAAGATACCAGAGTGAAGTCCTATATTGATCCAGGAAACATCATTCCTCTCATGCTGAGTTGGCGCTTTGTAAACAGGAAGCAGTGTGCACAGGCCAGTGTTTGAATCATGGGTTGCTGTTCGTTGCTGCAGGGAGGTCTTCTCTGGCATTTGCGCAGACCTGGGGTGGCTGAAGTTGGGGCTCCTCGCGGGGAGCACTGCCAAAAAGCAGTCAGCGTGTAACTTCCGTGAGTCCTCCTGGGCCTGCGTCCTTTTCAGAGCCTCAACTGTAGTGTGTTACTGATCTGTTCTCCAGACATTATGAACTCCGTTCTTCTGTCCTCTGGAGTCCACCAAGTCTGGTGTTTTCATCTGTGTTCTAGATGCCTGGGTCATAGGAGAAGACAAAAGGCAAGTTTCTGTTCTCAGAGGTTAGGGGAGAAAGGAAAAAAAAACCAAACCTCAATAAGTAAAAATAAATAAGTAAAATAATTAAAAACTGTGACATGTGCTATGAAAGAAATAAGAAGCTAAATGACATTTCTACCTGACATGCTTACATTTTCTAAATATTACTATGTCCTTTTTAACAAATAATTTATATGTATCCTTTGTTTTGATATGTATAAAAGCTTATACAGTAGGACTGGGTCCTTATATGGTACTGAAATTTGAGGTTCAGCATGCCCATAATCAATCCATTTCTATCTCTATTTTGTGTATAACTATACTTTATATACATTTGTGTGTATGTGTGTGTATGTACACACATTTACTTTAAAAACTCAGGTAACACATAAATGCTCACAATAAAAAACTAGTAGTAACTCTACCTCACCCATTTCGTCACTCCAGTGATAATCATTTTTAACTCTTAGCCAAGTTTTCTGGTTACTGTTTCCATTTTTTTAGTAAAATGTTAACTAGTATTTCTTGATTTTTCAAAATTATACTTGTCTTTTGACTTCTTCTTACCTGGGGCATTCTGTAAGTTAGTTTTTAATTAAAGCTCTACAAGTAAATTAAAGTTGTATAACTTTATACAAAATAAGATTGTGGTGTCACAACAAGGTGAGAATTGCTTATCTCATGATGTAGTTAAAACCCATGCTAAACTATATTGAGAAAGTGGAAGGCATTGAGACTTGCTTTGTGGCCTTGGAAATTACTGTTTTTTTGGATTCCCTTGTGAACACAAGAAGAATGTGTATTTTTTATTAGGTTGCAGTAGATTTCTTTTGACAAATAGACGGATAGACAGATTGATAGATAATATTGCTCAAACTTAATTTGTTTTTAATATTCTCTGTATCTTTTTCGTGTTTTTGCCTTTTTAAGGATAACTTAAAAAGAAAAGGTAATTTCACTAAAATGTATTCCCTTTATATGTAAAGTATCAATAATGACAACTATCTCATAATAGCAGTTTTATTGTTGCGAGGATTAAATAGGAACCACATATAACACCGAACACAGTGTTTGGGGAGTTATTTGTACCCCTCTTCCACTGGTTAGTTAGCAGTACTCTTCTCCCCTTTTTCCTTAATTCCATGAGTAGATTAACGTCAATGCTGGTCTCATTCTATAAGACCATTTCAAATCTGTTTACGTATCATATAGACTTATATAAAACATGAATTTAGAATGATTTACACTTCTGAACCTTGCTAAAAATTTAAAATCTATATTTGAATATTAGCAGTAACGATACATACATGATTATTTATTTGTAAGATAATATATATGTGAGTGCAGTAAAATATTTGTATTACTTGTTTTTGGTAGGGAATTAAGAAAGAAGGACAAGGAACCTGATTCTTGTAAAAGTACACTAGTGCACGTGCAGAAGCCGTCAGGAATGAAGGCACGGCTAGGCTTAGCATTGCTGCTTTATTCCTGGATTTACCCCTTGTGATTCCCACGGGAATGGAAACTCTTCTCAGTAGATGCACTTTTCTCTTTTCTCTGTTATATTTAGTGGTTTTTATGTTTTCTGTGTCAGAAAACATTTTTTAAAATGTGCTAATTCTAGTTATGTTCTCTGTTGTATACCCTGTGATTCCTTATTTGCAGTCAGAGTCTGGAAGTATGAAGCTGGGGACTTATATTGTTTGTATGTGTGTGTGGCGGGGGAGGGAGGTCTGTAACTGGAATGAGCAAGAGTGAGCTCTTAGAAACCATTTATAATCATACCTTAAGTCAGTATTGATATAATAACTGTCTCATCTATTTTTAGAGAGCTCATACTGAACTGTATGCTACCCTTAGAGTTTCATTTGCTTCTCTTTCCCCCAAGTACTTTATTTTCTTCGTGTGTAAAAGAAAAGAAATTGCCTGGGTAGTCTAAACACAGCCAAGATTTCAGGATTGAGAATGGCATCAACCAATCAACCACAGATCTAGGAACAAAGAGTCCCACAGTATATCGTGTGCACTGAAAAGTCAACACACATAAGTAGTTTGTTGAAAATTGCTCTTATTAATAATGTGCTAAGTTTTTAAATGTACAAGTAAAACAAACAAACAAGAAGTATCCCAAGCAACCTTACTGCTATTTCATGGCCCTGAAGAGCCTACTCCTTGTGACTGCGCAGTGCTAAGATGACCAGTCCCAGGGTATGAGCAGAGCAAGAAAAATATGACACAGTGCCACAAAATACATAGCTGTTAAAATTTTTATAATATTTCAAAAGAAAATTTGTTCTATTCTTTTGCTCTTGGAGAATATAGCATTATATCTACACATATCAAAACAAAAATTTCCTGATGTATAGTCTTAAAATACATGGCAAAATTAATTTACTTGACATACTCACTTTTTATATGAACTATAAATCAATTAGTTGTTGTTTTATTTCATTGGACAGTTCTAATTTACGAAATCTATGACTTTCTTTAATCATTTCTTTGGATAAGAAAAATCTAAAGTCATTATTTAATTATTAACCTTAGGATTGAATTGAACGCAGACTTATTTTAGTACTTATTTTAGTATTTTAACTTTGCAAGCAAATTACACACACACACGTAGCAGTTACAGCTCACTAACTGTTCCAGTTTGGGGCACACTTCATTTCTGAACTCTGAAAATTTGTGTTTTCTTATACATTCACCTCTGTGTTAAAATATTTGGCTGCTGCTTTACCTCACGTTTCTTATTTATCTCATTGCCAGAACTATTCGATGTTTTTTCCAGTTCCGAGTCTCATTCTTTATGTGCTTCTTAGGTGTTCTTTTGATTTCCAAGGCTTTGTTATATCACTACTGATCATTTCTGAATCTGTCTCTCAAGCCTATTTATAGCTCCTAAAATTTCACTGCTTCTGTCTTACCCTCTATAGCAGCCATTCTGAAATTCTTATAATTGCTCAAGCATTTTATATACTCTGACTTCTGGGCTTTGAGAAATGCCATCTTTCTGGAATACTCTATAAGCACTTCTTTCCCTCCTGTTTGTCTGATTTAATCTGAATCTATCTTTGTATCTGCTTGTACCTCAGTTCCTCTGGGGAGCAATTTAGATGTCCTATTGTGTGTTACAGTAACACTTTGTACTGCCTATATTATAGCATTTATCAGAGATTTATTAAAGGCACTTGTTTAATTATATTCCAAGTATTTTTCCTACCAGATTGTAAGCACTCTGAGGAAAGAAAATACTGAAAACTGTATTCCTGGTGCCTACTATGATTCCATTCATTCATTCGTTCATTCTAAGTGATGTATCTCTAAGGCCTAGAACTCTGTCTGGTATAAAGTTCTCAGTGAAATATCTTAAATGAATAAAACCTTAGTTTTCTACTCCTTTTCATAGAGTAGGAACCTGGGGTCAGAGGCATTAAATAAGTGCCCACAGTAGCACATTAATTAGTGATAAAACCTGGATTTGAACTCAGGTTTGCCTGCCTACAGAGTTTATGTTCTTTCTACATGGTGTTGTATGTGTTATATAAAATGGGGTTTTTATGTAACAGCAATGAAAGAGCAACAAAATGAAGACAATTTTTGATATACTATTCTCTTACGTTTTTCTCCAAAGTTTATTTACTTTACTAGATCTTTTGAAGTCTTTCCTATATCTAAGTGCCAGTTCTCCAGAACCACAGCTAGTGTCTGTATCTAGAATTGTTACATATTTTCTCAGAAGATATAGTCCTATAATCTCTATAATTTTAAAAAGTACTATTTTTTCCATAACTATACTTAATTATATGCATTAAGAGTAGGTAAAAGTCAGAACTGGACTATAAGTAGAAAACAAACTATAGAAAGAAGAATTAAATTTTTCATCTTTTCCCAGATTTTTCTTTACTATGATGTTTAAGGGTATTGATATGATCAACATGTCGTAGTGGGAAAACAGTGTATTTTGGAATCAGACTAGATTTAAGATTTTACTCTGATACTTGCTGGTTATGCAGTATATCCTCAGGCAAGCTATGCTGTTTTCTTCTGCAAGTTGGGGTTAGCAGTGACAATCGCAAGGCTATTGTGAAGAGGATAGGTAACGTGTATGTGGCCGGCTAGCCTAGTACCTCATACTCAATAAATAATAATATACAATGTGAGTATCGTTGTCTCCTTCATGGTTAAATAACATTTGCCTAACCTTGGACCCCTACAATAGTCTCACCTTGTCATTTATTGTAACTTGAATTTTCTATACATTTTCCACACACTTAATCATGAAAGTCAAATTTTTATATATATATGTATATGTGTGTGTGTGTATATATGATATGTAATACACACTCTTAAACAACCTATGATAACTGTATATTGAGACTTTAATAGTAAGTTACTTGGAAATATTCATTCTGGGGCCAAGGAAGAGGAATAAGTGGGAAAATTTCTGAGTTAGAGACAGAAAGAGATATAAATTGGATCTGAAATCTGCCTCACTGGGAAATACTCCTTTAAGCTTTGTATACTAGATAAATATAAGTACCGTATGAACCATGATTACCCTTGAGAGAAAGAGAAAATTGTTGCCATTTACATAATAGCATGCATATAACCTGGCAATAAATTTTTGGTGAAAATGTAATAGATAAATTGAGCATACTACCGGCAACAATAAGAAGATTTTTTAACAGACCATTAATCTATACTATATATTCTATGAGGTTGAAGTAACTATAGAAATAAAATACAGTTTTCTTTTCCTTACTGTCATTTTAACATGATAAAATGTAAGCCACTTTTGTTCATTATTTTTCTCTTTTTCAGAGTTAGTGAGGTAAACATTCCAAGTGTCCTACAATTTGTGTCTCAAGGAAGATCCAAAGTCAAAGAATATTTATGCAAAATCAAGAAAGAAAAGATTATGTGGAACATTTTAGTCTTGGTTAAATATAAGAATTCATAATGCTATTGTAATAGAACAAGTGTCCAGAAACAAATGAAAATACTGGATTCTATTTTCAACATTAACACCAATATGGAAGGACTGGAAAAATACTACATTTGCTTTTAAAAGTTTTTGTTTTATTTTTAGGAGAGAAAGTATGTTGTCATTAGACTTCATTTCTCGATCACCATCCGATACTGATGATAGGACACTAAGGAATTAAGTATTTCCCAACATTAGCGAGAAAAGGGAGGAGGCCCAATATTATATTGAAAACTTTTGATGGGACTCTTTCTAGAATGTGCACATTTGACTGCATTATTAAGCAGAGAAAAGCCCAAGATAATTTTAACATCTCTTTATTTATTCTCTTATTTTTCTGAAATTCAGTTGTGTGTTTTATCAGAATGCTGTGATAATCCCAGGAGTTATTCAGGTGGTGAGCCCTAGTTTTTAGGACATTAAATTCTTCTAGAGTGTTGTGCATTACTTGATGATGTTTTTTTTTTCCTGACTTCTTGATCTTTAGGACTTAGAGGACCCAAGAGATCAAGTTACAAACCAAGAGTTGGTGACCAGAGAGGCTGGGTGATTTACCGATAAGGAAACAGGAATGAAACATTAGTAACTTTAGTATGCCTTGTGTGTCCATTAAATTAATATCTTCATTTTTTTAGTAATTTGTCCTATATTGTCTTCTAGTTCCCAATTTTTTTCTTCTCCATAGAATTTACCTATTGGTCCTGTGAACTCAGACAACACAGTAGCCAAGAGAAATGGTGTAACTGAATTCTGTAAAAAATGAACCAGAAATGGGATGCAGTTTTTAAGGACACATATGTACTGCATTATATGTAAATTATACTATATGATATGCATATTATATTGTATTATATAATATTACATGCATATGCTGACCTAAAACAAGTAGACTGCCAGATATTTCTCCAGTAAAGATTTCTCTTCTGCCAAAGATTCTCTAGTATTCAGTCAGCAGAGAATTGCAGTTCAGAGTCTGCAACCATGGTGAGCCCATAAGGAAAGAACACTTTTATGGAAGGGAAAAGGAAGTTGAGAGGGCTCTATAGTGAACAAAGCATCCATGATTTTTCATTGCCAAGAAGGAAGAGTCTTTCTTCTTTCTCTTGGGCTCAGCTATTATCCCAGGGTGTGAGAGCTCCCCCTTCTGGTCTCCCAGCTCTATTTATTTGAAATTTCTGTTTTAATTTTTTTATACATGTAAGTGTGTTGTATTCACTGTGGGCAGAAGATATATGACACTCATTTTCTTAGAGAGTGAAGATACACTGGATTTTTTATTATTGTATTCATTTTGAAAGTTTTTACCTCTTGGAAGCAAATTTCCAAATTCTATTTTAGCTGGTTTTTAGACTTAGAATCTAAGAGGTAGATAGAATCTTAAAAGTCACGTGAAAAATCTCTCAACCAATGATGTACCTCATTTAACTGTCCTTTGATAGTGGGTTTTCTTTTTTTTCTTTTTTCTTTTTTTTTTTTTTTTTTTTACAAATTGAAGGTTTGTGGCAGCCCTGCGTTGTCAGATGATGGTCAGCATTTTTTATCCATGAAGTGTTTATTAATCGAGGTCTGTATAGTTTTTAGACATAATGCTATTGCCTATTGCACACTTAACAGACTAAAGGATAACGTAAACATAACTTTTATATGCACTGGGAGCCCAAAACATTGATGTGATTCGCTTTATTGCAATATTTGCTTTATTTAGGTGGTCTGGAAACAAACCTGCAGTGTCTCTGAGGTATGCCTGTACTGCCAAGTTTTAGAAGTTTCCAAATGCTTGGGGTTATTTATTTTTTCCCTTGAAACTTACAATGTTGGATATGTTCCAAAGTTTGTAGAAAAGAGACTTTAAAATGTGAATTAACCTATTATTGATGCCAAAAGATGTAATGTTATTTTTTAAAATGAGATCTCATCACATCTTACAGTCTGCATTTAGTTGCTTACTCATTTTAACCATAACTTATGTTGATACTTCATTTAAAGTCCCTATTCATGTCTACTGTCCATCTTCTAAATGCTAAAAACACTTACTTATTTAAGGAAGAAAACATATTGTTGACAACATTCATGTTGGTTGTTGAAAGATAAACTGAAGTTTTCATTATCTGTCAGGTTAAAATACAACCCTTTTAGAAATATTGATTAAAGTATGCCTTGGGCATTTTCATTTCTCTTTCAAGTACTTCCTCTCATATGTCAGAGTATTTGCTGGATTGCTGCATGGATAGCTTTTGATACGATCTTTTGTCTCCACGTATCAGCAGTTGCCGCCTTTTTTCTTCTGTTTTTGAATCATATTTAGGCTCTGACCACATTTTCTGGCTTCAAAAAGTTAAACTTCTATTCTAAAATTCATAGCTCAGGACATGGCTTTGGTAATTGGAAAATTTAATCAAGATTTGTTCAATTTTAGAATAATTTCCATTCAAATGGCAATACCTCGGGTGGATAGATACTCAAAGGTAAACTTACACAAAGAAAATCCTTTTTAAGAAGTAACGAGGTGAGTAATCCAAGATGTCAGCCAGATCTCGGATGAAGCTACCACTTTCTCTACCTGTTAGTTATGAAATCATAGAAATGTATGTTGTCTGTGGGTAGGTTACCAATAGTAAACATGGCTGCCACTTGTAGAGTGGTCACTGAGTATCATGTTTCTGACACCGTTGGGGACTCTCTTTTCCCACCTTAGCTACATGATACGGGGAGTTCTTACAGGCTACAGAGGTGACCCCTTTCTCCGTTTTAAGAACATAAGTGAATATTTTATCCTTCAATTTTAACGTGAAATATTATTTGGGGAAACTATTACAAAATAAGTCTTTGGCACAATCACACAAAACTGACTTGCCTGCATTTTACTTTTAATTCTGATTACTAGTGATGTGCCAAGAACTATGTGTTAATATAGACTTTTAGTTTTAAAAGGCTATAGTTTTTAAAGGAAAAATACAAAAATTCTATAGGTGTTATAGCAACGTCATTTACGATTCTTATTTCCTGAAGATACCATCACCAGTGTGCTTCATTGGTTTAAGTACTAAGGAAATGCTCACTAACCTAATGTTTGAATGGAATCACTACTTGGGGGACTCTGTAAAGTCCTCTTAAAAAGAGATGATTCAGAATAGGACTGACAAGGAGTCCTGGGGAGTGTGACTGCCAGACAGGCCCACATCCCATCAGGAGAACAAGGCCACATGGGGTCCAATGGTAACCACCATTCAGACCGCATAAATGCAGTGCAGGGAACCACTGGCCCAAGGAAGATGGCATGGTGGGTGAGGGCAGCCTTATCCAATAGGCCAGAGCGCCTGTGATGGGGGGAAGGTACAGGGAGCGAACTGCACATGCAAGTGCGAGACCATGAGTCAGCCTTTAAAGCTGGATGGAACGGGTACCTGGGTCAGGGCTGTGTTTAAAATCTTAAAAAACAAAAACAAAAACAAAAACCTAAAGAAGCGTGACAAAAATGATCAAGTAAATCTTGGTTATGATCTATCCTATAAAAAGAAATTAAAAGTAGATAGTGTTAAGGATGCAAAGATGAGATCAAAACTTCAAAATGATTGGAATTCCCAACATTATAAAATTATGCAGTAGTGGTTGGTATGGCCCAAAACTTGTAAATCAAATGGTGAAAAAGTGGAAGTATTTAGAGACTAATTTCTAATAGACACAGGGAAGTTCTACTTGACGTATTGAAGCAACTTGTGAGAAACATTTAAGCTTAAGACACATTAAAAATATAGGTAGAGTAAAATAATAGTTTAGGTACATTCATGGATGGAAATTCAAATAAGGTGGGAAGGTGGTAGTAGGGTGTGGTAGGAAGAGTGATGGATGGAGAGTTCGATAAACTGAATTCTAAAGACCCGTCTTCTTAACCTTAGGCAAGCCAGACTTTTGTGATTGCAGTTTCTTTACAATTAAAGTGATTGGATGTAATCAGTGGTGTTTCTTTTCTTTCTTTTTTAACCAAAGAAATATATTGTTAGTATTCATATATTTTGCTCTGAATATAATAGTACTCAAAACTCCAAAACTAAAACTATCAATAGATAAATAATTGTGTTATAGGTAAGAACAGGTTTGACTAAAGGAGTTTGGGAAACCTAAATCCAGCCTGCTCAGCCACCTTGCTACGTCTGAGACAACATAAGGAATACAACCTAAAAATGTTTATGGGCCCCCTTCTATCAAGTCTAGGCTGTGATGCTAAGTCAGTTGTCATAGAGATTAAACAAGATGTTTGCCACAAAATGAATTTGACTCCAGCTGTCAGAGGAGCAGTATTAAAGAATCTATGAGTGACATTTTCTTCTGTCCTTATGTCAGTGAACTGATGGAGGTTTCTCCTTCTTTTTCTATTTTTTTTAATGTCTATTAAATGAGTTCCTATGTGTGGGGATGTATGATTCCATGAATATTGTCTTGAGAGCTAAAAGGTCTGATATTGGGCAAATCGTGTAAACTCTACGTGAATCGCTTTTACCATGTATGAAAAGCTTTCTCCTTGGAAATGCCAGTAAGCTACTCTGAATTCCTTGGATGATCTGTTTGGCAATTATATTTTTTTTGTTATTACTCCCTTTTTAATTTTCTTTTCCTCCTGCAATCAGTGTTGATAATCTGATCTTACATAACATTGTCTGGGGAATTGGCTAATTCGTTGAACTGGCTAGTGATCTCTTTTTAAAAATCATTTTCTTTGCTAATTCTATGTTTGTTTTTAGGTTTTTGTTGTTACAGTTATCTAAGTGTTAGGAAAGGAGGTTTTTTTAATTTAACTAGTTAAAATTTCATTTTGAAATCTAATTCTTTGCTGTTCTTGATCAGCGGGGAATTTTTTTTTTTAACTTAAAATTCACACTTCCATAATTTTTATAACTGTATAATACCAACTAAACTAAATTTATTGAGTTCTTTTGCTTGGTTGTTGGTTGGTTTTGTATTTTTGTTGTCTTACCTTCAACTTGTGATGCTGATACGGCTCAGGCAAAGTCGGACCTAAATTTCCTACTCTGGCTCTCGGTATTCAGAAAGGCCTGTCTCTTTTAAAGCACATACTCGTTATTTCGCAGCACAGGAGAGTAGAGCTCCAACCAGCTGTCACCTCACTGAGAGGAGGTTGAGCCTCTTGGTGCAGGGAATTGACAGTTTAATGGATCTAAACAGCCCTTTATCAAGTGATTCTCCTTGGCTTTCAGTCACTGGAATGTCCTCATTTAAAAGATACTAAAAGTATGTGTATCCTGTGTCCTCAATAAGTTACTGTCACTGTATTTGTTTACCCAATGTTTCCTCTGCCTTTTGTGGAGGAGAGATGTGGAGTTCTAATCATATTATCAAATGGGACACAAATTCAGTCAAACCCAGCCGGTAACATCTCTCCTATTGGATGTTTTTGTATCTTTCACAGAATTCCCAACTTGTGACCCATTAACTCAATTTATATGCAAAAGTGGAAGATGCATTAGCAACAAATGGCACTGCGACTCTGGCAAGTAACGAATGTTCACTAGACTGCACCGATGGGAGTGGGGGCCCACCGGTCTGTGCTGCTCGGCCTCTTGCGGGGGTACCTTGTAAAAGAAGCTTGCCGAGTCAAGCAAAATGGCAAAGACGGTGGTGAGAGGGCAGCTGGAATGTCAGTTCAGTGGGGATTAGCATTAAAGATAATAAAGCTCAGTATCTGCCCCTGGGAGCTTTGATGGAGATTTGTGTTTAGATATTACGCAGAACCTAGTCTAAGTCCACAAACCTCAAGTGAAGGGAACACTTGAGGAAATGACCTGGACAGTCCAAGTTCCCCAGAGCATTTATGTGAAATGGTCTGTAACCTCAGGATGGAGCAGTTTGGAAATTATTGCAGAGTTATCCAGATGGTCTCAACTCAGTCACCTTGTTTTTTTATGTACAGATGATATTTTTCTCTGTTCGATTGTATCATTATGTTAAATTATGCCAAATACAGGTAAATGAATTATCTATAAACCGATGCATTCTCAGTCCTTGATTTCAATTTAATCTATTTCACTTCGCATTCCTCTCATCTCCCTCCCGCAATAGTTGTTAATAAAGAATATAAATCATTGTTAATGATAGTGTACAAATAATTTCCTGGCATAATTACACACTTAAGAGCCAGTGGGGAAAAGGTACACAGTGAACCTTCATGTTGACAAATGAAGAAGGGTCTGAATTAAAGGTACAGTTATAAACTCTGGGGCACAAAGATTATAGGTCTAAATAGTGATTTTCCATCAAAAATTGTATCACAAGCTGTATCATTTCATGAAGTTCCTACAATCACCATTGTCTTCCCATGTCATAATTATTTTATGCTGCATAGGTTCATTGTCAGTGGTTAGTCATTTCTGAATGAAGAGAAATTAAGCTTCAAAATCCAAAGTCAAGGATTTTTTCCCCTTAGTTTATTAGTTGGTATTAAATCAGAAGCAAAGTAGAATAAAATTGGAAATAGCAGTGGTAGAGCACATGCTTAGCATGCACGAGGTCCTGGGTTCAATCCTCAGTACCTGCATTAAAATAAATAATAAATAAATAAACCTAACTACCTCCTTTGCCTCCCAAAAAACCCACAAAAAGCAAACAAATTTTTTTTAAAAATAATAAAATTGGAAATAATTGTACCACTGCTCATGGGAAGTGTTGATCATTGATTCAACATTCCTTTTTTCAATAACAGAAGAAAATTCTAAATATCAAAAAGTAATGTCAAGTATTTCACAAGAAAAAGTTTCTTTCTCCCTGGATCGATTTTCACTACCTGCATGTTGATGCTTCTTTCCAGATGACGACTGTGGGGACGGCAGTGATGAGCTTGGCTGTGCTCACTCTTGCTTTGATAATCAGTTCAGATGTTCCAGTGGCAGATGTGTCCCAGGCCATTGGGCCTGTGATGGTGACAATGACTGTGGAGACTTCAGTGATGAAGTCAGTTGTACCAGAGAAGGTGAGTAGTTTTCTGAATCTGAAATCTCATTTTAAACTGATACATAATAGTTGGACTATTTTAGAGTGAATATTTTGTTTAAAAAAAAAAGTGGCTCATCAGATAAAAACATGTATGTGACAAATTGTATAAAATAATTTGCTGATCTCTTGACTTTTCCTTTTTCCTTTCTTTTCTCTGATTTCTCACCTTAATTTCTTCTTATACTTTGACACCCTCTTCTGTGGTCTTCACTTCCTATTTCATTAGATGCTTTACATACTACTCCTTCAATCCCCTCCAACTTCTAAATGGCTAAACCCCAAACCCATCCCGAAAGAAAACAAAGGAGCAAGGAGGACATAATTTTTCCCTTATTTTCACACCAAATTTGTTGTTTCCTTAAAGGCTAGGAATCATCCCCTATTAAATGGCAATATATTCCATCTAATTGACCTCTGGACTGTAAGCTAAGAGCAGGAGATCATAACCGTGGCTCTCAGCATATCTTTGGGCAACCTGACCCTGGTATTTGCATGGATAACTTTGCAAAATTTGACCAGCCATAGGGCATGTTGATAAGTTAGAAACCATGTTGGAAACATCACAAAAAGAATCATTAGCCTGTCAAACATTCAGGCAACAGTAACATTTTTAACTAGAAATTTTCTTTCTGCCTAAGGGATTGAAAGAATTTGTTATTCACGCTTTCATTTATTCCAGAATGATTTATTGAGGACTTTCCATGTGCCAGTGACTGTGCTTGGACCCAAGGATAGATAAAAGAATGAAAAGAACATGGTTCCTGTTTAGTTAAAAAAAAAAATCTAGTGTGCAAACAGAAAAACAACGAAATGGTGTATTTGATGTGGTGGGGCCGAGGGGGCCCTATAAGAAAGGAATCATTTTGTCTTCTGCAAATATTTGACCACCTATAAAATAGAAAGCTTCTAAAGTATTTTCTCTGACATGGATTCCTTTTCTCTCTCTCCCTCTCCCTTTTTTTTTTCTTCTCTCTCCCTCTCCATTTCTCTCAACTATAAATACTGGAAACAGTGGCAATTACAGAGGTTATCTACATAATACTAGGTTCTTAAAAGAATAAAACTAGCTTTCTGTGAATTCCCTAAGTGATTTATTAAAAGATATATTGCCTGATTTTTATTTTACCTGTGTGACCTGGGCTAGACGAGTCATATGCATAATCCAGATATGGCTAAATAATCACCTGTGAGCCACGAGACAATGAAACACAGATCCTCATGGTCAGTGGTCTTGACATGACTCATGTCTTTCCTGGCAGAGGACATGACAGAAGCTATAAGGGAAACAGAAAATGGCTAAGAACATTTTTGTGACAATATCTTATAAAATCTAATGTGAATATATTTGAATTTAGTTTTGCTTCAACATCGAAAAGAATGACGTAGATCAGTCTCTCTCTCCCCGCTCCCCCTTATTTCATTCTTGTGTCCTTTTTCTCTCTCAGTTTAATTGGTCCACTAGTAGAGAACTTTCTGCTCATCACTAATCTGGCATGGAAAAGGGAAAGGTGTACAAAAAGATATTTTTCCTGTTTTTCTTTGTATATGTGAGCTATCCATCTGGGATGTAGTTGACATTTCATTACTAAATTAGGGTTTGAATATCTCCTGCCTTTCCCCCCACCTCTCCCCCCACCTCACAGATGTCTTTTTCGGCTCCTCATGAGGTGTACATCTGTGGCCTGCTGGCACTGCCCCCGTAATATGCTGTGAAAGATAAATTGCCCCGATGTTAATTTGCTTTCATCTCAGAAGTGAGATCCCATCCCTTTGTTCTATGTGTATTTATCTTGAAGTTAAAATGATCATTGCACGTTAAGTTCTGGAGAGATTGCTTTAACTTCGTGAGTATCCAGAGTAAGTGGTACATCCCCTCACAGGCTCTCTAGATGGTTACTGGGGTTTGGATGATACAATCAGTGGCTAGTTAATGTTAATGGCCGTCATCTTTAGAGCACCTCCACTTGACTAACACATTACTGTAAAGGATATACTGTCAATGTGAATGCTGTGAGTTTCTTATGTGATTATGGTAATATACTAAGGAAATGGTCCAGATAACCTACATGATTCTTGGACATGTTTCAAGGAAAGAATAAGGAGAACATCCTGAACTAATTTATATTTATCTGATTATAAATGGTACCAGGATTCCCTAGTCAAATCCTCTGTGTGGTGAATACAGGCTACAGGAATTGAGGACAGGGAGCATTCGGGAAGACTGTGGGGCAAGACAGTCCAGAGTAGTTTGAAGGGCATTTATGTATTTGTATCCATCATTATTTTATGTATTCTGATATAGAACTTGTAAAATAACCATGACACAAAGAATTGTTAGAGCCGATCGGGAAAGTCATTTTGCACATGCAGGATTTGTGAGGCCATTGCCAAGGTAAAGTAGAAGTTTGATGCAATTAGTCATATAATTTAGTCCCAGAACCTGCTGTGGAAGAAAGAGCAGGGGATTCTGGCTTGAGTTTCAAGACTGGCTGTCAAAGCTGATCATATCCGCCATATAATTGCTCAGCACTTTGCTCTACACTGCCTGGGTAAGCACAGCATATGGTGCAGTTTCTCTCAACTGAGATGCTTTCAAAAGGGCAGAAAATACTCTTGAACTCACTTTTAATAGTAAAGGAGCAGGAGATACTAGGAATTGGAACGTTCCATATGTAATCTCTATTTCAGACAATTTCTGAGTTTACATTCAATTTCTATTCTTTCTGATACCACTTTCAAGAAAAGAATTTCTATAGTGATCATTTTTTTTCATCATCAGTGTAATTAATATATGCGAAAGGTGTTAATGATTAGTCGCCTTGCAGATTACACTCATCTCTTTCTTCCTTTGTATTATGCTGCTCTTTCTGTTACTTTCTCTTCGAAACTCCCTTACTAGGCAAAGAAGATGCAGCATCTTTACATATCACCATGCAAGCATGCATGGCTGTGTGCACCAACGCGCACACACACACACTCTCAGTCTACAAGCATAAATGGAGTAGAAAGACAATTCACAACGCATGGTTTCCTTTCTTTTTTCTATGCCTGTTTATCATGAATTTAGTTCTGGTTCCTTTTTTGTTCTGAATCCTTTGATTGGTACTTTTATCCGTAGCTATCCTTTTGTAGCTACTGGGTGAATAGTTTTTCCAAGCAGAAAAGTAAGTGAGGCTAGACCTTCAAAGAGTTTGGTATGAGGGAACTTCCTCTAGAGCCTCAGTCCTGGCTGTTAATAAGTATTAAAAGGTTTTGTAAAAAAAAAATGTGATTTTACTTGTAAGAACATTGAGAATAAAGTTAAAAGTAGACTTCAGTCTTTTCTTACAAGTCTTTACCTCTCTGACTAGAATATTAAAAAATTTTGAGAGAGAAAGAAAGAGACACTGGACATATGTCATATCTATAAAATACCAAATATATAGAATTAATCTTACCTCATTGTTGACAGTTTAAATCACTTGAGTTATGTAAATGTTCACTGATTCTTATAGTCTTTTTGGGAATAATCTCAAGCATATTTCACCGAAGGAGTAAGGCATTTCTACAGTAAACATGAAAATTGTTCAGTATCTTTAGACAGCTGTTTTCCAGGTTAATTTCCATTTAGAAATTGTTGTAAAATTTATATCAAATAATTTCAGCATAGACTTGATGGAGAAGGGAATAAGTTTTCTCTAGAATAGATTTTTCCCACGTTTTGTAATTTCTTTTAAATTTAATTTAAACATCCCTCAAATATTTGGATTTTCTTTACTTTGAGGGAGCATCTGACCCTGATTTATGGTTATTGTCCCTTAATGCCTTCTGTTTGGCTGTCTAGAAGGAGAATATTATTTACTACCTGCTGCGTTAAGTGAATGAGCTGGGTGATGCTAGAACATGTGATCTCTTATTTGCATCACAAATAAAAATTAAATGCAAATTTAAGATTTAGCATGTATTGACCCTTCAGTTTTGATTTATTATGAATAATCTTTAACCAATTCCCAAATCCATTAAGCAGTCAAATGTATAGCATGATTAATGTACATGCTCACACATGCTTGTATTCTTTTGCTTTAACTGTTTAACTTGGTTTCTGATTTGGAAACTTCTATTTCTGTTGGGCTTTGTCCTCATTCATTCATGCATGCATATTCATTCACCTCACTATTCCTTGTTCTCAGCTTGAGAAGGAAACTAGAATAATTTTATCTTTGTAGTTTCATTGTCAAGTACAATATTTGATACAGAGTGAATGCTCAGTAAATAATTACTGAGTGAAAGAGTCTTTATTTCTTGACCACAAAAGTTAATTGCATCTCAGAATCAACCCTTATTTGTTTTGTCTTATACATTTAGTAGCTTTTTCTGATTCTTCCATCTTACCCCCCTGGAGTTTATTTCCATGATGATGTGCATGACTAGGTGAACCAATCTAATCATATATGTTTCCATCATACAGTGTAGTCACTTTGATTTATTCAACAAATATTTGCAATTTCAACCCAAGATTCGATAAAATAAAATAAATAGAATGTCTTTCTTATCTTTTATTGTTGTTTACTTCTTTTTTTTTTTAATGTCCTCTCTGTTCAGTAACTAGGAAGTTTCAGAAAGGTAGGAAAAGTTTAAATCTTTTTTGTATCTATTTTTAATAGTAAATATCAGTGAGGAGATGGCATTAGTGATAATACAGGAAGGGAAGAAGGAGTTAACCTATGTTGGCAACCCACAAATTGCCAAGCACTTTACATTTGTTATTCCGTTCAATGCTCAGAATAAGGATTACTCAGAGAGGTTAAGAGACTTGCCTAGGATTATACAGCTGGAATTTCAAAGATTGTCTGCTCTTTATTCCTTTCTCCAGCTGTCTGCTTCTGCAGCTCTGGAGTATAATCTAACTCTCTTCTTTTTCTAACTCTCTGTGCATTAACATTTGTATGACCCCCAAACAATTACTACTTCGTTCTCCATTGCATGCTCACTTTCTGTTTAAGATGAGAAAGAAAAACCTTTCTACTTACTGTACGTCATTGTAATGAAATTTTCCAAAGGACACTAGAAGGGACCTGGGCCATTACATCAGATCATCACAGGAAGTCTGTCTCTCTTTTTGTTTCCATTCTCCACCCCCCGGCCAGTTCTCTTCGATAAAGTGGATTCTGGAACTTGGTCACTGGAATAGCAGTGGATGTTCCCACACAGTTTCTTCAGTCACCCAAATAATATGTTTGTCTGCCATAAAAGTTTTACCTCATAGATTCAAAAAATTTAGGAAGCTGGAGGAAAATTGAAGGATCATTTAGTTAGTTCTGTTATTGTGCAGACGAGGGAAAGGGCTCAGCTAGATAAAAATGTCCTTATGTGCATATAACAGAAACAGAAACATGATGCTGCCTCCTGGGAGGAGCTGATAATGTTCTGTGTGAGAGATGTTGAGACTCAGCCCTTTGATGCATAAAGACATTTTCAGAGGAGATTTTGAATTCAAATGTTGATGCCAAGTTCTTTGTGGAAAATCTAGGAAGGCCTGGCAGTACCGCCAACCAGAAAGAGACAGTAGCCTACCTAGGGAACTGAATCCACTCAGGGCACTGCAGGAATCAAAACTTGACGTTTAGCAGAAGACTTAGGCTACACATTTAAGCACAGAGAGAATGGAAATTAAAACCGACATCTTTTGACCTCCAGTCTGTATCATATCCTATCTCAGCTGAACTATTATGTTCTTAGCAGCACAACTTAATCTTAACGACACAGGAAGTAAGATACCAATACATACCATACACAGTCAGACTCAGTCATCAGGTTTGTTTTCCTGTCATGAAAATATTCTGAAGATGCTTTCAGTTCACTGACTAAAACACACAATAAAAAAACCTGCTATTATTTCTCAGGTACTGAACTTTATTGAGAGTTAAGTATTGACTTTGAATTTGAGAAAGTTACCAAATTCTGTTCTAGATTCAGCAGATTCACATAATCTTCTGTCCTAATGTTTTTAAACTATTTTAATGAAAATTGGACTGTTTCCTGATAAAACACAATTAAAAGTAAAATTAAACTTCATCTAGTTTTAGAGAGATATAACACCTGTCTTCAATGAGATACAAATTGTCTGGCTTAACTTTATTCTCTCACTGATTTATTTTGCCTAGGAACTGATACCACTGAGATAGCCATACAATGTTAATTATTAATGGATTTTATCCATAGGAGACCTCTTTTTGTTTTCTAGGACAAAATAGCTCCTTAAAGGTCATTCTCACCTTGATACTGCAAACAACTTTTACATCAAAAGCAAAGAAAAGTCAAGGCTTTTGAATCAACTAATAACAAAGCCTGTTTTGAGAAACTGTAGTGTTCCTAGCAATGTGATTGTCAAGAAAATTAAAAGGAATCAGATAAATATAATTTTAAAAATGAAATCTTAGAATATAATTCATAAAACTAGGAAGAAAGAAGCCAATTGTGTTCATCTTTTCTGTTTAGAAAATTAATAATTGTTCCACACTTACGCCTAGATAAATTTAGCTTTCATATTAAGGTAATCATTATGTACCTTGACACTAAACAAAGTAACATCTCTTGTTTTTTAAAAGATATACCTAATAAAGTCAATAGGTAACAAAAAGACCTCATTTTAATGAAGAATTTTAGCCTGTTTCCTGCTCTTTTAATGGAGCCGAACAATAAAGGAAAGGGTGAATTAATTTCCATAGTCTTTAAATTCTGCTTCCTTGTTCTAAATTATGGTTAATGATCAGTGAAATGGTAGGAATTCAGGCATTCAGCAGAAAAACAAACAGAAAAAACAAAAAGGGCATGAATAATCTACAGAATAATTAATTCACCTCTCAATAATTGAGTAGTGCCCATGCCTTTGTGAGAGTAAAGAAATAAGCAATGGGATAAAACTTTGCCTTTGCCCCATAAAAACAGTTAGTAATTAGCTGCTTTCAGAGCCTGTTCGAGCTGCCCGTCTTTGTGCCCTTAGTTATGTGCAGCATCAATTCGGTTTACACTTGAATATTATATTCCTGCAAGACAATGACCAGAGTTATTTACTTTTTGTTAGGGGATTTATTTCAGTCCTGCTTTGGTGTTTGTGTACACACGGGCTTCCTAAGGATAATTAGTTATTATCTGCATCCCAAACTTTTCTACAAATGACTTTGTTACATAAAATTACTCATTTAAACTACCAGGACCTTCCTGGTAGGAAATACTCGCTGGTGTCAGAATCTTTCAACACAGCATGTTGTTATGTTGATGTGTATGCAGTTAATGGGATGTTCTGTAAATCAGAAGCGGAATTTAGAACATTTTAGAACACAGATTGCCAAATCTTTTCTTTAAATATTTAGATAGTGAATATTTTAGATTTTGCCTGTTTCAGTTACCCAACTCCATTCTTTCAGCATAAAAGAAGCCATATACTGTATAATCTACAAATGATTATGACTCTGTTCTAATGAAACTTCACTTACAAAAACAGGTAGTGGACTAGAATTTGTCTGCAGGTCACAGTTTGCCAACTCTTTCTTTAAAATTCAAGGAGAGACACATTCTAAAAGAGCTATAATCCTGAATAATCTTTTATACCCATGTTTCATGAGACATCAAACTTACTGAGACAAGGCAAAAAATAATCGGGAGAGGAAAAGGCCGAAATAGAGATAATCTTAAAATTATACTCTCTGGCTCTTCCTCAAACATAGCTTATGCATATATATATATAATATGCTGATACGTATTCTTTCTACATAAAAATATTCTACATTATTTTTTAATTTTAAGGTTGAATAATGGCCTCTTTTTTTTTCCAGTAAATATTTGAAGTCTCCTGTGAGTGAGGCATATTTCTAAGCCAAGAAGTAAATTCCGAATGTAAAAATAACAATATTGCAATCTGTTTTACTTAATATTTGATATCTAACTTGTGTATTAAGGTAAATGGTTAATTTGAACAGTGAATGGGAAAATAGATTTCTCAATTACATAACCATTTCAACATATTAATGTGTTCTATTTACTTATATTTAGATAATATAGAAGTTCATCATTCTCATGATGTATTAAATTCTGAATAATATATTCATGGTAGAGTTCCAGATACCAAATTTAAAATTTTTAATGAACTAAAAACAATGTTTTATTTGTTTTACATTTATTTCACTTCAATACTTGAACTTACTAGAGAATATGTATTACACTGAATTGTTTTAATATGTTTTTGTGTCTGTATGTCTATGGGTTTTTAACACTAGAAACATTGTAGTGTTACGATAATTGAATTGTACTTAGATATCCACTTTTTTCCCCCTATTTCCCTCTATTCAACTTTTCTATTTGACTCAGACACTGAACATTAAAGATTTGAAATCTGACCTCTTTATCATCAAATGTTTCATTGACTACCAGGTACTAATGAGAGATTTTGATATTTCCATCCAACGGCTTATCAGTGTAATCTCCAGCAGTGACTACGTACAGGGGTAAAAAGAGTTTGTTGGAATAGAGAGTAAAACACAAAAACCATCCCTGGAAGTGCATTGAGGTGGGAAGGCTGGAAGGGCGGTGAGATTAATAACCATCTATAGAGTAGATAATATGCAGGCAGTCACAAGGTCCAGTGGGATGAGGACAAGGTGATTTAAGAGGGAGGCTCCAGGCTTAACTTCATTATTAGTTCACATCATAGATTGTATAGCCATCAAGCAAGCAGTGGTCCCTGGGGAATTCATCACACATGACCTGGAGAAGAGCAGGTCAGGTACCCCTGCCAACCCTAACACAGGTTCTCTCCAGATAGCTTAAGAGCTGGTAGGTAGGTTTAAACAAGCATCTCTCTCCTAAGGATTTTTAGAAACCAAGGACAGTCTAACCACTTTACAGAGATGTTAAGTGTTGTCTTAGACGGAAACGGGACAAGCATATGTCCACACCCTGTTGGCCAATGAAATGAAACTACTGATATGCTGCCAAACCAATTCTCACGAAGTTTCAGGGCAGGTAAATAACACGTAGGAATCTGCAGCCAACAGCTACCATTGGTACATGAAGTATTAATACATAGTGAGTCATTGAAAAGCTAGAAACCAAGCAGGATCAGACACATGACAATTATCAGAAACGCAGGAAGCTTTGTACATGTGCAATACATAGTGCTTTTTCACTTTTCAAAACATTTTACAACGAATGACAAGTTAAAGTATAAACTCCATTAAAACAATAAAAGTTTTTCCCCTAGATTAGTCTCACAATTTAAATAATTCATTAAATTTGCAACAGCGTTATAAGCTATTTTCTCAGGAGTGCTTTAACATTTCTTGTAAGTAAAAAAAAAATGTGTTCTAAGAAAAACATAGCATAAATATAATTTTAACAATCCTTATTTTCATTTTTTTTAACTTGAAGGAAAAAAATTATCTCTGTCACTGTATAGTTGCTAGTCTTCTGACTGAAAATATTTAGTCACATGAAATCATTGAAATATTGAGATAAATTCCACCATCAGTTGCCACATTTTCTCCAGGATTCTGTATTTATTTATTTATTAGATTCCCCAGATTGTATGCTTAGTTTAAATAGCTTCAGGGCAAAAACACAATAAAATTGCATTAGTTAAAAATATAACCAGCATCAGCAACATGAAAACATAACAGTAAAACAGCGTGAGCATATACATAGAAACATAGTCATCATTTTAACACTCCACTGGGACCAGCCATATTACAAAGACAGATTGTGTGCCAAGCCCTGAAGCTTAGGCAAGTGGGACTCTGGGGAACCACACAGACCTGGAACTCCAGTTAGAATGGTCTTCACAGGCTCCTCAGAGGAATGCAGCATTCCATCCAGGGGAAAATCAACAACAGTTAACAGAAGCTGATTTCATTTGGCAAGAAGGTTAAGAGGAAATAAAACTCCATGACTTTTTTCCATGTTTCCTAGCAGAAGGGGATAGCATTTCTAAACATCAACACACACCCAGAGCTAAGAGACATTGAGAAATAGTTTTGGAGTAGTTTTTTTTAGTTGAATTATAGTCGATTTACAATGTTATGTTAATTTCTGGTGTACAGCATAGTGATATATGACATATACATAGGCATGTATATATATATATAGAGAGAGAGAGGCTATTACAAGGTATTAAATATAGTTCCCTGTGCTGTACAGTAGGACTTCATTGTTTATTTTATACATAGTAGTTCATATCTGTGGAGTATTTTGAATTGTGAGAAGGCAGGATGAGAAGTGGCAAGGGAGGGAAATAAAAGTGTGTGTGTGTACATATGTGTGTGTGTGTGTGTGACCAGTGTACTTGACTTTAGTATAAACTCTGAGTGTTCGGACAAATGAAATAGATGTGTGTGTGTGTGTGTGTGTATCTATCTATCTATCTATATATCTATATATATAGATATAGATATAGATATATAGATATATAGATATAGATATAGATATATCCCCTTGTAGATTTATGGAATCTTAGAGATTTTTTCCTTCTCTATTTTCTTAACACTCCCAAAGTGATCGATACAAACTACATACCTGAGCATATCAGAATCCAGCAGAAGGTCTTTCTGTGATTCCCCAGTTGCCTTTAGGGTTACATCCAAACCATTTAGCATTGCATACAAGGTCATTCAAGGTCTAGGCTTTGCCCACCTCTCTAATTTACTCTGTCTCCCCTGCTCCTATCACACACTACACAGAATCTTATGAATGCTGCTGACTTTGTTATGAAATATTTTTTGTTCCATTCCACTTACCCTCTGCCTGACTCTTAGTCATGACTTGAAGCTGTCTTATCCTCTGTCCTGAGAACTTTGCTTTGAAATCCCCAAGTCCATGTTAGTTTTGGCTCTGCGTGTTCTCTCCTACCATAGCACTTAGACTGCTTTGTAACTGCAAACATCGCCTACTTCCCTATATACTATTTTATGATCTTCTCAAAGACAGAAACTAAGACTTCCATTTTTCACCTGGACTCCAGCACAAGTCATTTGTTCCCTACTTCCACTCAAGTCTCATAATGTCCACCTTGCTTTTTCCATACAGCAGCCAGTGAGACTTTTAATAATGTAAGTTAAATTATATCATCATTACTCCTCTGTTTCAAAATCTTCAGTAGAAAGATACTTGTTGAACTTATCTCACCATAGATGTTGATAAAGCCCTACAAGATCCAGCCCCTGCCTTCCTCTTGACTCTCGTTTCACTAATCCAGCCCCCTTCACTTTCTTCTCTGTGTATAAAAACAGTCTGTTTCCTGCCCTAGAGTCTTTGCATTTGTTATTCCTTGTGCCTGCTATGCTTTTTCCCTTCATTTTGGTCTCATCTCAAATATCACCTTCTCAAAGGAACATCTCTGGTCACTCCTGCCAAGATGTCCTCTGTACCCGAGTCACTCCTTAACAATGGTCATCAACAGTGTTCATGATATATTTCCATTTCTTCCTTTTTCCAGACACATAAGATTGTACTTCTGGGAAGCTTTGTGGTTGGGTTGGACCAACATGACTGTGCCCCACTCAGTGTGCCTAGCATTGACCGATGAATTGTAAATCAGAAGTGATGTATGTTCTTTCCTTTGTAACATTACTCTGATCCATTTTCTTCACTGCACTTACCACTTTCTGGACTAATCTACTTTATGTCCTTGGGTAATTATTTATCAAATGCCTACATATTTCCTTCTCCCCTCTTACAAGTTCTGTGAGAACAGTAAATCCTCTCCCTTGTTCTATCCTAGTACTTGGGGAAAAAACTAACAGTCATGACAAATACATGTTGAAAAAGCAAATGAAGGAGTCACTAGGGCAATATGCTAATTTTAAAGATTGTGAAATTAATTTGGTAGTTCTCTGCCACTAAATAGATGTTTGATCATGGGTAACAGTACTCAAATTATTTGATTCCTTAGATTTCTCTTCTTTCCTGGTTCGCAACCAGTTGAAGAAACAAACCCAAGAAGGCTAGACTGCCTCATGCAACTTGCAATTTATTGGTCTTTTTATGGAAGACTGAATTTACATGACCTTACAACAAAATAAAATAAATATTAAATTGTATTAGGAAAGAAATAGGCTTAATAGCAGTACTTTAAATATTTAAAAAATGAGTTTATAGATGCTTCTCAATTATTATATGTTAATTTTCTTTTTCATTCTTGAGACTCTACATGAGAAAGGCCTTTACAATAAGGTAATGAAGGGACAGTGGTAAAGAAAGCAGGCTCTAAGTTTTAATTCTGTGGGTTCAGACATCATCTCGCTGCTTATCATGTGTATAAATACTGGCAAAGTTTCTGTTTCTGTGAAATGGGCTGTTCTCAGGAAGCCATTTTGCTTGTTTATTTTTATTCAATATCAAAAGGAGCAGATGGGTGATCCTTTTTCACTGGCTTTTAATCCAGTATTATATAATTTGAAGTATAAGCAAAATTGAATGTCGTATAAACTTCCATTTACATGCAAGGTGTATGGAATGAGAGATTAAAAAAAAAAAAGTTAACAACTACCAGGAATGTGTGAATTTGGTCTTAGTGTTCTACTTAGAGTCTGCCGTAAGAGTCAGGGGAGCTCTTGAATTCCCTCCACAGGGTAAAAAGAGCATGTCAACACAATACATCACATATAATTTCTGAGATTTTATGAGTTCCTAAAGCTTACTCCTGAATTTCTTGAATCTATAAACACCGGAATTAGAGATCGAATCCTAGATATATTGTATATATATTTATAGATGTAGATATAGATATTTTAAATAAAGTGAGTCTTAAAGAAAATTATGGACATAGATTGATGAAATGTAAACAGGAAGGCAGTCCAGGTTGGGGAGAATAATATAACCAAGACCAGGTGGTGTACATTAGTGATGTGTGTGTGAGCACTATTAAGAAATGAAGAACTGTTTCATCACTGGTATTTGAATGTTTGTAGTGGTATGTTTTCTTTCCTCTTCCAGACTATATCCTCATTTTAAAAGTTACTGTAATCTGTTTGTTGTACTTAATAGATAACGTACCATGCCACAGAGGTTTAGACTATCACATTTGTATTAAAATTTATAAGATAAATGTTTATTTAGAATAAGAAAACAAAAGAGTGCCTTCACTTATGAAGAACAAATAGATAAACCAAACAATACCAAGCAAAGCAAAGAAAATGCAAGTGGAAATGAAAAAACTCAGACAATAGCAGCATACTCTCTCCTTTCATTGATCCTGCTTTGATCTGTGTGACCACAACTTATTTTCAGCTGTAAATAACATTGAGTTAAAACACTACTGTTGTATAGGGAAAGTTTCCATATTGCTGGATCAGGAGAAGCAAAACTCCTTCCCCCAGAGCAACAATTATCTTGTACAAGTCTCTTTCTGAATCAGGTTATTCTATTTAGATTTCTAAGTTTACCTAATCTTCTTCTTGAGAATTTCTCAGTAGGTCATTGAGTTAATTGTTGAGAAACACAACTTAAAAGAACTAGATGAATTTGTTCTATCTTTGAAACCAAGTCCAAAATATGTTTTAAAAATATTGCTCTCAGTAATTAGTGAAACATGAAATTCCTCCCATTATTACTGACATTTTTGAAGTAACATTGTCCTTAGAGAAATAAAAGTTGGAGATAGGAATGGAAATATGGGATGAAATTTGGTATATACTGTTTAATTTTATTTAAGCTTATAAAATGTTTCCAAATTAGGTCATTTTAAGTGTGAAATGTATTTCTTCTCAAAGTTTCCTTGTGTATTACTGTTCCACTTATTTATTTACTTAGCCCTCTGATCATTTCCAGAAGTAATCTAAGTTATAACCTGGAGATTAAAGGTTATAAAGAGGAAGGACTCAAAGAAAGGCAGAATATAGATGATGTAAGTAAATCTGAAGCTGAGATTGGTCCAAACAAATTCACATCATGAAAAATAATCCATAAATTTGGGTCTGAATTGTAAAAAGCTATTTCCAAGAGAGAAACATGATGAGTTGCAGGCAGGATTATTATCCATAAAAATGACGCATAAAGAAGAACGTCTACATATTTTGCCAAGAGAACCTCTAGTATCTTCAGAGACAGAACAAATAAAAGATATACATGGGTCATTTAATTCACCAGGTTGGTTCCTTTGATGACACTGTCAATTTCTAGAATTGTTTTCCCCTTTTAGGAAAAATAAATTTCATCATGTACTTCCCTAAGAAGTTTCAGCCTAAATGGATAGGGGTGAAGGAACCTAAGGAAAAAGGGTGTGTATATCTCAAAGGACCTAACCAAAAGGGAGTAGGTTCAGAGACAGGAACCTCTTAGGTTCACTAGAGATCCTCACTATTTGAACTTTCTTAGTACTCTGAGACAGGGGCTGTTTTATAGCAGTCAGATTTAGCATCATCGAGAGTATAGTTTCAATTAGGACTGGAAGAGATTCGTCCCCTATCTGGAGAAATGTTTCTCCAAGCTGATTAAGAGGGAGGATTGGTGAGAGCCCCTGTAATTGTTCAGGGCCCTGTTAAGAATTGGGAGCATGGTTAGAGGGCTGAAAGCATCTAATGTGCTTAAATTATAACAATCTTTTATGTCCTGATTCTTTGCAATAATAGTGAAAACTAGGGGGGTTTTGGTTTTGTTTAAGATCTTTCATTTGTTGGAATTGGAGATTGAGAATTTTGGCAAGTTCTCCTTTGAGATGACTCATGTAGAGTAGGAGAGGGCTGGTTTGCTAGATTAACTAAATCTGAAGTGGACGTGATTTCCTCTTCTATCTCAGTCTTTTTTACTAGAAGGAAAAAGTCCTGGTTCAGCCCATTGATAAACACAGAGTTAAAAGCTACTCAAGTTGAATCAACATCAAAAGGAAGACCAGAATTTTCTTTAAAAAAAAAAAAAATCTGAAGTCAATTGTAATATTTATGAACAGGTTGATCAGATTTTGTGTGCAAGCCTGAATTTTGTTCCAATCAATGGGTTTTGGAAAAGCCCTGAGAATTGCTCAGTGAAGTATCGTAGCAATTTTCTGAACCTGATCATGTAATAAGATAGCAGGTTGGTCTCCTGGTTGTAATCCTGGGCATCTTTCAAGACTTTCTCAATTAGCAGTTTTCATCCACTGCTGGGCCTGACCCTCACCAATAAGCATATATCTGATACTAGTCAGAGAAACCAGGTTGGTAAGTTTGAATGACTGTATTAAATTTCTCAGCAAAACTGTGAGGACCTTTGGTTCCTTTGGGGGAAATCTTTGACTAAGGCTCATAGTTCAGCTTTAGTCCAGGGAGTATAAAACAGAGACAGAGCCTCTGGATCCTCAGAAGCCTTAATTTTAAGGTTCTGCCAAGTTCAGAGAAAAGAGAGTGGGGACAGTTTCAGAGAAAAAGGGAAGTCTGGGCAGAGAATTAGTAAGGAGGAACTGAGGGTACAGTGGAGCCTGCGACAGAGAAGCCAAGGAAGAAGAACCTGAGGCTTTGAGGGCCATTTTATCCTTCTTCAATCGTTTATTTTTCTCAGTTAATCTCAAAATCTTTTACAGGAAGGCAATTTTAGATGCCTAATTGTATTGGGAAGCCTCCAAATACCAATTGAAATAAGTATTCTACTCACTTCTGGAAATTGTCAAGCTCTTGTAGCCCAATTTGGTTTTAAGGAAGGGAAGCTTGGGGCTTTCAAAAATTCCCCATAAAGGTCATTGATATTCTAAATTGCCTTTGGTCAGGTTGGTCCATTTAGTGATAAATGCCCATGAGGAAGGACCATGGCTTTAATACATCAAGTTGGAGCAAGTCCCTATCGGGGCAGGGAGGATTCCTCAAAATACTTAGATAGCTGGGATCTCATTTCCTAGAGGATTTTCCTCTAGAGTAAAAAAACAGTTTTCAAACAGCTTAAACAGCTTGCGACACAAATGGTTCAATTCAGACTGCTTGCAAGGCAATCCCAGCCAATTCAAAGGAAACAGCTTGGTCCCGAAGGAGCCAGACCAAAGGCTTTTTCAGCCAGTTTCCAGAGAATAGCCCTTTCCAAAGAATAGGCCAATGACGGAAAAACCTGGCACTATTTCAGAGAACACCTGTTTTCAAAGCAGTGGGTCAAAGGCTAGCCATTTTGGGGAGAAGCAGCCCCTCTTCCAAAGGGAATGGCCAAATTAGCCAGTTTCAGTGAAGCAGTCTGATCTCAAAATCAGACCTAGGTGCCAAATGAGGACTTGCATACAGAACAAGGCCTTAACCAGAAAGATCAAACCTTTAAATAGATTCTGCATAAAGTCTGGAAAGCTTCAGGTGGAAAGAGGGTATGAGTTCAAATCCAGGAGAAAGATATGCCCTTGAATTCCAGGGTCAGTGAGAAAAGCAGTGAGCAACAGCGGGCTCAGTTGTAGGTTAAGGACCTCTTTGCTCATCTGCCCAGGAGCTGTCAGGGGTCTGTCTTCTCTGGTCCCTGAATGGACCACCAAAATGTTGACCTAAAAGGAAAAGACTGCCAAATATTTCTCCAGCAAAGATGGGTTTTTGAGGGATCAGCAGAGAATTAGAATTCAGGGTCTGAATTATTGAGAGCCATATGCAGGTTTCCTTACAGCAAGGAAAGAAGAACACTTCTGTAGAGAGGAAAAGGAAATTGAGAGGTCTGGAGTAAACAAGGAATGGCTTTTCATCGGGTGAGTCCTTCTCAGGAAAGAAGTCTTTCTTCTTCCTGTTGGGCTCTGCTGCAGTCTCGGGGTGTGCGAGGTCCCCTTTCTTGTCTCCCAACTCTACTTAATTAAAGTTAGTTAGTTAATTAGTTAGTTAGTTAGTTATTTTTACAGTTTCTACCAAATCGGCTCATTAAATAATGGATAACTCAACTGAACTTGCTTAAAATTTATCATAATGATGTAGAATAATTGCTCTTACAGATATAATGTAAATTAATTGCTGGCTATAGCTGCAAGAGATATACATTTGTTAAATTAAAATTTTGGTCTAGAAAAATGTATACTGAAGTCTTTATTTTACAACAGTATTGGAGATTCTGATTATTATATCTCATAATATTAGGTATTAATAAAAATGTAATATACTGCTAATTATTCTCATGTTTCTATTGTTATACTGTAAAAAATCTCTATCCCCAACATTTGTATTTCCTTGTTCTTATTTATACTTACCTACAAATTTAGCCTATAGTTTTAGTCATCAAGTTTTGAGTAATCTAGGCATTATATGAATTATTAATTGATGAAATTGAATTTAAATGCATATGCCTCATTCAATTCTTATGTATCTGTTCTGATTCTAGATTGAAATCTTATGTGCTGAACATTTTTTTAATTATCTTGGGGTTTTGTTCATCTTTCAAAGTTTTGGACATTATTTGTCAAAAATTTTGTTGGTCAGAATGTACTTATTGTTTTTTGGTTGTTTGCCTGTTAATAGTGTAAAAGAAATTAAAGAGATGTCAAAAGAGCAAGCAAAGTAAATATTTAGAGTAGAATGTGAAATCTCTATTATGTTCTATAGAGAAAAATCCCTTTAAAGATCTCATGGTTAAGATACTAATTAAAATCACAACAGAGTATCTGCATATTATCTTGCTGCTCTTTCCCTTTTTTCTAATGCACATGGCACTTTCAGGAAATCTGTAGGAGGCAAGAAACATTTTCTCTTAATTATTGATGTTTCTAAAATGAATTTGAAAATGCTACAGAGTCTTGTAGCTATTATACAAGTAAAGTAAATATATATCCTCTCTAGCATCATAATAATGCCTGAAGAAAGAAAAGAATTGAAAAAAATATTATCAAGTAAAATCATAATCTCTCTCCTGTCTTCCCCCTTCTGCCTCTCTCCGTCATTTCAATTTAAGAGATTCGTTCTCCTGCTGGTTGTAATGGAAATGAATTTCAGTGTCACCCCGATGGAAATTGCATTCCCGATCTGTGGCGCTGCGATGGGGAAAAAGATTGTGAAGATGGTAGTGATGAAAAAGGCTGCAATGGTACCTTACGATCCTGTGATCACAAAACTAAGTTTTCCTGTCGGAGTACAGGTAAGCAGAATACTGGGTTCAGCTTCCACCTCGTTCTTCCTTGATGTAGGATTCTTTCGGTCCATTCTCAATCCATATCTTACCTTTATAAAAAATATTCTTGTGTTTTTAGTAGGTTTGCTTACATTCTGTGTGTAACAATATTAATAGCTAACATTTATTAAGAACTACCCATGGACTTGGCACAGTTCTAAGAATGTTCTCTACATGAACTCACTTCATCATCCTAATTCACAATGAGAAAAGTGGGGCCCAGAGAAGTTTTTAACTTGCTCAAGTCAAAAAATCAAAAGGAGTTTAACTTACTGGCTCACATGGCAGAACTGGAATTTGAAACCACGCAATATGGATTCAGAGTCTGGAATTTCACAGTCCAGAAAGAGACATGTGCACTAAAACTACATACAGCATTCCCCTTTGCATAGATAAATCCTCACCATAACATTTAACGGAGATGACTAGAAAGGAAAGGCAGAATTATATGCATTTATTTTCAACTAGTTTCCTAAATTTTATTGTGCTGTTGCTAGACTCGATTAGGATCAAGGTGATGGCTGTCATTCAAACCTTTGATTTGTTTTGAGAGTCACTGAGGTTTTTATTTTTTTTTATGAAGTTACTCTATTATTATGACTTCTCCCTTTTTTTTTTTTTCATACACTAAGTGCTACCTGAAATAATAAACTAACTTTTTTATTTCCCTCTCTATACCAGGTTATGAGTTGAAGATTATAGAATTAGGTGTTGTGGTATAATTTGTGAAATGATGGGTTTCAGCATCCAAATAACCCATAAAAAGAATTTTCTATGGATTTTAAGTGTATCATGGAATCATCTCCGGGATTTCTTTTTAATGTGAAATTGCTTCTGAATTGCTTGACCATGAGTTCTTAGTGATTCATCTTGCCCCTCATTAAGTATTTCAACCATAAGGTAGAAGTGAAAAGTTACCCCAGCTGTGAGTAAGCAAACACTCTGGAAATCACACAGCCCGTGGACAATTCAAGATATAAAAAGAAATTGTGTTTCCTTCCTTAAACACACCTCCTGGTTACAATTAAGCATTCAAATAAGAGATAAAATAAATATAAGCTAAATGGGCATATATAAATAAATACTCCTGAGGCCCACTCCTAGTGAGGGAGTTGTATTTTCAAATGGTTATTTTTCTAACAATATTTTTCACAGTCAAGGGACTATTTTCAATTATTACTTAAAGATTCTTAGTGTGGTAGTTACTGGTTAGAAGAATGTGACTTTGAGTTTAGAAATTGTCTTTTTGGAACATATATTACTGAAAATTAATAGATGAATAACTTTTTTTAATTGCAGTACAGTCAATTACAGTGTGTCAATTTCTGGTGTACAGCACAGTGTTCCAGGAATGCATATACATACATATATTCATTTTCATATTTTTTTCATTAAAGGTTATTGCAAGAGATTGAATATAGTTCCCTGTGCCATACAGAAGAAACTTTTTAAAAATCTGTTTTTATAAATAGTGGCTAACATTTGTAAATCTCAAACTCCCAAGTTTATCCCTTCCCACCCTCTTTCCCTGGTAACCATAAGATTGTTTACTAAGTCTGTAAGTCTGTTTCTGTTTTGTAGATGAGTTCATAGTGTCCTTTTTTGTTGTTGTTTGTTTTTAGATTCCACATGTTAGTGATATCATATGATATATTTCTTTCTCTTTCTGGTTTACTTCACTTAGAATGATGATCTCAAGGTCCATCCATGTTGCAGCAAATGGCATTAGTTTATTCTTTTTTATGGCAGAGTAGTATTACATTGTATAAATATACCACAACTTCTTTATCCAGTCATCTGTTGATGGACATTTAGGTTGCTTCCATGTCTTGGCTACTATATATAGTGCTGCTATGAACATTGGGGTACATGTATCTTTTTGAATTAGAGTTCCCTCTGGATATATACCCAAAAGTGGGATTGCTGGATCATATGGTAAGTCTATTTTTAGTTTTTTGAGGAATCTCCATACTGTTTTCCAAAATACCTGCACCAAACTACATTCCTGCCAGCAGTGTAGGAGGGTTCCCTTTTCTCCACACCCTCTCCAGCATTTATCATTTGTAGACTTTTGAATGATGGCCAGTCTGACTGTGTGAGATGATACACCTCACTGTAGTTTTGATTTGCATTTCTCTTAATGAGTGATATTGAGCATTTTTTCATATGCCTATTGGCCACTTGTGTGTCTTCATTGGAGAATTACTTGTTTAGGTCCTCTGCCCATTTTTGTATTGGGTTGTTTGTTTTTTTGTTATTAAGTTGTATGAGCTGTTTATATATTCTGGAAATTAAGCCTTTGTCAATCACATCATTTGCAAATATTTTCTCCCATTCTGTAGGTAGTTGTTTTGTTTTGCTTGTGGTTTACTTTGATGTGCAAAAGCTTATGAGTTTAATTAGGCCCCATTTGTTTATTTTTGCTCTTATATCTATTGCTTGGGTAGATTACCCTAGGAGAACATTGCCAAGATTTATGTCAGAAAATGTTTTGCCTATGTTTTCTTCTAGGAGATTTATCATGTCTTGTCTTATATTTAAATCTTTAAGCCATTTTGAGTTTATTTTTGTGTGTGGGGTGAGGGAGTGTCCTATCTTCATTGATCTACATGCTGCTATCCAGTTTTCCCAACACAACTTGCTGAAGAGACCGTCTTTTCTCCATTGTATACTTTTGCCTCCTTTGTCAAAGATTAATTGACCATAGGTCTGTGGATTTATTTCTGGGCTGTCTGTTCTGTTCCATTGATCCATACGTCTGTTTTTATCCAATACCATGCTGTTTTGATTATTGTAGCTCTGTAATATTGTCTGAAGTCTGGGAGGGTTATTTCTCCAGCTTCATTCTTTTTCTTCAATATTGCTTTGGCAATTCTGGGTCTTTTGTGATTCCATATAAATCTTGGGATCATTTGTTCCCTTCTGTAAAAAATGTCCCAGGTAATTTGATAGGGGTCATATTAAATCTATAAATTGCTTTGGGCAGTATGGCCATTTTAGTGATATTGATTCTTCCAATACAAGAGTGTGGATATCTTTCCATTTCTTTAAGTCTTCTTTAATATCCTTAATCAATGTTTTGTAGTTCTCCATGTATAACTCTTTCACTTCCTTGGTCAGATTTATTCCTAAGTATTTTATTGTTTTGGATGCAATATTAAAAGTGATTTTTTTTAACTTTCTTTTCTTATTGATTCATTGTAAAGAAATGCAACTGATTTTTGTATGTTAATCTTGTATCGTGCTACCTTGCTGAATTCTTTTATTAGCTCTAGAAGTTTTGTTTTTGTTTTTGTTTTTTTGTGAAGCTTTTAGGGTTTTCTATACATAGCATCATGTCATCTGCATATGGTGACAATTTTACCTCTTATTTTCCAATTTGGATCCCTTTTATTTCTTTTTCTTGCCTGATTGCTATGGCTAGGACTTCCAAATGAATAAATTATTAACTTAGTAAGCAAGTTTTTATTTAACAGGCTAATTCTGATGCCAAAGAGCCAATTATTTGACTCAAGCTAACATTATTCGAAGTATAAATCGGGCATGTTTTTTTCTTGTGTTGCTTCTGACATTTGCCTGATTGGGTTAATATTGAAATATATCAGATAACAGTCTTTAATAGGTATATGAATAAGGAACTGGCAAGGCTATGTGAAAAGAAAATACAAAGTAACTTGGAAAATCCTGAGCTAAAACTAACTGAATATGCTATCATTAATGTACCAAATTTAGGGGCAAAATATAAAACCAGGCTGAAATTTCCTTATAAAGAAAGAAATTATAACTACTTTCATAACAAAGTAATTTCTAAGTGCTGTATGTTAGTAAGAACTGGTTTGAACTAACTGTGGCAAAAATATGGAGAGAAAACTTATAAATAATAAATAACAGGGTTAAATAAAGCTGATAGAAAATCCAAGTGATTTTGATTTTTCTTATATGTATGTATTGATATTTTGCCATGAACTCATGAAATTGCTTTATCTAAATATGACTCAACTTAAAAATAAATCTAAGTTATGATGAGGATGGCTAATGTAGGGAGGGAAAAACCTTTTCCTCTACCCATAGAAAGGGAACAAGACAAAGAAAAAGGACTTTGGATTTATAGGGATGGCAAATTGTGGAAAGGTAAATATATGGAAAACTAATGGAAGATAAAGTGTAGTTAATAAAATTTGTGTAGGTCCACCTTGGCATGGACTTTCTGTCATCTTCATGGCCTTTCCAGGGAAAAGCTTTATGACAGTTCTTGTTTCTCATATGTTTATGCCTTTAGTCAGATGGGGAGCTGCAGGAAAGCTTCTTTCTGTATCTGTTGAAGCTCAAATACTTCAATTCAAAATAATCCTTATGCAAAAGTGGCATATTTGGGGGGTAGTGTAATTTAATCCCATGCACTGAATGTCTATGGAGAATTGGATGCCTAGAGACACTTTTATGTGTATTGACTTGGGATTTGAGTTATCCACTTAATAATGCTGTTAATAAAACATCAAATGTTTGTTTCAAATAGTCATCATGTAAACCAAAACTTAATGTTAAAAAGCAGAGCTGCAGTAAAACTCACGTTGCATTGTAAAAGGGAAATGTGATGTAACACAGTGACTATAGTTGATGATGTAGTATTGTATAACTGAAACTTGCTAAGAGAGTGCAGCTTAATCTGAAAGATGTTACTGCCTCTCCAGGAAATTGTCCTTCTGGCTCTTGATTTCAGATTATATTTCATCCCCTATGTCACTCTCTATATGACATTTCATAGTCTGGAGAAAGGTTTAACTGTGATCTGAGGAACAGGGACAAAAAGTGGAGACAAAGAGCAGCCTCAAAAGTTCATAAAGAGACTCTAACAATTTAGCGAGAAGGTAATGAAAGCCATACTCCAATAATAGTCTGGAAGAATTCAGTCAGATATCAGGCAACAAATATGTGTTTCCAACCACAGTGAGAAGCTTACAGAATTCTATTGAATGGCATTGGACCTATAAGAACTCCAGAAACCCTTGGCAGAAACAACTTCATCCAAAATGTGAGACTGAGGAGTTGCCCAAACTCTATCGTGGCATCTGGCAGCCTGAGGAGACTTAGTGATAATTCAGAATCCCAAACCGGACAAAACCAAAACCAGAATAAATGAATGAACCTCATAATGTTCAATTTAAATGTTGCAAGAACACACAGCGAAAATGAATCTCAAGGCTTTTCTTTTTGAAGCCTGGTCAAAAGGTAATGAGGAAGAGGGATAAATAACTTTTTGGGAAAACCACCGAAGTTCCTCATACATTATAGTTACCAATTGCATTCAAATGGTCATGGTGTTAACTGGAATGAAAAGAATGTTTGTTATCATAATGTTAAGAAAATTCACTTTAAATAATAATGAGATTCAAAGTTTGGATACAAAGCAAGATAAAACCATCTAAAGGATTATATATTTTTCTCTAATACTTTTTCCACTGTTAGTTTTACTAAGAAATTTGCCTCAACACCCAAAACTAAAAGTTAATGCGAAGATGATTTAGAATTGCCTATTGATGGAATGACCTGGAATATAATCTAAAGCAATGAGTTCATTTGATGTGGGGGCTGGTGGAGTAAGAATGTCATGTTTGAACACCATGTGATTTAGAAGACTGCTCTTGGGTGTATATGTAGGTCAATTTCCCATCCAGAAATCCATAGTCACATGAAGCTAAATATAAATTATCTTGGATCTTGGCTCTCAGATGTTTGAGAAGCTCAACTATGGAATGTCTGCTGCTTGAACAAAGACTACAGAATCTGCATTCATAAATATGAGTGCCTTGGAGAATTAAGAGAAAGGGAAAGAGAAACACCAACTCAGCCACTCAAACGGTTTGTCAGGCATGGGGCTAAATGTTTACATCTGGTTCTAAATGAACAGATGTGCTGAAAAAAAGAGAGTGGAACTTAAGTGGTCCCACAATAAATGAATGAATGAATGAATGAATAAAGGGTGAATGTGAAAGGTAGTAATTGAACCATTGATCTGCTTCTAATTTAATCTGTGGCTTAAATATAGTAAACCAAAACGTATCCAACTAGTTGAGGAGTAATAAGTCATAATTAATGTATGAATATTTATGAACATTGCAGATATTAAAATGAACACAAATATAAGCACTAGATTAAAAAACTGTACATATCTATAATCTTTTTGGTATTTTTAAGTTTAATTAAAATCTCAGCTTTACAAGCTAAAAGATTTTTACCCAAGATGTTGAATTCAGAGTTCATATTTTTTTTTAAATCTAAATGCTAGCTTTATCATTTAAAAGTTTTCAGGGTAATCAATTTATGTTTGATGGTTACAATGGCTTTTCTTTTATACATAAATTGCTGTGTATTAATGCAAAAATGTAGGCACAGTCATGTTTATTTATTCAATAAAAAAGAGAATGAAAGCTAAATTATGTTGAAGTACAGTTACAACCATTATCATTTCACAGCTTCTAATCTGAAAGGGTCTGTCTTTGACCACGAATTGTATTTTCCCACATCTGGTCTCTCACACCCTAGGCCAACAAGTTGCAATTAGAGTTGACCCTTGAACAACTAGGTTTGAACTACATAAACTTATATGCAGGTTTTTAAAAATAAATATATTGGAAACTTTTTTTGAAGATTTGCAACAATTTGAAAAAATTCACTGATGAACCAGTGGTTTTCACTGAACCTGAATTTTTCACTGATGAAAAATTATGAACACATATTATCTAACAAAGATATACACCAAACACAAATACCAAATGTATATGCCTAACAAAAAAAAAAGGCCCCCAAATACATGAAGCAAAATTAACAGAATTCAAGGGATAGATAGACAATCCAATAACACTTGGAGACTATTTTGCCCCACTTTCAATAAAGGATAGAACAATTAGGTAGAAGATCACTCTAATTAAATGTAATATAAATGCATAACCTGTGACCCAGCAATTCCACTCCCAGATATGTATCCAGTATTATCATTACAATACGATTAATTTATATACATTTCAGAAATAAACAACTCATCCATAGTCTGACAATTCCTGGGTAGTAGTTTCACTAATGATTCACTTTCTAGAAATACTGAAAAATTTAAGAAAAAGTTATGTCATGAATGCGTAACATATATGGAGATACTAGTCTCTTTCATCAATTGCTACTGTAAAAATCTATACAAATCTGTTATAAAAGGTTAAACATTTATCAAAACTTACAAATACTTAACAGACCAGACACTGCTATTTGCAGTCAACAGAAATGTAAACAAATGTAAAGCTGCAGTATTAAATCATAACTGCGTACAATTAACTGTAATGCATACGGTACTACTGTACTAATTTTATAGCCACCTCCTGTTGCTCTTGTGGTGAGCTCAAGTGTTGCGAGCATCCACTTAAAACCCCATGTGTGCTAATCATCTCCGTGTGAGCAGTTTGTCTCTCCAGTAAATTGCATACCATGATGAAAACTGATCTCTTACAGTTCTTGCGTATTTTTCATCATATTTAGTGTAATACCATAAACCTTGAATAACACCATGGGACCCATATGAAGTGCCCCTAGTCATGCTGAAAGAGTCCCCATGAAGCGGAGAAGTCATGATGTGACATGAAAAAGTTGAATTGCTTCATATGTACTGTAGATTGGGGTCTACAGCTGGGGTTGCCCACCATTTCAAGATAATGGATCCAGCAAAAGGACCATTGTAAAAAAAAGAAAAAGAAATTCATGAAGCTGTTGCTGCAACTGTGCCAGCAAGTGAAAAAGCCTTGTACTTTTTGTGAAATACCTTTTTATCTTGTATTGAAAATTCAGCTTTTAGGATGACTGCAGCATTACTATAAGAAAGGCATACCTAAAGACTCTAATGTGATTTGAGAAAAAGTGAAGTCATTCTGTGACAATGGAAAGCAAAAGAAAGTGATGGATCTAAATCTGGAGAATTTAGTGCCAGCAAAGGGTGTTTTGATAATTTTAGGAGAAAGTTTGGTTTTACAAATGTCAGGATAACAAGAGAAGGAGCTTCTGCTGACCAAGAGGCAACAGATGAGTTCTAAACCCCATTAAGAAAATTATTGAGGAGAAAGGATAGCCGCCAGAACAGGGTTTTAATGCAAATAAAAGCACCCTGGAAAAGTGTCCTCTGGGGAAAAAAAATGCCACGAAGGACATTTATTTATAAGGAAAATACGTAAGCATCAGGATTTAAGTCAGGAAGGAACAGTCTGATTCTACTGATTTGTGCAAAGCAGCCCGGCTTATGATCAGGACTGCCCTTATGTATAAAGCTGCTCACCCCTGAGCCTTGAAGGGAAAAGATAAACACCGGCTGCTGCTCTTCTGCTTGTACAGCAAGAAGGCCTGAACGTGAGAACTCTTTTTCTGGATTGATTTCATAGTGCTTTGTCCTTGAAGTCAGGGAGTACCTTGCCAATAAGGGATGCCTTTTAAAGTTCTTTTGATATTGGACAATGTCTCCTGGTCCCCAAGGACCCCATGAGTTCAACACTGAAGACATCAAACTGGTTTGCTGGTTACCAAACACTATTTCTCTCATTCAGCATGTCATAAGGACCTCTGAGGCTCATCACTACACAGTATTCTATGGAAAAGATTGTCAGCACTGTAGAAGAGAGCCCTGATAAAGAGAACACCATGCAAGTCTGAAAGAATTACACATTGAAGATGCCATCTTTTTTTATACAAAAAGCTGCGAAAGTCATCAAGCCTGAAACAAACTCCTGCTGGAGAAACTATGCCCAGATGTTGTACGTGGCTTCACAGGATTTACAACAGAGCCAATCAAGGAAATGATGAAAGAAATTGTAGATATGGCAGAAAAGGTGGGATGTGGGGAGGTAAAGAGTTTTAAGATATGAATCTTGGAGAGATTCAAAAACCAATAGATACCACACCAGAGGAATTAACAAAATACAACTTGATGAAGATGAATGCTTCCAAACTAGTAGCAGACAATAGGAAGAAGACTTAGAAGAAGCAGTGACAGAAACCAAATTGATGTTAGATAATTTGGCAGAAGGGTTAAAATTATTCAGAACTGCTTTTGACTTCTTTTATGAGATGAACCCTTCTGTGATACAGACACTAAAACTAAAGCAAATGGTAGAAGAATCATTACCACACAGAAACATTTTTAAGAGACGTGAAATAGCAAAAGAATCAGGGAGAAATGACGGTGCATTTCTGTAAAGTTCCACCGAGTGTGCCTGCCTCTCCTGCCTCCGCCTGCACCTCTTCCGTGTCTGCCGCCCCTGACACAGCAAGACCATCCCCTCCTCTCCCTCCCCCTCCTTAGCCTACTCAGCCTGATGACAAGGATGAAGACCTTTATGATGGTCCACTACCACTTAATAAATAGCAATCATTATGTCCTACTGTTAACAAACTTACCTGCTGTGTATGTGTGTGTCTTTGTGTAAAAACCTAATAACTGTATGGCAAGAACTGCATGAGGAGTTTTTGGGTCATTATCATCATCACTACCTAAGTATTCGTTACGTAGAATGTCATGTACAAGACTTGTATTGAAATGGACTGTCTATTCTCGCATGGACCAAAGGTGAGTGATGTTTAATATAAAATTAATAATGTGTCAGTTTTCTTACTATTTTATAACTTTGCTTTCAAAGAATTACATTACTGTACAGTATGCCTCTTTCTCCCATAACTGGAGAAAACATGTGTCAGCCTGTCATCACTGGTAAGTAACAATGCTTGTAATGTTATAATCTGACTGTAGCACTGACTGTAACACCGTATGCCATAAAAATGTGTAACAATCCAGCCATTAGTGTATACACTAGGCTACTGTAGCAGTCATACTGCTGCTTCTTCACTATCAATGCATGGATCATTATACCTGTAAGTAAACAGGAACCTTAGTCATATTATCTTTTTATTTGTGATGTCTAGTGTTAGTAATACATATAACATCCACAGTATTTTGTATCGTATAAGACAATATTGATACAGGCCCTGACAGATGACTCATCTTGTGAACAGACAGCGTATACGTATGGTATTAATAAAACCCAGTACTGTAAATGTATTTTCTCTTCCGTATGATTTTCCTTAATAACATTTTCTTTTGTCTAGCCTACTTGATTGTGATAATCCATACGTCATATGAAATATGTGTTAAGGCTTCCAGGCAACAGTAGGCTACTGGTTGTTAAGTTTGGGGGGAGTCAAAAGTTATATGTGGATTTTCAACTGTGCCCCTAACCCCTGATTTGTTTAAGGATCTGCTGTATATATTATGGGAAATCAGAGGAGGAATTTTCAAGTCCCTCTCTCATGAAAAAGAAACTCAGAAATGCCATTGTTCAGAATGGAAACCTTTGATAGTACACATTGATGGCAAGGTCAGGAAGGAAATAGGCCCTCCAGCTGTTAGTAGACATGTAATTTTGACCCAGCCTTTCCACTTCTAGAAATTCATGTAAAAAAAGTGTTTAAGAATACATACACAAAGAATTTTGATGCAACATTTTGTTTTAAAAGCAAAGGATTAGAAATCATGCATTGCCCATCAATAACAAAACTACTTAATAGTTACAGAGCATTCACACAGATGAACTATTCTAATGTCATTAAGAAGGTTTAAGAAAAAAAATTATGTGTTGTTGGATTCAGGTTGCTAATATTTTGGTAAGCATTTTTACATCTGTGTTCATCAACGATATTGGCCTGTAGTTTTCTCTTTTTGGTGGTGTCTTTTTCTGGCTTTGGTATCAGGGTGATGGTGGCTTCATAAAATAAGTTTGGGAGTATTCCCTTCTCTTCAGTCTTTTGGAAAAGTTTGGGAAGGATTGGTGTGAGCTCTTCTTGGTACGTTTGATTCAATTCCCCAGTGAAGCCATCTGGTCCTGGGCTTTTGTTTGCAAGGAGATTTTTTTTTATTGCTGATCGTATTTCACTCCTAGTGATTGGTCTGTTCAAATGATCTATTTCTTCTTGATTCATATGAAGATGAAATTTTAAGTTCACACTTTGTACCCTCTCTCCACTAATGCAAGCACATAGAGGTGGTAATAAAATACAACAGGAGCAAAGGAGAGTGATACTGCTCTATTAATAAACAATCTAGGTCTCTGATGAATTGAAATAAAACAGAATAACAAATGGTGACCTGGGTCGAAGCTGAATGCCTGATTGGGTTTGATATGGAGGCCAGGAGAGAGGAACGGGCGTTCAGACCTTAGGTTTAATGGGAAATAAAGCTGACTCACGTGAAGTTGAGGTTTGGAGCCAAGCTCTCTGCTAGAAACCAAAAACTGGAATAGGATCCCTTTGCTTCTGAAAGGAGAATAAAACAAACAGAAAATGTTGCTGCTAGTTGCTGCCTCAGATGGTTGTTTAAATGAAGTTGTGTGCCTAGAGATGTAGGCATGAAGGAGGCTGTGTGTGTAGGGGTAGCAGTGGGTAGATGGGAAATTTTGCTGTGAATTTAAAACTGCCCTAAAAATAAAATCCATGGAGGAAAAAAGCGTTCATATAAATTTTATTGTTTAGTATAGCCTATCATTCAGTTACAAATATTTAAATATATATATTATGATTTCTTTATTAATCCATTATTTTGAAGTGTGATTTTAGTTTTCAAATGCATGGCTTTCTAATCTTTTTGATACTGGTTTATAATTACATACTTGTGTATGGCGAATGCTTTCTGTAGACCATCAACTATTTGAAAATTTTAAGACTTCTTTGGAACCTAATATGTGGTCAAGTTTGAAAATATTTTTTGTGAGTTTGGTGTTCATATAAGGGTCCCTATATGTTCACTGGCTTAAGGTTAATAAATACATTATTCAAATTTAAAAAATGATTTAAATGAATATCTTTGTATCTATCACTAATCAAATGCTCTAAATATATTTGTATGAAATATCTTAAGAGGTGGAATTGTGGGTGAAAGTGTATTTGCCTCTTAAACAATGATACATTTTGCCAAAGGACCTATCATAGAGGTTCACAGATACTCACTGACATCAGAGTATTGGCTTCATCTGTTCTCACCAACACAGGATATTATCAGGTTTGTTAATAACCATCAATCTGATATCAAAAAAAAATGGAACCTCAATATAGTTTTGGCTTTCTCCAATGGATAAGATTGATAGTCTTTTCACATGTGTTCATTCTTCCTTCCCTCCAGTCCCTGGCAACCACTGATCTTCTTACTGGGTGCATAGTTTTGCCTTTTGCAGTGTTGTACAACTGAAATAGGACAGTATAGCCTTTTCAAATGAGCTGCTTTCACTTAGTTACATACACTTGCATTTCTTCGATGTCTTTTCATGGCTTGTTAGCTCATTTCTTTTTAGCTTTGAATAATACTCTGTTGTCTGGTTGTACCACACTTTAGTCATTTCAACCTACTGAAAGACACCTTGGTTGCTTCCAAGTCTGGGCATTTATGAATGAAGCTACTGTAAACATCTGTGTATAGTTTTTTTGTGTGTAGGCATAAGTTTTCAACTCATTTGGGTAAATAGCAAGGAGTGTGATTGCTGGATCGTATGTTTAGTTTTGGAAGAAACTGCCATGCTGTCTTCAAAATGGCTGTACAATTTTGCATTCCCACCAGAAATGAATGAGAAACTTCTGTTGCTCCACATCCTCACCAGTATTTGGGCATATCAGTGTTTGGGATTTTTGTCATTCTAATAGGTTTATGCTAGTATCTAAGTGTTGTTTTAATTTGCATTTTCCTAATAACGTATGATGTGGAACGTCTTTTTATATGCTGTTTGCTACTAAATTATTTTTAATAGTTAAATGTTTCAAACAGCCTAAATAGGCCAAAGTAGAGCTGTAAGTAGAAACATGATGGCATATCCACATGATAGACTGCCGTGCAAAAATTTTAATGAATGGAAATCACTATAATACACTGATATGGACGTTTCCCTTTAATGAAGTATTGAGTAAAAAGTGAACAAAAATAATTAGTGGGTGTAGTGTGAAAATTGTTTAAATAAAAAAGAAAATAAAGTATATTCTGTAATAAAAATATTTCTAGAAGGATTCACAAGAAACTGTTGTCAGTATTTGTCTTTGAGTAGGGAGAAGGGTGGCGAGGGAGGAAGAGTGAGAAGGCATCATACTTGCACAGTCTCCTCTGACGATTGACTGTCTTTCCAGGAGTAGTGATAGACTGGTGGTGACCCATAACCTTTCACTCTTGATTACACTGGAAAAAGCAACATACATTTTCAAATTGGGTCCCAGGGTAGGGTTAAGAGTTAAGGATGAAGTGGTCTTTAGCAAAGAATGTAACAAAACTAACTGGCACACACGGGGATTTAACTCTGACAGTGATTTTGTAAACACCATCCTTGGTTCTGCTCCTCTGATGTAATGATAATCCATCGTGGGCTTGTGTGAATGGCCAAGTGTTATTCTTTTCTATGTTTAGGTTGGTTGTTTTTCTTTCCTTTCCCCCATTGTGGTATCACTAAATAAAAAGTGAAATGATAAATTTAATCATTGTTAAAAATCTGAGTAACTAGAATGAGAAATATCCTACAGTGGGATAATGATTTTTTAAAAATTATATGTTGGATTGTATAGGAAGAATTTCTAAATACAGCACTTTTTTTCCTTCATGTAACCAACCCTATGGAATACTTTTATCTATTTCTGATGAAATAACATGGGGAGCTCTCCATTGCCTGTGTGCTCTAAAGCTTATAAAATTCTTTGCATAGTGCTTCTGATAAGCCTGTGTATTTCTCTTTGGGTTCCTCCTGGTGGCGTTTTTAAACATTTTGCTATTATGCTTGTTCTTTTCTCCCTTCAATTCTGTGTCTTAATAGGAAATACCCTCCATTTGGCCCAGAAGGGCTCTTCTCTAGCTGTTGATCCATGACTTCCTACATCCTGTGGAACCTTAGTCACTTTCCTTGCTTATGTCTTCAATTTCTTCCTCCTCACTACTTTGCTTTCTCTTTATAAATATCCCCAGCACAGTAACTGCAAAGATATTTGATTTTATTAGTTTTTCCTGTCTCCCTCCTTCCCTTCATTAGATCATCCTGCATAGTGTACCTAGATGTCTTTTCTCTCATTTATTCCTTCACCTTTTGCTGTCTAACATCCTATCGCTACCTTTGATGGAAATTGCTGTTTCAGTGGCCACCAGGAATGATTTCTCAGCCCATCCTCTTCTTGGTCCTGCTCTGCCATTCAGTAACTACGTGAGTTAAGGTAAATTACCAAACCTTTCTAAGGTTCCATTTTTTGATCTTTAAGAGAGAGATGATAATAATAATCAATAGAAACTACAGAAAGTTCCTAGAATACAGCATGTGCTTAATGACCAATATCTTTGACTATTAATGGTGCCCAGTAACTTCTTTCTCTGCTGTGCTTTACTTTCTCTCCAACACGTGTCCTCTTCTTGAAAATTTTTCTAATAAAATCTCATATTGTCGTCTCTCCACTCACCATGTATATTTCCTTTTTTATCCCACCTTCCCTTGCCCTTTTCCCCTTTGCGTATCCCTTATATTTAATTTAAAAAACATTTATTTAATACATAATATATTTCAGACTCAAATTTGTCTCTTAATTTCTTTATTTTGCTCCTTCTCATCTTTCTGCAAGATGTCCATTGGAACCTCTTCTGTTCCCAAAGTTTCAACCATCACCTCCAAGTAAATGCCTCCCAAATTTCTGTCACTGACATTTACCTCATGCTTCAAAGCCATTTTTTTCCAATGCTATGGGTCAGCATACTGCTTTCTCTCCAAAGCCTCAAATTCTTCCTCACTTCTCTGTTTTGGTTAGAAACATGTTCGATCTCCTAAACATTTGAATTTAAAGCAGAAACTACCTTTTGACATTTTTACCTTGTAATAATTTTCCAGGTCCTACTGATACCACCTCTGAAATTTGTCTAACATCACCCCTTCTGTTCTTTCTACTCACATTATAGCTTAAGGTTAAGTCTGTATTATCCCTCACTCACACCTTTGTGTGGTCGACAGTTTTTTTTCCCTGACAGTTACTATCTTCAATCCATTCTACACACATCTTTAGCTTCTTCTTACTTTGTAAGCTGGGATCTGAGTACATACTTACTTTCTCAGAATCTTTAAATGGTTCTCCATTGTCTATAAGATTAGGAGACATTCCTTGCATTAGCAATCAACATTTCATGAGCTGTAGCCCCAAACTACTTATTATTGCTTCTAGAGAAAGTCCCACCCTTTTTTTTGCCTATGCATTTACATAGGAGTTAATCTTACCTGTGAATTGGATTTAAGAAATAAAGTTAAAACTGCATGTGTTCAAAATTACCATTGAAAATCATCCATACAGTGCAGGATACATGGTTCTGCATATATATTTCTGATGAAAATTTATACATATAACTATGTCATTAAGAAAATAATATTTAGGATGAAATAAGGAATATATATACAGAATATAATTTCACAGTGGATTCACTCAGAAATGGGAGACAGGCCAGATTAAGGAAGAGTTGATTTACTTTCCCCATGTCTGCCCTGACACATTCTCCCTGAGTAGTAGGAGTAATTACCATTCTAATAAATTTTTCTCTTTGCCCCTCCTTTTCCTTTGACATATTTTTCCTTTTGCAGAGGGTATATATTTAAATGACAGCTGTTTATATGATATGCGTTTTTTTTGTGTGTGTGTCGACATCTAATATTCACTGCCACCCTTCAAAACCCCTTTCCAAATAACATCTTAGTAAAGCTTTTTCTCAGCCTTTCACTCATACGTGTTTTCTAGCTCCTTGAAGTTTCATAACACTCTGTGATGGTTATATGGCTTTTATCTGATCCTTTTTTATAGAACGTTTGTCGCTACTAGACTTATTGCTCCACAAGGTCAGGGATTTGTCTTTCCTGCTTTACTGCACTCTTTAGTCGCTCGGCAGGCACAAAACACTCAATAAGTATTTGTTGAATCGAACTGAAGCCAAACATTGTTAGAGAAATAAACATGTATATGGTATTAAAGGCTAGTAGTGTAAAAATTAAAAGAAAAGTTGCATTTCTAAAACCAATATTCAAAAAGACATATTATTGAGTAAATCCACTTGGATTCTTGTAAAGATTCACTTATCTTCATACCCATGTTCTTGATACTAACTGCCAGTCATATCCCAGAACAGAAATTGTCCTGTCATAGTGTGTTGTCTTTAATTAAGATAAAAGCAAATTAAGCAGTTTATAAAATATTAAATCTAGTTTTTTAAAAATAGCCAAAGCAGTTGAACAGAGAGAAGAGAAACTCCAGAAGCGAACATACAAATTTGAGGAAAGCAGCACATTTTCTAGGAATTCCTAGAAACTCATAATTTCTCTATGGCTGTTAACTTTGTGCTCACTTTTAACCTAAACTGTGTATTTCAAGTTTATACAAGTCAAAATAGTGCTTTTAAAGTCCTGAGTGTGTATATGAGACAGTGTGTGTTTAAGTGATTGCACTAGCTTTCATGATACCAACATGCTGATTTTTGCTCTGCTTGTTGCCATTTTTACTTGGCCATTCTTACTCTCTTTGCTCGAAAGACAAAAGTACAACTCCTACAAGAGTCTTGCGCATGCATGTTAAGAATCAAGTTGAAAACATCTTTATAAATACATAAGAAAGTATTTGTGGAACTAAACTTGATAGTAAACACCTAAGATTATTTTTTAGCATGTGATGTCTCTTTAAGAATTAGAAAAGACAAAGAGGTTTACTTGGTTATTTGAACTTATTTGTGCATGACTATTAAAAATTATTTTTAAAGATTGTGGGTTTTTTAGATATTGAATATTTATAATTTCTGTAATATGTTTTGATATTATTAATCTTTATTTTGTTTTAATAATACTAATTTGACCTGAGTCTCAGCTTTCTTACATACAAAGGAGGGAGCGTAAACAGGGAAAGTTGTGATACTTTTTTTTTTTTAAAGTTTTATGTCCAGTAATTTGGCTATGTCAGGATTTATCTTGATATAAATCAAGTAAAAATTAATATTCTTCAAGCATATTTGCTAAGGTCATTTGCTTTTGAATTTTACCTAATTAATGGTCATGAATTAGAAATTTAAACTTACCATTCCTGATGTACCCTCTTATCTACATATTTGTAAGAATTAAAACCAAGCGAATAAGAAAGAAGCAATTAAGCTTCAAACAGCCCCTGCAAAATCAGTGGGAGGAGAGAGCTACTGAAACTTGTCAATTTTATCTAAGCTACGTATTCATATTTATTCTTATCTCTGGTAACAGAATCTATGTTAAGGTTATTAACCAGTTGCATAAGATTTTTCTTTACCTTTTCCAGGCAACATTTATATCAAGAATGGCAAATGGGCTTTACTGCTATTCTGACTCTGAAAGATTGATAGTGATTTATGGATGGGTTTGTTGAAACAATTCTAAGGTCATTCTGGAGTCAATGGTTATGAATTTCATGATGGATTGTGATGTCTAGGGGGGAAAAAGGGAAGCTGCATTTTGATTTACCAAACTGAAAATGGAAATTACTCTATTATTCTTGAACTCTCCCCCTTCATTCTATTATACTTGCAAATGATCCCATACAATGTAATACTTTAGTACAGAATGTCATATTGTAGACTACAGTTGTATGTTATACATTGATCTTGTCTTGCTAACTAGATTGTAAACTCCTTGGTCTTAAACAGGAAATAGGTCTTAAAACTTTCTTATATTACCTGGAGTCTCTAGGAAAATCTAAGGCACGAAGTAACCTCTGTGTCTGTGGAAACTACCAGACTTTGTGGTATATGTGTATGTGTTTCATCTTTATCATTTTAAAAATGAACTAGTTCTTTCTTGGAAATATGATAGAAGGAAAACAAAATAACACAAAAGGATTCAGTGAAAAATGCATCTCTCTCCTAGTCCAGGTTCCAAGTACCTCAGATCTTCCTCACCGGGGGCAATCACTGTTAACTATTTCCTGTGTAGCCCTCCAGAAAGAATTCATGTAGAGACAAGCCTACACATGTATTTATATTGATACATTTTTAAAATATAGTCACAGATATTGGTAAACAGATAAATCTCTTTTAACATACAGGAAATTCTCAGTTGTGGGCCTTTTTTAAATTAATATGTTTTAGAGATTGTTTTATCTTAACTTATGCAGAATTATCTCATTCTTCTTCACTCAAGTATATATTGCAATGTATGAATGCATTGTAATTGATGTTACCCGTCTTGCAATGCTGACTGCAGTTGTTACGAGACCTTGCCTGATACATACAAAGCAACGACTCGTATCCTTGCATATGCATCTTCCTGCATTTGGGCAACTATACCAATGAAAAAAGTTCTAAAATTAGAATTACACTGGTGAAGAGTTGATACATTTTTCATGTACTAGATATCATAACACTGCCCTACAGAGAGATTATCACAATCTGTGGCCTTTGGACACTGGAGCTGTTTTTTTACATGCTTATCAAAACTGTCTTTGTGTTATTCAACTTTTTAATCTTAATCAATCATAGAGAAAAAATGGTATCAAATTGCTTTTTTGTTTCCTTTTTTAACTGAAAGATGTTTTGAACAGCTTGTGTCTGTAAGCCATTTTTGATTCATTGTGAACCTCGCACTTACATTGATACTGATCTTTATAATAATGGTTTCTAAGAGCCTTTTGTATTTGAAAGAAATATACCCTTTTTGTCAAATATAATGAAATTTGTTCTGGTTTATTGGCTTTCTGTTGACCTTATATATGGATTTTATTGTTTATTGTGGAATCAAAAATATTTAAGTGTATCAGTTTCTCCTTTACGTTTTCTGATTTGGTATAATTACCATTTCAAAGTTTTCTTTTAATAGCTATTTTATTCTAGAATGTTTGTGCATTTATCATTGTTGTAATTTTAAAATGTTTACATCTTTGATCTATCTAGAATTTATTTTGGTGTCAGTATCAAGAAAAGAGTAAGCTTTATTTATTTTTTTCCTCCAGATGACTCACCAGTAATCCTAACATTAATTTTGTAATTATTCACTACTATTTTAAATTACCAATTGTTGTATATTAAAACTATGCATAAATGACTTTATTTTGATGTCTCTATGCTAATTATTAATATGCTTATTGGTATCCTGTTATGGAAAATTTTAGCTACTGTTACTTTAAAATACTTCTAAATATTTGGTGTATATATAGTTCCTACTCATCAATCTTTCTCTATTTGTTTTTAAGAAGACTGCTAATGATATTTGCAGATTTATTTTCTTAAGTTTAGGGTAAATTTGTAGCATTACAATAATATTGTTACTATTTTATTGGTATGGTATTAATTTGGGGAAAACAATATTTTTATATTAATAAATCTTCCTTTCCAAAACCAAACTATATGTTTATTCAAGGCTTCTTTTGGGGTTTCTTTGTAAACTTTTAAAATTTTTTTATATAAATTACATACAGTTTTTTTTGTAGTTTAAACCAAAATACTGTGTTTATTGTAGATTTTATTTGACCTTTTCTTCCACTGTATTATCTTTGTATATATGAAATCTATTGATTTTTGTGTAATTTTTGAAACTAGCTACATATTTTTAATTTTTAGTTTCTTATAGTCCTTATTTAGCTTTTATTGATTTATAATTATGATTGCATTAACTGCATGTAGCAATATTCTTTTCTAATTTTATACCTTATTTCTTTCTACTGTCTTATTGCATTACATAATATTTCTAGACAATGTAAAATAATAGCCTTATTAGTTTTATTTATGATGTTGAGGCAAAATAATGTTTCTCCATTTATAATCACATTCATTAATAGAGTATTTGTCAATTTACTTAAATTTGGGGCTTCAAAAGATACTGATAGCCTTTACCTAAATGTAGGGTTCTGAGAGCATCTTACACTACTATACAAATATATCTTTATAAAGTTTTCTTTTAGAAGTATTGTAATTAAACTCACAATTAGTGACAGATTTTTTTTTTTTTTAATAAGGTAAGGCAATCACTTGAAACTAAAGAAGATATCAAGGCTTTAACACTAACACACTTTAACAACCAGGGCAAGAACTATTCAAATGCTGTCACGAAAATAAACTGTCAAAATATCAGCAAATGGATTTCTTGCTAATGGCAAGCAATTCTGCCTCTAACTGAATGCGATAATGACCACTCATTACTTTAGTGACTTAATTAAAAAAATCGAATGCATGTTGTTTCTATTTTCTTAAGGGAGATGTATCAACAAAGCCTGGGTATGTGATGGAGATATCGACTGCGAGGATCAGTCAGACGAAGATGACTGTGACAGTTTCGTGTGTGGACCACCCAAGTACCCTTGTGCCAACGACACTTCGGTCTGCCTGCAGCCAGAAAGACTCTGCAATGGGAGAAGGGATTGTCCGGATGGGTCTGATGAAGGCGATCTCTGTGGTATTGCACGTTTCACCGCATTGCTTCTCTCTGGAGACTAGACCCTTTTAGTCTACTTGCTGATACTTCTTATAGTAGCATTTGTTCCTTCCATTCATTCCCTTTAGGACTTTTAGGACTGAGCCCTACTTACATTTTTCAGGCCCTATACATCTATAAAACAATTAAATACGATCATAAATTTCTAAAAATGAGGCAGAAGAGGCTAGCCTGTACCCAACTAACTTAACAGTTGTACAGCTGTGTTTATCGTTGAGATCTCTGATTGGTCAATGCTGTTCCTACAATTGAACTGATTATTGTTGGTCAAGTGGGAGATCCCTGTTATTGCTAACCATGGGATAAAGTTTACCAGTTGGATTTTGTTAGGCTTTCTGATCATTACAATAGAAGACTTTTTTAAAAGAGGAAAGAGACTGGATAATGAAACCAACAGAGTATTACTCAATCTTATATAAGTTTCTCCGAAGTTTTTAGCCTTCATCCAGTAGGTTTCTTTAGTGTGCTTCATCTAGTTAAAATGATGATTTCAGTCTGATAGCTTTTGAGCTTTGAAATCACTTTTGACTAGCCATCTCCCTGTGCCAACCAGCACAAACAAAGCAATTACATTTCCTTCTCTGTAGGGAGATCAGAGATTTAGCAAGGAGATCTTAAAAATTTATTTTCAAGATAATACTGAAGGTGACATCAATAGAGTAATGAGGAAAAGTTTACAGAATGATAAGAACAAAAATGAGATGACTTGAGGCTGTGAGAAAATGACTTTTGGAAATGATAAACCTGCCTGATTGGAAACGGGGAAAACAACTACATTTAAGCCTAAAGTTATCACATTTTGATCTGAATTGAGCATTAATGGCATTACTGAGTGAATAAAAAGACTGTTACTCTTTTTAAAATTTATATAATAATAATCCTTTCTTTGAAGAGTCTGTCAGTCTGTAAAACAACCCTGAAACAGTAAATGCAACAGTCATCATTCAGTGATGCTAACATTTCAAAAAAAAAAAGCAAACAAAAACCCTAAAATTAAACCCCCAAAATTACAGATAAAAGATGACTGTGTTCAGTTCTTTTTCTCTTAGCTTGTTCTCCCTGATGGAGTAGTTTGCTGGAGAGAAACATCTCTTATATCACAGTGTCTGAGAGCTGCTCATGAAGTCTGTAAGAGCAATTCTAAAAGAAGGAAACTATTGACAGTCTTAAAATTGGAAGTGTATAATTATAGGAAAAAATGAGATTTTGCCAAGTTTAAATTCTATGCTTTAATTACTTCAATTAAGTCATGTAGGCAGGGGGCTTAATTTCTGGAATTGTCAGTTTCCTCACAGCAAAAATGGGGATAATGATACCTATCACGAAATCATGTAATAATACCTGAGGCCCTACAGGTATTGAAATAAATTGATGTTTTTCCACCTTGTCTTCACCTTTTGGGTTAAATGAAGTGAATAAAAGGCAAAGAAGAGAAAATACAGTCATTAAGAAAAATGAGGAGAAATCATATGAAAACACAGCCTTATTTTCCTATCCTCTACTCTCTGAATTGGGAAAATAAGAAGAAAGGGGTTTCTTCTGAATTCATTCCTTTGTCAGCTTCAAGACTGAAAATTGCTTCTTGCTTATCAAGCTATTGTACTGCATTGGCTAAGGAGGCCTGCTCAAAGGTTTTAAATGATTACAGAGAGTGAAAAAGGTTACAGTCAATCTGGATGTGGAAGTACCAGAGAAGATAAAAAGACATTTCTAGCCTGATTAACTGTGGCATATTGAACTCACACGCTCTGTCCTTTGTGATGTGAAGCTGAGGGAGAATTAGAACAATGAAAAACAAAAGCACTGGTCAAGGGATTGAATTGCCTTCCATGTTTCTTCTTTTCCCCTAAAAATGTGCTTTCATGTGTACCCTTGTACTGTCAATTAGGTAGGTGTTATCTTTTATAGGCAGCATTGGTTCTTGTAGAGAAATGACACTTTGGTTTCTTGTTTTCAAGTCCTTTCCCCAGCAGTCCTAGATTAGGTCCTGTTCAGCGAGGCAGGTGTGCTGGCTTGAGTCCTGCAGCAATGGGCATAATGAATCATTTACCCAGTGAACATGAAAGATACACCCAGTAAATTAACTTTAAATAATTGATGTCGATTGGTGAGTAGCTAGAAAGTGGCTTTTAAAGAGATACCCCAAGTTGAACGTGTGTTTTAAACCACTTGGTATAGATGATGAAAATGTAGGGTTTGCCCCCTTACTTCTTCCAAAAAGTTACATCCAGAAGAGCTGTTTGGTTTTTTTCCCATTCTCCTACCCTGCCCCCTCTTGAAACAAAAACAAGGATTGATTCATATCCTGCTCCTCCATACATGTAAAATTTATGATAATGGTTTGTAATCTGTAGATTGAATACTTGTGGGATGTCTTGAGATGTAAAAATTCCATTTTAGGTAGTGGGGTTCTTTGTTTTCTCCAAATAAATCTGATCTATAAAATTAAAAAAAAAAAAAAAAAAGGAAAGCTCAGGAAGGTAAATCTAATCCTAGTGAAGAGATAATTTTTTCAGGGGGATTTTTAAACGACTTCGAGAGGAAAGAGATACGCACTTAAGAAACAAATAAGAAGAGACTTTTATTATTCAAGAGTAGAATTAACTGTTGATTTTCATTATAAGGGTGTGTCAAAGGTAAACAAAGCTGGACACTAAAGGGATAAACATAAAATTTTATTCAGTAATAACTATTGCAGTAGGAAAGAGTGTCTAACATGCATTGAAATCAACTTCACCAAAACAAAAGTTGAGAAACTTTTTAAAGGCTGGAATGTGCTATGGGAAAGGCACTAAGGGATCTTAAGGGGGTTTGGTCCATTTGACTAGGCCATCAGGTTTGTTAATAGATGCTCCCAAAGAAGAAACAAAGTTCTTATATCTTTAAGACTGGAGGGAGTGGTGTAAGTTAGAGTAAGATGCTCACAGGGCAGGGACTAATAATAAGAGAATTATGTCCTGGAATGTTTGCATTTCAAAAAGGTGGCTCTCAGGTCCTTGGAAACACAGTTCTGGGTGGTAGAAGATTTACATCGAAAAGGTACAGAGAAAGGATTTACATTGCAAGCTCTCTACAGTGACTGGCCTAAGATGGGGTTAGTGGCCTGTCTGCCTATCACCAGGTTTTTGCTGGAAGAAACAGTAAATTCTCCTGGCAGCATCAAGGAACTTCTCTGGCAGGCACTTTAGGGCAGGGTGAGGGGTGCTCCTTAAATGACCTCAGCCATTCTAGGTCATTCTGTCAATGCCTCAATGAGCTGTTAGAAACTGTGCTAGTGTTTGTTCAAGTCTCTTAGTAGGTTGGGAGTGGGGTGTTGGGGAGGGGAGTAGGCAATGAAATTGTGCTGATTGTCTGCATTTTTTGTAAGCTAATATTGAGGACTAGTTCAAAGGAGGACTCCGAGGAGCTTGACTTGAGTTTGGTCAATGAGAGTCTTTGTCAGGTAACAGAAAATTGAAAAAGAAGCTGCCGGATTCAATGATAGTTTTAGAGTTTTAGAAAATTCTTAAGGAAGAATTGGCAAGGGACTAACCATACTAATATTGGCATTAAATGTAGATATTAAATTATAGATTTCAATGTGAATTTTGTCTGTCCAAAAATCTATGACTTAATTCCACAGGTAGTGTCAAAAAGAGACAACTGAATACTGAGAGAACAAGAGAATAGTCTGACTTGAAATAAGCTGAAAGCATTGTAACAGGTTTTTCACCTGCTGTGTATGATGACATTTCTTTACAGTAATTCTTTTGAAAAAGAATGTCAGTTGAACTAAAATGGGGCAAATACTTTGAAATGCTGCTGTTTTGAAATGATTATGATTACTGGTAGACAAACATATTTGGAGGAACTAAGAAATGAATTTTTTTTCCTAAAATCATACCAAGCTTGAATTGAATTCTTAGAGAAAACATTTAATGTAATCATTTTTCTTTTTCTTTTCTTATTATTGTAACTTCTTTTATGGTTACAAATAATGTAAAGAATAGTTGACCCACATAGAAGTTTAAAAAGTGTAGAGAATATTTTTTAAAGCCTTACATTTTAGCACAATTTTTGAACTGGATGAATTTCCATAGAGGACAGGAAATATTTCAGGTATATAAGTAGATACCGTTGCAATTTGCCAGTCGTTGAACAACATTCCTGTTCAGCATGTCTCAGAACACACCTAATTAAACAGACTTTGAAAACTACTCAAATGTATCTTTAAAGCAAAGAAAGACAAAGCTGCTTTTGGCCTTATTACTATGTACATAATAGTACATATTAAAAGGTAATGTTGTGGTTGTGAAAACAATTTTCTCTATTTTCTGCTGTTTTCTCAAGGGCATAAGTATGACACCTTGAAATTTTCCCAGTTGGAACAGTACTAGCTCAGTTTGGGGGCAGTTGTGTGCTTTTTGGACAATTTTTTAAAATTTATTTATTCAACAAATATTTTTACCTGCTTACTCTATGCTAGACACTGTACTAGCTGTTGGCTATACACTGGTAAACAGAACAGATATTGTGTGTACCCTCATGGAACTTAAAATTCTGTGATGAAATAGAATGATAAATAAATATATCTAATTTGTAATTATAAGTGTCATGAAAGAAAAGTTCTCTTTACTTATAAAATAATCATATTATTCTTACAGTAAATATTAGTTGCTCATTATTTCGGCCAAAAGACCAGGTTAACATTTTTGTATACCGTTTATTATGTGTCCATGGCCTCATTGAATTAATCATAGTAGCCAATATATAAGGTACAGTGTACAGTTTACCTAACTTAAAAATAAATGTCTGTAGCCAGTAAAGAAAAAAAAAATTACCCATTCTGGGTTATCATTATAAATAAGACCAAAGATGCATAAAAAGGTATATAGATGTATTTATGTATATCTGCATATGCCTATATATTTATAAATACTGAGATAAGTCAGATTTTCAGATAATCAATATATATGCATTCCTTTTTGAAGACCTCAACTGATTTTGCATAACTGCTAAAAGGCTCAGGGTAATCTTTCCAGTAATAATAGAAACATTAAACTCATTTTACTTCTTTGGAGTAAAACCAGGTGTACTCCAAAGGTTTACAGAAATGAAAATCTTCCATTCCCAATTCCTGTCATATAAAATTATATTTGGTCTTTGGATGAATTTTTTCATCATTTCTACCCCAGCTGCTGAGGGAAAAAAAGTCTAGAGAGCTTTCTCCCTTTATTATATCCTTTCTCTAATCCCAGCCTTAGAGAATTGAGTTCAATGATAAGTATATAATTGAGTAAAACAGTTGGTAATGCGCTATAATCTGTTCCTCTCCTTTTATAGATGAATGTTCACTGAACAATGGAGGCTGTAGCAACCACTGTTCTGTTGTTCCTGGAAGAGGAATTGTCTGCTCCTGCCCTGAAGGTCTTCAACTCAACAGAGACAACAAGACGTGTGAAATTATAGATTACTGTAGCAGGCATCTGAAGTGCAGTCAGGTGTGTGAGCAGCACAAGCACACAGTCAAGTGCTCGTGTTATGAAGGGTGGAAGTTGGATGTGGACGGTGAAAGTTGCACAAGTGTTGGTAAGTAAATGTGTGTTTTGCTACATTTAAGAATAGCAGGTGGCATGTGGTGTGTCTGTATCCTGCTATGTTTAAGAATGAATATTGAGGAAAAAAATCCAAAAAGACCTCAGAAAATTAATAATGGATTCAGCTAATTTTATTGTTTTTTGTTGTTCTTTCTTGTGGGGGGGGTAATTTGGTTTATTTATTTATTTTAATAGAGGTACTGGAGATTGAACCCAGGACCTCATGCATTAGCTAATTTAAGAAAAGCTGTTTAGCTTAATGTGTCAGACGAGACCTACTCAAAAATCTTCTGGACAGAAAATATTACAGTAATCCTTATCATAGCAATCCATCAGATTATTTTTTCCTTAAAAAAAGGTTTTCATCATCATTCTCCCCAGGGGCTTATTTTTGTATGCTCCAAAGCATTTACTTTTATTTTTCTTCAAATGCTTTTCAGAACCCTCCATTTAGTCTGGCCCGGTCCCACACTTCCCGTTGTATTTCTATTACTCTTGAAAACAACTCCTTGCTCTTGGCTGTTTATCTGCTAATTGTCCATTTAAAACATTCTGCTGACTCTCTAGGTCATATTCCGCAGTAGGAAAAGCAAACAAAGGCTATGGAATTTGACATTTGAACTCAACTCCCGTAGCTGGCATTCCTTATGTATGAAACCCCAGGCAGGTGACCTAAAACTTCTTGAGCCTCAGTTTTCTCATCTTTTAAATATTAATGCCCATTACGACAACATGTTACAAGAATAACAAGCAGCACTTGTTACTGTGCCCCACACCCGCTAGGTGCTTAATGATTGATGGCTTCCCATTGTCTTCTCCGGGTTCTTAGCCGGAGTCCTGGGACACTTGGATGTCCATGGATAGAACTGAAAGCGTCCAGGAACTTTGTCAAGGATAATTTTATACCGTTATTTTCTTTAACCTCTCACTGAAAGTTAACATGTCTTTCGATTGTGAATATTTGCCGTAGACCAGTTATTAGCAGCAACTATGACTGTGTCTCAGGTAGAAGTGATAAACATATTCATATCTTGTCAAAGTTTTGCCAATTTCTCAAAATAGCACTTACATTAAAGCTTTGAAAACTACGACTACTTTAGTAATGGGAGTCACTAGCCCCACTGTTCAGTCTTGTTACTGAATGCATTAGTGAAGAAAAAAAAAAGTACATACATTACTACATCAAAAAGTGGTTTTTATTGAATTTCAATAATTGCATTTCAGTATATTTGATTCCTTTGTGTAAATTTTTTTTTACTTTTCTCTTACTTTTTTTGTACTTTTTAGAAACTTTCTAATTAAGAGTACACAGCTTTCATCAGACTCCTAACAACCCATGTGTCATAAACTTTTTAAATTTTGTCTCTTCTACTTAGATTGTACTTTCCCTCTTTGTCTCTAAAAATTCTTGTTATTCTTTAAAACCTGTTAGCTCAAATCTTTCTTCTTTAATGGAATCTTCCAAACATTCTTGCTGTCCACTTATTTCTCCTTTCTGCATCTAGAATTTGTCCAAGAAAATACGTGATCACATTTTTTTATACTTACCTTTTTCCTTTACTTCTTATCTCTCCAATGAAATAATAAGCATCTTGAATTCAGAAATCAAGTTATAAATTCTTCTCTTGTGTTTCACATAATATCCAGTAAAATAATATATAATTAAAAACATGATATTTTTCAGAGAATATTAAATTATTTTATTATTTCAAATGTTGCTTTGTGGTTGTTTTATCCTACCTGTTAAAATTTGAGTCCTAGAGGCATAAGTTTAGCAAACATTTATTTGACTCTTTGGCCTCTAAAATTTTTGCACAAAGTATTTGGCAAAAGAGGTTAAAAAAAACAGCAGTTTGTTGTATAAAAATAGCCATTTCATTTATACACATATTTAAAGTAGGGAAATGATAGCTTAAACTTTAACCTTAGATCTATTTATAATCATGTTTTTCAAGAGAATTGGCTTCATATCTGTTTTTTAGATACAGATGACAAGATGATGGACTTACAGTGTTTTGATACTCTATGAAATCAATAACAGCTCATGTTGAATATTAGAGTAATTCAACATTTGAGTGTAAGTTACCAGGTACATAGATAATTCCCCTAATGGAATTGACCTGTCTAACTCTCAGCTTAGAAAGGAACTAACAGTACCACATCATTTCTCACTGTTAAGATTGCTACACCTGGTTCTTTTTACAATTTAAGAGAGAAGCAAAAGTATATTTTACCTTTTAAAATCAATACAGAGTTTTTCTAACATGGAGACTTCAACCTGCTGATAATGTGTGCCTTCCCCAACATACAGTCTACCAAATACCATTGTCAGCATTTATGTTGTCTCAGGTAATATAGATTTTGTTAGGTATTGAAAATTATTTTTGATTTAAATAAATTTTTATATATAAAAAGGACTTATTCTGTGTTTTCTCCATATCATTTCTTTGGAAAAACCTATAGCAGATTCATAGTTCAGTAAAAGTATTGGACTATTAACTATTAGACTTTAAAAGTGAAATTTCTTTTTCTTGCTCTTCCTCTGATCCTTTTTGCATCATTCTTAAGCTGAGTCCTTCTTTTTAAAATGTGTTCTCTCTCTTGAATGCAGTATCTGTACTTACTCTTCTTGACATTTAAAAAATAAAGAATAACAGCGCTGTTTATGCCTCAGATTAGAAGCATGACTTGCTCATTTTTTTCTCTTGAGTTTTCCTCTGTACTTATATTTTCTTTTTTCTCCCTTCTTGTTCCTTCCTAAATTCTTTACAATCTGTCTTTGACTGAATTGCTGAAGTCACTCTATTTTCTCTAAGTTCTCTCTTAACATTTTATTAGTCAATGATAATGATGTTCATAATGCTATTTTTATGATCTTTTTTTTTTTAATATGCCTGCAAATCTCACTTCTCTTGAGTACTTGGATACTTTTGCTTTATTAATTCCTTACATCTTCCCTCTTTAATACATAATTTATTAATCACCTTTGTCCTAAGTATTTTCTTTTTACTTATGAGCACCTAGAATACTTCTGCTGACTGCGTTTCTTTTCCATCTCTGATTTCTTTGCTGTTTGGTAGGTGGCTTGCTTGACAAATTTGCAGTGTATTTCTAGCAACATTGGAAAGTACATTGTAGCGTCCGTCTTTTATTTTCTTAGTCTGAATTAGGTTTGATATACCCACCAATGTGTTTCTTTGTTCTTAATCACTCATCTTTTCAGATTTTTTAATTATATTTATTTTAATAATTTATCTTTAATAAAGAGTTCATGGATATAGACAAGAAAATACATACACATAATGATCATCTATGAGTACACTGTGTTCATCACCCAAACTTTTTCTAAAAATTTTTTTGGAGCTTTACTTTATAAACATTTACTTTACTTCATATTTAGTTTATATCTTTATTGGATTATAGTTGATTTTTGGGAGCTTCATCTACTTTATTTTTTTATTTATTAAAAATTTTTTTGACTGCACCCAAACTTCAATTCTACAAGAAAAAGCACCTGTACCACAGCATAGGCCATGAGCTACACATGTTGTAATGACGGTGGCAGTCTCCTCTCTGGCTTATTTTTTGTCATCCTCTTTTTTCTACAGTTTGTAAGGAGTAAAAATCTCAAAAACTTGAAGGAATATAGTGTTTTTATTGAAAAGGGAGAAGGAAATGCAGATCTGGAAGATGAGAATTAACGGAAAGGGCTCATAGGATACAGTGATGATAAGCAGATGGGCTACCTTGGGGAACAATGGGAGATAAAAGTGAAGAGATCACAGGAATGAAGCTGTGGGGGATTTATAACCTGGCCATCCATTCCTTTATCTTAATAAAGTGAGACTTTTACGTATCAGTCTCCATACATGATTTTAAAGTAGCTCTTTATTATTTATGGAAAGAACCTCAAATCCTTCAGCCTGCCCTCCAGGGCTTTCTTCATTTTTGCTCATTGAATCTCTCCAATCTGATGTGTCTTATCCTCCACTGTGGGTTTCCACTCCGCTCATGTTATTACTGGTTTTGTCATCAGTAATGGTAGAGAATGCATAATAGCCAAGAATATGTAAATACCATGTATCACTTCATTTGACCCTCTCCTTCTTGTAGTCTGCTTTTTATCACCTGTGAACTTTCAGTGTGATAATATTTTCCACGTTCTCTCAGGAGATTTGAATCCAGTACTCTATTCAGAACGCCCTCCTCTATGAATCATTTCTTAAAGTTAATTATAATATTATTGGCAGCTACCATTTATCAAGCATCTGCAATGTGATAGGTTACTTATTTATAATTCATAAAGAATCAATATGACATTATCAATATTCTGATTTTATCCCTATGGAAAATGAGACCCAGAAGACTGCTTCCTTTGCCCAGAACCTTGTGGCAAGGAGATGTTAGAGGACAAGTTGTGAACTACATTCCTCCTGACTCCAAAACAAGAGCTTTTGCAAGCTGTTACAAAGGCGTGGGATATCTTTATGTGCTGTGTGCCCTCAGATCCCCATGATGCCTTTGAAGAGTCAATGTTTTATGAGCTTCTCTCTCACACCTAAACTTTTTTTAAAAGCTGAGAGAAGGATGATGATGATTATTATTATTATTTTATACTTCTTTTGAAACATAAAAATTTTGTACCAAATACTTGTTGAATGTAAAAGTTTCCTTTACTACTTGAAACACTAATAAGTTTTGACTCTGTTTTTACAGTCTGTGCTTTGTGTACCACTGATAGATTGCTTCTAACCACTGTGTAGTATCACATGACATGTACTCACTTGTTTTTATTTATCTCCCGTAGAGGTACACTTAAGTTGCCCTCAATCTTTACACAAATACTGCTGCCATAGACAGACATTTACCTATACCACAAATCTGCATGAAAAAAGTTGGGGGGCTAAAATGACTGACTTGTGGGATGTGCTTATACTTGCTACGAGTAAGTAGAACCAGTGGCGCTTCAGAGTGGTTGAACAGTCTACATCTGCACCAAAAGTACATTTCTGCAGTCTCCACATCCCTGCCAGTTCTAAAAATTATCAGTTCCCTCCTACACAATAGATAAGGGCAAAGTGCTTTTCATTGCTTTAGTTTGTATTTTTCTTCTTATTTATGAGTTTGAGTATCTCTCTATATGCTCATTAGCCTTTTGCATTCCTGTTAAGACTGTTGCCTTCCCTTATTAATTTGTAGAGATTAACCACATGTTCCAAACTTTATTATTTTTATTGAGTTATAGTCAGTTTACGATGTTGTGTCAATGTCTGGTGTACAATGTTCCAAGCTTTAAACATTTCGAGTATCTTCTCCATTCAGTCATCCGTCTATTAATTCAGTCACATTGACTTTTGTTAAACAATTCCTCTTTCTCCTTCACTCACACCTTTCTTTGCTTCATTTCTTTTCTTACTTTTCTTCCTCCAGTAATCTTTTTTTATCTCCTCCATATTCAGTGTCTTCTGGGCTATTTGTTCATTGATTCTTATAATTAGTCATTCATTTACTTAAGTAATCACAAATATTTGTTAAATGCAATCTAGCAAAAGGCCCTGGCCTGTGTCCTAGAAATGCAGACATTTTTGCTCAATCCCTTATCACAATGATCTCTCTCATTCTTCACTTTCTCTCTCTCTCCCTCTCTCACTCTTGCTCCCTCTCACACACACACACATGCCAAATGCAGATTCTTACCACTTATTTCTTGAAAGAATAGGTGAGTTAAAAAAAAAATACCTGAACTATAAACAGAGCTATTGGGAATAAATACTTAGAAATTTTCAGGTATGCAATTAAGAGATAAACAAAAAATTGGGTCTCAAGGAAAGTTGATGGATAGTAAGTGACACAATCTTATAAATCCATACGTTTGAGTAATATTAAAAGCCTACTCTACCCTTCATCCTATAGGTTCTATGTCCTCTGACTTCATGTATATCACGTTTTAGTCAAATTTGACTACCATTCATACCCAACATAGCTATGGCTGAAGGAATGGAGGAAAGGAAGTAATAATATATATTGAGCCAGAGAAATGATAGACCATTTACCATTTCATAAGTTTCTACTGTGTAAAAGAAATGTACATGAAGATGAGGACAGAGAAATCCAAATAAATTCTTAAATATGAGAACAGAAAAGGCAGTAAAAATTCTGAAATAGCAGGAGAGAAAACATTGTAACTATAATATTACTTTTTGTTTGATGATATTATATGTACGATAAAAAATCAGGAGCTATTTGCATAGGCTGCTCGTTGTAGAGTTATGCTCGCAGTTTGCCCTGAGAGGACCATAGAGGGGTTCTTTTTCTCAGACAAGTCATCTACTGCTTTCATATTGTCTCCTATAAAAGTCATTATGCAAACCTGTAGTGGGACTAAAAGAAAATCAAAGAAAAGAGAATTATAGACAGAAGACTACAGTCTTTTGAATGTTTATAAAAGCTACTTGCGGTGTGCTACATTTATAAACATGAAGTTCATTACTGTAAAAAATATAAATTATAACCTTTTTGGTATATATGTCATCTCATAATATGCTTAAGTAGAAAAATTTCAAGCCATTTCTATACTAAGAGTGTTATGTGCTGGTCTGAGCTGTTAAATTCAGTCATTTATGAGACAGGAGCTAATATACTAGAAAAATTGTTGGAAGACTGTAAAAAGGATGACTACTTCACATTTTTGTTGATATTCAGTTTGCCTCAAAAGAAGTTAATATATCTGCATCAAAACTGAAACACCAGAAAATTCTTCATTGTGTTTTATCTTTAAATGTTTTATACAAAGTTTTGTTTGTTTCATTTTAAGAAAACACCATTGTGAGACCTGGAATTTTAAAAGCCAGTCTTTATAATTTCCCACTAGTATATGAAATGACATATTGGATATTCATTCCAGCTTTTATTGTTTCCTCCTGGAGAAAAGAGCTTTGGTTATTCTGAAATAAACCAAAAGAAATCTTGAAAGTAGAGACACATGGAGAAGTTATTAAGATTCACAGTTCAAATATGAAAGAATTTGAGTACTTACATTTTTTTAATTTTGGTAAACTGATGTATTATAGTCAAGCATAATCAAGTAAATACTTAGTAAACAACTATATTCTCAATGTTACATGACTCTAGTAAATACAATAACTTGAAAAACCTTTGAGCAGTTGTAACAAAATAGTGTAGTGGCCATTGTTCAGAGAAAACAAGGAATGTTTTTAATCACTGTTCATTTTATCAATAAAATTTTTCAAACATATTGGAAGCCAATGGAGAATAATGTATTCACATCCAATATTTCTAAAATATTGAAAATTTGATATTCAAGGTACAAATTATTTTTTAAAGTAATGAAACATTAGGTAACTTTGAAGCCCTCTGTAAATTCATTCCTCCATCGCAAGAGGTAACTATTTTGCAAAATTGATGCTTCTATTCTACCATAGTTTGTGTTCTTTAACAACATATAATATAATGCTTATGTTTTTAAATGTACAGAGTCATAAACATTATGTACCCACCTGGATATAGTTGGATTTTTTTACTCACAAGTATTGAGATTTATCTATAATATTTTATGTAGCTATGTTTATTCCTCTTAATTGCTATATAGCATTCTAGGGTGTAAAAAGGTTATAGAGTTTTTGTCAAAACTCTCAATTTACAATCATTGAAGTTGTTTCTAGTGTCTTGCTACATCAAACTATGTGGTAGTGAATGCTCCTGTGATGTCTACTTGTGGAAGTGTGCACAGACACACATTCAAGTGTATGTGCATCTTCAGTTGCATATATTCACCCTTTTGATTGCCAAATATATCTCCAAAATGGTTGTACAAATATACACGACCATCAGTACCTTATGAGAGTCCCTGATTGTCCAAACATTGTTGACACTAGACAGAATAATGGATCAAATCTACGCTCCTCCACTTACTAGCTGTGTAACTCTGGCACATTAGTTACATAACTTCTCTCATTTAGCCTGTGTAACAATGAGGATGATAATATCACCCATTTCAGAGAACTTTGGGAAGATTGCATAAATTAGAATTTATAAAAATTTAAGAATAAATCTACTGTGTAAGAAGTACTCTATAAATGTTTGCTATGACAGTAATTTCAGACCTCTAAACAGTTGCCTAATAAAATGGGTATCGTCTTGCTATTTTAATTGGCATAAAATTTTGAAAATACCCTCAATTTCTGTAATTATCTCCTATGGACTAATAACAGTTTATAGGCTGCACTAGTCTATGCACATACCTTTGAGAATCACTTCTCTAAATCACTCTTGAGTCTTGTCTTTTTCCTTTTTTTTTTCCTAACATTTGGTTACAGGGCATAAATTTACTACAGTGTTAACAGTGATCTGTTCAGTTTTTCTTTTCTTTTTAAGTCAATTTTGGTAAAATATTTGTCTATAAAGGAGCGTATTTTATCTATTTTTAAATATGTTATTAAAATGTATATTTCACTCTTGTTTTTTGTTTTATATATTCATAGTTTTTCCTACTTTCACTCTCATTCCTTCTGTTGTTCACTTGTCCATATACATAAACATATGCATATGTTTATGTATATCTGCATGTATATGTATTGGTCCTACCATAGGTTCAATCTGTATTTTATTAGTCTTTCAAACACATGATTTTGGGTTCTGTTTGATAATCTGTTTTTCTCTGTTCTGTCAATTTCTATGGTTATATTTATTTCTAATTTCTTTGAGTTAATTCTGATTTATATTTTCTGAAGTCTTGAGTTTAAATATTTTATTAATTTTTAATGAATGAATTCTCTACTCTATTCAACTACTACAAATAGACAGAGAAGAAAAACATTGACTTTTCAGAATGCTGTATAGTCTTTCCCTAGAGAGATGGAAAGTTTTTCAGAGCTGAGTATAGTTATACAGACTAATCTTAATGAGGTCAACATTATATGTTTAGTTAACAGTGAACTAAAAATAGCATCTGTACAGTTTTTTACTTTTTATAAATTTTCCCACTTATCATATTTCTTTTTTCTTGTAACAGATAGATTGTGATACACAATTCAGTGGTTTATAGCATACTTAAAGAGTAACACAACCATTACCACTAACTAATACTAGAATATTTTAATCACCCCCTCAGCAAACCCCACAGGAGTTAAAAATCAGTCCCCATCAACCCCTGCCCCAGGTCCTGGCAACCACTAATTTATCTTCTGTCTCTGCAGTTTTGTCTATTCTGGACATTTCATAAAAATGGAGTCATAAAATATATGGTCTCTTGTGAGTGACCTCTTTCACTTGTCATAATGTTTTCAAGGTTCATCCATGTTTTAGCATAATCAGTACTTTATTTCTCTTTATTGATGAATAATGTATCTGTTGTATTGATATACCACATTTTGTTTATCCATTTATCAGCTGATGGGCATTTAGATTGTTTCCATTTTTTGCTTATTATGACTAATTCTGGGGTAACTGTTCATGTACAAGTTTTTGTGTGGACATGTATTTCATTTGTCTTGGGTGAAAACTACAAGTGGGATTGCTGGGTCATATAGTAACTCAATATTTAGCATTTTGTGCAACTGCCAAATTGTTTTCCAAAGTGGCTGTATCTTTTTAAAATCCCACCAGCAATGTATGAGGGCTTCAATTTCTACACAGTCTTGCCATCAGTTTTCATTGTCTGTCTTTTTTATTATAGTCATCCTAGGGAGTATAAAGTGATATCTCATTGTGTTTGATTTTTATCTCCCTAATAGCTAATAATGTTGAGCATCTTTTAACGTGCCTATTGGTCATCTGTGTATCTTCCTGGGTAGAATGCCTTTTCAACACTTTTGCCCATTTTTAAACTGGGTTATTTATCTTTTTAGTATTGAGTCATAATTCTTTACATATCCTAGATACATGTCCCTAATCAGATTCGTGTTTTGGAAATATTTTGTTAAATTTTGTAGGTTTTCTTTTCACTTTCTTGATGTTGTCCTTTGATGCACAAAAATAAATTTTTTCATGGAGTTCTTAAAATTTTTTCTATTGTTGTTTGTGCTTTATTGTCATAGCTAAGAAACCATTGACTAATCTAAGGTCTTAAGATATACTCCTATGTATTCTTTTATAGTTGTAGAGTTTTAGCTCTTACGTTTAGGTCTATTATAATACATTTTGAGTTAATTTTTGTATATGATGTTAGGTTCCATCTTCATTCCTTTACGTGTAGAAATCCAGTCCCCCAGCACAAATTTCTTAAAGACTTTCTTTTCCCATTGAACATTCTGCTGGAAATTTGACTTTTGGGGTAAACTCTCAACCCATATTCGCCCTCTGGTGATTTCTGGGCTATTTGTTTCCAAGGCTGCCGCAAAGCTGGGGAAAGGAAGATGGGATTGGTCCATGTTAAATGCAACAAAGTTTGCTGTTCTTACTGATATTCATCACTTTTTTCTTGAATAAGTACTCATTGGGTTGTTACTAGAATTTGGTTAATTTCTAGAGTTTAGAGAAAGATGGTTTTTACCACTTTTCTAGTATTTTCATTGTTTTTATGGTGGAGACGATTTTTAGAGGTCCTCACTCCACCATTTAGGAACTATTCTCTGTCTTATTAATTTCTAATTGCTCATGCTTTTTAATCTACCCTTTTGATGTCATAACATCTCTCTGTATTTCTGAATTCCGTATTTGAGGTCCTGTTAGTCAAGCAATTGTTCAGTAATTATTTTTAGTTTTAAAGCATGTAAGAAGCTTATCAGTCTTTATTATTGATTTTTAATTTAATTCCATTGTGCTCAGAGCACGTGTTCATTATTAAATTGATTCTATGCTATCTCTTTAAAGTTACTTTTTGAACTAGAACATGACCATTTTGTTAAATGTTTCATGTGTGCTTAGGGAGAGTATGTTTTTTATTTTCATGGCACCAATTTCTATATATTTTCTTGTGGGTTGAGTTTTGTTCTAATCATATTTGTTACAAATTTTTCTATCAGTTTGGATTGTGATTAAAAATAACAGTATGATTATGAATTTATTAATTTCTCCATTTAATTATATCAAATTTGCTTTACATATACTTTGGCTTTTATTATTAGACATACATTTTAAGAGGTATATTTCATCTGTTGTTCATATTATCTTATAATAGTGTATCTTTTTATTTCTATGAAAGCTGTTTGCTTTGAAGTCTATTTTAGCTAATATTAATATTTCTGTATTAATAAATCAAGAAATAATTTATAACTCTTCACAAATAAGATTTTAGAACAAATGCATCACCAAAATGATTTATGTTGACGAGCATAACCATGTGGTTCTTGTGATGTCCTTTTACTTGTAGCAGAGGTAAATGTGGAATCCAGGTCTTCTGTTTTAAAATTCCTTTCTACTCAGTTGTAATAGACAAGTCAGTAATTTTTGGTTCAAGAGAACATACTTTCTCAAAGTATGAAAATAAAAGCAGTAAATGATCTCTTAAATATGAGTTCTCCTGAAGGGAAACCCTGTATTACTGTATTTGTCATGCTGAATTACCTTGTTCAACACATATGTCATGCCCAAACAATTCTTGTTTTATTTTTGAGTATTTTTTTCAAAGCTGTATATGATAATTCCTTCTATTGCAGCTTTAAATTTTTATTCATAAAATGATTAATTTTAATAGGAAAATGTATGCAAATGTTAAAAAAAATTAAGCCTATGCAGAATAAAGTAAAAATTAGTTTTTTCCCATTCATAAACCCAGTCACCAGTTCCCAGGTCAGATGTAATAGCATTCCCTCATTAATCTTGCTTTTTTTTTTTTTTTTTTTTAAAGTTAAAAGTTATGTTTTATTTGGCGGGAGGACTCGAGCCGGGATGACAGCCTCTCAGATCACTCTGAGGGAGTGCTCCTCATTAATCTTTCAATATGTATTCTGTGATTTACCTTCATATAGGTTTAGAAAAATATTTTATTTTTTAACTTAAATGGTAGCATAGTATGTGCATAGTTTACATCTTGCTGTTTTCAACTTATGAAATATTGGAAATTAATCCATATCAGCACTTGTGTATTAACCACATTTGTTTACATGGCTTCCTAATATTACACTGTATGACTGTATCATACATTATTCAGCCATCTATTGATGAACATTTATTGTTTAATCTTCTGCTACTACAAATAATATTGCAAAGGATTTCCATCCTCATTGGCAAATTTTCATATGTACAACTCAATCTTTATAGATTTGATCAAGGGGTATAGATGTATATTTAAACTTTTGATAGATGTTACCCAGTGGCTGTCCATGGAGGCAGTACTTCCATTATCAATATATCAGAGTGCCTTTTGTCTCCAATTTAATCAAGACAGTGTCTTATCAAATATTTTCATAATTTAAAAATCCATTTAGCATTTTAAGAGAGCAATTGAACACTTTTTCAAATTTCAAAGTTGTTTGTATTTTCCTTGATATGAATCTTTTTAATAACCTTTTTTTTTCATTTGAGTTGTTTTCCCTGTCAGTTTATAGGAGGTCATGTGTATTAAATAATTTAGTCCTTTATTGTAGATATTTCACCCAGTTTGCCATTTGTCTTTTGATATTTTTACATTATTTTTCTTCTATAATTTCTTTAATGTACATTAAGTACTATTATTTTCTTTAGGTCTTCTGTGATTTGTGTCAAATTCAGAAAGACTTTCCTCATTCTAGCATACTAAAAATAATTCTATGTTTCTTTAAGATTTTCATAGTTTCATTTATTACATCAAAAATTTTAAGCCATCTAGAAATTATTTTTTATCTTAAGTCAGGAAATTTTCCAGTTTAATTTTTTTTCCTGGTGCCCTAAAATTATTGTATTTTTCAGCCATATAGTCAGTTATGGATTGGTACCAAAGTATTTTTATTTAAGTAACAGTATATTTTAATATCTTCTGACTTAATCACTACTGTATATTTCCCCTAGAATTCTCCTGTTGATCCCCAGTTTTTTAACATAATCTTCAGAATTATCTTGTATTACCTTAAAGAATAGTATTTATAATTTTGTTGCATTATAGTAAATTTATAATTAATTTAGGTAAAAGCAAAATCTTTGGAGCATTTGTTTGATTGTTTCTATATAATTACACTATATACCTTTCCTTTTTGAAGTCATTAAATGTCTCCATATACTCTTTATTTCTTATAGTTTTATTCCCAAGTTCCTTATCTTTTTTCCTGTTGCTTTTCATTGTTGCTAATACACATTTTTTTTTTATCATTTTGTCTTGTCAGTGGCTGTTATTTGTAAGAAGCTAGTGATTTTTGTCTAAAATTTTGTCTCCAACCATATTACTGAATTCTTTTTCTCTTCTGTCATAGTTTTGTCACTTGGTTTTCATAGATTTTCCAACTATACAATTTCTTAACTCATAAATAATGATAATTTTAGCTCCTCCATTCCACTTTTTACTTATTGTTCTCACTTGTCTATGTCAATTAGAACTTTCAGAACAAGATGAAAAAATAGTGGAAATCCTGATCTTTTGCCTTACTTTAGAGAGATTGGTTTCAGAGATTCCTCTTTAAACAAGATGCTAAATTTTAGGTTATGATTAGGTTATACACATATATTTATATATGTAAAAACAGTAGATAGTTTTGAAGAAACAGCCATTTGTTCTAATTTCTAAGAGTATTATCCAGAATGGATTTAAAACTTCATTGTATTTTATTTTTGTAATTATGAAGATAATTGATTTTCTTTTGATCTACCAACTTTATAAGTGATATTAGTAGATTTCTTAATATTAAGCTACTTTTATATTTGCAAATTAAGCCCCACTTGGCCATACTGATTTTTTTTTTTTCCTTTTTAAGTTGTTAGATTCTAGTTGCTACTATTTTAAGCAGAAATTTTTCATTAGCAGACAATCATAAATGACATTAATGGCTTGTTTTTATTTTCGGTAATTTTTATTCAGTTTTTTTTTCCTTTTTTGATAAGGGGAAATTTAAAACTAGTTTTTAAAAGGTAAAATTCACTCTTTTTAGTGGGCAGTTCTGAAAGTTTTGATAACACATATACTCACATAAACACCACCACGAACAAAATCTAGAGCAGTACAACCATAACTAAAATTCCCCACCCTCTTTAGTAATCAGGCTCCCCCAATTCCTTGCCACTGGCATCCACTGATCTGTTTTCTACTCTATTGTTTTGCCTTTTCCAGAATCTCAAAGAAATGGAATCATATAGTCTGTAGCCTTCAAACCTGGTTTTATTCACTTATCGTACTCCATGACTGTTTGATTCTTCATTCAGACCCTTCTCTTGGGTCTTTATGGGGCCGATGGCTTAGAGAAGTCCCTGAGATCAGGCTGTTACTCCCACCCTGCTCTTTCAAGAAGTGGTTGTGGGGTTTGTCCCTACCTCCTTTGAGAATTGTGCTCTACCAACATTTTTAAATTCTGTACATTTGCAGGCATCCTCTCTCAGAAACTTTCTGCACTTTGAATGTATTCATGAGCCCTTCCTCTAATACTATGGTATTTTGTTAACAGATGTCCTTAGGACATGGTCTCTCCCCAGCTCACCACTGCTTCTGTTTTTGAGGCTTTTTAAAATCTTCTCCTACAATACCACAAGTAGATTTAAACAACTACACAGACATGAACTGACAACACTAGGCTGAGAAATCTGTGACCTTAAATGAGAAGCTTTCCTCTCAGTTTGAAAACCTCTGGAAGTTTACAAACCCATCTTCCTGACTTTGATGTCACATCTACCTCTTGAGCCAACCTCAGTGGACAGGGATGATTATAACAGCTCACATTCGGAGGAAATGTATAGGCTTGGGATAAGAAAACCAATTTCCCTAAACAAACGCACAAAAGGGTGGCACTAACAGGGAAGCAGGAGAAATCCCTGTGAGCCTGGATCCCTCCCTCAAACTGTGTGTTCATCAAGCAGAATTCATGTCTAGCCTCTATTAGTATGTCCAAAAGTAACTGGTGTAAGACTTGATATATTTTCAAACTGATAACCTAATTTTAATAACTTTGGGGTATTAAAACATGATTTTTCCTAGGTACAAAAATATAAAACTTTAATCTCATATCTTTTTTCAAAGCTTCTCCTCTTTCTCCCCACTCACGTCTGGTCCAGGATTAAAAACTAGCTGGAGGAACAGTTGTAGACATGATTTTCTTGGGTTGTAGAGACAGCAGCCGTCTTCCCTCTTACGAGGAATTGTAAGCCCAGTAATCTCTTCATAGAAATTCTCTTTTGTTGGATTTCTCTCCTTCATGGATCTGTAGTCGTGTGATGGGCTGAGGGTGACCAACTCTTTAGCCAACTCTTAGCAAGTTCCTCTGGTGATGTTTCTGAGGTTTGGATTGCCAGCTAAAACTACATCATAACAGAAAATCTCCCATTTTGTATTGGAATTGCATCAGTTTTTGTGATTTTTTAAATCAGACTCAGGTGTGTAAAAATTCAAGGAATAAAAAGACATTGGTACCTTATTTTAATGAATACAAAGAAACCTGAGTTTTTCAAGTTTCTTTTAAATTTTAGATTAAAAGGCAGTCCTCCTTTAATGACAGAGAATTATATAATAAATTATACTTTTAAATAAATAGACTTTGACCTCACGCACTTTAATTTCACTTACTAAAGCATATAAATATTTTCATAAACCTATTCGAATAAATGTATTTTCAGATCCTTTTGAAGCATTCATCATCTTTTCTATTCGCCATGAGATCAGAAGGATTGACCTTCACAAAAGAGACTATAGTCTACTTGTTCCTGGATTGAGAAACACAATAGCACTTGATTTTCACTTCAATCAAAGTTTACTTTATTGGACAGATGTTGTAGAAGACAGAATATACCGGGGCAAGCTTTCTGAAAGTGGAGGTACTTGTATCACAATTGTGATTTAACGTTCGGTTTAATTTCTCACGGAAAGTTCCAGATAAATACGCTGTAATCAGAAGGAATTTTGATTGATCTTTGGCCTTGGGTTCTTTATCTTCTCCCTCATGTATAGAAAACCAGGGATGTAAAGTGTATGTGTGGAGATATGTTGGGGGAGGGGAGTAGTGAAGGTCTGTGCTATTTACACCATTTTCAAATTGTGAACTTGTTCATGCTTATTTGATGAAAAAATTAATTTAGAAGAAAAAAATGACTGTTGACTATATACTGGTAGTCATAATTTTGTGAGTTAAAATAACTTGTTTTTTATTTGGTTTTCATCTTTCAGCATAATTCAAAGAAATACTGAATTATTTCAAAAGCTACTAATATGAGCTAAATTTTTTTCCCGTAATTTGTCATCTCTTTTGTCCTTGTGGGCCTTTGTTAAGTAGCAAGGCTTTGAGATAAACACATGTAATAATTCTCTTGAAAATTTAGATCTGTGTAGCATTCCAATGGCCAGGTATTGCCAACAAAATCTAAATTCCTCTTTAAATCACCTTTGCCATTTTTGAAAAATGAAGTATTTGGACACACAATATAATTATGATGTGTGCATGTTTGTCTTATATCATAGTGCAATATACTGATTTCAGATTAAGGATTTACATCCATGACTTTAAATGGTTAACTGTTTTTTAAAAAAACACTGTTAAAATGTCTAACAAAAGCCTTATTGATGTCATAAATTATGAAGAGTCATCCTACTAGAAAAAGTGTTTTAAATATTTATTTTTTTTTAATTTCAAAAGAAATTAAGGAGTAGATACATAATATTGCTGGGTACTACCAAATTGATAATTTTTCTTTAGACCACACTATTGCTGTCTTCTTTCATTTGCGAGCGGGTTATTTCTTTCGGATCTCGTGGCTCGATCGTGGGGGTTGGGGAGGATTGTGTGATTTGGGGCTTGTCTTTGTTAAGGTTAAATGCAGTAACAGGTCTCATCAGTCATACTTCAGTCATGCTGCCTCGCTACAATGCATGTTGCCCCAGGTGGACGTTTTCTTTTCATTCTACCCCTGAAGATTGTTTGAATTAAGTTACACTGAGTTTAATCAGCACATCATTATTATTTCCAAAATCCCTTGTTCTGCCTAAAAAGTCAGAAACAAGAAATAACTTTTTTTTGCAACCTAGACATTGTTATTCACCTCGGAGTTGTTTAAAAATTCTGCTACCTGTCACTGAGAGGACTTAAGAGATTAAAAAATCTCTGCTGTGAAAGATTAGCAATTCTACATTGGGGGCCTTCTTGTTTTCCTCTGTGCCAGGGAACACTTCTGCACTACATCTCTCAAAGTTAATGTAATAATAAATACTTAATGTTGCTGATAATTAGGACTTTTCCTTTGTGCTTAGCAGGTTCTTTGAGTTGGTACAAGCGTTGGTTTTCTTTTTTTTGTAGGGGTCAGTGCTATTGAAGTCATTGTGGAGCACGGCCTGGCTACCCCAGAAGGCCTGACAGTTGACTGGATAGCGGGCAACATCTACTGGATAGACAGCAACCTGGACCAAATTGAAGTGGCCAAACTAGATGGTTCCTTAAGAACTACACTAATAGCGGGAGCCATGGAACACCCCAGGGCCATCGCTTTGGACCCCAGATATGGGTAAAGAAGTTTGCCTTTCAGATTTACTTTGGCCTAGAAAATAATTTTTCAAGTTAATATTGAATTCAATTATCTCATAAGTTATGAGTCAAAGTGCTTAATTTGTGCATGTGTATATGTATGTACACGTGTGTGTGTATTTATATGTGTATGTATGTATGTGTTTATGTGTATATATGTACCAGCCTGTTTACATTGATTACCGTGAGTTTGGTTATCAGATTGCTTGCATAGGTACTTTTACAGGATATAATTTTTTTTCCTGAATGTAGGCCCTTTTGGTAGCTATTGTAACTCTTTGGAAGTAACTCTATTTGGAGGCATGAATTTAATGATTTTGTCTTTTTTTTTTTACCTGCCAAAGAGATGCTGTAATTGTTTCTAATGCTTGCAAATCATAGGACCAGTTTTAGGTCCAGTCACAGATGTCATCCACCCCACCCTTTATTTAAATTTGTGTGCGCTTGGAGTTAGTTTTAAAAGAAAATTAGAATAAGCTTGAAGGAGCCCAGTGGTGAGATGCTGACTGTTGGGACATTTGAAAGACAAGGCATGTGATTCTGGAAAACAGCATCAAATGTACAACTCAGATCACTACCCCCACTGTGTCCCTGTGCGCCTTTGTGGAAGAGTGGGAGAGAGACACTGGATTTGGAGCCAGAAAACGAGGGCTACAGTCCTCCACAGTCACTTAGCCCCTGGGGAAGCTACTCAAGTGTATTATCTTCCCTTGATTTCACTTCTCTCTTTTGTAAATCAAAGATAAGACTATCTTTATAATTAGGTTGCTTTGAGGAGATGGTAAAAATGTGGAAGAGAATATATAACTCACCTACATGGGAATACTTTGTTATTACAGTTAGTTATTTATTTCCTTGGTAATGATTTTGTAAATCCGAAGTACTGTCAAATCTAAAGGGTGGTAGGAAGACAATCCTTTAGGCTCTATACCTTTAAGTAATACAGAGTCTAGGGGGACCTGTCCAAAAGGGGAGCCAGCCAGGAGGGAGTTTAATGAGATGCAGAGGAGAAAAGGGAGCCTGTGTGTAAGTCAGCTTCCTGGCCCACACTCTCTTGATTGTGCCCAAGACTCAGAAATCAATAGGCTGGGAAATGGGTTTGCTTTCCTTTTCCTCAATCAGATACAGGAATGAAAGGGGCGAGGCAGCTTGTCTTGACTAAGGTCCCAAACTGGCAACCCTCATTGATGTGTTTGCCTTACTTTCCACGGTGTTTTACATTTTTTTGGATTACTGGCCAAAATTTAAAATACTGAGAGATTTTGCCTACAACTCTGGATTTCTGACTGCTTTCGAAAAAGAAGATCTAGCAGCAGCGGACAGAGCGGTAGCTGTATCGTTAAGTCTGGAGGTGTGTTCTCCAATTTACAGTTTACGCTTTGCCGATTTCACTCCAGACCTCCTGTAAAAATAGTTCATCAGGAAGAGATCAGCTTTGTTTAATGAGAAATTCCTTTTTTCAAACAGATGGTCCTCGAGGTGACAAGTAGATTGCCACTCCTGACCCCTTACTTCCCACAGAAGTCCACCATCAGCAGAGGTTTTACCCTCAATGTAACAACTACGGGTGTGAAATTTTCACCTCTTAGACTTGTCTAAGGTGTACCAGCACCTGATCTGCACACACACAAAAAAACTTTCTTTGTAAGGGAAAGTGATATTTCGGAGAAAGTTGTAGTTTTAGCAAGTATACCAACATGATAGGGGAACTATGAATGCTTCCCAAATTACAGATGGCACACAGGGAGAAAAAAACAAATAAACAGGACAGGTGTATGAACATTTTGAAAATAGTCTAATCAAATAAAGCAGTAGAGCTGGGAGCTGAAGTTTCATTTTTTTAAAGCTTTGAACTGACAACGCTTAGCATAAACCTATTTATCTCTGTTTGGGAAACATCCAACCTGAGAGAGGAAAAAACAGGAACTTTACAAAAGACACACAACCCACAAATGTTATTTAAATGAAAATATCAGACACTGTTTCAGTGATATAAGAGTATGTCCAGAAGTAAAATATTCTTTGAGAGTTGGACATTATATAGAAAGCCAGCCTCTGAGGAGGGAAAGCCTGATAATGCTTCTGAGAAAGTTGATGCCTTCCATTGCTAATTGCTACTACAGAAGTGTCAGGCTAATTAAGATAATTACAGTGCTAATAATTTTATTTAACGGGTAAAGAAATGAAACTTATAAAATTGTTTCTGGTGTAAATGACCAAAGTTTAAATGACAGTAATAATTCATTCATAATTTAAATTAAATTAAAAGTTTTACAGGCTTGGCTATCATTGTTATGACAGAACTTTTATTGTTAAACATTATTTTATAAAAGTTTGATATGATTCAGATATGAGATTCATTAAACTCCTTTATAGCCTAGTTGTAAATTTAAATTTAAAATGTAGCAGTTGGTGGGGAGGGTACAGCTAAGTGGTAGGGCATGCGCCTAGCATGCACAGGGTCCTGGGTTCAAATTCAAAATAAATAAATACCTAATGACCTCCCTCAAACAAATGAAACAAAACAAAACAAAAAATATAATTAAATAAATAAAAATTAAATGTAGCAATTAAATTTTAAAATAGAATGCAAATATTAAAATATTTTCAGGTTTATTGGGTATTTTGGTAAAAATTTCATAGACATTCTTAAACAAGTGTTTAAATACTTGTTTAAAAATGTCTATGAACTGGAACTTTCATAAAGTTGGCTGAGAGCATAGTAAAAATAACTGTCCCCTTATTTTTCAAATTATTCATGAAATACAAAAGGAAGCTGTGAATCAAAATTTTAGGAGTTCCAAAGGCATTTAAACTTCTTTTGAAAAATTTGATTCTAGGATAAACCCACTGGATAATTTTTCAAGAAATATAGTTTGTGTAAATACTATTATCTTTCCTGCTAAATCCTAAGCTTTCTGATGGCAGAGTGGCTTCCAAATGTATGAAATCCTTCACTGCCCTTGATATATATAATTGTGCTCGGTATGTGCTTGTTAAACTAATTGATGCATACGTTAGACTTTTCGTTTACATGTAACTTACAGGAACTCAAGGATACACCTTAAAGAGTGAAGTGTACAGTAAAATATAGCTAATGGGTAATGCTTTAAACTTCTACAGTAAGGAATGAAAAGAAAAAGTTTGCAACCAGCCTCTTTGCTCCTGAGCACAGTGGAAGAAAAAAAAAGGCTGTAACACTAGCCCCATAAAACACATTTACATCACAAGTGTTTCCTAAAGCAATGAAGGTCTTTGTGACCTTTTTCACAAATGACAAAAAAGCAATGTTTTTAATTGGCTACTTTGCCTCCTCAACATACAATCCACAGGCTTTTGTTTTACATTATAAGACATCTTTGCTATCACGCACCTTTCCTTCAGTATTCTGGGTTTTGACCCACTGTCAAGTGACAAGTTTTTCCAAGATGGTAAATTGGGAATCTTAGGGAGGAGCCATTTTTCTTTCATTCCATTTTAAAGGAATACATTTATTGCTAAGGTGACCTGAAAGAGTGCATGAATCTCCCCTAAACATCAAGCTTATTATCAGGGAGTAACAAGCACCAGGGAGTTTAGAATCTACAGGGCACTTACGTCAGTTCTTAAACTTTTACTGCCTTGACGTTCGTTCAGCTGCACAGCGTGCTCCTGCACCATCGCTTGTGTTTAGTTTCCGTTTGTCATAATAAGTGGACTCTGCTACGGCAATTGCAGTTGGTGAAAGCAGAGAAAGTAATTGTGAAGATTAGTGAGACATCTAAATAAAATTTTAATTTTATCTGGGAGCGTTTTAAATGAAACTAATATAAACAGTGTTGGTTTTAGAAGACCTAGAGATTATAGATAAGTAACCTCTATTTTTTGCCAAGATGCTTTATTTTCTCCTTCTACAGCTTGACCTGACAGATGATAATAGCCCTTTCGTGCCCGTAATGGTACAGGTTGTTCGTGGTCCATTGACTCAGCTTAATCCCGATACAGACTAACCTGTGAATGCAGGAATTGTAGAATCAGTAGAGTGTAGTCGCTTTTGTAGCTGAACATTTCCATACATCCTATATAAAAGGATATTCAGTCTTTGAATACTTGAAGAAATAATGCAGTCATTGAAATGCTAATGCATTTTTAACCTTAAAAAGAAAGTAATAAGGGAAAAATGATTCTTTTAAAACACCATATTGTAAAGTATACGAAAGAGTGTCTGGAATTTTATGAAACAATGATCCTTGAAATCAGCTTTTTAAATTGATTGTAAACTGACTTATGGCAAGGTTAAGAACGTTTATAGGGGAACTAATTCTAGAAGAGTTTTTTTATGACAAGTGTTGGAAATTTCCCAAGCAAATTGATGAACGATTAGGAATATAGTGACCACTGCAGAAGAAGCAGCTTAACGCTGCTATGTTTAGTGAAGAAATGAAGGGAGCACTCATAGTTCCTCAGATTGTCCCACATGTTTCTATGGCTAATGTTTGAAAGGCCACAGTGCCTTTTTCTGGTAAACCTACATATAGAGAATGCAGAATTGCGGGGTCACTAACATGCATGTTGGAATTGCCACAACCACATAAGGCAGAACAAAGTAGAAAGTTAAAAGGAAGACTTCAATTCTCTATTTGTTACACAGGCACAGACAATGCTTCTGAAGCCTTCTGGTCATCAATCAGAGCGGGTCTAGGTGTAGCGATGGCTTATCCACAACACTCAGACTACCTGTGACTCTCATTCACTGTGTTTGTTTTCATGGATTACTTTTCCTAATCGTTTTCAAACTTGCCAATCTCTTTTCTTTACCTTGTTTGTCAAGATAACACCGTAAGTTTGATCGATGTTATTGCTTCTACTATAAATCTTAGTTTTTTAATATTAAATTTAAAGGGAAGCTGACAAATAACCTGGTGTCAGTGAAGAGATGTGTGTGTCCAAAGTTAAATTTGAAGTGAGACACATATTTCATTTCATATTCATTGTTTTCAAGAAATATATTCACCTACTAAACCAGTTAGCCTACCAGCTTTATATAAATTAAGCTTTGTTTTATTTTCTATTTAATTGGTAACAGATTATATATGAAATAACTTATAAGCAATATACGTTACTGATATTTCCATATAATCAGCATTTTCTCATACAGAATAATCCTATCTTTAAAATTGTCTTTTCAGAAAAAAGATTCCAAACAATAAGATTTAATAAATGTTTTCTGATACATTTTAAAAATTGTCTGTTTATTTAATTTTGAGTTAGTTACATTTTAAAATTTTTGTTATAGAAATTTTTGAATACACAAAATAGAAGAAATTGTAAAATAAACTCCCTCATATCTGTCACCCAGCTTCACCCATTATCAATACATTGTCCTCTGACCTATTAATGTTCATCTTTAGCCTTCCCCAGCAGTTTATTTTTTCAAATGCTTGGAGGTTAAACAATAAATAATTTAGATTTTTTTTGTGTGGATATGTTCCCACCTTCAGAGCTGTGGAAACTCCTACAGCTGCCCATGAAACAAAAACCTTGTTTTGTTTTTTTTTTAAATATAAACTCATTTTTTTGAGAGCTACTGTGTGAGATAAACCTATCCTTATGACCTACTCTTCTGAAATTTTTTCTCATGGTTTTGTTTCATGCTTACTTTAAAAAAAAATGAATGTACCTTCATCTACGTGCTATTATAACATTTAAACATTGACATTAATATTAATTCTCATTTTCTCTTTCCCTTCCTTGCCTCTACCCCACCTGTCTGTCTCTGTCTCTCTCCCCATTTCGTTAATAGTTTGGAACAACTTTGAAATTTTGCCTTGAAAAAATATTCTCTGTGAATATACATGTGGATGCTTGTGCAAACACCAGTGCTTTCTATGTGCTGGACATTGTGTGCTAAATTGGTTACATCCGTTACCTCATCAAATACTCGTGACCAGTGTTACTGTTATAGTTTCCATTTACAGATGAGCAAATGGAGTCTGAGATTAAGTATGCCGCAGCCAGCGACAGATCTCAAACTTGACTCCAAGCTTGTCTGACACAAAAATATATACGTTGCCACTATTCAACACTGACACAATTATTTAATGACATTTTGAATGTCTAGTGATTAAGTTGGGTGGGAACCCAAACTCATAAAGAAGGTCAATGTGGGGTCTGGGGAATAGCTCAGTGGCGGAGTGCAAGGCATGCATGGGGTCCTGGGTTCAATCTCCAGTACCTCCATTAAAAAAAAGTTTAAAATAAATTTAAAAAAAGATCAGTATCTTCCTTCCCTGTTTACCACAGACTTTTAATACATATACTTACTACATTTATTGTATAATGTTTTATATTGTCTTCTAATCATTTCATATTTGTAATTCCTATATCCTATAAGAGATGATATACTTCTCAAAAACTGAAGTCATGATGCTTAGTTTATATCATTATACATATCCTTAAATAGATAGAATTTTTTTAAAAAAGGAGAAAGTTAGAATTGTGTTTTGATTTTGTTCCAGAGGATTGTTTCATTTTTCCAAGATAATCCACTAAATTCATGTATCTAAGGATCATTCAAAATAATAGAAGGATTGAAAAATAACAAAACTATATACAATTATAATGAAAACAAAGTTTTTTTTTTTTTACCAATAACTTTACTCTTTCTCACCAAACTGTTGTCAGAGCTAATAAAAGGAAAATTTATTGGATTGCCACCGTCCCTCCATTTCTCTGCATTCTCCCTTCCCAAATCTCTACACTACCCACTGGCTTGGTTCTACTACCAAGGTAGAAAAAGAGTTTACCGATTTATCGACTACCAACCATGTTCTTACTCCCACGCCAAATGCTCTACCTTTGTTATTTTATTTATAGACGTGACATTAAAGAGTTAGATGTTAAAATCATGAGAATGGAAGTTAAGCTATCCAGTTTCCCAGCTCCATCTGCCACTCGCTAGCTGTGTACCCTGGTCAGGCATTTAACTTCTCTAAGCTTGTTTTCTCATCTGTGAAACATGGATAACTTTAGCCATGGCCTCATGGTGGATTAAATGATATAATCTATATAAAGCATTGAAAGTAGCATTTAGCATATAGTAAACACTCAAAAAAATTAGCTAGTGTTAATGATTGTGGAATTGTTACGTGTGTGTGTATATATATGTATGTATAAAATGTGTATTATATATACTATAGAAACACACATCAGCAGTTTAGGCCACTGTCAATTAAACATAAACTGTCCATTACCTGAGAGCCTTAGAAATCAAATGCACAACATGAAACATTTGGTAGCTATTGTGTGAAACTGTTATACACAATTAATTTGTCAAGTTATAAATAGTATTTAATTTAAAAACTACGTTTTAACAATTACATGCTTGTATATATCAGTGTATGATTTCCTTCTCTTTTCCTACTACATCCTCTTTCATAAGATCTGTCCTGTTCATGTAAATTTAAATATCATCTCTGTACAGATGACTTTCAAATTCATGTCTCTAGCTCTGCCGCCTTCTCAGAACTTCCCCCTGGCATACCACTCAGCTTCCTGGAAATCTCCTTTCTGATGTCTGAAATCTAAAGATCAAAAAATCCAAAACTAAACTTTCCATTGCTGTCCACACACAACCACACTCAATTCCCAGCTCTTAAAATCTCTTCCTCTTCCGTTTTTCCCATTCCACTTAACGCAGTCCCTGCACACCCTCTTCCTGTCCTGCCTCTGAGTACACCAAAACAAGAAACCGACAGTCTCCCATGATTCTGTTCTCTGCCTCATTCCCTACATCCAGCTATCCCCGGCAGTTAGTTCTACCTCCGCAATGTTCCTTGAATCCATTCACTTCTACCATTCACTGCTACTGCTGCCATCATATGCCAGACCACTACCGTCTTCACCGGTCCTTTAAAAAAAGCACCTCATATGTGCATACAACTGCCTTGCTGTGATCCATTTACATATGATACTGTGTTCCTCCCCTGCTTAAATCTGCTGCTTGGAATAAAATCCCAAATAACTGCTTTATCCTATAAGATCCATAAGATCAGCCTCTTCAACTTCACCTCCTTCCCTTTTCCTCCTCCCTCACCACGTCAGATACACTGGCCTTATTTCTATTCCTCAAGTCACCCACTTTCTTTCCCCTGTCAGGGCCTTTGTATCTGCCATTTATTTGGTATGTCGTGTTCTTTATACTGTTCTCATCTTTTAGAGGAGTGTAAATATCACCCCCTTAAAGTGCTTTTTTTCCCCAATCACCTTCTCTAAGTAGATCACTCACCTACTATTTCTCTCTCATAACAAAATTATTCTTCAACATATTTCAGAAGCTATAATTATACATTCATGTGGTGATTTAGTCTGTCTCCTCCACTCTGAGCCCCACGAAGGGAGATAATGCATCTGTTTCTCTTGTGATTATGTACCTAGCCAGCACCTAGGATGTAGTAGGCACTCAATAAATACTCATGACATGAATGACTGAAAAAATAGCATTATTTCTTTTTCTTCAGAATTCTCTTCTGGACAGATTGGGATGCCAATTTTCCTCGCATTGAATCTGCCTCTATGAGTGGTGCTGGGAGAAAAACCATCTACAAAGACATGAAAACGGGGGCTTGGCCTAATGGACTTACTGTGGACCACTTTGAAAAAAGGATAGTTTGGACAGATGCCAGGTTTAAAAAATGATTTTTTTCCCCTCTATTTTCTGTTACCTCCATTAGGTAATATTTAAAAAATCAAAATGTGTTCTAACATTCATGCATCAACACACATTGAAATTGATGGCGATTTTTGTTTGTTTTTCTTATGATGGCTTTTTTTTTAAACCTTTCTGCAAATATGATATAGATCCATCAAAATATTTTTATTCAGTTTTTCCCTGACATTTATCTAAATGATATAATCACATCACTGGACTATCTGAATGTGTTTTGATGTCCTGCTGATGTATGTACTTTTCTGTAGGTCAGATGCCATTTACTCAGCCCTCTATGATGGAACGGGCATGATAGAAATCATCCGGGGTCATGAGTACCTTTCTCATCCCTTTGCTGTGTCTCTGTATGGGAGTGATGTCTATTGGACGGACTGGAGGACCAACACATTGTCAAAAGCCAATAAGTGGACAGGGCAGAATGTCAGTGTGATTCAGAAAACCAGCGCACAGCCATTTGACCTTCAGATATACCATCCCAGTCGTCAACCGCAGGGTAAGTGCTCGTTATAAATGAATCACCAGAAACTGTGGAAACTAGGTTCACTTTAATCATATAATACTTAAACTGTAAAGTAACTTCTATAAGTTAATAGTTATTAATATTTTATGTGTTGTATGATGGAAGTGGTTCTAGCCTTTATTTTAATTAGCTTAGGATTTTTTTCTTTCTGTTTTTATTTCTTTTACATAGAAATAGAGAAATCACAAATTAAAGGATTTACACTAAGTCTTCAAAATTTTAGTCACTGCTATTGCATCAAAAAAGACAACTGTGGGAATTTGCAAAAGGTCTTTGGATTTGGAACCTGTTACCTAAATATGATGAGTAACTTAGAGGAAGACACCAAGCACACACTGATATTAGCCCCCAAGTGGTCACTGTGTGGTATATTGGAAGGAGAGGGAACGGTGCGTGATAAAGGATAAACCATTTGCTTTGAGCTCTTCCGTTTTAAGAGAATTCAGTTCACGTGGACAGGGGTGCTACCTATCCCCGTGCTTTCCACAGTTGGTCAGCAGTCATCTCTACCTTGGTTTTGTGATTTCATTCCCTCCACTCAGTCCTTGTCAAATGCTCTTAATTCTTAGCCTCACATGTCTTTGTCTTTTCTTTCTTTTCTGGGATACCATAACTGTTAGCTATAACATTGGCTCATTCTTTTATACCTCTTGCCTGACTCTTCTCCATCACAGCATATGTCATCATCTATGGAAATCTCATTCCAATGCAAATGATGCTCCCTTTACCATTAGCATATTTTTATTGAGACATGATACCCAAATGACAGATTTTTTCCTTCAGAGAATACGTTTTCTCCTTTTCTCCCTCTTTCAGTGTAGAGGGAGCAGATCTGCCACTTCACTGGCGTTTCTGGTCTTTCTGGACCATACTTCAAGCCTTATTTTAAATTCATGTTATACTGTCCTTTCTGAGACTTGACTAAAAATACTCACCTCTGTGGTTGAAAAATTCTATCCTTTGTCTTTCTTCCATACTTGGCTTTCATTTTCCCTTGATACTATTTCTCCTACCAGCATTTCCTCATCTGTAAAATATTTTGTGCCCTCTCTCTGACTTAGTCTGATTGAATCTAGTTCTCTTCCCAGATACTCTCAATTTCTCAGTTTCAATTTTCTCGTATAATTGATTCTTCTTTGTCACATGGGAGTTTCTATACATCCTAAACTGTGTGAGAAATCTCTTTAATCCTTTCCTCTTACCCTTAGCTCCTTTATTCTTTCTATTACAAAACTTTTGCAAAGCATGAGGACATTCAAGGGATAAAATATAGCTTAGTCATTTTTGTGCCTAAAAGACATTCAGTAAATATGCTGGTTTTAACTAAGTTGAAATAAGACAAGAAATCATGATTCTGATCAGAATGTGCCACTAGTTAAAAGATAGTCTTCTCTAAAAACTTCCTCCAGCATGGAGAAATGTCTAGTCACATAGGCTGTATGCAGATAAACACTTATGGGATTCGTTTTAATTTTTATAAATGCAAAAGTATGTACATATATCTTTTTGTATCCCAGATTGTTTGGTCTTTTGTAGGAACTCTAGTTTTTATGTTTTGAGTAATTTTAATGAATTGGACCATGAAAAATGGCCTGGGTCTGTGGATTATATCATTTCCCTCTCCCAAAATAGAATCAGTGTATTTTATTGATTCATGACTAATTGATATGGCCACAATTATATGACTCCTAGAGAATTCATAGAATGGGGAGAAACGTGGTGATTTCAAGCTTTCCTGACATTTTCACATAGAAAGGAAGTGAGACAAACTATGTAATTCATTGGTTGAGAGGAGATTTTCTTGACATCTTTACCTAACTCAAAAGATGATTTCTATGTGACTTCCCCACTTTGCATAAAATAAGGAAGCTTTTACTGTGAGGCTAATGTAACATATTTTCCCAGAATTCAGGACAGCTCCTCTACTCTTTATATACTTCTAAAGAATGTCACCTATGACAAGAATGTGCTATTTCCTAAATGAAATTCAGTCAGTTTCCAACTGTGAGAACGATCAGAGAATATTCTTCCTTTCCCCGTTATAAAGATCACTGAGCATGTACAATCATTATCCATCCTGTTTATCTGCTTCTGTGAATTAACGCAGAAGAAAAAAAAAAAAAAAGACATGTATTGACTATTTTATTACCAAGTTCAGAATTACAGTGAAAATGGTGACAAAGGTTCAGTATTAACAGAAGTGTAATAGTAATAGCCCCCTATTTTCTGGTGAATAATAATGTGAGGTTTATAAAAAATAATAGGTTTTAAAAATACATGATATTCAGTGCTATAAAATTGAAATATGTTTTACAAATTAAAGAAATAAAGATTAGAAATATTTGACATTATGTAATCCTCCAAGTAGGAAATTAATAAAAGTTTTAACACCAGTTTTCTTAAAATAAGTTTCCAGTTTGGTTATTGGACACTTAGGTAGAACTTTTTAAAAAGAAAATCAATTTTAGATTTTTTTGGCACCTAAGGTTGTTATATGGAATTAAGAAGAAACTAATCAAAGCTTAAACATAAACAATATAAAGGAGCAATAGTGGGTATTTTAAATCTAATTTAAAAAAAATTTTTTTTGTAGTACAAGGGAGCTGAACTTAGAGTTAAGGGCATGGTCTTGGAGCCAGGCTGCCTGGGTTCCAATCCCATCCCTGAAATTTATTAATTGTATGATGTTGGGCAGTTTATTTAAGCTTTCTGTGCCTCAGTTCCGCCATCTGTAAACTAGAAATAATAGGATCTACATCCATGTATCTAGTAGACATGAGTTTGTCATTTAATATAAGCATATCAAACAGGACTTACTATGTGAAAAGTTCCTACAACAGTGTCTCATACATAATCAGTGCTGTGTGTTATTTATACACATAAGTAAAATGGTAAGAAGTAACAGTTGCAATCATATAATTTTCTTAGCCCCCTTTTGTTGAAATTTTGGTTATATTACTTTTTAAGTCATTTTTGAACCCTTTTTCTAACAGGTAAATTATTTGTAATGACCTTAGCATTATACTTTTCTAATCATACTGGTTTTTTAATTAAAAAATACTAGTAAAAATGTGAATTGCAACTCTGAAGGAGAGCAGTATTGTGGCGCTCTCAAAAGAACTCAGATGTAGTCAGAGAAGTAGACACCACATCTGTTCTTTCCACACTCAGGTTACTTCACGCCTCACACACACAGTGCACGGTGTAAAAGTTGTGGTTGTAGTAGTTAAAGGCATGTTTAAAAGTTTATTTAACATTATAAAATAATATTTGCTTATTACAAATAAGTTATAGGATGCAGAAAAACGGAATAAAAAAATTTATACCTACGTTTCCAGCTCCCAGAGCAACAAGCATTTCTATGTTGTTTCTTTTAGTTGTTTCAAGAGATGTTTAATAACACAATGTGTGTGTGTGTGTGTGTGTGTGTATATCACAACTTCTGTATCCATTCATCTGTCAGTAGACACTTAGGCTGTTTCCCTATCTTTGCTGTTGTCAGTTATGCTGTAATGAACATAGGAATGCATATATCTTTTCAAGTTAGTCTTTTCATTTAGATAAACACCCAGAAGTAAAATTGCTGGATCATATGGTAGTTCTAATTTTAATTTTTTGAGGAACCTCCCTAATATTTTCCATAGTGATTGCTCCAATTAACATGTCCACCAGCAGTACATAAGGGCTCCCTTTTGTCCACATACTCACCAACACCTGTAATTTCCTGTCTTTTTGGTAATAGCCATTCTGACAGGTGTGAGGTGTTATCTCTTTGTGGTTTTGATTGGCATTTCCTTGGCAGTGATCGTCACATGCCTGCTGGCTATCTGTATGTCTCCCTTGGGAAAAAAATCTCTTTTCAGGTCTTCTGTCCATTTTTCAATTGGATTTTTTTAAAATATTAAGTTGTATGAGTTTTTAGCATATTTTGGATATTAACCCCTTTTTAGATTTATGATTTACAGATACATTCTCCCATTTCGTGGGTTGCCTTTTCATTTTGTTGATGGTTTTCTTTGCTGTTTAGAAGCTTTTGAGTTTGATATAGTCCCATTTGTTAATTTTTGCTCTTGTTGCCTTTATTTTTTGGTGCCAGATCCAAATATTTCTAATTAGAAATGACAGGATTTATGTATTAGCCATGTAGTTACGATGTTAAAGTGAAGAGGATATTGAGGAGGGGAGAGAGCAGAGATGAAGCAGATGGTTTGGGCATACAGCACCTCCTGTGCCAAAGCAGCAGAGCAGGTGGTATAGAGTAAGGTAGGAAGGGCACAAAGTCATAGTCTTATTGTGACAGCAGCCACAGGAACTGAGGGCAAAAATCTGAACATAAAATACTGGGAGATTCATGACTAGAATTTTACAGGCAGTGTACTATAGTTTTCCACTGGTTAGAATAATCACATTTTATCTCAGTATGTTTTGGAAGATAATATATTCACCCTATTCCATTAATTGGACTAATAACTGTGGGCACTTTAACCTAAATTCTCTATTTTCTATATATGGTGTGTATTGGCAATTTATGGCATGTCGTTGATACTTAATGGCCATTTACTGAACAAATGCGTAGGAGAATGTCATTTCCTTTAACACAGAAGTTACATAAAGAGATTTGTTACTTTTATAATAAGCAAGAACATCAAAATTGTAGGTTTCCCATTAAGGTTAAAATGAATAATTTACATTGATGTAGCCATCTAGTCTAAATATATTTTTATTTATAAAGCACAGTTATTAATTGAATAAATTTTGAGTATATAAAAAAAACAGCAACAACATCATAAAGGTTCTGTGATAAACCTTTTTTGAGCTATATGTTAGTTTTTGTTTGGATAATGAGATCTGGGCTTGCATGATTAAGCATTGATAAAAATGGTTTCATCATCATGACTTTGTAATAATAAGGAAGGCATGCACTTATATCATGTTTTATTTAGTGTTTTACGGTATTACTCTCAATCTGCACAAAGATGTGCAGGAAAAAGTCTTTTCCTGAGAGGCTTTTTCACTCAAAGCCACATACCAATGACAAATCTTTACATAATTCAGATTTTACCCTCTCCACACTCATGGCTAACCCCATAAGAACTATCTTACAGCACTTAGAGCATGTATAGTTACTGAATACTTTACTAATTCTGCCTTATTTACACAACTAGACTACAAAATATTTGAGTAAAGGAGTGTCATTTATTTATTTGTGTTAACTGTAGAGTCTAGCTAAGCCCTTTAAAGGACAGTGTTAATAGTTATAATATCATCTAATTCTCATAATTCCATGAGGATGATCATTAGCAACACAGATAAGAAACTAAGGCAGAGAAATGCTAAGTAATTTGCTCAAGGTCTCATAGTCAGAGAATGACTGCCCAGTAATCTAACCTCAGGGAGAGTGAGCCCAGAGCTCTTGCCTGAAACACTGTGCTCTACAGGTAGTCGACCCTCAGTGTGTGTTTATTGGGATTCTCCTTGGAATTGTTGTATCATTTCTCCAAATGACTGTACAGAGCCAACTTTTATTGACACAGTCACATGGAACAAACTAATTTTTTCCTTTTAGGAGTTTATAGTCTAGAAGGAAAACAGACAAAATAAATAAGTAGGCTCAATATATTACAATTATGGATGGGTTTTGAACATAAGAGTATGGTAAATATTTTAAAAGGTAGCAGCATGTGATCTTAAAAAGTCCTTGGGCTTAGCCTACTTCGGTTCATTCCTCTTTCACTCACTACTAACCTTGTTATCTGAGGAAGATGAATTAACTTCTGGGTTCTTATTTCCTCATTTGCGGGGTGGAACAGTTAGAGATACAGAGGGAATAAATGGAAAATAAGATTTGGTTGGAATCAAACTATGGTGGGACCTAAACGGTCCCCTTACAAAGAAACGTCTATTTTTATCCTCTAGGATGAGAGTTTCTAACAACGTCAAGTTAAATATGCATCAAAATTACTGGAGGAATCATTAAACCATAAATTTCTGGGCTCTACCCAAGATTTTTCTGTTTCAGTAAGTCTAGGGTGTGACTTGAGTTGTTGCATTTTTAACAAGTTCCCCACGTGCTGCTGCTGCTGCCTTAAGAGCCATTGTTCTAAAGGAAGGACAAAACCATTAAAACTGTTTGGTCAAGGGAGTCAGAAGAGCAGATGTGGGTGCTAAAACTTGACTTCATCCGTGCAAGGGATTGACTGGAGACAGACAGACATTCTGCGGCTCATCTTTCCAGTGCAGATGCCCTTGGTGGGATGCCCGACTTGGAGCTTGGACCTCAAGCTCCTCGTGGGGTATCTGTACAGCTGTGCTAGCCCTCCCAGTTGTGGACCTCTGCACTGAGGGTGTAGCTTCTGACTAGATTGTCTCTATCCTTTCTACCTATCTCAGTGTGGTCTTTTATTAATGTACTTCATTGTAGAAAATCTGTTTTACTAGTCTCTTCAGGTCCTTCTCAGAGACAGTTATTCTTTCTGTAGGTGTAGTTTTGATGAATCCATGGGAGGAGCTGAGCTCAGGATTTTGCTAATCTGACATTTTAATTCATACTTCCCAAAGATCTTCTTAATCACAACTTCAGTTGTTTTGGTTTTGATTTTTTAATTTTCTTTCATATTTCTTTATCTTCTCCGCTTGGAATCTCTTCTTGAAATAACACTCAGCACATTTTCTAGCACATTGTAATAAATAAATTATTTAATTTTTGGAACGTTTACTTTTTCTATCAATTTTTATCTCACTCTCACTTGCCCATTATGTTACGACTTTATAAAGAGGATTTCAGGCTGCTTCTATTCTCAAAGAATAGTTTTAACATTGAAATGATTTAAATGCCTCCAATTGCCTCAGGAAAATATTTCTATAGAAAATGAAATTTGTCTTGACAACATTTGTAAGAGAATTGGCTGATTCTGTTTTGCAAAAAAAAAAAAGGAAGAAAGGATTATAGACTTTAAGAATAGTAGTGCTATTATTGCTCCTTTAGGAGGGGAAATATCACTTATGAAACTTGAAGAATGAGGGATTCCATTTGGAGATATTAAAATATTCAACTCCAAGGAACATTTTTCATATAAGTAATAAACAGTTTTAAGGAAAGAAGTAATACTCTTAAAATTATGTTTCAGTGTGGTGGAGGTGAGTCTCAGATCTTTTCAGGTTGTTTAAATTGTTCACTTCCACAGTTTATCATGTCAAGATTTAACTACTGACTGTCATATAAAGCAAATTCTCTCCCTCTCAATCTCTGGATCTCTCCATCTCTTGATCTATCTATATATATGTATATACATATATATGCCTTTCATTCTGCATATTCTAAATCTGTTAAAAAATACTGTTTTCTGCACTATTTTATACTATCTCTTTATTTCATATATTTATATACTATCAGTATATTTTTTTTAACTTAAAATCACCTTAGCTTAAAATACTAATATTTCTAAGAATGGCAAGCTGGTATGAAACAGTTAAATCAAGGTGCTTTTACCTTTGTCTGTAGTTCATATTGGCAGCTTTGAAGGGATGAGAATTCTGACTGAGGTGAAGCAAAAGGCAGGTGATAGCAAAGCAAGGGGGAATTTTTGAGATTTTAGTAAATTTATGAAGCTTCCGTGAAATGCTTAGAACCATGTGCAATACTGAGAGCCAGTAAGAGAGACAAAATGAGCAGTGAAGAGGAGAAATTAGAGTTGAAAAATGCCAAAGATATGTTGCTACCTCATTCCAGCTATTGATATAAAAAAAATCACAGTGGAACTCGCTTTCTACTCTTATACCTCCTTCCTGTAACATATTGTCTTCTGCTCCCAGGACCAGTTGTATAGACTAGCACCTAATTTAGTTTCTCAATAAATCTTTCTGTATTATCTTCAAACCATATTATGAATTAAAGGGTTTGGTTGGTTCACCTAAAAAACTTAATTGCCATTTTAGCATTATTTCTTTGGCAAAATGTAATACAGATATCAAATAACTAAAATGTAAATAAATTTATATGCAAGTAGTAAGTTTAGCTGCATTATGAAATGCTGTTTTTAAAATACGGTATAATAAACTTTACCTTGGAGCAGTGGAAAAGATTAGTAAGAGAGGAATTACAAAATTCCTTTTTGGTACTGGTTGTTTGATGTACTTGTCTCAGTCATACAAACCTAAGTGATTTAGAGCTCTTTATTCAGATCCATTAAGATGCAGAATCCATTGTTCTACTCCAGGATCAGAACTTCTCAACCTCTATACATTTCACATTTTGGGCCAGATAATTCTTAATTGGGGTAGGGGGGCTCTCTTTTGCCTTGTAGGAAGTGTATTAGCATCCTTGGCCTCTGTCCACTAAGATGCTAGTAGTACCCCCAGTTCTGTCATTCAGAAATGTCTCCCAAATGTCCTCTGGAGGGCAAAATCCCCCCCTCACCATCACTACCATTGGTTGTGAACCACTGTCTTAGATTAAAAGTTTTTGTGATTATTAAACCATTGTAAAAATAGCAACTTTTCTAATGCAAATGCTTCTTTTTTCACATTATGTATCAAGTGAAATCAAGCAAGTCAGAAAGACATGTCACCTCTTTAGAATATCTAAAAGTTAATTGGTACTTTAGGATGCACTTCACCAGTAAATATAATATGATATCAAAAGTTTGAGTTCACTTCTTTACAGAGAACAGTGCACAAATAAATGGAAATAGTACTTGTGGCTTTAAAATTTTTTCTCTTTGAAATACAGGAATCTGTGGAGGATCAGATAAGATTTTTAGACTTTTTTTTCTACTTCATAAAAATATAGTATGAAATTAATCTATAAATTATAATTTGATGAAAGTAATTCCTGCATACCTAGTATTGCTGGAGTCTGGTAAAACTAAAGCCATAAGAACATCTTTTACTTGCACACATTTTGTTATATGTTTTTATTTTAAATCAGGAATTCATTCTATTTCTTCAACATCAAATGTTAAAATTATAATTTGAAGATATTTGTCAAAGAGAACATAAGATTTGGGATTAGTGTTTAATTGTAAGATCCTTCTGACAGTTTTTCTCAAAATATCAAATTTTTTTCTAAAAGAAAAATTATAAATAGATACATTGTTTTCTTATATTCATGATTATTTTTGTACCAATAAAGTTCATTAATAGGATGAATATTAATTACTATCAAAAAGGCCTACAGAGTGCAGAGAAAAATCTTCTTATCTAATACATTGGATCCTGACAATTTTCTGCTTTGAGCTTAGTTTTATTAGGTAAATAAATATGATACATATTTTATATTGCATCAGCATTTACATATATTGTATTTGAATACAATAGTTGGATTTGAAAGTGTTTATTTTTTTGCTGGTGAGAAATGCACTGCAATTAAACATAGTTTGCATGAAATTTGAAATAATCTTCAATGATACTGTTTTCTTCGCAGAGAACACATCAGTCGGTGTGATTGCATAATGAGCATTTGGTTCTCCTATGAAGTATTGTACTTTTGCATTATTTATTCTCTTCACCTACAGCTATGATGTGCTTTGGAAGATTAATTTACCTTCAGATTTTTAGATTGCTAGCTTTTTAGAACATATACACATACACATTGATGAGGATGCACATGAATCCAAATGTTCTTAAGTCTAACACAGTAATAGGTATGGTAGAAATGCTAGGAAAAGACAGTATATATGTTGAGGAGTCATAGTTCCTGCCGGTATAACACACTCCAGCTCAGAATCTGACAAACCAAGGCCCTCTGGCAAACATCAGCCTTCTGCCTATTTTGCAAATAAAGTTTCACTTAAACGTAACCACACCCATTGATTCGCTATTGTTTTATGGCTCCTTTGTGCTGCAGTAGCAAAGCTGAATAGTTACTAAGAAGGGCATAAGGACTGCAACGGTGAAAATATCTTGCCTTTTCTGGAAAAAAAAACTTAAAAAGCTTCCCAACCCCTGATTTAGCTACAAAGACTAGGGTATACTGGTATAAAACATATAAATATGTATCTCTGACAATTAGAAAATAAAACAGTAAACAATACATTGCCTAATGCCTTGTATAGTCAATGATGAAAGCTAATATTTAGTGATGAAATAAATCAACATTAGCTGGCTTCATTAGGAAATGTTTTCGGGAGGAAAAATGGCTTGAGCTGGTTCATGAAAGAAGATAATGTAATGAAATTCTGCAGGAAGAAAACTGCATCATGTAGTAGTGCTGCAAAAGGCCAAGTTGTCGCTATTCACAGAGCAATGAGGAGTCCCCTTTAGCATGTGCCTAATGTCAGTGTGGCAGGAAAGTGGGAGATGAGTCTAGAAGACGAATTGGTATCTTAGAGGGAGAGATTGGTATATTGGGGCAGTACCGTAGAGTACCAGTTATACGGTTGTAGCGGTTGTTCAAAAGTGATGAAATAAAACTATGGAAGGGGAGAGGTAGAAATGGAAAGAAAGAAACACGTATTAGGGAAAGTCTGATAATACAGTAATTAAATATGGCAATGAAAGAGAAGTAGAAAAATGCTTAGAAGTTAAAATTTTGTGAGTTTAGAACCTGATACCATTTTTAATAATAATGAACAGAGTCAGGGGAAGGGTATAGCTCAGTGGTAGAGCATGTGCTTAGCATGCATGAGGTCCTGGTTCAATTCCCAGCACCTCAAATTAAAAAATAAATCAGTAAACTTAATTACCTCCCCCCACCAAAAATAGTAGTAGTAGTAATAATAATAATAATGAACAGAGTGGATTGCAATTAAAAAACTGAAAGGTGAAAGGGCAGCTAGTAAGCCAACCTGGCTAGTGCCAAGAAGTCTTGCAGGAAATGGTAGCAGATAAGATTTGCGACTTTGTGCGGTAGGTAGTGGGAAGCCATGCAAGAATTTTAAGCAAGGCGGCTATATGATCAAGTCTGTACTTTAGAAAAATAACTGTGTGCAGTGGAGAGTAACTGAAAATTAGAAGATTAGTTAGGAAGTTAGAGCAGCAATCCAAGCAAGAAATGGAGAGAACCGAGACTGAGCCAGCGCCTGTGGTGTTGGCGGGAATGTTGTACAAGATTAGAGGACAGACTTGTGAACTCCTTGGTGCAAGAATGATGTCTTGTCTATGTCTACTATTACATCCAGTTTTTTAAAACTGGGCAGGACAACTAGGTGCTTCATAAATATTTATTCAGTGAATAAATATAAGGAGGCATGTTACGTGCATCTGAGGTTCTTTTTTTGGTCAACTTGAGTTTAGATAACACGAGCCATCAGCAAACCTGGTCTGCACACCGATATTTAAATTTAATCTAAGATTGCTTATAGCATCCTATTGACTGGTCAGCTTTTCCCATCTCCTGGATACAATGAATGTATAGATAGCCTTGGTCTTGTAGGAGTTTATAACCTCTGTATTGCTATTGGATTTTGAGATAGTATTTCTCATAAAATAGTTAATTGCTTTACATCAGGTGTTGGCAAACCTTTTCTGTAAAGAGCCAGAGGATAAATATTTTAGGGCTTTGTGGGCCATTTGGTCTCTGCCAAAACTGCTCACCTTTGCTGCTGCAGTGTGAAAGCAGCCGTAGATAATATGTGAACTAAGGGGCATGGCTATATTCCAGTAAAACTTTATGTACAGAAGTAGGCAAACCAGATTTGGCTCCAGGATCACCAATTGCTAATCCCTGCTTTATATTAAAATGTGAGTATTGTGAACCAAATTCCTTAATTTGGTGATTAGAATAGGTATCCGTTGAAAGCCATGGTTTGAAAGAAACTTTAAAAAAGATTTAACTCCACTATTTCAAAGTGAGAAGAGATTAAAAATTGAAAAAAGCCTCTGTAGATTTTTCCATGCTTTAAAGCACAAAATATTGTTAATACCACATTACAGTATAATCATTAATAAATATATTGGGCTATAAAGTTAGTATTTCTTTTACTTTAGTATGTATATAGAAATTTAATATGTTACCTTTGATTTTGAAAAGCATTTTATCACAATTATAGGATGTTTTGAAGAGCTAGTATGATTCTGGGCTAAAAACAGTGATGTTCAAAGGGAAATCCAAGTGCCTGTCGTGGAGCTGTCATGGATTACGCTTTTAACTTCCTTGAGAGGAATAGCATCTCCTATGTCAATGTTTTTAAATAATTTTCTCCTTCTCCTTCTCCTTCCTTCTCCTCTCTTTTCCTCCTCTGTATTTTTTTCTGTTTTTCTCCTTCTTCCTCATCCTCTTGTTTTTTTTCAAGTATTGAAAACTTGGAGTTTTTTTTTCTGGGCACCACAGCTAAGTAACCCTACTCCAGAGAGCTGTTTTCAGCAGCACCTCTTCATTTCTCCTCATTTTCTGCAGCACCTTTCCTCCTGAGTAACCATCTCATCCCCTCTCTTGGCTCTCTAACTTGCAATTCCTTAGAGACTCCAGTTATACTGCACGAAGTTAAAAGGGAAGAGAGCAGAATAGGTGGCCCTTATACCGTGTGACAGAGGGATGTTCAGCACACCTAAGGAGTCTCTCAGCTTGACCTTACTCCATTTTCTAATAGTTTTTGTTCCTAATTGATTTGCTTAGGGAAATGTTTCTGCGCCTTTAATTTTCTTTTATTTATTTCTTAAATCAAACATCCTAGGGGGAGGGTGCCAAAGACTGCCAAAAGCCACGTTGAGTATTTATCGAATTCAGTTAATTTCTCATATCCTCTACAATTTTATTATAACTTATTGACTTTTATTATCTGTGCTTTAAAACTCTACAAGACGATATTACTACACTGAGCAATAGATTCCCTTGTTAGGAAGACATTATTAGTTGAAAACTAAAATATCGCTGGTGGGATCAGAAGGTGGAACTCTTTTTCTGCCTTCAGTTGACTAGCATGGTTCTAAAGAATTTATCCTACTAGATAGGCTCTATACAAATGAGATTTAAGGGATCAGCTTGATCAACTGAGATTAAAAATCTTATCCAAAAAGGCATGATGACAGAACAAGAAAAACAAAAGAATGAGAGGATGATATTGGAATTGCACAATTTAATATTTCGTTTTCAATTTGAATATGTCATAAGTTATTCATGCAATGGACTGTATGGTAAGTATGAGTATGCGGAGCAAACTTTAGCCATGGAGTAAGTTAATGCAGGGAAAAAAAAATAAGTAGATGCCTGTATAAGGAAGGGAGACATTTTTTCACATAAGCCTCTGATTTGAAAAAGAAGAAATGGCGTGAAAGGATAGATAGTATATGCAATAGCAGTTTCTTGGGGAAGCCTTCAGAGTGGTGTGCTAAGGCAAGAGAGGGATCTGTACCATATGCTAGGAAAGTAATGACATCATCGGAACTCCCAAGGCCGCGCTGTGGTCTACTTGAGTTTATTTCACACTAAGTTTAATAATTATTCCTGATTGTTTCTCAGACGAAATCCTTAATAAAATGCGTATCATTCACCTTAGAAGAAATCGAGGGAGTTATCTTAGAGGAGAAAAAGTGTTTTTATTCATGTAATTACAGCATACTATTGTCTGTTACTGTCCTATGACTCACTCGAGGGGTGTGCTCTGTAGGAGACTTCGCTTTGACTCATGAAGTGAATGACCCTTGTCAGCCTCAGAGGTTCCCTAAGACATTCTTCGTTCTTCACTGTCACTCTCTCACTGTGTAATTCCAGCTCGCAATCCCTGTGCAGCTAATGAGGGCAGAGGCCCCTGCTCCCACATGTGTCTGATCAATCACCACAGCGCCGCTTGTGCGTGCCCCCACCTGATGAAGCTCTCCTCAAACAAGAAGACCTGCTACGGTAAGTTTCTTCTGAAGTCCACACTGAATTCTCCCGAGTTGTATTCGCATTCTGATTTTCCTCAAAGGAAAGCAGAAGCAGCTTTGCATGCCCTTAAAAGCATTTGAGGTGGTGCTATTTTCAGACTCTGTCGATGATTCATCTGCTTTTGGGGAGGCTGACAAATTCTTTAAATATGCAATATGCTGCACTTCGCTATTTAGTACCTGATTCACCCATTTTTCTTGCTCCTTGCTTATTTGGTGTGTCAGAATTTATCTCTACAAAACAGGCAGATTAGTAAGAGAAAGTGCATTATCAGAAAATGATGATGTAGGTAACCTTCATAACAAAGAGGTATTTAACAGCTTTAATCTCCTCCTGCTCTTCTAAAGTTACTTTAGCATCATTTTGTAGAGGATTATCAACTTGAAAGGAGAAAATATGAGGTAAAATATAGAACTTAGGAAGATTTGTAAAAAAAAAAAAAAACATTTAGACAGCACATTTAAACTAAAAAACGATTAAAAAAAATCTGTGAACAAATACCAGACTGTGGGTTTTTTTGTTTTTTGTTTTTGTTTTCAGTAGTTCTTATTTGCATAGGAATTACTTTTAAGGGCAAAAAAGAATGTATTCATGGAGTCTTAACGCAGGAATTTAGGCACATGTGGCTTTAATTAATTTTATACCATCATAGCGTATCTAAAATATCAATAATAACCCCAAAGAGAAAAACAGAAGATAGAATATTTGTGCCTTCTGTTTCTATTAAATCTACTTATATTTCACAAACTCAATGCAAGAAAGGTGTCTAAGGAAGTAAAAATGATTGGATGCCTCACAATGTTGGTTACTATGGATTCACAAACATTTACAATACAGCATGCTTTAACGTAATTTGAACCCTAGTTTTGATAGGGAAAACATGAACATGATTTTTTAAAGCGATGTTTTAATCTCATTTTATTCAAAGATAATGTAGAATGTTCTTAGATTCTTTCAAAAAGCGTTTAATGCATTGCAATATTGTTACAATTATATACAGAAAACATTATGACTGACAGTTATAGAGTTCATGTCTTTTACCAAGTTTGTTTGAAATTCTAAGATCAAATCAATTACTGATAAGTTCTTGTCATTTCTAACTAAAAAGAAAAACAACGATGACTTAAGGATTGAACCTGTTTTACATCTGTTACTATTAAGCACTTTAATGTAAAAATAGATAAATCATTTCTGCGTTCATGTTTCCATCAGATCTTGGTTATGACTTTGTAGTGTTAAAAATCTATCAAATCATCAACAAGAAGTATCTTAGAACTTACAGACTGCTTCAAACTTGCCAAGCTTATAAAGAAAAACATTTCTATTTCTTTTCTAGAAATGAAAAAATTTCTTCTTTATGCAAGGCGTTCTGAAATCAGAGGAGTGGATATTGACAATCCGTACTTTAACTTTATCACCGCCTTCACAGTCCCTGATATTGATGACGTTACCGTGATAGACTTTGATGCATCTGAAGAACGTTTATACTGGACAGATATTAAAACACAAACCATTAAACGGGCTTTCATTAATGGAACTGGGTTAGAAACTGTTATTTCAAGAGGTAAAAGATTTGCACTTTACTACTTAGAAAATGTTTGCTATTCAATTTGTAATAATCACATCTCTTTTATTTTTTTTTCTATTATCCAATTCTGTTGTTAATTGAAAGTTGGAATTGATTATTCAGAGATTTAATGATACGCTATAGCCTAACAATTGTAGAATGCTGTAATTATGTTGGACACAGTAATCTGATAACTAGAAATTTAGTTTCACAACAAGAAAAATATCAGAATGGGTCTTAAAATTTACAGGTTTCTAAATAAACAGATTTGAAGACGCCTTTTTGCTGTTGGAGCAATAGTTACATTTGCAAAGGGAAAATATAGGATACTGGTAAAGACTGGTTTCACCCTCTGATTCAAGCTTATTAAGCTACTTTTGCAGATATTTTTATGGAATTAGAATAAACAAATAAGAGAGGAAACCTGTTCCTATCCATCTCCTAACCCAGCAGGTTGAATCACAGGTTTTCAGTAAATGTTGTTGAATTAACCACTTAAAAAAAAAAAATGCCTTTACCCAAAGAAGAAAATATAGCTGAAAATGAGATATACATTTAAATGCAGTGGTTCAGCTCTGAAAATTTAGCATTGAATTATCCCAATTTTTGCTTAACTGTTGATATATTTTGATTTCTGGGTCAGTTATTGTTGTGTTGAATGAATGCTCATTGAGCACTTGCTGTTGGCCATGACTGCAAAATGAAACAGGGTAGTTTTCTTTCAGTTTCATGCCCCTTAAGCACAACAGAGTGATTTGAAGGAGGGTAGAGGAGAGGGTAACGATCTGTATAGATAGGTCAAACTACTCTGCGTTGAATCAGACCTTAGTGGAGCAATGACCCACCTCTTGATGAAAGCAATAAGAGGTGCAGGTTTTAAATTCACAGTGTTTTTTGAGAATTTCCACACATACTACTAGAAGACTGGCTTCAGTACCAATGGTAGACCTGAGAGTATTTGAGCCCTCAGTTACTCTCGTATTTATGCTCTTTACCCATCTCAGGATGGTACTGCTAAAGCAACTTGAGTGAATTATAAGCTTGTTCAAATATTTGTTTTAAACTTTCTGTAAGAGAAGAGCCTTTCTAAAAAAGCTGATGCAAGGATTTCCAATTTGTGCAGGATTTTTTTTTTTTTACAGGAACAAGGGGAAAATGGTTTGATAATCATTGGTAGATTTGATTTTAAAGAAATGTCTGGTTAATGATCATGAAAAATCTTGAGGGAACAGCTAAAGGACCTAAGGTGCCTCCCAAGACTGACAGTCAGTTTGGCAGTCTTCTCACAAGAAATTTATCAAAATCTAATAGAACATTGTTCACATACTTCATCATGAATGTGAAATACTTCCTAAAGGTTCTGTGAATTGTATAAAGTAAAAGATGTTCTATCTCAAAAAATCAAGGGACAATTTTTTTTCCCTCTAATTATAGATTGGTAACTAGTAGTAATTTGATGAGTTCATCTTTGAGAAAATCGCAAAGACTTATTTCCACTTAGGAGATTTTATTTATAATTATTAACCAGACATTGAGCAATCATATTTTCTCACTGATAATACATATACTCATTAGGCTCAATAATTATTAACTCAGTCATTTTGACAAGTATTGGAATACTTTCTATGTGATGAGAAACTGAAGGAGGGCCAGGATACGCTGAAGAGCATGAAGTACAGAATGAGAGTGGTGTGCTATACATGCTGATAGAGCTAAAAAAAAAAAAAAATAGAAGCCAAATCATGCCAGCCTTTATAGGATAAGTTATTGATTTTTATGTTAATACTAAAAATTATGGGGACCAAGGAAATGTTTTAAGGAGAGTACAACTGCATTTGCCTTTGTTTTTTGTTTTTTTCCTTGTTCAAGGAACTTTATTTTTTTTATATATAAACATTTCTTTATTGAGTTATAGTCATTTTACAATGTTGTGTCAAATTCCAGTGTAGAGCACAATGTTTCAGTTATACATGAACATACATATATTCATTGTCACAGTCTCTTTCACTGTGAGCCACCCCAAGATCCTGTATATATTTCCCTGTGCTACACAGTACAATCTTGTTTAGCTATTCTACATTTTGAAATCCCAGTCCCTTCGCATGCTTTGCCTTTGGAAAAGATCATTCTAGCTGTTATGTTTAGTAGAGAAAATGAAGTGGTCTGGCTTGGAGGGTGGAGGAGCAGTGGACTCTGGGAGACACGGCTGCTAGAGTAGTTTTAGTAAGAGGTGATAGAAGCCTGGACTAGAGTGGAAACAGTAGAGATAGTGAAATGTGGAAAGATCGTTGAGATATCAGAGTAAAACTATGAAATAACTCAATTGCGTATGAAGGTTGAGGACTAGGCATTGTCAAGTACAGTGCCTTAATTCCTGGCTCCCCCACAGGTCAAGTGGTGTTGCTTTTCCCTTTCTTCCAGAGTGGAACCCTGTTAGACACTTTCCATTAATGTCTTTAATTTCATTCATATCTTTCCATTAACTATTATTTAATTTCATTAATATCTTTAAATTAATAGAAGAACTTGTGACCAACTTTCTAGTTGGTCATCAAGGTATCTCAAACTCATCAAGGTATCTCAAACCCTGCCAGTCAGTGTACTTTATTTTATCCTTTCATCTCCTAGGGTCCTTGTAAATGATGGCCTTTCTCCTGCTTCTGACACTGTTGGCCTCTGAGTTTTCTCACTTAGTTGTCCTCCATCAACTGGACTTGTTCTTGAGAAACTCTTTCTTTCCTTATCTTCCTTAGCGCAAGTCTAATGGGAAATCACCTTCAAAAATCAGGCCCCAAATCTATCTATTACCCCTACCAGTTCCCATGTTTTCTTCTCAGTTGAACTATTTTCTAGGAGAACACTGAGGCTCTTGGTGCCAAGCCTGAAGCATGAAGGCGAGTGGAAATAGTTTGCCTGCCTTGTCATTCTCCTTACCCTACAACAGTAAGCTGTTCTCATTGTATGTATTGTCCACATGAGCTATTTATTACAGTGGCTTGTAGCAGGTACACTTCATTAAGGGATAAATTCTAATATATGACTCTAGGCACATTCATTGTACACATTAATAATTTATAGTATAAATTAATATGTATCTTTCACAATAACCAAAAGATAATTTTATTCTAAGAAAGAAATGAACAACTGTAACAATTCATGGCAAATGTTCTTGCCAGTGGCCTGCATCCCTAGGCTCTGGTGGTAATTAATTCTTATACCTGAATCATTGCTTGGTCCTAATATTTTTCAATTATTTATGCTCTCAGGTTTATTTTTCTGGCAAGTTGAATAACATTAGTTGTCATTAATGTGACAAATACCATTATCTCATTTAATCTTTGAAAATCTATTATTAAGAATTATTTCTATTCTGCAGGGAAGACAACTTAAGTTCACCTAAGCTGAAACTCTGCCTCAAAACCAAAGTGAGCAAGTGATGGAGACAAATTCACACTTAGGGCTATATATTTACAGCGCCTGTCATCCTTATTGCCCTAAGATAAGAGGACATGGGACTTCATCCCACAGTGTCGTCCTGTTGAGATAGTCCCACAAGCTCAGCTGCCCCTCCTGAGAACTCATATACTGCCCAGCGTCACACCTCACTGGATAAAAGGTCTCCCCCCAGAACCCTAAAGTATTGCTTGCGATTAACAGAGTAAGACATTAATATGCCTTAAAGCTCCTAATGTAAGCCAGGAGTAAGATAGTTGAGCTTTCGCACTTCTGTCTGTCCTTATTTTATTTTACCTACCATTTAGTCCTTGGAGGTAAGTGTCGCTTTCTGCTTTTAAATATGAGGAAGCATTTTGTTCAGGTTTGCCACGCTAGGCAATAGCAAAGCTTTGTTTCATCCAAGTATGGATTCAGGCCTTTTGACTCCAAAGCTATGATCTTTTCCCTTCAGTGTACCTTTCTTTTACACATAGGGAGCCTCAGCAAGGTGGAGAGCAGCTGTGCTGTAGCAGTCAGCATACTCTGCAGAGTCACCTCGCAGAGCTCAGGTGAAGGGGGGGTTATTTTATTGATTATTATGAAATGTAAGGAAAACCTTTTAGAGATATGTTGGCAACTTTATGAAACTCCAGGTCACCATCAATAGAATCTCATTTTTTTAATTGGAAAAGACCCCTGCTGTATTTGATTATTCTAGGACAAAGTATAAATTGTTCATCTTAGGAAAAGTAAGAACTCAGCTTTGGGCAAGTACTGTTGCTTGAGAAAAGTAATTTTTTAGTACTGAAGTCGTCTGTGATCTGAATGGACTAGGCTGTTAGGTTAAGCAGAAGGTAAAATGGATGTAAGAAAAATGGATATCAACTAGAAGTTTATCTGTGGATTTCTGTAAAGAACATTTTCTTACATGGTAGGAAGTTATAAGAGTATGTGCTTTTTGAACTGCAAAAATATAAACTATTTTAAGTGCAGAACTTTTGATGACGTAGCTGCTATATAAAACTCAGTTATCAATGATACTTTGAATCTAATTGGACCTATTTCAGAGTAGATTTCCATTATTATTTAAAATTGTTACCCACTTCTGCCAACAATTACTTTGTCAGTGAGTACTGACGATTCATTCATTCCCTCTGTTTTGTAAGTACCATGTTTAATTGTACCCAGCAATAAAAATGCTTAGAAAATAAAATCTATTGTGAAAATTGGTCCAGAGAGAACGTAAGAATTGAAAACAGGTCATTTTTCACTGATAGAAGTTTTCATTCATAGATTTTGGAAACAGGCCTTGAATTAAAGTAGAAAGTTTGGACAGGGAACACCTGTTGTTTTTGCCTGTTTTTGAATAGAATGTTCAATTTTCATTTTCATCCAAGAAACCTTTTCGTGGAGTGTGTCAACATTTGTGATTTAAAAAAAAGAGAGAAAGAGAGGAAGAAAGAAAGAAAGGAAGAAGGGAAGGAAGAAAGGAAAAGAAAGAAAGAAAGAGAGAAAGAGAGAAAAGAAAAAAATAAAGGCAAAAATGATACCTATAAATGCCATTCCATTGAGAACTGTGTATCTATAGTAATGGGAGCTGAATGAGCAACGCTTCCTGTGTACATTCTCTATCTTTTAGTTGCAAGGATAGAAATGCTGTTTTAGTTTATTCCGTGTGCTTTTTTCCCCTATACCTTATTCTGGATTCTGTATCTGGGATACTGCATGAGTGGGGAGGTAGCAGTTATTTAACTAAGACAGTCTGTAACCTCAAAGAGCTTCATATCTGGTGAAAGAGTGAAATGTAATCAACTAACGGAAGTATAAGGCTCAGTGAAATCAGGAATTTAATAAGATACAAGTTGAGATTCTATTGATGGTGGCCTGGAATTTCATAAAGTTGCCAGCATAACTCTAAAACCTTACTTCTCAGAAAATTAGCACAAGGAGTCCTGAGTTCTTACCTGGGATTACTGAAGTTCTCACTTAGATGGGAGTAGTCAGATGAGGCTTTGGAGGGAAATGGTAGCAAGATTAGTCTAGGTTGAGCTATCAGTAGAAACGATCTGGACACGTGTATAAAGAGGAGCAAGTAGTGAGGGGTAGCTAGGCCTTGTAGAAAAATAAACTAGAAGTTTAATATAATGGCAGATCACAAAGGGTCTTACACCACAGGAGCTGTTTTTTGTATTTTTTTTTTTTTCTCCTCAAGGCAGTGGAAAGCCACTGAAGACTTTCACAGCTGGGTATAGGTCATTCAACATCTTTTGATGATAAATCAGGCATAAACCTGGTAGTTAGATTGAAAAAGTAAGAAATTATAGACAGGGCTACAATTAGAAAGTTATAGAAATATTCCAAATCTGAAGCAAAAATTAGGCTGGAACAAGAGAGTTACAGAAGGTGACAGACACCAAGGGTAGATGTAGGAGTAACTGAACCTGATGAGTGAAAGAGATGTTGACCAGATAACTGGAAAGATATTGGAGACACTGACCCAGATGAAAATAAAAGAAGGAGGCTTACTTCAGACTTTTTTCAAAATCAACAGTGAGTTGTTTATCTAAGATAGGAATAATTATAGGCTTAGGACATTAAGAAATACAAAGATTGTAAAAAAGCCATAATTCTATTCCTATGTTCTCTAGAAAGAAATAGATGTGGGATACATACATATGTTTTAAAAGTGACAAAACCAAGACCATGGTAGACACTAAGTTATTCATTTTTTTTTAGTGTTATACCCACTATTTTATTTTATTAATTTTTTTTATTAATTTATAGTCAGTTTATAATGTTGTGTCATCATTTTCCTTCTTTTTTAATTGAAGTACAGTTGATGTACAGCATAATGTCCCAGTCGTGCATATACATACATATCTTCATTTTCATATTCTTTTTCATTAAAGGTTGTTACAAGATATTGGATATAGTTCCCTGTGCTATACAGAAGAAACTTGTTTTTATCTATTTTTATGTATGTTTATATATATATATATATATATATATATATACACACACACACACACATATATATATATTTCACTTTCTGGCTACTGTGAATAATGCTATGAACATAGGTGTACAGATATCTCTTTGAGACTCTGCTTTCAATTATTTTGGTTGTATACCCAGTGGTGGAATGTCTGGATCATATGGTAATTCTATTTTTAATTTTTTGAGGAACTGCTATACTGTTTCCCACAAAGGCTACATCAGCAGTATACAGTGAGTTCCAATTTCTTCATATTCCTGCCAATATTTGTTATTTTCTGATTTTAGTTAGTTAGTTTGTTCATTTTCTATAGTAACTATCCTAATGGGTGTGAGGTGGTATCTGTTTGTGGTTATCGTTTGCATTTCCTAGTGATTAGTGATGTTGAACATCTTTCCATGTTTTTGTTGACCATTTCTGAATCTGCTTTGGAGACATGGCTATTGAGTCCTTTGCCCATTTTTAAATCTAATTTTTTGTTGTTGTTGAGATATAATTTGAAAGATAATATTGAGTACAAATTCCACGTTTAGATTTATTTCTCTCAACCCTTTTCTGATATTATTTCACTGTCTTTTCACATCTCTTATTGCTGTTGAGAATCTCTATGTTTGGCTAATTGTTATTCTTTCTTGCAGTCTTTTCTCTCTAGATGCTTTTAACGTTATTCTTTTTTTTTTTTTTTTTCTCATGACAGTGTTTTTATTTAGCCACCTGGAATGTGTTGTACCTCCTTTTGGGTCATGTCTTTCATCAGCCCAGGGAGTAAATAATCTTCAGCTATTATCTCTGACCATTTTTTCTAACCCAGTCTCTCTATTCCTTCCTTTAGAAACTATGACTAGATGTGCTAGATTATTCATTCTAGCCTCCAGCTCACTTAATCTTTTTGTTTCTCTGAGCTAGCTCTGGCTAACCTCCTTCAATTTGTCTTACAGTTCACTAGTTTAACTGTGTCTAACCTGCTGGTCAGTCCATCTCATGAATTATTATATTTTTTATATTCTCAAGTTATTTTTGCTTCTCATTTATATATTCCAAGAAGATTTTAACAAATAAATTATTGCACCTTGCTTATTTTTTCAAAGTGTATTTTTCTCTTTAAAATATTTCACTCATTTTTCTTTATCTTATACCCAATAAAACCATGTAAGCTTTGGAGATTTAAATCTGTTACTTATTTTTCTCTTTATTCTTGCTCTTATGTCTCATTTCTTTGTGTGTGTTTTGATTTTTTTGTTCTGATCTATTGTAAGAATGAACTCAGTCTATGGAAGTTTAGACATAAAGCTGATAACTAGAAACTCCAAACTAGTGGACAGAAAAAGAGTAAGGATAGAGAGTGAGAACTGAGTGTGTGTTCAGATATTTACTCCTGAAAATAAACATGAGGACCTCACCTATAAGAGTTTTAGCTCAGCTCACGTATCCTTAAAATTATAGATTGTGCATATCATGCATTTATTCATCAATTCATTAAAAACATTTAGTTTGAAGACAATGCTGTCTATGTTTGGTGGAGGCAGCTATGAAGATAAGTTATCAAGGAACCCACCTTCAAGAAATATATGTGAAAGTAGTCATTTGTTAGCAAACAATTATTGAACAAGGTGGAAAGGGATTGATCAGGTATAGTTCTGTTGAGTTAGGTAGATAGAGAAAATCTTCAGGGCTGGGATATATAGGAGAACTGATTAAGCTTTTGTAGTTGAAGGGTGCTGTTCCCCATCAGCTGGCCTACTTTGCATAAGACTTTGATAAGTGAAGATGTGTTAGGCTATGAGGTCCAGATAATTCCATATAGGTTGGAAAGATCAGGGTAAGTCTGGAAATCTGAAAACAGCAATATAACTGAAGTGTAAGATAATGGGTTAAAAATAGTGAAAAAGTGGAAAAGGTAGTTATATTCAGATTATATAGAGAGCCAGCGTAAGGAATTTAGACATCATTTTCTGAGTGGTTGGAAGCAATCAAATACCTTGGGGCAATCAAAGGTCATGATCCAGAGCTCCTTAGTCAGAAAAACTTGGCAGCAACTAAATCATTTGCTTAAAAGAGGAAAATGACTGTAAGCTATGCAATATTAAAGACAGAAATAGATTTGAGAGAACATGGAGCATAGAATTGACAAAGACTGGCTAGGTATTTACAGCTTACATGTGTCTATGCTTTCCAAGTTAAGAGTGCCATGTATTCTCTTGGCCATATGATTAGGAGTCAATCAGAAATAAGTAAAAGATTTTGAGCAGCAGGGACAGCTGGGGTAAAAAAAAACAAACCACCTTTGGAACACATGTATTTGAGAGGAAATAAAAACTTGTTTTATTTTTGCCAAAACCAAGCAATTCAGGGTAAAAATACAGAAAATATTAAGTCCTTGGATTGCCGAAGTATCAACCCTGAATGAAGCTGCAAAAACACACATCATCTAATGCAATATTCACAACAATCCTATGTATTACCTCTAATTAGCCTCGTTTTCCCAGTAAGAAAAGAGGACGAAATCTAAGTGACTTGATTAGAGACAAAAAAATAGGCACCCAACCTAGAACGTGAAGCCAAATCTCATTACTGTTTCTCAGCAGCCAATTAAGTGCAGAGGGTAAAGGAGGAAGAGTAAGTATCCTGGGTGAGGCAAAGGCATGACTGCGGTGGCAGGTTTAGCTTCCCAGAGGTGGTGTGTGACTTTTTCTTCTCAAGGAAGGAGGGAGCTGGATGAGAATAACTAAAAGTAAAAAAGAAATTCCAAGTGTTGGGTTGAGAAATGCAGTTCACATTCAACATTTGCCAACATACCAGAAATTAAGAATGAAAGGTAACTTGCTGAGTGAGAAGCTGTTGCTTAGAGGAGAACTTGGAACGTGGGGAAAACCTTTGCCGAGCACTGTGATTAAAAGTTATTTCGAAATAATAAAAGGAAAGTAGGCTCTGTCAAGAAATGAGGTTGTAAACTCGCAGTAGAGTGGACCACGCCAGCACCACACTTCACAGCTGACCCAGAACTGTCAGGGCTGCCTCATTGTGCTCTTTTAAATTTTGAACGAGTTGGCAGATTTAAAAAATCTAGAGTTTTCCCTTTCTGAAAATCAAGCTTTGTGACATCTTTTGAAAATGATAAAAAAAAAAAGTGGGGGGTGGTGGTAAGGGGAGAAGATACATTAATTTGATGAGCTAAGTAGCAGGTGCTCTGGGTTTCTAGAAGCATTTGGATTGGAAGTACTGCTCTGGAGCTATGGCTGCAGCTCTTGGGAGCTGGCTATAACTTGCAGAATGTTAGGGCCCTCCCTAGACCTACCAAATCAGAATCTTCATTTTAACAGTCTCCAGGTGTCTTGTAAATTTGCGTAATAGGGGCCTAGAGAGCCCAAAGAGGTACAGCATGGTATTTAGAAAATACTAAAACTTTGTAAAATAAGACAAAACCCAGTTAGAGTAGTCAAGTGCCACAGACTGGGGATAGACCAGCCTGCTTCATCTGTTAACGCATTAAAAAGATTTCCTCATATCCATTGTTTTTAACACTTTCATTTTAATTTGTTTCTTTAATTAAAATGTACAATTATATTTAAACCTAAATTCCATCATTTTTTAAAAAGATGCCTGATAGAATAATCAAGTAATAGCAACCCAAATATTCCTATTGACTGAAATGAATCGGGCCTTAATTAGATTTCTGTGATTTCTGTAGAATCCACGTTAGAGGAATGTTAAAAGGGTTTTTGTTTCTTTGCTCATATCTCAGTCAATTTCTGTTAATTATCCGTTTTAAAGATGTTCAACTCTGGTAATTCTTTTAGGAAAGTTGAATTGTTTTATTTCATTTCCGTAACAAATTGGCACTTAGAACAGAAAACGGCCCATTTGTTGACGGCACACAAGTACTTGTTCCTAACTAGAAAGCTGTGCTACCAACTAGAGAAGCTATTGCTCTAATCTGAATTTTGGTCACCTTGGCCCATAGGACTGCTGCCTGCATCTGCTCTAAGTGTTTACTAGTGAATCATGGACCGTTGGTGTAATTTCAATGCTAATTGTTACTTCAAGTTTTCAAATGGCTCAGCAGTACGACATTAATGATCATTCATGCCTTAAGAAGAGTTGATAAGGGATGAGATTATAATCTTGTACAATTTTAGCTAACAAATTAAAGTGTAAATTAAATTTTCCCTGAGACAGAAAATAACTTTCTTGGAAAGCCAAAAGAATGAGAAACTTCATTCACTTTTAATTTTCTCTTTCCTTGTTTTACAGATATTCAGAGTATCAGAGGGTTAGCAGTGGATTGGGTCTCACGAAATTTATACTGGATTAGCTCAGAATTTGATGAAACACAAATTAATGTGGCACGACTAGATGGCTCCTTGAAAACCTCAATTATCCACGGAATCGATAAGCCACAGTGTCTTGCAGCTCACCCAGTGAGGGGGTAAAGTATGATTATTTTTTTTAAGATTTTCAAAAATTTTACACAACTTTGAACTGATTTTATATAAAAACTTTGATTCAGAGGACACACATACACACACACACATATGTATATGCTCTATAAGAAAATTGTAAATATGGAACATGTAGGAGATCCCTGAGGGGACGGGATATAGCTCAAGCAGTAGAGCGCATGCTTAGTATGCATGAGGTTCTGGGTTCAGTCACCAGTGTCTCCTCTAAAAATAAATAAACAAATAAACCTAACTACTTCCCCCCTACCAAAAAAAATTTTAGAAAACAAACATTAAAGAAAGAGATCTCTTGTTGGAGACTTCTGTTTTCTGCACAAAATCAAATTTTTATATATTACTGTAAGATTTTATTTATATTTCTTAATAGTGACAGTTCAGAATAAACAAGAGATGCAGGGGAAAGTTGCTGATTTCATTTCAAATACTGGTTGTTAATAACATGCTTACTGCATGTTGATATGATGGGCACTGATAAGTGGAGCAGGTTCTCCCAGCTTCTGGCTTGTTATCATGTCCCCACGTAGAGACCTTGTGTAGAGCTAAAAGAAATCCTTTCTCCCCAGTGCTTTCAAGAGGAATGATTGAAATGATTTGGTTCCCTTCTATGGTATCTGATTTCTTAAAGCCAAGAGGATTCAATCTCAATGAATTACTTTAATGGAAATAATTTACTGTAGTCATAGTAAAATATTCAGTTGTGAATGTGTGAGTTTAAAAGAAGTGAGATAACTGTTCTTTAATAGCAGGAAAAAGCAAGCGTGGTACTTTCTTCCCAGGCAAGGGGCTCAACAATTTGGGGGCCTTCTCGAAAAAATGTATCCTGAGCGAAGAATTAACTTTCGTATTAACTTTGTTCTTCAGTGCATGTTTCTAGTCGACAAGTAGGTCTACATCTAATATTTTTACTCCCATATCTCTTTTTGAATCAAGGAAACTCTACTGGACAGATGGAAACACAATTAACATGGCAAATATGGATGGCAGCAATAGCAAGATTCTCTTTCAGAATCAAAAGGAACCAGTTGGTAAGTTTGGGGTTTTTTCTTTAATAGTCACTGCAGTTTTAATTATGCCAAATCTGTGCTTGTATAATGGATCTTTAATGTAGAAAAAGAAAATACGACCGATTAGTAATATAAGTTAAATCTGGAATTTATCGATCTTATTTAACCCATTTGGGCTACGTTAGGTAGGGAGGGAGCACTGTTTTTCTGGAAAAGAAAATAGTTTGTGTTTTTGTTTTTTTTTTTTTGAAGTGTAGTCAGTTATTGTTTGTCAGTTTCTGGTGTACAGCACAATGTCCCAGTCATTCAGACACATACATACATATATTTATTTCTATATTCTTTTATATTAAAGGTTATTGCAAGATATTGAATATAGTTCCCTGTGCTATACAGAAGAAATTTGTTTTGTTTTGTTTCTTTATCTAGAAAATAGGTTTTATGATAAGAGGATTTTTGCAGTATCTTAAGTACTGAAGTTGCTTAACGTTTAATATAATTAATAAATATCTTATTCTCACTGGTGAGTATCTGATACACCACTTGCTACAGTGGCAATATGGTGTATCGAGTCTCCTTGATTATCATTATTGTGGCATTATTAATAGTTGTGATGATTTAAGTATTTAATATTTAGTTTTCAGCAGTTTTCATTTACTCTGCAGGGTGTTTATTTAGTTCGTTATTCTACCTTTGTTAACCATTGTAAATCATCAGGTAAAAACTCTATGGTGCTGAAAGAGAGCTGTGACTTATTCCCATAAAACATCTTTAAAAATCTCAAAGATTCCTTTAGAAGATGATGTTACATGTTTACACATAGACATCTATACATGATAATACTCTTTTCATGCTGTAATCACTCTTTCCTCGTATTTTCTTGTATTTCTTTGAGAGGCAAGGATGATCATATTGCCTATTTGTCATTTTAAAATACCTTTTAAAAAAATCCAATAATGAACTTAGATTTTGATTATTATATTAAATGTGCAAATGATGGAATAAACAGAAGAAAATCACAACTTTGCTTTGAATTGAATACAGGATATTTTAAAATCTTGGGGTAAAATCAATATACCATGAAACTTTCCAGCAGTTTTTTCTTAGTTTTAGAAATGTGGAAGCATGTTGACTTGAAATATCTCACTTTTAATAGTGATGATTCAATAAATGTGTAGTATCAAGATTTGCCATAAATATTTTTTATGTAGTCTAGAGGATAAATGATGTAAAATGATACTATTCACAACTCTTTTCTTTGAATTGTTTGTTCTAAGATTTGATACACAGTTGAAATTCAAGGTAGTGTTAAGCATTTCAATTTGCCTTTAATTTCTAATACTACTGTGTGGAAGATGAGAGGACAAAAGAAACAAGGGACTCTACAAGATTAGGACCCATACAAAGGACTTAATTTGGACGAGAGCAATTAAGTTGGTGCTTATCTGGAGTTGTTCAGAATATTTAATGTGGAAAAGTGAGTACGACTGAAATAGTAGGAGCAAATAAAATCCTTACATTATAATGTGGCAGCCGTTGGTTACACCAAAATCTTAATGTATATGCTTGTTTTTATAATAGGGAAAACCTTATCTTCTTTAATACTAAATTTCCATTTCCCTACTCAAAATAAATTAAAGAAACCTAAAAGCTCGTATAAAGAAAGTTTATAAGAAAAAGAGTGAATGTTACTATTTACACTTTGTGGCTGGTCCCTCAGGCGTTGTCCACCAGGTGCTGTTTTTAACTGTGTGTGGGTGATGGTTCGACATTCAATCACAAATATTAAATGTCTACTTCATGTCAGTTATTATTATATTTAAAAACTTGCTTTAAGATAAATTCAGAGTGATAGTTTTTAATTTTAATTTGTGCAAGATATAATATTTTCCTGGAAATAATCCAGAACCTCATTACAAACTATCCCACAGCTTATGAGTCAGGCATTCATTTATTCAATAAACAGATTTTTAGTGACTATCGGATTTTGTCTTAGGCTTGTAGATAAAAGTTTGACATCTTAGATTCCATTAGGTAAATTCAACTCAGTGACCTTAAGCAAATTGCTGTTAGCTTGATTGTACTTGCTTTCCTCATCTGGAAAATCAAGGCAAAATACCCATTTTATAAAGTTCTCATGAGGAAAACTTATGAAAAGAACATCTGGCCTTTAATAATAGAACCTGTCGGGTACAGTAGCAGAAGGTATGTTGGGTCTAATAGACTGGACTTTTAATGATTTGATTGTCTGCAGTATTGAGTGTGTATAAATGAGTTCAGCGAAGAATAAACACAAAATAGAATCCACAGAACTGTAGCAGAGGAATATATGTAACCAGGTTGCCTCTGAGGTGAGCAAGTTTTTATGCACATGTGAGAATTTAGCTTTATGTTGTCCTGGTGCTGATGCTAAGATGCAAACAAGTTTGAAGTACTGGGTTTGACTCACAGGTCTTCCCAGCATAGCCTGCGGAACAAAAGGGCAACTTGGCCCTCATCTTGCTCTCATAAGTTCTCAATGTGGTTTACAATTAGGTGTTGCTTACAAATTCCTTCTGGTAACTTTTCTACTTGAGGTTATTAGTCATTTAACGAGGTGCTAAGACTGAGGGTCTCTGCAGTGTTGAATGACAGACTGTGTTGTCCATATGTAAATGTGTTCCTCTTGCTGTTTCTTCTCCCTTCCCTGTCTAATCCAGTGGCCATTTGGCTCCATAGGGAAAGAAAAGTTCTTTTTCTCTACCTTTATTGGTTCTTTTTGCTGTTCAATGCAGACATACCTCAGAGATGCAGCTTCAGTTCCAGGCCACCAAAATAAAGCAAGTATCACAATAAAGCAAGTCATCCAATTTTTTTGGTTTCCCAGCGCATATAAAAGTCATCTTTATGCCATACTGTAGTCTATTAAGTATAGGATAGCATTATGTCTTTAAAAAAACACAGCATACATACCTTAATTTAAAAATACTTTATTACCAAAAGATGTTAACCATCATCTGAGGCTTCAGTGATTCATAGTAGTAATGTCAAAGACCACTGATCACAGATCACCATAATAAATATAATAATGAAAAATTATGAAATAATCTCAGAATTACCGAAATGTGACACAGAGACATACAGTGAGCAAATGCTGTTGAGAAAATGGTGTGGACAGACCTGCTCAAGGCAGGGTTGCCACAAACCTTCAATTTGTAAAAAATCACAGTATCTGCTGAGTGCAGAAAGCGAAGACCAATAAAATGAGGTGTGCTTGTAATTAAATTGGCAGAAGGCAGATAACAGGAGGAGAAAAAAAAAATTTAACTATGTACTGATGGGATCCCCATAAGAATGAGACCCAAAGAAGTGACCTAAGCAGGCAGCTTTTATACGTTTTAGACAAAGAAACAACTATTTGTGAAGATTTGACAAAACAAAGGGATTGGGGATTGCGTTACCAAATTAGTGAAGAAGTAACAAAGTTTGTTGATACTGCTTTTGTGGCCTTGAATTTCCTGTGTTTGGCAGTAAGGATGCCTCTGTCCTCTTAGTCTAGGAAGGCTAACTTCCCATGGGAGAACTGATCCCTGCTTTCAGGGAAACAAAAGAGGGTCAGAATATTCTTCTTGCACCAGCTGTTTCTTAAGTAACTTTAATTCAAAATAATCAATATGTCAACATAGCATAATTTGGGGTGGCCTGTTCTGAACCCATCAACTCTCACTAGCACCTCAGATTTCTTATAAAAAGAAAGAACAAGCAAAATATAATTGGTCAATTTATCTACTTATTGGCAATTTTTTTTGTTTGTTTTTTAGCACAGAGTATGACTATAAAACTGAATTCTTTTGAACGTAACCCTTACTCACTCCAACCCTGTTAAATGCAATTTTTGATCTATCCCAATAGGCTAGAAAGACTCTGATCTGTAAATCAACTATAAAAAATACTACTGTGAGTAACTTTACAGCAGGAAAGTCCTATCTGTATTCAGTCTGTGTAAATTCTTTGTTTGTGAGAAATGGGGCCAGTTAAGACAATGCTAGTTTTAGGAGTATTATAGGCACTGATTAAACTAGATTAAAAACTATGTTGCATAGTAACTGTTTTTTTAAGTTGCAGTGTTTTCACTCTGCATGCTTGAACTGCTTTCTTAAAATATATTCAGTAACGTACTGTTTTCCAATTTATACAAAATAGGCAAGTATTTCAGATGATTGTGTTTGCTTTTCTAAAGTTCATTTTTTGCTGTTACTGTTTTCCTCTCTTTATGGACAGTTTAGTCGTGCTGTAAATAAGTGGACACAATTTTTTTTTCGGTTTATGTATAAATTTAAACTGCTATTTTGTGTAGCATCAAGGTTAAGTCTCATAAGGAAACATTTGATAATGGAAGAATCTTTGAAATACTCTAAGAATTCATACCATTGTTATCCCCCTTTACAAGATTCTTTTAGAACTATTCCCCTGAGAAGATTTCTACAATGGAATTTTCAGTACTATAAATGAACGTACGAATGAGTGAAAAAAAAGAACAAGTACAAACCTGTTTTTGTTGGTACACATGATTGTCCTATCTATGAAATACTTACATACATAGAGATATTTATTACTGTGTTATTTACTTACTGAAATTAACTAATATTTTGCCCTGCAGAAAATTACTGTAATTAAATTTTTTATGATGAGTCTGTCCTGCTCACTGCATTCCCTAAACCATTTCCATGAAGAAAATCAGACAATTAGGAAAGGAGGAGCTACTGTTCAGTTGATTTTCTCCTTATGCATGTTTTAACTGTTAGATTATAAATTATGTTTTGAACATACATAGAAACATGAATAGAAATAACTGCACTCAATGTAAAGAGAAATCAGAATACTCTGTCCGATGAGGTTGAGAAGTGTCAGCTCGAAACAGTGATTACCTATCCCCTTCCATGAAACCTGTATTCTCACCGTGAGGCTAACACCTTTGTGTTTGCACGCACTTAGCCCACGATAGATGATAACGATGTGGAATCATCCTCACTTTGGCAGCAAAAGTAACACAATTATAGCAATTACTTGTTAAGTAGGTAGACTATGTCAAGCACTTGCAAAATGCTTTTCATTAATCATCTCACAGTAATCATTTCAGGAAGGCTTTCTTATTTTTCCTTTATATATTTAGAAACTGAGGCTTTTTTGAAAGAAATGAGTTATTTGTCGTGAATAGTAGAGCTGGGATTCAAAACCAAGTTTATCTACTTCCAAAGCCGTATCAAATCTTAACAATCATGCTCTGCCCAGAGAGGCTGATTTGATACAGTAATTACCTGACCTCTAGGAAAGATCAGGGAATAAAACTGGTACTCTTTCAAGCATGGAGAGTGGGAAAGAAAAACCTAGAGCTTGGAAACGCCTGAGAATTGTGTGGCCAATTAGGACACTGCAGTCAGCTTTTCTAAGCAACCGGGGATATGTAAGAATTGAGTTCACCTCTATGTCAGTTATGCCTCACAGTGAATTATTTCTGAATCTTTAAATGCTAGTTTTAAACAGTAAAGTCGCTGATATACTAGGATTTCTAGTTCGTGGAATAGTTTTTATATTTTAATTCATTGGATTTCCTTTGTTTGCTTTTAAATCCACGTGTGTGACATACTTGAAAGAGAAATGCATCGTAATCTTATCAAAACACCCAACTTGGCATTTTATGAGTGTGGATCACGGAAGAGTAAGTAATTGCAGCCTTCAGGCAGTTTGGGCTAAATAATTTTGTTTCTGTTAAATACAAATCAATATTCCAGTTATCCAATGTTGAACTAAATATTCTCAATTAAGATTTATTGCTTAGTCTTGGATATCTTAAGTCCTTAGAGTAGTTTCCAAAACAGGGGGTTTTAATTTACTACTTAAAGCCATTTCCATGTTTAAAATGTTTACGTATTATGAATTTTATCCCTTAAGTCTCATATAAAGCATCTTGGTTTGTCAATCAGCATTACCCTCCATGGCTTATTCTTAAGGATCTAGTGTACTATTTATTTTATTTTCTTGATGTTTTTCTCTTTTACATGTAATCCCAACCAAAAATCATTTTACTCAAACTTCGAGTGCACCTTCTTGAAACCTAACAAGCATTTATGTTTTAGTACTTAATCATTCCAACCCATACACTGTATAGTGCAAATTTTTAAATCTGTTCATGGTTAACATTCACAAATACTTTTTACCACATCAAAAGAACTCAAGGACCTCACTTTTTAAAAATAAGCTTTAAAGCAGATTTCTGGATATGTTTCCTTGCTTAACATTATGCAGTTAAATTATTTATATATACTTATTACTCAGCACATTCACTTTTATTATGTTTAAAACTCAATCAACATGTAAAGCCGTGTGCCCCAAAAGAAACGATAAGAGTAGGTTACCAGAAAGGCTAGAGGAATTCACAAACCAATATTAAAATTATATACATTCATATACACACAAATAATTTAAATTCACTACATTTTTTCATCTGATTACTCATTCTTTCAAATGTTATGAAGTATTTTAAAAAGGTTATTAAAAATGATTATGAAGTGGATACTAAGTGCCATACTCTGAAAATAAAACCTGAGACACATTATCAAGGTCATAGTTCAATAAAGGCAGAAGGCAGAAATTATAAACCATTTGAGATCTTAAGGAGAGTTAAACAGCAGTAAAAACCAGTATCACTCATGAATACTGTTTCCAGATGCCATAAAGATAATACAAGTAGATATTATAAGGAAAACAACTAATTCTTTGTAAGAAAGAGGAATAAAGGAATGAGTTGTAAGCAAATTAGTGAAGAAAACATATACTTTTGTTTTTAAGTTATGGTGGAGGGGAAGGGGCATTCCTCATTCTTAGTAGAAAGGAAAAATGGACATAAAAGGCACAAAGTCATGATATGTCTAAAACTAAAAGAGCTAAACTGTTCTGCATGTCTAAGTAAAAAAACTAACACAAGTGAATATTTATGGTTATATTGACAGGAACTATAGTTTTAAAATATGCAAATACCACAATTGAGTGCTTTTAAAAATATTTTGCTCTATTTTACCTATCAAGCTATAAAATACAGTTTTGGCAAATTGTGAAACTATAGGTATTAAAGCTTTTAAAATGCTCTTTTAGAGCAAAACACTTTTCTAGAAATCACCTGTCCCTGACTCTGGTTTTCCTCCATTTTTTTCATGTCTTATTTTCACAAGACACATAACTTTGGCGAGTCATCAAGAGCTTGAAACACAGAATAAACTGTCCCAGATAAAATGATTTATTGGAGGGAGGATAGAAGAGATGCTGAAATCTTAACTTGATGCGATAAGCAACAAAGCACTAATTAGCTTAGTTCTGTGACTCTGTCTGACATCAGTGATTTCTTAAAGTGAATAGAAAGGATGATTCCAAGGAATAATTTAGATAAAGTTAAGATAAGGGCAGTATAGATACTTGCAGTGGAAGGAAAAAAATCAAAACCAAAAAAAAACTATTTCCTCTACCTTCCTAGGGCCCTGAAAATTAGATTGACAAAAGGCAAATTAACAAGAGAAAGACAGAGTTTATTATCTCATTGAGCACACAGACTTGAGGGAGAAATTCATTGATGAGTAACTCAAAGGGGTGGTTAGAACTTGTGCTTATATAGCGTCTTGACCAAAGAACAATACATTTTCAGAGAAATGAACAAGACAAAGGAAAAACAGTTTAGACTTTCAAGGAAGGCAAACTATGGGTAGGTAAATACAGGAGGAAAACTAAGATAAGAATCATTTTTGTAAGTTTTGTTGAGCACATTCCTCTCAGTGCTATCTCTGGGCTGGTGAGAGTCTGGACTTATCTCTGGTAATTAAGAGGCTAAGCCTGTTTTTAGCAAAAAGAAAAGTCAAAGAGCTTTTATTTTTGGTGTCTGTTATTTTTTACTTGTCTTCAACCCAAAATAATCTTCAAACCATAAGTGGTATATTTTGGAGTGTCATTTTCTGATCCCTTTCATACTCTACTTTTTGTTGAATCATTTTTAATTGAAATTTTTATAGAGATAATTTTAGATTGAATGCAATTGTAAAAAGTAGTACAGAGAGGTTTCATGTATACTTTATGTAATTTTCCCCAATTGGAATATTATGTAAAACTATGGTAAAATATTATCACCCAGCTAGTGACCTTAATATAATTCATCAGTCTTATTCAGATTCTGTTTTATTTGTCTTCATTTGTGTGTGTTTGTGTGTTTAGATCTGTACAGTTTTATCAGGTATAGGCTCCTATATCCTACACCACAGTCAGGATACTGAATAAACAGAATCAAGTTCTGAGGATAAGCAGGAAAACAAGAGGGAGATGGGGAAGAAAGTTTAGATACTGAATAATTCTTATATCACAGCAGTCATTCCTGTTGCCCTCTTATAACCACACCTACTCCCTCCTACCCACCACCTCCTTTCCCTTTCCTCCCCACACCGTCTATTTCTAAAATTGTGTCATTTTTAAATGTTGTATAAATGGAATCATACAGTATGTAACCTTTGGATTGGCTGTTTTCCACTCAGCATATATCCTTGGTGAGTCATCAAAATTGTTGTCTGTATCAGGTTTCTTTTTTTCTTTTTGTGGCTGAGAAGTGTGCCATGTATGTACATACCACAGTTTACCTAACCATCCTCCTGTTAAAGGAATTTCAGTGATTCCAGCTGTTCACTACATCATGTTTTTGTGCGAACGTTTGTTTTCATTTCTCTGGGATAAATTCCCAGGAGTGCAGTTGCTGGGACTTATGGTAATAATATGCTGAGTCTTATAAGAAACTTCCCAGGTGTCTTCCAGAGTAGCTGTACCATTTTACATTCCTACGAGCCATGTGTCACTGATGTAGCTTTTTTCTGCATCCTTGTCAGCATTTATTGCTGTCACTGTTTTCATTGCAGTCATTCTTATAGGTGTGTAGTGATAGTCACTGTCATTTTAATTTGCATTTTCCTATGATGTTGAACATCTTTTCTCATGGACTTATTTGCCATCTGTATATCCTCTGTGGGATATCTGTTCATTTATTTTGCCCATTTTCTAATTGAATTTTTTAACTATTGAGTTTTGAGAATTCTTTTTTAAACAATTTCATTGATTATTTTATTTTTATTTTTTAATGGAGGTAATGGAGTTGAACCCACATTAAGCAAGCACTTTACCACCGTTATACCCACCCTCCACTGAGAATTCTTTCCTTGGTACTGATCTTTTGATGAGTATGTGGATTTGCAAATATTTTGTCCCGGAATAAAGCATATCTTTTATTGGCCTTCACAGAACAAAAGCTTCTAATTTTGATGAACCCTTATAACTGAGAAAAGACTGCATTACAAATTAAGTGCACAATCTAAGTGTTTTTCATTACTAAGTTAATCTCAAAATGATCAGCTGTAGGGATTACCAGGGAGATGGTTGTAAATTTTAGCCCAGAAGGGAAATACAAAAGCCTGCACTGGTAATAAATAGCTAGCATTTACTGAGTGTCTGTGCCAGGTATTACCATATGAGGCAGTTATCCTTACTACAGCTTCACAGTGTTCAGTGAAGTGAGGTTGTAGCCAGGTCAAGGCTGCCTGGCCTTCTGTCAGATGAACCCAGCGATGCACGGACTCCCTAGGACCTGGCTCCTTTCCTCTCAGCAGTCACGATCCAGGAACAAAGGTGTTGAGTAGGAAAAGGTGCTGGAGGGTGGCTCCTTGAATTTGTGCTCGCTTCAGAGAGAAGCCAGGGATGGAGCACAGAGTACTTGGGCTTCCTCAGGATATTTATTGTTTAACTTAAAAATCTAAGTATTCTCAGGAGGAATAAAACATTTCTTGAGATAGCCTAATACTCAGTAGGCAGTGAATCCCTTTCTACTTCCCCATGGAATAACTAAGCTCCTTTGGAGCTGAAAGTTCAAAGTTTCAGAGAAGGTTCTGTCCCCGGAATCATCAGGCCCATTATGGTGGACTCTGAAAAGATCTCTATTTTGAAGTATCCAAAACATTGTAACTATTCTACAGGTAGAACAGGGGATGCAACTTTGCGCTGTTTCCCTATTTTGTGTGCATTTTTAATAGCCAGTTTCTACAACTTTCACAATTCCAAAAACAGAATTGTGTTCTGTTGTCTAAAGGTAGCACTAGACAGAAAATACTTAGAAGATTTCAGTGTTGTGTTTTGTACATGTCTGGAAGCCTTGAAGTTACATCTCCATTTAAATATCCATAGCATGCCTTTTTCTCTATCTACATCTTTAGTATTCCTCTGTCTCCAAAGATCTAATCATGACACACTTTCCAGCAAAATTTAAAAGGCGTCATTGAACTTTTAAAATACTCAAATGTAAAATATTATAAAAATATGCACTGTTTAAAAGGAATTTTTTAATTTTTTGATTCTAAAATGACCTGGAGAGATTTCTCAAAAATACTTATGCCTGGGACCATCATAAACCAATTAAATTAGAATTTCTGAGAGTGGGCCCCAAAGATCAGTATTTTTAATAACTTTCCAGGTAATTATAATACAGAGCCAGGAATGAAAATTTTGAAATGAAATTTGACAAGTGATGGAAAAATATTAAATAATTACTATCTCTAGAAAGCCTTAATTTTTAAAATTCCTTGTTTCTCCCTATGTATTTGCACTTATATTTTAATTCCACATTGCATGGTATATTGAGTTTACTTTAAGTCATATAAAAAAGAAAAGACATAAGACACATAAAAATGAACTTTTCAGTCTTAATTGTAGCAGCACTTAAAACTTAATGGACTTAATTTTTTTAGTGACATATGGAAAATATAGTTAGATTACATTATATTTTTTGAAGATATTATGTAGTTGTTTTTTATATCAATGTGTGGAATATTTCTGTTAATTGAATAATTACATAATTTTGGCAAGTTACATTGTCTAAATTTTTAAAAATAAGCTGATTTAAATAAAAATGTCTAAGTAAAATAATAAATTAAGGAAAATAATGAGTTTTATAATCAAAGCATATGGATTAATTCTGCATGTTTACAGTAATAGAAAAGATAGGTAAAAAGGTAGATATTTCTTTTCATAAAGGTCTTTCAACTTAAATGATAACTTTTCTTCCATTGATATACCTGTTATTGAATCAGATTTGCCCTTTTGATAACCAGATCCAGATGATTTTATAAATAAGCATGCCTTGCAGAAATGACTCTGTATTACTAATTGTGCATCCTTTAGACCGCTCTTACAGCCCTTTTGAAGATTTCTTAGTCTTAGTCACCCACTCTGTGGATCTTCGCATACAGACATAATTATATTTCTTTGCATAGGTTCCAGGGCACCTTTGTAGTGTCATGCTCGCATCTGATCTGTTTTCTCCTGGCTAGGAACTTAGCATTCTAAAATCATTCAGTAGTTTCAGTTGCACCAAAACCCTTGGGTTCTTGCTCAGTGATTTATCTTTTGAAATATGGGAATGGAGATCTGATCCAGAAAGTATTTCAATAAATGGATGCCAATTATTCAGTGTTATTAAGATCTAAGTAAGGGATAATAACAAAACTTAAGATCTTATGATATGAAAACACTTATATTAAATAACTGTGAATATGTACATCTAAACATACTAATGAATTCAAAACCTATATCACCAGTTTCTTGAATTCATAATAAGAGTTTTCAAATATTTCAGTTCTCTTTTATACACCTGGGAATAGACACACTCAAGAACATTCAAGGATTAAACTAATGTATTTGACAAGAGAGAAGATATATGTAGGTGACTAAGTGATGTATCACATGCCTATGCAGCTTGAAATAGGAATTTTATTTTTTTCCTGTGAACCTTGACGCTATTAATCCTGAACTATTGCATATTAATATTGATGTAAAAAATCTAAGCCATACCAGGTAGACCTATTCAGTCACTGCCCTTATCTGCTATGATCATAATATTTGGGTATAAGCAGTATATTTAAAAATTCTCTGTGGGAGAATAAATTTAAAAATTCAACTTTACTAGGCAGAACTCCTTGAAGACAACTTATAATTTTCATAATGGACTTAATTAAATAACCTGTTCATTCAGTGTTTCTAAATTTTCTTCTCTGCTTTAGGCATCATGCCAGGCACTGAAGATAAAAACCTCACTAGGACACGGCTCCTTTCCTCTCAGCAGTCACAGTCCAGAAACAAAGACGTTGAGTAGGAAAAACTGGGGAGCTCTGACCTACACTCTGTAACTTCCTTGCTCTGTGTAACTGCTTCACACAACCTAACTTTGAGGCTAGAAACTGCACAGTTTTAGGTTGATGAGAAAATTCTGGCATGGTGCATTTATTTGGAGTTGAACATACTCAGTATGTACCCTTTTCTTTTAAGAAAAGATTGAGGAAACTTAAACAAAAACATTCCCTAAGACAGGGCCGGTAAGAAAACTGATTTTAAAAATCAAGATGAAGGAAAATAATAAATTAGTCTATTGAAGCCAGGAATGGAGTATGTGGTATAAATGCAATTCTTTTACAATTGCTGGATAGGTTGCAAATCTGACTCTTCAGTTTCTTTGCAGCCACAGCAGAGACAGAAATATGATCAGTTACAATTTTATATTTTCCACATAAAGCTTTTTCTGGCACTGAGCCCTGAAAGAAATTTCTCCCATGGGTCCTTGTATAAAGAGGTCACAGTGTGATGTATTATTTCAGACACTGTATCCTGGGAAGTACAACAGTGGGTTTCCCATGGCTCTTTCTTACAGCATCTTTCATTTAAGCCAAGCGCACAGTGCCAAAGCTCAGTTCAGCAAAATATTCAGAGAGAGACAAAACCCCAGCAATCTAAAAATGCAGAGAGCTCTCTGATGGTTCAGCTTGATTGAGAGAATTTGTAATACCTAGAGGGGTACGATAACTTTTCTTAAAGGGAATTTTTGATAAATGTACTTATTAATGTGATTCTTGCTGAAAATACGGCAACAAAGTTTGGGATTATATTTTGTACCATAAATCTGTAGTAAAGATATGCTTCATTGCTCATTAAAGATGGAATTATGTGCTTTAGATAGTCAACTAAGTAGAAGGTAAAATAGATCACTTCTGAAAATTAAGTGGTCTAAACCAGGATTTGTTTATACTAGAAAAGATATTATAAAGGTGGCTTAGGAAGTACCTGTAGAATGACCAGACTTTCTCTCATTAAAAAAAAAAAATGTGTAATGAATAACTTTCACCATGAAAATATTATATCATAAAATAAGATTGTGATAACTTTTGCTTGATTATTTTCCCATAGTAATTAAAGCCAATTACCCACAGTGGTTATAAAAAAAAGTCTGAAAACTTTATCCCCGCTATGTCTAATTTTATGCATTATGATTTTTCTGGTGAACTTTCTAGACTTTTATTAGGAAAAGATACCAGTAAATCAGTAAATAGCTGGTAATATAGACATATTTTATTATGGCTACTTGATTAAAACTGGTCTGATAAATCAGTTCCACTCTCTGGACTGGGACTAACTGTGGTTGAAAATATCTGGGCTCTGTTGAACACGGTCTCAGTGCACTTGAACTGATGCAGTTTCCTCCAAGTGTTTTCTTCCTTTCTTACTTGTTTCCTTCTTCTGTTCCTTCCTTCCTTTCTCCTCCTTCTTTCTTACCTTTATTCACCTTAGAGTTTTTTGTTTTTTGTTTTGTTTTATTGGTAGGGAGGGATTGTGTGTGTGTGTGTGTGTGTGTGTGTGTGTGTGTGTGTGTGTGTGTGTGTGTGGTTTGCTCACTTCATTCTGGGAGGGAGATCCCAGAAACAGTGTACTTACTGAATGCCTGAATATATGCCCACATGTGCTTTTTCACAGGTAGTAGTGGGTCCCAGAAGACCAACATGGAGCCAAAGAATTAATATTATAATGTGGATCCTGAGCCTGTTAAGCACACCCATAATTAAGTAGATGTGTACCCTCGGCCTTCAAAATGTGCATGTCCTGAGACCTTTGAAAACCATGAACACTTGTATAATATATGAAACTGTGCATAAACTATATTAAAGCTAACCTATAGTGACACATTGTGCCATTGTTTCTGTAACAATGATCTTACATTTTTGGTTTTGTTCACTTATGGCTCATTTCTCAATGGCAGCCCCTAAATGAGCCCAATTCGCTGCCATGCTTCAGTGAAATTATTAGTTGTTGAAATTCTCCTAGCTTTGAATTCACTTGTAAAGTATTGAAACCACCAAATTAAATCTATAATTGCCTAAAGTAAATGTTACTAAAAGTAGAGGACAAAATTAGAAATTTCATTAACAAATTTAGTATCTCAAATGAATATTATGCATTAAAACTTTCTCGGTCAAAGTGATGTAATGAAGAGAGTAGAAAATTCAATTCAATTCATTCAATTTAGAAACATAAACTGTCTTAAAATATCTGGAATGTCCACTCACTGGCTGTGGACTCAAAGGTTTCTTAACTATTCTAGGTATAATTTTCCTTATCTATAAAATGGAATAATCATTCTTTTCAACATTACAAGAGTGTTACGATAATGAACAGAGATAACCATTCCGTGTCTATAAGTATGTCGTTTTACCCATAGTTAAAGCAGTATGTGTCTATTTCCCTGTTAGCCAGATCTTATTTTAAAGACCAGAATCTGAGCTGGCAACTTATTTTTCCCCTCAAATCCAACGGTAGGTGAATATTACAATCCAAGTGACTATTGTTATGTTTAAGTTGTATTATTTAATTACAGGGCTATCAATAGACTATGTGGAAAACAAGCTTTATTGGATCAGTTCTGGAAATGGAACCATAAATAGATGCAACCTGGATGGAGGCAATTTAGAAGTAATAGAGTCGATGAAAGAAGAATTAACAAAAGCTACAGCCCTAACCATCATGGGTGAGTGCGGTGGTTCTATAGCTGGGGTGCTTCGTATTGATTGAGGGTTGATTAATTCTAACCTGTTAAAAGCTTGGAAAAGTTCCTGCTCCATTAGCACCAGAAGTACATTTCAATTACACATCTCTGTGAGAGTTTTGTTTTTTCTTTTTCTTTTTATTTTAACCTTAGAAAACAGACTTACGAGATTATCCAGATCAGGGGCTTACTGCTGTTAGCAATACTAACTTTACCATCATTGATTCTTGGCTTACTGCGACTTGTGTTGCTTTGTGATTATTTTCTGTGTTCTGCTACAGTGTTCTAAAGTGCAAGGGCCTTGTGTAGTTGTCAAAATAGAGTAAAATCTTGTCTCTGCTTATAAATGATAGCTTGATCCTCACAGATAATTGAAGAAACAAGGCCACAGGCTTTGTTGACCAATGATTGAAATTATTCTCCCACAAAAAATTCTTCACACACACAAAGATTGTACCTGACAAGTAATTTTAGAGCAGGCATTTATTTATAATTGATTCATAAGGAAGTAAGAAAATGCGATTATTTTGTATGACTCAGCTTTGCCAAATTAACAAGAAAATTTTGTTTTATGTGAATCTGTACATATTTTAGGTCACCTGAGTAAAAATAGCAGAGTTTAAATCCTGAAAATGGTTTTTGGTAAGCTGCAGCAATCTCCAAATCAACACCCCATATTATGTTTTCAAAAACTGAATCCAATATACTTTGTGAAATCAACTCAAACTAGCAAATACTGTGGCCAAAGAACCCAATAAGTTAGAGAAAACATGTTAAAAATATGTCATAACATTACCAGGAATGTCACTGACTTTCAGTGAATATTTATACATACATACTTTATATACTATATTTTTATACTGCACATACTTTATATACTATAAAACTCATTGCCTCGTAGAAAAATGCAGGCTTTATAAAAATGTATTTCTGCTAACATGATTGCTGCCGACCCTGCTGTGAGTAGGAAATGAGTACTCAACTTACAGAACTCAGTGCTGTGAACAAAATCTCAAAAAATGAAGCAGTTAAGCCATTGTAGCAAAATAATAATAATAATAATAGTAATAAAGTCAGTTAGTCCTGTTCCCTGATGAAGTAGAAGAGAGGATGTTTGGGTGAAATAACTATGCACAGATTGTGTCAGCCCTGTGAATCTGGAATATATCTGCAGTTTGAGAGGTTAAAATGTAAAGGACATCCCCATAGGGAAGAGGAACAGCAGCCTCTACTTCACAGAGATCCCCAGCTTGCCTCTGACTTTGCCCTTCTGTTCAGATCCCCCTCTTCTTCTTTCAGAACCTCTCTGCTCTCTCTCTTTGGGGATGATAGGAAGGGTGATGACCTGCTTCCTGCTGGGGCTGAACAGTATAGTCATATAAAAAAGGCAATAAAAAATAGTTTAAAAAAAAAAAAGAAGAAGAAGAAAAAGAACCTTACCACTATCCAGGGGATTGCTGATGATTATAGTTACAAATGTTGAAGAAGGAATTTTCCTACAGTGATACTGAAATTGCACATCCAGGAACAAAGAAATAATTGTAATATGAAGTGACCAGTTATATACCAGTGTATTCCAGTCCCTCAAACTGCCTGGGCAATGGATGATAACTAGCTGAAAGTTTGTGTTTCACTAAAATTTAGGAGTGGTTTTCTTAGAATTGAGTTAGTTATCTCTTTGGACACATTTTGGAATTTTTTAAACCTCAAAGATTATAAAATGTAACCCATTGGGGTTCCCAGTTTTACTTGGAATAGTATGTACAAAATAAACATAAAAAAAACTTTGAAACATTAAAATCAGGTAAAGCAGTAGATATTTGATAATACCTAGATTAAAATAAAGCAATTATTTGATGATTCAACCAAGTCTAGGACCCAAAGATTGCTACATCTAAGTTTCATAGGCACTTTGATACTTCTTTGAAGAGATAGAGTTTCCCTCCCCTTGAGTGTGGGCTGGACTTAGTGACTTAATTCTAATAAATAAAATACGACAGATCTGATGGTGTGTGACTTTGGAGATGAGGTCATAAAAGGAATGAAGCTTCCTCCTTGGGCCCTCTTTCTTGAATCCCCCACTCTGGGCAAAGCCAAGTGATATGTTACAAGGTCACACAAATGACCCAGTGGAGAAGTCCACGCAGCAAGGAACTCAGACCTCCAGCCAACAGCCATATGAGTGAGTCATCTTGAAAGCAGAACCTGCTGCCTAGATTTCAGTTGACTACATCCAAACTCAGTGCATGACAGTAACCTCAGGGGAGACTCCAAACTGGAGCCACCCACATAGAGGTTCCCAGATTTCTGATCCACAGGAAACAATAAATGTTTATTGTTTCAAGATACCAAGTTACACAACAATAGATAACTAGGTCATATGTCATTCCATCCACAGAACTCATTCATTTATGAACAGATTTACAAGTCCAAATACTTATTTAGTAGAGTGAGGCAAGTCATGAATAGTGAAGTGTGTCAGGTATAATAAAACCCAGTATCTCCAAGAGGATAATAAGCAGCAACTGAGTCTCAGCTTCAGTATCTAGACTGACTTGGGAGGGGCAGGCAGTGCGATACAACTGGAGAGAGCTGATGCTCCACTGGAGGTAGAACACCTCTCAGCTCCACTTAGTTTGCCATAAAGACCATTAAACAGTGGTGCCGGATCATTCATTTTTCATGAGAAACAAAATACCTAGGTTTTTTTTTTTAACTCACAATTTTGAAATGTTAGCAAATAATCACATTAAAAAATACAACACAGGTTAGTATACTGTATGGGTTAACACTATACAAACCAAGCAAATTAACAAACAACAACAAAAAATACCATCACAACAATCCTTTGTGTGCTTGATTTAGCCCAGAGGCACCAGTTAGTTACCACCTCTGGTTCCATCATCTTTTATACTGGTGACATTGAATTGTTGAGGGAAGAGGATGGAGTTTAGGTAACTAAATGCCCAGCTGGACTATTAGAGGGAATTTGGTAGAAGAAACTAATAATCGAGTAGAGCTGGTGTGATTTACAGAGAAGGGGCTCCTTTCCTGGAGAACAGGACATGCGACTTCGCACCAAGCTTTGGTGGTCTTGTTCGGGCAGACCTTGCATACTGCCTGATGTAAAATCAGATGAAGAACATATGAATGTGAGGTCAGTCTCTTATTTGAGTCCAACTGTTGATAAGGAAATGTAACTTCTAGATGCAGAGCTTGCACCCTAACAGCAGTGGATACTCAATCCCGTTCATTCTTTCAACAAATATCATTAGTGCCTACTATATCCTAGGCCCTCTGTAGATGGTGATGAGAATCCTGACTTCGTCAAACTTGCAGAAAAATGAGGCAAAGTAAGGAAACGAGATTAAAAAATAAATGGGGTAGGAATAAAATTTTAGATTTTAGGTTGAGTGGTCAAGAAGAGTGAAGGAATGCCATGTGAACAAACAGAAACTGCTTTAGTTGTTCATCTGTTGTTCAGTTTTTGTTGTGTTTTTAAATGCTTTTGTTTTTGAAAAAATATAAAACGTATTTCAGTTACATCAAAATAAATCTTCGCGGGTGATGCTGGTAGTTCACCAGGTCGGACGTCTTTTAAGTTCACAATGGTTCGAATACAGCGGTTCCTGTGTTTTACCTTTTCTCCAGTGACTCCCATGGTCAGAAGTGATTTACATACTGCATAAGCAGCTCTTTGATGAGGACTCTTAACATCTTCTGCTATGGACTGAATGTGTGTTCCCCCAAATTCATATGTTGAAGCTCTAATATGATGCTATGAGGAAGGTGAGACCTTGGGAGGTCATTAGGTGATGGCATTAGAGCTCCCATGATTGGATTAGTGTCCTTCTAAAAAGAGACCAGAGAGCTTGCCTCTCTCTCTGCCATGTGAGAACATAGCAAAGAAGTGCTGGCATCCTGCTCTCGGACTTCCAGCCTCCAGAACTGTGAGAAATACATTTCTGTTAAGTCACTCAATCTATGGTATTTCTGTTAGAACAGTCCCAACTAGCTAAAACATCTTTCCTGTTTCTAAATATAAGCTGACTAGCCTGTAATTTCGAACATCCAATGCTTCCCCATTTTAAAGAGTGACTTTGTCAGGTATCTTTTCCACACCTCAGAGCTAACAAATGCAGTAGTGTCTGCCTTCAAATACAATAGCCAATAGCTCTAAAATTATATTGACTACTTGTTTTTCTTAGAGAATTTTTATTAGTTCTTTCTAAAAGAATTTTCTTTTGTAAATATTCTTCAGTTTCATGATATAATAAGGTTACTCTGAAATATTTCCTTACATGGCTTTTAAGTGGCTCATGTTATGAAATAGTGTATAGTCAACCATGGTGGATTCAACTGTTGATTAGTTAGTTTTCAGATATAGAACTTTTTCTATGTTTTTATGCACCTTCTCCTCATAACTTTTGGCATTTTCCTGACCATTAATGCCTACAGGAGACCAGGGTAATCAGAAGTTAATCACATTGCCATTCACTGTTAAGTGCCTTTATGAGAAGAAGTAGCTTCAAACTATTGACTAAAGTTCGGGTTTGTGGGTTACTTGTGAATTATATTTAGCGCACTGTTCCTTGTCATTGTCAGTGTGTGCAGTTTGAGAGCAGACTGTATATATGGAATTCACGCTGAAGGGAAAGTTAGAAAAATCAATTCATGGAACTGAGAGAAAATATACAAATTACAACAAAGGTACTGGCAGAAATAGGCTTAATAATATTTGGAGAAAATTAAGATGGGATTCAGAAAACAGCAGGATGGTCACCTACATGTATTTTGTACTTTTAGGGTGAGGCAGGGAAGACCTGGGGTAAACGGGACACAGATTTAAAATAGAAGTGAGGATATAGGAATTATTCAAGCAAACTTGAAATGTGTGTGTCTGTATAGAAAATCCTTGGCATTTGTAGATTTAACGATCAACGTCTTACTTAATCATGAGTGATCATACAGTCCATTAAAACGTGTCACGTGGTAATCTGTCAAGTTGGGCTAGGGCAAGAGTTTGAGTCCTGGGCACTACGAGGACTCTGAGTTTGAATTTAAATCTCCACCCCACACTCACACCTCGTGAGCTATGTATTCATTAGCTCATGTTCTACCCCATTGCATACACAGTATTCTCACTGAGAGTTGAGTATACATCTACTATTTTTTGTTTTCTGATACTATATGATCTTTGGAAATTATGTTTACCATGGTATTTATAGATAGGAATTACAAAGTTAACATAGCACAATCTTCTTGAATGTCAAGGGATGTGTGTATGTGTGTGTGTGTGTGTATATATATATATATATATATATAGCCTTCATTATGTGATTAAATCACAAATTTTTAGAATTAAATGTGACCTTAGAGGTCACTAAAGTTATTTTGTCTGTTGAAGTGTGAGTTTAGGTTCCTCTCCCGACTATTCACTAACCAGCTGTGGATCTTGAGTAACTGTTGAACTCTAGGCCTTCGTTTTCAAGTCTACAAAAATATGAGCTTTGTCCATATCAACTACAAAATCTTAAAAACCTTGTATTATTTTACCACTAATGTGCTGATCTAGCATGGAGGAAATAGTTTAAAATAAACCATTATCTAAGTCGAAATAACACAAGGGAGACAATAAAAATTGGGGCCAAAAATAAAACTTATGTGTGAAGTTATGTAAATCAGAGCTCGTATTAATCTGTTTTAAAAGTTGGGGAAAATTATTCCATTTTGACTTTTTGTTGAAAATTTGATGGATATTTTCAACATAGGATTGCTTAAATTATTTGTTTTAGAATAAAGTGGTACTTTTTACAAATATCTAAATAACTGTCTTCAGCATCCATCTGATCTTTCACTTACAAAAATGAGCAAGCTTCTCTTTAAAATAAAAGGAACTTTAAATCACAGTAAAGGCAAAAATAATTACACATTTCTATGAATTCTTAAGCCCTCTCAGTTGAATTTTTGTGTTATCAATCACAGTTTAAATATATTATACTATTGATCTGTTTCAAGTAGCAATTTGCCGAAATAGGCTTAATATGTAAATATTAGAAGGATATTGAATTTTGGGTACTGTTAAGATCAATCAAGGAGGAGAAAAAGGCATGTTCTTTGCCCATTTTCAGTCTCTTATCAGAAACAAACTCAACCCCATAATGAGTACAAAGCTGGCTTCTCTTGATTTGGTTATGAACACATTTATTTTAAATCAGTGTTAACAAGATAAACCAATCATTTGCCTTTTAGGGAGCCCTTGAAAGGCTTTACTAAATGTAGCCCTTAAAGACACTTGTTCATACTGTTCATAGGCTCACTTCACAAATTTGAAGTCATCTTAGTAGGTGCTGTAAAGATTTCCAGTGCATGGATAGTTGGCCATGGAAAGCCAAGGCTGTCATGTTGAAATGCTTCCAGAACCATCTGAATATCAGAGAAGGTCATATTTATTTGCTTGAGAATGAATACAGTGTTAACACTGTTGGGGATTGAATTTTGAATGTTCCCACTGGAATTTCTACAACAAAGCACAATCATCTTGTCTCTCTGCTGACTGAAAAAAAAAATTCTAAGCTTAATAGCAAAAAAAAATTTGTCTTTACCTACACTAACACTGAAGCTCTTGGCTAATTTCTCAATGATACCCTTTTTTATTTATATCTGTCTTTTTAGCAAATTATTGTTGAGTGTAATGACATGTTAGGATTTATTAAAAATGAAGCATATCTAGCACTCTGCACATTTTTTGTGAATTTCCTCAGAAATATAATGTACTTTATAAATAAGGATAGAAATTTGAAAAATATGTGTGCAATCAACAGCCCAGTAAAATTGGCATGCAGAAATCATCAAAACCCTGTTTTTCTACTTTACTTCCTAAGATAAATTATTATGGCAAGTTGTCACGGCATCTATGAAACATTATAAATGACGGCAAGTGACAGGCTGTGAGTTGGGTGCATTTAGTCTCATTAAGACCCTGATACTGAGCACTTGGAGACTTGCATTGAAATCTAGTCTGAAAGGGTTCTGTATGCTATTTTCTTATGACAAATTGGCAAACCTGATAACCTGAAAGTTCTTGACTTCAGTAGTGCACCTTAAGAAGTCATTTCCTGTTTTGTACAAGGCAAGTCCGCTTTATATGTTGTCAAGTGCAGGTTTTTTGTTTTTTTTTTTTTAAATCAAACCTTTGTGACTATTTCTCTCCCTCTGAATGTGAAAATAGGCTGAAGCTTAATTTCAAAGGAGTCTTTACTTCTTATGAGACTCTCTCCCTCCCTTCCTTTCTTTTCTTCTTTCTTCTAATCCTCCCTCCATTCTGCTATTTCTTGGATTTCCAGGGGGTTTTTTTGTTTGCTTGGTTAGTTTTTTTGTTGTTGTTTTTTGTTTGTTTTGTGTCTAATAGCTCTGCCCCTTTATTTGCTTTGTTGTATTTTTTAAATTTTTTATTGAAGTATAGTCAGTTACAATGTGTCAATTTCTGGTGTACAGCACAATGTCCAAGTCATGCATATACATACATATATTCATTTTCATATTCTTTTTCCTTACAGATATATATAAGATATTGAATATAGTTCCCTGCACTATACAGAAGAAACTTTTTAAAATCTATTTTTATGTATAGTGGCTAACATTGGTAAATCTCAAACTCACAAATTTATCTCTTCACACCCCCTTTCCCTGGTAACCATAAGATTGTTTACTATGTCTGCATCTGTTTCTGTTTTGTAGATGAGTTCATAGTGTCCTTTTTTTTCTTTTTTCTTTTTTTTAGATTCCACATATGATTGACAGCATATGATTTTTTTTTTCTTTCTGGCTTACTTCACTTAGAATAATGATCTGTAGTTTCATCATGTTGCTGCAAATGGTGTTATTCTATGCTTTTTTATGACTAAGTAGTATTCCATGTTCCATATATAAATATACCACAGCTTATTTATCTATTCATCTGTCAGTGGGCATTTAGGTTGTTTCTATGTCTTGGCTATTCTGTATAGTGCTGCTGTGAACATTGGGGTGCATGTATCTTTTTGAATTAGACTTCCCTCCAGATACATGCCCAGGAGTGGGATTGCTGGATTATATGGCAAGTCAATGTTTAGTTTTTTGAGGAATCTCCATAACTGTTTTCCGTAATGCACCAAAGTGCGTTCCCACCAGCAGTGTAAGAGGGCTCCCTTTTCTCCACACCCTCTCCAGCATTTGTCACTCATGAATTTTTGAATGATGGCCATTCTGACTTGTGTGAGGTGAAACCTCATTGTAGTTATGATTTGCATTTCTCTGATAATTAGTGACATTGAGCATTTTTTCATGTGCTTATTGGTCTTCTGCCCATTTTTGGATTGGATTTTTTGTTGTTGTTGTTGTTGTTGTTATTAAATGTATGAGCTGTTTATATATTCTGAAATGTAAGCCTTTGTCAGTCTCATCTTTTGCAAATATTTTCTCCCATTCCGTAGGTTGTCATTTTGTTTTGCTTATGGTTTCCTTTGCTGTGTAAAAGCTTTTAAGTTTAATTAGGTCCCATTTGTTTATTTTGCTCTTATGTCTATTGCCTTGGTAGACTGCCCTGGGAGAACATTGCTAAGATTTATATCAGAGAATATTTTGTCTATGTTTTCTTCTAGGAGATTTATTGTGTCTTGTCTTATATTTGCTTTGTTTTTTGTTTTCCCTTCACAGCTGAGTTAGGGACTTACCAACACTGGGCTCCTTCAACAATTCCTTCACTTCTGTTCGCTCTTCTTATCTCCAGTCTCCAGACTGTTAAGACCTGCTAGGTTCAGACCTGCTGTGGTACCCCCTCCTTAGCCATGATATTTCAGAAGCTGACATAAGCACCCACAACTTACTCTGAAATGCTCATTTTTTTCTCTCCTTTTCATTCACCAAAGGTCATTTGCCCCAACATTATTCATTTTACCTTATAGATAAGGGAACTAAGAGTCAATACATTTTATTAAAACCTAAACCATTATTAATCCTACTTTATAGATAAAGAAAGAAGGTCAATACAATTTGTGGGAACCCAGTCCTCTGAGACTCAGGCTCAGAGATCCTGACTCAAGTCAAGAGCTGTTTCCACTACCAGGAAGAGCCTTCCCTGCCATCACTCTGCTTTTCACTTGCTCCTCCCCTTCTCCTCAGTTGCAATACATCCAGGCAAACTGTTGCCCTGTCTCTGATTATGCCCTACTTATTTCTCTCTGTCTTGCTAACCCTTGTTTCTTGACTGCTTTCCGTATTTATCAGCTACCCTAGTGGGTGACATGCCACCCTGCAAGGCCAACTTCAGCTAACCCTCAGTGATTTGAAATTTTCCCCTCCTCTGAACCCCTTTGTGTTTTTCTAATACAGTGGAACATTTTTTTGTGTAATGAGTGAACGTCTCACTTCTGCATAATTCGAGACCACATTTTATCCATATATGCATCATTCATGACACACAGCAAGGTGCTTTGCACTGAGTACATTTCAATAAGTAACAATAGAATATATGAATAAATAAAACAACGACCACCTACACACCAAACATTGGCCACAGTGATCAAAATATATTTGCATTTGAAGCAGGCAAATGTTTACATAGAATGATCACAACCATAAATAAACTGTACAATTTAAATACATACTGAAATAAATATAAAAAGAAAATACTTTGAAATACTAGGATTTGAAGTGAAAAGGGAAGGAAATTAATAACATGATAAATGTGTAAAATACAGTCAGTCGTTCTCAACATATTATATACACATATGTATATAGAAATGTGAGAAAAGAAGGATTATATTGGATTATGTTTATTCTCAAAAGAACTAAACAGCTTAAAGGAAGAGGAAGGAGAGGAAAAAAAAAAGAATACTCCAAAACACACACAAGTAATAGAGTTCCAGAACAAAACAAAAACTTTGATGTTTGGAATATTTTAGGCTCTTAAAAGTAGTCTCTCACAGCTGGGCCTAACAGCATTATTCTTTTTAATACCAATAATTGATAGTCTAAAAAAAGCGTTCTAATATTTAATTTATAAATCCTAACTCATGTAATTCTCACAGCAGTTGCCTGAGAGAGCTACCATTAACACAGCTTAATCCAGAGCCCCCAGCGAGGTTCAGCTAGCCTAAATTAATCACTCAGTGTTACCTGGTTAATAAATAGTGTAGCAAGCTTTCTAATTGATGATTCTTAGTCTTTAAAGCTTGTGTTTTTTCCCAGGAATTTGTCTTGTAGATATAGTTACACCAAGATGTATGTGCACTGAGATGTATGCAAGAATAAACTTTGAAGTGGTACTTGAAGTTAGAAATGTCTGGGGGGAGAACTTACATGTGTATTATAAAGGATTAGCAAATCAGGAAATACTCATGTACAGTGAAATATTATGCAACTGTTAAAAGTGAGGTAAATCTGTACATTGATTGGAACCATTCTCTAAAATATGTTTTAATTGAAAATAACTAGGTTCAAAAAGCCTATACAGAATGCTCCAGCTTTTATCATATGTATGTGTTTCTTTGATTTAAAAAAGACATTTATATTTTATAAATCATATGCTTTTATCCATTATGCTGCACTTTTATCTCAATGATGATTGCTCAGAGAGCATCTGCTCTCTAAATTGACACTTCAGTGCTAACAGACGCAGTAACCCTGCAAAGGACATACTATGACTGCAGTATTACTGCTGAAAACAATGTGGGAGGTCCAAGGTCAAAGCTGGATCTCTGACATAGTTCTGTCTACCTCCAAAGTTAGATTTCTTCTCACTGTGCCAGTGATTCTTAACCCAAGGTGATTTTTGTCCACTAGGGAATATTTGTCAATGTCTGAAGACATTTAGATCACAGCTGCTGGGTAGAAAGGGTTTCTACTTGCATTCTAGCGGGTGAAAAACAGAGATAGTAGTAAACATCCTACAAAGCACAGTAGAGACCCCCATAACAAGGGACTGTTTGTCCCAAAATGTCAAAAGTGCCAAGGTTAAGAAACCTGCTCTATACCAAAACCATTTCTTCTGATCCCCAGTGACCAGTCAGCTTTATGAAGCCTGATATTTTAACTGTAGGTTTATCATCACAAATTTTGGTTAAAGTAGAAATCCTTAAAAATATAAATAAATAAAAGTGAATACCTGGCGTTCATAAAAGCTGCTGGTTTGAAATTGTCTTGGAGTGAAAGATAGGGTGGCCGACAAGGGAGGGCCTATATATGTCTTTCATATTTGTTTTCTTTCTTGGAAATGCAACTTAATGAAAAAGCATCAAGATTTGCTTCTCTTATGCTTCTATTTATCCTTCTGTATGGCATCATAATACAAAAGCACACTTACCTTTCCCAGTGTTGATTATTTACCCATTCAACAATTCATCAAGTGACTGTTTTGAGCCAGATACTATTTAGGTGCTAGGTAAACAGCAGGGCATGAAGCAGGTAACAGTTCCATCATTAAAGGGCCAGTATTCCCAGTGTGGGAAAACAGTATACAGTTGACCCTTGAACAGCATGGATTTGAACTGCCTGGGTCCACTTATGTGGGGGTTTTTTCCAGTAGTAAATACAACATGATCTATATGTAAATACTACAGTACAACATGATCTGCAGTTGGTTGAAACCTTGGATGCAGAACCGCAGATAAGGAGGAACCACGGAGTCAGAGAACCGACTGTAAATTCTACTCAAGACTTTCAACTTTGAGAAGGGTCAGTGTCCCTAATACCGAGTTGTCCAAGGGTCAGACGTATAAGCAAATAAACAAGTGAAATAAAGTTTGTCAGGTGGCAAAAATACTAATGGAGAAAATTCAACCAGGGCATAAGAATGGGGAATACAGTGTTGGGTTGGAAGAAAGGAACCAGAAAAATGACAATTTAAAATACAGGGTTCATGGTAGTTTTCACTGGGAAGTGACAGTTGAACAAGAATCTGCAGGAAGTGAGTCATTCAGATGTCTGAGGGAAGAAAGTTTAAGCAAGAGATAAAATAGGAAATGCAAATTTACAATTGGACTATATTTTGAAACATTTTTTGTTTTTAGAAGAGTTTTTTGTTTTGTTTTGTTTTAATGCTATTAGGCATCCAACTTACTTTATTCTTCCTTGGAGTTTTTGCTGTGTTTTTAAAAAAACCTGATGTTTCATGTATTTTTACTACTGCCATTAAAGTAATCTACTAAAATAGGAATGTATAGTTAACTTATGCATGTAATATGAGCTAAAAGCAGTAATCTCCGATAACTTTACTTCTCTCAAGGAAAGCTTTTAATTTTTATGTGTATGAAATTCTTAATGATGATGAAATTAGTTCTGCCCCATGTGTTTTGCTTTATTTCCAATTTACTTTATACAAATTTGCTATTAATGATTATGCATTTTAATAAGAAAAAAGGGAAATTTCTAGTAAATATGATTATGTCAAGCTGTTATGGTTAATGTTTATAGAAATAATAAACCATAAAATCAGTCATATGAAGAAAATAATTATAGTCATTTGAAACAAACTTAACTTTGAAGAACTTCTAGTTTGTCACCTTAATTTCACATGTTCTAAAATTAAAAGCTTGAATGATTTATATGTTTATGATATATTATGCCAGTTAAAATTATCCAGATTTAGAAAAATTAAAGACATATTCTTTAAAAAAGATAGACTTTTTTTTGAGAGAATGATCTCTGGATACCAGGTTATACATTTATAAAATATTACTCAGTAGAAAGCATTCATGAAATACAGAATATAATGCTTGAGAATGGTTCTTTTAATTAAGAGTCTTTAAAACAGATCAGAAAAATAATTCCAGTTTCTGGCTATCACAGAGATTGAAAATTGTTAATTCTCTTAGATATATGAATGATCATCAGCACAATTATAATAGATATTTATATAATTATTATTGTCTTGTTCATACCTAAATTATGTAAGCATGTTCATTAAGAAAATACAAGCGATGAAAAGCTGGACAAATAACACATCATTTAAAAGCATTCAGGTGATCTTAAATCGTGTTTACAACTACTTTTCAGCAAGATTCAGTGATTTAATTTTTATACTTTTATTGCATTTCTGTCTGTGGTTTGATGTATACAAACCAGTTTATTTTAGTTGCACTATAATTATGCTATATATTTAAAGTGATTCTGCTCTCAAATTATACTTTTTAAAAGGGGACGTTACTTTTTAGTGCACATTGAGCAATGACACTTAGTTCAAAGAACTTCAAATACATCCACCTAAATTTTCTAAGCCATCAGTCTTCTAATTGCTATAATACTATTCATTAGAGTAACAGTAATATATGAAATATAACCAGGCAATTTGCCCAGCACTAAGTGTAGTACATAGTTGTCTTCTCTAAGTACTCAAACCACCATTAATGAAAACTAATAGCCCATCAAAATTTACATTAAAAGTACTATGAGAAATCTCCAAAGGACTATCTGTGATTCTAATCCAGCAATTTTTGTCACCTTAAATTGCTGTGTTCCAATATGTTTTACTCTTCTTAATGCTAATTACCTAACAGAATGGATAAATACTCCAATTGCAAAGTACATCAAGTACTATTTTTTTTAACCAGATTATAATTAGTGATCAGAGAATGGTCTCATTAACATAAATGGAATAATTAAATCATCTCAGCTTTTCCGTACTTTAAAAGCATTAGATAGTGATTGTTTCCCCTTTGTAAACTACTAAAGGTTAACTTTTCTGGACTCATTTTCAGGAAAAAAAAAATGACATTGTTCATGTTTATGGCATGAAAAAAGTAATAAATTCGACAATGCATCCTTTTCTGAGCAGAGACATAATTACTTTGTATTTCCCCATGTCTTGCTCTTCATATGAAAAGAAGAAAACTCGTTCTGCTCGCCGCAGGACAGGGCAGTAAATCGGGAGACGAGGTGTTGGGGCAAGGAATAGCGACTTTATTCGGAAAGCCGGCAGACTGAGAGATGGCTGACTAATGTCTTGGAGAACCATCCTCCTCTAGTCAGAATGCAGGCTCCTTTTATACAAAAAATAAGGGAGGGTGAAGGAAAACAAGGGAGGGGGTGTGGCCGATTGTTGTAATCTTCCTCCTGCAGGCATTCTTTATTCTTGTGGCCATCCTTGAGGGCTAGGTCATGGTGTCCCTGTAAACCTCCAACAAAATGAAGGTTATTCTCTGCTACCATAGAACTGCACAAAGATTTCCTCATGCTTCGCAGACCACTGTGCAATTTAAAACATAAGAATTTTTCTTGAATTTCTTTTAATATTTTCAGATCTTGGTTGACCTTGGGTACCTGAAACCATGGAAAGTGAAACCTCAAATAAGGAGGGGTTATTGTATTTGGCAGTTTTGTTCAACCCAAATTAGACATGGGTAGGTGGCATCTGATCAGAGAGGATTTGAGGAGGGGAATGTATGAACCTAGACTTAGGTAAATTAAAAATAAAAACTTGTATTTGAACGTCAATAACTAATTTTCTATTTTTTCCCTTTTCATAATCAGTATCAACGCAAAGTTGAAATAAATGTTTGCATCAGTTTAATTCTAATTAATAATGTTCCATAATTTAAACTATAACCATTCAAGGAGTATCTTCAGTAGTATGGGAAAACAGAAGAGACCATAAATTATGTGCACTTGTAAGAAATTTTGTGCTTTTAGGGTTTTAAATTGTTAGGTATAGTTGTTCTGTATGTGTGGATACAGATGTTTCAAAGATGAGCAGTACTCAAAAGACCAGTGATGAGATTATTTTGTGCTAAATTGGCTCATAATAAGATTATATGTGGGAGGAAAAAAGATTCTGTTATCTTGGAATAGAGATTGAGAGCTTTGCCTAAAAGATGTGATGAGATTTAAAAGGACAGATAGGTGACCCAGAAACCTTTGCAAGAGGACTCTTTGGTTTCTGGAATAGTAAGATAAGAATAATACTTGTGGCACTGTAAGGACTGCTAAGATTTCAGTTTTGAAGAACATTTTTGTTAAGAGTGGATCTGACTTCATCTCTAATACTACCTTAAGTGGAGGCAAAGCTATCAAGACTTCTTAAATTGGAACACTTCTTATATTTCCATTGTATGGACAGAATACATAAAAGCTGGATGGTTATAGAAAATAGCCATAACATATAATATCAGTAAAATTTCAAAATTATTTAAACATATTCTATCATTTGAAAATTTATCTGGACAGCCCCCTTGAAACATGTTTTTGTTTATTTTGAAATAGCCACGATACCTCCAAATTATTTCCGTGCAAATTGAATCTAGGCATTCATGTATTTTTTTCCTCTCATGATGTTGTGCCATCCATATTTTTTCATAGGGAATTCTTATTCTGAGAAATCTAGCCAAAATTGGAAAATACTTGGTGTAAAATGACAAAAATTATCTTACCGCTTTCTTCTTTAAAAACAATGTATTAATAGTTATCATTTTGCTTAAGACCCCAAATATAATGGTCACTGTATGACTTTGGAAATTCAGAGTTGTATTCTTTCTTCAAGAACATTTTACTGTGACTTATTTCTAATATACTAAGTTCTTATCTTGTGGATTTCCATCTATGAGAATGAGGGCACAATGAAGTGATCAAGTAAGGATGCTGGTTCTGAGTTTCTTTATGAAAAGCACATGCATTTTTGTGTGTTTTATGATTCAAATTTAAAACACAGCATTTATGACTTAATAGACTATAAAATAAAGGATTATGAGATGATGCTTACTTTGCAAACAACAATTTTATTTTTATTTTCTGGTTCAAGAGTGTGCACCAGCTGGCAGCTATCCCATTCAATTCAATTCAAAGTATTGAGTAGCAATGACATAATATTTTGGTAACATTATTTAAATGGGTCATGTTTCCCCGTGAAATGTGCTATAATGTGGAGGTTTTACATGTTTTTATTTTCAAGTGAATAGATAGATCATAGTAAATTATTTGGAAAAGACAGGAACATGGCAAATGGGAGCAGCAAAGATCATTCATTTGTGACAGTATTTATTTTTTAACCTTTTTCCCAGTAATATATTTATATTTACACCCACATATATATTTCTAGTCAGTAAATTTTACAGTATTAATTATTTGGCAGTGTCAGGAGTTGGGTAGTTACTACAACAACAACATTCATATTTTAATAATAAGGACAGAGCAATAAATTATCCAAGATAGAACAGCCATTTGAAGCAATTTTTTAAATATTGGAACCTTATAATATACAGTGTGTTCAAACAGAATAAAATACTAGTTTGTTGATTCTCATATAATATCAAAAGAAAAAAATTGCTCCAGAAGCACCCTATAAAGATGATTTAAATTAATTGAAATCAAAATTGAGTATTAATTGACTAATAATTAATTGAGTAAATGATTAAAAAATGAATAGAATAATATAATTTAAAGATCTCAGAAATTTTTGTCATAGAACTCTGATTTAAAACTTTACTTAGAAAAAAAAACTTAGAAAAGTTAAAATTTATAACATGTCTTTTAAAAAATTATATATCAAGTTCCTTTCACTTTTAATTTGTTGTAAACGTTGATTTCTAGGTCAGTAAACATTTCTACAATATAATTTTAATGTTTACATAATATTCTACTGTATACTTAAATATATTTTATTTAAATAATTACTTGTATATAAACATTTAATATTTAAAGTTTGTTTAAATTATAGATATTGTAATGACTATCCCTGTAACTATTTATTTGCAGAGCTTAGAGTACAGTTTTAGCTGTAGCATTTCTGAGTTAGATGGTTTACACATTTTTAAGTCTTCACTTGCACTCATAGGCATTCTGTCAGTTGATGATATCAGTGCTGTTCTTCCCAGCCCTCCCCCTGTTCCATTTGAAATGTCTATAGTTAGACACCTAGTTTCCTTTATTTCATTCAGGGTGCATGATTCTCAGACCCTTCTACGTTATGATTGTCATCTTCTTAGCCTCATTCCATTTCTCAGAGTCCTTCCAAAAGCTGAAAACCGAGACCTGAACATAAAAATGAGGATATATTTAGGATAAGATTTACTGAGATTTATACTTCATGGGCACTATTATACACAGGGTTTGGTTACCAGGAACAGAGACCTTCATTATGGGAAGAAACGTCTATTATAAAAATACATGTGACTCCAAAATTAAATAGAAATTTCAACACAATCCAAGATTAGAAACCATAGAAAGCCTGTCATACAGGCAGACCTGGAAGGGCAATCTGATACGGGGTAGTTCTAGTGACTTCTGCAGCAAAAGTTAATGGATGGTTGGCTCGACCCATGGTCCACTATGGCTCCTTCTACCCCATTTTCCAAATGAGCAGAGGTTATCAAGGAAAGTAAAATCTTACCAAAAAATATAGAGCTTGGTTGATTTAAAGGAAGTGCACAAGAGAGCCCCAGAGATTGCTGTTCTGACAGACAAAGGAACACTGTATTCTTTTAATATTCACATTATTGGCTTTTTTTTTTAACATTTTTTTTATTGAGTAATATTCACACTATTGTGATTCCAAGTCCCAATCTGCTCAGAACATCAGGAGGTCCAATCTTAAGATGACCTACCTTAAAAATTGCGCAGCATGATTAAACCTGCTTGTTTTGATTTTTAAAATGTATTTATTTACTTATTTGTTTAAAATTTTTGAATCTACGAGTCTAATCACCTGCTAGATCATCCAGATGGAAATATGTGGTAAATTGGATGGAAACAAGAGTCATGAACTGAGAAGAGAGGCAGATACTTGTTCACCAGTTTAGGTTTAGGTATTCACTGATTAGACTATTTTTTAACATTTAAAATAGAACTTTTTGCCAAAATAAACACAATAATGTATTAAAAGTGACTTCCGAAATTATCCAAATTATTTTTAAACATGATTTTTTAATTTTTTTAACTGTTAAGTTTTTTGGCAAATTTTTTTAAAATATGAAATTTTTATTTTAGATCTTAGTTTATATTTACATTGACAGGGAGCCCTGAATTAATCCAGGTTCACCAGGGTATCTTTCTCTAAGCCCTTATGGTTTACATCTTCCCTTTAAAATGTATACCTATCTTTTAATTAAGTTGTCATTCACAAAGGTATTCTGGAGGAAAAAAATATGAATTAAACACCTATTAATTCTTCTTCATTTCTGTTACAGTGTAGCAATTTCTTATCTAACCCATAGGGGTCTATGGACTGAGTAAAGCTTAGTTTCTTACACAAAGCTGACTGTAACTCACAGAGCAACAGTTGGCTCTTTATTAACAACTGTAACTGAGACGGATCATTCTTTGATCTATACATTCTGACTAGTTTTAGCCTCTGAAGAAGGTCTTCCTTCTCCTGAACCTGCTTCACCAATTTTGCTTTTTCTTCATTTAATCCTCATTTGGGAAGATTCTCATTCCCATAATCAGTTTAGAGATGACTGCGGGGGCCAGTATCAAGTGATTCAGACCCGCGTGCATTGATATTCTTAAAGGGAGTCTTCAGATACTTGCTTTCTTCATAGTCGCTCTCGTTCAGTTTAAAATGTTCTTGAGTTTCCAAACTGCTTCCTGGTGTTGAAGATGCTGGATTCTTTGAAAAGTTCTGATCATTCTCTTCATCCTCTAGTTTAAGACATTTTAGCACAGCTGTGCCAAGAATTGAATGAAAACCCTGTTTTCCTGCATCATTTTCTCTAGGTGTTTTCGCTAAGTGTTGTAATCATAGGTGGTTTTCTTGAACTGGCTGTATGGGCTGATGGTGGACTGGCACAGGCCTGTGGTGTGCTAGGGAAAAACACAGATGGGTCTGCTAGACTTTTGATCTTGAAAATGTAATCTTGGTTTACCTCGAGGTGCAAACTCAACTCAGTTCCACAGCTGACCCCCGAAATGCGGCTCTCAGATACCCACTTGCCTCCCAGCACAGCACGTCCCACTGTGCCCCACCCCTGCCATCCCCAGAGAGTGCAAAAAGCACTGTCAGCTGCAGCTTTCTGCTTATTTTGATTTTAAGTTGATATTCCTATTCTTTGCACTCTCTAGAGGAACTCAGGCTACTTCCTAAGGAAGATCTTAATTGCTGACCTTTAGCCACTCCCTCTCTAGCCACTCCTCACTGCCTAGTGGACAGCTGGGACCCAACCTCAGACATGTCCCCGTTGACCGTGGCTGCCACGGAAGGAGCAGCATATGGTCACTCCTTGCTGCCTCGAGGTTCACTGATGAAACTCAGCATCAGAAGTTTGAGACGCCTTGGTATTTGGAAAAGTGAAGATCTGTTCCCCAGTGTCCCATTTATTCAGGGGTATCAAAACAAAAGAAAAAAGAAAAATTTGTAAAACTGTCCAGGCCCCAGGTGATAATAATTCAAGGTGGTCGGTTTTTCAATTCTTTATCTCTTCCCCTCTCTCATTCACACACAGCCCATTTGCCCAAAGCATGCCCTAAGCATCAAAGTGACTGAACTGAGGATATTTCTAGTATCAACCCCAATTATTTCTAGAACCAGAATGTCTATTAGAATAGTTAGCATTTGTTAAATCATTTTTAAAAATCTAGATTATGCCTTTTTAAAGTAGCCAGAGACACAGGGGTGAAAAAAGGAACTTAAATCCCTGTCTTCATGAACTTGCATTTAGCTGGAGTAGACAATAAATAATCAACATTTATGAAAATTATCAGATAAAGTGAGGTGAAATAAAGCAGAGAAGAGTTTCCATGAAGTCCTGGCCCAAGAGGTGCTATTTGAGCTGACACTTGAAGGGCAAGAAAGGTCCAGCCTTGTGAAGATGTCTAAGGAAGAGAAAATAGTGAATAAAAGCCCCTTAAGGCCAGAGAATGCTTGGCAGCTTCTGGCTAATGGGACTGGAGGGGCTGCGGCTTCCTTCCGCAGGGGAGGAGCGGCAAAGGAGCAGATTCTGGGGGGTTTACTGCCATAGTAAAAAACTGAACACTTTGTTTTAAGAGCCTACTGAAGGGTTAAACAGGAGTTTTTTTTAATCCTGGTTTATGTTGTAAAACGATGATTCAATGCTGTGTGCTGACTGCGCCCTGGGGGAGGGTGAGGTTAGAAGCTAGTGAACTTCAGGAGGTCCAGGTGACAGACTAGGACACCTTGGATTAGTGTGGCGGTGGTAGAGATCTTAGAAGTAATTTGGAAGTAGGTAAGCAGAGTGTATTTTAGAGGTAAGGTTCAGATCTGCTTCGATCTAGGGTGAGTTTTCTCTCTGTGGTTCCTGTGCTTCTCAGCCTGGATCTTCAAAATGTCTCAGACTCTTTCCAGTAACTATCCCACTACTCTGTTCTGCTCCTAATAAAGTAGCAGGTATGAGGTGGTGTGTTAGTCAGTAAGGGCTGCCATGGCAAAATATCACAGACGGGGTGCTCAAACAGTACAGACTGATCTCCTCACAGTTCTGGATGCTGGAAGTCCCTCATCAAGGTGTCAGCAGGCTGGGTTTCTTCTCAGGCCTCCGTGGCTTGCAGATAAACGTCCTCTCACACGGTGTTTCCTCTGTGCTCACATCCCTGATGTCTTCTTGTAATGACACCAGTTCTGACGGATTAGGGCCCCGCCCTTATGACCTCAAGTAACCTTAGTTACCTCTCTAAAGACCCTACTCCAGATATAGTGTAACTAGGGGCAAGGGTTTCAACATATAGATTCAGGGGAGATACAACTGTCCAAAACAAGAATGGTCATCAACTAACTTAATATTTTCAGTCCTTGCTTAAGCTGAGCCCCGTAACAGGGGGTAAAATGATTCTCCTAAACTTTTCTCCTAAACATGTATCTGTAAATGTCAAAGAATTAAGTTGTTTCCTTTGAACTCTGTTCAGCTCGCTTGTTTACAAGAATTATAAGTATACATTTGAAGCTCTAATATTATATGTTTCCTGTCTTAACAGGACATTTTATATATTACTTGAACTTGGCGATCACTTTGGAGTGATCACCACAGGCAAGTAGCATTATTCTTTTCCACTGTCAGGAATTGCGCTTCTAATCTCCACCAGCCTCTCTGGGACTAAATCTAACTAGTAGTATAGGGGAGGAAACATGATCCCCCAGAGAGTGTCACAGCCAGGTGCCTGAGCATCTTTGTGTGACTCCGAAACACACTCTCTCACCTACTGTAATGACTCTCAACCAGCCTTAAAAACCACCCATGTAACTAGCATGGGCACATGTATGGAGGATAAGAATTAATAAGACATAATTCCTCACCCAAAGAGCCTTGCATTTTAAACAAGGAGACAGATACATAAATAAACACAGGGCTGCAGAGTTGTGAATGAGTGGGTCTTCATCACTTTCTCCTCCCCATCCTCTTTCTCATCTTCCCTTTTTCTGATGAAAACAATCTTCTGCTTTGAACGTGCTCTACTTTTTGTTTTCTAAACATCTCAGCGGGCAGTTATTTGGAGCTGCCTTGTTTTTGTCAGCTAATTCTTCCCTCTCACTGTCATTCTCTCCTTCATCATGGCACAAATACTAGTTCACTGGCAACGCAGTCAAGCCATCAACTTGGAGATTAAATTACCTGCCATCCGCAAGTTTTCCTCCCTACAACCCCAGACTATCCCCTCAGCTCTCAGGGAGGCAAACCTCAATGTGACAATGCACTGAAAGAATTTAGGGACATATCTGTCAGCTCAAGTTCACAAAGACTTCAAAGCAAAACTGGGCCTCGTTCTGCAATGCTCTCCAGACCACCTTCATTGCCATTCTCCAAATTCTCTGTTTAAGAAAAATAAATAAAAGCGAGTCTTCAGAGCAGGCAGAACAAAGAGACTTCTAGTTCTATTACTGCCCTAAGAAATAGATTTTTGCCTAGAGCTTCAGACAAATGGCAGAAAGCTCCTCCTGCACGGAGGATCAGCTGCCAGGCTAACAGACTGCTCTAAGCAGGCTTCTCCACCCTGATTGTCCAGGTGGAGGGGCGTTCCTCATTCACAGTAGGTACCAAGTGAAAATGTAATGGCTCCTGTATAATTATAAATAATAGACTCATTCCGATATGTAGGTGTGTCCCTTCTTCACAATAGTTCTAATTCTTTTTCTTTACCAATAAGCTGCATTTTGCTTATTTCCATCTTTTTTTTTTTTCTCATAACGTAGTTAATTCTATCCTTAGAAAGTTGAAAATTGACTGCCATTCAGTACTCCTGGAACATGGTGCACAGGGGGCAGTACTGTTGCCGAAATGTTGGCCTCTGTGCACTGGTGTTGAACTGAGCCTCGATGACAGCGTTTTGGGTGAAGTAGAAAAGAAACAACTTTAATTGCTTTGTCAGGCAAAGGTGACCACGGTAGACTCGTGCCTTTAGAACTGTGTGTCCCCCAGGTATGGAGTATGGGGAAGTTTTATGGGAAGGGTCTTGGGGTGTGGAGCAGGTGAGAAGGATCGGGGTGTGCGGGTCTTGCGTTCTCCTTGTTCTGGAAGTCCACTCAGAAACAATTGTGTCTGGTGTCATGAAAATCTCACGATGGGTTTGTGGGTTTCTGGAGCTCAGGAGGTTATTAGAATGTTACTTTCTTCCTAGAACAAAGGAGGCTCTGGTGAGGGCAGTGAGAGCGTATAATGGGAAGGTGATGGGCAGCTTAGCACAAAAGCAGTTGAGCAAGTTAAACAGAGGTGGGAGTTTGTCAGAGAAAAAGACAAGTTGTAGGAATTCCAAGTCAGAGTGAATCAGCAAACAGTTTCTGCATCAGGAAAGCCATTTTGGAGCAGAGGCTAGTTTACTGCTTCACTACTAGATCTGATGATGAAAAATTAAGTAAGTGTCAAATCATGGATGGCCTCTGCGCCATGCTAAGTGATTTGGCTGGGGAAGCATTGGAGAGTTTTAAGCAGCAGAGTGACATGCTTCAATTTGCATTTTGGCAAGATCACGATAATGATAGGAGAATGAGAAGTGGTGAGGCACTGAGCTAAGCAGGTTTAGTGGGGATGGAGGGGAAATAAAAAATCCCTGAGATTATAAAAGTGAAGAATTAAGTGGGCTTGCTCAGACTGGATAAGATTCTGGGAGATACTGTTAAGGTGGGGAAGGGAAAAAAAGATGGCTATCTGGTTTTTACCTCTGATGACTAAATGGGGGGCCATTTACTGGGGGAAGTTGTCTTAGTTCAGGCTGCTGTAACAAAAATACCATCGACTGGGTGGCTTAAGCAGCAAACATTTATTTCTCAATGTTCTGAAGGCTGGGAAGTCCAAGATCAAGGTAGCAGCAGATTTGATGTCAGGTGAGAGTCAGCTTCCTGGTTCACAGACCACCAGATGGCCTTACTGTCTCACAACAAAAGGGATGAGAAAGCTCTCAGCGGTGCGTCTTTTAAGAGCATGGATTCCACTCATTCCTTTTTTTTTTTTTTTAATTGAAGTACAGTCAGTTACAATACGTCAGTTTCTGGTGTACAGCACAATGTCCCAGTCATGTATGTGTGTGTGTGTGTGTGTATATATATTTATTTATTTATTTATTTTCATATTATTTTTCATTAAGGGTTATTGCAAGATATTGAATCTAGTTCCCAGTGCTATACAGAAGAAATTTTTTAAATCTAATTTTATATATAGTGGCTAACATTTGCAAATCTCAAACTCCCAAATTTATCCCTTGCTACCCCATCTCCCCTGGTAGCCATAAGATTGTTTACTATGTCTGCAAGTATGTTTTATAGGTGAGTTCATTAGTGTCTTCTTTTTTTTTTTTTTCTTTTTTACTTTTTTTAGATTCCACATATGAGTGATACCATATGGTATTTTTCTTTCTCTTCCTGGCTTCATTTTAGAATGGCAGTCTCTAGGTCCATCCATGTTGCTGCAAATGGCATTATTTTATTCTATTCATTCTTAAAACCTATATCACCTCCCTAGGTACCATACCTTGAGAGAGAGTTCAGCATATGAATTTGGTGTGATGGGGACACAAACATTAAATTCATAATAGAAGTCTACTGGGAAAGGAGCAGAAGCACATGGAAAAAATAAAATTAATTTTATTTTGGTAATCTAAAGTTGACTATGACTTTATTATATTCTGGTAGAAATTCCTACTATGTAATTGGATTTTACACAGACTGAAGATTAAGAAGATATTAGGTATAAGATAGAAATTTTGGAGCTATTAGAGTGAAATGTACTTACTGAAGTCACCAGGGGAATGCCCCCAAATTCCCAGGCAGCTCTTCTGGCTGTCTCTTTTGATGTTTGTCACCATATTTATCGATTTTTTTTTTCTCATGTTGTAGATTTTGTTTATTGACAGATGTCTTAACACATCCCATCCCATTATAATGGTTAAATGAGACAGTCATATTTGCTTATTTTGCTTATATTCAGATCCTAGAAAAGGCCTTGGAACTTTGTAGGTCTCAGTAAATTTATTTCCCTTCTTTCTTTTTCTTTCTCTCTCTCTCTTTTTTTTTTTTTTTTTTTTTTTTTGCCTTTTTTTGAGTGAAGAGTTTGGAGACCGTATGGTAGAATCAATTTATGTTTATGTTAATTGTTTTTATAGTTCATAAATTGCTTTAATACCTTTAGTAATGAAGTATTAGCTTGCTAGGGCTGCCATAGCAAAGTCCCACAGATTGGGTGGCCAAAGAGAGATTTATTTTCCACTGATCTGGAGTTTTAAAGTCTGAGCTGAAGGTGTTAGTGTGGCTGGCTTCTGCTGAGGCCTCTCTCCACGGCCTGCGGGTGGCGCTCTTCTCCCCGCTGGAATCTTCCCTCTGAGTGGGTGTTGGTGTCCTAATATTCTCTTTTTATAAGGGCATCAGTCATGTTGAATTAGGATCCACCCTAATTACCTAATTTTAACTTAGTTACCTCTTTAAAGACCCTCTGTTCAAATACAGTCCCCACCTCAGGTACTGAGAGTTAGAACTTAAATGTATAAATTTGGGGGGACATAATTCAGGCCATAATAATGAAACAGAGTTATTCTTAATGACAGATACAGCTCAAGCAAGCAGTTTTTTAAATTCTGGTATTTTCTGAAGATTCTGGTATATTCCTATGAATAAAAGTATGAGGAAAAAAAATGTCAGAGAAACAAATGTGATTCTAAGTAATAATTATGCAGTCAAAGCCAGAGTTCTTTATGGTAGAGGGAGCTTCAAAAAGGATAATAGTTAAAAATAGATAATTTTAAAAGATGATATCAAGAAGAAATGGGAGAGATGGCTTTATTTAAATGTTTTCTAAGTTATGAATTATTATGGGAGATATTTTTAGGGATATTATTTCCCCAGTCTTTGCACAGGTCTTTAGGGAATTTCTGCATCACGCTCAGCTGAAAAAAAATGTAAAGCACTGTGAATAGTTCAAAGAAGGACCCTTGTTCTCAGGCATTTCCATCTCTGGATAAGGAGTCAAAGTAGTACAAGTGAAAAGAAAAGCAAGGGTTTAATACAAAACCGTATGATTCTGTCCATAGAGGTGTTGGGATCAACAGGAAGGAAGTGTCAACGTGGGGTCTGCTAGCCTGAGTATCTCACTGAGGGTGGGGTCAGACTTGCGCAGTGAAGGGTGAGTGGAGTGGAGTCGTGTGCAAAGGCAGAGAAACCAATATAAATAAAAAATGAAACTGTGCCTGTTTGCTTCATAGCACTGATAGCAGTCTTCAATTATTTCTTATTTTCTTTTATTGTGGTAAGAACACTTACCATGAGGTCTATCCTTGTAACCAGTTTTTAAGTGTGTGATGCAGTATTGTTAGTGGCACAGTGTTACACAGTAGATTTGTAGAACTTACTCATTTCCTGTAACTGAAACTTCCTACCTGCTGGGCAGCAACTCCCCCTCCCTCCCATCCCCCGGCCCCTGGCAACCATCATTCTCCTCTTTGTTACTACGAGTTTGACCATTTTAGGTAGCTCATGTAAGTGGAATCATGCAATATTTGTCCTTTTATGACTGGCTAATCTTACTTAGCATAATGTCCTCAGGGTTCATCCATGTTATTGCACATGGAAAAATTCCTTTTTTTAAAAAAAATACCTTCTTTTGTTAGAGCAGTTTTAGGTTCACAGCAAAATTGAAAGGAAAATACACAGATTTCCTCCATCCCCCTCATCCCCACACGTGCGTAGCTTCCCTGATTATTAACATGCACTGTAAGAATATTTTCTCCTTTTTTAAGGCTGAATAATATCCTGTTGTATGTACATAGCCATTTATTCAGGCATTCATCTTTTGATGGAAATTTAGGTTATTTCCATACCTTTGTTATTATAAATAACGCTGCAATAAAATTGAAGTGTCAATATCATTTCAAGATCCTGACTTCAATTATTTTGTATATAGACCCAAAAGTGGGACTTCTGGGTCATATAGTAGTCTATTTTTAGTTTTTTGAGCAACCTCCAAACTGTTTTCAACTGTGTCATTTTACATTTCCAGCAATAGTGCACAAGAGTTTCAATTTCTCCACGTCCTTGCCAGCATTGTTATCTTTTTAAAAATTTATTTTATGATTGCCATTCTAACAAGTGTGAAGTGATATCTAATTGTTGTTTTGATTTCCATTTCCCTGATGATTAGTTATATAAATGGTTTAATAATAGTAGTACTTGCTGTATAGAATTTTTGTGAAGATTAAATGAATTAATCTAGCTACAGTGTTTAGAATTGTGCATTGCACAAAATCAGATTTAGAAAAGCATGGTTATTGTTAATGTCTATGTTATTATTGTTCTTGCAGTACCTGAAACTAGGCTTTGGTTCAGCCAAAACATCATGGCATTTGAATGAGAATAATTGTACTTTGAAAGTAGAGACTACATGGTTTTCTTCACTGAGTTCAATAACCTTATTTTTACTTCTAAGTGGAAATTGATGTGGTCTTAGTTGTCTTTAATTAGATTTCTGTTGAAAAGCCTAAATTGTTCAAAACCTCTAAAATTATGACCTTTACTTGAAATTATTTCATTACCTTAAATATTTTAATTCACTCAGCATGGGGTCTTAGGAGAACACAAGTTTTGGAGATAGGAAGACCGTATATGTAAATTAGATTAAGATAGTTAATTTCTATGAATCTCAGGATCTTCATCTATGAAATAAAAAGTGATAATAGCATCCTTATAGTTTTGCTATGACAATTTGACATCATATAATAATAAGTGTATAATTTTCACTAGAATTCTCGCTACCTATTTTTTTTTAATCTGTGACACACTGCAGAATCTCTACTAGAAAATTAACACTCAGTACAAGTTGATAATGTACATTAATACAATTTTGGAGAAAGAAGCATAAACTGTACAAAAAATAAAAGAGATTACTATAACCGTGAAGAATCCAGTAATGGAGAGTACCAGTGATTAAAAGTTTACACAGTTTAAACAAAACTTAGAGAACAATCTTTTTTGAGGATGTTGTTTAGATATTTTGTAGGATTATATAAAATATAGTACAGTGCTTCTATGATCATGGTTAAGTATGCAAATAATAAAATCTATATCCCATATTTATTTGCAATGTAATTTTATGTATATCATCTGTCTTTTTAAGAAAAAGAAAAGTGAATGTCAAGAATCTCTAATTGGAGTGAGAGAAGGAACATTTAAACAATAGAATGCACTGTGGTTTACATTTTTAAAAGTAAAAGAGATTTTGCTTTTCCCTTAGAAACGGGGTTTGGGAATTTAACAAAAGAAATCAGAAAGCATTATAGTTTAATAGCTCTTTATTATTATTTAATAAGATGATTATCTTTTTCATAAAAAAAACCTTTTCATTTTTTATAGATAAGAAACTGTGGTGGGCAGACCAGAATTTAGCTCAGCTTGGAACCTGCAGCAAAAGAGATGGAAGAAACCCCACGGTTCTAAGAAATAAGACTTCTGGGGTTGTTCATATGAAGGTGTATGATAAAGAAGCACAGCAAGGTAAGTCACACGGTAGTGAATTTGTGCCGCATTTTGAATATATAATGTTCTTTTTTTTCGTGTTATTTTCTCAATTCAACAACTGAAGTTTCCTAGTTTTGCTCCTAATAAGAAAAAGCTGGGGGGAGGCAACTTGTGCTTAATACTGTAGAAGAAATGCCTTTAACATGAGATGTATAATGAGCTTTCAAAACATTAGCAAAGCTGCCCAAGGAATCTTAATTTGTCAGGTCTTCAAAGAGGTGTGATCGAGTTCTCAATTTAAAAATATAATAAGAAGAAAAAAATCCCAGCAAAATACATTTAATGTATAATTAAGTCCAGAAATTGAATTAAGTGGGGACTTCAAATGGACTATGTTGATGCAAGAATTTCACAACCAAGAAGCCCTATGTTGTTTGGCTCTAAGCATTTTGCTTTTTTGTTTTTGCTTGTCCAAATGGTGTGCAGTGAAATGGAGTGAGAGAACTAACAGATGGTTTACATAGGTGGACTTGTCACGTTGCCCAAATGGCAATTAGAGATGCCAGCCAGTACAGCCCCACACCTGCTCGTCTTTTCTTAGTTTTTGGTTCATGATCCATGACATCGGCAGAACTCCCTTCCTAGGAGTTTTTTTTTTTTTTTTTTCTTCTGTATTCTACTCTTTCATTTTAACCTCTGCCATGAAAATCCTTCACTTCAGATCCATTTTTTTCTTAGGAAATAATTTCAAAAAAACTTAAAAGGATTCTTATCTAAAGGATTTGGGCATGTAGACCAATGCCAATAAGCATAGAGATAAGAATTGTGAACCAACGGGATCACTAATTCTGAAGACAGGTGACAACAGCCAAACAGGCAGGACTTATTGGAGATCCTAACTGAGAACTGTACCTGCACATCAAGAGACAAAATGAAGACCAGATTCAAGGTTTTCTTTCCTGAAAAGGCAGATGGGCCAGATTTTGGTCTGGAATCTTTCTTGCCAGGAGAAGCAGGACATGTATAGCTTTTTTATGAAAAAAAAAAAAAATTTTTTTTAAAGAGTAAAGAATTGCTTCGTAAAATAATCTGAACTGATTACTGGGATCCTTTCATGGTTGGGAAGGCCCTGACACTCAAACACTTACACATAAATCTGTATTTGTTCTCTGACATATTTTTTTTTTGGTCATTGTCTATAATGATGAACAGAGGTATTTCCACTAGGAATTATGTAATAGAAAATTTTCTGTATCAAAATAAATAAGTTTACTGGCATTCATGTCATGGAAAATACATGATATAATTGGGAATAAAACACTGGTACTAAATAAAATATGGCATTTTTGTAGATTTCAATACAATGTATTTGTTAACTGTAAAAACTTAACAGTACTCTGATAAACTTTGGTTCATAGTCCATACAGAATTTGATTATATCTGAAAGCACACATTACAGAAAACAACAAAGAGAAAGATTACATTTACAAACGTTTTCTTAAAAAAATGTACATATATATTCACTCCTTCAAAATGTGAACAAACATACTTTGAAATTATAAAGTAATACAATATGTCGAATTTTTCCAGATACAGTTCCAATAAAGTTTCTTGGAGAAAACATTTTGTATATTATGCTTGACTGACATTGTTCATGTTAACAGGATTCCCCTCTCCTTTAAGGGTTTGATCCCACAGGTACAGTTGAGGTTTCTTCACACTGTGAAAGTATCACCAAACTGACAATGATGTCGGGCACTTAGAAATTAATGGTATAACATGACTAAGTTTAAAATGCAGGGCGAATACTGTTTTCACTAGAAAACTATGCTGATAAAAGCATCTGTATGAAAGACAATCCCATTAACAGAGTCACAGCAGGTAGCTTAAAAGCTTCATTAGTATGAAATATGAGCAATTTAGGGCTATTTAAGGTGTTAACATTACTACCACTTTGGATTTCAAAGTACAATTAGCCACTTCATTTATCATTTTTGACATAGATCACCAGAGAGCTGAGACTTCTCGTTAGTCAAGTGGACTTTCTAGTTTCACTAGAAAATTAAGGAATGAAGTTTGAACATCAATGTTATTACAAAATATTAAGCCAAGCCAGTATTTCTAATGTCCTAGTCACTACCTAAGTTATCACTTTTTAAAAATCATTCTAATATTTTTCTACATCAAATCTATATTTAATAGGCAAAAATACTTCTTAAAATAATGACTCATTTTATTTTAGTTTAGTTTAGTTTAGTTTTTCTTTTTCACTGTCATTTTCCCTTAGGGATTAAACAAATGATGTGATATTGTTGTACAACACAATTGATAACATAGTTAATTTGATTATTTAAAAATATAATGCACTATATTTCTATTGTTACAATTATGTTTCAAAATACATGCACAGTCTCGGAAGCTCCTTTTTCTTCTTTTTTTCACAAATTTTTTATATTAGCACGGTTATATAACCCCTCCTTTTCTCTTGCTTTTATAAATCATTCATTCTCTAATCCATTTTTCTTTACTTCTTCAATTCCCTTGTTTTCCCTACTTCAGACTTTATAATTAAGCATCACTTGTCAATCTCTTCCCAGGTTTTCAGTCTTCAGTGGTAGTTGAAATAAATCTGTATCCAACTGCATATCTCTATAGATTTGGCAGTGTGTTGATATGCACTCACATGCTTTCTATAAAATGAAATATGAACTTGGTCAGTAAAGAATTACTGTAGATCTGTAAATATAATGGTCTCATTATTAAAATAATCATAGATCTGAATTCTAAATCAGCTTGGATAAAGGGGGAATAAATCAGTTAATCTCCATTAGTTTAAGTAAGAGATAAAGGTAAACATTTCAAAAGTTCAGGGCAACTCACATTCTCGTATGTGGACCTACATAAGAACAACTGGCGTTTATAGGAAATGAGCAGAGAATGTGGTAGATTTCCTGATGAGAAATCTCTCCAGGTGAGTATGTTTCACACTTCAAAAATGACAGAGCTTGTGACAGGTTCGATTCAACAATTAAATCCCATCAGACTGTCTTGAATTCAGCAGATGAGAAATAATGAGCTACATTGGAATTTTGAATTTTCCATAGAGCACTATTGATATATAGCTTTCATCGTGCTTTGTAATTCTCACTTGATTTACTGCACTTCATATCAGAGTCTGAACATCCAGTAAATGGCACTGCATGTCCTAGAATAATAAAAATGTTGTAAAAATGAGATATTTAATGAACTTGTTGGATAAGATTGTAAATTACTTAACTTTATGCCACCATCTTTAATTAGCACATGGGGCCTAGTAAATTCAATAGAACGTCTTGTAGAATACATACTTGTGATTACCTGACTAACATTTGTCATTGCTACTACTCAGGCATAAAGAAAATTAATATGCCAGTTAAATAGATGACTCCTATGGGTGTTTTTTAAATCTATTTTGGGAGAATTACGTTCCTTGGAATGGCAAAATGTATTTCCTTGCTTTGAAAAAAATAATTGTATATATATACATGTGTGTGTGTGTGTATATACACGTATTTATATATATATTTATATGCATATATGTACCTTCTTACTTCAAGTGGCATATTCTTTGAGTTGAGTCAGTAATATAATTCAACAGGTACTTATTTGATACATTTGGATAAAGTATTCTTGAAAAGATGGTAACTGTAGAGTGGAAGTGAAATTTAGAAGTCAAAAAAGAAATCTCCTGGTTTCTGTGATGTAAAATATTATAGAAGCCTATGACCAGATTCTGACGCGCCAGTTTCCTTTTGCTTTTCTGTAACTCTCAACCCTCTCATGCATCTTCCTTTCCTTAAAGAATTATTTATTTTTTGTAATTTATTTTTATTGAGATATAATTGACAGATAACATTTTGTAAGTTTAAGAGTAAGTATGTGTTGATTTGATGCATTAATATATTGCAATATGATTGCCACTATAGTGCTAGCTATTATCACATAATTATCATTTCTTTTTTCTGTGGGAACAATTAAGATCTAATCTCTTAGCAACTTTGAATTGTATTCAAATTGTATTCAAAGTTGAATTGACACTGTACATTAATTATAGTATTGTTGTCTGTAATTACTATGACATGTATTCTTTTGGAAGGACAGACTTCAACCGTAATCTGCTACTTCAGATTATTTCAGAGAATTTAAAATGTGATACTAACCAGTATGAAATGGCTGTATTTATAAATTAACAATAGCATAAATATTTATTCTAATTATTGATGTTGAGTGGTGTTCTCTTTAGTTTTCTTGAATTTCATTTTTCTTTTTGTTTGTTTGTTTTTCTTCTATGCAGGCAGCAATTCCTGCCAACTAAATAATGGTGGATGTTCTCAGCTTTGTCTACCAACATCTGAAACTACAAGGACCTGTATGTGTACAGTGGGATATTATCTCCAAAAGAACCGCATGTCATGTCAAGGTATGAGGTTTTTGACAAATCTTAGTTCTGATGCATTTACTTCATCCAGGCAGATTTTAGGCAACTAAAGTCAGTTAAAAATGAGAAACAAATTTGACACAACATTGTAAAATGATTATAAATCAATAAAAAATGTTAAAAAAATGAGAAACAAATAACATTAGCTTGTTATTAGGACAACAGTACACTACTTGATCTCATATGTGTGTGATTTTTAATGTACCTGAAATAATTTATGTATCACATTCTCCTAAAACTTCCTAATTTTTTAGTTATTTTTAGGAACTACAGTTTATTATCAAACCTTTAACCAAATCCAGTAGACGCTGCCTTGAACTTCAACAGGCAAAAGTTGAAGTAAAAACAGTGGTTGATTGCTTGCAATTACCTTCCAATTTGAATTTGGTTGTATTTACTTTCTTTCAAGTATTTAAGAGCCAGTGCCAGAGAAGATATTAGTTCTCAGGAGTGCTTAACTGAAAGAGAAGAGCACTGCATAAGAACTGGAACCTAAAAAAAATCTGTTTTCCTATTTCTTATTTATAGACTACTTCTGAGAGCTTTGGTTCTTGAATGCTCTTTCTATCCAGTAATCATAGCTTAAATTTTTTTTTAACTTTCAGTCTTATATGAGAAATTTATATGTCAATATTATCATCTTTTATTTTAAATCAAATGTTTATGTGGCAATTTTATGTCTATATAAACACTTTCTAATATATTAGAAACATTTATAAACCTCAGTGTGCAGACTTACAGTAGTCAGCATAGATAGATATGCTTGTTTTAGGACAGACTTTTGCTGCTGGAAAAGCAAGATATTAGGAAAAAATAAGCATTTGGTGTGTTTTTTGTGTTCAAAATGATTTAAGAAGTCTAACTATTATAAAATACAGTGATACAGTTATCTAAAATCATATCTAAAATCAAAGCTTATTATCGTACTTAAGCAAAGAGGTGTTTTGGATTTAGAGAAGAGGAGTGAATTTTAGTTCTATGGCTAGGTCTGCTTCCAAGAATTACCTATCTTAGCATTTATGAAAGTTTGGTTCCTAAACTGTTAGCATCATCACTTTCTGGGAATTTTTAGAAATTGACATTATCAAACAGTCCTCCAGAAGGTTCTCAAATATGAGAGCTACTCATTTACTTACCTTTCAATTAGTCAGAAGTGTAGTTTGCGATATATAAAAAAGGCTAAGAAATATTTTTATGAAAGAAATTAAGATTGTTAGAAATAATGCTAATGGAATGATTTTTATTCATTTATTGGTTTATTGAAATATAGTTGACATACAATAGTATGTGAGTTTCGGGTATACAAAATAGTGATTTGACATTTAAATAATTGCAAAATGATCACAACAAATCTAATAACTAACTGTCTCCATACAAAGCTATTCAGTACCTTTGACAGTATTCCCCATACGGTAATACATCCCCATGACGTATTTATTTTATAACCAGAAGGTTATACCTCTTAATTCGTGTAACTTATTTCAACCACCACCCTCCACCCCACCACCTTCTGGCAACAACCTGTTAGTTCTCTGTATTTATGAATCTGTTTTTGTTTTGTTTGTTTAGTTTGTTTTTAAGATTCTACATGTAAGTGAAATCATATGGTATTTGACTTTTCTCTGTCTGATTTACTTCACTTAGCGTAGTATTCTCTAGATCCATCCGTGTCACAAGTGGCAAGATTCACTCTTTCTTAACCTTTTTTTTTGGCTAATATTCCATTGTGTATGTATGCATCTGAATGTATATGTGTGTGTGTGTGTATAATATTTTCTTTATCCGTTTATCTATCTGTGGATCCTTACATTCCTTCTGTATCTTGGCTATTGTAAATAATGCTACAATGAACATAGAGGTGCATATAATTTTTCAAGTTAGTGTTTTTGTTTTCTTCACGTAAGTACCCAGATGTGACATTGCTCGCTCATTTTGTAGTTCTGTTTTTAAATTTTTGAGGAAACTCTATACTGTTTTTCATAGGGTGGTATCAGTTTAATCCCACCAACAGTGCATAAGGATTTCCCTTTGTCCACGTCCTCATCAACATTTGGTATTTGTCTTTTTGATACTAGCCATTCTGACAGGTGTGATGTAATATTTCATTGTGGTTTTGATTTTCATTTTCATGATGATTAGTGATGTTGAGCACCTTTTCATGTACCTTTTGGCCATCTGTATGTCTTTGGAGAAATGTTTATTCAGATTCTCTGTCCATTTTTTAATTGGATTGTTGGAAGAATTTTTTGTTTTGTTTTTTTGTTTTGTTTGGATACAAAATCATCCTCGCATCCCTGGCATAAATACTATTTGATCATGGTTTATGATCCTTTCAATGTGCTGTTGAATTTGTTTGATAATACTTGTTGAGGATTTTTACATCTATATTCATCAGTGATAATGGCCTGTCATTTTCTTTTTTGTGGCATCTCTGTCTGGTTTTGGAATTAGGGTGATTCTGTCCTCATAGAATGAACTTGGAGGTGTTTCTTCCTCTTAAATTTGTTTGGAATAGTTGAGAAGGATCCCAAGATTCCAAAAGTGGCTACTGCCAGTGTCTCAAGCCCCAGGAGGCTTTCCAGCTGCCTCCCGCCTCTCCGGGACGCTCTCCAAGATCAGCAAGTGAATCTGACCGAGGCAGCTTTCAAACTACTGTCTCTGAGCTGGAATTTGGAATATGTGAGATTTTGTGTGCACTCCCTAAGAGAGGAGCCTATTTCCTATATGTCCAAACTGGTTTTCCCAAACATATGTCCAACTGGTTTTCAAAGCCCAACTTTCTGGAACCCATCTTTCCAGTGCAGGACCCTCAGACTGGGGAGGCCTGTGTGGGGCTTGTGCCCCTCACTCCTCAGGTAGGACCTCTGTGGTTGTGACTTCTCTCCTGTTTGTGGGTCACTGGCCTGGGTGTGTGTGTCCTGATTAGACCATGTCTTTGCCCCTCCTACACATCTTCTTGTAGCTCCTTCTTTATACTCTTATTTGTGGAAAATCTTTTCTGTTAGCCTTCAGATTGTTCTCAAAGACAGTTGCCCTGTAAGTAGTTGTAATTTTGGTGTACCCATGGGAGGAAGTGAGTTCCGAGTCTTTTTTCTCTACTCTGCCATCTTGATCCCTGCTTTTGCTACTGGAATGATTTTATTGTTAAATATTTATTTGGGGCTTTTTTTTTTTTTTAATTTAGGTATCGAGTCATTTCTTATGTACTCTGTTCATGAAGGAATCAGAGGAATACCTCTGGAACCAAGCGACAAAATGGATGCTTTGATGCCTATATCAGGAACTTCATTTGCTGTGGGAATAGATTTCCATGCAGGTAAATAGCTTTTCATTTATGATTTATGTATGATGTTTTTGCTTGATTTATTAAACATGATGGAAATATAACCTTTCCATCAGTATATTGATAGTCAAGATGAGGAATAAGAAAGCAAATTAGGAGTGAATTTTTAAGCCTAACACAAGTTGTTTTAAATGTGTTTTGTCTGAAAAAAATTAAGTAAACTTTTCCTAACTTACAGCATCTGAAGTACAAGGGCATTAAAATACCATAATTGGCATTTGGTTGCTTCATTTTTATTTTTATCCTTTTTTGTTATTTTTCAAATGATACTTTTATATAACTATAAATATTAAAAACATATAGAGCATTTTGATTTATTATGTACTTAAACCTAATCTTATTTAAAATATTTTCAGGATGTGATTATCCTAATACAGGTAGTAGCAAATGAGGCTCAAATAATGGGAACAATCATAAATGCTGAGCCATCTTACATTACTTTTGAATACAGTAGCTATCATTTCAAAGTCAGAATTTTGCCTTATCTTGTTTTAGCAAACAGTGAAAGAAAGCAGACTGGATACTATCATTTTGCTGTGGCTAGTGAAAATGTGTGATTTGGAATTGATGGTAGAAACTTAAATTTATTGAAGTAAAGAAGTTTTTTGTGCTAATTGGTGAATTCAGATATAGCATAAGCATCAGATATGCTTCTCTCATAAATATTCATATTTATTTTTCTACACTTGAGGGATTAAACTTATAAAAACAAATTTCTCCATCTCTCATCCAACTAAATCATATACATTCTGAATTAATGTTTCAGTGGTGAAGATGTATATGTATCTTCTAGGGTTTTTTTTTAATATTTGTGAAGATTTAATTTTATCTAATGTTAAAAAGATAGTTCTTTGGTTTGTAATCTATTAAAAAATCTTCGAGCATCAGCACGTGGGTTTCTTGTAGTACGCCTGTTTTGTCCATCAGCTCTAACACATTGTCTTCAATCATGTGTTAATGAAATTTTTTGCTACAAATTAATGAATTACTGGGGATTTTCATAAATGGTTCAAAGATGACTTTTCTTAAGCAAATTATTTGCATCAAATATTTGGAGTCACATAGAGGCAAATTTCCTGTGTCTTTTTAAAGGGCTTTTTCCAAAAGGAAATATAAACAAATACAGCATATTTTACTGAGCAATATATTAATTTTGCCAAAATCAGTGTGGTTTTTGATCAAACTTCACTATTTGTGGAGGGCTCACTATGCTACCATGTATAATCTACCCTGCCTCTTCTTTATATGCATATTATTCCTTAGAATTTTATTATATAGGATATAGTAGGTTCACAACTAAGAAAAACTTGAACTTCTTGAAAAGATTTTATATATATATGAGTATATTTTTACGAAGTACATATAATCCCTTGTTTTAGTTGGTGTCACAGAGTTGACTTTTTTAAGACTCCAAAGTGATTTTTGAAAGTATTTGATAAATTTCTGAATACAATGATCAAATTAGCAATTTGGTCAAATATCCTAATTAGATCATTGGTAAATCTCTTGTTCCTTAAGAGTACACTCATTATTTGTATGGGTTGAATTCATTCTCTGAGGTTTTATGTTGGCCCTTAAATGGTCGAGTTTCTTACAGTATGCCATGAGGGGTGATAATTTTATTCGCAGAAAATAGTACTTTCCCTGTTCCTAAATTCTTAGTAATTATTAATATTTTATAATAAACTTATTTTATATTAAAGCAGTTTTTCAATACAGCAATTACTGGTTATTAGTTAAAGCTTTGTGTTCTTCATATTATACCTGACATATTTTTAAACTACGTTCTTAGAAATTATATAAACGTAAAAAGATGTAAGCATATGGAATAGTCACATGAAATTTGAATGTTCAAGAGTCTATTAAAGTTCCTATTGTTAATCAGAAAGAAGCAGTAGGAAACTTGCTTTGAGGTCAAAGAGGGCTCGAGACCCAGGTGCCAGTAAAACAAATGGTGGGAGGAGACCAGGCTTTTGTAACACACAGCTTGGATTTTAATATCAGTTTAACCACTTACTAGTTTTATGGGCTTGGTTACATTATTTAATTTTTCTGATGCTTGGTTTCTTCACTTTTGGGGGTATGAGATATTTAGATCAATGTATGCAAATATTTGGTGTAGTGTCTAATAACCATATGTGCTCAGAAAATAGTAACAATATCTAATAATGGAAAGTAATAAATTGTAGAAATTAGCGTATGTGGTATATATTTACAAACATGCCCTGCAAGCTGTATTTAAACTCCTGACTAGCAAAAATCTTGTTTTCTGTTTGCTGATGGTACTATTTTTCCTATTCAGTTATCTGCATAGAGTAATAGTTGTTTCTTAACTTCTTGGTGACAGAAGGAATAGGTTAGTAAATGTCTCTAGAGAAGATGAACTTACCACTAATAATAATGATCAGCAGATATTTAAAGATTAAATAACATCATCAGCCACTTGAAGTCATTAACTGTGAACCTGGGAGGCTGGCAGACAGTACTTAGACAGTAAACCAACTGAAACACAGATGATGGTGCTGGTGGTGCGTTATCAAGAATTCTCAGCCATGTCTCTGTGTACTTTTTGTGCTTCTGTCTGCTGTGCAGTCTGTTCCTTCATTGATTGTGTTTTATAAAAGTGTATCAGGATCAGAATGTGTCAGCAGCATAATTTATAATATCATTATAGACAACATGCAAGCTCTGTGACTTCGTTGAGTAAAGCTGCTTCAGGGAGGAAGGAGAGAAAAGAACTGGTTGCTCCAGAGAGACAGGGAAAACAATTTTTGGTGCCAACCCCTAATTTTTTTCCCACCGAGGCCTTTATAACATGATTAAAGGTTCTTCCTCTGTTAGTTGCCTTCGCAGGCATTCTATTTTCTCTTCTTTCATTAATTGTGTTCACCTCAGGGACATAATCTCTACTTTTAGGATCAGTCAAAGGTAAAGATGCCAAAATGTCAGGGCACAGTTGCCCCTTATTCTTAACATAGCAAGGAAATGGTGTGAGGGAGGAACACTTGTCAAACATGACTATCATTATTTATGTAATATCATTTCGTTACCACAATCTGCAGGGTTAAACATACGTCCAGAACTGTCCATTCCACAAGGATAAACAGATCTGAATCTTGCTGGGTTTGGGTTCTAATGAATCAAAGTTTTCTACAGTGAAAGGATTTCTTTCACCAGATGAAGCAATTCTGGAGACTTTCCAGAGAAGAAAGAAGATCCTCTGGCTATTTTAAAATGTTCAAAGCATTCTTATCACTTCACTGGAAAAGTCCCATTCTACTGGAAAAAAAGCACTAAGCTTTGAAAATCTTGGCCTGCTGAGTGATATTCCTCCTGATGAATGAATACTGCATTTGATGTTTTGAAAGATATATTTTATTTAGGGGAGAAGTCCTCAAAACATAGCTCACGGCTCCAGGTAGTGCTGTGATCTTCAGTCAGCGATGCTCAATTTAGTGTCTCCCCTCCCACCTTGGAGGTGTTTGTGACTTTTTCATAATAATCATGTGATAGGATATTATTTAAATAGAGGTCATTCTACTCAGGGAATGATTGTTTACTGACATTTTCAAGCTTATATTCTTTTTTCATCTTTTTGTTCAAATTTGAGTTTTCCACCTCAGGGTTAACAAAGATGGGTTCCTATCTGCTAGGTGTAGAACATCACAGCTAAGTTGCTGCGGAGGATAAAGATAAACAAGGAATGGTTTCTGAGGTAATGCACGAACGGATAATCTGTAGGGATTTTTTTTTTAAAGAGAAGATGAAAGCTCCATTACTTGAATGTCATTGTTTGACTCTATGGGTAATATTCTAGCTTTTTTACACAATCTCATAGTGATCTGGCTGTTAAGACAATAAAAAAAAAAAAACTGAGGAAACATGTCATTATACATCTGTTAAAACCCATAGAATGTGCAACACCAAAAGTAAACCCCAATGTAAACTTTAGATCCTAATGTAAACTATGGGCATGTCAATGAAGATACATTACTTACAGCAAGTGTACCATTCTAGTACGAGATGTTGATAGTGGAGGAGGTTGTGACTGTAGGAAAGGAAATGATATACGGGAACTCCTGCTTAATTTTGCTGTGAATCTAAAACTGCTCTAAAAAATCAGATCTGTTAAAAAAAAAAAAAGCAACACTGAAGGAAAATATGTGACAAAATATTGTTTCCATATTTACGCAGTTGAATGTTATCTATTTACAAGAAAGACCGGCTCCTTAATAGCCCCACAACGTTTACGTGTGTCTTTGAATGTTAGAATTAGAAGGAACATTCGGATACCATCTAGTAGATTTCCTCACGTTATAGATTAGGAAACTGGAACCCAGAGAGATCAAGGGGCCGTATAGTAATGGAGTGTCCTATTTTTAATTCTTTACACTATGCCATCTTGCATTTGTAACCACTTAAACACAATTTTATTTAGACTATTCTTGGCATTACCTGATGAAACTATATTGCACTTCTGCAAATTTGTGCTGGTAGAAGGCCGTGTTTCATTTTGATTTATTTACCAAATCATGTGACTTTAAGCCCATTTCATAATGGAAGCAGGTGGCACTCAAGTGAGTCTCTTTTTTCTATGCCTGGAGGCTTAGAAAACAGCTCTTTACAGAATTTTTCTAGTAATCACTCTGTCACCAACCAAGGCCAAAGAAGAATTACAGAAAGAACTCTTTTTGTGTCAGTAACAGCAATAGCTTAAGAAATATAATACTGTTGCTTTGAGACATTTCTTCAATTTTATGAAAACCATTTCCTTGGCTACAAAGTGAATTTTTAGGGCTGGTACAATTTCTTTTTATTCTTGTGACAGTTAACCAATATTGCTTTGTCATTTCAAACTTGTTTCGGGACTATTTTCGAATCATGTGAACAGTTAGTATGTATTTGTAGATGGTCGAGTCCAGTGTATCTTTCAAGATGTAAAGTACTATCACAAGGAAACAAAAACTTTCCAACACTGCTGGGAGACAAATACCATCACCATACATAGAATAAGTCATTACAGGTTAAACAAATTACTGGAAATATTTCACAAAGCCTTTTTGGATATTTTCCAAATTCAAAACAGAAAGGAAGGAAGGAAGGGATGGAGGAAGGGACAGGGGGAGGGAGGAAGAGAGAGAAAGAAAGTAAGAAAGAGAAGCTTCTATTAGGCATCTGGATTCCTCAGTAGGTTACCTGAAACCAAAAGTCCCAGAAGATTCACAGTGATGACTTACTATGATAAAATCTTTGGTCAGCTTATTTGGGACATAGTATTCTCTCAGTAAAGACATGTGAAGACAGTATTTTTATGGATAGGTCAATCTTTCAGATGTTTTTCAAATTATTTCATACTGTGACTCTTAGACAATAGACCTGCACCTATTTATTTATGGAAACTCAGCGCTGGATATGCTGCCAGTTCAGATGATCATGCAGAGGCTTCCTTTAGATTAGGTACATTGATACCATTAATATTAAGTGTAACTTTAACCTTGAAAAAGTGTATTTCCCTCATTTTAAGAAAACCAAGGACATATTAGTCCCTTTTTATTTTTCATTAGAAAATAAAAGCTATGATTCAACAGCTGAGACTGTTGGCCATTAGTTTTTAATCAAGTAGATAATTTTCTAGTTAATAGAGGAGATGGGAAGTTATTTAATTGATTTTTGGACTGGTCATAAGCAATGGATTGATCTTTAATGCTTTCTTATCATTTGGCCTTATTCTTAGCCAGAGGCAGTAAACAGGAAGTGGTTCCTTTGGGGCACTTGGAAGGAAAAAATAACTAATTATCTCTATAAATTTCTTATTATTTTTAGAACAGAGACTTCGCTAAAGTAGAAAGCCTAGAAATGGAACTAATCACTGCCAGGTGGTGTTAGGAAGAGAAGGTTTGAAAGAGGAAGAAATTAAAATAACATTATCAAAAACCCTTAATATTTATTAAGCACTTATCATATTGCAGGAATAACATTTGGGAAGTGTTATATATTTATTCAGTTTTAATCATCAAAATAATATATTGGGGAAGATGGTGTTTTTAACAATGAAGAAACTGGGTTTGGGAATGAGATATGGATGCAGAAGAGAGTTGGTTGCTTTGGGACACCCAAATTAAATCCTGCACTAAGGATTCACATTTGGATTTTTGCCCTTGAAATTTACATAAGCCTTGAATGGAATAACCAGTCGTGAAGCAGTCAACATCAGATCCCTGAAAAAATTTCATAATGAGAATTTAAATTCTATTGTACTTACGATTGAGAAAGATAATAGGCAACACCAGGGCCCACGGTTTGGGGGTGCTGTGATGATATGGTCACTAAACTGTAGGATGGCCCCTGCAAACCTTAGGAGCAGAAGACTGGTGGTACAGCCTCATCTGAAAGAGTAAGGGAGATGATGATGATATAATGATCATCAAATAGAGGAGGAGGAGAAGAAAAAAGAGAAAATCATTTATCTCACTTTGTTTATACTGTTTATCTATTGCTGTATAACAAATTACCAAAATAAGCCAGTTAAAGAAACAAATATTTTTTTTTTTATCTTATAGTTTTCGTGAGTTCCCTTACGTCTCTTATAAGGATGCCTTCAAGGTATTGGCCAGATACGTGGTCCTATCAGGAGGCTCTACTAGGGAGAACCTGCCTCCGAATTATTCACGTGGCTGATGGCAGGGATTATTTCCTCCTGCGTGTTTGGCCGAGGGTCACAGTTCCTCACTGACTGTTGACTTTAGTTTCCTGTCATGAGGTCTTCTCCATGGGCGCGTTCACAACATGACTGCTAGCTTCCTTAGAGCCAGTGAACAAAAGTGAGAGGGGGCACGTACACACTGGAAGCCACACCTTTTGAAATCCAATCTCAGAAGAGAGATTCCATCACTGTTAGTGCATTCTATTTGCTAGGTCTGGCCCACACTGAAAGGAAGGGGTCAGAGAAGGGAAGGAATACCAGCTGGTGGGAATCATCGGTGGCCCTATCAGGGGCTGCCTGTCGCAATATTACAGATAATTTATGCATATTATCCCTACACACTTTTGCCTAAGAGGTGAATTTTGATGGTCATTTTCGGTTATCAGTGATGCTCCTGGATGGACATCTTCTGTATCCTGGCATAAACCAAATGAGGATGGATTAATATGAAGAACCAGGATCATGGTCTTGAATACATTTTTTTCCTCTAATTAATAGTAAGCCTTGGATACCTAGACAAGTCCTCCAGGCAGAAGGAAAAAAAAAAGATAAAGCTTAAATAAACTGTAAAATGATTTACAGATGGAATGAGACAAATCTGGGATTTGAAATATAAATATGTATTTCCCCAAACCCTAATTTTCTTTACACTACCATGCTAGGGTAAGGTGACAGTGAGGAAAGACTCCAGAGTATTCAAGAATGGGTGAGTGTTCAACAACAACAAAAAATGTGTTATGTAAGGCAAAGACTCAGAGATATCTGACCAGTTTTGGGGGTTCAGAAATCCAGGCTGGGGACAGGGCATAGTTAATAGTCCTAGTACTAAGTATCTGACTTCCTAGACCTATGGCAGTGGTTCTCAACTGGGGATGATTGTGTACCCCAGATGACCTTTGGCAATATCTGAACACATTTTTTGTTGTGACAACTGAAAGGGTGCTACTGGCATCTATTGGGTAGAGGCTGGGGATGCTGCTAAACAATGCACAAGACAGTTTCCCACAACAAAGGATTATTTAGTCCCAGATGGTAATAGCACCAAGGTTGAAAAATCTACCATGTATTTTCAGTGATTTTGAAATGCATCTCTGGTTTAGTGCCACTATCCTTGAAAGTAGCAGATCCAATGTCTGCTATTTCGTTAGTAACTATTTGTTATCTTGGTCATTTCATTCATTAGTACCTAGCTCTTACTGCCATAAATTTGACAAATTTGCTTTTGACCGAGATTCTCGAAAAATTCTTCAACAAAAGCCAGCAAGCCTCTCAAATCACTCTTCACAGTTTTTGACCAGTGTCTGGAAAAGTCTTCATGTAATATTAACTTACAGTAAATCTTCTACTGACAACTCTCTGGCACCAAAGCTTTTTAGGAAAAACTCTTTCAAGAAATTGCTTAAAGCTGTCTAGGATTGCCTGGGGGATACAAAGCTGTGTACCACCAACAGAATTATGAGTGTAGTTACTTTCTCCTTTGTCGCCAGTGTAGGTTGTGTTGGCTCACGTTAGCTGTGCTTAGAATGGGTTCTAGTATTGCATCAAGTGTTCTGTCTAGAGTTTTGTGGCCAGGAAGGGAGCGCCAAAGTCGCTGGCAGCTATTGCCAGTTCTTCATGCTCGCTCACCATGGTGCAGGAGAGCAGCTAGGCAAGTCTTCCAAGGATAGCGTGTTATCTCTTATCTCCAGTTGTTCACTATGGTAAAGCAATCTGTCAGTGCATTCTTCTAGGACTATGTCAGAAAGAAAAAAACAAAAAAACTGACCTTTTAGTCTAAAGTTTATTTGTTTTATTTGTTACTTAATTTTACTGAGGACTGAATGAGAAGAGCTAGATGTAAATTAAGTAGGAAGAAACTCAGATGCAGCCAGGAATGGAACTTGATTGTCATTGTATTAACTACTAGAATAGATTACTTACGATTTATAAATCTCTGGCTCTGAAATATTTTAAAGAGTTAAAACAAACTACCTCTTCTGAATACTGATTTTTCTGGATCTCTTCCAGCCTTTTTGACTATTCAGCTTCCAGTATTAACAGCTTCAACAGCAACAACCTGTAGGCTCTTCTCTAAAACCATCGATTTTCTTAGTCAGCAGGCATTAAAACCTACGTGCACAGAATCAGAATTGGGCTTGCATCGTTTGGGCGCAGGAAGTAAACTATTGTGAAATCTGTTCTTCTCTTCAGGGGAAAAACAAACGTTCACAGGAGAGTATCTTTATGTGTGGCTGCTTTCCTTACAAAATAAATACTAAGATACTGGAAAAAATGATGATTCTGCAGTCATTCACAGTTCTAACTACATATGAAAAGCTATTTTATAAATCCGAAGAGGATTCAAAATTTTTATTTTGAATCTTATGACATATTATTCTGATAGAAAAAGAGCTACGATTAATTGGTGACTCATTAATAGCCTTACTTAAAACACCACCATAACCTTATAGTTCTTTCCATTTAATGTTCTCCCTTAATACTTTTTAAGTGATATTTTGAGCTTGCTTGGCTCAGATTTGAATTTATATATTCAATAAAGAATAAAATGAATATATCTGCATACTATTTTTAGTGCTCATGTAAAACCCTATTAACTCAAAATAGTGATGATTAATTAAGGATGTAGACATCTACCAGCTCAGTCATCATTAAACATTTTAAAATGAGTTTGTGGAGTAATAGTTATTAGTTCAGCAATCACTTATTGATGACAGATATCAATTTTTAGATAAACATTTTTTATTTATTAAAAACTGCTTCTTCATTAAAATTGTACATTATGGGAAATTAGGAAAATTATGAAATAAGGAACAAAGTTGAAATAAAAATTACCAGTGCTACTACCACACAGACAGCAACTATTAATATTTTGGCATAGTAATATTCATGCTATGTTTTTAAAGTAGAAACAGTCTTATTATTGATTGAAATTTGCCTTAGCCCTTTTACTTACTATTTTAACATGAACACTTTGCTATGTTGTGATTAACAATCTGTAAATGCTATTTTTAATAGAGGTACATTATTTTATTATGTCAATTACCATTTTTTTTTTGACCCTTTCAGTATTTTTGGACATTTGGTTTCCAATTGTTGGCTGTAAATCTTTTTCAGCATTTGTGATAATTACTTAAAAAATAATTTTCTTCTATTTTGAAACTAAGTTTTTTTGAAATACAATTCACATACCATAGAATTAATAAATCTAATACATGTAAGTCAGTGGTTTGGGGTATATTCACAGAGTTGTGCAGCCATCATCAATATCTAATTTTAGAACATTTTCATCACCCTAAAAGGAAACTCCATACCAATTAGTAATGCTCATGTTTCTCCTAACCTCCTAGCCCTAAGACCACCGCTAAGTTACTTTCTGTCTGTATGGAGTTGCCTATTCTGGACATTCCATATAAATGGAATCATCTGCTATATAGTCCTTTGTGATTGACTTGTTTCATTTAGCATAAGGTTCATTTATGTTGTAGCCTCAGTACTTAATTTTTTTGCCAAATAATATTAGATTTTAAAGATATGACATTTTATTTATCCATTCATCAGTTGATTGGCATTTGAGTTATTTCCACCTTTTTGAATATTACAAATAGAGCTACCAGGAACATTCATGTATACATTTTGGCGTGGGTATTTGTTTTTATTTCTCTAGGGTATACAGGTAGAAATGAGCATACTGGACCAGATGGTAACTGTATCTTTAACCTTTTGGGAAACTACCAGACTGTTTTCCAAATTGAAACATTTTGCTTTCCCACAATAGTGTATGAGGGGTCCAGTTTCTCCACATCTTCACCAAGACTTGTTATTATCTTGGTTTTGTTTTGCTTTAATAGCCATTCCAATGGGAATTGAATGGTATCTTATTATGGTTTTGATTTGCATTTCCCTGATACCTAATGATTTTGAACATCTTTTCATGTGCTTATTGGTCATTTGTAAATATAGAGAAAGAAACGTCTATTCAGATTCTTTGCCCATTTTAAATATTTTTTAAACGTTGAGCTGCTATAGATTTTTCAATATGGTAACATGTTACATCCTTCTATTTACATGGATCTTCTTTAATTTATTTCTAGATGATTTGTAGTTTTGGGATTGTAAATTTTATACATCTTTTGTTAAGTTTACTCCTAATTTGTTTATGCTACTGAAATGAAGTTTTCTTAATTTTATTTTTGGTTTATTAATTTTAAGTGTATAGAAATACAGTTGATTTTTGTATATTGATTCTTTATCCTGCAACCTTACTAAACTCTTAATAGTTTGAATAGGTTTTTGGTGGATTTCTTAGAATTTTCTGTATACAGGATCATGCCATCTGCAAAAAGAGTGAGTGTACTTTTTATTTCCAATATAAATAACTTTTACTTTAACTTCTACTGTCTTCTTTTTATCTTCTTTTGGTCCTCCTTTTTCTCTTCTTTCTTCCTTTTTGCCTAATTTCTCTGGCTTCAATCTGTAGTATGATGTTGAATAGAAGTGGCTAGAGCAAACATACTTGTCATGTTCTTGACCATCAGGAGAAACAGCCAGTATTTGTACATTAATTCTATGATGTTAGCTTTTTTTCTTTATTTCTTTCTTTTTTTTGGAGATGCCCTTCATCAGATTGAAGAGGATCTCTCTGTTCCTAAATTGTTGAGTATTTGTATCATAAAGGAGGTCTTGAATTTTGTCAAATACTTTCTCTGTATCTATTGGGATGATCATATAGCTGTTGTCATTTGTTCTGCTGATGTGGTGTACTACATGAATATACTTCCAGATGTGAAAGCTAGCTAGCTTTGGGTACAAATGGACCAAACGCCTTTTGTTCACAGTATATAGTTTTTTGTTTTTAATGTGTTGCTAGATTCATTTGTCTCATATTTGGTTGAAGACTTTTGTGTCTATATTCACAAGAGAAAGTAGCCAGTATTTTTTTTCCTGTGATATTTTTGTCTGGTTTGGATATCAGAGTAATATGGACCTCACAGAATGAGTTGAGAGTGTTCCCTTATCTTCCATTTTTTGGAAGAGTTTGGAAAGAATTAATACTCTTCTGTAAATGTTTGTGAGAATTCATAAGTGAAGTTTTCTGGGCCTGAGTTTTTCTTTGTGATAGATTTCTAACTCAATCTCTTTACGTATCATAGTTCTGTTCAGATTTTCCATCATTTTGAGTCCGTTTTGGTAGTCTGTGTTTTCTGAGAAATTTTTCTGTTTCATCTAAATTATCTAATTTTTGGCATACTGTTAGTCATTGCATTCTTTTATAATCCTTTTAAAATTATTCTGTAAGGTCTTTCATTCTAGATTTTAGTAATTTGATTTTTCTGTCCTTTTATGTTGAGCAGCCTAGCTAAAGATTTGTCAAATTTGTTGATCTTTTCCATAAACCAACTTTTAGTTGTCTTGCTTTTTTTTGGTAAACTCTATTTTTTTCCTATTTGTATTTTTTTAATTCCATTATAATTTTTATCGTTGCCTTCCTCTGCTTGTTCTGGATTTAGTCTATTGGAGTTTTATTCCAGTTTTTAAGGAGGAAAGTTAAGTAATTTAAGATCTTTTATCTTTTTTGCTATATGCCTATACAGCTACAAATTTTATTATAAGAACTGCTTGAGATGCGCCTCATAAGCTTTGGTATGTTGAGTCTTCATTTTTATTCATTTTGAAATATTTTCTCATTTTCCTGGTGATTTCTTCTTTGACTCATTGGTTATTTAGGAGGAGGATGTATTACTTCTGCATATTTTTTAAATTTCCCAAATGTTTTGATACTGACTTACAATTCAACTTTATCATGGTCAGAGAACACAAATTTATATAATTTTAATCCCTATTGAGTTTGTTCTCATCACTTGCTATCAAATCCATTTTTTAAGCCCCACTGAATGCTGGCAATTGCTCTAATGTTCCTGACAGTGCCTTCTGATACTGGTTGCTCCTCTCTGATCCAGTTAAATTCTGGCAGGGATACTTTGTGAGACCAGTCTTTGAGATTTCTTCTAGTCCCAGGAAGGCTCTTTGATGTCACTTTCCATGTTTTTGTCTGGGTAGCTAGTTGGCCCAGTTTATCTTGTTGCTTTCATAAGCTAAAGCCTCCTCTTAATTGTTTAAAACAGAAATTGTCATTGTTTTGGAGAGTGCATTTAGAGTTTAACTTCTCCACATCCCATTTTAAATAAAATCAGTTCCCTGGGGGAGAGTTTTGGAGTTCTCGATTCTTATGGACTACTTCTCACTCTGAATAAAATCTGTGAGTCACTGATGCTGGCACTAGGCAGGATGTGACCTCTGGCCTGCCTCTCGTGGCATGGAGCTTCTGCTCCAGCAGCCAGGTGAAGTTAGGGCAGTCAGGATCCTAGTGTTCAAGCCTTCCTCTCCTGACGCAGAACTTCCCCCCTGCAGTTGGTGGCCGGTCAGGTAGGGTGCCCTGAGCTCTCTGCTATACCCACCAGGAGTTTAGTCTCTGCAACCTAGATTTGGGGGGTATGGGAAATGCTGGTGTCCTGCCTTCCCTGGTGAGACTCCTTACTGGGAGCCAAGGAGAAAGGGGACTCCATCCTCATACACATTTCTGCCCATAACACAGAGCTCCCTCCCATCGAGCTGAACTGGGACAGTGTAGGGAGGGACTCTTCTTACGAAGGCTGAGTAAGTTTTCTTGAATAATTTTTTCTTCATTTACCACAAACCCTTAGGTCAATTTTGAGAGATTTTAAACTTTTTGAAAAATAATTTTAACCAGTTTTGCTTGTTTCATTGGAGATTGGATTCTCTGGGCTCATCATGTCAGCATTCTGAAACTGGAATTCTTGGCATTGTTACTCAAGTATGTATGAATCATGACATTGTCTGAACTCTATCTGAAAAAGTGTTTCCATACAATTTGTGCAAGAAATATGAGAACAAGTGGCTAAATCTTAATTTACATAATAATTTTTTTAGGGAATGATGTCTTTACTGAAGTGAGACAAGATTTTGAAGTAGAATTTACTATAGCCATTATATGAGTGAACAAAGATTAATTTATTGTCATAGCTACAGAAGAAAAAAGAAATTATGATAGATTTAAGTGAAAATTAATTATAAATATTTTGTTGACCTTTTAACATTTTATGTACAATGGAAGAATGTTTCTATGACTACATTATTCCAAAATAATAGCTAAAAAGTAATTATATGAATGACATTTTGGAAAAGGCAAAACTATGAAGACAATAAAAGTATCAGTGACTGACACGGGGCAGGAGGAGGGAGGGAAAAATAGGTGGAACACAGAATTTTCAGGGCAGTGAAACTATTCTGTATAATAGTAGAATGGTGGATACATGTCATTATACATTTGTCAAACCCATAGGATATACAACAACAAGAGTGACCCTTAATGTAAACTATGAATTCTGATTTATAATGATATGTCAATGTAGGTTCCTTGATTGTAACAAATGTATCACTCTGGTGTGGGATTTTGATAGTGGGAGAGGCTGTGTGTATGGGAGATCTCTGAATCTTCCACTCAATGTACTATGAATCTAAAACTATTCTAAAAAAAAAAGTCTATTAAAAAAAAAAAAGATTTGACATGCTTTTATAGCATACAATTATTCTAGAACAAGTAATTTATATATAAAGAAACATTCCCCTTCATAGAATAAATACTAAAACAGGGAATTTTAATTTGTTGGGGTTTTTTAATAATTAGATTTAGTAAAGTTTTATTCATTCAGTGGCTATTTAGTATTCCTGGCTAACAGAACACCTGTCTATGCAGAATTATAGATGCTGTCTGTAACAAAGCCCTCCTTCTACTGTTGCTACTGTGTATCTCTTAATATGGGCATTAGTTTATTCTGTTGTATTTTGTGATGATTTTCCTGAGATTCCCAATAGTGATGGCAGCTTTAATTATAGAAATACTCCGAAAGGGAAAATGGATCTCAGGACAAGAGTAAAGGCAGTATAGTTTAAACATCTTTCTCTAAGTAGAGAATCTCTTTTCATTGACCAATTTGGGAAATCAAAGTTTGATTTCACTAAGGAAAATACTGCCTCCTCAGAATGGGGTTTAAATATCAGTCCGGTGTATGTGGCAAGTGTTTCAGCAGAAACTTGAAATCAGGAGATCATGGCTCAGTTTCTTGGTATGATACTGCACTTGAAGAATTTCTGGAGGAAAACAGTTCTTAAATATCATTTTAATATTTACATCAACTCAGGTATCAAGGAATGTAATACAAATTTTGCACAGAATTTAAAGCTAAAATTGTATTTCAAAATACAACAAAAATCATGGTATAAAAATTAAGAACCATGGTCATTGTCAAAATGATTTTTGAACACTTATTTCTTCAATTTTGAAAACCAGGTTTCATTCATGTTGCTATAGTCTACTTCTGTTTCCAGATATTTGCTATTTTTTCACTTGTACATAATGTATACCTAAAAAGTTATAACTGTAGGCAGATACTAGTTCCTTATTTTTACATTCAGGTCACAGATGGGTGTGTAAAATGGTTCCAGTTTACTGAGAAAATATGCCCCATTTAGAAGAGACAATTCAGGATACTCAAGAACTGCTTATTTAAGGTCACTTCAATAGTAAAGGTCTTTGCATATTTACAGTCTCACTTTAGGAACGATTGAGAAATTGAATCTGGAAGTACCTCTTGTGTTTGTGTCATTTTCCATATGTGTGAAATTAATACAGTCCCATAAAGTACAGACTTCAAAAGCAAGCCCACGTCACAATACCTATAAATCACGAGGTTGAGACTGATAAATGATATGACCTTGAAAGCTTTAGCCTTTTTTAGATTTTAAGTTTTCCAACTGGTAAAATGCAGATAACGCTATAAGAAGAAATAGGGAACAGCTGGTGCCCACGCTTTATTTAATCAACTTTCCTATAGTAGAAAGCCATCTATTTAGTGAAGGTAATCCCAAAACATTTTTCATCTATAAATCTGGGTTCTGAATACAGAATAATAATATCAAAATAACAAATTATGCATTAGAACAAATATAAAACTTGAAATCAGAATGGACTGGTTGACTTTCGTACATCTGTTTGTGGTTAGATTCTTCCCATTTGTCCTTCAGGGATTCTCCATGCTTTGTTCCATTGTACTCCCTGTAACTGGTACACTGAGTCTGCTAGATTTCCAGGCAGGTTAATTTTTGTTGTTAAAGACAGTTTCCCAATGGTAACATTCTTATCCTCTGGTCAGTATCAGATGTGTCATGAGCGCCAAGGATGAAGTACAAACAGCATTTTATTATTATGACTCAAATTTTTATATGGATAGATAATGTACTGAAATGTATGTAGATAAACACTCCTAGGACTTTTTTTTTCAGTCTCAGTGCTAGTAATGTATTGACGACTTTTGATATCACATCAGGTGTTCAAAATTTAAATGAGCCGTGGTAATAATTATGTTGTTAAACAGAAAGACTAAATGGCATGGAACAATCAACTTGCCCTATGTCCTGGAAATTGCACCCTATGAAAATAGTCCTGAATTTGCAATTACACATCATCCTTAATACTGAAAAATGTAGCAATTTGCTGATTTAGATGCTTTACACACTTCCAGAGTTACTTACTCTCTGAAGTTCTCCTCTGTCCCAATGTGTCAACACTATGCTAGCTTTCAGATCACTTTCAAGCTATTTCACTTTTCCATTGAATCAGAGATTTATAAGGCTTTTCTGAGATGAGAGACTTTAGAGATTATCGAATCCAACCTGATTATTTTTCATATAAGATAAAGGAGCTGGTTCCAAAGTGGCCAGCATGCTGGCTGACTTTACAGAAACAGAGAAGCCGCGAAGGAACTCTGGGCCAGCTCCAGCTGTTTGAGTTTTCTCAGTAGATGAGTGAGTGAGCTCTCACCTAATTATATCCCCAAGCATCGTGCCCACCACAGCTGATGGCAAGTAGGGCAGAGACATCAGACCAGGGAAAACTGCCCCTGCTGAGCCCCGCCCATATTGCAGGTTTATCAGCAGTGCTGTTGCTTTCAGCCGCTAAGGTTTGGGGTGGTTTGTCACACAGCCTTAAAATCTGGCACAGAAGCCCAGATTGTTGACGTGACCTGTCCAAAGATGCACATCGGTGAGTAAAAAGTTGGTGGTAACTAACAGTGTTTTGATTCTGAGTTTAATGCTTTTTCTACGTCACCACCTGTTTCCTTTTTTTTGCTTCTAAATAAGTTAGGATGTGTTGTCAGATTTTACTTGATTTTTCATAAGGCTATCTGAAAGAAAATAGCAGGGTTTTCATTTATTTTTCCCTTCTTGTCACCATAGATTCTTCTTTGTTGTTAATGACCATAGCTTTACCTTGAAAATAGAAGCCCAAACACTTCCCTTTTATTCTGTTGTATAAACGGACTCCATTTTGCCTACTGCTGGTGAAAATCTGACTGAAAGGCTCTAAAAGTGGTCAGGAATGCACAACGTGTCCTTCTATGCACCTCGTGAGAAATTAAGTGCACAAATGCAGGAAAAAAACATGGCTTTTACCTGCGCATTTGTGAATTCAGAATAATCACAATAAAATACAGAATTAATCACAAATTAACCTTGTGAAGCATAACTCGCAGCATTTCTAAGTTATTATCAGTGCCCTAAGCATTGGAATTTTTCAACTATGATTCAAGCTAAATTGGTTTTAATGATTTCCATCTAGGTGACTAGTGAAATAAAATAATTAGGAAAAAAGCCTACATACTCACCTGCTTAGCAAAACTACGCTTTGATTCAGTATTAGTTAAAATAAGTTATTTATGTATCAATGAATTTTTTACTACATTTTTTACTTAGAAAGGTTTTAAAATTTTTTGGTTTCACTTTTTCTGCCTTTAGGAAAGATAGTCACCTTAATTTATTGCTATTTTTGCCAACTCTATAAATATAAAGAAAAAACTGCAGCTAATTTGTGGGGAATTGGAGAAGTACTGGAGTCTCTCCTACACCTAAATTTTTTCATCATTAGAACAGAAACACACCATTATTTCCCGAAGGCCCCTTCAAATGTTTATCAACTGCATCATGAACCATATATTAACACAAAGCTGGACAACTTCCCATAGATATCACACAACCTCAGAACAATTTTGTAAGACAGGCTTTATTCTCATTTTAGAGATTTGTAAACTCAGGCTCAGAGAAGTAAAGTAACTTGTTCAGCATCACACTTGGGATACACCGTAGTGCCCGAATACATATCTGGTTCTCTCCTGCCTCTTAATTTCAACGCTCTTCCCACCCTACCAGATTCCCTTTGCTAAACAGTTACGGTTTATTTAATTACTTCATTCTTTGAATCTGATGAGACAAGTTTTAAGCTAAATATTTAGTCATTGTGAAGAAGTGGGCCACAGATTTTTCATACTGAGGACAGCAAATGGCTTTTGCCTTGGGTAAGAAGTAGGGGGAGTTAGGGCATTGGAGCATCTGGGTTCAGGAAGAAAACATTTCATTAAATGGAGCAAACCTGATGAAAGATAAAAATGAAAGGAAGAAAAGGTAGAGTGAAATTTCAAGTGGAATGTATTTTAAAAAAAGAACAATTTTCACCCATTTTGCATATCGTTCCAGGATAGTCATAATTTTAAGGAAATAAATGAGTGCTGATTGTTAATTTGAAAGGAGAAAGCAATTGTAAAGTGTTTTCTTAAAAGCTGCCTGATCAAATTAGATTGATTCTTCTCATGTTGTAAAATACAACAAAAACAAAAATGTGTCTTTATTTTGCAGAGTTTCAGTAATAGAAATTGACCAGTTAGACTTAGGTATTGCCTTTAAATTCAGTAGAGTTGATTACTTTACTTTGAAGGGATTGACCTTCAATTTCCTTAAAATAACTTTGCATACTCTTCTTTTACATTCCAGCCATCTTTTAATACGGTGCTTTGAAAAGAATACTATAACATAAATGTGAAATTTCTTTGGGCTACAAACTTTCCTATGCATCTTAGCTTCCAAGAATTTTCTCAGTGAAAAAAAAAAAAAGCAATCTACGTCCAGCCCTATTACTTTTTTCTACTACTGGAATAATTTCCTTTTTAGTTTGAAAAATAATAATATTTTGACTTTATTTGACTTTATTCTTTCTAAGCAGTAAATAATTAGAAACCCAGTGTTATTACTGAGTTGTGCTCTTACTCATCAGCCAGTTGCGTTGGCCTGACAATCGTACCCTCACCGATATAATTTGATGTCAGATAGTGATAAATGCTAGGAAGAAAGAGCAGTTGAACTGAAGAGTGAAAGATTCAAAGCAATAGCATCTGCTATTTCAGATATGTGTTCAGGGAAACCTTTGAGAGGTGACCCCTGCAACTGGTTCCTGGGAGAGCAGAGGCACTGTAAGCCCTCAGGTGGAGGTGTGCTGATGTGTTTGTTGAGCCAGTGAGGATACCAGTGGGGCTGCAGGCCTGTGAGACAAGCTGGCTGAGAAGTAAACTCGCTGACATTTGAGTGGAATTTGATTCCTTATCTTCTTGGGCCATCAAATTACTTGGCAGCAATAATCCAATCTTTGATTCTCTCTGCAGTCCAGATAGGGTTGGGAGCTTATCTGATGGTGTGATCCAAACCTTAATTTCTCAAGGAGTCTGAATCCTTGGTCATACTTGTCAGACTGGGGTTGCTGCGTGTGTCTTTTTGGAGAGAGGACTGGAAGGCTCCAGAGTGAATGACTTAGGTCCCACACATATTCTTCCCTGGCTGCATGGTATGAGCGCAGCCTCAGGGTCAGTCGCTCATGCCAGTGTGGGGACTTCTCTTTCCACCTGCTGATCCCTAGGCACAATAAATGCAAGGTCTCTTGGCAGCAGCTGTAGCCTGTAGTTCAGAGAGGCCCTTGCTGTGGTGGCCCCTGGAAAAACGTATATCCCCTTTGGCAACCAGGAGCCCCAAGCCTGCAGACTCCAGAGTCGCAGGGAAGGAAAGCACAGAGTTCTCCAGTGGGTCACGGAGAGTGTTGTTTTCATCTTTCTGCTCTTAATGCACTGTCCTCAGAAGCAATCACTGATTTGATTTTTATTGCCATAGGTTACTTTTGCTTATTCTAGAATTTTATATAAATGGAATCCCACAATATATATTCTTTTGTGTCTTGTTTTCTTTCACTTCAGTGTTTTGGAGATCCATCATATTGTTGTGTAGTGTCAGTAGTATGTTCTTTTTTATTGTTGAGTAATATCCCGTTGTGTGAATATCTGTGTGTATTTTTATCACAGGCGAGCATCTCTGTGTATTTCTAGTTTGTGGCTTGTGTGGATATAGCTCTGGACTTCCTTGTATATGGCTTTTTGTAGACATAGTTTTCATTATTGAACCTTATGGTCTAATTATCAGATTTCATATTTTGGTATAAAACAACAGCAACAAAATAAGACAGATACTATACAATCTTCTTCATCTGTGTCTTAAATAGACTTCGCCATAGCCTGCATTCATCCAGTTTGAAGTCCAAGGGAAGACAGCAGGTCCACTTAGTCACTCACTAGATTTCCTGAAGCACTAGGGTTTCCTTTTGTAGCCTCCTATCCAATTACCTACTAGTCTGTCACAGTTTTTCTTTTAAGATCTAAGAGGCTTGAAGCTCAGGGTAATATAGCAGGAGGAGAGGATACACACACACACACACACATACAACATACATATAGAGAGAGAATTGTTATAGCTCTTCTTTGATAATTGAAAACATTTCAAGTCAGCTACTTCAGAACAAGTCTTTGTCCTTGATCTACCCTCCTGAAAGTGTTCCGTCAAAAACTTTCTAAAACTATTTCATTTGTATTCTCACTGAATCACAATTTCTTAAGGAGTCTTTTTTTTTTTCTCTCTCTCTCTCCAGGATGCAGTACATTGTTTTTAAATGTCTGAGCCTACCTTATTATTTTTTTATTAAATTACATATCTCTTCATTTACTAGATAATGTAAGCTGATATGGAGATCTTTTTATCTTTTTTCCATTTCATTACAGTTAGTTTTCTAATATAATCTTTAACCTCTCATCAGCATGAACATGGTTTAATTGAGGTGAAAAATCAACCCTTGCCTGAGCTGCTTCAAGACTCTATTTTTGGTAAACTTGTTTCTAATTCTGCTGAGACCAAGAATATGACTATTTTTAATATGTATGCTCCAAAGTCTAGCTCATATGAATACTTTTTTTGCTTCAAGGTTATGTTATTTAAACTATTACTCCATTCCTAAAATGCAGACTCTCTGGTTAATAAAGTATAGTTTAGGTACAATTTTGCTGAAATTGTTGGAGTTTCTTAGTTTCCTGCATGGATAGAATATTGAGAGTTTCACCCAATTAAATTATATTAAAGATTAGAGCTTTTTGATATATTTTATTATCATAAAATTTTTTGAATCTACTTAGGAATAATCATTAAAATGAGGACTTCTTTGCAAGCTGGTGGAGCAGTTTTTAAACTTTTACCATGGAAACTGTCAAACATACATTAAAAAAAAATACAAGTGTATAAGGAACCCTCCCTCCTGTGCCCATCGCCTATATTAATTTGTGACCAATTTGTTTAATCTAATTCAAGCAAATTCAAGACATCATATAATTTTATTATTGAGTCATATGAAACAATTTAAGACAAATACTGTATCTTTTTGTGTAGTCTGTCAAACGTTGTAATTTTAAATACTCAAAATTTCAAAACATACTGACTCTTGAGCTTCAACTTCATGAAACACATTTTGCTCACTTAACTAACAGTTGATATACAATGAAATTTATTATGAAATGATACTTACTAGAATTATATCCTGCTGCCTGATTTTAATATTTTCCTATAGAAGGGAATACATGGTTTCATTAATAGGATACAGTGCATATTCGTTCTTTAGCTTATTCAACAATCATCTGAAATATTAGTACCTTAGGAAATTATTTTTATCTTCTGAGCAAATTATTATTTATCTTATCCTTCTTGGCTCTAGATAATACTCTGCTTTTAACTTTTTTTTTTTTTACTTGATTCTATTTGTATTATTGTTAAATTAAATACTAACATTTATTCAGTTATCATGAGAGCAACAAGGGCGATAGTGAATTAGACTGGAATAATCAAGAAGGCTTCCTGGAGGAGTAATGCATGAGTCTTAATGTCTGAATAATAGTTTCCTGGGAAAAGACGTGCAGAAGAAATGATAACAAGAAAAGGCATAGAGTTGAGAAATGATGTGATGGGTGTGTGTACAGGGATTGAGGGCAACTACAACCAGGGTAGTGCTTTTAGAGTCAAGTCTGAAGCAGGAAGATGTATTAGACAAAACCAAGGAAGTTCTATGGGCAGAATCTTTTTTAAGAGGGACACAAGGTGCCTGCCCTGTAACTGAATAATATAGTCAAATATAGGGGGAAATGTATTAAAACTTCATATTTAATTTTTCTTGTACCTTTAAGAATTTGTATTTTTCCATTTGTTTCACATATGTGTACATGTATAATAGATTAATATTTATTTAGAGAGAGAGAGAACAAGAGAAGGTGAAAACTCAAATTATTTCACTCATCAAAACTGTTCGGGGCCACTGTTCTTGATCATAGAAGGTTTTGTATGACTTACTAAGGGATCTGAACTTCATCCTATGGTCATGAGAAACCTAGGAACATGAACAATAGTGAGAAGATCTGATTTGCATTTAAGTAAGTTACCCCAACATTTGTGAGAATGGGTTTGAGGAAGATAAAACTGTAGGAAGGGAAATGGTTTAGGAAGCTGTTGCAATCATTCAAAAGAGAGAAGGTGAGGACCCAAATGAAACTGTGGTAGTATATGCGGATTAAAAAAACAAAAAGGAGTGAAAACATGCAGGTCTTGGTGATTGATCAGATGTGGTGGTAAAGTAAATAGATGCAGAGGAATCAAGTGCAAGGCTCTGATCTTTAGTTTGGGTGAAGAGGACAATTTTCCTCCCAGCAGGTGAGAGAGGGCACAGGAGCAGATTTAGAGCAGCCCTGATAGGTTCACCTTCTGACATGCTGAACTTGAACGTCTTCATGACAAGAATGCATGAGTTCATGCTAGATTATTCATTCATTGAGTTTTTTACCTTTGTTGTCCAAAGTAACGCACTGGCTTCTGAGCTAACTAGAAAGGTAAAATGGAGCCTTTCTTTTAATGCACTGTCAGTATAGGTTGAGAAACAAGTGAGACTTACTGTAAAATGACAGTTGGTGCATATGGCTGCCAAGTACTTACAAGAGGGTTATTGATTCCCTGGGAGAGCTGAAGGAGGCTTCCTGGTCATTTTGATGCCCTCTATAATACATCTAGCCTTCAATAAAAAGTATTGATATATATATTTTTTGTAAATTTTAGCCAGAACTGGTTCATGAAAAAGAATCATCGTGTTTTTTTCTGAAAGCTCAAAAAGAGCACACTTATTTATTTATTTATTTAGTGGGGGGAGGTAATTAGATTTATTTATTAACTTTTTTTAATGGCGGTACTGGGGATTGAACTCAGGACCGTGTGCATGATAAGCATGCACTCTGCCACTTGAGCTGTACCCTCCCCCGATATACTGTATTTTATTGTCATGTTAGCTGTGATTCATTAACAGTAAAGTTAAGCTAGAAAATGATTATATCATAAAGTTCTTGTCTATCTATCACCTATGAATTATATGATATGCATAATGTTTAAGACAGCCATTGAGGACAGGAATTTATTTGTTTTTTACCAGTGCCAATAATAAATTTTTTTATTCTAAAAAAATTATTCTGGGGCCTGCTTTTTAAGTACAATACACACTGAGTATCAAGTTATCTTTAAAGCAAACTTTCATGTAACTTTTAATGCTAAACTTAACTTTGCCTTTCTGAAAATACGGGTGTCGCTACGCATCCAAATCACTGTTAACTTTTAATATAATCGTAGACAGTGGCTTTGAAAATATATAGCACTGTTTGAGTGTTTATTTTCAGGAAATGTTCTATCTTCTTTGTGATTTCCTTGTATGATAATAAATCATATTAGATGCTTCTCCTTTTACAGAGGAAATATCCAAATATTTTCTGTCTAGTTTTACATTTATAAAGATGATAGTATGTTAAACTAAAACCACATTAAAACTTCAAAAGCCTACAAAATTGCCAAATTTATTAGTATACTTTTCATTTTGTTATGTCGTTTACTTTGTAGTTTTAATTTTAATAATTGATACTTTATTATATTTATTATGTACCAGGCAGTAAGTGCTTTAACAAAGCATTCATTTATTTATCCTCACAGCAACTCTATTATTCCCAATGTACACATTGGGAAACTGAACAAAAAGATATTAAGTAACTTTCCCATGTCATAGAGCCACTAAGGGAAGGGCTGAGATCTACAACGCGGGAAATCGGAACACAGTATGCAGACCGTTAGTTATTATGCAACATTCTTCTCCAGTAAATTTCTTAAGTCGGTTGGTTATTTTCTTTTTTCACCAGGGGTGAGGAAGAATAAAAGTCCAAATGTATTTGCTGGAAAGTCCTCTGTTTTTTTAAGGTTTATACTCCATCCTTGTCTGATTTACTAATTTGAGGCATAACATAGAAACCAAGCATTTGAGGAACAAGACTTCTGCCTTCTCCTATTCAAAAATAAAAGTGAAACAGAATGGCAGTGTTTCCTGAAACAGGTTGATGGTTTCCTGAAGAAATGTCTGAGTAGGTGTCCCCTGAAGATACATCTATTCAACACGCTGTCTCAATTTTACAGCTTAGTGTTGGAAGTCTAAAACAGAATAAATTAAAACAATTTCTCCTGGGAGCTGCAGTCAGTCCTCTTCTAATCTGAAGGTGAGAGTGGGACAGCACATTTTAGTTCTGCCTGAAAGTCACAATGAGGCACACTGGGGCTGTGAGAACTGTCTTAATGCATATGAGGAACAGCACAGTGCAATGGCTTTGAAGACAATAAAACAGTGAATGTTTAAGAAAATATGAAAGATTCTTTTGGTTACCCTGAGAGGAAACAGTTCAAAACCTGCAAATGGAATTGCTTTTATAATAAGTATGTTTAATGCAAATTCCATTCAGGACACAAAAACTAGACAGGCATATATTTCTTATTTGATGAAACAGTAATTTAAAGGAGAATGTACATTATCTAAGGTTTCATAACATTGTACCTTAAGGGGATTAAGATATCTAAGACCTTTGAAGTCTGCAGATTTTATTTTGTTTACTCACAAGATGGGGTGCGTACTGATTTGTTGCTGTAGGAAAATTGCCCGTTAGCGTTTGTATTGATTGGCCTTTCTCAAAATAAAAGAAACAAATGTAATTCATTAGCACTTTATTATTGAATCCCTCTTCATGTGGAATATCGAGAACTTGGGTCATTATTAACCTGCAAAATGTTTGAAGAAATGATTTCAAAGTTGGAAAAGAATAAAAAGTACAACTTAATTCTTATCTGTACCCAGGCCACTGATAATTCAGAGCTGACTGTCATCACAGTGTTTGCTCACACCTCTTCCTCAAATGACCTTGTTGCCCCTTCCCTCCTATTACAAAGGTGACCACGTTTGTTAAGTTGGTTCTTTATCTGAACTAGGCTTCCGTAAACTATTTTGTGCATCAGTCCTAATCCAAATGCTCCCCAGTCTCAAGGATCAGCCAAAGATTCACTTCTTCCATGAAGTCTTTCCTGATCACCTTGACTGACCTTGTCCTCCTCTCAGTTTCTGTAACGCTTAGTCTGCTCTAGAGGTTGCAACTGGTGCCCCAGGATGCACAGTGCGCCAAGAATGGGGCATGATTGGAGACCACCAGCTGCACCAGTAGTACTAAACCTTTCATTTTGATTATGCAACTTACTAGTTAAACAGTGATTTCACAACATACATGTGGTTAGTTATTTTAGTAATAAATTATTTGCTTATAAAGAGTATAATTATTACTATATTATATATTATCACTTAATGCATTATAAAATATACACCCAAATAGAAATTTTAAAAGGACAAGAGACAAAAAAGTAAAAACCATGAGTTTAACTTTTTTTTTTTTGCATTGCCTTGGATTTTCTTGGTTTTCCTAGTCATTCCCTAAAGTATCACTTGCTAGCTCCTCAACTTTGATGTTACTTGTCTATAACATATGATTTGATATGTTAAAAACTTCTATCTTATCTAGTTCTAAAAATCATTTTATGTAGCTTCCCAAAATGCAGGGATTGTAATAAGGTGAACAGTTAAGGTGGAGAAAATGAGTGCTAAGAGAGAAACTAGGGAAGAAAAAAGTTACGTGAAACTAGAGATAAGATGCACGTTGTAAAATTCTGTATTTTTGAAGTTGGCAGCAAATTTAATTTTCGTATTTCTAATAACTAGTGCAGGGAGAGAAATATAATCAATTTCAGGGCTCACAATGTCTATATAATTTTTTAAAAATCAAGCAGAAGGTACTTACCTGTGACATAGGACACATAGGTAGTTCAGTAAAAGGCAGCTTGTTGGGACTGGAGAAGGATCAAAGCACAGTAATCTTATGAGCTGCCTTGTGATTTGGGCTTGATTCAAGCATAGATTGAAGAGCAGTGGTTTCTAACAGATCTGGGGCCAGTGGTATATCAGAAGCAACTGAACATTTTTTTTTTAATAATTTTTTTCAAGTTAAAGTCTCCCCACAACTGGAGAAAAAAAAAATCCCTGGAGCTGCTATTCTGGAGTTTCTGTCAAGCCTTTTCTCCACCTTCTGCCTTTGAAAATCCCATTAGTATGGGCCATTAATAGCAGTGAGATTGTAATGGGTCCTAAGATGGGACGTGGCTGGGGGGGGAGTAGCATTTCATAATTGAAATCTCCTCCTCGAGCTCTAACAAGCGAAATAACAAGTGTCCTTCTTCTTATCTGTACTTCTGACAGGTGAACTAGTAGTTCTCCAGCAGCACACTACCCCAGACTACGCAGTTTTAAATCTCAGGTGTGGCTGCATCTTCAGAATTCTTTTAAAACTTCCCCAGGCAATTTGAATGGGCAGCCATTTGAGAACCACTGAATTTAAATTACAAAAAGGCAGCCCTGTTGCTGAAAACGGGGGCAGTGGTTTCTTTTTGAAGAGTGATTAATCAGAAAGGGGAGGGAATGATAAACTGAGATGAAAGGGTGGGGGGAGGAGCTGGGGATAAAGTGTGAGCCTGGGGCACAGTATGAAGCTGCCACTGAAAATAACCTGGGGGCTAGGGGAGCGTGTGGCCAGAGCACCTTTTAGAATAAGGGCATCTAATTTTCAGTTTGAAGTTTTTATGTTATTGTACTAAATCTTCCTATCCCGTGTTTCCATACTTTGTGTTGTACTGTTTGTATTTCAACTTTGTATATATCGTTCTGCATGTGACTGTGGGTGAGAGTAAGACGTGGATTTAAATAATTAAAAAAAAAGCCGAGTCCTGTATCTGGGCTGAAATGAGACAGGACAGAAATGAAATACTGCATTGAGAAACATGACTGGAAAATGTAGGAGTGATATGCCAGTCTCTTCTTTCCAAAAATTAGAGAAGGTGATATTTGAAAGAGTGAAAGAGAAGGTTTAGATTAGAGGTAACTGTCATATCTGTCAAAGTTTTAGAATGAAAATCAGTTTGGAGACCATTATCTTAGCTGAACTAGAGGAGTTAATGGATTGTGTAGCCTTAAGACAAGTCTTTTCGAATGTAGAAACAATTATATTCCTGGGCCTGTTAAGATCACTGCTGATATATTTTTTTTTCTTAAGAAATGCTTATATTTCTGACCTTAAAGGTGAGAAAGTTGTCTGCAACCAGCTCATCTGAAAGTGGTAGCAAAGAAAGTCCAAGTAAGAGTTGGAGTGGTGGCAGGGCGGGGGATATTGTTCTTTGTGGATCCAACAATCGGAGTTAAAAGTGCAGGTTCTCTATACCATTGCTGCCACAAGTTTGTGTTGATTCCCTACAGCCAGATCTTATTTGTACGTAACAACAAAAGCTAAAAATATAACAACAAAATCCTAACAGCTGTCTCTACAGAGTAGTAGAGAGTGTATCGGTTGACAATAGGTGAATAACCATAGATAAAATACCCTCTAGAACTCAAGTCTGAAGGTTACAAAGAAATGACAACACACTTTATACAGAATTTTCCGTTAAGTTAACTTTCGGGATTGAGCATAATCATCTATTTTTAAAATATGAGAGAGTATAATGGATCCAACAGGATGGAAACAAAAAAACTAGATAGAAAAATTAAGCTAGTCAAATTTGTATATTTTAGTACTTCAATTTCTGTTTAAGTAATTTTTTTTGGTAAACAAAGTATTACTGGAATGCAGCCCTTCTCATTTATTTTCATAGTTTTACTCATTAATTTTTTTATTGAAGTATAGTTGATTTATAATATTGTATTAGTTTCAGGTGTATAGCATAGTAATTCAATATTTCTATACGTTATACTCCAGTTAAAGTTATTACAAAATAATGACCATAATTCCTCGTGCTGTGTACCATATCCTTGTTACTTACCCGTTTCATATGCAGTAGTTTGTATCTCTTAATCCCATACCCCTGTCTTGGCTCTTCCCACTTCCTTGTCCCCAGTGGTAACCACTAGTCTATTTTCTATATCTCTGAGTCTCTTTTGTTTTGTTATATACACTCCTCTGTTTTATTTTTTGGATTCCGTATATAAATGGTAACATAGAGAATTTGTCTTTCTCTGTCTGACTTACTTCACAAAGCATAATACTCTGTCTTCGTCCACATTGTTGCAGATGGCCAGTCATTTGTCCTTTACCTGACAATGTAACACTATGAACCAAGATAGATAAACATGATGGCTAGTTCCTGGAAATAAGAATCTTTAGAATTTTTTGCGTGGTTCATCTGTGCTTCATGGAGGTCTTCATGGTTGAATCAGTTGAATATGAAGGTGCTAGTGGAGTTCAATAGTAGTTATAGAAAGTCCTAGACTAGATTCTTAATTGGGGGAAAATTGTTTGAGATAATTGATTAATGTGTTAAAATAAGTCCTACCTACTAAAGCTATGCTGTGACTCAGCAATTCTCCCTCTGGGTATGTACCCAACAGAAATGACAGTGTATGTCCGCTGTAAGACATGGGCAAGAATGTTCATATCATTATTCATAATAGTTAGAAATTGGATGCAATCTGAGTGTCTAAAATACGTACACAATTTATGATACTTTCACACCACAGAAAAGCAAGTTATGTGCAGCCAAAAGGATCAGTATAATAATCATAATAGTGAATGAGAGAAGTCAAGCCAAAAAATGTACTGTATGATATCATAGCAAACTCGGAAAACCAGTCTATGGTGATAAAAGTCAGCATAGTGGCTGCCCACTGGGGAAGATGAGGGCTTCTGATTTGGGCAGAACACAAAGGGGACCTTTGAGATGCTGACAGTGATCTGTATCTTGATCTGGGTGGTAGTTACATGGCTATATTCCATAAGAAAAATTCATTAAGTGCTACACTAAGATTTGTGCACTTAAATATGCATAAATTATAAATTACAAAGGCATAGTAAACAGTGAAACAATTAGTCTCAAAGGGATCCAGTTCTATACATTTCTATCACTAGTTTGAATAAAGATATATAAAACTTATTTACCAAGTTTGTGGATATCGCAAAAAAGATTCATTGGATAACATATGATTTTTTTTGAACTGTCAACAGGCAGGATCCCTGATCAAATTTAACAAGCTGGCATTTAATAGAATAGATGTAAAGTTGTGCACTTGGGGAAAAAAAGTGACTTAATAGCAACTAGTAGCATGTTCTGGGAAAAATCATATGCTTTATCCTTTTTAGCTCCAGACAATAGAGCTACTTAATATGAGGAAAACTTACAGGGGAAAAGGAAGATCTATATTACAGCTAAAATTGGACAGTACTTTGGGATACTATATTCCCTTTAAGTGAAAGTAAAAAATTAATTCTTAGCTTAGAACAAAATTGAAAGAGAACCTAACAGTCATCTAAACTCTGCTTTCTCTTAGTTATGTTTGTATCTCTCTTGCTTTCTCTCAAATTATGTTTATACAAGGAAAGTGAGCCAGGAGAGACGAGATAACTTTGTGCAAGCCTCATGGTAAATAGTGGAACAATGATAAGAACCCAGTTTTAGACTCCTCTTACTTTGGTCAGAAACCTTCCTAGTATGCTGGTGATTGTTTCATTAGAAGAGAGAAGCATGGTAACCTTATACATTGTATTTTATCTTTTTCCCCCCCCGTATTTGTATAGGGTTTTCCAAAATAGCATGAAACATGGCTTTGAATTTTCTAGGACCCAACAGCCCAAGATAAAATGGAGTTTAGTGTGTCCACAACGGTGACCAATAAGTGTTTGTTAATTAATCGTAAGGAAATAGGCCACTATGTGTTATTACCTTAAATTACACATTTTATTTGCCAGTTTTACAATTATATTATACATTACTTATTATCATGTGCCTTAAGTTAGTTTACTCCAAATTCAACTCCAGAAGCAAATTCCATGATTTCAGGGTCTGTCTGTCACATTCACTGTATTCTTATGGCCATAAGAATGCTTAGCACATATTAAGAATTCTATAAGTATCTGTTGAATGGGGATAATTAAAGTGAAAAAAAATTTTTTTGGAAGTGTCAGAATATAATTATGATAGCCTTTTCTTCTCTTACTATTTTCATATATATTTCCATTTTGTATCTTTACACTTTGTTGTAAAATTCTGTCATCTTTCAGCCTGATTCTGTTACTAAATAAGTCACTCACCCTAATTTATGTTTATTTTACAAATTTTCACAGATATTAGAAAACATATTCTTATATCTTGATGAAATTATTCTATTTAGAGTGTGTAGATGTCTAATATATACGTGAAAACATTGATAACAAAAGGAGATTTGGTTATGAATGAGTGATGGTCCTCCTTAATGCATCACTACATGATTGATTTACTTACTATTCTTGCAAATATACCTAAAAGAATACAAGGAAACCTCTAGTTCCTCAGTGCTATGATCTTACTTAACCATTTAGAGATTGCCGCAGCATTACAAATTAATCTATTATCCACATATTGAATATTCATGAAGTGTCTACTGAACATGTGACTGTGTTGGCAAAGGTCGGGTCAGTTACATTCCCTACCTATGAAATGCCTCATAGTCATTTTCTAAGGAGAAAGGCAAAGGTGCAATTTCAGCTCAATATGGTAAAAGTATATGCAAGATGTAGTGGTGTATGTGAGAAAAAAATGAGAATAAAATTTTGCAGAGCTGGCTAATCTTTTAGTAATATGAAAGTAAGGTCACATAAACATTTAGAGTCCTTTTTTTCCTAATACTGGTGAAGTTCTTGTCAGTGTCTTCTTTGAACTCATAAAAACACTTGTCTTTACTACCTATATGCTGTTCATGCCACACTACCATGAATTGTTGGTCATTTTTCATGTGCATACGTTCTGTTCCTTAATTAGCTTGTAAAGTTTCTCATGGTAAGAGCTGTGTCTTCCTTCTCTCCTCTCCCAACCAGTCTTTGTACAGCACATCACATTCATTCATTTATTCACCAGATGTGTACTTTCAACTTACTATGTACCAGGCACTATTCCAGGTGCCAGGGATAAAGCAGTGAAGAAAATTAAATCCCAGCCCTCAAAGACATTATATTTCTGTGAGACAAGACTGACACTAAAGAAACCAACCAATAATTATATAATGTGTTTGACAGTAATAATTGCTATGGAGAAAAATAGGTTTTTAAGGGAAATGGAGCATGGCCAGAAAATAATTTCTATTGAGTAGTCAGGGCAATTTTTAATAAGAAAGGGGAATATTGGAGCTAAGAAAGAGCTGTGCAGGTATCTAGGAAAAGAGCATTCCGAACAGAAGACGAAGTAGTGCAAAGACCCTTAGACTGAACAGTATTTGCTTTATTTTAGGAAGAGGAAGGTCTTGTTGCTGGAGACGGGTGAGAAGAGGGGGGAGTGGAAGGTTAGGTGCTGAAAGAGTGTTGAAGGATGTGGGTAGATGATGAAGGTCCTGGGAAGCAACTTTGCTTTTTACCTTGGATGAGATGGAAAGTGATTAGAAAGTCTGAGTGATGGGGAGATAAATGGTCTTATTTACTTTTTAGTAGAGTAACGATGGCCCCTAAGTGGAGAAGAGGCTCACGAGGGAAGGGGAATCTTGAGGCAAGACTGGAAGGTGGCCCCGGGTTAGAGGCTCTTGCAGCCCTTCGGGTGAGAGTTAGTCATGGCTCGCATTGCATTATAAATGGAGAGTGTGAGGTGGTGGGATGAGGGGTAGGATTTGAAAGAAGGATGAAAAGAGCCAAAATATTTAGTAATAGATTAAAGATGAGAGTATTTGGTGACGGATTCAATGTGAAGTGTGAGAAAAGGTGATCAAGGACAATAGGAGGTTTTAAGCCCAAGAAACAAAGGAGGGAGGTAGCCTCCACCATATATATCACCATGGCATGGGGAGCTGCCATGTGGACGACTGCAGGAGAAGCAGGTGTCAGGCAGAAATTCAGGATTTGTCCTCTGCACATCAAGATTGCCTTTTCTACATACAAGTGGAGATAACAAAGTAGGCAGCTGGATGTATGGGTCTAATGTTTGCACAAGAGTTGGACTCTACATGTAATACTTAATATTGATGAAAAATAATGACTACTTTTGTTGATTGATTCACTCTTTCAATTATGGAAACACATTAACTGATACTTTGACAAAAGTGGAAAAAATCGAACAAGTCCTTGCTTTCCAGATACATATTTGAAAATGATGTCTGCTCTGCTTCAAGCAGTTGTCTATCTGACTTAACCACTGTTGGGAATAGAGGCTATTTGAAATTTTTCCCCAAATAGGTAAAAGAATTTAGGCTATATTTTGTTTGAAGGAGAATCCCCAAACGTCCTGATAAATGGCTTTATTATACTAATAGCTTTTTCTTTATTTCCATAGTCTGTCACTGTGCCAGATGGAAATTATATTGGTCTTAAAGGATTTGTTCTCCAAATGGCCATGTAGGTCACAACACAAAAACTAACTTGTTGGTGACAAATTTATTATTTAATGATTTGTCCCCAGTGTCTTTCTGGTAACTGTATTTAGCATCATTGGTCTATAATTGTTACCCTTTATACATATGCATGCAGATGTAATATATTTCGTTTATAGTCTTTAGACACATTTTTCATTCAAATATTCAAAAAGCACTGTTATTTAAAGACTCTGTGATAGCATAGAGTCATTCTTCAAGTGTTCTTAAGCCCATTTGTACAGTGAGAGTTTGAAAAAGAATGCCTGGGGTTTGTAGTTGACATTTGGGAAGGTTACCTCGAAAGGAATAATTGGATGATAAGGTATTTTTAAGGCTTTGTACGTTTTGAATGACCTTATGCTTAAAGCACCCTTGATATATTTGAAATGCCCCTATGCTTCTTTCCATTCTCCATCTACTCTGAGACTTTGCTGATTATCTTCAGGATATTCTCATTATATTTAGAGGACTCGGACACAAGAATAGATGTTAGGAGAGAAACTATAGTCCAAAATAATATGGTTTGATATCAAGTTAGAAAATTCATGGGGTATAAGTATTTACCAAGTTAAAATGAGTAGGGAAATAAAGAAAAAAAAGTAAAAGTATGTGATACATTATTTCCACATATATTTCAAAAATGCTTCTTAAAAAACCATTTGACTAGATTTTCTCATGTTGTTTTCGTATTTTTCTTACCATTTGTACTAGTAAATTTTCCTGAAGAACACTTACGCTCCAGCACAACCAGGATGATAACTGCCCCCAAATACTGATGTAATACGTCCTCCTAATACATATGTCAGTCAGTACCTTTTATAGTGTGTTTCCATGTGTTTTTTCCTTCCTTTTTTATCCATAGAAAATGATACCATCTACTGGACAGACATGGGCTTCAATAAAATTAGCCGGGCTAAAAGAGATCAGACTTGGAAAGAAGACATCGTTACTAATGGCTTGGGAAGAGTGGAGGGGATAGCTGTTGACTGGATTGCTGGTACAACCCATGACTTCCTCTGTTTTGGTTTCGCACGTATATTGTTAGGGGCTCAGTCTGCTTCATAAAAATTCTGTTTCTAACTCATAATAGTGGCGTTTTTTTTGTTTTTGTTTTTTTTTTGGTACTTCTAGCCGCAGGGGTAAATAGCATCTTTTGCTTTTGGCTTCACTTTTTCTAATGCTTTTGAGCCTTGGATAAGTGTTTTTATGTAGAAGTAGATGATGTAGTGTTAACTTTGCCCAAATCTCCTGAGAGTTCCATGAAGCTGGTAAACAAAAAAGTTAGAAGTTCTCTTTTTCCTGAAGTCAGTAGAAAATAAAAATAGAGCCCTTCTTCAGGTGAAAGAAGTTTCAATTTATTTTTAACATGTGAGTGTATCATTATATGGTGTAAACCACAGATATGTGAGAGTGGGAAGTATTTGCATATTTAGTTACGGCTTTCTGCTTAGGAAATGCACATATTAAAAAGGAATATAGAAGTAAATAATTTTTAATGGTTATGGGAATGCTAAGAAGGTTAATTAAATAATTACGTAACTTTTTTCTCACAGCTATATTATAAACATGTCTGTGTTTCTCCTAGGTAACATATATTGGGCAGATCATGGCTTCAACTTAATTGAAGTTGCAAGACTCAATGGTTCTTTCCGTTATGTGGTTATTTCCCAAGGCCTGGATCAACCGAGATCTATAACTCTGTACCCACAGAAAGGGTAAAGTTAACATTTTATATATATTTGGGGGGGGTTAGGTGAATTTTCTTAAGGTCTATTTTAAAAAAACTCCAAACATCAATATTAATTTTTATTTTTAGTCATAATGTCTAAAACAAATCTCAAAAATATTTTACCTAAACAGGAGTAAAAGTTTATTTTCACTTTGTCATGTGTATTTTAGTACATATTTGATGAGTTCACATTTATCATGCAGCTCTTTCATGTGTATATAAATCCAAATGAGTAGCACGTCGACATTTTTCTAGATTCTCATTTTAAAGCTCTGCCCTGTAACTATTTACATATAAGGGAGTCAGTTATTTGTGAGTGAATGGAATAACCACTTGGTAGCTAGCCTTATTCTCCAGTATCTCTAAGGCTTCAGTTTCCATTTATGTATCTGTAAGTGCCGTATCAACATGTTCACCCCAAGCTTTTTTTTTTTTTTTTTTTTTTCATCTTAAGTTCAGGTAAGTATGTCTACCTGTCTTCTTGACATTTCCAATTTCCATTTGGACACCGTAACATATCTAAAACTGAAATTAATTCAAGCTGACACCAAATTCTGATTTTTTTTCCTTCCAAACATGATCAGTCTACCACTTTGCATCTTCATTGCCTCCACCCTGATTACATCTGTTCTTGCATGACACAGATACCACTGCAGTAACTTCCCAGTTGATCTCCTAACCTCACCAAAGTCTGAAATTTCTGTTATGATCCTTCTTAATCAAGCCCTATGTAAGTTTTCAACCACAAATTCCTGCTCCTGGCTCTTCACTCTCTCAGTCTCTGTTGGACTTCTTAGATTTTTGAAATATTTCAAAGTATTTCCTATTCTCTTCCACTCGTAGCCTTGGAGCAGCTCTTCCCCTTTACCTGCAGTATTCTCCTTCCTACTCTCACCTTGATAAATTTTATTTATCTTTCTCTGGCTTTGCAAACAGATTTTATCATTCTGTTATATGATACCAGAGCACCCAGTACTTCTATTTTTATAAATCCTGTGCACTAATCCTTGCTTATTCACTTACACTTATTTACTCAGTAGCACTGTTTTTCACTGGGCTGGATGATGTCTCTATTCTTTACTAAATCTCTGTGAGAAGAGCTATGTGTGTTTGGTCTGTTTCTCCATCCCCAGGGCTTGGTACAGTGGCTGGTAAAGAGTAAGTTGCTGACTGATAACCATTTTTCCCTTAAACAATAATGTAAAGGCAGTCCTATTATAAAATTTTATATTACTCCTCCCTATTGTGTTTCTCACATTGCTATTATGACTTGACTGTAGAGGGTTTTTTTTTTTAAGTAGGTATTTTTATGTTAATAAAACTCCTATGCCTTTTGGAGTAAAAAACAGTGAAGCGAGGGTGGTCACACAAAGGTATATTAGATAAACAAGTATAAGGAACAGTGATTTAGAAATGAAGTCAATCTATGTGAAACATCAAATCAACTCTCATGAAAATCCACATTCTTTCCTATTTGTTATAGGTTGAATGTACTTTCCCCAGTATCATTGCTTGCTTCTCTTTCTTGACAAATGCTACACAATTGTCATAATATCTGTACAGTGAAAGAGGAAACAAAGAAGTTTAATATAGGCGAGAGAAAGCATGCCAACAAATCTGTCACACTTCGAGCTAAAACTAAGATTATAAAACAGAAACTGAAAAAGCTGCATTGGTTAGGAATTCTCACGGATGCAAGTGACATAATTTTAACAGAATGTGTTAAATCTGTAGGAGCTTCTCTTTCTACCTTTTCACGTACCACTTTTCCTAGATTACATTTTGTCTTATGCTTGATGTTGTAGCCCCATTATTACAGTACACTTGACACGTCCTCAGAGAGTTTGCTTACACCTAAAGACAGAGGAGGGGGATAGGATAGAACCTTTTTCTTGCTGGATTGTATTGTTTTATTTGGGAAGAGAAAGTTTTAGTATTAATGTCTTTTTTTTTTTTTCACCTTAGCCAGAAATGGGTTACATGCCCATCCTTAGGTAAGTCAGTAGGCAAAGGGAAGAGAATGTCTTGACATATTTAGATAAGTTATGTTTCATCACTTGAGCTGGAATCAGGCCCCAGACCAAATCAAATAGTATACACTGGATAGCTGAACAAACTCTGTTGCTATTACTAGGGAGGATCTTGAGATGGATTTCAAAGACTTAATAGGAGGAAGAAGAAAGCCACCTCTTCTGATTTTTCTGTTTTAGTAGTCATCCCGACTCATTCTCCTTTCTTACTTCTTTTTCTTTTTAACACCTTAATGTCAGAGTTCCCCAGGATTTAGTCTCTGATGTTATTCTCTTCTTTATTTGGTGGTCTTATCCCACTTAAATGTTAAGGACTCTGAAACGTGTATACCCAAACCAGACCTCCCTCCTGAACTCTAGATTTTTATGTTCAACTGCTTATCTAACATTTTTGTCTAGAGATCTGTGGCAGATTTCATTTTCCGAGATGGTTACAGCAATATTTGCCATCCCACGTGCTCTTTTTTACAATGTGACGTTGACACTTTTCCAAAAAAGAGTGAAGCCCCCTTTCCACACGCTTACATTTGGGTGGACCTGTGACTATTATGAAAGCAACGCTATGTAACCTGTGAGGCTATACCATCAAAGAAGATAACACTTCTCCCTGATTCCCTTGGGACACTCTAAGGAGCTAGCTGTTTTACTTTAAGGAAGTCAAGCAGCTCCATAAAAGAGGCCACGTTAGGGGTGTTGCAGCCAACAACCCTCGTGAAGGTCCCAGCTGACGGCCAGCACCAATTGCTAGACATGTTGAGTGAGTGAACCTTCAGATGATCATGTCCCAGTTGTTCTGTCACCCCAGCCTTGGTGTCACCACAGTTGATGTAGAGAAGAGATGAGTTGTTCCTGCTGTGCTCCGGCTGAATTGCAGATTCATGAGTAAACAAATGATTGTTGTTTTAAGCTTCTAAATTTGGAGGGGTTTGTTAAGCATCAGTAGATAACTGGAACAGATCCATCCGATGTCTTATCCTTAACAGGTCCAAAACTAAACTGAACCTTTCTCTACAATAATGACCTCTCCATTAGTTGATGCCAATTCTATGTTTTCAGTTACCTAGACCAAAATACCCAGTATCATCCTGGGTATCTCTCTCACATATTCTGTGTTCAGTATACCAGGAGTTCTACTACTTTTGGCTTCAAAATACTGCTCACAATTTTTACTGCTCCTACCCTAGTCTGAGTCGTTACCACTCTTGCCAACATTTCTGGATTGTGGGTTACCATCTTCTGCCCTTATGCTCCTGTAGTCTCTTCTTGTCGTGGCCTAATGGTCCTTCCCAAGCATAAGTAGCTGTTACTACTTTGCTCAGAATTACCAGTGGGTCCCCTTTCACTCTGCTGAAAAACTCACAACAAACCTAGAGTGGTATTATTTCCCCCATTTAGCAGATAAGGAAACTGAGTCAGCAATTTAAAATATATTCCTCTGTCATTAACTTGATATGTAGGAGAGTTCAGTTTCTCTAAACCCCAAAGGTTGTGCTCTTTATATGTGTGTATCTATATGTGTGTTACATGGTATGTAATCCATATACAGTGTTAAGCATTACAGAAATTAATAACCAAAAATATCAAGCATTAAAAATACCAAAAATACCAAGTTTTAACATTTTAGCACAAAATTATAATGAAAATCTGCAGGTTAGAACTATAAGTGAAAGAGAGCATAAACAATAATGAGAAGATGCCAGAAAAATTAGGAAGATAATTTTTCTTAAATTTAGAGTTGGATTTTACCACCCTCTGTACACGCACTTGCCCTACCACTGCGTCCACGTGGACGCTTGCCACTGCGTGTTAAGAATGTGGAGGGAGGGTATCAGTATGTTTAATTCCAAGAACAAAAAACATGACTCAGTTTAGTGTGTCCACATCACACCCATAAGCTTGAATATCAAAATGTCCTCTTCTAATGTGATATTTTAAAAACCTCTTTTTAAAGTTATAATTCATAATTTAAGCAATATATCACTATACCCTTGATGGAAAAAAAATTGATCAGTTGCTGGACTATGAATAATTATTCTGGTGGTAGGAATAAATATAGTTTCAGTTATGAAATATCATAGATAGAAAGGAAGTGGGTCTGCTTTGAATAAAGAATTTCTTCCCGTCATGTTTATAATAAGTCCAACACTTCAGTGTACACTTCAGTGTACTGTAGAGAACCTCTTATGCCTGGCCTATTATGGATTTCTGCAGTTCAGTTTAACAGGCCTCTTGCTGCTAACTTGTCGATCTGTAGTTTTCTTTCTCCTTTCTATTAAAACCTAGGAAATGCCCTCAAGTTGTTATTTCAGACCTCCTTTCCTTAAGTGTCTTTTCTACAGCCATCTCAGCATGTAACTATACTTCTCTCTAGGATAATTGAGAATATCAAGCAAAGAAACCCACATATATTTCAGTTTTTGTCAGTTTATTCAATGAGCATTTATCCAGTGCTACACATTCCAAACCAGGTCATGTCGGGATGTCTCCGTCTCCTCCTCAGCCTTCAGTTCAGTACATCTTGACAAAATAAGACTACTTCCTGCGTGCATGATGCTAGTGGACGCTGTGAAGTATGATGGTATAAATAAGATGTAGCTTCTGTTCACAGTGAGTTTTCTGTTTAAACTTCCAGCTTAAACAAGTACAAAATTTCAGTTAAGAAATAGTCTCATAATGTAAAGTAAGTCTAACCTTGGGGGCACAAAAAGACTAGACTGATATGTCTTAAGCTTAAATCACATATCTAAATTTTATGTTAAAATGATCGTTTTCATAAGAATTATAAAATTACATTAAATTTTAAGAAAAAGGAGAGAGTATATGATTAGAGTAGGTAGTAAAAGTTAAACGGTGGTGATTAGTAGAGGCTTTGTTGAGACTTGAAGGAGAGAAGTTTCTGAGATGCAGTGGGAATGTATTATATGAAGAAGGAACAGAATGATTAAAAAATCTGTAGTGGCAAAGCAAAGGCCATTGCCAAGAGTATAAATACACGTGGTGCATGTAGGGAAGAGTAGATAATATAGCTGGAAGATAAGTTGGGGCCATAAAATAGACAACAGGGTCCCCCACATTTTAAAGCTACTCCTGTGATGACTCCACCCCCAGTTTATCAAGTGAAGCTTAATCCAGTCCTGGACCCTCTCTCCTAAGCCTCCTGGCCCCGGCCCCAGACAATCCACATAAGCAGAGATCAGGACTGTAATGAGAGTTTGTTGAAGTAGTAGCATTCTTTAAATTAAGGAATTCTTAGAAATGGTTATTTATCACCCCAAGGAGAGTGTTATGGAGCAGGTGGTCGGGTTCTTTCTCTGCCCTCAAACCAAGTAATGGAGAGCCAGAAGCAAGTGTCCAAGTGGGAGACTACAATACATAGAAAAGAGGAGTCAATGGAAACATTGTGTGACTTTGCCACTGCAAGTCCTCAGGCCAGGAGAAGACAGGTCAAAGTTGGAGAGAGGGAAGAAGATTTTAAAATAGATATGAGACCTAAGTTTGGAATTAGGAAGATCTAGTCTTTAATGCATGAGAATCTTAACAGTCTCATTCTGTTTTTTGTTTTTTGTTTTTTTTTTTTAAACTGGAATTGTCTTGGAAGTCACGGCTTCTTCCTGAGATATCAAATTCTAGAGAAGAGATATTTAGTAGAGCATAAATAGAATCCGGAGTTGACTAAGTATTAAGTCACTTCCTACTTATTCCAACAGAGTTCAGACTCGACAATAAACAGTGGTAGTGGAGGAAATTAGCCAAGGAAGAGTACAGGAAAAAAAAAGTCTAAAAACAAAAATGAAACATGTTTACAGTTAGGAGATGAAATGATTAAGTGAGGAAAAAAGAATATTAACAATAAGGCGAAAGAAAGCCATTTCAAGTCCTCAGAAAATTAATGTATCACAGGAGTCAAAGGAAGAGAGTTTAGGGAGAAGAGTATGCCAGCAGTGAAGAGATTGGGAGAAAGAAAAGCAGAGAAGAGAACATGCAATTGATGATCAGGATGGCGAGGTTAGTTGTTACAAATTCCAGGAGTTGGTAAGAGCAGAAGCCAAATATAAAGAATCAGTAAATGAAAGATAATTAGAAAGTGGAGCCAGGATATTTACACTACAGTGACAGAAACTTGGGCAATGAAAGGAAGAGGGAAAAAATAGATAATTTGTTGAGAAGATAGTAGGGTACAGAGAAAGTCTTTCTTAATACGGGGTTAGTATATTGCACATAATCATAGGCAGAGGGGATGAAATTGGCAGAAAGGAAGAGGGAGAAAATGCATGTAAAGAGGAGACAGATTCCAGGGAGAGTAGGAGGAATTGTATCAAGGAAGGAGCAATAGGGTGGAACAGGAAGAATGGGGGACAGATAGCAGATAGACAGGGTTTGCATCTTATATCAGGTACACTAAATACAGGTCCTGGAATGAGAATTCAAGTCAGGAGAAGCAGGATAGGAAAGGGAAAGAGACCAAGCAAAGGTTCACCTGTGAGCAAAATCTAGATCTCAGACAGATGCCTTGGAAAGTTTGGAGGGTAAACCTCACTTAGCAAGGGAGCTTGGCTTCGAACCATTGGCTTGTCCATGTGAGCTATTAAAGATAAAAGGACACACAGGCAGGGCACTGGAGTACCTAGAAACAGTGAACAGGATATCAGGATGTCTAAATGAAGCACCAACAGTGTCCATCACAATTTGGAACCCTGGGCTGGACATTTTCTACCTTTGAGAGCTTTTGAAGTATCTTGATCTCAAATGCCTATATCCTTGTTTGGGATATTGGGTAGATTAAATGAGGTAAATTTAAATGGGAGGATTAAATTAGGGAAAGTTCTCTTCTATTTCTGGAGATGGAGTGAAAGAAGAGACAGAATGTAGCAATAGAATATATTTAGCAGTTAAAATTAATGAAAATGAAGAAACTCATAGGTGATAGCTGATATGAGAAGGTTTGCATTTTTAAATGAATAGCTATGTTTTGATGAAAATATTGTGGCAAATAGAGTATGAATGAAATACAATGTGAATAAAGGCAACATGTATCTGACTAGAATGGATTTCTAGAATCTGATGGAATATTTATGTGATCTTAGTAATAGTGTTCAGTAACTTAGCAGTAGAAAGAAAGAAAACAGAAGAAAAAGAAAAATGGGCCCAAAAGGGAGCAGGTGATGACAGATTCAAAGTTGGCAGTTGTACTGGAGTAACCATGAGTTGCCAATCAGGAGGTGAGGTCTAGAAACTAGTAATGGAACGGAAGGAAACCAAGAACAGGAGACCAAAGTAAAAGTAAAGAATTAAGGTTCAGCAGATGTGAATGAGCAAGACAACTCTATAAATTAAGAGAAGGTGATCTCAGAATTAGTGAAATTGGAAATAGAGCATTTTCACATGATACTTAAGATGAGATTGTGGCCTTGCTGATGTAAGGCAGAGGCAAAAGAGAGATGTAGGTCCCCGGAACAAAGACGAGGAACCATGAGGTTCTCACTGAACTTCTGAAATACGTTTCAGCTTTAGTTCTTTCCAGAAATTTCTAAATTTATCTATAGCCAAATCCAATTTTTTTTTTTTCAGATTTCACACTACTTGCCTTTTCATGGACATTTCTCCATTGATTATCCACCCAAGAGTTCCTCTGTTACCTTCTCTAACTCTGAGTTTTCTTGTTCTGACCCCTCCCATATATCTCCTCTGAGCCTTGTATATCTCTTCTGAACATCTTCTCCTCATTAAGGCTCTATATGCTAGTTTCTCTCTTGCTATATTTATCTTTCAAACTTACCTTCACATTTCTGACTTTAATCACTGCATTACATCCAATATTTTATCTTCATCTCTTTACTTGTGTTTACAATTTCCTTTAGAAATTATTTTTTTTTGAACATCCAACTGTCAATGAAACTTGCATGTCTTCCTTCCTTTCGTCTCCTGACTTTCTTTCCTAGCCTAACCATGGCATCTCTTTTTGTGTTATCATGGTTCTTTTGTCCTGACAAGATTTAAACTTTCTTCAGAGGTGCCATAGTTTTTCATCACGTATTTCCATCTGTCTGTTAATCCTCTTACTCCTTCTCTCCAGCTGTGTCTTAGATTTTCCATTTCTCTCTGTTGTGACTGTGAGCTCAGTACTGACTCAGCTAGAGGACTCCTCAGTAAATACTGTCGACTTCTTAATTTTGAGTCCCCCCAAAAAAAGATTTATATTTCATCTCTCAAAACAAGAAATATTTGACGTGTGACAATATTTGAAATATTATTTCTCTCTCTCCCCTCACTTACTTTTTATTATTTTTTCCCCTCATTTCTTCTTAAAAACATTTCTTTCATATGGATAGATATTTTTCAGGATGCCTAGTTAAGACTTGATATACTTTTTTAAATGTTAAGCTTATTTTTAGGAAATATTTATTACTGCTTGGAAGTATTAGTGGTATGTATCTCCCAATATAGTATCTACATGTTTACTGACTTGAGTTCAGAGGAGGGGGAAAAAAGGCTTAAAAGTGACCACTCTATGTAAAAGTTATTCAAACACTGATTTCCAGGTAATATTACATAAACATTTAAGTGTCAAAATTCATAAAACAGGAATGAAGTACGGTGTTTTAATATTCTGTTTGAAGTTAAAACATGGCAGATGGTATTGCCAAGGGAAAAGGTGAACCATAATGGAGTAAATTAGCTGAATCCAAAATATAAATGTGCCTTGAAAAGTGGGCACATAGCCTGTTTTTGAACAATGGAGATTTGAAGTCTCTTAAAATGTAGCCAAATGCAAAATAGCATATATGAATTTAGTTCAGCTTGAAAAGTCACTTTCTCCCCTTCATTGACTTTTTTTGCTAAGAGATCACTCCCTTTTACAAAATTAAAATGTAATAATTCTCTTTATGCTAAAAAGCCATTTTCTTCCTACAACAACAAAAAAAGATGTATAGAAAGTCATAGTAGAATACTGAAAAATTTGATTAACCTCCCATGATGTGTGAGCTCTAAGTGAAGCACAAATACTCTGATTTTTCTTTTTCTTTCTAGGCATCAGTATCTGTATTGCCTCTCTTAATTTAGCTTTATATCTCTGTGACCGTAAATAACTTTCTGAAAAGTGTTTCTTTCCATGGCAGAGATTCAGCTTTACATGGTATCTTGGTATTCAACAAGTACATATTATCAAATGGTCTTTGATTGATTTTATATTTTTATAAACATTTATAAAAACATAAATGTTTTTGGAATATGCTCGGTAATATACAGAAGGTCTTGAATGACAGATTAACATCTGTTAAGACAGGAAGAGTATAGCAGTATAGCATAGTTTAACACCATCTCCTAAAGTGTATTTTGCATCTGAAGGCAAGGCTACACATATAAAAAAGAAAGGGAATTAAATTTGATTTGCAACAGAAATAATGGTGGAATCAAGCTGCTAGTTTAGAATAGTAATATGCCATAATGATCAAGTAGCTCAGGAATACCTCAGTCGTTCCCCAAATCACAGCCACCTTTCTCTACAGATCTCTGAGAGAGGCATGTAAACAAATTATAAGGACAAATGAAAGAAAGGTGCCACACTATTTTTCCTTAAGAATTTTCTCAAAAATTCTACTGCAAGGCATGCTTTTTTTCCAAAGATCGTTAGGTCTTGACTGTTTTTTTCCAGTTTGCTTTATTCTCATTTCTTAATCTCTAAACATAAACCTTGGGTCTTAGCTCTCCTGCTAATAAGAGAAATGAAGGACTAGAAGTGATCAAGATGCCCTGGGCAATCATTGCAGCTGTGAGCTGGTGGACGAGAAGGAGAGGCTAGATGGGTCATGCCGCTTCCCATTGTGAGAGGGAGCCCCTGGCCCAGACCACTGAAACCATGTTGAATGGAAACCAGAGATAGCCATGCACAAGTGTAGGACCTTTTTCTAATTTCTTAAGGGGTCTGACCAATAAAAATATGGTAAAGGGTGAAAGAGAAGTTTAAAATATTTCTTTATTTGTCTAGAGAAATTTCCTCAGTGTGTATTGATGGGGAATATCCAGGGTAGGTTGCATATGACTGATACTTAAAATAGTTTGGGGTCATGAAACAAATTAAACATTTCTATGTAATATTTGAAGAATTCTAAACTTACCACTAGGACTCCAAGGTCTAGGCATCTCAGTGTTAAATCTTTCATAGGAAAATTCATAGATTATAGGGAAATATTAAATATTATATATTGAAAACACCAAAAGTGATTAAAAGGTGAACCAATTATACTGGAAAACCATTGCTAACCATGTAAGTAGCAAACTAATATCATATATGTACATGTTCATGTATATGAATATGTATTTGTTAAAATGAAACAATGAGCAATGAGATAGGGTGTAAATACATACATAAAATAAGCAATTAAATGTAATCTAGGGTGATAAGCCCAATGTGGCATGGAATTACAGATGTCAAAGATATTTTTCTTTCTAAAGAATTTTTCTCCTACTTCTCCCAGTGTTGGCTGGGCACACACCTAATGATTGTTTTATATAACTTGTTAATATTGCCAAAGAATGAGTCAAGAAGGAATCTAATGTAAAACTTAAGAATCACAGAAATCAGAACAAGATCTATAGAACAAATGATAACTTAAAAATATTTTTTAAGCTTAAATATAGAGAACAACCCAGATGGCCTGTATCTTTGCCTCAAAGGAAAAGTTCGTTTCTAAAGCTGTTTGTAGGAACAACAACTTCTCACCACAGCACTTCCACAGTTTCAGTGCTGAAGACCCTACTTTCATGAGTAATAGAGACTTACAACTAGCAAGTTTTAAGCATTGCTATGAGCATTTTTCTCAGGTAATTCTTTATTTACTCATTGGCCTCTGCCATTAAACAGTGACCTTCATAAGGGTCACTAAGTCCAATTCATTTCATATCATCAGCTCTTAGCACTCAATACATCCCTAGTTCATATCTGTTGAACGAGTGCATGACTGCAACGAAATTCATTTGCGAATCACCTACCAAACCACTGTCAAGAAAATTTTTTTGAAAAGTGGCGTTCAAGGTTATGCTGTCTCTAGACTCTCCCTTATAGCAGAGGGTTCTGCTCTCTGTGGTTGAGTTCTTTTTATATTAATTACAGGAGCCTCTAAGCAGCAATAACACATTCAGGACTTGAAAAGTGAGTTGGGATTGGCATGCAATATTTTCTCAAAACAAAACCACATAAATGAAGAAAAAGCGAATGTGAAGAAGCCCTCTGGAAACAGAGTAGATCCTGCCTTACACCGTATTCCTCAGAGGGGTTGAAGGATGTCAGTTCACGTATTCCTGAAATGTATTCAACCTTTGACAATATTATATTATTTTGCTTATGCCCTGATATGCTGGCCTATGAGGTATTCAATTATTATGAGTTTTAAATTATTTTAGAGAAAGTGCTAAGCTGCTGTTACTAATCTATAGGTCTTTGGTTTTTTGGTTTTCTCGCTTTACACAGATAAAATAATAAACTGTTGTCCCCCAGCCTCGCCAAGGACACAGTGACATTCTTGATTCGCTTCTTGACCAAAGCACCTGCCTACGTGAGAGTTATATGATCTTCATTTTTGTGCCAGCACAGAAATTTTTGGCTATTGCAGACTTTTATCTACGTACCTGATAAAGTATCTCTCTCATGCTCCCTTAGGAAAGGGATAGGAATAGGAAGAAATAGCAAGTTTATTGTAAAAATTGCAATGCACATCTGTGCTCCAGGGAAATAGTTTAGTAGTCAAAGAAAAGAACCTTCAATTCAAAGAAAATGATTGATTCAAATTGGTGGCTTTTCACTATTGTTCATGTATTTAAAATATAAGAATCACATTTACTACTATTTCTGTAAGAATTTAGACACATTTCATTCTTCTCTTTCCTTCCCACACGCCTCACTCTTTCCCCACCAAATTTGGAGCTTAGTTTTCATGTTAGCCTTGTTTCTCAAAAAATATTTCTTTACAATTATTCAAGGACATTTATAGTACCTTGAATGTATATTTTTTCAGCTTGAATCTAATTGTAACATAAAAATATCTGTTTTCATTTGTAAGTGTACCTGTGTGTAAACTAAATCTGACATCAGTACAGTTGTCATGATAAATTTAATAAACTTTTGGGGACCTGTAAGTGTATGCTAGGACTTTAGGAACTCCAGTGCTATCAAGTGGAGTCTTTTACCTACTATCCAAATGTCAAAAATTAATTGGAAGTTAATTTACGACATGTATTCCTTGCACAGATTCCTGCCAAGAACTTCTGTGCCTAATGAAGACAATAGGGTTATTTGTGTTTTGATGATTTCTGATAGTATTTCTGTAATCTTTCAAACCACTTTTGAATTTTTTTCTACATTTGTGTTTTTAAGTTCTGTAACTGGAAGTGTCTGTAAATAAGGGAATTTTCAGTTTAGGACAAATTATTGTCTAGAGAAATTTCAGTTGTACAACATAGCATTTGAGCTTGACAATTTTGAAAGTTTCTGAATCTGGGAGAGCTTTGAGAAGTACTTTCAGGGCTAGATTAAACAAGCTAATACTCTAAAGGCAATTTTCTTCACTATTTCATACAATCCAACAAACACTTCACTACAACAAAATTTCAACTCAGATGGGGACTATGTCAAATTGTAATGCCATCACTGAATTGTAATTTCCACGGAGTCTCAAAAAACAGTGAGAAGGATTATCATTTCTTCCCATTGCTAAAGATCACATTTAGATACGGAGAGTCTGTTCATTAAAGATACCTCAAGCACATCTATGAAAATTACTCTCAAATTATTCATAAGTTTCTCCCTGCAGTTGTATAAGTTAGAGTGTATTGTTTCTTTATGTTTGTTTTATAATTCCCGAAGGTTCTCAAAGTGCTAATTCTATTCAGTTCTTTACTTTCAATTTCAGTTTAAGGAGCAAATAAATTATTCTTTGCCCAAGATCCATAAAACGTTGCTTAATTTTGGTAGGTGTAGAATCTTTTAGTATTATGAAGTTGGTAACTATTTTAGCTATAACAATGATTCCTACAGTCAGCTTTGACTTTATATATTGTGATAGTTTATCAAGTCACTACTGTAAATTTGAGTAAAATCTGTACTCAGGATCGTTTTATTTTGAGTATCTTTCATCGCTAATTTTGTTGCCATTCATCCAAGCCTCCTACATGGAAGTATTGCAAATTTAAAATAGGATCTACTTGGGCAAAAAAGAAAGAGAGAGACTTGCTTTTCAATACTGAGACCTTTTTCATGTTTTGTTTTATGTTAAGTATGGAGCTCTTTGTTATACTCCTTATACCTAGGGGGAAATACCATTTGATTTGAGATTAATATATTGTTGAATTAAATTTCTATTTGGTGAGATAGCATAGAGGAGAAAGTACAGGTCTGGTCTGCGTTTGCAAAGCCTGAGTACAGTGCCCTTATCTGCCACGTGACTGTGGGTCATTGATTCCTGAACTGCAGTCTTCATAGTTTTGAAAATTAAGACTAAATATGTTAGATGGTTGATTTGACCTACTTACCTGAAGTTATATTTATATTATTCATTTAGTACATTTTAAAGCAGATGGCTGTTAAATATAAGGTATATTGTACACGTTTCCTTCTATATTTGAACTCTGGAGTATGTCAAGGTAGATGACAAGAATCAGATTCAATAAATAAGCACATGCCTGTTTTAGCTCCTAAAATGCCGCCTTCACAGTGTAATATCCCCAAAATTGTCACAAATGACTGACTAGACATTGTAAGTGCATTAGTAATGCTAAAATTTCTCCTCAAAAAGTTAAATGAAGCAATATATTCTACCTCTCAGTTAAAATAGTTATTTTATTTTTAATAATGTTTTAACACAGTGTCCCTTAAATATTTAAAAATCTTAACATAGTGATGTTTTTTTTTTTTTCATGCCTGCTTCAACCTAGTTTTAACCAATAAAACATTAGTCGGATTTCTTGCTATGAAGTTTTTCCTTTCTGATTTATAGAGCTTGTAAATATGAATGAAAGTTTCTTCAGGATTAATGTATTTGGGATTCTAGCCACACCTCATGTTTGTCTGGTTGTAAAAGTCCAACATATTTATTTCACACAGCATTTTCAGGGGGAAAAAAATCAACTTTTAAAATAAATCAAAACAATATGCATAAAGGAAAGACATATTTTAATGTAGTTGAAGTATCATTTTTCATGGATAAATAGTACAAAATATGAATGTAGGTCTTTGCTTTTTCTCTGCACTTTCACTTTCTCTTCTTGCGTATGATCACTCATATATTTATATGTCTTTAAATATGCACAGAATACACACCCATTTTTGCCTGAGTGAATCAGGGATTGCCATATTTTTCAAAACTTTAGTCATTGCTGTTATCTGACAGTTAAATAAAAACTTCACTGGGCATAACTTCAAAAGAATGGATCTGATTTATCTGACAGCATGAATTTCTGTATTGTAATACAAATATTTGTTGAATGAATAAATGAAAGCAAGCATGGATTTTATACCTGCTTTTTTCAACATTTCATTTTTTGGCATGAAGTTTCATTTCAGTATACTTTGGATTTTCTTTCTATATCTAGTCCTTCCACATTACATTTGTATTGCAGGATTGTTAAAGTAAAAATGTTTGCTTTGTATGAATTCATGTTTTAAGATGACTTCACAAGATAATTTATAAAATTCAAACTGGTATAGCTACGTTTAGCAGTCTAAGTGGACAGAATTGAGAATTATGAGGCATTCTTGTGAGCATTCATAAAATAAGTATTTAAATAAATTTAAATCTGTTTATTAATACACATTTTAATTTTATTTTAAAATAAATACTTTCATTTTTGAAGTTTTCTGGTTACCTAGTAGTCCTGTAGGTGTAAAAGTTACTAAGGAAAAAGAGCACTGTCCTCCTTAAGCTTAAAGTCCAGTGGGAACAAAATTATTAAAAAAAAAAAAGGTAACATGGTAGAGAAATACAAGTGCAAATTTGCAACTCTAATTCATGCGATGAAGCAGAGTACATGGCACAATAATCAGAGAACACAGAAGGCTTCTTGAAGGAAATAATGTTTGAGATATCAAAACCAGGAGCAAATTAAGCAAGTAGGTTGAAAACAAGCATTTCAGACAGAGAAGCAGCATGTACAAAAGGTATTTTGGTAGGATTTTGAATTGTTATTTGTGATTTTCATGAATGGTTAAATATTTTTTCGATAGTAAATAATTATTGCAAACAAACACATTTGTATAATGATTTTTTAACGGTATTTTTGTTCTGTTTGTATGTTATTATTAATAATATGCATTTTGTGTTTATCTGCATATTACTATAAATCAACAATTTAATTTCAGCTACTTGTTTTGGACTGAATGGGGACAGATGCCCTGCATTGGAAAGGCTCGCTTAGATGGCTCAGAGAAGGTTGTCCTCGTGAGCATGGGAATAGCATGGCCGAATGGCATCTCCATTGACTATGAGGTCTGTTGGATTTCTTAAGTATTTAAAGAGCATTAACTGCCAACTTGCGTTAGTCCACTTTAAGTGTTCTCTTATTTTCTTTATAAAACAATCAAAAACAGCTTGTAATATTACTTTTCAATCGATCTTTAGGAAAATAAATTATACTGGTGTGACGCTCGTACAGACAAGATAGAAAGAATCGACCTTGAGACTGGCGGAAATCGCGAGGTGGTGCTGTCAGGAAGCAACGTGGATATGTTCTCCGTTGCAGTCTTTGGGGCTTACATCTACTGGTCTGACAGGTAATTTATTTTTTCATAAGTCTTGGAGTCTCAAAATGTTATTTTAGTGCCAGTTGCTTTACCCTTGTAGGATTAGCCATTTCTTAGCAAGGTCACAGAAAGGATCTCACAAAGCCATGTAATTTCCAGAGAAAATGCAGTCACTCTTGCTATTCCAGGCTCAACCATTTCAATGTCACAGACTAATGTTGGTTTCTTTCCCTTCTGCTGAGCCATCTGTTATTTTCAGCTTAAATAACTGGCTTGATTTGAATTAGTTAAAGATTGTTGAACATGTATGTTCATCTTCTTGGCAGAGCACATGCCAACGGGTCCATCAGAAGGGGCCACAAGAATGATGCCACAGAAACTGTAACGATGAGAACAGGTCTTGGAGTCAACCTGAAGGAGGTTAAAATCTTTAACCGAGTAAGAGAGAAAGGTCAGCACTCTTATATGATAAATACATTTTATGTCATTTCTTTCTCTTATTTTTTAACATTTATTTATCAAACTGAAGTTAGGGGTTAATTCTTATATGAATCAAAAAACCTCAAGACCCTATTTTTCTGTGTCTAATTTCCTACAAAAATCATACAATAGCCTGATGAAATGCATATATAATAGCTCGTGCACAGATATTTTTGTCTAGGACAGTGCATGTATTTGGACATGTTATATACCTGGTGTGTCTTCAGCATAGGTTTAGACTAAGTAGTAAAGAAACATTTGGTAAATATACATATTCAAGAAAGTATACAAAGCACCACTAAGATGCTAGAGAGTAAAAAGCAATCAAATTGTTTTTTTCTGATTATATTTTAAAATATAAAATGATTATGGCTCCAGAAGGTTGCTATTAGTGTGAAATATGTCCAAAGTCATCATTTTAAAAAAAATACGTGTTTTGAAACAAATATGATGATGATTTGGGTATCTTTTAATGTCACTTCCATTAAGATAATGTCCATTTTAAATGTCTATTAAAGTAAATTGTAATTAATTTTCTTGACATCAAAGGAAGGTATAATAATTTTGGAGATGATGATGGATTCATGGAGAAGAATTAGTGTGATGTAGAAATCCTAATTGCATATTACATCTTCACCCAAAACTGAAATAAAAACCTTATGCCCAATATAGTTAGGATGTTAGGCACATTAGTGTCATCAATTTGATACCTTATATATTTCATAGACACAGAGTTTAAAGTCGTGTATTTTTTGTGTGTAAATTCAGTTCATGTTTTGAGTGAATCAGTTACTTGTGCCAAAGATTTATAATGTAAAAACCTATTGCAATCTCAGTATCAAGTTTCAAAGAAGAGTTACACACTCAACTGGCTGATTAAAGGAAATATTTAATGCTTCTTTTTGGCTGGTCAGGGAAGCAGGATAATGTGATCTAGAAATAAGAAATCCAAGGTTTTAAGCTGGAATGAAAGCAGTACTTTAGAGGGTATGAATGTTCACTGATTAGTCCAAAAATTAGGAATAAAAACCTAGATATTCAACATTAACTATTTAATATTTTTATAAGAGGAAACTACCTGAAAAACAAAAGGAAAAACACAAACATACATGTGTGTATCTTTTTTCCTATCCCTAGGGACCAATGTTTGTGCCAAGGACAATGGGAGATGTCAGCAACTCTGTCTTTATCGAGGAAATGCCCGGAGAACTTGTGCTTGTGCCCATGGATATTTGGCAGAGGATGGAATTACTTGCCTAAGGCATGAAGGCTATTTGCTGTATTCAGGGAGAACAATATTAAAAAGTATACATCTTTCTGATGAAACCAATTTAAATTCACCAATAAGGCCATATGAAAATCCACGTTATTTCAAGAATATCATCGCCTTGGCCTTTGACTATGATCAAAGAAGAAAAGGTACCAACCGAATCTTTTACAGCGATGCACACTTTGGAAATATACAGCTTATTAAAGATAACTGGGAAGACAGACAAATCATCGTTGAAAGTAAGTATAACAATTTATTTTTCAGTAGTTTGGTGGAAACAGGTGTCATTTGGCTTAGTAGAGAAGTTTGAGGGGTCACTGCATGAATGCAACTATATCCAAACCCCTAAAAGTCAAAGGAGCAATTAATGGCTAGCATGTACAGCATATGTAATTATTAGTTTCTAATCATGGAACTTTCAGTATATTCCTTTCTGTTTCTTATAAATGCGTATTAAAATTCATGGAAAATATGTTTTCAGTATAAAACTCACGAATCTTATTTTCTTCCAGTGGATGAAATTATGTCTTTAAGAATATCTACCTAATTATATTCAGTGAATAGATTTCTTGTATTTTTATTTTCTTAAATACCAGAGATTACTTTTGTGTGTGTGTATAAATAGATATAACAGTCTTAGTGAGAGAATGTTATTAAAGAAATGGCCTAATATTTTAAAAATATTTTTAATATTTTATGGGACAATGACCCAAACATAATATTGTGTGGGTTATCTACATAATTTAAAGAAGCCACTTTCCTGTCATCTGTTTTCAAGGATTTTCTTCATATTCTTCACGCAACATCTCTCTCTTTATCTTTATGTGGTTTCCATATATTCCCCACTTTTCCAATTTCACTATACTGAGGTCAGTCTTTTTCATTACTTTTTAAATTGCAAAATATACAAATTTATTTTAAAGTGTTCAAGTAATATAGATTTAAAAATGAAGTTTCTGCCTCATCACTGCAAGATCAATTCCATTTACTTGCTTATAAGTGACGGGGGTTGTGCCTCCAGAATTTTCTTTATACATGTGAGTATATTATTTGTAGTTGCAAAAATGGAATGCTCCTATATGCAGTGTTCACTGCTTTTTTGACGTACAGTATATCTTTAAGAGCTTTCATTTCAGTACCTAAGGCTCTGTCTTTTATACTTTTGAAAGCCTGTATCTATCCTAAGGATAAACTAATTTATTTAACCATTTTCTTGCTGACAAACATTTAGGTTGTTTTTGGTGTCTTACTACCTACAGTGTCACAATGAACATTTGTGGATACAAATATGTTTCTTCATACATGTGTTTCTTTAGCTTAAAATCCTAGAAATAGAATTGCAAATCAGTGTTTTTAATTTTTTATAACTGTTCAAATGTCTCTCCAAAAAGACAATATCAATTTAACATTTTCAGCAACTGTTTATAAAAATACCTATTTTTCCCACGCTTATGCCAACAATCATCTTATCATTTTTATTAGCTGATGACTGTCTAATATGTAAAAAAGTCAACTTACATTAATAGACATTTACCTGGTCCCTAGTGAGATCCAGCATCTCCTCATAGGTTTACTCATGTGAAAAACAGGTATTTTACATCAAACTTTGTATTGTACGTTGCCATCCCAGGCAAGGCCTGCTACTGTTTATTTTGTTCTTTCAGTATTTATTATCCTTCACAATTCTTTTTGCCTATTCAAATCCCACTCAGCCTTCCCAAATGAGTTCAAGTTTGCAACTTCAGGCGTATACAGATAACACATACTTATTTCTTTATTCTCTAGGTTACTTGCTGATAATTTCATGCCAATCTGTAAATCCTATCACATGCCACTTTGGCTGCCCTGCGTATGTGTGTGTATGTGAAAATGCAGCTATAGCTGTACTAGTCATAGGGTGCATGTATATCTGAGACTGGTTGATTCTTTGGGTAGATCTCTGTGAAGTTTACATTCTAATACTCTTTGGTCCTCCATTTTCCTAGACTGATACAGTTCAGAGATTGGAGGTGCTCACATGGCCTCCATAATCTAGTAATTAACTTACTTACTTTCTGTGCTCTAGAGTCTTTGTCAGGCACCCTGGATGTAAAGATGACTGTGAGTCTAGAGACTTTCAGAAATCGCAGTTTAAGAAGAAAACTACCAGTAAACAAACATTGAAATTTAATAGAATCCATAAGATACTAAAGATCCATAGTGGAGGATGCCACTGAGGTGAGGAAATTTAAGAGATTAATAGGAGTCTGTCAGCTGATTGAGCCCGGTGAGGAGGAAAAGAGGGGGAAGGATTCTAAACCTGTGGTCTTCAGGTGTGGTTCCTGGGGATCTGAATACATGGTCAAGGAGTCTATGAGATCAAAACTATTTTTATAATAACACTAGTGATTTGCCTATTTTTTTTTTTAACTGTGTTGACATTTGCGACAATGGTGCAAAAGCCATGGTGGCTAGATTGCTGTGACCTTAGCACTAATCAAGACAGTAGCACCAAACTGTACTAGTAATCACTGTATTTTTCACTGTCACTTAAGAGCAGGAATAAGAAAAGAGCCAGTTTCATTTAAGAACATCCTTAAAGACAGAATAAAGAAATTAATTTCATTAAATGTTGGCCTTTCAGTACACATCTCTAATTTTCTGTGTGATGAAATATACATAAGTCACTTCTGTTGCACTCTGAAGTATAATGGTTGCCTGAAGGAAACCATGTATTTCTGTCATTTAAAAAAAAATTTAGAACTTCTTTTTGTACAAAATTTGTTTACTTATTTTGGGAGGGAAGTAATTAGGTTTATTTATTTTTAATGGAGGTACTGGGGATTGAACCCAGGACCTTGTGCATGCTAAGCACGTGCTCTACCACTGAACTTTGCCCCCACCATTTCTGTCATTATTTGACTTCATGCTGCTTTCGAAGAACATCATTTTTTACTTGAAAGAATAAAGAATAAATTATGGTTACTCAAACCTTGGTATGTGGCAGAATGAATACAATGAGTCTGTCACTACAAAGAAAATGACCTACAGTAATTGTTGCAAATAATAAAAATCAAGCTTTCAAGTATAAATTAAAATTTGGAAGATATGTATCCACCACGAGAAGCTTAAAAGCTTCCCAATACTTAAGGGCTTTTCTGATGAGATGGATGGTGACATTACTAGTGTGATTTTTTGGGTATTGCATGCTGATATTGTCAACATTTGGAAGATACGCATAACTTAGGGAACCAGGATTTTCCAAATGACATGATAAAATCATGCCTAGGTAAATGATCCATTCAAAGTATGGTAAACCAACAAATTTTAATGCAATAGGGTATGAAAAGTACATCATTATGGTTTCTGATGCCACACTGAAACTAACTTTTAAGTAACTACCACTTGTCGTATGTTGTAGTATAAAAGTATTTCCAGAATTATCTGAAAAGGCTAAAACCCTGCTCCCTTTTCCAACTTACTAGCTCTGTGAAGGTGGGGAGGATATAGCTCAATGGTAGAGTGCATGCTTCACATACACAAGGTCCTGGGTTCAATCCCCAGTACCTCTGTAAAAAATAAATAAATAAAAACCTAATTACCTCCCCCAACCAAAAAAACATAGCTATATGAAGCTGGATTTTTTTTTTTGCATATATTAGCTACAACAACACAACAGATTGAAGAAGTAGATGTGAGAATCCATTATCTTCTAGTAATCCAGACATTACACAAATTTATAAAATGATAAAACAATAGTCTTATTTAAAAAAAGTTATTTTGTAGAAGATGCTATTGATATGCAGTCATTTCATTTTTATTTTTAAAAGAAATTAATACATATTTAAAACAAATTTTCAGTTTAAATTTCTAGCATGGTAATAGCTATAGACATAATTAAATACACAAAGTTTTGCTGGTGTCTTCAGTATTTTTTGAGTCTAAAAGTCCTCAGGTCAAAAAGATTGCAAACTATTCTTCTAGACTATGGACTTAAAAAATTTTAAGTCTGAACCTGTGGAAAAGCACAGAGTGGACAAGGACTGAAACATCATTTGGTGTGATTAGAATATGGCTATATAGCATGATTTAGTTGAGACCTTGAGTCCTATAAAGGAGTCAGAGATGGAAGGATTTGGTTGGCCAGGTGTTGAAAAGAAGTTTTATTGAGATATAATATACATACCATACAATTCATTCATTTAAAATGTACAATTCTTAACCTTTAAAATTAGGTTAAAAAATATAAAACATAATATTTGCCATTTAACACTTTTAATTTTGCAATTCAGTGACTAATTACATTCATAATGTGCAGCCATCACCACTATTTCCAAAATATTTTTTATCTCTTTAAAGAGATAAAACTGTTTAAGCAATTACTCCTCATTTCCCCTCCCTGAATTCTCTGGTAATCATGAATCTGTTTTCTTTCTCTATGAGTTTGGCCATTGTATATATTTCATATAGGTGGAATCATACAATATTTGTTTTATTGTGTGTGGTGTATATCACTTAGCATATTTTGAATTACTTGGCATATTTCATTTAGCATAATATTTTGAAGGTCCATCCATGTTGTAGCACGTTATCAGAAGTCCATTCTTCTTTTTAATGGCTGAGCATTGTTCTACTGATGTATAGACCACATTTTATTTATCCATTCATCTCTTTATGGACACTTGGGTTGTTTCTACCTTTTGATTACTGTGAAAATTGGCTTACTAATATCCAAGATAAGAAGTTTTGATTTTGCAAGGTACATATATAATAGGATTTTTTGTTTTATGAGTGTCACTCTATGATGTATTGATGAAATTTAAGGCCCATGACTGACTGAAGGCAGAAATGCCATAGGAGCTTGTTGCCATTTTACAGGTCCTGCTTCCACAGTGGTTAATTAAACTGGAAAGAATGTAATCAAAGCGTACGTACAACCAAGCCATTCTAATCCTTCCATTCAAAATCAAAGTGAGTAAAACCAATGACATATTAGTGCCTGTAAGTATAAACTCACATGTGTAGTAAAGAAGTGAAACACAATGTCCAGGACTTTGGAATCAATCAAGTAAGGATTCAGACCCCAGTTTGCTCTTTATTTCCTCTGTTATACTGTCAGTGTCCTCACCTATAGAATGGGAAACCAACTCCTAAATGTTTTCGTTAAGATTTTATGAGAAAGGGTGTGTAAAGGGCTTAAAAATAAGTGCAATTTTATCTAATTTAAAACTTTAAATTACTGTATTTATGACACTTTTGTGGAAATATTAGAATAGGTATCTTTGTCTTAAGTTATTTTTAGAATATGAATTACGGTAGTTAAACAATCAGAAATAATTATAATTACAGATATGAGGTAGTATATTAAGATCAGAGTAGAATTTTAAAATTAAGATTAGTCTACATTGATAATATACATGAACTTTTCTAAATACTCTTCTTACCACTGCAAACCCCAACCAAAAAGTTGCTAATTTGTTTAACCACTGCAGTTCTCTCGAAGTTTTAGAGAATTTGTAGTTTGATTTGCCAAACCAAAAATAAACCAAAATCAAACCCCTCCCCCCACCAAAAGGAGTTAATGGTACACACACACAGACACATACATACACACACACACACACACACATATAATTGAAGTATAATCAGTTTACAATGTGTCAATTTCTGGTGTACAGCATAAGGCTTCAGTCATACATGAACATACATATATTTGTTATATTCTCTTTCACCATAGGTTACTACAAGATACTGAATATAGTTCCCTGTGCTATACAGCATGAACTTGTTGTTTATCTTATTTTTATATATTGGTTAGTATCTGCAAATCTCGAACTCACAATTTATCCCTTCCCACCTCCCTGCCCTGCTGGTAACCGTAAGTTTGTTTTCTATGCCTGTGAGTCTTTTTCTGTTTCGTGAATAAGTTAATTTGTTTTTCTTCATTTTTATATCCCACCTACAAGTGGTATCAAATGGTATTTTTCTTTCTCTTTCTGGATTACTTCACTTAGAATGACAATTTCCAGGTCCATCTATGTTGCTGCAAGTGGCATTATTTTATACTTTATTATGGCTGAGTAGTATTCCATTGTATAAATATACCACAACTTTATCCAGTCATCTGTCAGTGGATATTTAGATTGTTTCCATGTCTTAGCTGTTGTAAATAATGCTGCTGTGAACATCGGGGTGCATGTATCTTCTCAAATTAGTTTCTCTTCTGGCTTACTTCACTTAGAATGATGATCTCCAGGTCTGTCCATGTTGCTGAAAATGGTATTATTTTATTAATAGCTGAATAGTATTCCATTGTGTAAATATAATACTACTTCTTTATCCAGTCATCTGTTGATGAACATTTAGGTTGTTTCCATGTCTTGGCTGTTGTAAATAGTGCTGCTATGAACATGTATCTTTTCACATTAGAGTTCCCTCTGGATATATGCACAGGAGTGGGATTGCTGGATCATGTGGTAAGTTTTTTTTAGTTTTTTGAGGACTCTCTGTACTGTTTTCCATAATGGCTGCACCAGACTACATTCCCACCAGCAGTGTAGGAGGGTTCCCTTTTCTCCACATCATCTCCAGCATTTATTGTTTGTGGACTTTTTGATGATGGCCATTCTGACTGGTATGAGGTGATACCTCATTGTGGTTTTGATTTGCATTTCTAATAATTAGTGATATTGAGCACTTTTTCATGCTGGCAGACATAAATACAAGTAAGATGTGAAATTCATTTTTGTCTTGGTATTCTAGGTGGGTTTTTTTTAGAGTTTTTTTTAAATTTAAGTATAGTGGACATTACAATATTGTTTCAGGTGTATGACACAGTAATTTGATGTTTATACACAATAAGTCTAGTATCTATCACTATACAAAGTTATTAAAATATTTGTAACTATACTCACTATGCTGCACCTTACATCCCTATGACTTATTCTATAACTGGAAGTGTGTACCTCCTTGACTCATTACACCCAACCCCTCACCCCCTCCTTTCTCACAGCCACCAATTCGTTATGTCTTTTAGATTCCACACAAAAGTGAAATCATACAGTATTTTTCATTTTTAAACTTATTTCTCTTAGCAATAACTCTCTAGTCCCCTCAGTGTTGCAAATGGCAAGATTTCATTCACTTTTATGGCTGAGTGATATTGTATATATATGTATGTTCTGTATGTATAATCTATGGACACTTAGATTGCTTCTATATCTTGGCTATTATAATGTTGCAACAAACTTAGAAGTACATCTTTCTTGTAATTTTTATTTTGTTTTCTTTGGATAAATACCCAGGAGTGGAATTGCTGGATCATATGGTAGTGTACTAATAATTTTTTTGAGGAATCTCCATACTGTTTTCCATAGTGGTTGCACCAATTTACATTACCACCAACACTGTGTAAGGGTTCCCTTGTACTACATCCTCACCAACACTTATTTTTGTCTAGATGATAATAGCTACTCTGACAGGTAGGAGGCAATATCTCTTTGGGGTTCTGATTTGCATTTCCCTGAGGATTAGTGATATTGAACAACTTTTCATGTGTCAACCGTTTGTATGTCTTCTTTGGAAAAAATGTCTATATAGTTTCTGTGCTTTTTAATTGGACTTTTAAATACCAAGATCTATGATTTTTTTAAAATATATTTTGGATATTGACTACTTATCAGGTATATCATGTGCAAATATCTTCAATTCAGTAGGCTGCCTTTTTGGTTGATAGTTTTCTTCACTGTACGAAAGCTCATTAGTTCAATGTAGTGCTATTTATTTATTTTTACCTTTGTGGCCCTTGCCTGAGGAAGCAGAGACCATGCTAAGACCATAGTCAAATAGTGGACTGCCTGTGTTCATCAGCAATATTGGCCTGTAATTGTCCTTTCTTATAGTGTCTTTATAGTGTTTTGGTATCAGTAATGCTGACTTCATAGAATGAGTTTAGAATTCTTCTTTCACCCCTTTTTTGGGGGGAAGGGGATAATTTGAGAAGGTTAAGAAGTACCAAACCTTTAAAGAAGAGGTGAAATTCACCAGTGAATCTGTCTGCTCCTGGACTTTTGTTTGTTGGGAGTTTATTATTACTGATTCAACTTCATATTAGCAATTGGTCTGATCAGATTTTCTGTATCTTCTTTAGTCTTGGAAGTGTATGTAGGAATTTATCCATTTCTTCTAGGTTGCTCAGTTTGTTGGTGTATTAATTACTTGTAGTAAACTGTTATCTTTCATATTTCATAAATTGTAAGGTTAGACTGGGTTCTTTCTTTCCTGAGGTTAGCCCGTATCACTGTAAACTTCCCACTTAGAACTGCTTTTGCTGCATCCCATAAATTTTGGATTGATCTCAAGGTGTTTTTTAAATTTTCTCTTTGATTTCTTCAGTGGTCCACTGGTAGTTTAGCCTCCACATGTGGTTTTTTTTCAGATTTCTACTTGTAAATTATTTCTAGTTTCATAACAGAGAAATGCTTGATATGATTTCAGTCTTCTTAACTTAATAAGACTAGTTTTGTGACCTGACATGTGATTTGTCCTGGAGAATTATTCCATGTGCACTTGAAAAGAATGTGTATTCTGTTTTTGGATGGAATGTTCTCTAGTTACCTGTTTGGTTCAAATGACGCATTAGATCAGGTGGACCTGTGGTTCGTTACTGATTTTCTGTCTGGATGATCTATCCATTGAGGTAAGTTGTGTGTTAAAGTTTCCTATTATTACTATATTACTATCAGTTTCTTCTTTATGTCAATATTTGTTTTATGTATCTAGGTGCTCCTAGGTTGGGTGCATAGATAGTTGTAACTGTTTTATCCTTGTTTGATAGCTTTATTATATGATGCCCTTCTTTGTCACCTGTTATAGTTTATTTTGCCTGGTATATAAGTGTTTCCATTTACATGGAATATCTTTTTCCATTCCTTTAAGTCTGTTTGTGTGTCTTTAGATCTGAAACAAGTCTCTGGGAGGCAGTATATATATAAAAATAAGTGTGGGTTTTAGCCACCAAAGCACACGGCAGAAGAAAGGATTATTCAAGACTATAGCAAGTCAAGAGAGGTGAAAGGGAGTGAGAGCCCAACTCCGAGACCCCCCTTAGATTCTCAAATTTATTGAACAGGATCTTTAAACAATCAGTGAGACACGTCTTTGGAATTTGAACAGAGCAAGACATAAGTCAAATCTTAAACAATTTAAGTAAAAGGTTAATAAACTGTTTCTAGGTTAAGATATGCTAAGAGATAATGAAAGGGCTGGGAGGCACAGGAATCTCATGAATCAAAGACAGCGTGTTCTAGATAAGTGAAGCCTGCCCTGCTGTTCCCCCCCTCACCGCCCCGTGCAGTGAGGCCCTACAACTTATTAACCCATGACTGTGCTCCCACATGTCCCCCTTTTTTGTTTAAGTTTTTATCGGGAACTCTTGATTGGAGATCATCAGATTTTGGCGCTTTGAGGCAGTAATCACAGAGAAGATCAATTTGCAGACCATAGAGAAAACAAAAAGGATTAACAAGTGAAAAGCTCCAATAATCCAAATAGGTAGGTTGATGCTGTGAAACTAATGGGTGGGGTTTAGCCATTTTAAATTATCAGACATTTCTTGTTCAACATTTGATAGTTTCCTTTTGTGTATAAAGCAGTTGTTCATGTAATTGGGTAGACAGAGCGTCTGTTGGACTGAAGGTTAGAGGAGAATGCTCCCTGTAAATGCCTTTTAACCAAATCCCAGGAATGTTGGGATTTGGTTATAGAGCAAGGGGGTGACACATATTTTGTCATGGTGCCAATCACACACTGTGTGTCAGTAAGGGCTTGTTGTATCTCCAGGCCATTGAAGAGATGCTTCAACTGCTTGTAATCTTTGCATAATGCCATTATCTATTTGGGTTTGAGCAAGCATAGCAGGAGTAATGATATCATGACCTGATTTACAATTTTTGCTGTGTGTATAGATTTAGAAAGGGAAACTGTGGCTATTAGGAGACCAGACCCTAGTCATCTGATAGTGATTTACAGGTGGAGGGGTCAAATGATTGGACGGAATGTCTGCATCTGCTGCTGCAACAACAAAGGTAAGGTTGGCCTTTTGATTATCAGTTTTGGGGAGATAATATAAATAGGTCCAAGATTTGATAGACAATTAGGTGTATATAGATGGTTGTAAAATATACTGGAGGAAGGGGAGAAAAAAGAGAATCGTTTAGAATTAACCAATCACGTTGTTCCAGAAGGTGTTCTTGAGCAGGGAGCCAAGTGCCTCCTGCTCACCGGGTGTCACTGCTGCTTAGAGGAGGATCAGCGTCCCACTAGGAAACAGGTCTGTAGAGAGGAGGGTTGGTAATGTGTGCCCAGTATAAATGGGCTTGTGCTGAGGGAATAAAAAGAAAAAGAGCAGGAATGGTTTTGTGAAACCTTAGTTTTGTGATACCACCGCTAAGTACGCTAAGAACCTGTTCTCCGGAGTGGGAGGTGCTCCAACCCATTGCATGACTTCAGTGGCTTCTTGATTGAGTTTTTTAAGTTGTCCCCAGGTCACATCTGCAGCTTTAGCCGTTCTCTGACAGGGGTTTCACTTGACAGTCTTGGAGGGAGAGATTGACCATCTAAGGAAGAGGACTGAAGGACTGATCTCTCCTGCTCATGGTAGGGCTTGACAGAATGGGCAGGGGTCCAGTGTGGTCCTGTAGGTAAGAGAACACAATCATATCTTCGTCCCCAGGTGACTAAGTCATAAGGTCCTTCCCAGGAATTGTTTTCATGTGTCACATCTTTACTAATACTTTTGCTCTTATAGAGGCTGCTGATATATTAAATGGCAATCTGCCACTGTGAGGCCTTGAGAATTGCAATTCAGAAAATTTAAAGTATATACTGCTTTGTGTAATATATCTGAGAAGGACATACCAGGTGTATTCTCCCTTTTTTGTTTTTTAATCTGAGATTTTAATGTAGAGTGAGTATGTTCTATAATGGCTTGTCTGGGGGGATTGTGAGGGATACCTGTAGTATGCTGTAATTCCCAGTTTTGACAGAACAGTTTGAATTTGGAGGCGATGTATCAGTTTGTCAGATTTGATTGGGCTTCAGGCCACAGGGATTAACTCCCCAAGACTTTTGTCCTCCAGATAATGATTGACAACCTGGACAGGCTGAAATGATTTGTTTTGCTTGAGATAGTTAACTGGAATTGTTTAACAAGAGACTTATAAAAAACTATGTAACCAACAAAGTGATCTGCAATGGCATTACCAGTGGTTAAGGGACCAGGTAAATTTGTATGAGATCTAACATGTGTAACAAAGAGAGAGTGTTGTCGTTTGTCTATAAGAGACTGGAAAGGAGGGAAAAATCAGTTAATTCTTTGATGGAGGCTTGTTCTATGTTTTGAATAACATAAACTACGTATTGTGAATCAGCGACCAGGTTAGCAGGCTGGTGAGAGAAATGGTGGAGTGCCGTAATGGCAGCCTTAAGTTCTGCTCTTTGTGTAGAGGCTTGTCCTGTAGAACTTACCTTGTGCCATTTTTGGTCAAACCAAACCATGGCAGATTGTTTTTTCAGAGCCGTCAGTGAAGACGGTAATAGCACCATGAATAGGTGTAGACACAACCTTTTGAGGTATAGTGACATTAATAAGGGCTAATTGTTGCAGTTATTTATCAGAGAGCAATGAATATATATTGTCCTGTAAAGTCAGCTATCGTGGCCTGAAAATCTAGAGATTGTGTAAATAACGATTGGAGGCCCTCTAGAGAGACTCCTTGCTAAATTATATCTGGGTTGTAACCAGTTAATTGTTGACAACAGTATCGGCCTTTATATAGTAGAACAATAAGTGGTATGAAGTAAGAGTTTTTTTAAGGGACTGAGAGAGAAATATCCATTCTAAACGCTGAATACCATCAATTAATTGTCTTAAGAACCCTGTCTGGGTACGGAAGGTAGGAAATGGAAATAAGTAGGATAGCCTGGTTGCCTTCTGTGCAACTGCCGCTGTTGGATGGCCTCTTCACTGAGAGCTATTTGATTTTTAGCTTTCGAAGTCAAGCTTTGGGGAGAATCTAAGGCATTATCTCCCTTGAGGATATTGAATAAATTGGAAAGTTGTCCCATAGTAATTCCCAAGATAGGGCGGATCCAATGAACGGCCCCTAAAATTTTTTGAAAATCTAATGTGTGTAAGTGTGTAGTGTCCAAGGTAACAGGCTGAGACTGAATAGTTCAGCTGAAGACTATTTGGCCTAAATATTGCCCAGGTGTTTGAATCTGAATCTTTCCTGGAGCCATTTGAAGTCCTTGTTCTCAGAGAGAGATCTGCCAATGTTGATATACAGGAGGGAGTAGCCTTACAGGTGGGTAGTAAAGTTTGATGTACAAAATACTGACAAATTGTGGCACTATTAATTATTCCCTGTGATAAAACCCACCATTGATAACGAGCTAGGGGGCCTGATTGTCAGATTAAGGTAGAACGCAAAGCATTCACGGTCTTGTTCAGCTAAAGGCATAATAAAGAAGCAATCTTTGAGCTCGGCAACAATAACAGGCCAGTCTGCAGGAATTAAAGCAGGGTCAGGAAGACCAAGTTGTGATGCCCCCGCTGGCTGACGAATAGCGTTAATAGCCCGAAGGTCATGCAGTAATTGCCGTTTTCCTGACCTTTTAAGAACGGTAAAAACAGGAGTGTTCCAAGGGCTCATAGAGGGCTCGGTATGTCCAGCTTCTAATTGTTGCTGAACTAGTGAGGTAGCTTGAATAAGTTTCTCCTCTTTGAGGGGCCACCTTTAAAGCAGGTGTGAGAGTTTAGTGAGGGTTTTATTAAAGCCGCTAGTACTTGTGTGTTTTTGTGCCCGCATTTTGACAAGCTTTGAATTTAGCAATGTCTGGAGCTTGAGTCCGTATACAGGATAGAGCGGCTGGGCAATCAGCATTAGCATTTTCATAAGCCATTTATTGAAGTTTATCTGTCTGGAAATGCTTTGTTTTAGGCAATTAACAAAATCTGCATAGGGCTCGGTGGCTCCCTGTCTCATAGTGGCAAAGGAGGCACTCGAGACCAGGCTGCAATAGTGGAGCATTGTGGAAAAACTCTGCAATCTACCTGTGTTTGGCGTTGGACCGTTGGATACTGTCCAATGCCTTGAAGCGTTTCAGCCCTGATAGGAATGCCCAGATCAAAATTACATGTGGATTGCACAATCCAGCATGTTGTGCAGGGGTGAGCAGTTTTAACTAAGGCTTTCCAATCCCATGGAGTCATGGTATATCCAATTCCTATAGCCTCAATTATGCCTTTAGTAAGAGAGCTGTGTATGCCATTCTCAGCAATACTTCGTCTTAACTCCTTGAACACAGCAAAAGGGTGGGCTTCATGTCTAGGCAGCTGCCCAGGAGTAGCAATAACTGGGAAAGCATGAGGCCCTCCTTGAAACATTGTTGCATGACAGAAGGTTTCTCCATTTCTGTATTTTTTTACTATTTTAGCGGGAGGAGGCGGAAAAGGAAGATCATTTTCTACAAATGGTGGGGCAGAGGGCAGGGCAGGAGCAGGAAGGGGAAACATAGAGGCTGTAGGACCTAAACTCCAGGTTACTAATATATAGGTGGGAACCTTTTCCCCCGGTCATGTTTTCTCTTTAGAGTTCTTCCAGCTTGTTCCCATAATTCTAAATCTTGGTCTGGAAACCAGGGACAAATTTCATGCACGGTTTGAAGCAATTTAACCAGTTGGTCCTCAGACACCGTGCAATGGGCTGCTTTTAAAAGCTGTTGTAAGGTCCTAAGGTAAAGGAGTTGTTCTCTAGTCATTTGTTGGCCCATATTTAAAAGAAAAAGAGAGCTCTCCCTGAGTACCAGACATGTTGGCAGCTATCCCAAGAGAGGCGCTGCTGTCCCTTACCGGGATGAAGTGTTTTTGAAGTCCATACGATTTTCTTTTCTCTTCCTCCTGAAACGTGTGGTTTCTGCAGCTGAAGACTATCACATCAGGGTCACCACTTCACGGTGGGAGAAAGGATTATTCAAGTCAAGACAGGGAGAGGGAGCGAGAGACCCACTCCCCGGGACCCCCATAGACTCTCAAGTTTACTGAGCACGCTCTTCAAACAATCAGAGTGACACTCGTCTTTGGAATTTGAACAGAGCAAAGTGTAAGTCATAGATCTTAAGCAATTTAAATAAAAGGTTAAACTGTTCTAGGTTAAGATATGCTGGGAGGCACAGGAATCTGTTCTAGGTAAGTGAAGCTTGCCCTGCTGTTTTCTGCTGCGCAGGGCGGCCGTACAACTTACTAACCCACGATGGTGCTCCCACCTGTGGGTTTTGTTTCTTTATCCATTCAGCCGCCCTGTGTCTTTTGACTGGAACATTTAGTCCATTTAAAGTGATTGTTGTTGGGTTATGTACTTATTGCCATTTTGTTAATCATTTTCTGGTTATTCTTGTACTTACTCTGTTCCTCTCTACTTATTCTCTTCCTTTCTGACTTTCTTTACTGTTACGTTTGTGTTCCTTTCTCTTTTCCTGTGTATGTGTTACAGATTTTTTAGTGTGGTTACCATGAGGTTCATATGTAACCAACCTATACATATATCATTGTCACAGTTGCTTAAGTTCAGGCACTTTTTTAATGCTGTCCCCTTCACAATTTGTGTTGTGCTTAACTATTTTAGAGGGAGATGGTTTTACTTTTTATCTTTTAACCTTCATACTAGCTTTGTAGTTAGTTGATCCACTGTCTGTACTATGTTTGCATTTACCAGTAGGATTTTATTTCATATTTTTCTTGTTTCTAATTATGGCTTTTTCTTTTCTATTTAATGACACCCCTTTACCATTTCTTGTAAGGCCAGTTTAGTGGTGACAACTTCCTTTAGTTTTTGCTCACCTGAGAAACTATCTCTAATTTTCAACAATAACCTTTCTAGATAAAACAACCACCTTTCTTCTAGTACTTGGAATGTATCAGGCCAGTCCCTTCTGGCCTGTAAAGTTTCTACTGCAAAGTCATTGGCTGGTTTTTGTGGGTTTTCTTGTATGTAACTTTTTAAGAATCTTAAAATCAGCAAGGAAGAAAATGTCAAAATTTAAATTATAACACATCTTGGTGTCGGTCTCTTTGGGACTCTGTGCTTCCTGGACTGGGATGTCTGTTTCCTATCCCTTACTCTCTCTTCTTCTGGGACCCCCTCTAATACAAATCTTAGTACGCTTGACTCAGAGGTCTCTTAAGCTGCCCTCATTTTTTAAAGTAATTTTTTACCTTTGCTGTTCTGATTGGATGATTTCCACTAGCCTGTCTTGAAGATCACTGATCCATTTTACAGCCTCTAATCTGTTATTTTAGTGTATTTTTCTTATTTCACTTACTGTATCCTGTCATTCTGATTGGTTCTTTTTACCTCTGTTGAAGTGCTCGCCAGGTTCATCCATTCTTCTCTAGAGTTTGGTGAGTTTATTTATGCCTCTTTCAGCTTTTTATCAGGTAAATTGCTTATCTGTTTAGTCAGTTTCTTTTCTGAGGTGAAATGTATTCCTTTGTCTCCTCACTGTGCCCAACTCTGTGTTTGTTTGTATATATTAAGTATATCAAGCTACATCTCCCAGTCTTTAAAGAGTAATAAGAGTAATCTTACATAGAAGGTATTCTATTGGGCCCAGAGGCACAATCCCCCAAGGCCACCGGAGCTGGGTGCTGCAGGGGTGTGTGCTGTCCTTTTGTGGTTAGGCTGCAGTTGCTGCCTGGTACACTGAAGGGTGGGGTTGACTCCCCAAAGTGGGAGTTGCTTTGGAGGGACACCAGTGTCAGCCAAGGCTGCTTGCCAGGTTGAGCAGGGAGAGAGCCACTCTTGATGGCCAAGGTGAGTGGGCAGGGTTGGTCCTTGGGAAGATGGAGAATGACAGGAGTGGTGCCTGCTGGCACCAGACCAGCTGGCTAGAAGGAAAGTTTAGTCAATGAATCTCCTTGAATGACCCAGGTGCTTTTTAAGCTGCTGCTTCTACAGTGGGACTTGGAGCCAGTGAGTTAGTGCACAAATGCTCCAAAGCAGAATTTGTTTCCTACAGCTCTCCAGTCCTCTTGGACCTAAGTCTTATTTATTTTTAAAGCAAGTGTTATGGGGGCTTACCTTCCTCGTGCAGGGCCCCTGGGCTGGGGAGCCCTTGCTCCTCGTGGGGGGTGGGGGGGCCTCCGAAGTTGTGATATGCCTCCGTGAGTCACCACAGTGGTTTTGTGGGTTCTGACTGGACCACACTTCTCCTGCTCCTTGATGTGGCCTTACCTTTATGTCCATTTGGTTAGTGCTCAGGTCGTTCTCAGAAACACTTGTTCCACGTGTAGTTGTAGTTCTGGTGTGTCTGTGGGAGGAGGTGAACGCAGGCTCTTCTTAATCCAGAAATCCTTTGTTGTTCTATTTTCATAAATCTGGAATAACACATTTCGTTTTGTTACATCTTTTACCAGTTACCACAGAACAAAATTATAGACATGTGATTAAGTATTTAAAGTTATCAGAGAGGTCCAAAAACTTTCACAAATCAGGTTTAGATCTTTTATATTTATTTATATATACATGCATGACTATGGAGACAGGATAGGATGGAAGCGCTCTCTCTTATCCTCCCAACTTATGCAGAACGAGTTTTTTGCTCTGAGGTTGAAAGAGCCACCAAATACAATTAAAAGTGCATTATGTGCTTACAAAACGCCAGAGATTATTAGGTATGGGCGAATAAACATGAAAAAGGTCTGTTTTTTAGCCTCTGGGAACTCAAGTATGGAAAGAGGAATGAAGAGCTAATAAGACCTCTGGCAAAGATGACATTGAAAATTCACAGCAGCGAGTGATAAAATTATTTTAAAAAATAAAGTTTGCTAGTTTTAAGAAACAGGGTAAGATTGTTTTCTTGAATAATCAACCGAACTACAGAGCAGTGAGAATAACTGAAACATCGGACTCTGAGCCCCTTAGAATAGAGGGACAGGAAGCAGGTACAAAGCTCGCTTAAACCAGGGTCGGAGGTGAGGCTGCGCCACAGGGAAGCAAAGCTGTGCCATCTGCTTCATGGGCCAATGTCCTGCATATGGTTATTACCCTCGAGGCTTAGAGACTACAGAACCAACCTTGTGACCAATCCTGACATTAGTCTTTTGCAGGTTGATGGCTCTCCAAGTTCGCATATGCCCTGTGGAGCAAAAACCCAAGTGAATTACAAAATACAGTGATGCAGTTTAAAGCCCAGAGGCCAAGTGAAGGCAACTGAAGCAGCCAACTAAATGAAATGAATGCTGTAAGAGAGGTTAAAAAAAAATCATTAAATGGCTAAAAATAGAATAATTACAAGGACAGTTTTACAACTTTTGTGGGGAGTTTGTCAGAGGAAAAAGAATACATGCCTACAAAATACATGAAATGGTTAAATCAAATAGGCTGTAATTATGTAAGTAAAAATAATTGAAATGAAAAATAAAGTCATTATAATAAAAATTTAAAAGAAATCCCAACTTACATAATAAAGTTTATATTGGACTAGTCAAAGTGAGAATGAACAAATGGAATGCTAATTAATGAGGAATTAATATGTAAAGTGGAGAAACAGATAACTGAAAAATCATGAGAACAGTTGTAAAACTTGGAAGGTAAGTGGTAGGTTCAGCATGACTATAGCTATAGTAGAGGGTAACTAACATGGGAAGAGAGGGAAGGACAGAAAAGTAACAAAGAGACAATGATGAACTTTACTGGAAATGAGGAAAGAAATGGGTCCATCGATTGAAAATGCATTCTGAGTGCTGGAAAGAATAAAGTTAAGTCAGCCATCAAAGTAAAATTTCAGAGATTTATTAAAAAAAGGGGGGGGAGCCTTAAAATGCTAGACAGAAGGAATAGACAGATCACCTAGAGAAAGAATGATGGAATTTAATCAGATTTCTTATCAGCAACATTAGTTAATCTTCACACTAAGTAAACATGTAATATTATAACTGACCAAACAGCTATACAAAATGAAGGGAAATAAAGATTGTTCCAGACAAAATCAGGAATTGTGCATCTACATATTTTTGCATTATGACTAGTATATGTTTCAGTTTTACATAATAGCCTTATTCTGTAGGATTCATTCTGATATTTTGTTTTAGCCAATCAGAGCATTGAATCTTTTTGAAAAACACTTTAGCTTAAAATAAATTAAATGGCTTCCCTACATTCAATAACCAGTTAAGACATGTAATCAAGCAAAGCTACTCTTTAACTAGCAAAAACAAAGGATGCACAAGACCTTAACTGAGGAAATTACAAAATATTAGTGCACACAAAAGACCTTAAGTGAAGGGAGAAAAATGGCATTGTCATGATGGGAAAATATGATTTCTATAGCTGTGGAAATTTGCCCCAAATTATCTAAGTGTAATGCAACTCAGAATACCAAAATGACTTTATTCCATGCAACTTTACATGCTGATCCTAAAATGAGCATGGAAGAGCAAATTTTCTAACAATGACTCAGGCAATTTTGAAGAAATATAAATTTGTAGTCTCTCCTTGAAAAGAATCTTCTTCACTTATTCAAAAGTTAAAATAATTAAAACAATGTGATATTACCATAGGGATAAACAAAACAGAACAGAATGCTTAGAACCAGATCCATATATACATCTTATAAATTTTTATATGTTAGACCAAGTTGGCATTTTATCAGTTGAAAAACAATGAACTGAATTTCATAAATTATGCTAGCATAATTTACATGCAAGAAATTAAGTTCTATCTCTAGCTCGTACTGTATGCAAAAGTAAGTTTCAAGTACATTAAAGATGTAAATGTGATTTTTTTTATTTCAAAGAAAATATAGAATATATTTATGAACTCCAGATAGGAATGTATTTCAAAAATTAGACATAAAACACATCAGAAAGTGTTTAAGTTTGGTATGTTTTACCTCAGTGAAGTGGAAAACTTTTTGCAGCAGAAGATTAAAAGGCAAAACAAATGTTCACAGAAGGTATTTGTATTTCCTAAAAAGCAACAAAGGGTTGCAATGACAGTTTATAATGTACCACTAAAAAGATTAATCAAAATATGGGAAAAATTAGGACAGGAGGCAATTACCAGAAAAGGAAACAAAATTATTTTAAAAATGTATTCAACCTGATCAATCATCAAGACAATTCCAACTCAAACATGAGATGCTATTTTTCACCCATAAACTTAAAAAAAAATAAGTGGCCAAGTTTTGATAATGTGTAGAAATCAGAACTCTCATACAATACTGGTGGGAATTACAATTTTGTACAGCCACTTGACAGCCATTTTGAAATATTATTTTGAAATGCTGAAAGGGTGCATACTCTTTCATCCAGATAATCTCACTTTTAGAGTAAACTTAGTCAACTCTACTTTTAGGGAAAACAATGGTATATTGTACAACAGTAAAACAAGAAAAACAAAAACCTAGTGTTACATTTATCTATCCACAATCAAATACAGTTTGATTAAAACAAACTAATGCAGCATAATAAAAATGTTACCAAATGATATTACAGTTTAATATGGTATGTAGTGTTGAAAAATATGCTTGAACAATGCTTTGTGTTATTTTTTTGATAAAGATATATTTTTAAAACTTAGTAATTGTGTTTTGATAACTATGTGATGGTTATGGAGATGTTATCATTGGAGATAGAAGGGTATTCTCTGTATTATTTTTTTATTGAAGTACAGTCAATTACACTGTGTCGATCTCTGGTGTACATCACAATGTCCCAGGCATGCATATACATACATTCATTTTCACTTTTCCATTAAAGGTTATTACAAGATATTGAACATAGTTCCCTGAGCTATACAAAAGAAACTTTGTTAATCTATTTTTATATATAGTGGATAACCTTTGTAAACCTCAAACTCCCAAATTTATCCCCTCCTACCCCCTTTCCCTGGTAAGATTGTTTACTAAGTCTGAGAGTCTGTTTCTGTTTGTAGATGAGTTCATAGTGTCCTTTTTTTTCTTTAGATTCCACATATGAGTGATATCATATAGTATTTTTCTTTCTGGCTACTTCACTTAGAATGATAATCTCCAGGTCCAACCATGTTGCTGCAAATGGCATTATTTTATTCTAATGGCCAATACACATATGAAAAAATGCTCAATATCTCTAATTATCAGAGAAACTCAAATCAAAACTACAATGAGGTATCACCTCACACCAGTCAGAATGGCCATCATTCAAAAGTCCACAAATGATAAATGCTGGAGAGGATGGGGAGAAAAGGGAACCCTCCTATACTGCTGGTGGGAATGTAGTTTGGTGCAGTCATTGTGGAAAACAGTATGGAAATTCCTCAAAAGACTAAAAATAGACTTACCATATGATCCAGCAATCCCAGTTCTGGGCATATATTCAGAGGGAAGTCAAATTCAACAAGACACATGCGCCCCAATGTTCATAGCAGCACTATTTACAATAGCCAAGACATGGAAACAACCTAAATGTCCATCAACAGATGACTGGATAAAGAAGTTGTGGTATATTTATACAATGGGATACTACTCAGCCTTAAAAAGGGTAAGATAATGCCATTTGCAGCAACATGACTGGACTTAGAGATTGTCATTCTAAGTGAATTAAGCCAGAAAGAGAAAGAAAAATACCATATGATATCACTTATATGTGGAATCTAAAAAAAGAAAAGAAAAAACGTCACAACTCATCTACAAAACAGAAACAGACTCACAGACACAGTTAACAGTCTTATGGTTACCAGGGAAAGGAGGTAGGAAGGGATAAATCTGGGAGTTCAAGATTTATAAATGTTAGCCACTATATATAAAAATAGATTTTTTTATAAATTTCTTCTGTATAGCACAGGGAACTATATTCAATATCTTGCAATAACTTGTAATGAAAAAGAATATGAAAATAAATATATGTATATGCATCACTGGGACAGAAATTGACACATTGTAACCGAATATACTTCAGTAAAAAAATTTTTTAAAAATTAAAGGATGAAAGTTGCAGTTAGAGAATCTGCAAACCGTGAGACAAGGAGTAGTTTTATGATCCAAAGGAAGAGTGGGGGTAACAGTCATTAATTATGGTGAACCAAATCTGGAGTGAGTCATGATTAGTGCTAAGGAAAAGAGAACATGAGATCTCCCTCACATTAAGTTGCAGGCTGAAAATCAATTTCAGTATGTCTTCCACGAACTCAAAATTTCTTAAGATATTGAAGTTGCTCACGGAAGATGGCATATAGCAGGTGTTGGGGAGAAAACAACTTTTCCTCAAACCTGTTACATGTTGGTCAGTGAAACACCAACTGAATGAAAAACCAGCTTAACAAGAGATAAGGTGTGCAAATTTGTTATGTTAATTTCACATGTACATAGAGATCTTCATGGAAAAGAAGTAAAGATCTCAAAAAGCAGTTAGACCCAGGGGCTTATATACAGTTTTTCACAAAGAGTGATAAACTATAGAGAGATAACTAAACAAAGAAAAGGGCTTTGGGCTTCTAGAGGCAGTAAATTGTGGGGAGGTAAATATATGGTAGAGACTAGTGGAAGATAAGGGTTATTGAGTAAAGCGTTTATGCAGACTCATTTCAGTTCATGTTCACATCCAGTGATAATGATTATTTCTGGTACAAGAGAGGGGACACCTTCACAAAGGGAAATTTATGCCCAGGTTTTACATAGATAGGAAGAGAGCAGAGAGTGTCTCCTCCATCCGTCATTTCCTAATTTCCTTCAGCTCAAAATAATCCTCATGCTAAAGTGGCACATTTCGAGGTAGCATATTATGATCCCCTTCACAGGCATGATCGTTCTGAAGTCTCTTACCTCATGACATCAACCAAGACCAAATCTAGAGGGCAATGACATAACTGAACAAGACACATTGGAACCATGTATAGAGGCTACTTAAAACAAGGAGTAGAATAATTCATGAGGAGCATTATGCTAGAGAAAGAAAAAATAATAGTTTTGGAAAACAGTATGGAGATTCCTTAAAAACTAAAAATAGACTTACCGTATGGTATAGCAATCCTGGGCATATATCCAAAGGAAACGCTAATTCAACAAGGCATAGAAATTATACTATGTAAGTCAGACAGAGAAACACAAATATCATATGATATCACTTATATATGGAATCTAAAAAATGACACAAATGAACTGATCTATAAAACAGAAAAAGACTCAGACATAGAAAACAAACTATGGTTACCAGGGGGAAAGAGAGTAGGGAGGGATAAATTGGGAGTTTGGGATTTGAAGACACTAAATAAATACATATACTGTGTTTGCGTATAACTGAATCATCATGCTGTATTACCAAAGACTAACACAACACTGTAAATCTATTACACTTAATAAAAGTAATAATAATTCTGAGTCATGTGTAGACCATTCTATTTGAAGTTCTGCAAAGTCAGTATGAGGTATGGTTCAGGTCTTGGAGGCAGAGAATTGACAAGGAGAACTCACGAATCTTTAGTCACCAGTGTTATGATTATTCAGACTAAATGCTGCCCAATTCTTCATATATGTGTCCAAAGAGCTTGAAACAATAGAAGCAGAAGGCAATATGGGCACAAACTAGTATTCCCATGTTGAGAATTACAGACTTACCAAGAAAGTAGCCAAAAAGTTCTCTGCAAAGATGTTCAGGCTCTGCAAACTGCCCCAGGAGATCATGTTAGATGGTCTGGCAAGGTTTCTGCTTGCATAATCAGAACTTGCTGGATCATGTCTGTGTGAAAGAGAGTTAGGGACAGAATTAATCCCAAAACTAGAAGCCTATTGTGGGCTCTGAAAATGTTCATCAGTAAGTCTGATTAGGAGTTGAGAGGAGGAGGAATGGGAAGCTGGCACGTAGATTCCTCTCAGGGGACAGAGCAATTGGAGAGATGCTTGGTGGGCTTTGGGAACAGTGATTCAGACGTAAATAAATGTCACAATATGAGATCACTGCCAAGTAAGACATCAGCAGGTGAGTGAGGGTGGGAATAGTGAGATTACTGCTAATCCCTGATCAGAATCATGTATGTATGAAGTGGCAGTTGAAACATAATTTACATATATTTATTTTTTGATCTGTAGTTTAGGAATTGAGAGATAACTCTATACCAATTTGCTCAGATTGTGTAATAGACCATTCCAGAATTCAGTATCTTTAAAAAACAAAAACTGCTTATTTATCCCATTGTTCTATGGCTGGGCAGTTCTTCTGGTCTCTGTCAGCTGTTTAGATCTCTAGCCAACTGGCAGATTAGATGGTAGCTGGATGATCAAGGATGACCTCCCTCAGATGTTTGACAGTTGTCAGGCTGTGTTCTGGGTTACTGGGCCAGAAATCTCTTATTATCCAACAGGCTGTCTTGAGGTGGCCTCAGGGTTCTAAGAGCTGGGCCCAAAGTGCAGGCATTTTACAAGTCATATTTCAAATGTCTCATTGGTCAATGCAAGTCACATGGCTACATCCAGATTCAGGGGATGGAAAAATAAACTCACATTGATGGAAGGAGCTACAAAGTGGCTGCACACAACCATGAAGGGGAAGAATTTGCAACTTCTGCAGTCAACACAGTTGTACAAGTGATTTTCAGCCTATCTCCAGAACTTCCTAAATAATACATTAAAAATTTAGCCAGGATTTTTGAAACTCACTGTCTTTTTTGTTTTATTTGTTACATAATGTTTCTTGACAACCAATAGTGAGCAATGGTAATAGTATTTTGCCTTATACATGAACCGTAAGTCAATCTTTATTTGATGTCAAAGAAATAAAATGAGACAGGAAAGGATTATCTAGTGGGGAGAAGATATAACAAAACTATGGAAAGGTTGGTGAATTTAAGGCACTGAATTGATTCTGTCACCTTCAAGAGTATAAACTTTTTCAGATTTAGCTCAAATAAAGCTGAATTTTTCTCACAAGTACCTTGTGATTAGTTGCCATTAAACCACTTTTAATGCTCCTCATTTCTATGTAAGCAATATAACAGGAAAACTTTTTTTTTTTTTTTTTTTTGTAGTTTTGAGTTGAATGAGGAAGTTGTAAATGGCAGCTAAGGGAAAAAATCTGATAATAGTTTTAGAAGAGGCATTTTTCTAGGGCCAAGATTGCAGAGTAGAAGGATGCTCGTAGCTCACCCTCTCCCACAAATACACCAAGAGCGACATCCGTGGACTCACCCATCCAGTCAGAACACCTGCTGAACTTTGACAGAACATTGCCTTCTTTAAAAGACAAAATACACCACAAATCTGGTAGGAGAAAAAGCAGAAAGAAAGAAGAAAAGGCAAAACAGTGGAGGACCGGTCCCGGGGGAGGGAGTGGCAAAGGAGGACTGGCGCTCGTTCGCTGGGGCTCCCCCTCTCCAACAGAGAGGTCAGTGGGATGGAGGGGAAACCTCCGAGGCTCGGATCTGTACGGAATAGCCCATGACCAACGGAACGAAGTGAAGCAGACACAAAGGTTCCCTGCAACCCCCCCCCCCCCCTCCAGCCCTAGATGCGAACCAGCAGGGGTGGGACGGGACTTGCTGCCCTAGCTGGGTGGAGGACTCATGCCGGCTGTACAGAGGCAACCTCGGGGGAGGGTATACAGATCAGAACAGCCTGGGTCCCCCCACAAAATACAAAAAAAAAAAAAAAAAGCAACATTGCCCTGGGGAGAGGGGCGCCATAGCTTGTCCCCGCAGCCCCGTGCACTATTACTGACACATTTCAGGAGAAGAGAGGAGGGGTTCACCCACAGCTACCATAGTCTCTGGTGCTTGGTGCCCATGTGGAGGCAGGGTCAAAACCTGAATCTCTACCGAGGGGCTCCGCAGCCCCATAGGTGGGACTGAGATTTGTTTACAGCCCCAGGCAGAAGGGAACGTTCTGCCCTGGTGCCTCGGTGAACTCTCGCCTCTAAGACAGATGAACAAGGAGCAGAGTTCTGGCACAGAGCAGGGACGAGGGCTGGTGCGGCCGTTTTCTCCGCGCCGACCCGACACAGCACGGGGAGCTGCACTGAACTGGGGAGCAACCCGCCCGCCTACCGCACAGGAGTGCGGTGCAGGGACTCAGTGTTGAGAGGAGGCGCTGGGAGCCCCGCAGACTGGGGGCTCGACCAGAGAGCCTCTGGAACCGACGAGTGGAGTTCACACAGCAGGGTGAGGGCAGGAGTGGTGACAACCACAGAACAAAAAGGAGGCCCCACTCAATAGCCAGGGTGGGCTCTCGCCACCTGAACACCAGCCACACCCCCAAAGGGATAACAGGCAAAGGGCACTGAAGGAAGACTTGGCAACCACCTATACGTAACAAGGACCTCTTGACAAAATTACTAAGAGTACACAGTCTCCACAGGAACAGATCCACTTTTTTCCTTTTCTTTTCTCTTTTGCTTTTTTAATTTTTACTTTATAAAAATTCTGTTTCTATTTTTTAAATCCCTTTTAAGTTTTTCTTTTAAAATATTCTCATTTTTTAAATTTGTCTCGATTTCATTTTTATTTCTCTTTTGTTCTGTTATTGATTATACTCTGCTTTCAAATATTTTTTCATTTAAGTTTTTTAAAAAGTGTCTCAACTCGATTTTTACTTCTCTTTGATTTGTTCTTGTTATTGATTATACTGTTTTCAAATCTTTTTTCCTTCTTTTAAATTTTTTTTTTTTTAGTTTTATTTCCACATCTGCTTTAGATAAATAAGACCCTAAAGGACCACAGTAGATAACTGATACTCCGTAAGCAATAGTAACAGAGATATAAGTAAAATGAAGAAGCAGAGAAACCACTCCCAACTAAAAGAATAACAGAAATCCCTGAAAGAACATTTCAATCAATGAAATAGACCTTGATAGCCTACTAGATAATGGATTTCAAAAAAGCAATGATCAAAGTACTGAAGGAAATAAGAGAGATTGTATATAGAGAATATGTCAAAAAGGAGATTGAAACTATACAGAGGAGCCAATTAAAATTGGAAAATTTATTTGCTGAGATGAGAGCTGAGCTAAAGGCTTTAAAAAGTACACTAGACAATGCAGAGGAACGAATAAGTGACTTAGAAGACAGGACAATAGAAATCACCTGATCAGAACAGCTGAGAGGAAAACAAAAACCAATGAAAACAATACATGGGATAATATAAAGTGTATCCACCTACGCATAACAGGGGTCCCAGAAGGAGAAGAAAGAGCAAAGGGGATTGAAAAGGTATTTGAAGGAATCATGACTGAAAATTTCCCAAACATAAAGAAGGAATCAAATATCTAAGTACAGGAAGCATAGAGGGTCCCAAACAAAAAGAAACCAAACAGACCCACACCAAGACATATTATAATCAGGATGGCCAGGGTTAAGGATAAAGAAATGATTCTAAAGGCAGCAAGAGAAAACAAAGAGTTAGTTACAAGGGAACCCCCATAAGGGTTTCAGCTGATTTCTCTACACAAACACTGCAGGCCAGAAGGGAGTGGTAAGACAATTGAAAGTCCTGAATGAAAAAAAAGATGCAACCTAGGATACTTTATCCAGCAAGGCTATCCTTTAGAATAGACTATAAGAATATAGTAACACTAAACCTATGTTAAAAGAAATATTGAAAGGTCCACTCTAAATAGAAAAGAAGCAGGATGTCACAGAAAGGATAAAACCATAATTGGAAAGGTGACAACTACAATGAATTACAACAGAATAAACAGGAAATTGTAAAAGAGAATATCTAAATTATTAAGGGTGGGAGAGGGGAGCAAGAAAGTACAGAGTTTTTCTTTTCTTTTTTTTTTTTTTTTTCCTTCAGTAGGATGAGTTTGAGCTTATATTACTATCTGTATAAAACAGATACAGTAATGGGTTAACATACATACAACACACAAACCACAAGCCAAAAACTTACAATAGAGTCACAAAAACTAAAAAGAAACAATCATAATACAAAGGAAAATTATGAAACCACAGACACACACACACACACACACACAAGGAACGAAGAGGAAATACCAAATCAACTGCAAACTAAGTTCAAAATGGCAATAAACACACATCTATCAATAATTACTGTAAATATCAATGGACTAAATGCTCCAATCAGAAGACAGAGTGGCAGACTAGATGATAAAACAAGAACCTACAACATGCTGCATACAAGAGACCCAATTTAGGGAGAATGACATATATAGATTGAGAGGATAGAAAAAGATATTCCATGCAAATGTAAATGACAAGAAAGCAGGAGTAGCAATATTGTTTTCAGACAAAATAGACTTTTAAACAAAGGCCCTAAAAAAAGATAAAGAAGAATATTTTATAATGATTAAAGGAGCAATACAAGATACACTCATTAACATATATGCACCCAATATAGGAGCACCTAAATACATAAAGCAAATACTAACAGATTGAAAGGGAGAAATTGATGGGAATACAATCATTGTAGGAGACTTTAACACCCCATTAACATCTCTGGACAGAACTTCCAAACAGAAAATTAACACAACAGAGAAATTAAATGACACAATAGAACAATCAGACTTGGTTGATACTTTCAGAACATTACATCCCTCCAAAATAGAATATACATTCTTTTCAAGTGCACATGGAACATTTTCTAGGATAGATCATGTACTTGGGCACACAAGAAGCCTCAACAATATTAAGATAGAAATCATTTCAAACATCTTTTCTGACCACAATGCCATGAAACTAGAAGTCAACTACAGAAAAAACAAAGGAGAAAAAAATGAGCATGGCGATTAAAAAACAACATGCTACTGAAAAACCAGTGGGTCAATGGTGGAATCAAAGAGGAAATTAAAAAGTAGTTTGAGAAAAATGACCATGAAGACACAGCCACACAGAATCGATGGGATGCAGCAAAGGCAGTGCTAAGAGGGAAGCTGATAGCCCTTCAGGCCTTTCTCAGAAAAGAAGAACAATCTCAAATAAATAATCTAACCTACCAGCTAGGAGAATTAGAAAAACAGCAAAAACAAAAACAAAAACAAAAACAAAAAGTCAGCAGAAGAAAATAATAGATCAGGGAGGAAATAAATAAAACAGAGATTTTAAAAAAATAGAAAAAAAAATCAAATCAAGAGCTGGCTTTTCGAGAGCAAACAAAACTGACAAACTTCTGGCCAAGCTCATGAAGAAGAGAAAAGAGAGAGCACAAACAAAATAAGAAAGGAAAATGGAGAAATTACAACCAATGCCACAGAAATGCAAAATATTATACGAGAATACTATGAACAACTATATGGAAACAAAATGGATAACCTAGAAGAAATGGACAAGTTTCTGGAAACATACAGTCCAAGACTGAAACAAGAAGAAATTGACCACTTGAACAAACTGATCACTAGAAATGAAATTGAATTAGCAATAAAAAACCTCCTTACAAACAAAAGTCCAGGACCAGATGGCTTCAATGGAATTCTACCAAACATACAAAGAACTCATACCGGTCCTTCTCAAACTCTTCCAGAAGATTGAAAAGGAGGGAGTACTCCTAAACTCATTCTATGAAGTCACCATCACCCTTATACCAAAACCAGACAAAGACACTATCAAAAAGGAAAATTACAGACCAATATCACTGATGAGCATAGATGCAAAAATCCTCAAAAAAATATTAGCAAACAGACTCCAAGAGCACATAAAAAAAGATCATACACCATGATCAAGTTTGGTGTATCCCAGGAACACAAGGATGCTTCAACATACGCAAATCAATCAGTGTAATACACCACATCAATAAGAGAAAGGACAAAAACCACATGATCATCTCAATAGATGCAGAAAAAGTATTCGATAAGATTCAACACCCATTTATGATAAAATCCCTCACCAAAATGGGTATGGAGGGAACATATCTCAACATGATAAAAGCTATTTATGACAAACCTACAGCCAGCATATTACTCAACGGTGAAAAACTGAAAACCCTACCACTAAAATCTGGGACAAGGCAAGGTTTTCCACTCTTACCACTTCTATTCAACAGTCTTGGAAGTCCTAGCCACAGCAATCAGGCAAGAAGAATAAAAGGATCCAAACTGGAAAAGAAGAGGTAAAATTGTCACTATATGCAGATGACATGATACTATATATAGAGAGACCCCTGAAAGCTCCACACAAAACTACCAGAACAAATAAAACAAATTAATTCAACAAATCTACTTTGCTGAATTAATGTACAAAATCAAGACTGATGTACAAAAATCAGTTGTATTTCTTTACACTAACTATGAATCAACAGGAAAAAAAAAAGTAAAGAAACAATCCCTTTTAAAATAACACCCAAAGTAATAAAATAGGAATAAATTCAACCAAGGAGATGAAAGACTTATACATGGAGAATTATAAAACATTGATTAAGAAAATTAAAGAAGACTTAAAGAAATATATAGATATCCCATGCTCCTGGATTGGAAGAATCAATATTGTTGAAATGGCCATACTTCCCAAGGCAATCCACAGATTTAATGCAATCCCCATCAAATTACCCAGGACATATATCACAGAACTAGAACAAATCATATTAAAATTTATAAGGAATCACAAAAGACCCAGAATTGCCTAAAGCATTACTGAAGAAAAGGAAAGAGGCTGGAGGAATAACCCTCTCAGACTTCAGATAATACTACAGAGCTACAGTAATCAAAACAGCCTATGGATCAATGGATCAGAATAGAGAGCACAGAAATAAACCCACAGACTTTTGGTCAATTAATCTTTGACAAAGGAAGCAAGAACATACAATGGAATAAAGACAGTCTATTCAGCAAATGATATTGGGAAAACTGGACAGCTGCATGTAAAATCAATGAAGTTAGAATACTCCCTCACACTATACACAAAAATAAACTCAAAATTTCTTAAAGACTTAAACATGAGACAAGACAATAAATCTCCTAGAAGACAACATAGGCAACACATTATCTCACATACATCTCAGTAATGTCTCCTAGGGTAGTATACCCAAGCAATAGAAATAAAAGCAAAAACAAACAAATGAGACCTATTAAACTTAGAAGCTTTTGAACAGCAAAGGAAACCATAAGCAAAACCAAACAACAACCTATGGAATAGGAGAAAATATCTGCAAAAGATGAAACTGATGAAGGCTTGATTTCCAGAATATATAAACAGCTCATATGACTTAATAAGAAAAACACAAACAACCCAATCCAAAAATGGACAGAAGACCTAAACAAGCAATTCTCCAATGAAGACATACGAATGAACAATAGGCACATGAAAAAATGCTGAATATCACTCATTATCAGAGAAATGCAAATCAAAACTACAGTGAGGTATCACCTCACACCAGTAAGAATGGCCATCATTCAAAAGTCCACAAATGATAAATGCTGGAAAGGATGTGGAGAAAAGGGAACCCTCCTACACTGTTGGTGGGAATGTAGTTTGGTGCAGTTATTGTGGAAAACAGTATGGAGATTCCTCAAAAGACTAAGAATAGACTTACCATATGATCCAGCAATCCTACTTCTGAGCATATACCTAGAGGGAACCTTAATTCAAAAAGACACATGCACCCCAATGTTCATAGCAGCACTATTTACAGTAACCAAGACATGGAAACCACCTAAGTGTCCATTGACATAACTGGATAAAGTTATGGTATATTTATACAATGGAATACTACTCAGCCATAAAAAAGGATAAAATAATGCTATCTGCAGCAACTTGGATGGCCCTGGAGAATGTCATTCTAAGTGAAGTAAGCCAGAGAGAAAAAAAAAAAACATATGACATCACTCATATGTGGAATCTAAGAAAAAAAAAGGAGAAATGAACTTATATATAAAACAGAAACAGACTCACAGACATAGAATACAGTCTTATGGTTGCCAGAGGGGAGGCAGGTGGGAAAGGATAAACTGGGAGTTCAAGATTTTCAGATACTGACTGGTATATGTAAAGTAGATAAACAAGCTTATACTGTATATCACAGGGAAATATATTCAGTATCTTATAGCTTATGTTAAATACAAAAAATGAATATATATATTCATGTATGACTGAAGAATTGTGCTATACACCAGAAATTGACATAACATTGTAAACTCATTAAAAAAAATATTTAAAAAAAAGAGGCAGTTTTCATAGGAAGTAACAAAAGAGTATACATATTAGAACTTTTCTTTCCTTTTGAGGAATTTATGGCATGAATTCATCAGATGAAATCAATGTATTGTGAATTATAAATAGGTCTTTGAGGGGCTGGATGATGAATTCAGTATTCTTAAGAAAACAGTAAAGCACCTGTAGAAATAGGCAAGGACATAGTGAATCCAAGTTTCCTCTTGAAAAATGATTATAATTTGTACCAGTGAAGTTGCCTGTTATTATTTGAAAAGGCAAAGTATTTCAATTCCATATATCCACTAAGATGTGCTTAGTTCTTCAGGCTTATGATGCAAGAACCAACAACGTTTACTGGAAATCAAGTATTATTTACATATTCAACTTGCTATTCTGAGCTTTCCAGTATAACATACTTGGTTAAAAATGCTGAGAGAATGTTTAAAGAATTTATACTAAAACAAACCATTATGTGACTATAGGTTTCCTAAGACAGAAATCAATGTACAGATTTTTTCCTGGAGTTTTCATTATGTTTCTTTAAAAATGGCGTAAGAAATTATATTCCAGAATTTTTCATAGTTTTATTTGCAACACCTACTATAACCCAGTACATGGCTTAGATTGTCACTTGCAGAGTAGGAGTCTCAATACTTCATGCCATTTTCAAATGAATGTTTTCAGCTCTTGCAAACCTCATTAACTTTTTTAGATTTCTACAAAGTACAATTTTCTATATGTAGTTCTAGTTTACTGACATGTTGATAAATCTAAGTGTTAAAAACCAATATTCTAACTATATACCACATTTCCTTTCCATTTCCTTAGACAATTTAAACCAGTAGTCTTTTTTCTCCTCCCAGTCCTTCTTGGATGATAGCGTTCGTAGTGATGCCTTAGCACACTTATCAATCTCCCCGCGATTTTCAGTAACACTTTTAGACTCTTGTTCTCTGTTTTCGCTTTCTCCTATAGCTTGACAACAGCCTGGATCTGATCATTTCTTGGCATTTCCCTACCTAAAGTCCTTAAACTGCATGTTCCTTCTCTCTGAACACATTCTGTTTATTTTGTATCATGTCTGTATTATCATATTTATTAGCATGCTTTTTTCTCTATGTGAATTATAGTTATTATCATTAATATTCAATTAATTCTGTTGTTACACTATTTTTCCCAAACCTGTACCCAAGAGATAAGCCATTTAATATTTTCTTATTTTCTTATACTATCAAATGCCCCTCCCTATATTTTCTGTTTCTAAGTACAGTTCTTGCAGAAACTTCCTATCAATGAACATATTTTCCCTTTTTGAGAGGTCATTCATTGTGATGATTCATACTGGGATCTTTATTATTTATTATTATCCCAAGTCCAAATTTGCTAACTTATTTCCTCACTAATGGAACTGTGTAGAATCCCTAGACATTTACTGAAAATTTCCTTTTATATTCTTAATGTCAGCTCATAACCAACATACCAAAGTCTTTTTCCCACCAAAAAATCATAATCCTTCCTATTTTCATTGTTAGTAAAATCGTTACTTATCTTCCCAGTCAGGATCTAACCTCAAAATTTTTTTTTTTTTTTTACTTCCTCTGCTCCTGTATCCCCTGAGCTATTTATTCATTAAGTACTTTTCCTATTCATTGTCATCACTATAGCCCATGTTTTCATTCCTTCATTACTGAACAACTGCTAGTCTTCCAAGTACTTCCCTTTCCCTGCTTTACGTTTTTAAAAATTTTGTTTCTCATGGACAGCAATGCTTTCATTCAATTACTCCCTAAAGCACTGATTAACTCAGTTTTCTGCATCTCCGTTGTAATTCATTTACTTCTCTAGATGTGTGAGCTCAACCTCATTGATCCATTTCACCAGAAATCTCTCTGCAAAATCAACCCTTTCCTCTAGTCCTGCTCATACCCTTTTGTCTCAACAACACACCATATTCTTTTCTAAAACTCCACATATTTATTCATGTTGCTAAACTAGAATGGAAGAGATTTTATGGCTGTTCGACTAGTCTATACTTTGGGGGATCTTTATAATTCAGTTCAAATTCCATCCAGCCTTAAGAGACATGGATTTTATTGTTTGTTTTGTTTTAATTAGAACTGCAACCCACAGGGACTTCCTCTTAAAAACTTTCAGGAATTTTCATGTATGCTTCACATCCTTTTCACTCCCTTAATTTCTACCATATACCTTTCTTTTGTTTCATTTATTTAATCTGTTCTCCCTAAAGAAATGTCAAGTTTTTCTAGGCAGGGTCCACTGCATATACCCTTTCCCACACTCCTTATAACCTAGAACAGAACTCATCACTTAGTGGATAACAAAACTTACTTTATTATGTATTTCCTATGTGTCAGTCATATAATTAGGTTGTTACAGGACTTACTTCATTTGCAGAGTAAAAGCAATTTTTTGACTTCTATTGCTTGCCTGGTTGGACTGATGTGATTAGTAGGAGTAGGGAGTATAGAGACCTAAGCTTCTGTGAGAAAATTTGCCAGGCACTATTGGTTAGAAGCAAGGATTCTAAAGCCAGGATATCTACTTGTATGCAACCCTGCCCCTCCTTCACCACTCACCACTTACAAGCTTTATCCTTGGGCAAATTATTCACATCTCCTTGCCTCAGTGTCCTCTTTTAGAAACAAAAATAATGTTAATTGCAATCTCAGAGGATTGATGAGATTCAATGAGCTAACATGTTGTTTTGAACGGTGCCTAGTGTTTAGTAAGCACTCAATTAATGTAAACTATTATGAGTTTTTGCTTTCATTTTCTTAAAGCTGCGTCATTATGAATTAGTAGAATCTGGCCAGCATGCAAAATGACCGCTATAGTATAGAAAAATTTTAAAGAACTGATGTGATTTCTCCCTTCAAACTTTCAAGTACTGTCAATGAAAAAGTAGACAGTCCCTAAGGAGATGAACCTTTGAGGGTGATAGAGGACTTGGGCTCCATGGTTCTTCAATTATCTGTGTTTATTGAGCTTATATACTCAACTGATATGTCTTCTGGACACTGTAGGAGTTTTTTCTTGAAATCACATGACAATATTCATTCGATAATAATAGGATATGCTAATATGAGTAGCACAATTAAGTGGGGGTGGAGATGAAAAAACAATAGAAAGTAATATATATTCAAGACAAGATGAATTCTTATCATCAGAAGTACTTGATTTTTCCAAAGAACCAAATATTCCTCTGTCTTTTGTACTTTGCAACTTGAGGACTGCTGACAACTTGTTTGGTTGAGTGCCAAGATAGAAACAACATTAAATAAAACTTGAAAAAAAAATTAAAAAGGAATGTTGGTAAATATAAGTATGCATCACATCTTCAAGAATGCCTGTATCGTGTAAGAAAGCATTTTCATAAGTCCCTTTTGTCTTACGCCTTTTGAACCTGCAGGGTAATGTTGCTTAGAAACCTGTATGTGTAGAATGATGGCTAAGGACAGAATTATTCATTAATCCATACAAGTCTGAAATGGCAAAACCTTTGTGGAGTGTAAACTTCTGTGTTTCTGCTGTATTCACAAAACCCTGGGATTTGAATGGGCTAGACATGGTAAAATTGATTGACAAGGCGGGTCATCTAATAGCAACCTGCGTGCTTAGGATGACAGGGGTACTTAAGTCTGGAACAGCTAGTGTCCGTGAAAGTGCCTGTTAGTTTCACCATTTGCTTGGTGGATACTAAAGAAAAATGAGATTCAGTCACCATTCAAAAGACATCTACAGTAACCTTTCTACTCTACCAGTTAAGCAGAGAACATAGTTCAGCAAAAAGATGAACATTTGTTTCAGAATAAAAATAGGATCATAATTTCCCAAGCAATTTGCACCAGAATGAGATGATCCATGAACTTATACTTAGAAACTAAATTCAATAATTGATTAAAAACCTCTCATATGGCATTACATTTATTTATAACTTATTTTGTAAACTCTCTGACATTTTCCTCACTCTGATTTACCTCCCTTGCTATTATTAAAATATATTCACAATGCAAGGGAGAACATTGTAAAGTAGCAGCATTTCAGATTGATATTTGTATTTAGCACATCACATAACACAGTCTGTCATTCTGAAGAAGTATTAATGACAAATGTGTTATTTAAGCTGTAGGAAGTGTAAATCAATGAGTAAGTTTTCTACGTACTCTAATGCAGGGGATTCTTTCTGGGTAATTTACATATGTGAACTACACAGGTTCAGTGATAAGGGAGGATCAATCTCTGTTTTTTGAATGCATACCCAAATTAAATGATTCTCCTCAGATTTATTCAATGTCAACTCTGCTCAACCAATGCAATGTACTGAGTGAGCCATTTTCTCTGTTGCCTCTAGATAAATATTGAATGTGCTGTTTTCTTACCTGTATTTCACTTGCTAAACTTGTGTTCACACTTCACAATTCAGATTTCAGTTTGGCTCTTTCTCGACACCCACATGGTACACACACACACATACACCCCTAGGTCAGAGATAAGCATGGCTTCCCTAGTTGGCACAATTTGCAACCAGCCTTATTGTATTTTTTTTTTTTTCATTGAAATAGCTTCTCTGTTGTAAGAGAGCAAACCATGTGCCTAGCACATCAGTGAATCTCTAGCCCAGCCCACTGTAGGCCCTGGGGACATTGTGTTGACCATTGTCTAAATGCCTATAGAGCAGGCTGACCCTGGCTGCAGACTTGCTGAGACTTGCTAAGCAATCAGTGAATATTCACCCAAGGAAGGAATCCTATACTCTCTGAAAAGAGTCAAGATACTTTCTGTCTGGGAATTTCCAAGGTAGTAGAGAAATGTTTATCTGCAGAAATAACTACAGGTGGGTATGACACAGGGTAGTATGAGTATAAACAGAATTTTACAAGCACCCAGAGTACAACGAAGTCTCTGCCAGTCAGGATGATGAAAGGGGCCTTTGGAGGGTAGATGGTCTGAATTGCCACTTTTGTCACATTATAATGAACTCTGACCAAGAACCACATTAATGACTTTTGCTGATGAATCGGGTTGTTCATATTATCTGAGAAAAATATTAAGACAACAAACATTTAGTTTAAAATCATCTGACGACAGATGGCTTCTTAAAGTAGAAGTGACATCATAATGTGGCTTACAGTTATAGCCACATATGCCATTCTTGTGTCCCCTGTGTCCCCTGTGCACAGAATTTCCTATAATCTATACCACTGTTTACCTTCCTTGGAGAGTACACACAGACCTTTTTCTTTATTACTGAGTACCTTACAAAAGTGACTGGTTTGGGAGTAAAGCTAGAAATGAATTTAGCATCTGGATTTGAATCACCTTAAAAAAAAAAAAGATGAGCTTTGCCTAAAGATACTACTTTCTTTTCTTTGACCGAGGAGACGGAATCACAGTTGTCAAGTATAATTATTTTGCACAGGATAATATTGCAGCCTGAAATTATCACTTCCTTATAGACTATAAAATTATCACTTCTATTCTTGCCTTATTTAATTCAATTTGTCAAATATTTCTTTTAGTACCTACCAAGAACAGAATCTGCTTACTTTCATTTAAAATGAAATATTAGTTTAATAAACAATTGTATGTTTTTATTTGCACTCATTTCTTTAGCAGGACTTTACATCAAGGTTTAGAAACCCATATAAATCTGGATTTTTTTTTATTATTTATTCATCCTTCATAGAAAATATTTGAGTGTTTTACTTCACTACTGTGAAAATACCCTTTATTAACATGAGTTGTTACTCTTTTGACTTTAGCTGTGAATAGATTAATAAAGCTCATTTATTGATTCTTTTGCTTTTCTTTATTTCATTTGCCTCAAAAATATTTATTTTGCCTTTAATATATTATGCTAAGTATTATGAGAAATATGAGTCCATGTTTCTTCAACATTATCATTTGGAAAGTCAGAAATAATGTAATTTATATATAATGATACTGGCAAAATATTGAATATATTGCCAGTATATATATTTCATTGATATAATGAAACTAACAAAAATTGTTAGTTTTCAAAACATGAGACATACGCCAAATAAATCTCTTTGGTAACTATCATGAATGAGGTAACATTTTTGTTCAATAATGCTAATAAAGTTACTTTTATAGAGTCCTATTTTCTCATGACTTATGCCCCAGGTAGCTTAACTTCACACGTATATTTAATGCAGCAAACAATTTCATGCAACATTGCCATTTAAGTTCCACAAAATCAGTAGTGTCATTTGTACAATTGTGGGACTACTAGTATTTTCTGTTAAAGAGTACAAATAATATTTAAAGATTCAGATATGGTGTCTAAATCTTTCCTTACCCATTGCCATCACAAAATCAGGTTTTTAGAGGTCAGTCTTATTTACTTTGTTAACATCAAAATCTGGCTCACATTATTCAGTACTCATAATCACTAGATTTACTGATACCTAGAGATACTTGTTAAGTCAGTATTCTGTTAAGATTAAAAGCATGGAATTTGGAATAAGTGAGACTTGGATTCCAGTTTAGGTTCTGTTCACCATGGTAATGTAATCTGTTTAAGCTTTAACTGAAAATTAGGGAAAATATTAGCATCAACTAACAGTTTGCATGTGGATTAATTAAAACAGTGACAACAGAGTGATTACCACAGTGCCTGGTCCAAACTATTCTGTTAAGAACTAGCAGTTTTTGATTATAAAGGTAAGGTGAATCTTAATTCAGTCTGAAACAGCCACTGGAGAAAGTTTGTTGTTGTTTTGTCAAAGTCACAATGCAGGAGAGTTGCTGACTTATTTTTTTTTTCTTGATTCCAAAAACATTAAATGTGCTAAGTATTTTAAACAACATTCTCCACTTGTTACTAAAGTAAAATGACTATCAGTAGGTCAGAGCTCATCATTATGAGTTCATTTTTATTCCAGAGTGCTAGGACGTAAGAAAAAGGATAGCCTGAATCTGCTCTTGAAGTAATCCCACTCTTGTTCTGAACACATAGATGAACAAAAGTTTAAGATTCTTTTAATAATATTCTTTGTTATGGATCGTGTCTCCTCCCCCAAACTCCTAGACTTACGTGTTGAAATCCTAATCCCCAGTACCTCAGAATATGACTGTATTTGGAGATATGACCTTAAAGAGGTAAAAATAAGGTCATATGGGTGGGCTCTATGCAGTAATAACTGGTGTCCTTATAAAGAGATTAGGACACAGACACAGCAAGAAGTCAGCCATTTGCAGGCCGAGGAGAGAGGCCTCAGAAGAAGAAACAAACCTTGATCTTGGAATTCTAGCCTCCATAACTGTGAGAAAACCAATTTCTGTTGTTTAAGTCACCTAGTGTGTGTTAGCTAGCTAATACAGTCTTCACTGGCAGGCACAAATGCATTATTTTTAGGAGAAAACATATGTAAGAGTTGGAGCTAGTTATTTGTAGAATACTTCTTTTTACTTCCTTAAGGGAAAAAAATTGAATGTCTTGTCCAGGCTTAAATCCTAGTATGTTCCGAGGTTTTGAAAAACAGTAAAATCTATACTAAAAGTCTCATAGGCAAGAATTGAATGCTAAAATCTAAATAAGACATTTAGTAACACTGATCTTTCTAATAAGTATCTACTAAAATTCCAGAAGAAATCGTTAGTTTCTCATTCCAAAAAAAAGGCATTCTGTGAGAGAAAATACACAGAAACATACACTTCTACACATGATTCCATAAAAGCAAGAAAACTACGATCCCACATCCTGTGGAATGAGCCCACAAATGCAGGCCAGACTCTACCCTATGACCAGCTGGCCCCAGCCCTTCAGTGATGAGAGGGGAGTGTGCTGCTGGAACACAAAGGATGTCTACAGGCCCCCTACAGAGGGCCACTTCTCCAAGGTTGAGAAATGTAACTAACCTACCACATACATAAAAATCTGAATAGAAATTTAGACAGAATGAGGGAGCAGAGAAATATTTTCCAGACAAAGGAACAAGATAAAATCCCAGAAGAACTAAGGTTAATGTGACATGAGATAGGCAATCTACCTGAAAAAGAGTTCAGAGTAATGATCAGAAAGATGATCAGAGAACTTGGGAGGGGAATGAATGGACAAACCGAGAAGTTAGCAATTTTTGATAAAGAGAAAATATAAAGAACAACAAGAGTTGAAGAATACAATAAATGAAATGAAAATACTCTAGAAGGAACCAACAGTAGACTAAAAGGGGAAGAAGAACAGATCCGTGAGGTAGAAGACAGTAGTAGAAATCACTGCTGCAGAACAGGAAAAGAGAGAAAAAGAATGAAAAGGAATGAGGACAGTTTAAGAGACCTCTGGGACATCAAGCTCACTCGTATTGACATTTTAGATGTCTCAGAAGAAGTAGAGAGAAAGGGCCTGAAAAAATATTTGATGAGATAATAGCTGAAAACCTTCCTATCTTGGGAAAGGAAACAATCACCCAGGTCCAGGAAGGGCAGAGAGTCCTGTACAGGATTAAATCTAAGAGGAACACACCTAGACATATTATAATTAAAAATACAAAAGTTAAAGAGAGAATATTAAAAGCAGCAAGGGAAAAGCAACAAATAATTACAAGACTATCAGCTGATTTTTCAGCAGAAACTCTACAGGCCAGAAGGGAGTGGCATGACATATTTAAAGTGATGAAAGAGAAAAACGTGCAATGAAGGATATTTTACCCAGCAAGGCTGTTGTTCAAATTTGATGGAGAAAGCAAAAGCTTTAGACAAGCAAAATCGAAAAGAATTCAGCCCCACAAAACCAACTTTACAATAAATGCTAAAGGAACTTCTCTAGACAGAAAAGGAAAGGCCACAACTAGAAACAAGAAAACTACAGAATGGAAAAGCTCGCTGGTAAAGGCAGACATACAGTAAAGATGGAAGATTAAAAGACAAAAGTAGTTAAATCATCTGTACCCACAATAAGCAGTTTTAAATGTAAAATAAAATATAAAAAATAGTAATTGTGAGGGAAGGACAGTACAAATGCAGAGTATTTAAAATGCATTTTAAGTTAAAATATAAGCAACTATAAGCAATCATGTAGACTACTATACCACAACCTCATGATAACCACAAATTAAAAATCTATAATAGACATACACAAAAAAGAAAAAGGATCATATGAAAATCTAGTTTTAGTTTTTAAAGGACTCTCCATACTGTTTTCCATAGTGGTTCCACCAAACTGCATTCCTACCAACAGTGTAGAAGGGTTCATTTTCTCCACACGCATCTTCAAGATTTATCACTTGTGGACTTTTTAATGATGGCTATTCTTACTAGTATGAGAGTTACCATATGATCCAGCAATCTCACTCCTGAGCATATATTTGGAGAAAATTCTAATTCAAAAATATACAAACACCCAATGTTCATTGCAGCAATTATTTACAATGGCCAAGACATGGAAGCAACCTAAGTGTCCACTGACAGATAACTGAATAAAGAAGTTGTGGTGTGTATATACACACACATACACACACAATGGAATACTACTCAGCCATAAAAAATTAAAATGCCATTTGCAGCAACATGGGTGGACTTGGAGATAGACATTCTAAGTGAAGTAAGCCAGAAAGAGAAAGAAAAATACCATTTGATACCACTTATATGTGGGATCTAAAATAAATGACACAAATTGGCTTATTTACAAAACAGAAACAGACTCACAGACATAGAAAAAAAAAATTATGGTTGCCAGGGTAGAAAGGAAGTGGTGAGGAATAAATTGGGAGTTTGATATTTGCAGATACTAAATACTATATATAAAATAAACAACAAGGTCCTACTGTATAGCACAGGGAACTATATTAAATACCTTATAATAAATTATAATGGCAAAGAATCTGAAAAAGAATAAATATATGTATGAATCAATTTGCTGTAAACCAGAAACTAATACAACATTGTAAATCAACTATACTTCAGTAAAAATAAAAAAATAAAAAACAAATGCCTAGTGAAACAATCTTCTTCACCCTCCATCTCACACAGTGACATTCAGAACACACTAGCCTTACAATTAGGGACTGCAAGTGTGTTCTGTAATCTGCCCATTTCTTCCCCTTAAATAGCCTATATTGAAAAAGAATATGAATACACACACACACACACATATATCTGAATTACTATGGTTTACACAAGAAATTAACACAACATTGTAAATCAACTGCACTTTAATTTTAAAAAATAAAAATAAAATGGACCATAGAGAAATGTTGTGTAAAAAGTAGCATGACTGAATAAAATCTACTCTTCCTTTGGTAACTCCTGACTCACACACCATGTATTAGAGAGAGGAAGGGCCTTAGTACAAGGTTTAAAAAAAAAAAAAAAAAAAAAAAGGAAAAGAAAAAGAAAAAGAAATCCAAATTTAGTAATAAAGGTAGTCACCAAATCACAAAATAGAAAAGGGGAAAGACCTACAAAATCAAATTCAAAACAATTAACAAAATAGCAATAAGAACATATACATCAATAATTACCTTAAATGCTCCAACCAAAAGATAAAGACTGACTGAATGGATACAAAAACAAGACTTGTATATTTGTTGCTTCTATGTGACTACAGATCTATAGACACTTACAGATTGTAGTGAAGGGGTGAAAAAGGCATTCCACACAAATGGAAGTCCAAAAAAGCTGGAGTAGCAATACTTACATCAGACAAAGCAGACTGTAAAATAAAGAGTGTTACAAGAGACAAAGAAGGATACTACATAATGATCCAAGGATCAATCCAAGAAAAAGATATAACAATTATAAATATGTACGTATCCAAGATAGGAACACCTCAGTATGTAAGACAAATGTTAACAGACATAAAGGGAGAAATTGACAGTAACACAATAACAGTGGGGGAATTTAACATCCCACTTACATCAATGGACAGATCACCCAGACATAAAATAAGGAAAAAATAGGCATTCAATGACACATTAGACCAGATGGCCTTAATTGATATTTACAGAGCATTCCATCCAAAAGCAGCAGGCTACACACATTCTTTTCAAGTGCACATGGGACATTCTCCAGGACGCATCACATGCTGGGCCCTCAAAGCAAGCCTTAGTAAATTTAAGAAAATTGAAATCATATCAAGTATCTTTTCCAAACACAACACTATGCGATTAGAAACCAACTGCAAGAAAAAAAATGCAAAAAATTCAAACATGTGGAGGCTAAACAATATTTAAACAATACGCTACTAAACAACCAATGGATCATGAAGAAATCAAATAATACTTAGAGACACATGAAAATAAAAACACAGTGATCCAAAACGTATGGAATGCAACAAAAGCAGTTTTAAGAGGGAAGTTTATAGTGATACAAGTTTATCTCAGGAAAAAAGAAAAATCTCAAATAAATGACTTAATCTTACACCTAAAGCAACTAGAGAAAAAAGAACAAACAAAACCCAAATTTAATAGAAGAAATCATAAAGATCAGAGCTGAAATAAATGAAATAGACTGGAAAAAAAATAGAAAAAGATCAATGAAACTAAGCTAGTTCTCTGAAAAGCTAAAGAAAATTGACAAAACTTTCATCAAGATTAATCAAGAAAAAAAGAGGGCCCAAATTAATAAAATAATAAAATCAGAAATGAAAAAGAAGTTACAACTGACACCACAAAAATACAAAGAATTATAACAGCAACTACAAACCAATAAAATGGACAACCCAGAAGAAATGGAAGAACTCTTAGGAAGGCAAAATCTGCCAAGACTGAACCAGGAAGAAATAGAAAATATGAAGAGATCAATTACCAGTACTGCAATTAAATCAGTAATTTTAAAACTCCCAACAGAAGTCCAGGACCAGATGGCTTCACAGATGTATTCTACCAAACATTTAGAAAAGAGTTAACACCTGTCCTCCTGAAACTATTCCAGTAGCTGCAGAGGAAGGAACACTTCTGAACTCATTCTATGGGGCCACCATCACCCTCATACCAAAACCAGACAAAGATATCAATAAAAAAGAAAACTACAGGCCAATATCACTGATGAACATAGATGCAAAAATCCTCAACAAAATATTAGGAAACCTAATCCAATAATATATTAAAAGGATCATGCACCATGATCAAGTGGGATTTATCCTAGGGATGCAAGGATCTTTCAATGTCTGCAAATCAATGTGATACACCACAATAACCAATTGAACAATACAAATCATATGCTTATCTCAATAGATGCAGTAAAAGCTTTTGATAAAATTCAACAACCATTTATGGTATCTCTCCAGAAAGTGGGCATAGAGGGAACATAAAGGCCATATATGACAAACCTACAGCTAACCTCATACTCAGTGGTGAAAAACTGAAAACATTTGCTCTAAGATCAGGAACAAGACAAGGATACCCACTCTTGTCACTTTAATTCAACAGAGTTTGGAAGTCTTAGCCACAGCAATCAGAAGAAAAGGAAATATGAGGGATCCAAATCGGAAAAGAAGTAAAACTGTCATTGTTTGCAGATAACATGATACTATATATAGAAGGGATAGACTGGGATTTCAAAATTGTAGAATACATAAACAAGATTATACTGTAGAGCACAGGGAAATATATACAAGATCTTATGGTAGCTCACAGAGAAAAAAATGTGACAATGAATATATATATGTTCATGTATAACTGAAAAATTGTGCTCTACACTGGAATTTGACACAACATTGTAAAATGATTATAAATCAATAAAAAATGTTAAAAAAAAAAAAAAAAGAAAAAGAAAATCTTAAAAAAAGCACCAGGAAACTACTAGAGCTCATCAATGAATTCCATAAAGTTTCAGGATACAAAATTAACATACAGAAATATGCTGCATTTCTATACACTAACAACAAAGTATCAGAAGAGATAACTAAGGCAACAATCCCACTGTCACATCAAAAAGAACAAAATACCTAAGAATAAACATACCTAGGGAGGCAAAAGACCTGTACGCCAAAAACTCTTAAGACATTGATGAAATAAATTGAAGAAGACACAAACAGATGGAAAGATATACTGTGTTCTCCAACTGAAAGAATCAATATTGTTAAAATGGCCACACTACACAAAGCAATATACAGATGCAGTGCAATCCTTTTCAAATCACCAATGGCACATAACTGGAACAAAAAATGTTTTAATTTGTATGGAAACATTAAACACCTTGAAAAGCCAAAACAATCTTCAGAAAGAGGACTGGAGCTGGAGGAATCAAACCTGCTGACTTCAGATTATACTGCAAAGCTACAGTTATCATAGTATGGTACTGGCACAAAAACAGACACATAGATCAAGGGAACAAGATAGAAAGCTGAGAAATAAACCTACACACTTATAGTCAATTAATCTATAACAGAGGAGGCAAGACAGTCTGGAGAAAAGACAGTCTCTTCAATAAACGATACTGGGAATACTAGGTAGCTACATGTAAAAGAATGAAATTAGAACAGTCTGAAACACCATATACAAAAACAAACTCAAAATGGATTAAAGACTCAAATGTAAGGCCAGATACTCTAAAATTTCTAGAGGAAAACATAGGCAGAACATTCTTTGACCTAAATCACAGCAATATTTTTGTCAGTCCATCTCCTAGAGTAGTGGAAATAAAAGCAAAGGTAAGCAAATGGGGCCTAACTAAGCTTAAAAGTTTTGCACAGCAAAAGAAACCATAAACAAGACAAAAAGACAATCTACAGAATGGGACAAAATATTTGCAAATGATGAGACCAACAAGGGATTAATTTTCAAAATATACAAAGAGCTCACACAGCTTTACATATTAAAAAGCAAAAGCAAAAAATGGGCAGAATGGATTTCTGGTCAAGATGGTGGAGTAGGAGGACCGTCAGCTCGCCTCTCCTCGCTACTACAACAAAACCACAACTGACTGCTAAACAACCATCGAAAAAAGACTGGAAACTAGCAAAAAAAGATCTTCAACTGGAAACAAAGAGGGAACAACAGCAGGACTGTAGGAGAGGCCTGTTAACAATATAATCAGGGCCCATAATCCCCAGGCGGGTGACCCACAGCTGAAGAATAAGTCTCAGAGAACTTCTCACAGGACTGAGAGTTCTAAGCCCCATGTCAGGCTCCTCCGCCTGGGGTTCTGGCACTGGGAGGAGGTGACCCCAGGACATCTGGTTTTGAAGGGCAGGGGAAACAGACTTCATTCTCTTGGGAAGTGTACACAGAACTTCACATGCACCAGGTCCAAGGGCAGAGGCAGTGATTTCATAGGAACCTGGGCCAGACCTGCCTGCTGGTTTGGGAGGGTCTCCTGGGGGAAGTAGGGGATGGCTGTGGCTCACCCAGGGGACATGAAAGCTGGTGGCAGATATTCCAGGAGTATTCATCTACATGAGCTTACCTGGAGGCTGATGTCTTGATTTGATCATTAGCACCAAGACCTGGCCCCACCCAACAGGCTGTAGGGAAGCCTCAGGGGAAAAAAGAAATGGGTGGGGACATAGCCACACCCATCAGCAGCCTTCCTGAGCCCTCAATGGCCTCTAGCCATGGCCCTTCCCACAAGTGGGCCAGGACCAAGCTTCATTCAGCAGTGGGCAGGCACAGCTCCACCTGCCAGGAAACCTGCATAAGCCTCTATCTAGTCCAGCCTCATCCACCAGGGGGTAGATACTAGAAATAAGAAAACAACAATCCATTTAGGCTGTTTCCATGTCTTGGCTATTGTAAATAGTGCTGCTAAGAACACTGGGGTGCAGGTGTCATTTTCATGGACTGGATAAAGAAGATGTGGTATATTTATACAATGGAATACTATTCAGCCATAAAAACTGACAACATAACGCCATTTGCTACAACATGGATGTTACTGGAGAATGTCATTCTAAGTGAAGTAAGCCAGAAAGAGAAAGAAAAATACCATATGCGGAATCTTAAAAAAAAATTAAAAAAAAAACAGAAACAGACTCATAGACATAGAATACAAACTTGTGGTTGCCAGGGGGATGGGGGGTGGGGGGGTGGGAAGGGACTGGGATTTCAAAATGTAGAATAGATAAACAAGACTGTACTGTGTAGCACAAGGAAATATATACAGGATCTTGTGGTGGCTGACAGCGAAAGAGAATGTGGCAATGAATACATGTGTGTTCATGTATAACTGAAAATTGTGGTCTACACTGGAATTTGACACAACATTGTAAAATGACTATAACTCTATAAAAAAAAAGTAAAGAAAAAGAAAAAGAAAAAGAATCCAAAGCCTGTGGAAGAAATCCACAAACATAGGCCAGATCCTATATGGGGTCCTGCTGGACCCCTGGCCCTTGGGTAACAAGAGAGGAGGGTACTGCTGGGATGCATAAGACATCTCCACAGAGGGCCACTTCTCTAAGGTCCAGAAAGTAACTAACCTACCAAAAAATACAAATAGAAAGATAGACAATATAAGGCAGCAGAGGAGTATCTCCCAGGTCAAGGCACAAGATAAAATCCCAGAAGAAATAAGTGATGAGGAACTAGGCAATTTACCTGAGAAAGAGTTTAAAGTAATGATGGTGAAGATGTTCAGAGAACTCAAGAGGAGTATAGATGCACAAAGTTTTTTTTAGCAAAGAGTTGGAAAATATACAGAATACCCAAACAGAGTAGAAGAATAAAATCACTGAAGTGTATAACACACTAGAAGGAACCAAGAATAGACTAAATGAGCCAGAAGAATGGATCAGTGAGCTAGAAGACAGATGAGTGGAAATCACTACTGCAGAACAGAAAAAGGAAAAAGAATGAAAAGAAATGAGGATAGTTTAAGAGAACTCTGGGACAACATGAAGTGCACTAACATTGTCATTATAGGGGTCCCAGAAAGAGAAGAAAGGACCTGAGAAAATTTTTGGAGAGAGAGTCTCCAAAAGCTTCCTCCACTTGGGAAAGGAAGCAGTCACTGAAGTCCACGAAGCACAGAGAGCACCACCCAGGATCAACCCAAAGAGGCACACACCAAGGCACATAGTCATCAAACTGACAACAATTAAGGAGAAGGAGGAAATATCAAAATTAGCAAGAGAAAAGCAGCAAATAACATACAAGGGAACCCCCATAAGGTTATCAGCTGATTTTTCAGCAGAAACTCTCTAGGCTAGAAGGGAGCGGCCCAATATATTTAAAGCGATGAAAGGGCAAAACTTACAAACAAGAATACTCTACCCAGCAAGGCTCTCATTCAGATTTGATAGAAAAATCAAAAGCTTCACAGATCAACAAAAGCTAAAAGACTTCAGGACCACCAAACCAGATTTACAACAGATGTTAAAGGAACTTCTCTAGTCATCAAACCATTAAGAAAAGAGAACAAAAAGAAGAAGAAGAAGAAAAAAAAAAAGACCTACAAAAGATAGCTTTGGCAGTTTGGGGTCTTTTATAGCTCCATATAAATTTTGGGATTGTTTGTTCTAGTTCTGTAAAAAAAAAAAAGTATCATGAGCATTTTGACAGGGGTTGCATTGGATCTGTAGATTGCTTTGGGTAGTATGGCCATTGTAATAATGTGGTTTCTTCCAATCCAAGAGCAAAAGATATCTTTCCATTTCTTTGTATCATCTTCAATTTCCTTCATCAATGTTTTAGTTTTCAGAGTATAGTTAACCTCCTTGGTTAAGTTTATTTCTAGGTATTTTGTTATTTTTGATGCAATAGAAATTCTTATGCCAGTTATAAAATTCTGGTTTTTGAAGTGGAAAAAAAAAAGTGAATGAAGGGTCATAAATGGCAAAATATCCTTCTTTTTTATGGGTGAATTTTATTCCATTGCACACATATGCTGCATCTTCTTTACCCATTCATCTATTGATGTGCACTTAGGATACTTCCATATCTTAGCAATTAAAAAGAATGCTGCTATTAATACTGAGGTATATGTATCTTTTTGAATTAATTCTTATTTTGTGGTTGGCTTTATTCCTTTGATAACTGTGTAAGTTTAAAAAGCTAAATCTCTATTCTTAGAAACAATGAACAGTATATAAATCTCTAAATATTCTTATAAACAATGAACAGTGCAATATATTGTATATATGCATCTACATGCAATATATCATATATGTGGGGTCAAATAGTTATAATTCTACCTAATAAAACTAAAAAATGTGGGGGAAAAAAGGAAAGGCTTAAAGAGAGGAATGATTTGCTACAACATGGATGGGCCTAGAGATTATCAGATTGAGTGAAGTAAGTCAGACAGAGAAAGACAAATATCATATGCTATCACTTATATGTGAAATCTTAAAAAAAAATGATTCAAATTCTATTTACAAACCAAAAACAGACTCACATAGACGTAGAAAACGGACTATGGTTACCAAAGGGGAGAGGGCAGGGAAGAATAAATTAGGGGTTGGGGATTTACAGATACACATTACTATATATAAAATAGATACACAACAAGGACCTACTGTGCAGCACATGGAACTATATTCAATTTCTTGTAATAACCTATAATAAAAATCTGAAAATATGTATGTATATGTATAACTGAATTGCTTTTCTTTACACCCAAAACTAACATTGTGAATCAATTAAAAAAAAATTTTAATGGGCTGAATACCTAAATAGACGTTTTTCAAAAGAAGACATCCAGCTGGCCAAGAGGCACATGAGAAGATGCTCAATATCACTAATTATTAGAGAAATGCAAATCAAAACTACAATGAGGTATCACCTTACACCAGTCAGAATGGCTATCATTAAAGAAATCTACAAATAATTAATGCTGGAGAGGGTGTGGAGAAAAAGGAACCCCCCTATACTGTTGGTGGGAATGTAAATTGGTAAGGGCACTATGGAGAACAGGACAAAAGCTCCTTGAAAATCTAAAAATAGAGTTACCCTCTGATCCAGCAATCCGACTTCTGGGCATATATCCAGAGAAAACTCAATCTTGAAAACATACATGCACCCCGATGTTCATAGCAGCACTGTGTATAATAGCTAAGACATGGAAGCAATTCAAATGTCCGCTAACAGATGAATGGATAAAGAAGATGTGGTATGTGTATATGTATGTTTGTGTGTGTGTGTGTATGTGTGTATCTATCTACCTACCTATCTACCTACCTATCTACCTACCTATCTATCTCCACAATAAAATATTACTCGGTCATAAAAAATATTGAAATAATGCCACTTCCAGCAACATGGATTGACCTAGAGATTATCATATTAAGTGAAATAAATCAGAAAAAGACAAAATATCATATGACATCACTTATGTGTGGAACCAAAAAAAACCAAAAAAATGAACTTACAAACTGGAAATAAACTCTCAGACATAAAAAACTATGGTTACCAAAGGGGGAAAGAGGTAGGGGAAAGGACAAATTGGAGATTTGAGATTAACATATACATAGTACTATATACAGAACAGATAAACAAGGACCTACTACATAGCACAGAGAACTATATTTGATATCTTGTAATAACCTATAATGGACAAGAATCTGAATAAGAATATATACATGTGTAACAATCACTTTGCTGTACACCTGAAACTAGCACAACACTGTAAATCCACTCTACTTCAATAAAAATAAAGATGTCACTATGATGATAGTTTATAGAACTGATTAAATCTACAATCAGGTGGCTAAATAAGGGAGATTGTTCTCTGTCATCTGGGTGGGCCCCATGACATCATAAGGGTTCTTATAAAACAAGAGAGTAAAAAGGCAGAGGGTGAAGGCAATGTAGTCGTTTGAAGCACAGGTTGGAGTGAGGTGTCCAAAACCCAAGTGCCATCAGCCACTAGAAGCTGGAAGATAAAAAGAACAGATTATCCCCTACAGCTTCTAGAAGGAACAAGATCTTCTGACATCTTGACTAATTTTTGGACTTTGACCTCCAGAATTGTGAAATTATTTTTATTGTTTAAAATCACTAAATTTGTGGTGATTTGTTACAGAAGCAATTGGAAACAAATACAAATCTTGTTGCCGAGAAGCCAGATGCTGCTGTAATAAATACCTAACAATGTGGAAGTAGTTTTTGAGTTGGTTCATTGATAAAAGCTTTAAGAACTTTGGGGACAATAATAGAAAAAGGCTGGATTATCTTGAATAGACCAGTAATAACTATATAGATGTTAAGGACTCTGTCAATGAGCACACATAAGAAAGTGAGGGGTATGGTAAAGAAAACCTGTATTGTCTAGAGAATACTTAAATCATCACAAATAAACTACTGCTAGAAATATGGACATTAAAAATACTATTGGAGAAGATTCAGAAGGAAATGAAGAAAATGTTACTAAAAACTGGAAGAAAGAAGATGCTTGTAATATAGTGGCGGAAAACATAGCTCAATTGTTTCCTACAGTTACATAGAAAACAGAAGACATAAGCAATGAACTTGGATATTGAAGATATTTCCAATCAAAGTACTGAAAAGGGTGTGTTCTGTTTTCTTCTTTCTGTTTACCATGTAAAATGCAAAAGGAAAGAAAGAAATTGAGGGAAAAACTATCAAGAAAAATGGACTTAATGTTCTCTTGATGTTGAAAGTTGTCAGCCTATTCAAATTATAGGTGACACGAAAATCAGGAGACTCACTATCAGAAAAGTGTGTTCTGAAGCCAAGCGGTATGACTGGACAATCTGTTGGTGCCTCAGAAGGAACAAAAGTAATGGTATTTCATCACATATAGGACTCTCTGAAGAGATCAGTCATGTGACTCACGGCTCCTCTCTGCCATTCTTAGTAGAAGCCAAAAATGTGATGAACTCATCTTGGAAATAACTGGAGAAGCATCTTGTCCAAGGAGGCAAATTCCATAACATGCACAGAAGACCACAAGGTTTTTAAGAATATGATACCAGCAGAAATACCATTAGCTTAGACTGAAAGTTACAGAGAAAGGAGGAAATAAAAGAAGACTGTTAGACTGCCAAAATTCCGTAGGCAGGGAATAGGTTCATAATTGTATTCATCCATAAGCACATGAAAAAGGAGTTCTATCCTGAAGGGCAGAACTGAAGATAGAAAGTACAGAGCCTTAAGGCAAAGATGATTTTTCCCAAGCCTTGAAAACTAATCGAGCTTACTTTGCCAGATTTCAGAATTGCTTGGGACTGGTGACTTATTTTAGCCCTTTATTTTCTCCCTTTTTGAGAGTATCTGTAACTGGCATTCCATGTATGTATGTCCTGTCATCTTATTTTGGGAACAGGTAACTTATTTTCCAGGTTCACCAGACAGACAGATGAAAAATAATTTTGTACCAAGATGGATCATATCCAGATTTACACACATAGCTGAATAAGATGGTGAAATTTCATATTTTCAAGTGGATGAAATCTTGGACTTGACTTTGTAAACAGGTTGAGTCATTCAGTGACCTTAGGTTGGGGTATATTTTGCATAGGGTATGGATGTAAATCTTTGAATCCCAGAGGCAACTGTGATAGGCTGAATAGTGGCCCCCAATGATGTCCCTGTCCTCAAGTGGCAAAAGAGACTTTGAGGATGTGATTAAGTTAAATATTTTGAGATAAAATTGTCTTGGATTATCTGGTGAGTGCCATGTAATTACAAAAGGGTCCTCATAAAACAGAGGCAGAAGGATTAGTTAGAGAGAAAAGATATAGGGATGGAAGCAGAGGTTGGAGTGATGTATGGATGCACTTGACAGATGGAAAAAGAGGCCAAGGAATTTAGGTGGCCCCTAGAAGTTGGAAAAGGCAAGGCAGCAGATTCTTCCCAGAGCCTCCAGAAGAAATGTAATTCTGCCTACACCTTAATTTTCGTTCAGTGATACATATTCTGAACTTCTGATCCTTAGAAATATAATACATTTGTGTTGTCACCAAATTTGTGGTAATTTATTACAAATGAAAGAGGAAACTATTTACCAATTTATACATATTTAAAGAGTCACAATTCTAAACCTGCTGTTAGAAACAGCAGGCCTGCCCTGTACCTCCATACCATAGGGAATTAATTTTTTAATTTGTCACCAATATTCTGAAATTTCACGATAAAAAGCCATGATGTAGGATTGTATTTATCCACTGTTTGACTCAGTTGGCCCTTTCATTTAATTGCATATATGTATTTTTTTCTTTAACTTGATTTTCTAGCTCTTGAAAGAGCTAAAAATGATTTGATTTCTGCTATGATTCTTTTTCCTAGTTTGCGGGAGTTTTTTCCTTTTCTGAATGTTCCTTCTTATATTTTTTTCTTATTTTATGAATGCAATAGCTCTCCTATCTCTCTGAAAATGTAAATTATTTCTTTGAGCTTTTGGTCTCCATGTATGTAGGTACTGTTTATTTTAAGTTGCTTTAACCTTACTTATTTGAATTAGTCTCTTAATTTTCTGGTAAAGATTTTCTTCATGAGTCTGAGGCTTTATTTATTCCTGTTTAAGGGTGGGGCACTCCACAGCTGATTGGAAGTTCTGTAGGTACAGCAGGCAAGCAGCAGGTGGAAGGGTGCTTGTCAAAATTCAGTGATCGGGTTGGACCTTTTCGTCCTCGGGGAACTCCCAGTGTTCCCAAATCTTGAGATCTTTTCTTAGTCTGGTAAGTGTACTGGTTAAACTCTTCTATTCACTGCTTGGAAGATATAATTCTGTCATTTTTAGAGGCAATTAGAAAAGGGATGTCTCAATACACAGAGTGTCAACTTTCAAGTAATCGTTTTATTTTTAAACACAGTACTACTTCTGTTAACTAAGGTTTTGATTCCTCAACTCAGATACCTTATGGTTTACCTTTTAATGAAAAAATACCAGAATGTCTGTATCAGGAACATCTGCAGAGTCTAGCCATATGAAGTATGGAGAGAAATCTGGGGATCGTACTGTCTCCTAAACAGACCTTCCACTAATCTTTATATTTTTAGCACAGTTTATCTCCACTTTTACAAGTATCCACAGCTACCAATTCACCAGGTTTGGGGAGCTGAGTTTCCTCACCTCTTTCTTATCATTTAGAGTTACTGGGGCTGATAACATTCATTAACTGCTTGACACCTTTTCTCTCGGCCTTCTGTTGCTTTTCTCTTCTCCCATTTTCTTTGTTCTTAGGGCTTATTACGTTTTAAAAAAATCATTTAAAAATCATTTTACTGATGTTTTAGTGAAGTTTTAAGAGGGACTGAAATACATGTAATCAGTTTGCAGCTTTTAATTTGACGTCCTTTTTGGATATATTCAATATAAGTGTGATCCTTACTATTTTTCTATGTTATGCATTATTCCATTTAAACATCTACCAGTTAGAGAAGATATTATTCATTTCTATGGGGAAATTCTTAAACAGGTGACCACATGTCAAATTTGAGCCTAGAATTGATTCCTGAGCCAATATTCTAACGTTTAACTCTATTCACTATTTCTAAGACAGATTTATGTTATATTTTACAGCCCTCAGAAAGATTGAATATAGGCAAAGTCTTCTAATTTTCTAGTGGTTAAATATCTAATTTGCAAAAACTATAGCAATGATACAAATTAATGTGTGTGTGACTATCACTGCCTATGTGAGATAGTTTATAAGGCATGGACAATTTATAACCATCTGAATGGTTTTGAAGAAAAAATTATCTTCATTTTTATACCACTTTTCCTAAACTTATTCAGTAATATTACAACAATGATAAAGAATTAAAAGAAATCCAATGTTATGTTAAAATTTTAAAAGATTATGTATAAAAAATGTGTTAGTGAAAGTAACGATTGTCTGCTCCTTTATTCCCGACATACCTAGCACGTATTAGGTGCTTGATGATTAGTGATTGAATGCTGTGTGACAATGAAAATAAAGTCCTGGAACATGATAAGTTTCTTTTTGCAAACTCCATTGAGTTTCATGTTCCACTGCTATCTTTTTATCTTTTTTTTTTTTGTAAACTCTTCTTGTTCCTTGTTACTTATTTCCCGAACTATTACAAAATCCAGTCTAAGTGGTCTTCCCTTCGCTTGCTCTCAACCCACCCTAAAAAAGCTGTGTGATTTACAGAGCTATAGACCTAATAAAGTTATTTGTCACCATGATACTACCTTGTGTAAAAACAAACACTTTGTGGTTCACACAATTATTGCCTTTACTGACTTATTTATTAGATTACTGTAAGAAACAGAGAGCAGGTATATTTACTAATAAAAAACTCTAGGACATTAAATTACCACTGCCATATCCATGGCTTGTGAATGACAAAGCAAACACTTGAATGCAGGTATTCTGATACCCAGTTTTGTTCTATATGTGAATCACTATAATAACATCCTATTCAAGACTCATAGAAACCCTATGACCAAAAACTCTCAACCAAAAGATAACTCCTTATCTGTCATTCAACGTTCTTACCAGCAATCTACCATTACATTTCCATTTCTTATTCTTTCCATTATCATTTGGTTTCACATAGCTATCTTTAAGGTTTCCCCTCCAGAATTTTACTTTAATCTTGAGAGAGAACACATCTAAAAATTCATCTTTATTATCTTTCATTGTATATGTGTCAGTCAGTTTCTTAGACCCCTTTGTGGCATTTTTCATTTTCTCTTTTTCTTAGAAACCATTTCAGCTTTGTTTCTAAAACATATAGTGGCCAGATAAATATACTAATATAGGAACATACTAAAAATTCTCAGACAAGTTTACAAGTGACTTGGATGACTATATAGAGAGATGTTTAGTCTTATTGTAGAATATATTTTAAACTAAGCTGTCTATTTGAACAACAACAGTTTGAGAATATCAAATAGTTCAGATACAACACTTGGAAAATACTGAAATGGATTGTGACTTTCTAAGGATATTATTTAATCAGTGTGAGTCATGTTAACTAAAAAAAGTCTGCAATAAGTATCCATTACGAAATTCATTCTGATTTTGTTGTCTTAAAACTCAGATACAATTTCAATATGATTTCAAGTAAAAAAATAATATATTGTAAATATATACATGTATTTGAACTAAAATAGTCTAATGCTCCAGGCAATAAAAAAATCAGATTTTATTCCTGTTTTCAAGTGTACTGTTTAAAAAACTTGTATCTTCTGACTGTAAAGCACTGTATTTTATGATAGAAGAGATCAGGAAGTAAACATTTGGACAGTTTCTACCTTCAAGACCTTTTTGTTTTATATTGTAGAAGAAAATGAGACAAATTCATAAATGACTATAAAACAAGGTGGAATGTAATTAATGTCATAAGGGAGCTACAAAGCATGTGCTCAGAGAATGGAGAAGTCACTTTTGTATCTGAGAGGCAAGTAAAGACATATAGTTAGAGCTGAATTTTATGTGTGAGAGTGTGAAAAGATCTGTGTAACTGGAAAAAGATTTATGTGCTACAAGGAAAAGGGAACACACGGATTCTGAAAGGCATTGAAACCTAAGTCACAATTTTAAAAATATTTCCAACAGACTAACCAAAGATACCGTGGTCCACAGAGTAAAGAAATTATTTGAAGAAAAGCAACTGAATTTTCAACTGTTTGACAGTACTGCAGACGGTGTAGAAGCGGGGAGTGGACATTAGCAGTCATCTTAGCTTGAAGCCTTAGCAAACCAAGACTTAGGCTCACGTATCAGTTGTTCTTTAGGTAACTGTTTTCCTCAGTGGAAATGAAACAAGTTGTCTGACACTGCCGCCTAATGTCTCAGGATGCATGACGTCTGAAGGGTTATATTTGAAGGATGGTATAGAGGTCACGGTCATCATAGCTAAAAACCTAAAAATTTGTTTTCTAGTTTTCAAGTAAGTAGATTCTCTACACTGCTTTTCATGCATTTATTCAATTACTATTTATTGCTTGTGTGCTCTGTCCCAGGCACGCTGATAACAGCAAGCAAGACAAGCATTGTTCTTTTTCTCATCAATTGGGAAGCAGATGTTATCTAAGGTCACAGCATGCCAAGGCACAATATTCTTTAGAAACTTGTCCCTATCTAATTCCTCGTTATAAACGCGCCAGTGACCCTAGAATCCAAATTTCTGCTGAAAATGTAATCAGTAAGTTCTGTCTTGTGCACTTGAACAAGGGGCTTTTAAGAGATGTTTTGCCTTCATGCAAGGGAAAAAGAGTTGGAGGGTTGGTGCATTAGGGACAGTATGTGCTAGTTTTATTTGAGACTTTGTTGTTGGCACAGGGTAATTCTCTAATGGCAAAACGAGGTTTCCTTTTGGTGTTCTTTCACTTCTGCATCTCAAAACCAACTTCCTTGTTAAGATACTTACAATTTTGTAGGCTGACAGAAAAATTCAGCTTTTTAGGAAAAATTCTTTTAGTAGTCCTGGTTTTAAAGCTAAGATTTTAAAACAAGGTGTATTCTGAGTCGTTTTCCAAAAGCAATCCTTGGAAATGGTTTCTTGGTGACATCAGGATGCTTGACTGAATTTTCCAATTTCTAAGCATATGCTTATCATATAAATATCACCCTTGTCATCTTTTTACTCAAGTAATATCAAAAATTATAAAATATTGGTCCTATGCCAAGTGACATTCTCAAGCCTTGAGGTAGGTACCTGTATGAGTCTCTTACTTTTTGGTTTGTAAGTGAACTGGAAGAAACAAAGACGTTTCAGTGCTGGTTAAGACTTAAGACTTTCTTCAAATATTTCATCAAAAGGTGAGACCTGCCTCACCCCCCAGCTTGCCCCTATATTTTAGGAGGCAACTACTTATAAATCATCTGTGTGTAATAAATGGATCGTGTTGAAAAGTTTTACTCCACCGAAGTGGTCCTTTGGAATGAACAAAGTTGAGAACTAAAGTATAAAGTGGGATTCTCCAAGACTTCAAGAAAATTCTATGTTTATAAGATAAATAGGTTGCCAGCGGGCAGGATAGTGGAAAACTCATTTTCTGGTAGATTACTTAGAAAAAAATTTTTTTAACGTTAGAAGGGTAACTCCTCCCGTAAGTTCTTTTGAATATCTGGCATTATAGTATCCTATTGTCTACAGGACACACACTTTCCTTGCTCATCAGAGAATTTGCCATCGTGTATACCTAACCCAGATGGAAGGTTGTGGCCTTGAAATGGAAAAATATTTTTGTTTAGTTCCCATGAGACTCTGCAATAGAGGACATATTTCAAATACTCTGATTAAAGAAAATGTGCACAAGTGGCCAGTGGAGTAGGCCATGGGAAAGGGGGCAGATAATTAAGACTTAACATTTCTGAAAGCATTTAAGTATTTACCTGACTTGGTGGAACAGGGATGCTGTCATAACTATAAATATTATGATTGCTTGCCTATTAACTTAGAGTCTGGGTTGGATAAAAAATGCTGGGCCACGTATGAATTTGAATCCATTTTGCAATGTGAATTCTAAAACTATTTCTCTTTAAAATAGAGTTTCTTCTGAAATGATGAAATATGAATGAATCTTCAGTTACTACATTGTCATGCTGTTTTGGGTGTCAAGGGAGAAGGAAATATTTGACAACTTAGTTCAACCTTCTATGCATAAAAATAATGTCCAAATGAAGCATTTGCATTTCAATATTGTCAGATTATGTCATAGCATGACCTTCCCTTAGAATAATATATGTAAACAAACTTCCCTGCTGTTCTCATGTAATACAGCTGTGGTTGAAACGATTCATCCAGCCTTGATTTCAAAGCTTTTTAATCGCCATAGCAAAGAAAGTATTGAGTCTTATGGAACAGTCAGTCCTGATTTGGTTGTTTAAATCTGGAAGTAATTATTTTTGAAGTTTGCATCTGCTGTGTGGAAATTACAGTGAAATGAAACAACACATTGTCTTATTTTACTGTATCAGGGTGATTAATCTTTTTAAAGAAAGAACATTCCTGATAACAGAATTTGAATTATTCTCTAATGCTTTTCTGTTTGTTTAAAGCCATTACACAGTGATATTACATTGGATTATCAGGAAAAAATAAAACATTGAACAATTTTGAATGTGAGGATTTTGTAATGTATTTCCAGCTTGAACATAAAGATGAACAACCTGTTACTGGACAAACTATGGATTCATTTATTTCTCAATAGTGTCTGCTTATATTATGATGAAATCAGTTCTCTTATTTAAACAAGGTTCTAAAATGAGAGAAATGGTTTTAGCATCCTTTCCTTTTTTTTTTTTTTTTTTTTTGGAGTGGGTAATAGAGGAGGAAAATTCCTGAATGACTATCTTCAGTTTATGACTATTTTTTCCTCCTAGATATTCAGTCTTGGGCGTTTGGAAATCCTTTAAATTTTCTTATTTTGGACGGTTAACAAACCAACAGATCTTTCTTGCCAAAATAGTAAAAGTTATTCGGCCCCTTTCAGACGTTAAAAATGATTTTTACTTCGAGACATTCTATTCAAGTGGCATACTATGTGACCATCATGGCTATATTAAGTCTGTCTGAATCTTGGCAGGAGCCCCTAGAGTGGAATATTTCTAAATGCCACTGTGGTGAATACTCGGTAATGATCATTACCAGCACATTTGCAACATGGTCTGTGTACGACAGCCTGTAATTTACCCTAAACTTGTCTTTTGGTGCCTTAGTAGGATTTTTCTTTGGAGATTAAAAGAATTTCAGAAAGCCAGATTTCAAAAACCAAATTAACACTTGGCTGATAACTTATATTCCTGTATATAGCATGCCATTTAATATTATCATTGAGTTAAAGTTATTATATACCATTTTCTCATGTTCTGAAGGTTACATGGTGATTTTGCTGAAAATTAGTTTTGTAAAGGTCATGTACTTGCTTGACTACTGCCCTTTATCCACTTACCATACACTCAGTGGGTCCCTATTAAAAGTTACTACCTCTGACCATTCTGTTGTCAATAGTTTTGCCATCTAAAGTATTTGCAGGTAACTTACCGAAGTGACTAGCACTTGGCAATTTTCCCTCTATATGTACCAAAAATTCTAAACTTCACCCAATAAAAATGGAATTACCTCTGAGAATTGATATTTTAGACCTAAGGCTATGATTCACAAATTTTACTTATAAAAATACTCACTGATAAGATAAAAATAGTTTGTTATAGAGAATACTGTGAAATTTTCAGAATCTTTCTTGTTTGATTCTTTCTATTTGTATCTGCTCCAGTGAAAATGATATTATTTAATGGTTTAAATTCTCTTTTACTAATATTAGAGAATTAGATAAATTTCAAGATTTGTCCTCAATTAACCTCAAATTACTCTTTGTTCTCTATCATTTATAAAAATGTATCTTTGTCTAATTCTATCTGGAGTTGGTATAATTTAATTACATTTTTTCTTCATTTTAATTTCCTTACATTAGTACTTTCTTCCATTCCAAGGGAGTTCACATTATTTTTCCCTAACTTACATAATGACTTACATGTTATATAAACACCTTAGCTTGTATACTTATACAAATAAAAACTGTGGACTGTTTTCTTTTTATAATCTAATTTTCTCTCTCAAGAAATAATATTCCTATATAGTCAAATGAACTGATAGTTATTCCTTTTAATAATCAAGTAATATTATATATTGTGAATGTACTATATATTACTAATTCCTTTGATTACAAATAATCTTGCTTTTAGTGTTTTTTTCTATTCTAAATTATATTAAATATTTTCATAGTGCTGCTTTATTCTTGTAAGATGCAGTTATATCCAAGTTTTAAACACAATATTCAGGGATAAATAATAAATGAGAGGATTGAGATAATTACTCAGGTTACTTATATAGACTGTTTCAACTAGGTATATATTCTAAAATTTATTTTATATTTTTTTAATGTTATGTAACTTAGAGTATTATTTTTTTTAATATTTATCATGACTTGGGACAGTTTAAGAAATACCTTTGAAATATATCAAAAAATATGATATGCACATGAAATATATATAAAATAAGGTAATAAAACTCATTTCCAACATAAGCCTTTAATAAATCGTGGGCAGTTTTCAGAGGAATAAGTTCAGAACTGTCTAGATTGCTCACTCATAGGATTTAATTCACTGGGCAATTTTTTAACTAACTTTGCCTCTCTATACTCAGTCTTAAAACACTGGTACTGTAACTCCATTCATTATAGGCTTCTATCACTTTAATTACAATTTCTCCATAACAAGAGTGGAGGGATTTACTCTCCCATTTTCAATTTTATATATTTTTTTTACCACTTTTTTTAATACCATTTTCTACATAGTGACTATACAATTGAATCACTAAGTTGAGAAACATTCAGAGAGAAACTTGAGAAGGTAACTAAATTGTTAATGTGTATTCATCATTATAAGTTTCTTAATGATTGTTAAATGATTTTAATATTTTCTGTATAAGACTATATATATGGATTGATTAAATTACCTTTTACCTCTGATAATGCGAAGGGACAAGAAAGCAGTGGGTTTTGTAGCAAGAAAGGTAGAGGGTAACAAAAACAGATGAGGAAACATGAAGAGTAACATTATTAACAAGCCAGAATGAACAGCAGTATACATTTATCTACTTGTCCTTTCTAAATGCAATTGCAATGAGAGTTAAAAATAACAACAAATAAAGTGAAAACACAGAAACAAGAAGACAAGGAAAAACAGTGATGAGAAATAACAAATTAGGAAGATAGCAGGTAAAATTTAGTAAAAGGCTTAACACATCAGAGGAAACCCAAATTAAAAATGACTATAAGGAGGGATAGGAACCAGAAGTGAGCTCATTCACCCTGAAGAACCTATGAGAATCTCTGAACTTGGGGGCCCTGATTTTACAGAAGTGAGGCAACAGGGCTGAAAACAAAACATTTGAATTCTCCAAGTTTGTTGTCTCATTTCTCTGCACCTGATGTTGACTATAGGCTCAGACAGAACACAGGAGAATTGTTCTCCCGAGGATGTGATTGGGCTGAAAGTTTAGATTTCAAGATACTGCTGTTTGAGATTCCCTATGGAACACCTTGTGTGAAATACATACTTGATACAGAGCTTCTAATCAGATTTTAAAGAATACACTCTTAAATGTAAATACCTCAAATATAAAAAAGAGAAACCAAAACCAAACAACTAACAAAAAGTTAGCTATAGAAAATGAATACACAGGGAATGGTAGAAACTTCTAAAAATGTAATGAAGACATTCCAAGAAGATATGCATCAGTAAAACCAACAGATTTCTGGTCAAGATGGTGGAGTCGTAGGACCATGAGCTCGCCTCTCCTCGTGACTACAACAAAACCACAACTGACTTCTAAAGAACCATCAGAAAGAAGAATAGAACCTAGCCAAAAATATCTTCAACTAGAAACATAAGAATGGAACTACAGCAGAATGATAGGAGGGGCATGCTCAAAATATAATTGGGCCCCATACCCCCTGGGTAGGTGACCCACAGGCTGAAAAATAATCAGGTCGCAGAGGCCCTTCCACAGGAGTAAGAGTTCTGAGCTACATGTCAGGCTTCCCAGCCTGAGGTTCTGGCATTGGGAGGAGGAGGAGGAGACCCAAGAACATCTTGTTTTCAAGGCCAATGGGTCTTAGCTCCAGAAGCCCCCTGGGACTGGGCAAAACAGACTTCATTCTCTTGGGAAGCATATATAGAATCTTGCATGTGCCAGGTCCAAGGGCAGAAGCAGTGATTTCACAGGAATCTGGGCCAGACCTGCCTGCTGGTTTTGAAAGTTCTCCTGGGGATGTATGGGATAGCTGTGGCTCACCCAGGGGACACAAAAACTGGTGGTGGACATTCTAGGAGTGTTCATCTACATGGCTTTCCTGGTGGCTGACATCTTGACTGGATCATTAGTACCAAGACCTGACCCCACCCAACAGCCTATATGGAAGCCCAGGGAAACAACTAGGTGGGAACACAGCCTCACGCATCAGCAGACTTCCTAAGCCACAAACATTTCCAGACATAGCCCTAGCCACCAGAGGGCCAGGACCAAGCTTCACTCAGCAGTAAAAAAGCACCAGCTCCTCCTGCCAGGAAACCTGCATAAGCCTCTAGTCCAGCCTCATCCACCAGGTGGCAGATACCAGAAATAAGAAAACAGCAATCCCAAAGCCTGTGTAAGGAATTTACACAGAACAGACTGTACACTGGGACGATCTGGACCCTGGCCCTTGGGTGACAAGAGAGGAGTTTACTGCTGGGACACATAGGGTGTCTCCCACAGAGGGCCACCCCTCGAAGGATGAAAAACATAGCTAACCTACCAAAAAATACAAATAGAAAGATAGACAATATGAGGCAGCAGAGGAATATCTCCCAGGCCAAGGCACAAGATAAAATCCCAGAAGAAGTAATAAGTGATGAGGAGATAGGCAATTTATCTGAGAAAGAGTTTAAAGTAATGATGGTGAAGATGTTCAAAGAACTCAAGAGGAGATAGATGCACAGAGTCAAGTTTTTAGCAAAGAGTTGGAAAATATACAGAATACCCAAACAGAGTAGAATAAAATCACTCAAATAACACACTAGAAGGAACTAAAAATGGACTAAATGAGGCAGAAGAAAGGATCAATGAGCTAGAAGACAGATGAGTGGAAGTCACTACTGCAGAATAGAAAAAAGGAAAAAGAATGAAAAGAAATGAGGATAGATTAAGAGAACTCTGGAACAACACGAAGTGCACTAATATCCTCATTATAGGGGTTCCAGAAAAAAGGAGAGAGAAAGAAAGGACCTGAGAAAATTTTTGGAGAGTTAATAACCAAAAACTTTCCCAACTTGGGAAAAGAAACAGTCACCCAAGTCCAGGAAGCACAGAGTTCTACACATGATCAACCCAAAGAGGAACACAGAGGCACATAGTAATCAAATTGACAAAAATCAAGGATAAGGAGAAAATATCAAAATTAGCAAAAGAAAAGCAGCAAATAACATAGAAGGGAACTCCCATAAGGTTATCAGCTGATTTTTCAGCATATTCTCTCCAGGCCAGAAGGGAGCAACACAATATATTTAAAATGATGAAAGGGAAAATTTTACAACCAAGAATACTCTATCCAGCAAGGCTCTTACTCAGATTTGATGGAGATAAAAGATAAGAGATTTCAGTACCACCAAATCAGCTTTACAACAACTATTAAAGGAACTTCTCTAGTCATCAAATCATAAGAGAACAAAAAGGAGGAGAGAAAAAGAACAAAAAGGAGGAAAAAAAAAAAAAAGACCTCCCACAAAGATTTCTTCGGCAGTTCACGGTCTTTTATGGTCCCATATAGATTTTGGGATTGTTTGTTCTAGTTCTGTGAAAAATGTTGCGAGTACTTTGACAAGGGTTGCATTGGATATGTGGATTGCTTTGGATAGTGAAGCCATTTTGATAATGTTGATTCTTGGAATCCAAGAGCACAAGATATCTTTCCATTTCTTAGCATCATCTTCAGTTTTCTTCATCAATGTTTTACAGTTTTCAGAGTATAGGTAACCTCCTTGGTTAAGTTTATTTCTGGGTATTTTGTTGTTTTGGATGTGATAGAAATGTTTATGCTGGTTATAAAATTCTGGTTTTTGAAGTGAAAAGAAATAAAAAAGTGAATGAAGGGCTGCCAATGGCAAAATATCCTTCTTTTTTATGGGTGAGTTGTATTCCATTACATATATATGCTGTATTTCTTTATCCATTCATCTATTGATGTGCACTTGGGATACTTCCATATCTTGGCAATTATAAATAATGTTACTGTTAATGGTGGGGTGTATGTATCTTTTTGAATTAATTCTTATTTTGTGGTTGGCTTTATTCCTTTGATAACTATATAAGTTTAAAAAGCTAAATCTTAGAAACAATGAACAGTACATATATGTAAAGATTTTTAAATTTGCAGTATATTGTATATGTATTTATGTAGAATTTATTGTATATGTGCAGTCAAATTGTAACAATTCTACCTAATAAAAGTGAAAAATTAAAAAATTAAAATAGAATCAACAGATAGCTATTAAAAAGAAATAATCAGTGAACAAGACAGCTTTTGGAAATCAAATATATGATAGCAATTTAAAGAAAAAACACTTAATTGAAGATTTGGGAAATAAAGTTGTGAAAATGCTTATAAAACTGAAGAAAAGACAGATGAAAGTCAGGAGAAAAAGATAAAAGTCTTGAATCTTTAATGCATAGAATCTCTAAGTGTTTAGCACAAGAAACAGCAAGATAATAAACCCTGCATATGAAATAAATGCTCAAGAGCTTCTATAAGAGGAAAAAAATGATTACATATTAAGGAACAAGACTCAATGAAATTTAACTTTTTAACATCATCAGTGGAGTATAGCTTGCAAAATTTGGAGAAAAATTAAGTTAGAATTATATATTTAGCCAAATTGTTAGCTAATGCAAAGACAGACGTGTGTCTGTGTCACCAAATACTTCATTCATATTTTTCTTAGAAAGCTATAGAAGAATATGCATTTGCAAAGGAAGTAAATGAAAGAGTATAGTTTTATGTTTAATTGGTCTCATTTATAAAAAAATTAAAGACAGGGACATAGAAAATGAAGCAAGTACAGAAAAGGTCACTTTTTAACTACAGGAAAAACAACAATACAAGGAAAGAAACATATCACAGTATGGTACTTAGGTCTGCAGTGAACAACAGAATTGACAGGTGAAAATACTGAAAGTATACAAGAAGTAATGTAGGTATCTACCCTAACAGATTGTCTAGAATTAACAAAAACCAGTGAAGAAGCACATTATTTATAAATATTAAGACCAATCTTAGAAGAAATGTGTTTAAAAGTTGAAAAAAAAAAGTGTCTTTACAAGAGTTTGATTTTGGGGAAAGTGATGGGACATTAGTAAATAATACTTTAAGAGAATTCTAATAAAACATACTTCTTGAAAATCTCTAGAGCATTAATCACACTGAAAAATTAAGCATTAAATAGTAATAGAATTTATATTTCCCCAATATTCCTGAAACCTGCATAATAATTATCAATAAATATGAAATCATTGAACATTTGCCTATGTAAAAATTGGATAAGCGATTGGAAACCATTCTTTTAACCAAAAGATCCATTTTCTTGGCTAGTTAACTTACTTTTCTTTTTTTTTTTTTTTTTTTTAACCTGCTCCTCATCCAGTGATCATTTTCTCACTAGCCTCTTAATGTTAACAAGAAGATTTGGGGTTTTGTTTTGGGCTTAGATCATATATTTTGACATTTTTTTTAAACATGATATTTCATTGTTTTATGTTTGTATTGTCTTCCCACTGAGGTTTCAAGTTTCTTCTGTACCTTAGCCTATGGTAAATGTGGTGTTCACTGTTTGCTTTGTTGACTATTCCCCATTTCTTATATGGCATATATCAGTGTTTGAATATAAGACCACTGAAGCTAGAACCCATGATTTCTACATTTTATAGCATTTCCTGAATACCAGAGGAACTCGGTAACTGAAAAATTAACAAATCTCACTGTACTTCAAAAACTAGTGAGGTTCCACATCACTGAAAGCAGACTTTTAGTAGATTTCCACTCTATTACCCTTAATCTAGTAGAACCTTTATTCAGTGGAAAAAAAAAATGCTGAAAATAAATAAAGTTAAGGTGCCTATGTAAACAGGGTAGCATCATTCCATATATCTAGATCGCTAAACATAGATCTACCACTCATGAAGAATCTATTAGGTGACATGTTTCAAGTAAGGTGGAATCTTCCTGTCAAAATGAACCCATTGTTCTAGCAGATTTCATGGTCATTGAAAACAGATTTATAACATATAAAGAGTCCTTTATTAAATAGATTTTCAGTTCACTAACAGATTTACAATTCAGGAACAACCCATTGCCTCACATGTTCTCAACTCACTGAAACAGATTTACTACTCAGAAACAACCCATTATCTAACATGTTTCCAGTTCACTGAAAACAGATTTACAACTCACACATACCCCATTATCCAACATAGTTCCAGCTCACTGAATATTGATTTAGAATTCATAAACAGCCCATTATCTGACAAATTTTCAGCTCACTGAACAGATTTGAAAATCATAAACAACCTATTATCTACCACATTTCCAGCTCACTGAAAGTAGATTTATGGAGTATCAACAATCCATTATCTTACATGTTCCAGTTCACTGAAGATTGATACAGAACTCACAAAGAACCCCCAGGAGTCAAGGATGCATCTTGGACAGGAAGTTAATTAATTGATTAATTAATTAATTAAGCCTCCATTGCATTAAAAAACTTATTTGATCTTAATGAATAATTTTATATCAGTAGGTATAGAGATAATTTTTAGTATTTTCAAACTTCAAAATGTACATGAAAGAATGAAATCAATAGAATTTGGTATGATGACATATTTTTGTGGATTTTTAAAATCTTTTGTGTTAATTTATGAAAATTCATAATATAAAAGTAATATTTAAAATGATTATTTTTATGGATACATGGCATCCTGTATAACCTTATTTCTAAAGATTAATTCTCACTCTGTGGCATTTGTAGATGTATTAGAACATATTAACATTTTTGAATTAATATACCAAATACTATTAGAAGTTTTGAAAACCAAATTTAAAACTAGATAAGCTTCTTTTTGGATATAGTAAATTTGACATCAAATATATTCATTAGGCAGTTAATTTTTTCCTATGTTATCAAAGTGAAAGGATCATATTTTTCTCCAATAGTATCCAGAAGCTAAACCTTTATTTTAAGCCTTTCATTCAAATGTATCGCTACTATTTTATTCAGTGTAACAACTCAAACTTGTAAAACCACAATAAAAAATGTTTTATTTAAAATAATGTCAGCCTGAGGAATTCTACAAAATATACTAAGAATTTGTATCGATCCTTCTCAAACTCTTCCAAAAGTTGAAAAGGAAGGAGCACTCCCTAACTCATACTATAAAGCCAACATTATCCTGATAAAAGGAAAACCAGGCAAAGACACTAGTAAAAAAAAAAGAAAATTAGAGGCCGGTATCTTTGATAAATATAGATGGAAAAATTCTCAACAAAATATTAGCATACTGATTCCAACAACACATAAAAAAGGTCATACACTATGATCAAGTCAGATTCATTCCAGGTTTATAAGGATAGTGCAACATACACAAAATCAATGTAATATACCACATCAAAAAAAGGGACAAAAACCACATGATCATCTCAATAGACATAGAAAAAGCATTTGATAAAATTCAACACCCATTCATAATATAAACTCTTACCAAAGTGGGTATGGAGGGAACATATCTCAACGTAATGCAAGCTATGTATGACAAACTAACAATCAATGTAATACTCAGCAGTGAAAAGCTGAAAGCCTTTCCACTAAAATCTGGAACAATACAAGGATGCTCACTCTCACCACTTATATTCAACATAGTACTGGAAGTCCTAGCCATAGCAATTAAACAAAAAGAAAGAAAAGGCATCCAAATTGGGAGAAGAGGTAAAATTGTCACTATATGCAGATGACATGATACTGTATATAGAAAACCCTGAAGACTCCACACAAGAACTACTAGAATTGATAAACAAATTCAGCAAGCAGCAGGGTATAAGATTAACATACAGAAGTCTGTTGCATTTCTTTATACTAACAATGCAATATCAGAAAAGGAAAATAAAAAACTATCCTTTTAAAAATCAAATTTAAAAATTACTTAAGAATGAACCTGACCAAGGAGATGAAAGACTTATGCACTGAGGACTATAAAACACTGATAAAGGAAATTAAAGATGGCTTAAAGAAATGGAAAGATATCCCATGCTCTTGGATTTAAAGAATTAATATTGTTAAAATGGCCATACTACCCAAAGCAATCTACAGATGCAATGCAATCCCTATCTAATTAACCAGGATATTTTTCACAAAACTAAAACAAATAATTCTAAAATTTACATGGAATCACAAAAGACTCAGAGTTGCCAAGGCAATGCTGAAGAAAAAGAATGAAGATGGAGGAATAACCCTTCCAGACTTCAGACAGTACTACAGAGCTATAGCAATTAAAACAGCTTGGTACTGGCACAAAAACAGACATATGGATCAATGGAACGGAATAGAGAGCCCAGAAATAAACCCACACACCTCTGGTCAATTAATCTTTGACAAAGGAGGCAAGAAGATAGAAAGGAGAAAAAGTCTCTCTACAAGTAGTGTTGAGAAAGCTGGACAGAGACATGTAAATCAATGAAGTTAGAGCACTCTTTCACATCGTATACAAAAATAAACTCAAAAAGGCTTAAAGACAAACATAAGACAGGACACCATAAATCTCCCAGAAGCGAACATAGACAAAACATTCTTTGACATAAATCGTAGCAATGTTTTCCTAGGTCAGTCTACCCAGACAATAGAAATAAAAGCAAAAATAAATAACACCTCATTAAACTTACAAGTTTTTGCACAGCAAAGGAAATCATAAAACAAAAAGACAACCTACGGACTAGGAGAAAATATTCGCAAGTGATATGACTGACAAGGGCTTAATTTTCAGAATATATAAGCAGCTCATACAACTCAGTAACAAACAAGCAAACCAATCAAAAAATGGGCAGAAGACCTAAACAGACATTTCTTCAGTGAAGATACACAGATGGCCAATAGGCACATGAAAAGGTGCTCAGTATTGCTGATTTACAGAGAAATGCAAATCAAAACTACAATGAGGTATCACCTCACACTGGTCAGAATGGCCATCATTAAAAAGTCCACAAACGGTAAATGCTGGAGAGGATGTGGAGAAAAGGGAACCTTCCTACACTGTTGGTGGGAATGTAAATTGGTGCAGCCACTATGGAAACAGAATGGAGATTCCTTATGAAACTGAAAATAGACAGCATATAATCAATCTCACTCCTGGACATATATCTGGAGGAAAATCTAATTCAAAAAGATACATTCACCCCAATGTTCATAGCAGCATTGCTTACAATAGCCAAGACATAGAAGAAACCTAGATGTCCATCAACAGATGACTAGCTGAAGGGGATGTGGTATATGTATATACAATTGAATACTACTCAGTCATAAAAAAAAATGAAATTATGCCATTTGCAGCAACATGAATGGACCTAGAGATTATTATACTGAGTGAAATAAGTCAGAGAGGAAAAGAGAAATATCATGTGATATCACTTATATGTGGAATTCCAAAAAAATGATATACATGAACTTATTTTCAAAACATACAGATTCACAGACATAGAAAACAAACTTATGGATACAAAAGGGGGAAAGGGAGAGGGATAAATTAGGAATGTGGAATTTATAGACACTAACTACTATATATGAAATAGATAAATAAGATTCTATAGCACAGGAAATTATATTCAATTGGTTGCAATAACTTATAATGAAAAAGAATATATATTAACTGTAACTGAATCACTATTGCTGTACAGCAGAAACTAACAACATTGTAAACCCTCTACTTCAATTTTTAAAAAAAAGACAGAGCTGGGATCTGAATCTAAATAAAAAATTAAATTAAATTATTGTGAGCATAAATACAAAATACTGAATGTAGTATGATTTTAAACACATATTAACTTAGTTTTATCATGTTACTTTTTAAACTTTTTATTACAGAAATTCTTGAATAAGCACAAAAGAGAAGAGTCCAATTAACACATAGACCCATCAATCTGTCAACTAGCCTCAACATATAATCAATTTTATTTCATCTATTCGGTCTCCCCTTTCCCCATACTACTGGATTACTTTGAAACAAATTCCAGATGGCATATCATGTCATCATTAAGTATTGCAATACATATCAATAAGAGGTAAAGATTTTTGTTTAACATAATCACAATAATATGTTAAAATAGTCCCTTAATATCAATATTTTGTATCAAGCTTACTGATTTTCCAATATATGTACATTTAGCATGGGTTAGTCTCAGCCATGTGCCAAATCTTCTCTATATAGTCATACTTTCTTTTATTGAGCTTCACTTTACTGTGCTTCATAGATACTGTATTTTTCACAAATTGAAGTTTTGTTGCAATCCTACATCAAGCAAGTCTATGGGCACCATTTTTCCAACAGCATTTGCTCACTTTGTATCTCCGTCACATTTTGGTGACTCATGCAATGTTTCAAACTTTTTCATTATAATTGTATTTGTTATGGTGATCTGTGATCAGTGATCTTTGGTGTTACTATTGTTACTGTTTGGGGGTGCCAAGAACCACACCCATAAGACAACTAACTTAATCCATAAATGTATTTATTTTGACTGTTCTACCAACCAGACTTTTCCCCTGTCTCTCTCCCTCTCCTCAGACCTGCCTATTCCCTGAAACACAACAATACTGAAATTAGGCCAGTTGGTAACCCTACAATGGCCTCTAAGTGTTCAAGTGAAAGAAATAATTGCAGGTCTCTCAGATTAAAATCAAAAGCTAGAAATAATTAAAGGTTAGTGAGGAAGGCATGTTGAAAGCCAATACAGACTGAAAAGTTAGGCCTCCTGTGCCAAACAGCCAAGCTGTGAAAACAAAGTAAAAGTCCTTGAAGGAAATTTAAAGTGCTACTCCAGTTAACACAAAAATCGTAAGAAAAACAGCCTCATTTAGTGATATGGAGAAAGTTTTATTGGTCTGGATAGGAGACCAAATCAGCCACAACATTCCCTTAAGCCAAAGCTTAATCCAGATCAAGGCCCCAACTCTTCAATTCTATGAAGGTTGAGAGAGGGGAGGAAGCTGCAGAAGAAAAGTTTGAAGCCAGCAGAGGTTGGTTTATTTGGTTTAAGGAAAGAAGCCGTCTCCGTAGCTTAAAAATCCAAGGTGACAGAGCAAGTGCTGATGTAGAAGCTGCAGCCAGTTACCAGAAGATCTAAGATAATCAATGAAGGTGTTTTCATCTACATTAAAAATAGCTTTTCAGTGTAGATGAAACAGCCTTTGATTGGAGAGAAGTCAAATCCTGACTTCAAAGCTTCAAAAGACAGGCTGACTATTTCATTAGGGGATAATGCAGCCAGTGACTAAGTTAAAGCCAGTGCTCATTTATGATTCTGAAAACTCTAGGTGCTGTAAGAATTATGCTAAATCTACTCAGCCTGTGCTCTGTAAATGGAACAATGAAGCCTAGATGACAGCACATCTGTTTACAACATGGTTGATTAAATATTTTTTAGCCAACTGTTGAGAGCTACTGCTCAGAAAAAAAAAAAAGTTCTTTCAAAATATTACTGATCATTGACAATGCACTCCGTCAGCCAAGAGCTCTGATGGAGATGGACAAGGATATTTATGTTGTTTTTATGCCTGCTAACACAACAACCATTCTAGAGCCCATGAATCAAGGAATAATTTCAACTTTCAAGTCTTATTATTTAAGAAATACCTGGTTTAAGGGTATTTTTACCATAGATGGTGAATCATCTGATGGATCTGGGTAAATTGAAAACTCTCTGGCAAGGATTCACCAATCTATATGCCATTAAGAACATTCATAATTGACAGGAAGAGGTCAAAATAAACTTAAGAAGAATTTGGAAGAAGTTAATTCCAACCCTCATGGATGACTTTGAGAGATCCAAGACTGCAAGTAGAGGAAGTAACTGCATACGTGGTAAAAATAGCAAGAGAACTAGAATTAGATGTGGGGACTAAAAATGTGACCGAATTGTCATAATTTCATGATAAAACTTGAATGGATGGTGAGGGTTGTTTCTTATGGATGACAAAGAAAGTGGCTTCTTGAGATGGAATCTACTGGAGAAGATGCTGTGAAGATTGTTAAAATAACAATGAAGAATTTAGAATATTACATAAACTTAGTTGATAAAGCAGGGGCAGGATTTAAGAGGAACTTCTCCAATTTTGAAAGAAGTTATACTGTGTGTAAAATACTATCAAGCAGCATTGTGTGCTACAGAGAAATTGATGAAAGGAGAGTCAATCGATGCAGGAAACTTTATTATTTTAAGAAAAGGCGACAGCCAGCCCAGCTTCAGCAACCACCACCCTGATCAGTCAGCAGCCCTCAATACCAAGGCAAGATCCTCCACCAGCAAAAAGATTAAGACTCACTGAAGGCTCAGATAACAGTATTTTTTTTCTAGCAACAAATTGTTTTAAGTTATGTATGTTTCAGACATAGTGCTATTGCACACCTAATAAACTACAATATAGTTAAACATAACTTTTATATATACTGGGAAACCAAAAATATTCACGTGGTTCCCTTTATTGCCTTATTTACCTTATTGTGGTGGTCTGGAACGGAACCCACAATATCACGAAGTATGCCTGTATATAATTCCTTCTACTGTTTCCAGTGTTGTACTTTAGTTTACCCATATTTGTTAGGTGGGAGAATTATTCAGTAGATTATCTAAAATGTTACATGAAATCATACTACGGTCACGGCATTTTCATGGCAGGTGTGTTTACTCCTTTTTCTAGTCCTCACAGATTAATGCCCTTATTTTCATGACTCTCATTCCCAATGACCTAAGGAGCAGTCTCATTGTATGTCCTTCATGAAGAACCCAACACTCAGCATGGAGTAGTGCTCAAGAAATATTTAAACCAATAAACGGAGAAAATTAGCTGTGTAGCAGGAAAATTCACTGAGATTTACCCTGGCCCTATGATGTAAAATGAAGAAATCGGTGAGTTTCTAGGCCTTTTTCACCCTTTCTTCATCAGTAGGGCAACAATAATGATTCTGCCTATGGAAAGTCATTTTCTACCAAGTTGCCCACTTCTCATTATCATAGAATAATTCTCTTGTTGGGAAGTTAAAATAAAAATTAAAAAATATAGGCATACAGGATATTTAGTTAAGATGCATATTATTTCTTACCAAAGGGATGTAAATGTGTGTTTCTGTGAAAACATGTTTGTAAGTACCATGTTGGCCTGGGTGCCTACCAACCCTACTGCATTTCACAGGATAAAATAACTTGCTATGCATCAAAACTATAAAAATTGAGCTTTAAATGTAAGAGAAAACATTCCCAGTTTTATTTTAAACTAACCACTTTGTGATATATTGCCTAAAAATTTTATGTTCCTGTTTCTGATTATACTATTTTCAATTTTGTTTCTAATTGATCCTAATTTAGCTGTCAGGGACATTTAGTTTGCCATTTTCTCAAATGCACGAGTTTGTGGTTTGGTTGGTAACATTTTCTCTTTAGTTTTGATTTTTTCCAGCTTTGAGATGTATCTGTCATAAAACATTATGTAACTTTAAGGTGTACAATGTGTTGATTTTACACACGTATATTGCAAAATAATTACTACCACAGCATCTGCTAACAACTCCTTCCCATCACATAATTACCATTTTATTTTTGTGATGAGAACATTTAAGATCTATTCTGTTAGTAAATTTCAAGTATATAATACAGTACTAGTAACTACAATCACTATGGTATACATTCAATCTCCAGAACTTATTGCAACTGGAAATTTTATACCTTTTGACCAATATATATTTTCTCCTTTAATGTTTTCCTGGCATAATCCATCTTATTAGTAAGAATATGCATTGTGATTTTTGTAATAATTTGCTATAAATTTTAAAGACAGTGTCCTGAATTAGTGCCAAAATAATGTATTACAATTTTGTTAGAATTAGTACATCTCTTTAAAATAAAGCAAAAAAAAAAAAAAGCAAAATTTCTATATATTAAGTTACTATATTTTGTCACAGAATCTACCGAGATGTTTTTATATTACAAAATTTGTTGGCAGGTTTCCATTTTTAACAGTAGGTCTGGGCTTTTTGTGACAATGACAAGAACAATTCTAAAATTACTGAGAAGCGTGCAACACAAAAATCATGGTTCATCCTGTTTGTGGTCTCACATAGATGACTCACCTTCTGAGAATTATTATGACATTTGAGTCCTCTGTGTACCAAGTGAGATATAAAGCCAATTAAATTTGACCCTTTGGGAATTAAAATAGTAAAGAGAGAAATTTATGTCTTGCTTATTCCTTTAGTTAATATATATTGAGCACTTTTAAAAAGTCAGATATTTCTCTGGTCTCTGATGGAATATAAATAAAATCCAGTCCCTGCCCTCAAGGAGTTTCTTTTCCTCCCCTTAAGAATAATTAAGTTTAAAAAGCTAAAGCTCTAATCTGTTCTTAGAAACAATGATCAGTACATATATGTAAACTAAAAAAAATGTACAGTATACTATATTTATTTACATGCAGCATAATGTATATGTGCAGTCAAACTGTAATAATTCTACCTAATAAAACTGAAAAAGAAAAAAAGTGAATTAAAAAAAAAGGAGTGATTGGCTTTGAAGTTACTCATTCACTAAGACAAATTCATAAATACAACAACAGAGTCAAGCCAGGAGGACAGAATCATTTATATAGCTGGTGGGACCAGAGTGGAAATGACTGAGAAGCAGCTTGTAGGACCATAAACAGGAATTACCACTCGCAAGACCAAAAATATAGAATGAGAGAAACCAGAAGCATGAAGGCTTGGAAGCCTCTTTTCGCCACTAAGGTCTAAACAAATGAGTATCAAAGCAGGAGTCAGACCATGGAGCTCACAGTCTCTCTTCCTCATCTCTTTTAATTAATGAAACTACTTGGATAATTTGGCTTTAGGGTTTTTGCTTTTAAGCTTACTATTTTAATATTTATTAATAGACTTGTTAGAAACAAAAGAATACTTCTTAGAGATAGAAATGGAAATATTTACTGATGAAATGATATGTCTTGGATTTGTTTCAAAATAATCCAGCGGTGCAGTGAGGGTAGGGGAATTGGGGGTCTTACAGATGAAGCAAAATTAGCCATATGTTTATGGTAATTGAAACTAATCCTTAAGGGTTCAGACTACTCTTTACTTTTGTGTTTACTTGAAATTTTCCATAAGAAAAAGTTAAAAATATAACACATTCAGAAATTAATATGCATTGGAAAAATGTACATTCTTCAGTATTTAATATCGCTGTCTCCCACTCTAGTCTGAGTTCCCTGAGTGTAAGGGATTTATCTTTCAACATTTTTCTCACTGAATAAAAAAAAATTTGTAAATACTAAATTGAACCAACTTGATTAGATGAAATACTTAAATTACCAGTAAAATTGAGAAAAAGGGAGTAAGCCTTTTGTTACCAAATGCAAGTTTGTGTGACCCAAACACAGTGAGGCCAAACAATACTGAAATGTCAGAGTTTGGAAGAGAAATGTTTATTGCATGGCTGAGTGAGGAAAACTGGTGGCTAGTGCCCAAAAAAGCCCCAAACTCCCTGAAAGGTTTCAGCTAAGACTTTTTAAAGGCCACAGGAGGGAAGGGTGGCCCAGGGTAAGTGAATAGCTGGGCACAATTCCCAGACTGGTTGATGCTGATCAATCCTTAGGCACCAAAAGTTCAGGGGGCTGCATCCACATGATCTTTAGTTCATTTCTTCCATTTAGTGGATTTTAGCACCTGAAAAAAGCTCAGGAATTATGCACAAGCTACTATCATCTGGGTACTTCAGAGAGGAGTTACAGCAGAGGGTATAGGGGAGGGGTCTGTCCCAGGAAGCCCCCCCCCCCATAGGGTCCTGTTTGGTTATAATTCCCCATTTTTCTTTGATACTCCTCAGTCTTGAGGAGAACAGGTGTTGGACAAAGAATAATATTTTGGACAGAGAGGTTCATCATAAACTCAGCAGATGAACTCAGTTTCAATCTCCAGTCCTGTTTCATCCTTCCCTAAATCTTTCAGGGAATGGGCGACGACTGCTCTGGCTACCTCCTGCTGAAATGGGGCATACTCTTACCTCAACTTAGGGAACGGACACTGAGTTAGAAATATTCCCAACTTCCAAGTCCTGGATCCGAGTCTTGTATGATTAAGATCTCATTCCCTGAGGAACTCAGGAGAATAAGCCTGAAAACCAGCCTGGACCTGGCACTTTGAGGGAGACCTGTAGCCAGTTGTCTACTTTTATCTGAGTAGATTTTAACTTTTGATGTGGCAATAACATATATACTGCAAAAGCTATTGGCCATTATACATCTCCTTTATTCTGCTGACATCTGATCTAAAGCAATTTTATTGTCTAAAAATTTAATAGTTACAAAATGAGACCTTGAGGTTATAAGGTTACAGCTGCCATTTGCCAGTATACACTGCTTTGAGACTAGCCAGTGGCATCTCAAGTATGACACAGCCCAGAAAATTAGAGTTCTCAACAATACAGGAGTGTGTTCGAGATCACAACCACAATGGACACCCAGTTCCACTCTGGCTGTCAGAATCACAACCACTCTATTTTGAACTTCAAGTGCATTTCCCTCCTTAAGACCAAAGCGAATGTACAACACATGTCCAAAAGGCTATACAACATGCCTTTGGTCAGTAAAGTTGAAGTCAAACCAAGCATAAGCCAGAATGACTTCCCAATACCTGAATATGTGCAAATTTTTCCATCAATTCCCCTTTTGGTTACAAGTCATTTGATAGAAAGCACTGATGATCAAAGTATCTGTCCCTTGATGCTGGGGTGATGGCTCTTTCCCCATGTTCAGATCACATCCCTCAGTGCAAGACCTCCTTTATATCTGCACAGTTATCCACTTTGGGGGAAAACCAATCAGATACCATGAACAGCTGAGGTATGTTAATTGGGAAACACTTTATAGCTATGCCATATAGGTTTTCACTTATACTCAACTGTTACACAAGCATTGTACATGTGCTTTTAGCAATAGACTTAAAGCTTTAAAGCAAGTGATAGACTTAACTGCTTTAAAGCAAGCATTGTTCCATATCATGAGTAGTTATACTCTGTGACAACTCCATTAGAGAATTCTTTCTATCCTAAACTTTGGGGGCAAAATTGATAGGGAAACAAACATTTGGTCAACAGTTCAATTAGAAAACATAGATCAAAAGCCACTAATATTCCAGACAACCAAAAATCTAACTGTATTCATCAGTTCACTCAATCCTATGCAGTCAGTCCTTTTACTAACAGCTTAATGAAAGCAACATTTTCACTAAACTCTTTAAATATCTTACTTAGTTTAGCAGCATGATCCAAAAGAAACCTGCACTTGAAAAAGTTCCCCCGTGAATTCTCCTGAAGATGAAGCAGTCCTACAAAGCATCAGCCCAAGTATCCACAAACAATAAAAGACCCAAAAAGGCAAGGCAAAGATCCGATCACAATGCCCTCAACAAAGTAGCTCAATCAAATTGCAGTGGCACACGATATTCTAAAACAACAACCAGGATTGTGACCAATGGCATTATATCAGGACATAGCCAAAACCCAGAAACTCTATACAACTTCTAAAATATCCACTTTAACAACATTTATCCATACCATGTAATCTGAGGAGGTTTATCACTCATTTCAAATGCTTCCCCTATAATTTAACATACTAACCAATCCTAGTTAAATATTTTTCTGAGATGCCACAGGTGCCCTCTGAAGCATCCCAAAGTTATCTGAAGGCAAAAGAACTTTAACTAGAATTTAATAGAAAGTTTGTGAAAAATATTGAAAGGTTTCACACAATCTGTTGTCAGAAGCATTCTAAATAAACTTGTTCTCTTAACAGAGAGGAAATAAATCTAGTCCTGCACCAGCCTACTTTTAATAACAAAATTTATTTACCTTATTAAGTTTAATCTAAGCCCAATCATGCACAGAACTATTTATTTTTAGGGCTCCCTTTCCACAAACATTTCACAACCTTCTGCACCCACATTAGTCTGTCCCCTATTTTTTTTCCCCATCCAGCAACAACCAGCTCCAGGACGAAATCACTTTTCCCTTAAAAAAATGCAGCCTCAATCCTCATACCTTTCTTTACTCAAAACATATCCTAAATTTCTTTAGCTTCTCTTCAAATGAAAGCCAATGTTCAGCAATTAATGCCTTAGTATCTTATTCTGTTTGGGGATGATCCAGCCATCCAACAAACCATCATTTAAACTAATTCAGCACAACTCCAAAATTTTAAGCTACCAACTATCTGGAAAGATCATTTCCAAGTAGGCATTCCTAAAACACAATCACTTTCAATGAGTTCACTCAAAAGTTCCCATCTCATTTGCATTTAATTCACTGATAAGAATATCACACCAAGTTAATTTTTTTTTTTTACGCTAACAAACTCTGCAACAGAAACAAGAACTCACTGACCTTCAGCAAAAAATAAAATATATGTATTGATTATACCAACGAGCTTCAGCTAACTTTAATATCAGATATTAACTGAATATTAAATACTTCCCAGATCACATGAACCTAAAATCCATTCTGTCCAGTTTCTTTTATGCTTGCATACTTTTAAGTCCATTAAATAGAGCTCATTTATAAGTTAATTATTTACACAAAGCAGCAGAGATCTCAGTTTTTCCCCTAGAGTTTAAAAATCCCTTTTTCCTTGAGAACCCAGGTAGATCATTTACATCTCAGCATCTACAAAACCTGAACATCTTGGCCATCCTCAGGGATTTTTCTTTCAGTTCCCAAATATCCACTAGACAGTAATATAACTGAATATATGTATGAATATACGTGAATAACATATGAATGTATATTTATGTTTTTCATATTTATGTTTTATATATTTTTATATTTATATTTTTATTTATATATGAATATATGCATTTGTGTGAATGTTTTATATATTTCATATTCATATTTATTTTTATGTATTTTTATTTTTAACTTTATTTTTATATATTTTTATTGTATATTTTTTAAATTTTTATTTTATCTTATATTTCATTTCCTATCTATATTTCATATTTCCTGTCTATATTTTATATATTTCATATTTTTATATTTTTATTTTTATATTTATAAATATATATGAATATACATGAGTGAATGATATACATAAATATATGAATATACATTCATATATGTATGAATGTGAGTGGATGTTATATATATATGATTCATATGTATGTGAATGTGAGTGAACATTCCTTATTTTCAGTAAAACTGTGGCAGGAGAATAGGGCATGAAAGAATAGTCATGTCCCAGGTCTCCGTGGAGTCCCTGGACGGGCCACCAAGTGAGAGTCCTTGGCTTCACACAGGAAAGAATTCAAGAGCCAGCCCAAGTGGAGTGAAAGTGTTATTGGGAAAAGGAGAATGAAAGTTACCTCGGTTCTTAGTCACCCGAAAAAAATGCATTTTTAACGAAAGACAGAAAGCATGATAAACAAGATTTTATTAGTGAAGTAGAAACGTAGCAAGACATGCAGTGCACTCCCGAGAATTGGGAGTGGGCCAATCCAAGAGGAAAAACTGGCGCTGCTCCTGTTTTTTTTTTTTTTTTTTTTCCTATTTTTATATCCTGGCTTGGGGGCGTTTTCATGATTATTGATGGCTTTCATTCTTCGAGTGCTCAGGCTTACTGACAGCTCCTGTTCCTTGTGCTCAGGCAAGCCCATCTCTTTTGCGCATGCTCTTACCCATGATGCACACAGAAACCTAAGGGAGGGGGCTCAAACTGCAGTGTCAATTACATTATTATGAGCATTGGGTCAAGTTAAGCCGTGTCCTTCTCTCTATTGCAGCATTCAATCCTAGTCGGCTTCTTTATTGGCCCCCACTTAAAGTAAGTTTTTGGAGCTCCTTATTCTGAGTGCAGGCAATATTGTTATTTTCTGGGTCGCTCTCTCCCCCTTCCTCTCCCCTTGCCTGGTGCTCATTTCTGTCCAACTGCCTAACAAAAATGTATTTATTCAGGGAGATGCACACTCCATAGACAGAGTGTGGGCCATTTCAGAAGGCAAAAGAGGTCCCAGGTACTGGGTTGTTTGTTTTTAAAGGCTGAGTAATTTCATATGCTAACAAGTGAAAGGATTAGTCCAACTGTTTGGGGGAAGGGGCAGGATTTTCAGAAACTGGGTGACTGCCCACTTTTTGGCCTTCTATTGTCAGCACCTGTGGGAGTGCCACTTAGCATGCGAATGTACTAGAATGAGCCTATAATGAGACCCAAGTTCTACTAGAAGTCAAGTCTTGGGCCTAATTAGTTCTAATCACTTTTTGTCATAGCCTCAGTGGGTATATCATTTTTTGAAAGATTGTGCCCTGCCCCCTCCCTCCCGTCTCAAAACCAGGAAGATTTGGGCTCAGGTACCAACACACATCTCAGGATAAAGCCAAACTGCAAAAGGCCCACTTTGAAATAATAGCAGAGCTTTTAAGAGCCATTTTTCTCCAGATCTCACGGAGCACTGAGCCCACACAGTGTTATAACAAAAAGTATCATTTTCTTTCATTTATAGGAGTATGACTGAAGAGCTCCCTCCCCAGTTTTGCAGAATATACCCTGGGGGGACTATAAGATGAAACAGCTCTGATCATCCATGTTTAATTATTCACAGCTGATATTATTGAATATCAAGCAAACAACAATTCAAAATGGTCTCTCAGGATGACAGTTCCCTAGCCCCAAAGGCGGATTCCCAACCAAAGCCCCCTCTGTCCAAAAGGGGAGAGCCCCAACAAGTGGCCCAAAGATGAAGCTGAATGAGTGACCAAGGCTCTGCCTCAGGTGAAGTCAACGCGACAGGGAAGGATGCCCTGGTGTCCTCACACACAGGCCCAGTTACTCAAAACAGATGTCTCAGCTGACCACAGTTTAAGTACTGCACCCGCACTCAAACAAACAACAAACAGGGTCCCGCAGAGGATCCAGTGAGAGGTATCACAAAAATTCCACTCCCACTCCCAAACGGAGGCTTTCAGAGCGGCCTGGCTCCCAAAAGACTGTGGACCTAGAATGGCTCCCAGTGAGCCCAGAATGACTGACTTCTCAGAAGGGAATGAGCCCGAGTGGAGTGGGTACAGTTTTCCCATCCTGCACAAGCTGGAGTGGTTCACCCCAAAATGATACAAATATGCAAACAACAAATCAATACAGTGGCACATTCAGAGGAGGTGTGGCCTAAAAATTCCACATCTACTCCCAGATAGAGGCCTCCAAGCACTTTCACCCATCAAAAGAGAACGGACCCAGAGCTGTTCACCATGAGACCCCACAGAGTGGCTCACTTCCCACAAGCAGAGGAGCTCAGATGGAGTGGAGCAAATTCCCAGCCTGTGCAAGCTGGAGCAACTCACCTCCGGGCAACACCAAACGTGGACCGAAGCTCTGGAGGTTTCCTGGTTCTTGGCTCCAAACAGCCTCCAACCGTGGGGCAGCTGGCGTCTGTCAGGGAGCGTCCCTCCCAGCTCCCAGAGTGAAGTGAACCCCAGTAGCTGCTGAGGACGCAGGGAACGGGCTGCCGCCCCTGGCTGCAGTTGCCCTGACACGGGTACAGATTCCTGGGCTGGCTTTGCTAACATTATTTCGGAACACAGTTCGTGTGCCTGACCCACAGTGAAGCCAAACACTACCAAACGCATCAAAGTTTGGAGCAGAGAAGGCTTTACTGCAGGGCCGAGCAAGAAAGAACGAGCGGCTCATGCCCTAACAAACTCAGAACTCCCTGACGGGTTTCCGCTGAGCCATTTTAAAGGTCACGTGAGGGAAGGACGTGCCAAGGTGTGTGATCAGCTGTGCACAATTCTCAGAATTGGTTGATAGTAATCAATCCTTAGGCACTAGAGCGCCTCAGGGCCACGTGCTCATGATCATCAAGTAGTCAATTTCTTCCATTTGGTGGTTGTTTTTAGCATCAGAAATGCTCAGGAAATATACATGGGATACTATTTTCTGGGTACTTGAGAGAGGAGCTACAGCAGAGGGTATGGTGGAGGGGTCTTTCCCTGGAAGGCCCTGTAGGGTCCTGCTTGGTTACAGTTTGTTGCTTCCATTTAGAGAAGATGTGAAGTCAGAAGGCCTTTACAACAATGTCAAAGACCAAGTGGTAGAGGCACTCCCCCTCAGTGTTAGTAAGGTGTCTTTTTTTTTTTAATAAACAGTATTTGGAAAGTAAATATATGCCAGAAATGTAAAAATCTCATCAAAAGGGTCAATAGTTATGAGGACTAAATGAATGAGCTGATCATGTTTGAAGTGCATGTGACTTTAATGAATTAGTGTAATTGCACAAAAGAAATATATTTGCAATGAACATTTAAAAACTTTGGCTTGGGTTATTGAGGAATTTTGAGATTTTATTTCCCTGACTATTATAAGAAACTAGAAAATTATTAGATCAGAATAATTCAAAATTTATTTACTAGAAATATAGGAGATAAAACAGATGATAACCATCAAGGTTAGTGAATATAGAATTTGGAAACTGATGTATTTTTTTAAAGATGAGAATAACTTAAATATACCTTATTTTACTGACCGATCAAGACATTCTTAATTATTTATTCAAATATGAGATCAATTATTTGTCAAGCATCTACTGCATTTTAAACTTAATTCAAGGAAAGCTAGAATTGTAGAGAGATACGAAATACATTATGTATGCAATCCAGTTGAATTTAAGCACTCATAAAAGTTTCTCTTATTTAATCCCAGGATTACTCTGCTGGTTTCAGAAATGTTGGGTAGAATTTATTTAATAATGTCACTTGACAGTAATGATTGTATTTACTGGTGTGTGGGAAAAAGCAATGCCATGGCAGTAGTAATTTATATGACAAAATCTAGTAGCAAGTACTATGAACAACACAGAGCAGATGTTTCTTTGTGTCAGAGAGACCCTTTGCAATACGTTTCAGATGTCAAACAAATCCATTTTTGCTTAACATCCCTTCTTGTCTCTTATGAGTAAGCATAATTTCTCTTAAACATATGGCCAGAAATGAAGTAAGCCTGGGAAATACCATTTATAACTTCAGTCTGTGTTATTGGGGAGAAAAAAAATCTTCTAAATTAGTAATAAAAACCATCTGTTCTCACTTAGAAGAAAATGCTTCACACTGATGAAATGAGACTAATATTCAGCATTTTTTTAAAGTGTAAAGAAAAATTATAATGGAACAGTTTCTTTTTTTAACAACATACCAAACCCAAATGCAGATAGTCTAATCAATCTTCTAATTTGAGGTGTTAACAATCTTTAAAATATCTGCTAAAGAGCGAGGCTTTTTCCATTACATGCATACTAATTCTCATAAAATATGTTAAATATGAAGATACTTCTTTATTTTCAGAAATTGCTCATATTTTAATTGTAATAATTGGCTCATAATGGTAAGCTATTTTTAATCACAATTGTTGAGTTCCCTCAGGTTTTTTTTTTTTTTTTTCAATTTTAAGTCAGTTTATAATAGCAATCCAGGGTTATTGAAGAAAAGTTTCATAATCCAGAGACATATAATAAAGAAAATTAAAAGCACTCATAATCTTACCACCTGGATATACCTGTTAACTTTTTAGTTGGTTCTTTCTGTATCACTGTGGAATTTCACTTTTTTAATCGAAGTTTTATATATTCATACTGTTAAAATCAAATAATTCTATGAAGTCTGTAAAAACAGCAATCAACTTTTTGTTGTTTCATAACCCCTGTTACCATTTCCCAGATACAGTTCATCAAAACTCTTTTAGCTGTTCTTGTCATATTTATTTTCATATATAATACTTCTATTTTTTTTACAATTCAGTTTCACATATTGCTTTTCACTTCTGCATATAAACAAAAAATATTTGGCTTTCATACATAGCTTGCAGACTTCCTGGCCTAATACAGATCTTCTATCCCACCCTTCCAGTATGATTATATTACAATTATATTTAATTCTATAGTCACTCTTTACATTATTATTATCATATAAATTTTAAAGATGGTTAAGCTATGTAGTATATTATGATTATATTTCCTTTCTTATATAACTTTCTAGTCTCCATGGATTTCATAATTTTCTCTTTTTTCTGTTTGTAGTACCTATCACATTTGCACCATTATATTCTCTTAACAGATATGTAGATCTCTTCTCATTAGCTTTCCCCAACATATTCAAGGGAGTAAACTTTTGCAACTTAACATTAAAAAAAAAAAATGCTTGCTTTCTCTCACTTTGCTCTATTGTTCTATATTTTGGGAGATTTTCTCAAATTTACCTTCCAATATTTCTATTGATTTTTAAAGTTTTGCTGTCATATTTTAATTCCCAAAAACTGTTATGGGAATTCTTATTCTTTACAGCATTTTGTTTTTTAACTTTACGTTGTGTGCCTGTATTTGCTCTGCTTTCTCTTCTTGCTTCTCAGTGTGCTATCCTGAGCCTTTCATGTTGGAGCTGTTTCTCATACAGATAGTGTCACTTAGCTGTACATTGATAACCAGAGTGGGTTATCTCTGCTCAGGATGTTTCTTCCTTATTTCCCATCTTCTTTTGGTGTTTTCCCCCTCAGCTCTGACTGGTTTTTCAAAATCCAGATTTCCTCTGCATCAGCTTCTGCACAGTAAACCTCTCATCCTCTGTCAGCATATGTAAGTGCTTCTCAATCAGACTTTCAAACAATCTCTGTGTTTCAGAACCGCCCAACCCTACCATCAGGGATACCTGCTATCTCTAATTCCCGGGCTCTTCCAGGATTCTGCAAAGAGAAACAAATTATAGATTCTTAGCATTCAGGTTTCACGAGTGTGATAAGTTATTTCTACTAGTATATCAAAATTCTGATTTCAAATTCTTGTCTTTAATTTTTTTATTTTTTAAATTCATGTATGTGTGTGTGCATGTATGCATGAGTGTATGTGTTTTAATGTCTTTACTTTCATTTATGTGGAGTTTTGGAAGAATGTGGTGGTAAGTGTTGTATTTGCTCTTTCACATTTAGTGGAAATCCTTTCAGTTTCCCCCCCCTACATGTTCATATATAACTAACATACACTATCAGCAATGTATTTATAAGTTTCTCCTAACATGAGACATGGCACAAAAATAGCCAGGTATGTCTCTACATAAAATACCTATTCTATATTTAAAAAACTCACAGTTTTGTTAAAAATTGACTCCCAAATTTATTTTGAAAGTCATTACCCAGTTCATGCATGTATGAAAATTCACCTCGAAATGAGCAAATGTTGAAAGCTGACATTGCAGCACAGATTCCCAGGTATTTGATGCAATGCTTACTTCTGTTACTATAATGGCAAGATATCCATCCATTATCTACTGTATGTAAATGTAATAGAGTATCATTAAAATTCAAAACTATAGCCAAGGTTTCCATGAATAAAAATGTTGGTGTGTCTATTATTTATAATGGAAGTTAATGCCACCTAGAGCATTTTCCTACAGGCAAGCTTTTAGAATCAATTAGTTTGAATGGCAGTTAATATGTATGATGTATACACCTAGAAATAAACAAATGTATACACATGTAGAATGCTTAATCAACTCTAGTATAAAATTGGATAAACATTTTTGTATCCTAATATCTTTTTCTACCATCCCCTTTGCATACACACAAGTCATTGAATATTCTTCTAAACTATGAGTTTTATGGCTCTATAACACTTTATCAAATTAATGTACCATAATTTCTTTAACTATTCCCTTAATAATTGGACGTGCCAGATGTTTCCAATTTTCACAAATATAAATAATGGCCTTTCCTTGGAATGGATGATTAATGAAATACACACTAGATTTTGGTGGGAGTGAGGGGCAAATAACACAAATAGTCCAACATTTTTTGCCACTTTATCCAGTCATCTCAAAGATCTTAGACTTTGTTAGTATCATTCAAAATTTAAATCGAGAATTTTGGTATTCATTGTCAAATTCATTTTTTATATTCAAGAATAGTTTTTGACAGTTATATCAAGCTTTCTAACACTGTCAGCAATTTTTTAAACTGGCTTCAGTACTCTCACAAAATGGTTTATACCTATTGCCTTCCATTATCTAGTTACTCAGATTAATTTTTTAGATGGACTGACATGTCTTCAACTAAGTGTTTTTACATGGTGCATGAGTGGTTTATTTCTGTTCCTGGGTATGTGATAATGCTGTTGTTTTATACGTGAAAGGAAATCTGTCTGATTCTAAATTTTTATGTTTCTAATCTTTTTCTCCCAAAACTCTGTTTAATAACACTCCATTTTCTTCTAAAATTTGGTCCTGTAGAGGTATGTGAAATCAGTGTGAATTTTGTTGCTTAGTCCAAGGGTCTTTTTTTTGAAACACCACCAACCAATTCTCCAATTCTCAGTGGACACTGACCAAGTGTCCTACAAATTTAATGCAATTCTAACACTATCTACCCAGAGCTAGCATCAAATGCTACAGATTAAGGCCTTAGTTTCAAAAGACTTACCCCACTTCAGATGCCAATCACAAGTCCTGTTTGTTATTTGTGCTTCTGATGGACTAGCTATAAATCAGAGGTTCCCGTGACTCCCACAGTTCAGTTAATTTGCTACAGCAGCTCACAGAACTGAGAAACTTTTACTTACATTCACAAGTTTATTATAGAGAATATTATAAAGAATACAGATGAACAACCAGAAGAAGAGATCCAAAGAGTTCCAAGGGTGAGGTCCATAAAGGTCGTGAGCACAGGAGCTTCTGTCCCCAAGTAACTGGAGTGTGCCACCCTCCGGGCATGTGAATGCAGTCACTAACCCAGCAACTCATCAGATCTCCTCATTCAGGTTTTTGTAGAACTTCATCTTCAGCCTCCCCTTACCCTTTCCCAGAGGTCAGTGGGTTAGGGTAAAAGTTCCAAATCTCTTATCACTTGGTTTTTCTGGTGACCAGCCCCATCCTAAGGCTATCCAGAGGCCCCACCTAAATCACCTCATTAGCATCAAGTGAAAAATGCTCAAAAGGCACTCCTTGTGAGTAACAAAATATGCTCCTACCACTCAGGAAATTTCAAGAACTTTAGAAGCTGTGTGTGAGAAACTGAGGACAAAGACAAACTACGTTTCTTATTATACCACACTTTGTGTATAATTTTATTTTTCTGCCTAAAGCTCATCTGAACAGTCATTGAATATAAAAATTGTCCAGAATAAGTCTGACTGCATCTTTCTCGCTTTCTTCCTGTAATTATTTTTACTCTTCCTGTGCAATGTTTTCATTAGTTACGCAAAGTCAAAAATTGTATCATTGATTACTGCCTTTGTTTCACGTTTTTAGTCATTTTATCATTCAGTAGCATCTGTCTCCTCCATATCACCAATATGCTCACTCATCGTTTTTATCTCTACAAATTTATCTAAAAGAGCGCCTCAATGTTTTTTTCTTTCTCATCAGTAATTCATTATTTTCTCAAACATTGTGATAATTGTGTTCTTAGCTATGTCAATTGTAGATTTTAATTTTGCACTTTCATTATTGGATTTTCTTTGACCTTTTCTTATCTCAAACATCTTCCTTTTTATCTCAGTCCCTTGTTTTTTTATTAGTGATTTTTCTTTTCTTTTTTCCTTACTTTTTTTTTTTACCCTTTCAGCTAATCTTTTGTAATACATTTTGGGGGGGAAGGGAGAGATAATTAGGTTGGTTTGTTTGTTTTTAATGGAGGTACTGGGGATTGAACCCAGGACCTCATGCATGCTAAGTGTGTGCTCTACCACTGAACTGTACCCTCCTCCCTCATGATACATTTTTAATTTAATTATTTAATTAATATTATGATTATTTTTTGTATCCTATAAACTTTAGGTATCAGGCAATTTTCTAACATGTTCTTCTTTGATCACCCATATTCAGAAGCATATTCTTTTCCTAAGCCTTTAGAATAAAATTTATTTATCCCTGTTTCTGAAGGTATGATGTATTGGAACCATGTTACCAAATCTCTAATTATTTGTCTACCTTAGAAGGTAAAGCTGCTGTTGTCAGCTGAAAGGCAGGGTGAAGCACAGGTCTCCTGACCCCATTCTGTGCCCATGACTCCTTCATCTGCATGTTCTAGTCTATGTGGTGTTTTCTTCTAATCACAATACCTGCTTCTATGACATGTTTGGGGAACTACATCTCCCAAGGTAAAATGAACTGCCAGTTTTCACGTCCCAAACTCACTGCCAGGGTTTTCAGTTGCTTTCTGGAATGGTTGAAGAAAAAGAAGTTGTTGTTGTTGCTGTTTTCTAACATATGTTACAGGATTAACTATAGTCACCATGCTATGTATTACATCCTCATGACTTGTTTATTTTATAACTGGAAGGTCTATACCTTTGACAACCTTCATCCATTTTGCCCACCTTCTATACTCCCATTAAAAAAAAATTAAAGCCCATTTTGTGGGAAAAGGGTTAAGGGTCTCTTCAAGAAGTAACACTTATAGAGTAATGGATGACTGTTGGGTTTGCTGTTCATATGGACTTACTATTTCTGAACTAGGGAATAGACAGTGGAATAGAGAAAGCAATGCATGCTACCTTCTAACTTAACATGTTTATTCTACTTCCCCTGGTTAAACATTCCTGTTATTAGCTGTGTTTCTTAGTCCAGACCATTGGCCTTATAATGATAAGAAATATCTCCTCCATGTTGGGAGCAAGTTTCCCAAAATTGCTAGAATTTAGTGGTGGTGTGACTTTTTGCCTTGTATTTCCCTTAAGTTTACTTCCAAGTCATTTTAGTGGGAGACACTGTATCAGGGACTTTCATCAGGTGCCATTTAAATCAAGTAGTTCCCCTGTCTTTTATATACTTCAGTCAAATGGTACACTTTCTATCCTTGGTTCTTCAGTTCTATTTTGATGTAAGGGATATATAGTTTAGTAATGAAATGCTCTAGTTCTATTGCCTGTAAATCTTACTACTATCAGGCCAGCCTTTAAAATGATTTATCTAAACTTTTTCTCTCTTATTGCCTTCATCCTTTCTTCTGAAATTTCTGATTAATCTCTTCCTTTTACATTAGATAACATAGAAAATGCAAAAGATCTAGAAATTAAAACTAAAAAGAATTTTGATTGCTAATAGAATATTGTTTTGAGAAAACTTTATATTTGCTCTAAGGAAAGTAGTCTTTCCTATAAAGATTATTTATTATTTGAAGCATAATATATATTTATGGGAGCAGAGGTGAATCTAAAAGTACATATTTCTCAAAAGAGAGAAACACCAAAGTTGTATTTATTTACAAATGCAAAACAAAAATGGGCTTTACTTGTATAAGTTTCATGAAAGTCTATATAATAAATTGAATGATTTGTCCTGAGGTTTATCTGTTTTTCTACTACAAATATATAGCATAAATGCATTAACACAAGTATACCTCCCCTTTTGTCATCAAACTCCAGATGTATATTTTACTTGTTGAAAGGAATATTAAAAGTGTAAAGCTGATTGGCTGATAAACATATACAGCTTTTGTTATTTTCTTTTTTGGTGATCACTAATTATTATGGTTGAGAAGATTCAGAGGGTCTAGAGAGGAAGAACCAATGTGATTCTGCTACTAGGATAGCAAGCATTCAAACTGCATGTTTTAAGCTAAAGAATATGGCGTTAATATGTAATATACCAAATAGAAAAATCAAGAAGCAACCATGACTAGCAGTGAACTCTTGTCTTTTAGCAAAGATCAAATGTAATGTCCTGAGCTTCTGGGAGAAATGAAATTGTGTTTTCTAGGTCGTTCAACTATAGAATTAGCCCCAGCTATTATATTCAATAGCGTGGAGACAGCAGAAAAGCTAGAATGTGTGTTTGAAGAAAAGCTTCAATATTTCTTTCCTTGAAAGTGCCATTGGCAGGATATAATTGCCACTAACCAGACAGAGGATAGCAGGACTAAGGGTGAAGAACAAGAAGGCTGCATTTCAGAAAGGCAGAGAATTATATTCATGTTGTTAAAATTTTTGTTTGATTTTTCTCCTGTTAATCTATCTCTTGTCAGTTTAATTCTTGACCAGCTAGCAAAACCTAGAAAGGCTGACAAAAATTTCTTCCTCTCTCATAGTCTCTAAAGTTATATTCTTTCAAAGTTTTCCATTTCTATTTGATTTGCTATTGGTAGGTAAATGTTGTCTTAAAACATTTTTAGTTGTTATAAAGATTTCTGTTTATCTAACAAAATTTCCTTCTCTTCTCTTGCAACTAAGATACATTGCTGCTGTTCTACTAGTTGGTAGATGTTAGTAGGAAGTAGAGAAAGAACTATATCCCTATAATCTTTTATTTGATTGAAATATACAATTAAAATAATATTTATTGGGATTAACAGGCCCATTTTTAAAATTCTCAAGTCATCAGAAAATTAATATTAGAAAAGATAATGTTACTTAATTGGTTGTATGGACCCCGACTCGGGCACTGGCCTGGCTGAAGCCCCCTGCCTTGATGGGGAAGGTTCTTTTTCCCTTTGGATTCACACAACCAGTAAAGAAACCAATGCTGAGACTAAAACAGCACACACTTTATTAAATGGCCAGAGAATGGAAAAGCAGGAACTTAGTTCACGAAGAAACTTCTCAACCTGACTCAGACTGAGATACCATATACATAGAAGGGTTGAGTTGAAAGGGAGGGAATTGAGTAAAGAGAGGGAGGAATATTAGAACAAGGGTGTGGTATGCTTGAAATTGTGACAGTAGCACTTTTCAGTCTGCCTAGGACTCTTCTGGCAGTTGCCATGGCAATTATCAGTGGTCTTGGCACTGGTGTGTTACATAGCATGCAAATGTGTTACAATGAGTATATAATGAGGCTCAGGGGCCACTGGAGGTCAGATCTTCCACCATATTGGGCCTAGCTGGTTCTAACCAATTCTGGTGGGCTCTTATTTTTCTCTTCTAGCAGTTTCCTGTAAGACAAGGATAACACTTCTCAAGGCTTACTTCCCTCAAGGAAGGGGTGTAGGTTAGCACTCGAGGCTGACAGCCACACTAACAATAATACTGGAAACTAATGTCTGTCATTGAAGCTTCTTGTTTAGAATTATTTCTTTTAAATACAGATTTCCAAGGGTCTAAAAATTCACTTAGAGTAGATATTTAATATGTGTGAGAAAATTGCTGAAATTTCTTTTAATTATTTCACCTTTAAATATATATCTTTTGCTGTATTTTGACATTGAGAAGTATTATTACCTTATATCATTGTGAAATATTCTACATTCACTCAGAAAAAAATATTGTGCCTATTGGTCATATAAATTTATGCAAATAATCTTGAGAAATATATTAATTTTTCTTTTAGATTTTAGATACTTTTTAAGGAAAACATGTAAAGACAGATTTTTAAAAATAGCTTTGCAGGCTGTTAGTGAATATGACATGTTTTGATTTACAATCTGAGAATATTCAGTCCACTTAAATGCAATGAAAAATTAGAAAATTATTGTACTTAATTATAACACACTTTCTTATTAATATTTAAAACATGAGATTTCATTTCTTCAAAGCAGAAATTTGTAACCATTTATCTAGAAAATATCTCCATTTACCTAGAAAATATCAAGAAACATCAAGGAAGTAATGTTTCAACGCATATATGTTTGTGTTGTATATACAGAAACATACATATGTACATATGTAGAGAGATATGTGTATACATCAAAACCAAACATACATACACATCTTCCACACACATGTATATACACACATTGTGTATGTATGGGTGTCCTCATACACAAACACTTATAATGTAAGTAGGAAAACTAATAGCAAATTTAATCTGATTTCAGGAATTGGGACAAACAGTTAAACAATGTCCTAAAAAAAGTAAGGAAGTTTGAAATCTGGAAAAAGTTTAATATGGAAATAGAGACAAATTTCTTACTAAGGGTGGGGGAGGGAAATTGAATATATTAAAAAATTTAAAGGGGAAGTTAATGAACATCATGTGTAACTGTCCATTTAGCCAAGTAGGAAGCTCATAATATGCCAAACACTACACTGTGCACTTTAATCCTAGTATGTCATTTAATATCCATAACTACAATATAGGATAGACAACAATACATTGTTGCCATATTGCAGATGAGGAAACTGAGGATTGGAAGGGCTAAGTAATTGCTTAAGGTGACATGTTTGGTAGAGCAAAGATTTCAACTCAGGATTATTTGACATTAGAATTTCAACTTTTAACCATTATCTTCTACAGTTTCTACAAAGAACCAGATTTTTTTTTTTATGCCATTTGGACACTGACATTTTAACTTCTCAGCTATTTTGGCTTTGTATTTATGTGTGCCAGCAGTTTAATAAACAATTTGATAAATTGTAAACTTTTCAGGAAAATTTCTTAATTTTCTTTCAAATGCTCTTAAAATTTTCATGATTGTTTTTCATTTTAAATAATTAATTCATTTTATTGGGATCAATTAATTTTCATGTAAATTATGTAATGGAAGTTTTATGATTATTTTGATTTGTTAGATCTTGTCTCATTATATAGACTAGAAGATTGGGACAATATTCATTAAATGTGTAGCCATTAATTCCAACAGGATCTATTTTCCCAGGTCACAAATAGCAGATCTTAATTTTATAATAATTTCTTAATTTTTTGTCAAATTTAAATTTCACTCTATATAGTTTCCATCAATGCCCATTTTATTCTGTCCTGATTATATCTCTGATGTCTAACTTTTCAAGAGTCAATATTTATGATATTTTGCTATTATTAAAAAGATGTAATTATTAAGTAAACTTTTAATTTATTGTAAATCTTATTGATTATGGTTTTAGCTATTGTCACTTTTATTTTGTGTTGCTTATTTTTAACATGCCTAATTTTTTTTCCTGGTGATCCAAACTATCATTGTGTCAGAATGGCTATCCTGCTCATAAGCATCTGCTTCTCTGTTATAAGCATAAGCAACCTGCTCATGTTTCTCTGTTATAAAGTAAAACACTGGGATTATATTGTACAACCATCACCAGAATCAATTTTCGAACACTTCATCACCTTAAAAAGATGCCCCTCACCCATTAGCCATCACTCCCCATTCCCCCAGCCTACTTAGATATGAACAACCACTAATATAATTTTTCTGTATATAGATGTTATCAATATTTCACAGAAATGGGATCATACAGTATTTGATCTTGTGTGACATTTCTTTTACTTAGCATATTTTTTTCATATTTCTTTCATGTTGAGGTATGCATCAGTACTCTATGTTTTTTTAATTGCTGGATGATATACATATACCACCTTTTTGTTTATTCATCAAGTGATGGGTACTTGGGTTGTTTCCACTTTTTGACTATTAAGAATAATTCTCTTGTGAACATTTGTGTGCAAGTTTTTCTGTGTACATATGATGTTAACTGATTGAGAGAGTAAGAGTTCAAGAACTTGAGAGACTGGTTTTCAAAAGCATTCAGTTCAAAATGTGTGTTTCCTAGAGTGAATCTGAGGTGAGAGAAATGAATTTATACCTCCATCACAAATGTTATTTCAATTAAAATTTTCATAGCTTTTCTAGAAGACAAATTTTATTTCCAGTTTTGCAGGTTAGTAACTAAGTTCTGTATCAAGTCATAAATCTCGTGATCCAGTTACAAAACTGGAATGGGAAAGCAAGTCTGAATTCTTCATGTCTCAGCATATACACAATTTTTAAATCCAAGTATGAGTTTGTAGAGAGGCAATGCATATGAGTATGTTATTTTCCTTAGAAGTATTATTCAGTCTTGCTGGAATCAATAACCTGGTTCTATGATTAAACATAGACAAATGAATAGAAAATGGAAGTATAAACAATTCAAGATTTCTAGATTTCTAAGAAAATAACAAAAGCATATTGGAAATGGTTCACTCTGGTTTCTGTATGGTTAGAAATGAAATCAGGATTTGTCCTTAAGGGAAAACAGAGGGGGCATCAATGGAGGGGGTGGTGATACCAAATAACACTTTTGTCAGAAATAAACGTGAAGAAAAAGTAGAAACCCAGGAGGCAAGTATGAGGAGGATTTTGTGTTTAACACCTTAGACAGGAAACAGTTCATTAGTATTCAGAATGCTTTTCTTTTAACGAAATAATTTATGTGCTTAGATTAGAGGGAAAAAACCTAATAATACAAACAAAGAAATTTATACTTAGTGGCTGCTTTAAAATCTCTGTAAACACTGAAACACAGATTTCATTGTGGTAAAAAGCATAGGGTCCATATACAGATCACATACACAGTTTATAGAGTATAGCCCTGAGCTTGATGAAAATGAAATGACTGATGCTATCATGTGCACTTTGAAAATAATAATAAAAATAAACCCAACAACAAAGGCATATAGTGGCTTTTCAAAACAATTTTATAGTAATAACTATATCTGCCCAATATAGGAAGAGATGAGTAAAAATAACAGGTTTTTTTACACACACACACACACACATATATACACACACATACATATATATATATATAAAATCAGTATCTTCTTATGGGAACGTAAGTTACGGGCTGCTTATATAACCGAGTGTGTACACTAGTGTCCTGGACTCAGTTTTGTGACTATTGCTGTCTTTTTAAGCTGAGAAGCTTTTGAAATAAGTAATAGCAAAAGATTAAACAGCTGGGGAATCAGTATGCGGAGAGAAAAAGAGCAAAACTGCAAAATGAATTTACAAATATGACTAGGAGAACTTAGAGAAAGTTGCTGAGACATCCAAGATCCAATGTACTCCACTAAATATAAGCTATTTGAAAAATGTCTGCAGACCGTTCAGCATTATGACATACCTTTCCCACATCCCACCTCCTACTGTCCCCCACTATTTTCTCTGACATATAAGATAAAACCCTTGAGTAAATATGATCATACCCTCTGACTTTACTAGGTTAGAAAAATGGAATGCACAGTATGTTCTATCCTAATAAGCTCAATATCTATGAAAATTGCACATTGAAATGGTAATCATGTATATTCAGGTTTAATAAGTGGGTCACAAAATTGTGTAATTTTGATGAGTTTCTTTGTGAGAAGATGGAACCCTGGGATTACTGCATTTTACACAAAATAGAAGCAAATCATTTTGTTTTTCATTTTAACCAAGCAGGAAGATTTCTAAGACCTCACTAGGTTACCTTTGTTCACATTAGCCTGCCATTATATTTTTTAAATTCACATTTTAATGGCAGTCATATAATTAATGTAGTAACTGCCAACAATCAGATTACATTTTTGTTCTGTCATGTAAACATTATATGTTACAGGAATAGAAACTTTTATACAACAGGTTTATTCTCTCCTTCAAAACAGGATTTCTTCCATGTCTTTTCTGGTACCTTGTCAAAAGAAGATGGTTAATATATCCTTCTTATTAATGATATGAACAAAGAAGTAGAACTAGAGAGTAAATTTTGTGATATTGCCACCTTCTTAATAGCACCAGTTAGGGCTCCAAATTTTTTTTTACTTTCTACAAATGAGAGCCAGCAAAGCAGCCAGCTAGGATCAAACCCTGCAACTGCGCAGTAGAGAGAAGGCCCCGGCTTAACTTGACCCAATGCTCATTATAATGTAATTAACTTTGCAGTTTGAGCCCCCTCCCTTAGGTTTCTCTGTGTACATCATGGGTAAGAGCATGCGCAAAAGAGATGGGCGTGCCTGAGCACATGAAATAGGCGTCCGTGAGCTATCAATCAATCAATCACAAAAACCCCTCTAAGCCAGGAGAAACCAAACCAGAATTTTACAATTTTGAATATAAGATAAGTAAAACTATACTCTTTGTCCCCCAAATAAGCGACAATGTATATACAGCCGGAATGGCCTGCCTACCTTTGCTTAATATTGGCATTATAATTACATAACATCACCAACTTTTTCCTCTCCAAACATTTTTTTTTCCTTAATAGTTGTGTTACCTGGAGGAAGGGAGTAAATTTACCTCAGTTCTTAGTCATTCCCCCCCAAAAAATGAATTTTTAATGAGAGATAGAAAGTGTAATATAAACATAAGATTTTATTAGTGAAGTAAAAAGGTAGTAAAACATAGTACACCCCCGAGAACTGGGAGGGGGCCGATCCAAGAGAGGAAAAATGGCTCCGCTGCTTTGTTTCTCCTGTCTTAAGTCCTGGCTTGGGTGGGGGGGGAGGGGTTGTGATTGATTAACAGCTCATGTTTCTTGCACTCAGGCATACCCATCTCTTACGTGCATGCTCTTACGCATGATACACACAGAGAACCTACAGGAGGGGCTCAAGCTGCAATGTCAATTACATTATAATGAGCACTGGGTCAAGTTAAGCCAGGTCCTTCTCTCCACTGCGCAGTCACAGGGTTCGATCCTAGCAGGCTTCTTTGCTGGCCCTCATTTAGAGAAAGTAAAAAGATTGGAGCCCCTTCTCCTGAGCAGAGGTGTACTATTATTTTCTGGGTTGCTCCTTCCCCCTTTCCCTCCCCCTGCCCAGTGCTCATTTCTATCTAACTGCCTAACATTACTACTTAGGTGCACTGGAGATTCAATACAGACCAGGACCCTGAAGGTCCCTGACGTCACAAAACTTACAGTCTAGTAAAACAGGATGTGGCATAGGATTTTAATAACTTCTTTATTTTTCAAGATTCCTAAAATATTCTGAGAGAGATTGAATAAAGTCACCGTCAAGTCATCAGGTCCAGCTGTGATATCTGTCATAGAAGTTAATTGAACTTAATGACTATTTCGGAAAATGTTAGAAAGCTTTATTCCAGTAAGCTCATCCCTTGGAATCCAGATGCTGAAAGGATTTTATTCTATTATAAAGGGAATCACACGGAGACACTTAAAAGTGAAGCTTTTATGCTAAAAATCTGTCCATTTAGACTTTTGCCACAATGAGAACTCTTATTCATTGACATTGCTTATTAAAGAATAAAGCTTTTGATGAACTTGTGGAATCTTGGGAAGGCCAATTTCCCTCTATCCTATCAATCATTGTTCCAAGATTTAAATTCCATAAAAAGAACAGCCGTCTGCAAAAGTCTTTGCTACTTAGATTGCATGGTTTTAATATCCATTTGAGAACTGCAATTTTGTGGATAGCATAGAAGACGAATTGCAATTTTGTCTTTTCTGTGGAGTTTTACAGTGAAGAATCTTGAATGGTTCAAATTTGACATTAAAATGGCCTTGGTAAGTAAGGGTGCATGACTATATATTACATCAACAAAAGGAGTAGCATTGAACACAGGTTCTATCCATAATATGTGGCTGATAATTCACGGTCAGCAGAAATAAAAGATAGTGTTTTGGAAAATGTGTAGAAGAGGTTTTTTTCTTTTTTTTTTTTAAGAGAAATTCATTATTTTATTTATTCATTTAACAAATACAAAATGCCTGTAATGTGTCAGGCTTTCTCTCTATGGAGCGTGGTGATAAAGCGGTGGATAACTCCCTGCTTTTTTGGAGCTCACATTATCATATGGGACTGGATAATAAACTGACTTAAATATACTCATCAAATAGTTATAAATGGGTGCAAAAGAAAACAGAAGAAAGGAATAATCTACCATAGAAGCAAATGGTGCTGACAGGGTGGTCAGTAAAGTAATTTTTAAGAATGTAGCACTTGAGCAGAAAGCTCTAGAGAGTGAGGAGAGCTGAGGCATGATTGTTCCTAGAAGAGGGAAGGCAAGTACTAAGGCCCTGAGATGGAAGCATGCTTGATGGATCAGAAAAAAGGAAGAAGTCAGTGTGGCTGGAAAGAGTCAGCAAGGGGAAAATGAGAGTTGATTAGGTCAGAATGGTGACTGGGACCAGTCCATCTTGGGTCTTACCTCCATAGTAAGGGTTTCGTACCTATTCTAGGTAAAACTGGAAGCTACTCTGGGGTTTGGGACAGAACTGTGAAATAATCTGACCTTGTTTTTAGAAGGATCACTCTGCTTCCTTCATGGAGGAGATAATGAAGGGAAGTAAAGTAGAAAAGGAAAACTTTTAAAACAATCATAGCTTGAGGTGTCACCCTGCATTCATTTAAGAATGCAGTAAGCACTGTGCAGGTACTGAAACAAGAGAACATCTTATTTCAAATTGGCCTATCAGAATGAAGCTCCTGAGCTGTCAGTGCTGTTTAAATGAGCCAGCACAATTATTCCCGCAAGGTGAGACTAGGATTTGTATTACAGTGTGAAGTCTGGGAGAGGATGCCCTAGGAGCCTGCAGTGTCTCAAGAGTGTTCCATGACGGCCGAAAAAAAAAAAAAAGAAAAAAAAAATTTCAAGATCAAGAATGATTTGTTTTTAATTAATAATTCAATATTATTATTAATAATTACAGTTGCAATCCATCATATTTTCTCCAAATACTTTTTGGACAACAAGAAGGAATGGTCAAAAGATATTCCATGTCATATTTTTTTTTCTTGATGGGGAAAATGTTTCTGTTCTGATCATTTACACATGCCCTATAGAGCACATCAGTTGTGTCAGTTCTCAAGTCCACTGGCCAATTAGCACTGAGAAGATATCACCATATCACACTATAGCCAGTGTGGCAGACAGTCAGTTACTTCCATTCATTAATTTAATCAAATCTATTATTAATGCAGGAAAATATTATTAGACATCTGCTACTTTGAGATATGGTGCTTGGTGGTAGGAATGTAATATTTCCCATCCTCAGAGAGTTTAATCTTTTCATACTTTACCATGTGCCATTCTCCCCTGCAGACCACCCACTAAATCATTCATGGGGTTTAAACCCCAGCCTCACCACTGAATTTCCTGACCTGTCTATGGTTCCTCATCCTTAAATTGGTGATAAGAATTTCACCCACTCATGCAGTAGTTATCACAATAAAGTGAGTTAAAACATACCCTTCCAGAAAGGCTAGCCCATACTTATAACCACCAGGCATACGACAGTGCTTCATAGAGAGTTAAAATGATAAATAACATATCATGCCTTCCTTAAGTCAGAGTTTTGCTGTATCTACATTAGAATACACAATACACAGTAAAAGACACAATACACAGTAAAATTACAAACAAAATGACAGAAAAAAATCCCCACAATTTGCTGTCATTGAGTATCCAAAAGATGCATTACTAGCTCTGAAATACCACCATTAAAACATATGAAAAAATTCTTTAGGAATATTTTAAAATTATAAACTCATGCTCCGGTTACATCACTCTACATGATGAAGGTATCTCTGGTTGCATTTATGACTTCTTGTCTAGAAGAGCAATGCCAAATGCTAATGCATTGGTTGTACACAAATGAGAATTAATTTTAGAGGGTTAGTGTTAGGAGACTTTCATAACCCACATTTTCAGTATGGTCAAATTTTACTGGACCTCAGATTGATTATTTTTTAATTGGATTTTTAGAGGGTCCTAGTGTCAAAAGTGTTGCTGAATTTTAAGCTTTTAATAAAATACCTACTGGGGTGGAGGAGAGACAGCAAAGCCAGTCCTGTCTTCTGTAAGAGGTGGCAGCAGGTGCTGATGCCCAGAAAGTGGCATCTGGTGCTGGAACCAGACTAAGTTCCCACTGATCAGGAAAACTAAAACGATAGACAACACATTGAGGAAAGAGTCTGAACACTAAAGTAACCTTTATGCAGAGGCAGAAATGCTTTGGGGCCAAAGATATTGCTTGAATAGTTTTAACAGCGTACATCATCTTCTAATGTATGGAAATACACATTAAATAGGTTTAAAGAAAAATCTCTAAACACATTCAAGCACAGAATCAGAAGTTACATACTCTCCCAAGGCCTCTTCTTGATATGGCACATTGACAGAAGACTTGGAGTTATTGAAATTACCATGTATGTTGACAGAGGCATGAGCAGTGGAATATAAAACATGGAGTTGAAGATCTCATCTCAGACTAGGACTGTCATCCATCCTCTGGCTAACTGCAATTTGTTCCCTACTTTCTTTCCAGAGCATCATTCCTTTGTTTTTGTTGTTGGAACCTCAGTACCATTAGCTCCAAAATTAACTTCCTAAAATTCTGCCCCTGGAATGATCTCTGGTCACTTTCACATCCTCTTTGTGTCTCTGAATTGTGTAGGAATTCTGTGAATTTGTGGTTGTTTCTGAGAAACATAATATAACATTTCCCTTTTTTATCCAAAGCCACTAATAAAATAAGCTGTTGGTGAGCCAGATCCGAAGCTGAGTTCTTATTTTACCACAAGAATTTTGCTTCTGTAAATTTCTTGGACCATCTTCTCAACTAAGTGACTTTAGACTTCAGCAAGCAGTGTCACAGCCATGTTGTGTCTTTCCCATTAAATTAATCAAATGCTTTTCCTCCAGGATATTGAAATGGCTAATTCATTTATTTCCCAGACTTCAAGAACTGTAGCTTCTTAAACTTTATTAGGAAAATAACATACAATATTATTTGCTTTAGTATAGCATTTCTAATTAAATATATATTTTATGCTATTTCCAGCTAACTTTACTTTCTTTAAAGAATTTTTATGTATAAGGACATTATTATAATTGATGGAGGAGGATGTAGTAAATTTTAAAAATCAGTAATCACAATACAGTGACACATGTGTATATATATATACACAATGAGCAATATGGATAGATATATGAATATATAGATATATGTCTCATGGCTCCTAAGGAACAGACATTGGAATTTACATTGTGACTTTATTATGTACAATATGACTTGATGACAGAAGACATTAACACATCTATAATGAGGAATTAAATGCATGAATACATTTTCTATCTATAAAGGAATGATAGAATGGCAATCATATTATTATTTCTACCAGTGATCCTCAGATTTTTTTTGGCCATACTTTATGGTGCACATTTGAGAATTGTTTTCATGAAAGCATTGGCTGATGAATGTCTGCTAACCTGGAATTAATGCTTATTATTGAATTAACTGTATAATGCATGCCATGCTATATACATAATCTGCCAAAGGAATTGATTCTTCCATACTAAGGGTTCAAGAAGCTTTATACAAGAATCAATATTGATTTTTGCAGGTGCAATCTAGAGGAAATTTCTTGATTGTGAAAGACGATTTTTCAAAGTGGCTCACAAAGCTCCTGGTTTCATCTAATATACTGGCTGCAATAATTTCAGCCCAGTACCAGTTATTTGCAGAACATTGGCTGCCAGAGATTGTTGCTTCTAACAGTGGGTCTGCATTTATCTCAGTTTTGTTTAAAATACCTATGAACTGGAAATTTATTTGTGCTTTCAACACCCCTCGAATAAATAGCCAGGCTGGAAAGACAGTGTAGATTACTAAGGATGACCTGAAGTAGATTCATGAAGAAGAGGATTGATCAAGATTTGCCAGATTTATGGTACTCGGCGTGTTATGTCATGATCAAATACAGGAGTGACTCCTACTACATTACTAACCGTGTGACTTAACTGTCTTCTCGCAGATATATACGTGTATATTCCAGACACCAAAAAGTGTGAAACTCATCTTTCTTTACTTATTTATACCATATTTTTCATCATGACTAGTAGCTTGCCCGAAGAAGGTTCCATCTATTACCATAAAGTTCATGGGGTGGAATATATAATATAGGAGAGGAGACTAAGACTACTAATGGGCAACTGTGCCATTCTAGGCAATGAAAAGATTGGCTTCTTAGAGTGCTTTCGTAATGAAGTTCCATTACCTTAATTCTAAAGTTATTACAACCAAAATCTAAGGAAAAGAACTGTAATTCTTATCTAAGTTACACTGAAATAAGAGGATCATGAATGAATGTGAATAGTAGTAATAATGATGATGATGATGATGATGATGATGATGTAATAAAGAATGTTTTTAACTCTGAGCCCAATACAAATGGAATTGCTCTTATGCCAAGCTCATCACAAATTTCTCTCTTACTTGATGGGAAAACTTAGACGTAACATATTCTCTTTGTTTATCTATAGGAACAATTATTCTACTTTTGAGTATTTTTTTTTCATGTTCCAGGCATTCTACTAATTAATCTGCACGGTAATTCTATAAGATACATCTTCTATTATCATACTTGTTTTATAAGGAAGAAAAATAATGATCCACGAGATAAAGTAGCTTATAATTTCAAAATAGAAAATTATAAAGCTAAAACTCAAAATTGATCACTCACTCCTTTTAATAGAACTTATTCTTTTATAGAAGTTTTAGATTTACCAAAAAAAAAAAAAAAAAAACTGAGACGATAGTACAGAGAGTTCTCGTTGATCCTGTATCTAACTTTCCCTACTAGAGATGTACTAGTATGAGATATATGTTATAATTAATGAACCATGTTGATATATTATTGTTAACTAAAATCCATGGTTTATTTAGATTTCTCCAGTTTTTTTGTCTTTCTTTCTCAAGATCCCATTTGGGATCCCAGATTACATGTAGTTGTCATATCTCCTTAGACTCTTCTTGGCTGTGGCAATTTCTCAGATTTTTCCTTGTTTTGGATGACCTAGAAGGTTTTGAGGAATACTGGTCAAGTATCTTGTAGAGTGTCCCTCAAGTAGGATTTGTCTAATATCTGTTTTTCTTATAGTAAGACTGGAGTTTTTAGTAATTGGGAGGAAGACTACAGATGTAAAGTGTCATCACATCATATGAAGCATACATACTACCAACGTAATTTGTGACTATCAATATTATCCTTGATTACTTGGCTGAGGTACTGTTTGTCTTCTCTACTGTAACATTACTCCTTTTCCTCTTTTGCATAATGTACACTTTTGATGGAAGTCCCTATGCACAGTCTACACCTAAAAAGTGAGGGGCTATGCACCCTCTCCTTGAAAAAATATTTATGTAAATCATTAAGAGTTCTTCTACAGGGGATATTTACCTCTTTTCCCCCATTTATTAATTATTCAGTCATTTATATTGACTGTAGGTTTAGTAAGAATGTTTTTTATTGAGTTGAGGAATTCTCCCTCTATTCCTAGTTTTCTGAGAGTCTTCATCAGAAATGGGTACTGGATTTTGTCAAATGCTTTTTCTGCATCAGTGGATATGATGCACTGTTTAGTCAGTTGATATGGTGAATTACATAAATTGATTTTAAAAAATTGACCAGCCTTGCATACTTGAAGTAAATCCTACTTGGTTGTAGTGTATAATTCTTTTTATACAATGTTGGATTTGATTTGCTCATATTTTGTTGAGGATTTTTACAGTTATGTTCATGAGAAATACTGATCTGTAGTTTTCCTTTTTTTATAATATCTTTAACTGATTTTGATATTAGGATAATGCCAGCTCAAGGAGTAGTTCTATTTTGATAAGTTGTATTTGGAATTTTATTTAGTTCAACTATTTGTAAATTTCTCTTGAATCTTCTTTTACCCTTTTTTTTTTAGTAATGTGTTGGGCAATCTCCAAATACTTGGGGATTTTCCAGCTATCTTTCTGTTATTGATCTCTAGTTTAATTCCATTGTGATCTGACAACATACTTTGCATGATTTCTGTTGTTTTAAATTCATTAGTGTGTTTTATGGTCTAAAATGTGGTTCTACCTGAAACATGTGAGCTTAAGAAGAATGTGTATTCTGCTGCTGTTGAATGAATTATTCTATAAACATCACTTAGATCAAGTTGATTGATAGTGTGAGTTCTTGGGGAACATTCTAGAAAGAAGAAAAAGTCCTGAAATGCCAAAGCCCTGAAATCAGAGTCTTTAGGGTATTCACAGAACAAGGTGGCCAACTGCCAGGAAAGAGAGAACATGAGAAAAAGTAATAGGAGGTGAGTCTAGGGGGAAGATGGGACCATGCAGGGCGTTGTAGGTATAAGGTGAGAAAACTTCAGAGGGTTTTGAGCTGAAGTGTTAGCAAGTATGATATCTATGATTTTAACATTGACTTTGGGCATTGGGAAAGCATGAAAACAGGTCAGATGGAAAGCTACTGCAGTAACCCAAGTCAGATGATGATTGGACAAATTTAGAATCAATGGAGTTAGTAAGAAAAAAATCAGATACTGGATATATTTTGAAGCTAGATCCAACAGAAACATTAAATACAAAGTGAAATAATTTTCAGAAGTAGTAAAGTGCATGGGAGTGGGGCACATGAACAAGCTTCAGAGTGCAGAGGTACAATCTTGATGGCTCGCTTGGCCCATATAGTCTGTTTGCCTTAGATTAGACTTAAAGACTTACACCTTGCAGGTACTGATCTCTCTCTAGGAATTTGGCATACACTTACTGGGACTGAGGAAACTTAAAGTTGCACCTGAAATTGAATCTTCTTGTGTAACTATAAATTACATTTGTAATGGGTTCAATCATAGGTAAACTCAACTGGCTGAGAATTGCATTGTTATATTTCCAACTTAGCTTTCAGAGTCATAGTGCTTTGCCAAGCAGCTTGGTCATTAGCTAATTTCTAAAACCTTTTAAAAAATATTGGAATGTAAGAGTTTGTAAGAGGACAAAGCAAAAAATACTTTTTTTAAAGCTGGAAGTAAAATGGAAAGTTCTTCATAGTAGTATAATATATTAAAATTGTATGTAAATTCAAACTTAATTCTTAGATGACTATTTGGACCTTTGCTGAGCAGTGTAATTTTCATATCATTTGTCTTGATAAATATTTGTTCCATTTCTATCTAATGTACTAGATAAGAAGGAAAATAACCCTTTATTTTCACTTTTTAAACACAATCTAACATTTTTCTTAAATATTCTAGTTTTGACTTTTCTTAAGGATGTCAATTTTATTGCTCAGACTTCTTTTATTCAGTTTTATTCAAATGAATTGTTGTAAACTGTAGATATGTTAAATAAATTGATAGCAAACAAACTGTAAGAACTAAAATTACAAAATTCAAATTACAAAATTCAAGTTATAGAAAGCTAATGACATGTACAACTGTCTGTCTAGCTATGTAATGTGTCTCAAGATGTGCTATTTGAAAACTAGAAACTGGAGATGCCAAAGTCAAAACTGATCTGAGCTTAAACAATGACATTGAGTCTAATGCCCTGTTTCCATCTTTTATGCAACTTGTGCTAAGGCTGTATTTTAAAAATATATAGGTTTTCCTAGAGTGAAAGTTTTTCCATGTCTTATTTATCCATTTCTGATTTGCGAGGATTTGATTACTGATGCCTTAAAATCAGAAGGGAAGCATTTTGAAATACTTTCAAAGATATAGTTAATAATTGAGGACAGTCAGTTTCAATGTAGGCAGTGGGTAACATGTTCTCAGAATTAAAGTGCTCTTTTAAAAAATGGTTCCCTTTTAGGGATTTTATCAAATACAGAACTGATTAAGCAATCAAACTGCACTCTGGTTTCAGAGCAAAATGTTAGCCATTCTGCCACTCATTCTTTCTTTTATTACACCTCATTATTGTCTCTTTAGATTCTTTCTTTCTGTTCCGAATGATTTCCTGCCTTATGGCCATCTAAGGAACATAGTGGAAGGGTAAAGAATTAATTAAAGTTCTAATGGCGCAATTAGTAGTAAGCATGAACTGTTAAAGCATTTCCTCAGATGTTTTATGGCTTGTGAGACATCATCTTCACCTCTGCTGACGAATACTGACCACCTGTTATCTATTACCATAACGTTATACAAGCAGACTGACAGAAAACAATCTGGTCTCCAGTGATTGGACTACTGACGCAATTGACAGGCAGTTTCCACAAAGGTAAACTGTAAAAACTAAATGAGATGGTGAATAGAAATTCAGGCAGGTGTTTAATGGAGAAACACTATTAAAACAACCCAGAAGTTGTAAAATGAATGTATTGTTTATGCATATTTTTATGGTATTCAGTTTGTTTCAGTGTGTGAAGACAGTAACTTTAAAACCAATATTCTATGTCACACACTTGTAATTACCTGTATGAGCTCATAACTCGAGCCAGGAAGCATATTGCACTTCGTAAAGAAAGTTTGTTATAAAAAGAAGTTTGTTGGCCCTAAACCAGTCTGGGTTTCAAATGTAAAAGTGGGTAGTAATGCTTTACACTAAACAGATGCTTTCTCCTAAACCTGAGGAAGTAAATAAGCTTAAAGAGAAAATAAGCTGACTTTGAAGGGAAAGCATGAATTAGCAGATTTCATTGAATTAAGGGCTGTGTGTTGCTATACTATCCTGCAAGAGCTCTTCTGGGTGCTGAATAATACTGAATTTCTAATATGACTCCTTCAATTATTGATTTGTTGCTTGTCTGTTCTCTAGGAAAGTCAGATGAAGATCAGCATGACAGTATTTATAGGCTGCATCTCAACTGTGGGATGTAATCCGTCTTCGTTAAGTTCAGTAAAAGTGATAGATGGCGTTTGGCAGGGTAATGATGTGATCACTCTACCAGCGCCTCTTTAAATCATAAGCTGTTGCTTTCTGTTGTGTAGATATTTAATCAGTTATACACCCCATTACTGATTTAATTCAGAATGTCAGTGGCAGGAGAATAATGTGCATATTTGTATATTAATATCATATTGTATTAATGCTCCCTTCATTTAAGTGTGCTATTCATTTGAAAATCATAAACTGTTGCTTCATGGGTAGAATAAATTTAATCGAGATGTTAGGTGTCTAGCACCTTCAGCGTTTTAATTCGGTGTATCGGTAAAAAAAAAAATGTGTTCCTGTATGTCTCTGTTCATGCTTTTCTTGACACAGTGGATTATTTGATGATATCAGTCCTTGCTATGAGTGGGGAAAAAAATTCTGTTAATTTATACCCAATGTAAATGCACTTTAATTTTCAGATTGCAGTAGAGGAGTAGAACTTTGAGAAAATAGTGCCAGAGCAACAAGTTTTAATAGAGAAAGTAGAAAACCTAGCAACTGTTGAATGGAGATACACTAGTAAAACAATCCCAGAAATTCATCAACATTTCTGTTTTTTTAGCTAAATGTTATGTTAATGTTAGAGTGTAGGATAATTTTCATATATGAAAAATCAGGTTCATAGTATTCTAAATGATTTTAGGGGATGAATAATTTGAATAACTGCTCTGAATATTTCACATTTCTGCTCTCAATATATTTTTCATACCTTACAATATAGGATATTTATAATCTAAAAAGTTCTTTTTTAAGAAAAATTTGTGGCATTACTATCTTCTGAAGACTTTTCTACTAGCTTATAGAATCTCATGTTAATTCTAATACTTAGAAAGTCAGAATAAACATCTTTAGAGAAACTTGAACACAGTTTCCAATGAAGTTTAATGAGTCCACATAATTAAGTGAAGAAAAAAATTAATTTACAAGCAGACTAATGCATACTCTCTGTCAGCATTACTTTCTTCTAGACATTTAAGCAAAGGGGGTAATTGTAACATTTCCTAAAAGAGATCTCCAAGCCTTCGGGGGCTTCCTCTAGGAAGTATGTAGTACCATTAGGCAGTTGTGCATAAATGACCCTGACTGATAGACTAAACAAATTCCAACTTAATCTCATCGAATTTTACAGCCTTCATTCCTGTCTTTCTCTCTTAACCCACTCGACAGCTGTCATTTTTGACGCCATACCACACTCAGATTGGCTTGGAATGGACAAACAGCCTTGCACTAATGTGACAGGCTACCTTCCTAACTTTATCAAGATTCGTTAACTTCTCAGAGGATTACGTCAGTATTTTAACTAAAATGTTGTCTCTCAACCCTTAGAGTGAATATGATTTACTGTGATGACTCTGTTAGATTTCAAAAATCAAAGTGGAAGAAAGGGGAAAAGACACAGAAGGAAAAGAAGAAAGAAAAATATGTAAACTTCTGATTGCAGCAGCCTGACAGATTTTAAACAGGAGACATTTATAATGTTAAAAATGTCTTTTGAAGTCATGGAGTAGTTATTTAACAGATCCACCAATCTATCATATTAGTTTATTTGGCGCTTCTTTTTGTCATAAACAGCGTCCTCATTTTCATTTATTTCAAAGATTTAAATACCTTCTTCATTTTCTCTGTGAAGCTTCCGTAATTTTTAAAGTGATAGAAAGACGGAGTGTTACTTTGTTTTACTTATAATGTATTGAAAGCCTCTGCTTTGCCATAATAATGCCAACATTTATTTCTGTAATACTTCTTTCTAACAAACTATAAACTTTACAAAGAAATAATCTCATTTATCTTCATAACATACCTAGAGCTGTTAAGGAACTGCTGATTGTTAACTCCATTTTATAAATGAGAAACAAGGCGATACGGGGACTCCCTCCTGGTCACTCAGTCAGTAACACCCGGCGAATTAAAAATCGGTTTTCAGTCTTCACTCAGGATCTCAACAGCACTGAGGTTCACATGACTTTCAGTGCTACAGACTTTCAGCCATTCTATTTTTTGTTTGTTTGTTTGTTTGTTTGTTTAATATGGGTTGCTTCTCAAATTTGCATGTCATCCTTGCACAGGGGCCATGCTAATCGCCTCTGTATGGTTCCAGTTTTAGTATATGTGCTGCCAAAGTGAGCACTCCATTCCTTTTTATATCCATCTTTGCCATTTCTGTGATTGATTTATTACCTGCAAAAAAAAAAAATACTATATAGACATGTATATATGTATGTATGTTACCAACCCTCCCAAGTGGGTCCCCAACAAGGATCCTTCTGCCCCGTGTTACTTGCATGGATAGCATGAGACAGAGTTTGGTTCAGAAGCAAGGAGAGCTTTATTCTTTGATCAAAGAATGGAGAGGTGCGAGCTCACCGGTGGAGTACACCGGGCCCAGCCTGGCCCGCAGGCGGAGGGCGGGGCCACGTTACCGGGTTCTCCTCAGCCGGGAGGGGCGGAGCTTGCTGGGTGGACACAGCTCCACTGCTCATGCTCCGGATCGTGGCGCAGCGTCTCTGCGCACAGCCCGCCGCCGCCATCTTTAACCTCAGTGTTGTGGCGGACACTTCTACACAGGGACCCGGAGCGCAGGTGTCCGGCAGCCGTTTCACAGGAGGAACTCTGGTCCAAAGGGCCAGATATGAAACCTCTGCATGCGGCACCCTATGAGCAAGTGAAACTAGAGTAAGCACCAAGGAAAAAAAAGGTTAGACTTTATTTTAATACCTAGATTCTATTTTTATTTCCCAGAAATTGTTAATGGCTTTGCCGGTGACCTGTATATCTATTTATACACACACATACACATACTGTCAGCTTCTGAATCGTTATTAATGAGTACTCGTAAAACTATAAACAATCCATGCTGCGATTATACTAAAACATTCGATTTTTGGGTACTTGAAGTGAGAACTTGTTTATGGAATGTACAGGAATCAGAGGTCACTTATGTGCAGTTGGTCTTGTATGCCCCCTTCCGTCCGAATAGCTGTTTACATGTCTTTGGATACTCTTTTTACAAAAGAAAATAACCCCCCCCCCCACATTGACATATCTTTTTAGAGTTTCATTTTACTGTAATGTTTAAGCTCTATTCCATGAATTCTAACTCAAAATTGTATGACTTAGTTCAGCCCTGTTGGAGAGGACTGGTTTTTACCCACTCTCCTAGTTCGTACCCTTTCCCCAGCACTCCTGACCTCAGGCTAATCAAGGAAACAAACGTTTACAGATTTGTTTTCAAAATCACCTGCTTTGGCAGTGGAAGGGTTTTCTTTTGTTATACTCCCTAAGTTATTCTGTCCTGAGTAATAGCAAAATTTCTGTCCTTATCTTTTTTGTCTTTCTTTTTTGTTTTTGTACTTCGTTCTGGCATGAGACAAACAAATGATTTTTTTCTTTTTCTTCTACAAGGCGTATCTTTATTTCTTACTGATTTTCTCCGCTCTTACTGTCTAATGGAGAGGGGTAGAAAAGTATTGAATTTTTCATTTGTATGTTTTCCCTGCCACATATATTTTTTAAAATTCTCACTTAAGAGCTTTGAAGTTTTCCATATATATTGTGTCTTTGTATGCAAAGAAAGACAGTAAGAAAATACTCAATTTTACATGATGCCGTCTCCTTTCTTTGAGAGATTTGGTTTTTGTGACTTTTAGTCCTAGTTCTGTCCATGGAACCCTCATTGCTGTGAAATGCACTTTACACAAATTCATTTTTCTTGTCTTAATTTGCTTGTTCACCTGTTAAAACAAAGTCTCTTTCTTTCTTAAACGCTTTTTCTCCAGTAATATATGCAATCAACTTTTGAATATAAATATTTTCAAATCTTTCTCCCACTTATTTTAGTATTACTGAATAGTGAATAATGATGTTGACAAATGAATGCTAAAACTAGTGTATACTTTTAGAATGAAAATGCAAATAAATTAAAAAAAATTAACACTGATCATGTTTTAAAAAGATTAAAAGGCAACAACTAGATTTTAGCTCACAGGCTTTCCTAGGCTTGTAGTTCACTTTTATTCTATTCTGCATACGTATGTATATTTGTGTGCTTTTCCCCCTTTCATTTAAAGAATAAAAAGAAAGACTTCCAAAGTTGAAAAGTTTTCCTTCTTAGCTAAGATTTTGGAGGACCAGATGGTTAGTTCAAAGAAACAATAAATGAAGTCTGAGGAATGCTGGATTTTTCAAGGGGGAGCTTAAATTTTAAATTTTTATGAAAAATAATCATAATTATTTTCTTGACAATATGAGTGTTAACTATTATCACTTTAGCTGAGTATAAAACCCTGTACTTCTTTTTAAACTATGTTTAGTAAGACAGTATAACTGCTGATGATCTGAACATATAGCCTTAATCTGAAATTTCACCTTTCCCTGGATCCTTTGAAGTGCAAAAAAAACCAAAAAACACTTGGTGTCAGGAAAGAGAAAAGAAGATCAGAAAAAAAGAGTCGCTAGCATCAAAGTCACATCTTACCTCCTCTGCTGTGAAAAACAATTAGTCTTTGAGAAAGATACCTTGACCTGACTGGATCACATTGACACACTAATTTTTGTTTCCACAACACAGCTATTTATAACTAGATTGATTTTTAAGTACCTTATTTTCTAACTTAGTAAAAATCTCCCCTAAGTTTCTATTTTATCATCTTTTACTTGAAATGCAGATTATCTGTGTGGTATTCTTCAAAGTAGTGTACAACGTGAAACGCTCCCATTCTGCCTTTGTGTTCTGGGAGTTTGAGGAAGAAAGAGAAAATACGTGTGCAGTCAGACCAGACAGAGCAGTCCCCAAGCAAATGCTTGGGCCCTTAGGTTAAATGACGTAAACTCTTAAAATAGTGGTAAGCACGTAGTAAGTATTCAATAAATGCTAGCTATTAATTATATATTTTATAAGCTTTCTGACTTCCGAGTCTTCAAATTATTAACCTGTGAGATAGATTAATCTATGCATGCATATTACCAATATACACTTAATAAATTTTAACTATTGTTATTTGAAATGGTTGGAAGGTAGTGTTGCTATTTCTTCAATTTTCACAGAGTAATTTAATAGGACAAATGACATTCAGGACTTGTAATCGTTGAATAATGAAAAGAAGCAAAGTTCAGGGCATAGTATACATGAATTGTTAGTATCAATAGAGGATACAATTACTGAACGTGTTTCATAAACTATTGAGAATAAAATTTTGGTTTCTACAAAGTTTAATTTAGCTTGTTAAGGTAATTTTTTTGCCAGCACATTGTTACAATGTCAGCTAAATAAATTTTGGCAGCAATGTTATTTCTTAATAATTTTTACCTGAATCATTTATAAATGAAATACCATCCAAAAATTAACATGCAAATTTCGAAACCACATCAAATAATTTTTTAAATGGGTTGTAATGATAAATTCTTAGGTTTCAGTTTGTGCAGTCCCAGATATTGATTCCTTGACTAAATGTACAATTTAGAAGTGGGATTTTGGCATTGAAGGATAGTTTTTAAAGAATGAGCACTACCATTCTAGCAACTGTAGATTGAACAAAGAGATTTTAAACTGGCAGTATTGAAGCATGAAAGTCTTTAATGATAGCATTTAAAGTTAGATACGGGAACAGTTTTCTTAAGGTCTATTTTAGTAACACATTCCTTTTTTTTTTCAACAAGGGGCAGAGTTTAACATATTTATTTTTGGTTCATGCACAGTCTGAAGGGAGCAGGCAGACTCCACAGGGCAGCTCTCCTTCATGAAGTGGCCCAGGGCCACAGACCACTGCCACTTCTCTCTGCCGTGTCAAGTGGTTCCCAGCGTCATCACGACAGGCAAGAAAGCTTGTAGAGACCTTACCCTGCTCTTCTCTGCTTTGACTTACAAGTGATACACATCCCTCCCATTTATCACCAGAATGTATTTGCCAGAATTAGTCATATCAATACAGCTATGTCACAAACAGCTGGGAAACAGAGGGGACATGAGGATGTTCTGTGAGCAATCAGTGGCCACGTTAGAATTTGAAAGAAAAAAATAGAATCAGGGAGAATAGCATTAGACATGAAGACAAATAAAAGATAAGAGTAACAAATTCTTAAGTAATTCTGTCCCAAACCATAGTGTCACACTGTTTTCTTCCAAAAAGTTTTGTTTGAGATAGGTCAGTGTGTCTGAATATTAGAGCCTATTACTTTTGATAATAGAAAATATTGTCCCAAGGAAATGGCATTATTAATACATTTATCATTTTAATTTTGTGATGAATGATTTTTAAATAATAGTTTGGTTATTTTTAGTAAATTTCTTAGTAAAGAAGAGTTCAAAAATCAGATTAGCTTCCGCACACTGAATTGCTCTACACTTAATCTAAAAATTAATTTTTGAGCATTTTATTTGGGAATTCAACAAACATGAGACACACTACTTATCAACCCTAGGTTCTGGAGATACAAATATGACCAAGACAATATGGAGCCTATTTCTGTATTTTTAATAGATAGTGTTTATGCAGATAAATAAGGCATCACTGAGGGGCTTGCAACATGGTTGGGGAAATAGATATAAAAGTTACTAGAATGCAGTTTAATAAGTATGAAAATAGAATTATAGGCAAACCATTATTTGTGAAAACATGAGATGAGATGAGAGAAGATTCTAGTATGAGGAAGGCACCTTGAGAAGATACTTTTCTGAGGAAACTTTCAAGATAAATGGAATTTTGGGAACTAGAGGACTAGGAGAAGGACATGATGATGTATATTTTATTTTACTTTGATTGCTTAGGAAATAGTTTTATTCAAAACTGCATAGCTGGCATCTTTTTAAAAAAAATGCATCTGATGGTAAGAGAATGTGACCTAAGTCTATAACCATAACCCAGACACACTGGGATTTCTAAGCACAGCTTTAGGCTCTTGACCTAAATCCTCCCTGAGACTGTATCTCCAGTAAAGTTTCCAGTCAACAAACCTAAATAAGAAATGGATATTTTATTGGGGATTTCATGGAAAGATGCAAACACAGGGTTTCACTGAACACCATGCAGGAAATTGCCAATTAGACATTTGTGTTTCCTTCCCCAAATTCCTCTTCAGCTATCACCTCAAACCATTTTCTTTTCTTCTATTGCATAGCACTGAAAAAAAATCTACTTTATTTTCCTAAGCAATTCAGTTCTCATACTCTGGTCTTATTATCAACAAAGAAAAACAAAAAACTTGATATTCAGACAATTTATTTTAACCTCAAACATGCTCCTCAGGATAGCTCTTCAACTCTTTCTATAAGTGGTTTATGTAGTTATGTAACTATAATAAATAGGATTCTTTTGAAGGGCAAATAATACTGCTAGGAAGAAAAAATTTACTCTGTAAAGTTAGCAAGCACTCTAAATCGCCTGAATTTTCTTCTGAAGATGGAGTTAGAAAGAAGGATATAGAATTAGCAATAGAAATTTTGGGCACAAAGATAAACAAGCAGGACACTAGTTAAAGTGGTAGGGACAGATTTTAATTAATAATACACTAATGCAGTAAGGAAGAGAGTCCAGCATGAACTGAACTCAACTATGATTTGTACAGAGATGACTGGGTGATTTAAAGGGAGAATAACAGAATAAGAAATGAGGTAAGCAGTGGAAAGGAAGAGAAAAATTACAAAGAATTTACCGGTGCAAATTTGATTAGGCTAGCTGTTCTAGAAGTTTGGGTTCTATTCTCCCACAGAAACCAGGAGACAGAGTTCCTATCTTTCCTGAGGATCGCATTTTAAAGGAAGAGTTCTCAGACCCTTGAGAAAGACACTCTTGAGTTGTAGGAGATCCGTGTACATTAAAAGGGACAGAGGAAGGATCCACTATTGTAAACTCTTCTTAGCAAATGCTCTAGGAAGGGTGGGCAGGGACCTATCAGCAAATGTTGGCTAAAACAAACAGTAAATTGTTTTGGCAGCCTTAAGCTTTCTCATGCAAACTCTTTAAGAGGGGGTAGGGCCATCCTAGGAATGCTGCCTTAAGCTGTTAGAAAACATGTTAGTGTTTAATTTTTAATAAACTCATTTGTGCTGAGAGTCTGTCATTTAATACAGACCCAAGTTGAGGCTTACTCAGGATCATGACTAGAAGAGAATCTTTGTCAGGGGTCATCCTGCAGGGGGGTTATATTTGGGGTCATGAGCTGTCTATATTTGCTAACACACATGGGGAAAACTCATGATGGGGAATAGGAGGAGGGAGTAGCAATAGATATAGGGAGAGAAACAAGAATGTATATAATCATGAAAGGCAAGCGAGGAGAGAATTATGGGAAGAAATAAGGAAAGAATGAGACACTGAAGAGTGGCATGTAAGTCACCCAGGCGTCACTGAAATATGTCAGGAGGAGCAAAAGGCCGAGCTGATGTTGTGCTAGATGAGTTCGGCCCATGATTCTGTCCCTTCTGTGATCCTCATCATCTGGAATAGCCTTTCTTTTCTTTCTTTTCCTTCTTTTCCTGCTTCATTAACTGCCCATTTGAAAAACAAAAACAAAAAACTTCTATTTATGTCTTACTTTCTCTCATATCTCTCTGTCCTTGTCCCTTTTACATTATGTCATCAAAATTTAATATTTTCTAATATTTAAATTTTCTAATAGCCCTACCACTTTTCCACCTATGAGCTTATCAGATATTTATATTATCATCCTACTGGTAATAGTGAGACTCAAGATACAATAAGTAGTTCAGATGGCTGAGCTTATTCCAAGGGATGAGGAATAAATAAACTGGAGCCAAACTTCTTTAATGAAGAGAGACATATTTACAAATGTAGATTGTAGCTTCTTAAAGTTTGAAACCAACTCCTATAATAGCTAATATTTCTAGCATTATACTTGTAGAAAAATGGGGATAATAATTTAGCCAACAGAGAACCAACATTGTTAAGCATAATTGGTTGTAGCCTTGTGTAGAGCAATGCAATAATAATAATAATATTGCTGACATATATTAAGCCTTAAGCCTTATGTGCTAGACACAATTTTAAACACTTTACCTATGTTAACTCATGTGATCATCCCAAATGCCTTATGAATTTAGTACTGTTATTATTCTCACATTACAGAGAAGGGAATGAAAATACAGAAAAGATAAATGAATTGTCCCATAGTCAGGTCATATAGCTTGTAAAGTGATAGTGCAGGGATTCAAAGCCATTATCTGAATCTAGAGTTTGTGTTCTTAATTATTACCCAATATACTTCTTCAATATTCTAGTTCTTGGGCATATAAACATTAAAGCATAAATACAGACACTGCCTTCAGTGTGTTAATGTAGTAGGAATTCACATTGGTTTATTACACAGATAATTTCAGTTGTTTGTTCTATGTCTGAAACTGCTCAGTCTGGAGGATAAAACTGAGAACAAGTGTTGTTTTCCACCCTTTTTCTAGTGGGATGACAGACAAAAAGAATACAAATAGCAAAAATGTTCTAGTACATTATGAAAGAAACAAAGGACAAAAGAAAAAGAATATATAAGCATATATATGGTGTTTAATTCTATAGGAATAGATTCGATAACAGGGGAGAGAGTGAAAATGGAAGAGAAGAGGACCTTAACTGAAACCTTAGATAATACCTACATTTAAAGATTGGGTGGAGGGGTTGCTAGCAAAGGATACTGGGAAGGAGATAACAGTGAGATGTGAGAAAAACAAGAGAGAGCATATCAAAACCCACAAACAAACAGAACAACTCTTGAAAGAGTTGCAAGAGGAAGGAAGATAGTCAAAAGCTGCTATGTAACTTGGTAAAAGGAAGAATATGCACATTAGATTGAACAATAGAGAAACTTCTGGTTATCTTGAAAATGGCAGTTTTTGTGTAGTTGTTATAATAGAAGTCAGATGGTGCAGTAAAATGGAGGCCTTTAGGTTGTTGGAAAGATCAAAGAAATGACCAATGTCTTGAAGAAGGAGAGAGAAGACAAGATAATCCAGAGCGCAAGTAGTGGATTTCCTTGTCATAGCAAGACAGATGCTTCTTTTAACAGGAGGGAGCAAGATACAACGAAGATAGATTTGTAGGTTTGGTTGGAAGCTAAGGGATGTGTTTCTGATGAGTGTTAATATCAATAAAACCTACTTTGGAAATACTGCAAATAATTTAATTGATTACACAGTTTTTTTTTAATCAGAGAATAAATAGTATATTTAAACTATTAAAAATAGAATGTCCGATAAGTGAAACAAAAAAAAAAAAAGAAAAGAAAGAGGATTATTGTGACATTCATCCCTTAAGTTTATCCACTCTTTTATTTATACTCTTTTAAATAGTTACTGTCTTCATGCAATCTATAATGATAATGCTTTCATTTTTGAAAGATTAGTTTCTTAATTAATCTGTTAATCTGATTAATTTTTCTTGGATTCCTAATAACAAAAGCTCTAAAATCTAAAGGCAAATTGCTCCTCAAACTCATATTATTCTGTGAAGAATTTCATCCTCTAATTAATATTGAAAAGCTATCACCTCAAAAAGGCATGTTGCTTTATATCTTTGCTCAGTAGTTCTATACTCCAACAATAACAACAAAAATGACTACTTCAGCTTTTCTTAAGGGGACAAGCTGTTATACATGAAATGCTTTTAAAAGGAAAAGGGACTTGGAATCTAAAAATCAAGATAGTTTTCTTTCTCTTTTTTTTTTTTTTTTTGATTATCTAAAGCCATTAAAAAGAATAAACCTTGTTCGTTAGGTAAGCTTATTTGTTATAAGTATTATAGTGATTTTTTAAAAAATTACTCATTTTAATTATTTGTATAGAGCTTAAATACATTGATATTGTATCAAGTTACTTATACATGATTGTAAAGGAACAAATCTGACATCAGGATATGAAATGTTAGTTCGATTGAGTCCCATAAGTTTAACACCAGTCATCTGATGCAATAGCTTCAAAATGTCCAAAACTAGCAGAGCAACAGTGAGACTTGTAGAATAACATTTTCCCCACTCCACTCCATTCCACAGAAATCCATCAATAAGAGGGAGAGGAGAAGCTAATACAGATAATTTTGTTGTGAATGAGAAAGGTATCAAGGGGATGACGCTGCTTTAAGTCAGAGTGAAATCAAGGTCTGAAATCATGAACTAAAGAGTTATTATTTAAAAACAAAAATATAGGCAGAAGACAGAATCAGACAAGAGATAATGGCTGTAGAACATGGGATAATACTTAAGGAGCAAGTGAGATTCTGAATCAGAACCAAACAATGGGATGTAGGGGGAAAAAAAGGTAGATCAGGTATCAGAGGGAAGGACAAAGTTGAAAGAAAGAGGAAAAGGAAGAAAAGGAGGATGAGGAGGAGGGGGAGGAAGAAGGGAAGAGAAGAGAAGAGGAGAGAGAAATGCATACATTAATGGCTAGGGAAAAAGTTATGTTTCTGGTGCAGAAGTTAACATTGTAACTGCTCTTGACTAAATTCAATTCAGAGGGCCCTTGTCCATCCTGAAATAGGATCATAGGATCATCAAAAGCAACATGTATGTGTGTATTTTCTGTCCAATTAACTGTGTGCAACACATTATTTAAATTAAATGAGCACACAACATCAATAAATGTACAGCAAATACTTTTTATTGAAATTACTAATATACCACCAAAGAATAACTCATGAACTGGGTATAATACTGAATTTTTGTTAAGAATTCATGACCGCATGTAACTTTACAATCCACCCTTCTTATAGGCAGTTCTGTATCCACAGATTCAACCAACCATGGATCGTGTAGTACTGTAATACGTACTTAGTGAAAAAAAATCTGGGTATAATTGGACTTGTGCAGTTCAAACCCCTGTGGTTCAAGGGTCAACAGTACTTGTACTATTTCTAAATTCCCAAAGCCCTCATTTCTATCCTTTTTTCCAGACTGTTTTTAAAGTTTCTCATCTTTTCTTCTTCCTACATAAGAAGTGCCTACAAGTCCATTAAAAATGATAACATAAAATATAATAATACATTGTAGGGCATTCATCATTAATAACTTAGTAAATTACCATCTGAAAGAGTATTATTTAGAAGAAGTATTAAACAAACGAAACCTGGAGAAGGCCTTAAACCAAGGAAACGTACCTTGAGAGACTTGAAAGTACACCTGGGTCTCAGTTTGGGTAAGAAGGCCTTCCCAGTTTCTCTCGTATCTTATTAAGAAATTATCATCTATGCCCAATATTTATAAATGAATTATTGTTGAGATTGTGTATGAATTGATTGAGGAAAATGAAGGATCTTATCCAGATACCTGGAAGTGGGCAGATACACCTCTTTCTGAAGAAGACTCTGACTTATGATTTTGGCCTGATGACTTACCTCACTTAGGAAGAAAATGAGGATGGGTTCCAAGTAGCTTTGTAATTATTTTTCTCAAAGAAAGGCTGTACATATCACGGCACCTAACCTTGCCCTGGAGGATGAAATATGACATACCTGAGGGTTTTAGAAACATCTGAGTTCATGCCCTTCCCTGGGGAGCCCTGGGCATACCAATGTTAGCTTAATTTAGGTTGTCAGTACTTATCTCCAATTACTCCTGAAGTATTTGTCACTGAATTGGTTGCCTGGACCCTTACCAAGATCCTAACCTGGGTTGAGACCTGTTGTCCCAGTTGGGGAGGTTCTTTTTCTACTCAGATTTGCACAGCCAATCACAAAACCAATGCTGAGATTGGAAAAGCACAAGCTTTATTTAATGGCCTAGAATGGAGAATTGGTAACTTGGTTTGCAAATCAACTTCTCAACTCATTTTGGGCTGAGACACCATATGTATAGGAGGGTCCAGGTAAATGGGAGGGAATTGAAAGGGGAGGAAGGAATATTCATGACTTATTTGAGAAAAAGGGTGTATGTTTGGATGCAGAACTGAGGCAACACAGTCTTTTTATGGGCTTTCCTGTTGTCATGGCAGCTGTCAACTGGCATGGTGCTGGTAGGTGTGTCATTTAGCATGCTAATGTATTCTAAGGAGTGTAATGAGGCTCAAGGTCTACTGGAAGTTAAATCTGTAATTTTAGGCTTAGCTGGTTCTAACCAGTTCTTGTTTTTCTCTTTGCAGCTTCCTCCTGAAACTTAGATAAGAGCAATTGGTTTTCCATTTGAGAGAGGGGCAGGAATGTGATTCTGGGGCAACAGCCTTGGTAACAGAATGACACAATTTTACTCACATGCTCAATTTTTTCCTTTCTTCTATTTCTTGGTTTGCATTAGTGGTGACACAAGATAAAGGCATTTGTTGAGACCTGTCTCTGTATAATTTTCTGCTGAGTCTGAAGTTTAGGCTGAAATTCAGATCTTTAATGTTTTTAAACCAGGAAAAATAAAATAAAAACACAATGAGCAAAATTAAGAAAAAAAAGTACACGGTTACTTAAAAGCTTCAAGCTGTTTCAATTTGCTTTGATACTTCCTTAGGACAAATTGTTTCTTTGTTCTGGGAACACTAAGTAAATAGGGCTGTTTTGTTATGCAGTGTAAAGCTAAGACTCTTCTAACGTGGAAATATTTGAGATACTCTGGTTCTTGGGAATTACCTTTGGGGTGATAGTAAAAGCCTGTCTTTGTTAAAGATAGATGGCAAAAAAGTCTGCAAAGTCATTTGCATTGGGGTCGGGGGAGAGAAGTGGGGTGTTTTATAGTAAGTAGGCTAAGAGGACAAAAGAGAGACTATAGATTTATTACCCATTCAAACCCTATGAATGGGTTGGGTTTCCTCTTGTTAGGGGGATGAGGGCTTGACGTTTGCAGGTCCACATTCATGAAAGGTGGCTCTATTTCAGTACTTTGGCACAAGAAGAGGCAAATTCAGGTGGTCAAGAGCAGTGCAGTTTTATAGATACATTAATTCCCTGAGAGCCAACTCATTAGTACCTACTTGAACTGGCATCTTCTTTCCATTCTATATCTAACTATTTTTGTACATAATAGAACTATTGATTTTGGTTTGTTTATTTATTGCCTGCCATCTTACTGAACTCAGTAGTTTTCAGGAGATTCTGTTTTTAAGGGTTTAGTCACAAAAAATATTTTTTCCCAGAAAATTGTTCCTTATTTAAAGTTTTTAGACTATAATATAGATTTTTAATTTGGTTACTTTTTATTAAACTAGACTGGTAAAAAAAAATACTGAGTTTTTTAGCAGTTAAAGGATTTGAGAACACAGGTTTAGGTCAAGTCTACAGGTGAAAGCTATTTCTGTGATTTAGGTGTGATCAGGGTTGACACTCTAAATATTTTGCAGCCTGACTGGGCCAATCTGAATAGACATCAGTTTATTTAGATCATATCTCAGCAGGTATCCTTTACCAGTGCACGTCAGGCCTGGTGTATGATTTATTCATGGCCTTAAATAATTTGAGGAGATAAAAATGAAATCCTATAGCTGAAAGGTATTTTAGATAATCATTTTATTGTATTAATAATGAATACAATTTCATTAATAAAAATTAATGTGGAAAAACCCCGATTTTTAAGTCTCCAAACAGAGGGGTGGCAGTCTAATTTATATAAGCAATCTGCATAGAAATCTATTGCAATTCATTCACCAGTTCAATAGTTAGAAAAGGGAAAATAATCCATCTAGTTAATCATTTGTAAAGCATTTTAGTAAGGTAGACTTAGGAGAAATTAGCAGGTATTTTAGTTTCTTACAATATCTCCACCAGCTGACAATTAAACCACATCCAAATACTTTAAAATGTCTTAAAATAGCTTTGTATAATATTGCCCATTTTAATATAAAATAGGTAAACACCAAGGACCTACTGTATAGCACAGGGAAGTATATTCAACTTCTTATAATTTTCATACAGTGGAAAAGAATCTGAAAAAATATATATGTATATGTATTAAAAATTATCCATTATACATATATATATATATGAGAGAGAGAGAGACAGAAAGAATACAGAGACAGAAAGATAGAGGGACAGAGACAGAGAGTCTTTTTTTGGATCTCATAACAATCCTGTGACTAGACTTATGATAGAAATATCAGTATTTATCAAATTAGAACTTAAATTTGCCCAATTCATTGGTGCTTTTTTTTTTTTTTAACATTTTATATAGCTCCTTTAAGACAGTTCCAGATCTACTCTGATGATTCATGTACCATACAATTCACATTTAAAGTGCAAAATTATATGATTTATAGTATATTCAGAGTTGTGTAACCATTACTACCATCAATTTGAAAATATTTTTATCAGTAGTCCCCTAAAAAGTCCCATAGGAGTTAGCAGTCAGTTGTTATTTTCCCCAAGCTCCCTACTCATTGGCAACCACTACTTTTTGCCTTTAAAGTTTTGCTTAATCTGACCATTTCATATAAAGGGAATTATAGAATGAGTAATCTTATGTGGCTGGCTTCTTTTATTTAGTATATTTTCAAGGCTTATCCATGTTTTTGCCTGTATCAGTTTTTCATTCTTTTTTTTTTTAAATTGAGCAATATTCAGTTTATAGATGCACCACCTTTTATCTATCCATTCATCATGTGATTGACATTTGGTTGGGCTGTTTCTACCTTTGGCTATTTTGAGCAAAGCTGCAATGAACGTTTGTGTGCATATGGATATATGTTTTCATTTCTCTTAAATATAGACCTAGCAGTGGAATGGCTAGGTCATGTGATAACTATATATTTAGCATTTTGAAGACTGCCAGACAGTTTTCCAGAGCAGCTGTACCATATTACATTTCTACCAGCAATGTATGAGGCTTCCTATTTCTCCACATCTTTGTCAAAACTTCTCTTTTTAGATTTTAGCCATCTTAGTGGATCTGAAATATTATTTTGATTTGTATTTCTCTGATGGTTAATAATGTTGAGCATGTTTCATGTCCTTATCAGCCATTTGTATACCTTCGTTGGAGAAATATCTATTTAAATTATTTGTCCATTTTTCCATTGGGTTTGTTACCCCAAAAGGTAGACCTCGATTCTTGTGATACTCGAAAGACAAGTTTACAGTCAGGAGACAGTGCGTTGTGTAGCAAAAGATTTGAAAAGATTTATTTTAAAAAAAGGAAAAGTGCACCCCCAAGAACAGGAGGCAGGCTGATCTAAGGGAGGAAAAGCAGCGGGTTTTGCCTGCCCTTTCTGTTATTCCCTCACTGAGAGGTGGTCTCTTGATTGATTGATGGCTCTTGTCCCTCGAATGCTTAGTCATGTTTGGCCCCTTTTGTGCATGTCTTTACCCATGGTGTACACAGAAAAACCCATGAGGGGAAGCCTAAATCACAATGTAATAATACAATGAGCATTGGATTGTAACAGGTTAAGTCCTTTCTGCTACCGCAAGTTATGGTTATTGGGTTTTAACCAGTTTCTTGCTGGCACTCATTTAGAAGAAGTAAAGTCCCTTTATGCTGGAGGCATGCACAAGACCATCTTCTGGACCATCCTCCCTCTCCTCCACCTGTCTGCCCAGTGCCCCCACTTATCTAACTACCTAACAGGTTGTTACTTCATTGTTGAATTGTAAGAATTTTTATATATTCTGGTTACAAGTCCATTATCACATAGATAATTTGCAAATATTTTCTCCTATCTTTAGGGTTGGCTTTTTACTTTTTGGTAGTGTCTTTTGAAGTACACAAGGTTTTAATTTTGATCAAGTCTAACTTATCTATATTTCTTTTGTCATTTGTGCTTTTGGTGTCATGTCTAAGAAGGCTTTGCCCAAACCACGTTTATGAAGCTATACTCTTCTATTTTATTCTAAGAGTTTTGTAGCTTACTTTCTGCATTTAGGCCTAAGATACATTTTGAGTGTATGTGTATGTGTATGTGTATAGCATGATGGAAGCATCCAACATTATTATTATTATTTTTTTGCTTGTGAATGTGCAGTCATTGCAAACTACTTGTTGAAAAGATTATTTTTCCTCATTGAATTTTTTCTGATACCCTTGTCAAAAATCAATTTACATAAACACAAGGGTTTTTTTTTTCTGGACTATTGATTCTGTTTTGTTGATCTATATGTCTATCCTTTCGTAGTACCACAGTGTCTTGATTACTGTAACTTTGCAGTAAGTTTAACATCAAGAGTGTAACCCCTCTAGCTTCATTTTTCTTTTTCAACATTGTTTTGACTATTTTGAGTCCCTTGGATTTTCATATGCATTTTAAGATAAGACTGTTGATTTCTGGAAAAAAGCCATATGGGATTTTGATAGGAATTACATTGAATCTGTAGATCTATTTGGAAATTATTGTCATTTTAACATTAAGTGTTCCAAGCCATTAACGTAAATTAGCTTTCCATTTTTTGTCTTTAATTTCTTTCCATGATGTTTTGTAGTTTTCCATGTACAAGTTTTAAGATTACAATTCTTTCTAGTATTATTCCTGATTTTATTTGCCCATCACATTTTCTATTCTTTTAAATGCCATTATAAATGAAATTGTCTTCTGAATTTCATGTTTTTAATGTTCATTCAAAATATAACAGATTTTTGTATGTTGCTTTGTACCCTACAACCTGGTTGAACATTTTTATTATTCTAATAATTTTCTAGTTAATTGCTTAAGATTTTGTGTATATAAAAACATATCATTAAAAAAATCACCTGCAAATATAGATGGTTTTACTTGTTTTCCAATCTGGATGATCCACCTCCTTCCCTCCCTCCTTCTTCTTTCCTTCGTTCGTTCGTTCCTTCCTTCCTTTCTTCCTTTTCTCTCTTCCAATTACCCTGAGTGAATTTTCACTACAGTGTTGAATGGAGGGGGAAGAGCAGACCTTTTTGTCTTGTTCCTAGTCTTAGGGGCAAAGGTTTCATTTTTTCACTGCTAGGTAAGGTATAAGCCTTGTTTTGGTTTGGTTGGGTTTGGGTTTGGGTTTGGGTTTTTAAAAAAATTTGAGAAAATTATCTTCCATTCCTAGTCTGTTGAGTATTTTTATGATGAAAGTGTATCGGATTTTGTCAAATAAACCTGTAACTCAGCCATATCAAATAATTGGCTCATTGCAGTGAAGGAAACTGTACATCAGAAGAGCTGTTGGTTATCTCACCCCCATCCAGAAAGAAAGAAAAGAAAGAAAGAAGAAAGAAAGAAAAAGAGAAGAAAGAAAGAAAGAAAGGGAAGGAAAGAAGGAAAGAAAAAGAAAGAGAAAGAAAGAAAGAGAAAGAAAGAAAGAAAGAAAGAAAGAAAGAAAGAAAGAAAGAAAGAAAGAAAGAAAGAAAGAAAGAAAGAAAGAAAGAAAGAAAAGATTTAGAGGATTTTTAGGAAAGGGTGGAGTTTAGGCAAAATTTAAGTTAAGTAATGTTTTATTAGTCTTAAAGTAAAGCACAGCTATGTGTACTCTGTGTAAATCCAGCATCAGCCTAGGTTGTGAACTGGACCCAGAATCCTGTTTCTCTGGAAACTGCATGGTAAAGATAGATGTGGAATGTTGTTTCCAGAAGCTTTTTTATTTTAAGCTCTGCAGCTGGGTTGGAAAACAAATCTGCTTCTCTGTGTCTTCAGATCCTCCAGACAAGATTGGAGTAACTCATAGTGCTGATATAATTTCAAACAAATTTTCTGATATTCTTTGGCTTTAGAAAACAAGCCAGTGAAAAAGAGAATATTACACCTCCAAAAAGGGAGGCCATTACGGTTATAGAATGTCCTTGGGATAAACATTATTTCCTGTTAACTTTGCAATAGGATTCACCTGTGATTGTTATTCCGGTCAGATGAATGGCAATGTTTTGTACATGTGGCTCCCTCCCAAGACCATACTTCACTGCCTTTCCAATGTGCTAAAGGTTCGTATCCTGCCTTTAGAGCATTGCACAGGCAGGAAGGAGCCGTTGTCTCTTCTTCAGTGGTGATGAGATGAAGGTGTGTCCTTTTGCTTTTCTATGAAGTCTTTGGCTAGCTGCCAAAATAGCACTGCTACAGTTACTTGCTGAATGATGTCTATTCTACTTCCTTGAGTGCCAAGGATGTTTAACTCTGTATTGATTTACTCTCATCAGTATTTCAGGATTGGTTGACTGAATAGATAGGTATTTAACTTTAATTTTCAAACTACATAATTATCTGCCAGGACCAGTGACTCAGAGTTCTTATTTTACCTGTTCAGCTGATTCAGGAACTTCTGTGTTCGCTCACACACACATAAAACCACATCATGTGATCCCCCTACGTTGTGTTAAATCATTATGGAACAGATATTGATGTCTTAAGTTATCTCAACTAAAATATTTTTCATAATTTAAAAATTTGATTTATGTCTTTAACTGGCTATTTGTTAATAACAAATACAATTTTATAGGGAATTAAATACCTTTTTAAGAAATAAATATTTTAAAATGTAGCACCAGATTATGATTAAGTATACTGTTAGGTTGTCATCTATTACAAAAGATAAAACAGAACAGATTGTACCTGGACAGCGAGATGTATTGTGTACTCTAGTAACCCTGGAACTATGTCAACTATAGGAAAAAAAAGCATCATTTTTTTCCTCTTAATGGTAATACCAAGTGGTTTCTTCCTGACTGGCAGGAAGAGGGGCCATGAATATCTGTCAAAGTCAGGAGAAGGAGAAGCTACAGAATGAGGATGAATTAATGACTCTGATTTGCTTGGATTTTTCTCAGAGCTGTGCCATTTCTCATTCTGTTTGTGGATGATGAAGGAGTGTAATGCTGCTTACACTGCTAATAGAGCCAACTTCATTTCTGAAAGGATTTGAAAGTGCTAAAAATACAGTGGAATAAATGATATATTAATTAATAACTGAAGTGCTTTTGACCATTAACAACCTCCCACCTACTCACCTCAAATAGGAATACCACATGATTCATATAAGAAGAGCGTAACAGATTTTATTATGATCGTGTCATATAATTTTTATTTCATCTTTTCTGGCCTAGGTTTCCATGCTAATCACTCACATTAATTTTTTGTAAATAGTTTGGTTGACTGTGTGAGAGGAGGTTATTCAAGCTAAATTACTACTTACACAATTCACTCAGAGTCAGACAAGTTGAAGCTAATGAATCATTTATGTGGTTCCAGTTTTGATGGACGTTGAGAATAAGCAATTGGTGCCATAAATCCACTTCTAAATACTGGTGCTGAAGAATATAGGCTCATGGAAGCACATAAACTTTTGTTAAAATTTTTTTTCTTCAGTGCTAGTTCTGTGACCATTGGTTTCAGTTTTCTTCTTAGGAAAAGAACAACAATAAAACGAACTTCACAGTGTATATTTACACGTAAACTGATGTATGCAAAGCAACTGCACAATTCCTAGCAGAAAGACAGTGCCCAATAAATGACAGCTATTAATTTTATTATTGGTGGATCTTTCTCTGTTGCATATAGAAAAAGAATCAAGTGACAAAATTTTAACCACATTAAAGAAATCTAGTTCAAAAGGTTTTAATATTGTTTTGTGCTCCCACTAAATCCTATTTACTACCAAAGCAAACATTTACCCATCTGAAACCTGAAAACAGTCTTTTTCATCTACTTGTTTTCAGAAGGCTGAATAATCCTTTTGAGATTCCTTGAGGGAAAAACAAGAGAAAGGCTCTGCCTGTTAATTTCTTAGTATGAATACAAAAATTATATATTTTCTTTCTCAAATTAAACATGCTGAGAGTACTGACTCTGAGAAAAACAGATAATATGAAGGAAAAACTATAATAATTTGGTTATACTTAAGAATGTACTCAAAGCACCTCCATGAAAAATAAAACAGCTGTCCTATGGAGTCCTAGTGATTGGGAGCACAATTTTAAGGAATAATTACTCTTGTTTTGCATCTTGTCCCTTTATGTATTAGAGTCTGTGTACTACCATTTATCTTTTCTATCAACATTAAAGCATACTTTAGCTGGCAATTCGTTTTATTTTCTTTTGTTTTTATATCACATTAGTTGAATAGAATTTAAAAACTTCCTGTATTAACTTACTGAATCATTCTCTACCCTTGTTTGATAGTTGTAAGTGTAGAGCTGGATTTTGGCTTTTTGATACTATTGTTGTAGTTTTTGATGTGTTTAGTTTTCCTTGATGTCTCTAGATATAGTATCAAGAGAAAACTCATTATGACTGTACTTAAATGGTGTCTCTGACATATGATTTTTCAAAAGCATCTCTAAATTATTGAACACTGGGCATTTTTTGGAAATTAATTATTAAAATATGAAAAGAAAAGAGAGCTATCATTTTCCTAAATAAAAGGCAATTACTTAACTGAGGTTTTTATGGATGAGAATATTCATTCTTAAAGCCATGTTTTTATATAAACTTCTCCATGAGCAGTTCACAGCTCAGTTTTACTGTGTGTAATAAGCTGTCAATTGTAGGCATCGTAATTATTGCGTTTTTGTTTTGGAGAATTTGTGAAGAAATGGTTTATAAGATAACATATAGATATACATATAAATTTTAAATGCCTTTTTGTTCAGAATCCAAATCTTTTGTAGATAAAAGTATAAATTTATTCCTTTATTTCTCCTGTCAGATGTCGGTTCTGTTGAAGGACTTGCCTATCACAGAGCCTGGGATACACTGTACTGGACCAGCTCCACTACCTCATCCATCACCAGACACACAGTAGACCAGACTCGGCCCGGAGCATTTGACAGGGAAGCAGTCATTGCCATGTCAGAGGATGACCATCCGCATGTGCTAGCCCTGGATGAATGCCAAAAGTAAGAAACAGAGCATTTTTATTTCCTCAGTATAATTATATCAAAGACTACCAAAGTTCTGTTAATTTTAAAAAGAAATAACTTTAAAAATAAAGATTTCTTTCGACGTTCTCTTCTCACAGTTTGTAAAACTTTTTTATAAGAGCATTGTAAATGTAAATAATTGCAATTTGGACTGTTTAAATGCCAGGCATCACCCCCATGAGAGATCCAGTAAAAGCAAATTTAAAGGATGAAAGAGAAAATAGAGACAATACTGTGTTGGAATAGGTATATGAAGGAGACGTTAATGCATAGCTGATTGAAATAATAAATTTGAAAAAAAAGGAAACTATTAACATGTATTGAAATCAGAAAGGTGTTTTTATAATTCAATTAAGTAATTTTTAGCAACTGGGGATCTCTCCAATTGAAATAAAGAGGAAACAAACCACAGCAGCAGATCTTGGTGTGCAGCTGTATTTTTGACATTAGGTACTTGACAATTGTCTATATAGTCCACATGAGTTCAATGATATATTGTGCAGGCATTTATAATAATACTTAGGAAGAGTTCATGACAAGAAAAAAATGCTCAGGCTGTATGCAAAATGAATAAAAAATAAAACAAATTAGAAAGTCATGCTTTGGGGGATGCTATAAAAAAAGCAATTATATGAAAACTGAAGAATAAAGCTCAGGTTAAGTTGAAAAAATGTATCTGTGGAGTTTCACTCTTATACAATATGGTGGGAATATTTATTAAGTGCTAGAAAATTCTTTTATTCTTAAGTGAAACAAGTACACAGAAATCAGACCAATCTGGCTTTTCTGAGCAGGGGAAGAAGAACCCTTTTTAGGTGTGGTGAAGAAAAATGGAAGAATAAAAAAAATGACTGATCAACACTGACCCTGACACTTGAGAAGGGACTACATGAATTACTCAGTGTGAGGATGACTACACCTGGGTGCTCTGGTACAGCTAGAAACTAACTTACTGTACTTAATGAGGCATCTTGATCTTATAAATGAAGGCTCTAAAGGTTGAGAGATGCAGGTGGAGGGAAGGTTGACTCCTCGCACAGCTTAGTTACGTAGCTCAGATGGACACAAGCCTTGAGGTGCCTGGGCAGGGCTAGTTCTGCTCACAGCACTGCCTTATCACGGTACAGCTGGTTGTTGAGTCAGCTTACATCCAACCTGATGGTCCACCAGAAGAATCTTAGGACAATGATAAATGCCCTATGGTTGATCAAAGAAATTTATAGGATAGTTTTAAAATAAACATAAGGGAGATCACTGATGATATTATGTATAATTATGTTTAATAAGTGCTTCATCCTATAATTATTTGTTACATAGGCTAACATTATAACTTTCATCTTGCATATGATGAGCTGTAAATTAAAATTAAACACACCAAAATATTCTAATTGGAAAATTATATACAATTGAAGTTTAAAGTATAAAAATATTTTTATCATTGAAATTGTTAATAACATCTTCAGATCACTCTTGTGTTAGTTGATTAGCAGAAATTTAAAAATAAAATCTTAAATTCTAGAGGAAAGTTAGACTACTTGACTTCAAAACTTGACTCAGTAATTATAACTAACACTCAAGCTCTCTGGCTTCTGTTTTCTCATCCGTGAAATAAAAGGTGAAATTAAAGGAATACTAATACCTCAAAAATTCTGTAATTCTAAAGCCAACACTTTAAAAGTATTACAAATAAATTTTGTGTTTAATATCTCATATCATAGCTTTTTAAATTAAAATTTTCATCTTAAAAATCTAGGATATGGTTAAAACTACTGCATGATTTAAGAAAATGGAATGCCTTTTTTTTTTTTTTGCAAATTTACTGTCATAGGACAAAATATTTAGACATTTGCTCACTTTGAATACTTTTATGTTCCATAGAAAGGGTGCAAATGCTATGAAGTATTTTATCAAAGAGCCCAGATAACTAGCTTTCCATAATTGATGGAGGTTATTTTTTTTTTAATTAGCAAGTAGAAAGGTTTTCATTGTAAACTTGAGAATTATCCAGTAATAAGTTTTGGCATGATACTCAAAAAGCACATACTAAATAACTATTTTGGCTATAATCCTACATTGTCCTTACATGCCTTTACATGGAAATAATATATGCAATCTTGCTGTAAATATGAAATATTATTCCAAATAGTTTTTCTTTGTAGGTATTTATTGAAGACAGTTTTTCAAAATGTAAAGCAGTCTGCCTGTCAACCATCCTCCTTCCCTTCCTCCTTTCTTTCTTCCCTTTCTCCCTTTTTTCCTTCCTTCTTCCTTGCTTCTTTTCCTTCCTGTCTGCCTTCCTCCCTTCCTTTCTTTCATCCTAAGCACCAAAAGCTGATCTTAGGGATGGTCCTAAAGATGAAAGAGGAGAAGAAGGGAGGTCTCCGCAGAAGTAGGGCTTGGAGACTGGAACTCTGCAGCCCTTCCTCTCTGCCGTGACCTTTAAGGGCTTCCACAGAATCCTAGGCCTTCCTCGAAGAACAGTCTGACAAACACTGATTTAAAACTTTCTATAAAATCTGTAAATAACAGATATTATGTTTAAGGATTTGAGAGTAACCCCTGGAATTCTAGAAATGACACTGTAATTTATAAAAAAAAAAAAAAAATCACGCTGACAAACTGACAAACCTGAGGAGGGAAAAAAGAAATGTAAGAGTTTAGTAATTGTATTTCTCTAAAACATACAAAGGAGAATGCAGAATTTAAAAAGCAAACCTAGAAGGAGAGAGAGATTTTTATTTTCACCAACTAAAGGAGAGAAACATAGTTAGGTTAAGAAGGATATGCAAAATGATCACACAGGATCTGCTGAAATATGATAATAGTAAGTTAGAGTATGATTGCAGTTCACAGAAAATTTAAGATAACTGTTTTGTCTCTGATTAAAGTGTAAATCTTCCTTATGCATCAAACGGACTCAATTTAATTAATATTTGAGGGAACGCACAGGATAAATGTTTTTCAGAAGTGGGTTCCAGGTTTCACTTAAACTGGGAAGAACATATATGCAAATATAATATACATATCTCCCCTTATTCCCTAGACTTCCTCAAGTGTCACAGAATATGAGACAAATAAATTTGCTTCTTTTTAAGTAGCTTGCCATTGCTATGTTTCTACTAATGTTATCCTTAATGAAAATTTTAATTTATTATTACAATTTTCATTTTGATTAGTTTAATGTTTTGGACCAACTGGAATGAACAGCATCCAAGTATCATGAGATCTACTCTGACTGGGAAAAATGCTCAAGTGGTGGTCAGTACAGACATACTCACTCCAAACGGACTCACCATTGACCACCGTGCAGAGAAGCTGTATTTCTCAGATGGCAGCCTAGGAAAAATTGAAAGGTGTGAATATGATGGATCCCAGAGACATGTAAGTTAACTGAGAATTTCTTCATTACAGATTTAAAAAGTGATACACTTGAAAAATATATGCTTTATACTTGCCTAAAATATACATATTAAGGGATTTCAAAATAACTAATTGTTTGAACCAATCCAATTGAATAATCTATTCAGTGAAAAACAAAACTGTGGATAATATTTTGAAAACATTCTTAAAGTGCCTTTGCTACCACAGAGATAGCCCAACTCTTAGAAACTTTATTCTGGAGAAACAACAGCTGATTTTTCTCCTAGTAATTAATTGAATTGGTATTGTTAGAATGATTTGCATAAACCTCATTGTTATTTATAATTTTTTTAAAATGTGAAATGAAATTACTTAGTTACCCTAGGATTAAAGAACATCAGAAAATAATGAAATGATCCTCGGTCTGTGTTTCGGTCCTCAAAGCAACCTCAGAAGCTTTGAAGAGAGAAGAATGGGTTTCCTTTTATAGGCAGGCCCACTCTCTGTCTCTTTTCTCTGAGTTCTAAATGAAATGTTAAAGGGAGAGTCTTTAGGCTGCCCTGGAGAGCACTTACAGGAGACACTTAGGACCTATAGAATGGTCAGGTCAGTGCCCTCACCTTATCTCATGAAGACAACAGCCCGTGGCAACTGGGAAAACTCAGGGTTCAGGAGAGTGTGACCTGGGTGGTTGTGTCGCTGGAGGAGTCTGTACCCCAGCACCCCTGCACAGTGCATGTCTGGATGACACAGTGGTCCCAAGGTGCTTCACTCTTCCACTGAGCTTCTTGGAAGGCCAGACAGTAAATATTTGAAGCTTCATGGGCTATGTTCTCTCTCTCACAACTACAGTGCCTCATTGTGCTGAAGCAACTTAGGGAATATGTAAATCAATAGCTGTGGTGGTATTTCAATCAAACTTTATTTACAGAACAGGCAAGTACACAGCAGGCCATATTTGCTAACACCTAATCTATACCTTTAAGTGCACTGTTTAATTCAATTGAATATATACCTGTACATATATATCTAAGTATTATATGTAATATAGATGTATATATCTCTATACCTATATGCATATATATTATATTAAATATATCTATACATTGTATTATGTAGATATATATAGATGTTTATCCTCGGGCAACTAACTAAATTTATATATACATATAGGTGCATATTGCATATACATTATATATATGTATATGTGTGAATAGATGAGGGTGTGTGTGAGTTTCTTGAAGAAGGAAGAAGTGCACAGACTACATTCTAGTACAGGCACCTTGTCTCATTGTGGAGTGGATACTTCAAGTAGCAGTGATATAGGACAGTTGAGTGCTTAAGGAACATTAAAATAATCAGCCAAGATCTGATTCTGAGTTCGGTTTGTGCTAAAGGCAATAACTCTGATCAAAGAATTCTATGCCTAAATTCTTGGTCTATCTTTTCCAATTAAAGGCCATGTGACCCTAGGAAAATTACTTAGTCTTATTATAAATTTTAGTTTTCCAATATACAAATTTTCTACCTAACCTTCAGGGTTATTATGAGGATACAGTATGAAAGTATATGTCTCAGAATATGGTAAAGAAATCCTAACTGAGTGAGTAATGCTTTTGAAAAGATAGGTAAATCGTTATCCTTGATGTGGTATTTTGTTCTGTTATGGCCTGATACAGACAATGCTTCTATAGATCCTCATAGCAACCTTTTATCCACTTCAACTTATTTTTTTATACCTGCTTTTCTTTTTCTCTCCTCAATCTATTCTTACGTTTGGCAATTATAGCTACTCTAGGCAGTCCAGTAATCAGATATCTCTAATTTAAAGAATTTGTTTTGAAGCTAAAATATACACATATACACAGTTATGAATCCCACTTTCCATTCCCATCCCTGTCCAAGCTAGGACAATTTCTGTCTGGCTGTCTTTAACAGTACTATATTGTACATTTGATGTTGCTATGATAATATATTTTGAAAGTTCTTACCACCAAAAAAAAATTATAACTATGTGAGGTGATGAATATAGTAACTGACTTTATTATGGTAGTCATTTTGCCATATATACATATATCAAATCATTATATTCTGTACTTTAAACTTACACAATGTTATATGTCAATTATATTTCAGTAAAGCTGGGGAAAAAAAAAGTACTATCTTAGTAGAGATGCAAATGTTGAGAAGAGAACATTACCTTAAAGGAGATGGGTTTATTCCCTCATAGGACATGGATCCATTTTGTCTCAAAGTTAGAGCTACTTAATCCTTTTCTTCTATTTCTCCAATAAATCAGCTTTACCATCGAAATACCTGTTTGGGCCTGAAAGTTGGGAAAATATTTCAAAGTTTATTGCATTTTTACATACATCTAGACTCCCTCACCTTTATATGACTTCTAATTGATTTAAGAGATGGGTAATATTAGTGTTACTAAAATGAGCAATAGGGCTATAAAATTCTTTAACATTTTTGTAAAATTTAATCTAGGGTCTATTTATTGACTTGTTTAAAGACTTTGTACACTGTCCTTTTCATTTTTTAAAATTTCTGAGTTGTATCTACGTACTCGTCATCATACTAGCTAAAAAATATTGAATGCTAATGGACCTCTCAATACTGTGCTAAGCACTTTATGTATCATTTTATTTTCATGGTATTCCTACGTAGTAGTCATTATTATGATTTTCTCCATTTTACCAATGAAGAAAATGAGGCACAGAGAAGTTCAGACGTTGCCTGGGAGGATCTAAGTCACACACATGGCAGAAACAGGACTGAGTTTCTCTCTTGTGGTCTCACTTGAGAGCCGGTGATTTCAACCACCATGCTATATACTTGGAAGGATTTTAATTATGAAAAATACACCCAACCAAGTGTACAAGTATGGCCACTTCTGCATGCCTTGCAACCAGAAATAAATTTGCTTTCTCCTTACTCATCGTATTTCTTGAATATGTTGCAATAAATATCCCTTGAGCAAGTGAATATTTTAATTTATTACTGAATATGAGAATATGCCTAGTAAAGTCTGAAGTTCTGCTGATTGACTTAAGAAACCAAGTACATTTGCTCCTTTACATAGTAGGATCCATAGCTTGTCAGTAGGCATTATATAACTTTGCTACCCATTGTAAGAATCTTCGGGAAACTGACAGAGAAGAAAACTGCACCAGGTTCTAAGTGACACATTGTCCCCTTTAAACCTGTACTCTAGTAAACACATAGAGTTTCTGCACATTCTTCTTAAAAGTGCTTCAAACATATTCCTCTCTATAATGCTAAGACAGGCTAATCATTTGGATGGGGAGTCATCAAAGCTGTTTTTAAAGAGGAAGATCAGTATTTTGCCCCACCATCTTTGCAAGGACATTTGGACAAAAGAACAGCCCTTTGTCTAAAAACGTTTATTAGATATTCTGAAGTTTTAGACATATCCTACCACCTCTTCCATGGCCCATGTTAACATAAGGATTTCTGCTTTCAGTATTTCTTTCACTTTCATAATCTGTCCCATTGTTTAGGTGCATGTGAAATTGTGCAATTAGAAAAGGGAAAAAGTAAATGTTTACATATTATTCAGATTATAAATTAATATTTATTATATTTTGTGACCTAACTTTTAAATATACGTTTACAAAATACATACTAGAATGAGGAGCTGGAGTTTTATTTTACCCTTTAAAATTACACAATTAATGAAATAGTGAATTTTATCCTTACTCTTGACACTTACCGATTGCATGAACTTTACCAAATTCTATAAAGTCCTTGTTTTTATCTGGCACAGCACACTGAATACCTTGCAAATTCCCCGTTTTACCTGAAGACGTGGGATAGGGAAAATGTGTTCTTCTTTGACTATAAATAAAATCAAATCTTGACCTACAGCTATTTTTATTTATGTCTTATTTTTCTATTTTAATACTTCTGAGGAATTACGATGATTCAGAATTTTCCACTAGTATATCTACCTTAATTTTATAAAAAAGATTATAATACAGAATATCAAAACTTGAGGTGAATGCAAAAAGCCTTAATAGATTGTTTGCGAAAGATCCTTTCTTCACTCCCTCCCTAAACTAAGTCATAAATGCCCCAGATAACACTTCTTCTTCATAAACCTTCTTTAGAGACCAAGTGGTTATCTTGCAAGATAGTGATTTTTCAGGACTTTGTAACAAGACTCCATACTTGAAGATGAACTGGAAAATGTTTTCCTTTCATGCAGGAAGGGCAAGTAGCCTAATCTCTGTGAATGCTGACTTGGGGGTGGATTGCTTTTTTCTTTTCAAGGCTTTGTAACAAAGACTGTTGAGTTCCCATTTATAAAAGAATGTATGAATTTATACCTTTTCAGAATAAGGAAAGATTAGGGGGTAAAGTTAATAATAGTAATTCTGTTTTGAATATAACATCTGACCTCAAAGTATTAGGAATTACAATTGCAATGTCAATAACATTTTTGATATTATTTACCGCCTTTGAACATGTCTTTTATGTCAAAGAGATTTGAGGACAAAAAGCATCTTTCCTGTTTCTTTAAATTCACAATGACTTCTACTATTTTCACAGAATTAGAGAACATTATTTTTTGTTGAAAATAGCTACTATTGTTTTTTATACCTAATAAAGAACAATTTTTCTTCCAACATTTCTGACAGATGATTCTTTAATTAGAGCTTGAATATATTCATTTTTTAAAATTTAACTGGAGGTACTTGATGAGCCAACTTATTCTATTTTTAAGCATTTTAATCTTTTTTTTTAAAGACAATCTGTTTCTTTATTCTGTTCTGTCTTTAGGTCTCAATTCAGTCTTCTGAAATAAACTGGAACAAATCAGCTTTTCTTCTGTCTCTCTAAGACAGTGCTTCAAATATTTGGTGAAAATTATCTTTTCCAGGGTAGACATTACCTACTTTGATTGAGTTAATTTACTAAATGCTATGCTTTTGCAGGCAAAAGATATGATGCGAATCTCTCATGAAATTAAATAATTTGGATCTGACTTTCCTATAAGTGTCACATGGATTTAGGAGTAGAGCTAGCCCTTATTTTTTTTTTTAAAAAAGGAGTGCTTATTTATGTTTTTATTTCCTTTAATAATGGTATTATCCAAGAATATTGCTCTTAGATGGTCCTCTGGTATAAATAGACCTCACCATTTTAATTTGAAATGCGAAGAAAACACTGAAATATTTTTTTATGGATAGAAATATAACCCATCCCTCAGTAGCATGTAGTACTCAATTTCCATTGCCTTCAGTCTTATATTCTGTGACTTGATTATGTTCATTGGATGAAAGTATATCTATGGGTTCAAAATTATCTCACTGTTTTGCTGGTTGTTCAGATTTTGTTGCCAGTGTTCATCGTGAGTAAGTACCTTGAATTTACCACTAACTTATATACCCTTTGATATATCCACTGTTTCTTATATTTCAGTCATGATTTTACAAATAGAACTTGTTATTTGTTTCTGAATTCCATTTTTAATTGATCTGAATTTCTGACTACTTATTATACTTTCAATTGCCTTTCTTAGTGACCAATTAGCTGTGTATATAATCTATTACTAAGATAACCATAGCATTTGAGACTGACAGTATAACTAAGGAGCTAGGTCATCTCCTATTATCTTTAGAAAAGGTTAAACATGCAATCTGGCTTATGTTTCAAGATTTTAAAGAAAGATGTTTCCCAAGGAAGAAAGAAATACCACTATTTTTTTCTGAAAAAAAGTATTCTGAGGATATGGCATAATATTATAGATGTCTCAGAAACTCTAGAAACTCTTGTATTATCTGATAACTCTTGAAAAAGTGGGCCAAATTTTTTAATACCCTATCCATTCACTCTCCAGTTTTATGTTTGAATTAACATATATACAAAGAGTGAATGACATTAATCAGTAATTTAATTTGTGCCTGTTGCATTGAAGTCTTGGAAATCAGAGGATGCTTTTTGGAGCAGATTTCTTTTTAAGTCCTCACAGAAGCTAAGAGCTCTTTATCTGAAAAAATTTGCTCGTAACCAGTTCTTTTTAATTTTTAGCCAATGTCTCTGTACCAGGCCTTGTTGTGTAAGTGCATTGTGTTTCCTGTTATGTCTCTTCCTCACTCCTATATTGTTCCCCTTGGCAGCCATACTAATGTAATTAATATGTATCCATTCTGTATATACGTATTTTTAAAAATAGGTCAGCTGATGAACGTAATGAATTTCATTTTTATATTTTGAATTGCACTTTATAAGGTCCTGCAGAAATGTGTGATAGGGTAATGTGTGAAGTTAAAAAGAATGATACTTAAGAAGTAGAAAATATAAAAGGTTTAAATTTTCTATGAAAAACTTAAAATGCCATGAAATATAAGAAGATATATAAAATATTATTCAATTTATAAAGTCAAAAAGTGCTGAGACAATGCAATATAAAGGAGTGGTTTGAGAAATAATAATTTCAAAGAGGAGCATTTCCTTTGCATAGCTGTGTATTTTCTAGCTCCGGATGAAACAGATAATAGTAAAAAGCAACTACAGAAACAGAGAGAGAGAGAGAGGGAGATCAAATATTCCCAGGGGAGTTGACAGATTAGAAAGAAGCTAGACATTACTATTTGAAATATTAAGAGTGCATCTTTAATGAAAAGTAAGCAATCTATATATTAAGTTAATTGATAGTTTGGAGAGATTCTTATAGATCTAGGCATTTTGAGTTCACAAACTCAGTGCAATGCCATTGCAGAGTATGTTTGAAGAGCCTGTCTTCTGTTGAACATCCATAGGAGTTAAACTGTGGTCAAGTACATTTTTTAAACTGTGATTTAAACAAAGTCTGATAGGCTTAATTCCTGTATTATATCTCAAAGCATTTAATATGCTCATGTATGTTATAAATCTTTAGAATAGAACGCAGTATGTAGCTTTGTTCTTATCAGGAAATTATTTTTTTTAAACATGGTGTGCCATGGGCTTAAGTGGTTGTAGGGATTTGAAAAATACTGATATACTATTTACAAGTCACTTAGTTTATTATAGGAATATTATAGAACCCATTACTAATCAGTAGATTAGGGGAAGAGATCCTTTCAAAACATCAAGAAATCAGAAAGATATGTGTTTTTAAAACTACGTTTTACCTTTTTTTTTTTTTAACTTATCTGATATATTTAGCTAAACAAATTCATTCATAGGGTTAATTTCTTTTATCAAATTCAGATTTTATTTTTCTATTTTATCATAGAGAGAAGTCATAATAAAATACAAGTATACACAGTTTAAATCTGACCTATATTGATAAAAAATATAATAATTGGCTGATTTTTAAAAAAATTTAAATACACATTAACTTGTGTGATAGTCTTACCTATAAATTTTATTGAGGGAAGCATTCTCTGTTTAGCATAATTGAATGCTCTTTGGTGATCTAGTTATTAGGGGGAAAAAAAAGTTGACAATTTCATTCTGTTTTATTTTTATTTCTGCTCTGTATCTTTTGTTCCAGTGGCTAAAACAATAACTAATGTTGACAGGGGCTAAAACAGCGTGATTATAGCCTTTCTCCCTGGTGTTACCCTGTTAAGTGTTAATCATTTCTTGGAAGGCATCTGCTACCTGGGTGACACAAACCCTTCCAGAAGAGACGTTGTTTATGTTCCTAGAAATTGCAATTGCTGATGTTTTTTACTTTTGACATTTTTTAAGAAACTTTGTCTAGAGTTTTTTTTTTTTCACAGTCTGTCCCCATGCAAAAATACTAAGTCCTAAGACCATCTTTAGAATGAGAAGGATTCAGGATAATTTATCTTCTAAATAAATACATTCTGATGACATGAACTCTTTTGAGTAACAATAGGAAAAGGAATTTAGTTTTTTTTTTTAAACTTGTCTTTTGATTAAGTAAGATCAATCATAAGAATCTTTTATGTCCTTTTTTTATAGCACCAAGTATTTCCTCTCTACTTATAAAATATTTCATTCCAGAAATGAATCAAGAAGTAAATGTATCTATCTACCTACCTCTCTATGTTGTCTACCTAATCTATAAATGCCTATACTATGTACATTTTTTGATAATATAGTTTTATTAATGCTATGAAACCTATAGGGGCCTGAACTCTGAAACTTGTAGAATAGGTTTTGATCCCCAGAAAAGTGAATTTTCTGATAACATGTCCCATTTGAATTACTTAGCCAAGTCAAAACCAAATCCTATCACCGAACAAAAGGAATTGTGGTTTCAATTTTAAAAAGATGTAAAACATTTTAATTTAACATTTAAAATTTTTGATTGAAAAATCAATGTCAGCATAAGCAGTCACTCAGAAATTTCAGAGAACTGGAAAATTTTCCACCATTAATTTTAACAATCCAGTATTATTTCACAAATTAGGAGACTGAGGCCCCAAAAGTCTACATGAATTTCTAATATTCTTGTGTCTAATATCTAATGCCAGTTTTAGTTCCCAACTCTCTACTAGAACCAACGTCCATTTTCTTAATTAAAAAAAAGTTCTATAATATTCCCATCCCTGTTCTAAAATGCAATTTTATATTTTGTCTGTATATTGATAGACAACTTTTCAAAACTCAATCTAATACCTTAATTATAATGTTAAAGAAATATATAAAGTAGTTTATAATAAAATAGGACATATTCCAATATGTAAATGTGCAAAAATAAGCGAGAAAACTTGAGGAAGTGATGAAGATCTTTTCACTTATGCATAGAATCATCATGAATCCACAGCATCAGTGAAGGCAAACTCATACCGGGCGTGTTGTGCTGGGTACTCAAATACTGAGAGTGGTGCTGCCTTGGGTGATGTGATTTTCGAAGTTGGTAATGAGTTCTTAATAATGTTCTAAGCAAAATGAAGTAAGGTCATCCCTCAATTTACCTGGAATGTGACTGTCTCTACTGTGCACTGCTAGGACAGCAAAGTGTTTTAAATGAGCCATGAAGAAAGGTCTGCTGACAGCAAGTGAGCATCTCTAATGCTCCAAACATGTGGGATGCTGGGCCTATCAACAACTAGACGGACTGTAGCCAAGGAGTAGAGTGGCTGTTTGTTAGCAGAAGCATTCTGTGGACTTGAATTCCAACAGATGAGTCAATGGAATATAAGGGACTGACTCTATCCATTGCCTGCTGTATAACAGGCATTGCAATCAGATACATTACAAATGAGCCCATTGACTACTGAATCCTGAAGGGCTGCTGAAAACTCAGGTGTTTTATTGCCTTTGACACTTCTCAAATTTAAGAGGCACAATTCAGTGTTCAGATTATTAAAACCAGTGTTGACTTCCATGGATTTCATGTGTCCTTGGATGTGAATGGTTATTCAAATTACAATCTGAACTTAATAACTTTGTAATGTATAAATAAATAACCTTAGAAACTTTCTAATGTTTAAGAATAGTAAGTGACTAAATAGAAATATAATAAAAATGTTAAGAATAAGACAATAGAATTCTATGAGTCCATTGAAATGATGACACAAAATGTATTTATTTCATGAAGAGGTTTATTACATATTAAATAAAAAACATAAACTGAACAAAGGAATACAGTGCCACCCAGACGAGATGTTTTGAGATCTTCCTGGTTCTTACTTTGAAGAGTGATTTTCAGTTGAACCTGAGCATTGTGTTTTATTGTATGAAATTCTGCATCTTATTTAAGTCTTCTGTCTTAACTGGCTTTCTCAGACATCACTCTGGCAGAGGAAAGTAAGGGTTCTTGCCTCGTTACTGCCAAGCGGAGGGAGAAGCCAAGGTCCCTCACCTAGCCTCTTTTGACACCTGAGGCAGGATTGGGACTCCTCTTTACTTTTGGAAGGGATGTTCCAGCTCCCCACCTGGTTTTCACTGTCACCACTGTGGAGGTGGCCTCGATACAACTGGATGACAGTGAAGAACCCAGATTCTCCGCTGGACTTCCTCTGACACCACTCAGTGGGTGGGAGAGGTACTTCATTATTGCCAGGTGTGGGTGGAAGTCCAAGCTCCCCAGTTGTCCTCTGCTGGTGTGGGTGTGGATGGGTCATAGTTTTTTATGTGGTATTATGTGCTAGAGTAGAGCAGTTACAATCTAAAAGTTTTCTGCCTTACTAGGCAGAATCTTTCCTGGCCTTTTGGCTACGGAGAGCAGACTTTTGTTGTTATTCTTTTCTGTGCATTTTGGTAAATCTGGGTTGCCAGCTTATTCATTTCCAAGTCCGGGGCATATGAGGCAAAAATAAAACCCAAGGGACTCACCACATGTCTTTCCTTAGTCCCAAGATCCATAGCAGGGCTGCCTTCTCCTTTCTATCTTTCAGTCTTCTTGGGTTTGTTTTATATATAATTTCCAAGTTTTTAAGTTGTACTTAGTAAGAGGAATCAATAAAATTATGTCTAGTCCATCTTCCCAGAAGCAGAGGTCAGTATGCTTATAAATTTTTAGAAATTCAGAATAGAAAAAGGGACATACCTTATGTTTAGTGTTCTATAAAATACATTTAAAGATATAAACCATGTTTCACAAGTCTCTAAAGAACAAAATCTTTGTCTATGTATTGCCAATGGATTTAAATGACATAAGATTTATTAAACCAGACATGATGTGACATGATGTACTGGAACCCAAAGACACTGAAACACTGATCCTCCATGTCAGAGCATCAGAGGTTGTAGAAATAAAGGTGATGGACTGTGTTGTCTAAATTTAATCATCTCTAACTGATGTATGCATGTTGTCACTGAGTGAATGCAATAAAGTGCCTAGGATGATAGGACATTGCGAGTGAGAATAAGAAGGGAGTGAAAAGAATTCTGACATTGGTGTTAAGTTAAATTGTTTTAATTCCTCACTCTGATTGTAAAGAAATGTGTGATCTTCAGCAACTAAGTTTATCTTTTTGAATCTCAGTTTCTACAAACTGAGCTATGTTCAAAATTTTCTTCCAACTTTGGCCTTTTATGGTTCTACTGTTAATTATGTGGAACTCAACTAAGTAAGCCTTTGCATGCATCTTTTCACACATTAACATGCATAGTAAGATGATGCCACATATTGTGTAATCATGGAGATAGTTTTAGTAGCAAAAAAAAACTTACTGCCTTAAAAGAAGCAGTATGTTGTGGCAGAAATTAACAAGGCTAGGTTGCAGAAATATACATGCACTTTAAACTTGCACCCTTGACAATTGCTTAATAAACTTGGGGCATTTTCTTAATCTTTTTGTGCCTTACTTTCTTCTGTAAAATAGTACTAATTTTTTATGCCTAATGGGGTATTTTGAAGAGTTAGTTTTTATTATATGCAACCTATTACCTGACAATAGTTAACAAATGCTAATCTTATAAAATTCCCCTTCAATAATGAAAATTTAAAAATAAACCAAATTAAAAATTTTGTAATGGTATTCACTACACACATATACATTTGTATGAACATGAATTTGAATTAATCATAAATGACCTCACTGACTCTTCTGTACAATTACTAGCATCTGAAGAGTTGAATTTGCTTTTCATTTCTGTATCTCCAAAATCAAGTAGCCCAAAGTCTGGTATGTTGTTGTATTCAGCAAATATTAGCTGAAGCAATGAGTAAATAAATGAATAAACTGGAAGGAAAATTATAAAAAATATTTCCCTGAATAAAATGAAAAACCAAACAACTTTAAAAAAAAAAAAAAAAGACCAAAATCAAAACTTAGCTATTTCAAAGGCCTCAGCCATCCAGGATAATTTTCTGAACTCTGTGCAACTGATACTCCTACATGGTAAGATAAGAATGTTATTGCAGTAGGGTTAATGGTGTTTATTTTTAACACAATCCCTTTGATTTAAATCCACATACATTTCAGTGATGGTTCAGGTTGGTTAGTTGTGCAAATTAAAGTGTTACTGAAGCTGGAGTCTCTCAAAAGAAATGTGTTCCTGGAGGAGAATAATGGCCAGTATCTAGGGCAACTAGTGTATTCACCCAGAAAATAACTGCTGTGCCTTCAGAATGTGATACTGATATGATGGATTGATTTAATATTTCTTGGAAGCTTTCAATTTGTTAGGCATCAGACAGAATTTCCAAAAGTAGCCACTTATCTCACCTGCCTGAATGGAGAAATTTAAATACAAAGATGAAAATAACAGATAGCTAAGGAAAGCCATACACACACAGACACACACACACACACAGACACACACACACACACACACACACATCTGTTTATATCTGTTAATCTCTTCTATATCTCTCTATATAAGTGAGCATATTTCTCCCAGATTAATTTTGTTTGCAAACTGAACAGAAGGATGAGCATGTTAAAAAGTTTAAAAATATTTTCTTTGGTGAAATAAATTAGTAGATAAGAGAAAAAGAAGGAAATTAAAGATTTTTATATTTAAATTCAGGAAATTCTGAATTAACCTACACGAGATTTTCTCTTTTCTGAATTCCTGATTAATTTTTTGTATTGTTCTCTAGCTGATTTTAATGTATTTCTTATTAGTTTCACATGCACAAAAATCAACATGAATTTATTTAAGCTTGAGACAATATCTTGAATTTTCCTTCTGTGTTGGGCTCTTGAAAACATTTAGAATGTCAGCAAACTGATTAAAACCAATTAACTAATTATTATTTCAATTATTTAAAAATAATTGAAACTAGTTTACAATAAAAGCTCAGGTACAGTATGACAGTAAATAAATAACAAAAGCATAAATTTAGTCCTGAGCTTCCCAGCAGCCAAGACATGAAGGGCAACCTATTAGGCTATAAAGTACTTTCATTTAGTAGAAGGGAACAAAATTGTTAAGCAAGAAAAATAAATGTTTTCTGTGGTAAGATTTAAAAGGCTATTGTAATGAGATCATTTATTTATATGAAGAGCTTTGAGCATATATAAAAGCTAATGAAAATTAAAATGCTAAATAATTTCTACTGGCACATACAAACAAATAAATCATGAAAAGAAATATGGTTTGCCATCAACATATAAAATACATTTAATAATGTTCAATTAGGTTGTTAAATTACTAAAAGGACAAGCTAATATTTAAAACTAAATGAAGTTAGTAAAGTACATGAGCTGAGTTATTGTGTAATTATTATGATCAAGAAATAATAAAGAAAAATTGAGGGAAAATGTAAATAATGGTAACTCAAGGTATATCTTAGAGGAAAGTAAAACTAAACTGTTATTCACATGAAAGGAGGAACTGTTAAAGACAAGCAATACTGCCAACTCTTAGGCTAGTGTCTCCACAAAGGTTCAAACAGAATCCTATGACCACTAATGCAGCAGATACAAATTTGTGTAATCAGTTTATCCTGCTAAGAAGATAATTCCAGACATTGAGGGTCAAAGTATCCAGATATTTATTTCCAGGATTAGTTGCTGAAGTTAAGCTCAAGTGAGGAAAGAAGGGCAAATCACCTTCTGTGGTTCTTCTGGCCTCCTGCGAAATCTGAGCCTGTTCAACTGACCAGACCATCTACCTCTGGGACTGCTAAATGGAAGGAATATCAAAAAGCTTGTTGGTAAAAGGAAAAATAAACACCCTGGAATAACGCTGCCTTGGGCAAGAGAAAAGAGCATACATGTCTTTTTTTTCCCCATAGCTTTTAATTTTCTTTTTACTGAAGTATAGTCAGTTTACAATGTTGTGTCAATTTCTGGTGTACAGCACAATGCTTCAGTCATATGTGAATATACATACATTCATTTTCATATACTTTTCCACCTTAAGGTACTGTAAGATATTGAATATAGTTCCCTGTGCTATACAGTATACACTTGTTTACCTATTTTATATATACCAGTCAGTATCTGCAGATCTCAGACTCCCAATTTATCCCTTCTCATCCTCCTCCCTGCTGGTAACCATAAGTTTGTTTTCTATGTCTGTGAGTCTGTTTCTGTTTTGTAAATAAGTTCGTTTTTCTTTTTCTTTTTTTAGATTCCACGTATGAGTGATATCATATGATATTTTTCTTTCTCTTTCTGGCTTACTTCACTTAGAATGACATTCTCCAGGGCCATCTGTGTTGCTGCAAATGGCATTATTTTATTATTTTTTATTGAATAATATTCCATTGTATAAATATACCATAACTTCTTTATCCAGTCATCTGTTGATGGACATTTAGGTTGTTTCTATGTCTTGGCTATTGTAAATAGTGCTGCTATAAACATTGGGGTGCAGGTGTTCTTCTGGATTAAGGTTCCCTCTGGATATATGCCCAGGAGTGGGATTGCTGGATCATAAAGAGAGATAAAGAAGGACACTATATAATGATCAAAGGAGCAATATAAGATGAAGATAATATACTCGTTAACATATATGCATCGAATATAGGAACACCTAAATATGTAAAACAAATACTAACAGACATAAAGGGAGAAATTCATGGGACTACAATAATAGTAGGAGACTTTAACACTCCATTGACATCATTGAACAGGTCTTCCAGACAGAAAATCAGTAAGGCAACACAATAGAACATGTCTTAATTTGTCAATGATGTATTAGGAGAACTAGAACAATTTCTTGTTACCAAATGTACATTAGAATCTCCTGGGGAGCTTTTGTGTAATACTGACACCAGAGCCCCACCCCCTAACCCCAGAACAATTAAATCAGAATTCCTGGAAGAGGCATGGGTCTTAATTTTAAATTTCCCAGTTGATTTTTATACATAGTCAAAATTGGAATTCAACATAATAATCTATTAGAAACATAGAGGAGAGTTTACTAAAAGTACAATCAAGTATATGCTAAATGAAAACATATTCATTTTTAAAATCCTAGTTGGGGTCTCTGTTACCTGATTCTGAATTTCTGGGAGATTAGCATAGGAACTATCCTAATTTTGGTCTTCACAATGTCTAGCACATTTTCCTCAAAATATGGGACTCATCATTGCTATCAGGTGGTACACAGAATTAGCATCAATTTAAAGTTAATGACATAGTATAAAAAATTAATCTAGTCTTAGTATTTTTTCATTCATTTGACTTTGGAAGAAAGACTAAGTATGTTGCTATATATATTTAACACCCCTGTGACACTTAGAGAGAAGGGGAGACAGACAGAAAGGGCAGGGGAGAGAACTCAGGTTAAAATCTGGTGGGTAATAGTACTTAATTATAATTTGATAGCATTGTTTCCATTTCTTTGTAGACGCTTTTAGATTTGCATTCTATTTCTTCTAATTGATACTGAAATTCCCTTTACGGTAATGAGTCAATTTAAAGAACATTTCAAAATAAATGATAGTAGAAGTTGTATTCAGATACGGACAAAAAATGTGAAAACATTTATCTCAGTTCAGATTTGTGGGGGGAAAAAGCCTGAGGCAGGAGTTTATATTCTGATTCCTTATTAGATGTGCAGTCCCAGGAAGCAGTACTGAGGTAAGAGGAGAAGGGGCTGAGAAGGAGGGAGAACACATATGAAGAGGTGTGCTATGGAGCTGGCTCCTTCTTGGTATCAAGTGCAAAGGATTTCTTCATCTCCTGAGACCATCTTCAGAGAGACTATATAATCTATTGCATTTCAGGATAGTCCATTGGCAAGTAGTGTCAAGAAAAAGAAACAAATATTTCTGCAGATTCTTTTCTCTTGGTCAGAGATTTGATCTATGCATCATTAATTTCCCTCCATTCTGAGAAGTGGTCAGAGTCTCCAGGCACAGGCATGAAGTGAGGGCACTGTGCCCAGATGAAGTTGTTATCACATTAACTGTGGCAAAAACAAAGAAAGAAAGAAAAAGAAAAGTGGTCATGAATTCTAGGGCCAGTTGTGGTTGAGAGTATCCGAGGTGTTAAGTAAGGCATGTCTGGTAAAACAGTATTCAAGTGACTGAAGACTGGAAAATTGTGCCCAAACAAGGACTGCTCATTCAGGACCAGGGACAGTGGCACACAGGCTTTATTCTGACCTTTGACAAATTTACAAATTTGTAAACAATACTCTTGTGTGTTTGAGTTACTTCATAAAAGCTTTTTAATAATAGTGGCCATTTAGTGAGTGCCTAACTGTTTTAATCTGCATTTGACATAATTATCACCAAAGCAGTTATTATTATTTCAATTTTGCCAGTGAAGAAGTTGAGGCCCTGAAAGCTTAGCTAATTTGAGGTCAGAAATTAAACCACATTTATAAGACACAAAGGTCTAATTTCTTTTATCTGCAACATATCATTTTACAAGTCCATGATTTTTCCTAAAAAGGAAGGTCCTTGCGTATTTGGTACCTTTTTGCTAAACAGTTTTGTCATTAGGAAACATTAGCATTTTTTAGTGTGTTTTGAATGTGGTGATCTTGTTTTTAGACTGGAAGATAAACTATACAGACCTAAGATTGGGGGAATGTGTTACTTAACAAACCAGAGCTTGTCAAACTTTAATATGCATTCAGATCAACTGTGGATCTTGTTAAAATGCAGATTCTGATTTAGTAGGTCTGGTTTGGAGCCAGAGATGATATATTCCTAAGAAGTTTCCATACTTTTAGTAGCAAAGGTGTAAATGTTATTAACTACAAAATATTTTACTGAATTATAGATATCTGTAATATATAATACAAGTAGAGAGAAATCCTGAAACATTATGTAGCTGAGTTACTGAAAAAAATATATATATACATGTTTTAAATATATATTTTTTATATCCTGAAATTCCTAGGAGAAGTAGCAGCATTAGTATGCGGTGGGAGGAAGGTAAGAAGAAACAGAGAACAGGGTTTGATTACAGATGTCCCTATGTTGTCAGACAGGCCCAGCATTATGATGAGACAGATTTAGTGAATGAAATAATTTTTATCTACTTCAATAAATGTTTACTGAATGACAGGAATACAGATTTAGCTATCAATAATTACCAAAGAAAAATAAGTGATAAGAAAATAAAAATGTTACCTTGGTTTATACGTCTAAAGCCATTTAGAAAATTATGCAAAAGAAGCTTTCAGTTCCGACTTCAGTTCCTCCTACTCTGTCTTCTTATATCAAACTTAAATAGAGGAAGTAAATAAAAGCAACACTGCAAGGTTCATGTCTGTAACTCAGCTCCTGGAGGCCTCACCCTGCTGATATAGTGCGGTAATAAATTACACAACTGGTGTGTTTCTTTTGATTTATTACTGCAATAGATCATGAGCGTGATGACTGACATAAACATGTGTCCCGCTGACAGCTGGGCTTCGTGATGTTTTATTTCTTTTTCCTCATTTTCAAGGGCTTATTTTGGAAAGTAAGGGGAAAAAAAACAATTTGACAAATACGGGAGAATATTTCTGAAGCGGACTTCCCCGTAGACTCTTGAAAGTAATAGCTTTTAAATTGAGAAGTCCCAGTGCTCTTCTTGCTTCCAGTCCCTCCCAAGGACTGTTTAAAAAAGATTAAAAAAAAAAAAAAAAAAAAACTCACATGAATTAGGTTTTGTGAATTCAAGCTGTGGGATTTTTTTTTTTTTGACTATGTAAATACATAATGACAGACTTCATCTGCATTTCCTTATTCTTTCTCTGAGCCATTAGGAGCTATCATGGAAATTGGAATTACAGACATTTAAAATCAAAGTAATTACCTAATAGGCTGTATACCCCTGCTTTGTAAAGGAAAGCACGTATCCTGTCATGAGCCCAGTCATTTTTTTCAACTTAGATATGCTCAAGTGTAAATTATCTGTTTTTCTTCCATGTTGGAAACCGTACTTTTTCATGGCTCCTGAGAGCGTCTCTGCAGTTGGGCACACAGGGCCTTGTAATAATAAGTGAGGTCATCTAGTATTTCTGCGGTTTGTATCTATCCAGGGAGCTGTGTAAAATATATGATATTATTTGATCAGAAGAATTTCTTTCTTCCCTTATCAACGTTTAATATTACTGGACTTAATTTTGTCAAGAACTGTGAAGGTTCTGAGACATGGAGAGTTATGTACTTTGTATACGTGAATATTGCAGAAGTACAAGACATTGAGTCAAGGAAAATAGTTCTCTATTGATAGATAGATCAGCGGTTCTATCAGCCAGAGTGAAAATGAAGAATTGGTCCTTCACATCTAGGCCTGCAGCACAACTATGAGAACTGATAAAATCTTTCAAAGTGGGTGGCAAGTTACATCTCACAGACAGGAATGCAGAGGAATGAATTTTCTTCATTAATAAATGGAGCAGAGAGCAGTCACCTTTCCCTCCCAATGGGGAGAGGGGACAAGACCAAAACTTTAACACCTTTGAGACTGAAGGGAAAGGGACCTGGGATCTCACTCTAACCTTTTGAAGTGAAAAATATTTATTTTCAGTGCTGGATAAAACCTGAGTATTTCCAACTTTTAAGGCCCAGAAATGTGGCAAAATGTTGGGATTCATCCCTTTTGACTTTAACAGAGACTGATCCAGGCTTTCTCATACCTTGAGGCTTAATGCAGGGACTTGTTTGTGCTGCCATTCGGCCTTCTTGGGGAGATGAAGTGTATTATCCTTTCAGATCAGATAAATTAACTAGGAAATGGCTACTGATCTAATTTTCATGATATGTGGAAAGTACGTTTCTGGGGAAAGTGAGAGCCAATATTCTCTGTATTTATGGGGTACACATTTCTGTGTCTCAGTAGGCTAGGGCTTTTTGCAGGAGCACCAAGAAATCCAAGGAAGTTTTATTTTCCCACAAAGTCATATTATGCAATTTTCTTACTCACTTTTGAGAGTTGAAGATTCTCTTTCACCTTTCCTCCCCATCCTCTTCCTTTTTTTTAATTTATTTATTTATTTATTTATTTATTTATTTATTTATTTATTTATTTATTTATCTATTTTATTTATTTATTTATTTATTTATTTATTTATTTATTTATTTAATTAATTTATTTATTTGTTTATTTATTTATTTATTTATTTATTGGTCTCCTTTTCGCCATGAAACTTCCTGTCTTTTATTATCTCTTCTCTTGCCAAGGTAGAGCAATGAACAAAACTGACAAAAAATCCCTGCCCTTAGGGGAGATTATATTCTAGTAGGAAGGCATACATTAAGCAAAATCATTGCATAAATATATGGTTAGTTAGGCAGTGATAAATATTTAGAAAAAAATCATCTTGGGAAAAAGAGGTTGATTATTTGACAGAGTGATTGGTGAAGATTTCACTGAGAGAATGACTGAAGGAAATTCCTGAAGGAAGGGAGAGACCTAGCTAGCCAAGTGGGCATTTGGTGGAAAGTCATTCCAGGCAGAGGGAACTACAAATGCAAAGCCCTTGAGGAGGGAGTACAACTGATGAGTAAGAGGAGGCCTGGGTAGCTGGAGGAAGAGTGAAGGAGGAAGGCAGTAAGAGTTTATTTTTCTATTCAGAACTCATTTCCTTTGTCAGTCTCTCATAGTACCATTTTGAATGACTAACACCGACACATTAGTTGAATTAGAACTGATTAAATTCATCTGCCATCACCTGCAGAGTTGTGGCTTTGCAGGTGAGCATGAAAGTGAAGAAAAACTGAGGATCTTGGCTGTGATGTAAGTGGCTTCTTTGGAAAATAAAAAATTTAAACCACATTATTATATTCTGCCAACTTGTGTTTTTCTCCATAACAATTTAGTCCCTAAAACTTGTTCATTATTTTTTACTTACCAAGATTATTATGTTTACTGGTAATTTTCAAAGATTAAGTAAGAGGTTAGAAATAATCATCATGAACATTTGAGCTGACGTGACTCTCCATTTTATATTAAAAAATTTAAAGTCATTATTTTTCTTATTTATGAGTATAATTTTTTCATGTTTATATTTTAAACATCATTTATTTTGACTGATATTATAGAAAGTTAAAAATCATCTTTATAAAGTAGTTAAATCATATTTTTATCTATTCATATTTATGTATTAAAAGAGTTTTAAAATTAATATAATTACATTCAGTTGTATCTTTTTTCTGCTAATACATACGACTAAAAATTTGAAGGCTAAGAAATCATTTGGATCAAAATCTTTAAAATAAGGAATTAAATAATCAAGTAAATTAGTGGACTTAGCAAATCCTAAAATCTATGTTGGACAAGGTTATACAACACAAATAAAAGGGTGTCATCACAGAAATGTTACAAAATTATGACATTACTGTGCTCATTACCTTGAAAGACAGCACTGAAAATGTAAACTAATTAAAAATTTTGGACAGAAAGGTCAATGCCAAAAGCATCTGATTTCGTACAGTAATGTATTTTGCTCAGTGTTCAAAATTACTGTCTCAAGAGACCTCTATAGTTTTCAGTGGCAAATCGCTATTAATCATAGGCTGAGTGGGATGCAACATGCAATGGAACTTGTGTGGCAGCGTGTATGATGTCTTTTGTCCATTCAGTATTAACTACACTGGCATATTCAAAACAGAAAATTTTTGCACTGAATGAGAGAAATGCAGTAAGTTTAATTAAAAGAAAGAAAATATCCTGTTTAAAAAGTGGGGAGAATATGTAGACTGGAAAAAGCAAACTAATAGAATCCTATGAGTAAAGAGAGAGAGGCTTCCACGTGTTTATTTTTGGAAGCAGAAGAATGAGGCAAGTAAATCATGTAATTGAAGGTCAACTATTGAAGTAAATATCTGGCTAAAACTGAACTGGGCTAAAAACCACAGTCCCCTCAGGTATAGTTTTTTTCCTGAGTCTTTTGGACTTTGACTGGTTTCAACTATAAATAATTCCTATGCCGAAGAGACATTTTGAGGCAGCAGATTTTGCTCCCCTTCAATATAATAATGAAAAGTCACAAACAGTTGAATTAACTGATAGTTAGGGATGGAGTGATATGAATATTAACTAATTCTTCCTTGGGGAATTTTGGGGCAGGAAGTGAAGAGCTTGTTTAGTAGAAAAATAGATGATCCTTGATCTTAGAAACTAAATGGTGATAAATATTGTCTTGAATATGTGACCTCACAGATGATTGGATTCTGACAGTCTTGTATTTTTTGATGGCATTATTACATTTTGTGAATTCACACTCATAAAAGTTGGAGTATTCACCATTTGGGAATGGAAGGAACACTTACCTCTTCTAGTAACATTTTTGAGTTGGCTGCATTAGTAGCAATTGTGTTAGCTGGCTTCCTTATTTTCTTTCTCTGATTCATCTCTTCACAAAGAAAGTGAGCCAGTAGGAAAGGCTTGAAAGTCAATGCATTCTCTGCAAAAATTCAAGTGAAATTGTTCTGGGGAACAAAGGGTAGAGTTAGAAGTTGTGCCCCAAGCGTCTGAGTCACAGTAATTAGCACAAATGCTCAGGTGACCAAACACATGGGGCAGAGGCTTTGAAATCCTGGATTATGATATGATGGAAGCATTTCCCTGGGTCATCTGCAGCATCAAAATATAGAAGTTTTCACTTTCTGTTGGTTTAGCAGAGAAACTGCATTTCAGAGAATCAAGAGTACCAAGATCAAGAGACATGCTCATCTTCTGACGTTTCCCCTAATGTCCTCTGATGCCAAACCTACTCTTTGATTCTTTTTAACCTTTTTCTCAGGCTAAAATCCTTTTCCTTTACTATTTCCCTTTCTTACTGGAATTCACACAGAATATTGAAAGTAATCAATTATGAAATATTTGTAACTTAAAGTAAGGTGCAAATGAATATGAGATATTATGGCATGGTTAACATAAATGCAGTTAATCTCTTGGAAAACAAACTTAACATGAATCAATAATACAACATACATGTACACATTAATTTACTTAAATTAATCGTGTCTATATGGACTGCTCATGTCTGAGAAATTAGGAACACGTCATAAGGCTGTATATCTGCCTATAAATAGTTAAAATTTAACTTGGATAATATAGCTGTTAGAGTTAGAAAGACCCTTAAAGATTATCCAGACAAGTCTTCTCATGTCAGAGATTTATAATTTGCTCATAGCCACAGAGCTAATTCCCACCTCTGCTCCTCAGAATCTGTATAGTTTAGGACTTTTTTTTTTTTTTTAACTTCATTACAGAATCAGCAATATTTTATGTTCTAAAAGCATCCCAGGGCCAAATATATACCCCAAGTCTTGTCCATCTGTTGCCGGAAGATTGACCCCCATCCCTGATGAGCCAAATAACTCAGAGACAAGGTCTTGGAGCTTAGGAGGAAAGAGGCAATTTTATTGCTTTGCTGGGCAAAGGGGACTCACAGCAGGCTAGTGCCTTCAAAACTGTGAGCCCACCTTGGGGGTGGGATGGGCTGGTGATATAGCCATAGCTCAAACAATAAAGCATTGATAACAATCAACAATCATTTTCTTATCAGAAGACTTAGAATGGTGACATGATGCCGCCAAGTGACCAATTCTACAGAGACTAGTGGTTAGATCTCTTTATCTCAAGGTGTGGTCTTTTTGGTAATTCAGGCTATTTTGTAAGGTTACAGTCCTGTGGCCTTCTCCTTGGAGAATGAGTCAGAGACCAAGCATGATTATTACTTTCAATTATTGGAAGAAAGTAGAAACAGTAAGAACAATAGCTTTAGTTTAACAATGGGCCTGGAGCTGTGGGTAGCAACTGGTCAGTCAGGTTTGTTGAAGATTCTAAGGGCAAGCATAAGAATGAGCAATCTGTTAGCCTAATGCAGCCATTTTATTAATTCTCCTTCACATCCATAGCTAAGCGTCAGGGCTAAAATGAAAAGCTGAAGGCTAAGTTAGAAAGTTTGACAATATGATAGTTTGGCGGAGTATTTAGAGAAAGTTTTATTTTACTTATGTACAAGCTACTATCTAAACATTTTCTATGAGTACTGAATGTTTCCCTTTTTTTATTAAGTATATTCATCGATAAATATTGCGTGTTGAATGAGTTTTTTCATTGACTTATGATTGGTATTAACATTTGGGTGACACTGAAGCCACCAGTTAGTTACCCAAATTCAGTTAAAGGGAGAAAGTTTTATTATCTAGCATGAATGCCAAGAGGTGATTTATGTACTGAATAGTTCAGAGCATGTCCTTGAACAGTTGTAACTGCTTATTTTTTGTCATCTTTCTGGCAGCTGCCAAATTGTAATGCTTAATGATTCAACTTAAATTAACTAAAATGAATCCTTGTGGAAAAATATAATACCTGCCTGGTACAAGGGAGCTGATTATATTGCCTTCATTTACACAGAACTTATTCATAATTCATGGACACCCTCTCATTACTGTTTTCTTTTTTTCTGAGCAAATAGAAAAACTATAGCTTTGTGCAGGTGTTCATGCTATTTATACCATATTGAGTGGAGTGGTCAAAATGCCGCTGCAGCTCAGGGAAATAACCAAATAAGGTTTCAATCACTAACAAAAGTGCAAAAGCACATTGAGGATATATCAGGGTTGCCTCTCCAATGTGTCTCCAAGCATTTGTCTTTAATATGAATTTATTGAATAGCTTAAAATGCATGGCAAATGACACTAAAATAAAGAAACAATAACGTGTGGCACTGTTAAATTAGAAAAGAGCATGGCATTTTATAGAATATTTGAATGTTATCTATATTTTAAATTTCTTAATTAAATCAATCACAGGGAAGTAGATGCAAAGTGTCAGAGTTTGAAACATAGATAAATGCATATCAACATGTAGAGAGAGTAAAGCATTGAATTTTAAATTAACTACAAAAATGGAAATCCCTCCCTTTGTCCCCACATTTTTCCTCTTTCCGATTATAAAAGATCTCATTTATAGGCCATAAGAGGCATTAGAAGTAAAGCTATTTAAAATGTTCAGTTTAAGTAATTATTTTCACTTTAATCTGTCCTTAGGCAAAATACTTCCAAGTGTGAGAATTTGTTAGCCCAAAATCCTCTGGATTGAAATGCCTGCTTGAAAAATCACAGGAGTGAGAATAGTCAACTGGGTAATCATTTTAACAGCAGAAACTGGTTATTAAGACAGCTTTTCAACAACACACTGACTTGGAAGTAGTTGATTTAGTGGTTTTGTGTGGATTCTGTTGTCTTTTGTTTTCTTGAAGACAGCTTTGCCAGGACTTGGAGATTGTCTCTCATCTTTTACCATGTCTTCCACAGAGGGACCTCTATTAAATCTAGAAATAGCCAACCTAGAACAGAGCAAGAACCCAGCAGATTTTATAATTTTTATTTAGAAGTTTCTTAAATTTTCATTTTCAGTTATTTTACTACACATGGTTTAAATTATGCAGTGGGTCATAGTATCGTCACTAAAAATTCTAGTTCAGAAAAAAATGATATATATAAAAAGTTTGCATATTAAAGATAATTGAATATACAGAGTATAAAGAATTAGGAGGAAAATGGGTGTATGTTTGCCTTATTTTTCAGGCTACTTTTACCTCCCTTAGAACCCAGAGTGGGGAAAAAAAACAAAACTATTTTCTTCTTGGTGCTTCAGTTTTTCCTCGAAAAAATAAAACACACAAATCATAGAGTAATACTATCTTTTTATACTGCGTCAAATTACATCAATGTTTCTTGAAATATGTACTTCAAAAAAAAATGACTAGGTCTTTCAGGAGAGCAATATTTCTGAAACATTTACTATTACTAGTTTTAAGTGAGACTGAAAAGCTCAGACTTCAATCTTTCTCACTTTGTATTCCAGCTTCCATTTGAAATATTTCTTCTGATCTTGGACGACAAGGAAGACTCACAGAATCTATGTTTTTTTGTTTGATTTCTTTTTATTTTTGATTAAAATATATGCATGGCAAGAAATACTTTGTATTTATTGCATGTATTTATGTTTCCATCTTCAAAAATTTTACTATGTAATGGAGGAAGAGCCATCGCTGACTAGAATAAAAAGATCTCAATTTTTATGATGTAGAGGTTAAGTATTTTGTAGGCAAGCAAGATCTCTTAGGAGTGACTATCAAGCAGTTTTCACTGACACTTTTTTCTCCTAACATGGAATACATATCATTATACTGACTACATGAGTATTCATATTTTTAGTTTTTGTGTTTTGAATTTTGTACACAATGGTATAGAAAATGAGCTTGATGATGTGTGCTGAAAATTCCTCTTGTATCATTTGGAAATAGCATTTGTATGATTTATTTGATTAAAATGGTATAAAATTCTAACAGAAAGCCTCTCAGCAGTCTGAGATGCTTATGCAGAAGATGATCTACATTGATGAAGGATTACTTAATTTGTACTCACACGATGAAGAAAGTTTGGAGAACACTTTGAGTGGTTTAGACTCGTTACAAATTGGTACAATAGAAAATCTTAATTCACAAACCTTAAAAGATAAAAGGAGAGTTTATGTTGTAATGTGATACTATGATCATCTATTCAAAGATCCATTACCCAAGTCCAGTTGTTGCCGGTAGATGTAGCTGGTGTCCAGTTCTTGTCCCGTCCCAGAAAGAATTCAGGGTCAAGACAAGGAGGTTAAGAAAGTAAAGTGGAGCTCTATTAGAGGATGGATAGTACACTCTCAAGGGGAGAGCGGGCAGGCTCAGGTGAGCAACTTCCCTGAGTTTTTTTGGCAAGTTGGTTACATAAAGTGTAAAATGAATGGGCAGACTATTCTGCCCACTGGGGAGGGAAGATTTTGGGGGGTCCCATATTCCCTGATTTCCATCTGAACTCCATCTTCCTGAAGGGAGGAGGGATTTTTGTCCTTATTTAGTCTGGATCAGAAGTGTCATGGTGTCGGTGCATGATGGGTACTTCTAATCTACAAGGCTAATTTTATTGAAATGAGGGCCTAATGAGCAAAAGATTACATTCGGACACTGAAAATTCCTGCCTTTTCTCGCCTTTCTTTGTCGGTCTCCAGGTCACTCATCACCCTAAAAGGTGTGACCACTTATCAACCCCAAGGTTCCTGCTTTTCTTTTTCTGCCCAGGGACCCCTGCTGTTTGCATGATGTGTGGTTTCCTGTATTTGGCTTGTGCCCCTCCTCTCTGACCAATTTCTGCCAATTGGTCTGCATCCCCCTTTCTCTGCTCTTACCTAGCTATCTTCCTGCTCTAACACAATCGTGCTTTAAGATTACTTATTCTTTGAATAAAATGCTCCTTAATGAATACAAAATGAGTTAACTCTGTATTACTGGCTCTGACAAATTATTAATACAGCATCCCAAACAGCTTTTTCTCTATTAGAGATTGATATAATTGATAAGGATATTGGTACTGACCCTTTTGATTGATTGATATAAGGATCCTTTTCAAATTTCTTCAATTGTGCTAGTGAAGTCTATTTCCCTAGACCAGGTTCCAGCCTGGACTACACATTGCAACTATTGTCATATTTTCTTATTTGTCTTTAATCTGAGACATTGTCCCCATTTTATTTTATTTTTTTCTCTTGACATTTTGAAGAATATTGTTTTGTCTTCTTTTTTGTTTGTTTGTTTTTAGAATATCCCTTAATGTGTATTTATTTGATGTTTCTTATGATTAAATTCTGGTTAACATTTTGGGGAGAGAAACTACAATAGTGATGTTGTCCCCTTTCAAGAGTACCATATCTAGATGAACATGATATTGAGATGTCCTATTAATGGTAATGTTAACTCTATCATCACTTGGTTTGATCACTAGGTTAAAGGGACAGACATCTAATTTCACTGTAAAGTTGCTTTTTTCCCTTATGAAATTAATAAGTAGACCAGTGGAAAAGTCTTTGAATTTTAACATTTTTTTATGATTATTGTCTAAAGCAATTATTGTGGTATGCATCATGTGACAATTTTCTGTTTTAATCAATTCTTTCTGCATTTATTAATTGGAAATCTGTTGTAAGGAAGAATTTTCCCTTGCCTGTCTCCCATTTATTTATTTATTATTTATTCAGTTATTTATGTCAGTGTTAATCATAGGAATTTATTTTATTGCATTCTGGCCATTATAATCTATTACTATTATTTGTTACTCAAAATCTTCCATATATGGCCTTTGAGAAGTCCTTCCTTTGAACACCAATGTCTTCTTGATCTGCTTCACCATTTGTGGGACAAGTCCTTACTGTCTGGCCCCACAAGTTATTCCAGGTTTATCTTGTACTTTTCCTGCCACAGAGTGTATAATTTGTCTTGTTAAACAATTTGGTTTTTATTTAATTTTAATGTCTAATTTTTCATTCCTAGCATATGGAAATACAATTATTCTTTCTGTTCTCTGAACTTATTAGTTCTAGTAACTTTGTTTTATGATTCCTTAGAATATTCTACATATATGAGCCTGTCATCTGTGTCTTTGAACCAGAATCCAGATAAAGTCCATGTATTGTAAACAATTGATATGTCTCTTAAGTCTCTTCAATATAGGATCCCCTCCTATCTGTTATTTGGGAGACTTTGCAGTTTTTATGTTCTGGAAAACCAGGTCTTGTCTTGTAGAGTTTCAAAGTCTAGACTTACATGTTGCACACCATAGCGTGCTTAACATCTTCAGTTATCCTTTTGTTACCTGGACTTTGCCGTTAGATCTATCAGAATCATCACTGTATGTAAATATGTATATTTTTTGTTTTTGCAAGACTCCTACAGAGTGTTTTGTATACTTTTATCAAAAAGCATAACATGCATTATTTTTAGCGTAGTGTATTTTTTTGTTTTTTAAGAACAGAGATTGTGTTTTACTCATGTTTTTTATAGAAATGGCATAGGTAGTGGGTAAGGGCCAGGAATCAAACCTTGTCTCCACTACTTTTGTCATCTTTTTTCCCTTCTTTCTCTTCTTCTTTCTTCTTCTTCTTGACATTTTAAAAAAGATTTATTGAAATATAATTTACATACCATACAATTCACCCATTTAAAATGTGTAGTAAAATGCCTTTTACTACATTCACAGAGTTGTGCCACCATCATCACAATTAATTTTAGAACATTTCCCTCACACAGTAAAGAAACCCTGTATCACTTAGCCATCAACCCCCAATCCCCATCCTCCCATCCCTAGGTAACCATGAATCTGCTTACTGTCTCTGTAGATTTGTCTATTCTGGATATTTACTGTAATAGAATCATACAATAGCTGATCCTTTGTGATTAGCTTCTTTCACTTAGCATAATGTTTTCCAGTTTCATTAATGTTACAGCATGCATCGATATTTCATTTCTTTTTATTGCTGAGGAATAGTCCACTGTATGGATGTACCACACTTTATTTATCCATTCATCATTCATTAGTTGATGGATGTTTGGGTTGTTTCCGCTTTTTGGCTTTTATGAATAGCACTGCAATGAATATTCATGTACAAATTTTAGTGTGGATATATATTATCATTTCTCTTTACCAAGTGATGTATCATATAGAAACTATGTTTAACCATTTGAGGTATTGTTAGACTGCTTTCTAAAGTGGTCGTACCATTTTACTTTCTTATCACTAATATATGAGGATTCTATTTCTCCACATCTTTGCCAAGACTTGTTATTATTTGTCTTTGGTTAATAATTATCTGAATAGGTATGAGGTAAGATCTAGTTGTGGTTTTGATTTGCATTTGCCTGAAGGCCAACCAATTCATTCTTTCATTCAACAGATATTTATTGATTGAGTGCACGTATATGCCCGATGCTGATCTAGGTGCTCAGCATTCATTGGTAAACAAAACAGATAAAGATCCCTACTTTCAGGAAGGTTATGTTCCGGCAGGAGAAGACAGGTAATAAGCAGTCAAGCTAATAAGTACAAAGTAGAGTGGCATAAAGGAATTGAATGTGACATAGTAGAAGTTTGCAGGTCATAGTGAGAAACTCAAGATAAACATCCCTCATTGAAAAAGTGATATTTGAGACAGTCCTTGGGGGGTGAACTGTTTGGCCATGTAGCTATTTTGGAGGCAGTGTCTCTGAGGCATAGAGAACAACCGATGAAGACCTTTATGTGCTTGGAATGTTTGAGACATAACCAGGAGGCCACTGTGGCCAGAACAGAGAGAACAAGTGAGCATGGAGGAGATTAGCAGGTGATAATTCCAGAGAGGTAACAAGGTGCCGGGTCACATAGGGCACTACAGACCACTTCGAGGATTTTGGAGGATCTTAAAAATATTAACATACACACTCACCTCAGAATGTAAGAAGAATGTTACTTTTACTCACTTTGTTTTTGTGTTTGTATTATTGTTAAATTGTTTTGAATTTCTGCTTCATCTAATAGCCTTCTATTGAATAAAATGAATTTTATCAGGACAATTTTCTAAAGCACATTTCTCAGTTTTAAGGATTATAGAAATTCAGATTTAACAACTGTGCATGACTTTGTAATTCTAAAAATAAACAACACTTTAAAAAAATTACCCAAGAAACTGATGACAGTGTTTGCTTCTGAGGAAAAATATGTGAGGTTGGAAGTTGGAGGTAGGAAGCAGTGTGTGCATAATTATTGTGATTGTTAAAAATAATTTGAATTCATTTTGTATGTAAATTAACTCCAGTGAAGTTGATTGAAAAAGAAAACAATATGCATGGTGAGGAAGATGTGTATCAGAAAGTAGATGCTGTCATGCAGCTAGGTCCTACAGTAGTTTTGTTTTACTGTGTTTTTTATTTTTTAATTATGTCTTTTAATTTGCTTAACAAGAGGAACTTTAGGATGATATTACAACATATTTATGAAAATTCAAATACATTTTAATAACTTACCTTGCCACCATTACATATACACTTATGAATGTTTCCATATTTATTAAAGTAAGCCTGGAGTAGCCTGTACGTGTATGATATTTTTAAAGTACAGTATATCGAAAATATAACATTACACATTATATTATGATTTTATATAAATAAAATTTATATATTCTATAAATAAAATGGTTAAGTAAACATTTTGGATATAACCTTCAATCAAAAATCTTTTGTCACTTTGTCAAAGTGATATTTACCAAATTAAATGAGGTTTGATTTCTAAATTTTGTTTGCTTGTTTTGGCTAGTAATCATGAGAATGTTCAGAACAGCATGAATATTCCTCTCCCTACACACAGAACAAAGATCCTGGATTTCTAGAACTGTAAATCTTGCCAACTACTCAATGTAACTCCATCACTTGCAGTTCTAATACTGAAGGTGATAGGAGTTTCAAGACAGCCAGGGCCCATGTCATATGACTTGCTTCATTAAAATCACTGCTTGTCAGTTTTACCTTAAAATTAATACGTGGGCATAATAACCTTTGTAACCCTTAGTAAAACTTTCCAGTTGATGTGAGCAAAAGGTAAAACAGAACTCAAGAATTTTGCCAAAGCAGACATCAGTTCTACTTCTAAGCATAGGCTTAATGAGGTGGTAAGCTGAGAAGCTGAAAAAGTATTGCATTTACAAATGGAAGACTATTCTAAAACAAGCTTTAAAAAATAAGAATGAAACTCAAAGGGTATTTAAGATTCTAAACCTACCTTTACAAGCCTATTTAAATCTTACTGCATTCATGCAACGATAGTTACTTCTAACATTTATGAAAATCTTACTGCGTAACCATGCTAAGTATTTTATGAGTATCACTAAACATCTTTCTGAAATTTTATGATAAGTATTAATTCTGCTTTTTTTATTTTAAAGATGAGGAAAGAGAGGCCTGGAGAAGTGAAATAACAAGCCCCAGGTCGCACAATAGGAGGACATGCTAGACATGATCCCACACATTCTGACTCCAGAGCCCAGGCTGATCATCCTAGGCTATGCTTTCTTTTTACATGTAGTAAGTGTTCATCTGTTTCTGGCCTTTCCCTTGACAGTTGTATTCACATACATGTTTACTGAAAAACATTCATGCATTAAAATGACCATCCTTTTGTGCAGGACCATTTTTAAACTTATTAACAATGTAGCATTTAAAACAATATTTAATTTTTGTTTGTTAGTAAATCATAATTTGAAAAATTAAAACTGACAATTCAGTATGACTTGGACATATGAGGTTCTGATTTAACAAATACTACTTTGACTAGCTCGTCACTTCTACTAAAATACTGAAAAGGAGAGTTGTATTTAGACAATGTCTAGGGAGTAACAATATTAAAATATTTACCAAAGGCATGAATATGATCCCAAGAAGATTGTGTCTACTGTTCTTCAGTAAAATATAAACGTTGGTAATAGCATTTTATTAACAAAAATTTTATCTTTCTGTATATTAGCAAATAAAGTACAAAACTGTTCAAAGTTCTTATAAATTCACATTAAAAAATGAAGAGGAAGAAATAGACACAAACCTGGGGGAAATGGTTTTTTAATCACCCATTGTAACTTACTGATTTGATCAATAAATAATCATTGAATGTTAAATATGTTCTATTCTATTTGTCTATGGATAAAAATCCATTTATCTACAAATAAAATACAAGCTTTTATGGTATCCTCTGATGAGTGTTATAAGGACTGTGTGTAAAAACTGTCTGGATGTGAGAAGAAGCCGTTTTGCTTCGGGCAGTTGGGAAGGGATTCCCAAAGGAGGTCCCTCTTGAATTGGGTCTCATGATCAATGATTCTGGAAGGAATTTAAAGCAGAGGAAACTAACTGAAACATATTTAGATTTTTAAAAATTTTTATTCTTTATTGATACAAATCAGCTTATGAATCTCAAAATGCCTAAATATATCTAAATCAGAATTTTGGATGAGCTATAACTTTAATAACTGTAATCATACATGAAACCAAGACAGTCATGTTAGAAATTTGTTCAAATTCCATTCAGGAATGGCTGTAACAGTTCAGGAATATCTTTTTCTTTTTTTTTTTCCTCATTAGTCTTCTGTTTGACCCATGGGAATATTTCATCCATCTTCTTTCCTTGGGAAAGGAGCTGAGTCATTGGCTTTTACTATCCCATTTTACAGATTAGGAAACTGAGTTCCAAGAAGCCAAAAAGCTATCCAAGGAGAAATAATGAGTCTCAGAATGGGGTTCTTTCTACTACCTCTCTCAGGCGTATCTACCAGATCTTTTCTCCATCCTCCTTCTCTTGGTCTCTTCGCCCTGGAGGCTTATATAGGTGATCGAATATCCTCTGGCCTTTGGTTGCACTTGATCAACAGAGAAAGTAGAAAGAGAGAATGTAAAATCAGAGTAATTCATTCTCTAATCTCTCTGCAGGAAGGGTTTGCTTCTCTAACAGAGGCTGTTAACTCCTCTCACACAAGAGGCAGTCTTTTAGATGATTGTTTTGAATGTTCTTTTCAAATTTGGTTGAACTTTAATGACTTTTAGATGTATTTGTTCTGCTAACTCACTCAGGCAAGTTAAATCTAGCCATCTATTTTTGAATATTTTTCAGTTTTAAGCTGCTGATTTACCACATCCTCGTTCTCTCCGAGGCTGAAGCAACTGCAGTTGTTTCTTTGCAATCTGTAACACTTTATCATGCCTGGCCCTGGCAGGGGCCAAGTTGTCAATTCTCATAATGACCATTTATGATCTTGTCAGTGAGACAATCAGCTGGGGTGTTTTGGAAGCCTCCTGTTTGCTTGGCTTTTAAATTGTTTGGTTTAACATTTAGCATCTGGGTTTTGGAAATATGTTGTCTGGCTTATAAAACTGAGTATTTCTTTATTCCTTGATTAGTCCCAGTGTTTCTACCAACAAAGCACCAGTGAAATTTCAAGGTAGGAAAGGCATATTTTTAGTGACTAAATTTGTGACACATAACTTCAGGTCAATGTGGATTACCAATTTAATTGTCCAGCCGTGAGGACACACGTGAGATTAAGTGACTGTGTCAAGAAATGCATTTTCTGAATGAACATGATTATTTTGAAACATGAACCTATTTACAGGTTCAAAGTGGAAGTGCCTCAAAACTGTGCCATGATGGTGTGTTACCATGTAACACGGTAGAGTGCAGTTTATGATGACAAAGCTTCTGCATCGTACATAAAGGTGCTGATTACACGTGCAAGGGGCAGCATTTATGAAATTATGATAAAAATGTTTAACATGGAGATGAGAAAGTGTAATTTAGTGGATTTCACTTCTGTTTTCCACATGGAACTCTAACTAGTGAAATAAGATGTCTAAAGTCAGCTCAATTCTCAGTGGAACCTGTTGTACCCTGTGAAAGTGATGTGCATAATTACAGACTGAGTTTAATGTTGCTCTTTCCCCCTTTCTCTATGACAGCAGAAGTAGAGAAGTAAACTACTGGGCTCATTCAGTATTGAAATTTATGAAAGTTGCTATATTCAAAATGACTTTTGGTAACAACACAGAAGAACTTTCATTGTCATGAGAATAACTGCTCCTTATCCATAAAAAAACAACTGTTTTTATTTGTCTAATAAAGTTCATTTTCCATTTTTAGTGATTCAACAATGTTTACTGTCTATTTCATTCATGCAAAATATGATAATGAATTGAAAAGGGGGATCAGAGAAATTACTCCAGCCCCCAACTTGAAGGAGCATAGATTTAATAATAAGACAGCACATATGCAGCTGCTAATAACAATTTCTCCGGTTCCTTTAATGAAGACAGATTTTATATATAAGATTTAATTTAGATCTTAGTTGCTTTGGGTTTGAAATAGCCTCAAAGCATTGAGTAAATCTGGGACCCTGGGCTGATCACATAAGCATGTTAAGCTTCAGTCCTCATCAATAAAATGTGGATTGAAATAGTGTCTACCACATAGGTTATTGATACATAAAATACATACACATCCTGTTCATTGTAAGCATTCATGACATGTTTCCTCTTTACTAAAGTAAAGTAAATTGACTTTACTTACAACTGAAGAAACTTTGGAGTGTTCGTGTGCCTGTCACTTTAAGTTTCGGAATCTTCCTCCTGCTAGGGAAAGAAGAGGAAGCTGGACAAATCATCTGCATAGAAGTGGGCAGAGGAATGAAATGAAGAGGGTAGAGGAGTGAAGTGTGTAGAGAAGATAGGTGGAGAAAGGCCCCAATCAATGCCAAAATATTTCCTTTGTGTTGTGATTTTCAAACAAGATTTCTAAAACCCTTTAGGGCAGCCAGACCAAAGGGCAGGCTTGGTCAGGTGCACTGCAAAAGCCTCATAACTCAGAAGCACGCTTAAGCTATGGCTGGTGCTTGGCCCCTTCCAGGACCTGGACTGGAGAGCTGACCCAGGGTAGCCATGAGCTCCCCATAATCTTTGCATGAATTTGGGGATGAACTGGGAAATATAAGGGACAATGAAACTACATCCCTTGAGAGTAAGCAGCAAATGTACACTTAGTGCGTTATTACCCATTTCAATTCTGGGGTAGCACTGGATGCAATGTAGGGTGAAAAAATCAGTGACAGTAGAAATGGTATTTTATTATGTCCCCTCCCACCCTTCTGCTTGCTGCTACTCGACTTCCTTTTACTATTTTTCTCCTCTTGTTCTCACAACAATGTTACTATCAGAAAGTAGCCATCAGTAGGAGAGACAGACTGTAGTGGGTTTACCTCATTTTGCCTGGCGCCAGACGTGTCATCAACTTACCTGTAAGTGAGAACAAAAGCATATGCTCTGATACTGATCTGTAAAGGAAAAAGTAAAATAAATATATATTTAATCCAAAGTGATAAGTATTTCTATTTGGTAAGATTATTTATTTTGTTTTTACACTTTTCTCTATTTTACAATTCTTGCTTTTTAGTGTGGTTTCCCAGACAGCAGCATCAGCAACACCTGGAAGTTTGTTAGAAATAAAAAATCTCAGATTCCATTCCTGACCTAGTGAGTCAGAGTATGAATTTTAACAAAATCCCAAAGTGAACTGCATGCACATTAAACCTTGAGAAATATAGCTCTACAGAATGGAAATTACTTGTTTACTCAGAATAAAAATGAAGTAATTGTTTTTTATAGAAGGGTAATTACCAGTTAATTTGGAATGAATGAGGGAAGATTTAGGAAATCAGGAAGATGACACTGTTAATTACCTTATAATAATTTAGAGTTTGATATAGGATGGAAGAAAGAGAGAGGACTTATTATTTAGATTACCACATTCTCAAGATGATCCGTTTTCTCCAAACCATATCAATTTTAGTGGTCAGTAAATAATTTAATCCTAGAATGTATTAATTCCTAGGAAGGCTAAATGTGTAGCACTAGGAAGGGTGACTTAAATCAGCACTCACATGTCAGTTGTGTTAAGTCTTCCAAATATTTGTTTCTTCATGACCATTCCCATGCAGCCATCATTCTGATTACAGGGAAAAGTACCTAACTGGGTCGCTGCTTGGCATACTTACTAAGACCAAAGGATCAAATTGATATATTTATTTCTACAACAATATTCCTATTGAGGTTTCTTAATTTGATTTTTATATAAAAATAATTATTTTATAATAGATCCGGAGGCAAAAATTATACAAATTAATAGCAAACTTTTCTGTGACAGCTAAATTAAACAAAATAATATATATGGCAATATAAACTGTTGAAAGCATTTTTACATATATCTTATAACAATCCTATGAAGTTGTTGAAACAGGTTTAATCAGGCCCATCTTAGAGAAAAGGAAACTAAAATTTACAAAAAAGTGAAACATCTTCCCCAAATGCACTCTGCTCAAGAACGACCACACTGCCATTGGAACGTAGGCCTTCTGAGCCCTTTCCATTATACCCGAAGGATTTCTAAAATGGAGATGACTGAGTAAATTCTGTGATTTGCGAATATGTTTTCATAGTTTGTGGCTTATCTTTCATTGTCTTACCACTGTCATTTGAAGAGTAGTTTTATATTTTGATTAAGTTCAACTTATCGGTCCTTTTAACAGATCATGCTTTTGACGTCATATGTAGGAAATCTTTGCCTAACTCAAGGTCATAAAGATTTTCTCCCATGTTTTCCTCTAGAAGTTTTATATTTTATATTTAGGTTTATGATCTATTTTCAGTTAATTTTTGTACATTGATGACAGTTCTTTTATTTTTGCATATGTATATTCACTTGTTCAACTATCATTTGTTGAAAAAAATTGTCCTATTTCTCTGAAAAGCTTTTGCCCTTTTGTTGAAAATTAGTCTTCCATATACATATAGATATGTTTGTGAACTTTCCTGCATTGTTGATGTATTTCTCTATCCTTTGCAATACGATACTCTCTTGTTAACAGTAAATTTATAATGTCTTGAAACAGGATAGAGTGACGCCTTCAGCTTATTTTTTTCATTATTTTTGCTATTCGAGGATTTTTTGCATTTCTACATGAATTTTGAGATCACCTTGTCAATTTTTAAATAATATCTTCAGGATTTTTATTGGGATTAGATATAATTTATCATTTGACACTATTAAATCTTATGAATCATGAGTAAGACATATCTCTTTATTTAGGTTTGTGTTAATTTCTCTTAGTAATATTTCACATTTTGGGGATTCCGATATATATTTTTTCATACTTATTGCTAAATATTTCATATCTGTTGATGGTACTACAAAAGTCTTTTTTTAATTGTTTAATTCTGTATTGCTAGTATATAGAAATACAGTTCATTTTTATAGCAATCTTGTATCCTACAACCTTTCTAAATTTATGAGTTCAAGCAGGTTTTTTTGTAGATTCTATTGAAATTTTTGTCACATGCAAATAAATGCTATTTAACTTCCCTTGCCTCCCCACCTCCCCAAACTGAATGCTTTTTATTTTTGTTTTCTTGCCTTATAATACTGGCTAGAAATTTAGGACAATTTTGGGTAGAAGTAGTGAAAATGATAATTCTCATTTGTAGTTTTATTTCTATTCAAATATCTATTCTGAGTTTTTATCAGAAATGAGTATTAGATTCAACCAATAAATTCTCTGCACTCATTGAAATCTTCACATGACCTTTTTTTTTGTTTGTTAGTATAGTAAATTACACTAACAGGCTTTTAAAATATTGAATAAATCTGTATTCCTGGGGCAAATCCCACTTCATCATTATGTGTTATCTATTTTATTGATTTCAAAGAATCATTTTTTATTGATTTTCCTCTGGTATTTCCCTATCTTGTATTTCCTTGATTTCTCTTCCAATTTTTATTTTGTTTTCCTTTCTCTATTTTGGATTTAACTTAACTTCTCTTCTACTTTCCTAAGGTGGAAGCTGAGGTCATTGAATTGAGACTTTCCTTCTTTTTTATCTTTTTTTCCATAGTAGCTTACTGGTAGAATTTTTCATATTATCATTAAAATTCCTGAGCTTTATTCGGAAAACAGTTAAGCTACTAGGAAATAGTTTGATTCTTTCAGGACTTGCTCTTAAGGTTTGATAGACTGGATAGCACAGAGTTAGGTTGATTATTCCCCACTGCCAAGGAAAGACACTTCCAAGTACTTTACTCAGAGTCCTGTGAATTAGGAAGTTTTGAGTCTTGTTGGCATTAACAAGTGTCATTCTTGGACCCGTGTGAATTTTGAGAACTCTTCACCCTAATCCTTTTGCAAGGCTCTTTCACCAGCTTGGAGTAGCTGTCTCACGTGTATGCACATGTGCTTGGTATTCGGGTTAATATTCCAGGGAATCCCTGTTCAGATATCCAGAGTTCTTTCTCTGTTACATTCTCTTCTCCTCGTGAGATCTAACCACATTGTCCACTCCACCCCCGTAGTAACTCTCAGCTCTACCCACTCAGAGAGTTCCCTGGGCTCTGCTTGGTTCCTCCTGGAATATCTCTTAGGCTGTAAACTGTGGAGGTTTTGGGACTCACTCAGATTATTTCCTGTTACTTAGGAATCACTGTGCTTCCTTACCTGGTATTCAGTGTGGTAAAAAGCCTCGTTTTATGTATTTTGTTCAGTTTTAGTGTTTTATTGATAAGGAAATTCTAGTCTCTTTTACTTCATCTTGGTCTGAGTGAAAGTTTTTGGTCTTTGCTTTTAAACTTTTATTGCCAATACATCTATAGCTGGTTAAATCATTCATGCTGTAAATTTCCTAAAGGAATAACCTGGATCAAATTGTTCTTTGTATTCTGTATATAGTTCTGAGAGCTTAATGAGTGTTGACTATAGTGATTTTTTAATAAACATAAACAAATTTTAGTAATAATAGTTAATCTCGTATTTTTGTCTTGATTTTGGTTTATAATACTAAAAATATACAGTTGTTTATAGAAACTGAATGATTATTAAATAGAAATATACTTCAGAATATTAAGTAAACACATTACAAAAGCAAAGAATGATTAAGAAATTTAAAATAAGCCATAAAGTATGTTATGGGAATACATTTAGTGAAATATATTTTTATTTGAGAATTTCAATTGATTAAAGTAAGCTAATCTTAATTCCCCCTTTTTTAAAGCAAAAATTGATGTGGATACTTTTGTCTTAAAAAATATGATATTTTACTTGTTTCCAGGTGATTGTCAAATCTGGGCCAGGGACTTTCCTCAGTCTGGCTGTTTATGACAATTATATCTTCTGGTCTGACTGGGGAAGAAGAGCTATCCTGCGTTCCAACAAGTACACAGGAGGAGATACAAAAATTCTTCGTTCTGATATTCCACATCAGCCAATGGGAATCATAGCTGTTGCCAATGACACAAATAGCTGTAAGTTACAAGAGAAAGCAATTTTTTTCCCTTAATTATATAATCTCTCAAAAATGTATCCATGTTTTCTAGTTATACTTTGTTGGATTGTGTTTTCTTACTGTTCCTGAGATGAGTGTTCAGGCTTTGACTATCCAATATATTGAAATTATCTAAAAGGTTTGTGGAAACCTTAATGTATCACCAGAGGAACAATTCATTTTTAAATACTTGATTCTGGAATACTATTTCTCACTTGCTCACTCCTCATATTGTTGAACATTTAAATCAAGTGGTTTCCAAGAAAATAATTTGTTGATAAACAAGCCTTGCATCTACCTTAAAATTAATCACTGGAATATATACAAACTTGCAGTTTCCAATATGAGTATGATTTCTAGAGGTACTAGTTCATTGAATGCCATGGCATCCTTGACAAGTGTGTTAGAAAATGTAGAGATTTGTCACATATTTATAAAATGTTCTTATCTTTCAGAATGTTTGGGTGTTCAGAAGTCCTGAATCTTCCTTGTTCATGAGCTATCTTTGAGATACTGAGGCTGTCTAGCAGTTTACTGTTAATCTATGTCCAGCATCAAATAGAAACTCAATAAGAATTGTTACCAATAAACCCTCTTCATCACAGGTGAACTTTCTCCATGTGCATTATTGAATGGAGGTTGCCATGACCTATGCCTTTTAACTCCTAATGGAAGAGTAAATTGTTCCTGCAGGGGAGATCGAATACTGCTAGATGACAACAGATGTGTGAGTAAGTAAAAAGAATCGAAATGTGATAAGACATAACTGCTCAGAATGGCCCATGTGGACACTGAAATTGTTTTAGTGTATTTATGAACTTGTGCTCTCCTCCACTGTTAGAAGCCCAGTTGGCTTATCTTTCTTTTCTAAAAAGAACTCAGTTTACCACTCTGCTCATAGCACCGTGTGATAGGGAATGATAACCAGAGTGACAAATGTTGTGTTCCCTTGACTGTGGACGCGAAGGTGTTGGAATCACTAGAGAAACACCTGCTGCACGGTGGTCACCTGGAAACCTGCAGTCATGACTTTGAGAACTCAGTCAATAGCAGAATTAACTGAAACTGAAATAAACCAGGCGGTAGCTCAGTAGCTCGGTAGGAAACCCACTCACAGTCCGTCACAGTATGTAAATGAGCAAGAATGGCTCGTGCGGCGTATTTGTAATCATTTCCAAGCTGTTAATTAAGAATGTAACATTGCAGCCTTGCATGGTGTTTATACCTCCCGAAGGCATTACAATCTTTAATTAGTACCATTACAGTATACTCTTATTAACAGCTAAGTTTCTAACACCGTCTCCACTATAAATACAGGTTCAAGTGTTCCAATATTGGCATGAAAAATTAGCCAGCAACACAAAAGGGTTAATTTCTCTTTAACATTAAGACTATTTGTGAGTAAGAAAGACAAGAGAGAAGCATCTTTCTTGGAAACTGATGAACTCACTCTTAGGATCTGTCAATTTTTGACATTTTTTTCTCCTCATCTGTATCCTCATCTTGTATCTTTCATCTTAGAAAACCAGTAGAGCTGGGTATGTCTATATCATAAAAATAAGTATCATAAGCTATACGTATTTTTCATCTTTGTTTTTAGTCTTCTTTTGGTCATTATCTACCAGGAAGATCTTGTCTTTTGCTTGTTCTTTGTTTTAATACAAGCACTTTGACATCATTTTCTTTATCTTGAAAACTACTGTTCCAATTGCAAGAACTTATACATGTTTTCTCACTTTGCAAATTGATACCACGACCCAAAAGGGCATCCCTTAGCTGAAGAAGTAAAAGACTTATTTAAGAATGTGCCAAAGCAAACAAGGGAATGATGGTTAGTGAACTTTAAATGAAGATAGCCAATTTCAATAATTCGGGCCACAAATTCCCATTTTTCTTGATCACCTAACACTTCCCTGAATTGCACAGGCAATTGCTTAAACTCTTTCAGTTTGCCTTTGTGGTTTCAGCTGTAATGGTCTGGATCTGATGCCATCTGTAAGCCTGCAATGTTAGCCATGCGTTAGAATCACTCATGTTTCTTTCTCAGGTCGCTACAGGCCGGCAGTAAACCAATGCCTTTAGTCAAAACAGCAAGGCTTGTTGGTATACAGTGGATGCCGGTCCTTGCTGCAAAATAGATTAGATACATCTGTCTCTACTAAGGCACCTGCTTCTCTCTATTGGTGAGAGGGAATGAATCAGATAGAAAACTATTGTTTTAAACAAGCACAGTTGTATTCACATGGAGCTCTAGAGAGGTATTGGATTCCTCAGAAGTGACAGATCTTTATAGAAGCATTTTGTATCTTGTGGATTCATATTGAAATCCTGTGGTCCAGCAGAGAGATTGAAAAGTAACTCCTGGCTTCTTCTTGTCAAATCCATCTTTGGGAAATGAGGATGTTTCTGGCAAGTCTGTGTCTACATCTGAATTAGTTCACTCAGAGCAGTTTTGGAATGTTAATGGCAGCATTACAGGGGTAAAAGGTCATTTACTAACACCGACCAGAGGGCAAGGAGGGGAAAACCATTTGTTCTTATAACTCTTGACAAAAAGATTAGATAATTCCATTTGGCACAACATTGCTAACCTTATTAACACCCATAACAGAAATAAGAATAGCAAATATAATTAGATAAAACAATTACCTTGTAAAGAAAATAGAGGACAACTGAACTACATTTTTGTTTCTAGAAAGAAGCAGAAAATACTCAGTACCGTTTCATCAAATCAACATACCTAAGCAAGAATTGTCCTCATATGATTTTGTTTTTGCATAATAAACCATAGCTATCATGAATAATTTTTGTTTTTTACCCTCAAAGCACAATGATTACAAAGCAAAATATGGCATTTTCCATCATAACAATTAGTTTTCATTGGAAATGAGAAGTTAAACAGGATGTGTTTAAAATAGACAAAATAAGTTGAGAATGCTAATAGACTCTCAGTAAGTGGATGAGTTTCGTTCAGTTCGTGGTCCAAGGTGATTGTGTGCAGCAAAGTCAGCACTCTCCTTAACACACGTTTTGTTAAAGTTAATGGTGTTTTTGGATTCTTAATTCTTTTTTACTTTATCTAAAATGGCATTCTACCTTAGTGACTGGCCGTTGAAGTTTCGACTGCACCAAGAAAAATAAAATTATCTTTGGAGAGGGTTGCTGTCATTGAAAGAGTTCAATTAGAAGTCATAGATGTAGATAGATAGATAGATATTCTATTAAAATGAGTTAAACTCTAAAAATAATGAATAAATAAAACATTGGAAATTTCAAATAGTATTAGTGGCTGTTTAATTGAATATTCCTGAAATAAATCTTTAAAAAATTACAGTAAATTATAAAATTAAGCTATGTTTTCTACATTAGTAGGGATAAATAAATTCTAATTACTCCAACATAATTAATACGACTGAATTTCACTGTAAAATTATTCAACAAGCAATGGAGTGAGTACAAGCAAGCAAACAGCACCAAAACATTGCATTCCAAACGTTTTCTAATAAATCTATTATTTAAGAATAAAAATAAGTCTGTTTTCTTCAAGACAGATCTTTCTAAAACAGGGGTCACATCCCCACATTCCAAGGATGAAACCTAGCTGTAGAAAAGCTTTTTTGTACTTGGTGACTGTGGGCCTGTTCTCACAAATTGGGCAAACCACATAAATACTCAGGATTTTAATGTCTTATGAAAATCTGGAGATTTAGCAGTGGGACCGTGCGGCAGTGGTCACTTGGAGCCCAGAAGTATCTGATGTATATGCTTTCCAGTTTATCATTGTCCTCCACCAGCTCATCCTAGAGATTCCTATGCTTTTCAGGGAGTAGGTGCTGGCCACGCATGGCAGGAGGAGAGGGTCTGTTCCCTGGTTCTCCCCATGGGTAGAGCAAGAGGCTGATGAGAATAATGTTATTAATTCCAGCATTTCTGAATGATAGAAGCTGCTATAGTGATTTTTTCTGCAGGTAGTTAGGGAGGAAGACTAGTTGGATGTAGGATTTAAGTAAGATGAGTCAAGTTGAGTATTCAAAAATGAGAACTTTACAAACTAGAAAATTTCAATATAATGAAGAATGTATAAGAGATTTCAATAAGAAAACACAAAAAGACTCTCAGTATGTACCAGTATGTACAGGGCTTATTTAACTGGCTCTTTTTAAAAATTTATTTGTAAGATAGACTGCTAAGCAGGACACATAGTCACTCAAATTTAAGCCCCTCCTTCTCTCCGCACATGTGCAGTCACCAAATAATTAGCAAAATATACAAGCAGGCATAAAAGAAAAATGAAGTCAGGCAACTCCCCAAAAATTTACAAAAGGAGAGTAAAAACAGCAACAACATTTCCCCTTTTATTTTTATAAAGAAATGCCATAAACCATTGCCCGTTATTAGTTTTATAGTTAGAGTAATTTTAGCTTATTTTTATAATTAAGATTAAGGGAAATAATTTTTATGGCATCAAAAATATTTGTTATTGCATAAAACATTGACTTTTTTTCCTTTTAGCTAAAAATTCCTCCTGCAACATTTATTCAGAGTTTGAGTGTGGAAATGGAGAGTGTATTGACTATCAACTCACTTGCGATGGCATTCCTCATTGTAAGGATAAATCAGATGAAAAACTGCTCTACTGTGGTAAGTGTCCTATATGTGATTTGTTCACTCCAGAGAGAAGTTTGTAGTTCTTTTTGTAGTTTTTGGTGTGATTGTCTCCACTTGGTTTATATGTGTGATTTCCTTAATGCCTCTTATTAACGTGTAGATCTAAGGCAATTGATTCAGTTTTGCCTTGTTCAAATGGGGCACCACATTTCCTATCCAATACACATAATATTCATTGAAGAATTTCCTCATGGTTTTCCATCCATGAAGTACAAGTTAAATGTAGCAGGAGCCTTTCTTTTGAGCTGCCTAGTTATTCGTCATGAACAATAGGTTTTAGGCTTATATTCCCCAAAATGCAAGTCAGAAATATTAGTTATTGGTAGATATTGCAAGTTTACTTTGCAGCAAAGTTTCACCATCAGTCAGTAACATATTGTTGTGTTGATATCAAAGTCTTACTCACTCTATTTTTTGCTGCTAGGACTGCCCCAGGTCTAGCGTCCTTAGGTATAAAGTCTGATTGCTTTAGCCATTGTCCTCGTCAAGTATGGAATGCCACCAGCTGTGCCTCTGTAGGTGACACCAGTGGTAGCTAACTTTCCCCGCTCCCTTGGGAGTAGAGATTGGCTTTTGGTTCCTAGAAAGCAACTGATACTTGCTTTTGTTGCAGCATTTTTTCTGGAATTTTTTGTCTGTGCAATCATTAATAGTTATTGTAGAGTTGATTCAGATGATTTCTAAATTGGTCTGGTTTATTTTTGTGCTGTAATGTAATAGTACTGGGATTATATGCTCTGCAAACTTTAGGGATCTGTGTTTGAAATGACTCTATTTGATTTCTCTTTTTCTCCTTTGTTTTATTATCTGGGTAATAATTATACCTAAATAATCAAAGAAAAGTTAAAACAAGAAGAAGATGAAGTTTGAGAAATTCACAGGCATTTCTCTCACTCGCATTGCAGGGTAACATGACCTCAGTTAAAGTGATAAGTCAAATGTGATGTGTCCATAATTGATACGTAACTAAAATCTTAGGAAATTTACCCCAAATGACATATTTGCTTGAATGAATGACTATATCCTGTACACTATAAAAATATTAAAGCATACAAAATGTGATGATAGTCAGCTTACAAATTCACATTATTATGAATTGGCTTGAGAATATATTTCATATTACTTGTATCTTCTTAGAAGACCGATAATATGCGTGTGAAAAGGGGTTCACAAACTTTTTCTATAAAGGATCAGCTAGTATTTTAGGTTTTGTGGACCATATGTGCTATCACATATCCTCTCTATTTTTTTTTTTTACAATCTTTTAAAAATATAAAAATCATTCTTAGTTCCAGAGCCATATAAAAACAGCCTCATAGGCTGCATTTGGCCTGTGGGCTGTAGTTTGACAATCTCAGGTATAGATTCCAGGTTTTAAACTTTTATTCCCAAAGCTACTACTATGTGACTAGTGTGAGCAAGGGTACTTACTTGTCTATATTTTAGTTTCTCACTACAAAACAAACCTAGCTGGAGTGGTGGTTGAGAGCGTTAAGTAAACAAATGTGTGTTTATTACAATGCTCAATGTAGAGCCTGGCACAAAATTGGATTTCAGTAAATGACAGCTATTATTATTGTGAGTGGTACCTTCTGCCCCAAATCAGGAAATGTCAGGAGACTCTCATTAGGGAAAGTAGAATTCAGAAGATAATTGTTCTTCTGCTTAGAAAACTATGGTAGACATTTTTAGATAATTTTAAAGAGAAATTTACAGATAAATAGGTGACTCTTGGATTCATTGATCCAGGAATACATGTTTTGACACTTTTTTTTCTTGTTATAAAATCCTTGTAGGATGCAGAGGAGATGGGAAATCGAGGTTGAGGAGTCTTTACTACTTTTGAGGTGGAGATTCATTTCTTCAGAATTAAATATGTGATACATGTTTATTTCTGTGCTGCCCTGCCGAAATGCCAAAAACAATAATGTGGGTGTAATTTGATGAGATCTCCAAGTATGAATCACTGAAATTAAAGCAGTCAAAAAGGCTTTTTACTGAATGAGCTACTTGACAACACATAGATGTTCTAATCCAGAGCTTTGGCCACACAGCACTTGTTCTGTAGATCCACAATCCAGTTATTGCGAATGAGATCTCATCTGTCATCTTCTTTTTGTAAAAATATTTCTATAAGACCTCCAAGTAGGTGTTTTCACTTTTCTATGTAAGAAAATAGAAGCTGTCGAAGAGGTTTCAAGCCCTGCTACAACCGTCGCTGTGTTCCTCACGGCAAGTTATGTGATGGTGAGAACGACTGCGGAGACAGCTCTGATGAATTAGACTGCAAAGGTAAACACGTGTTGTGTCAGCCAAGGGATAGAATTATGCTGTTTCCCAAATGGTCCCAAAGTGTGTTCCTGAGAGCACTAGGGTTTCACCCTTTTGATACACAACACCTACTAACATCTGTGGACCATGCTTTGGTAAATACTGTTGGAGGACGGTTACTAGAGTCAAATGAAAATTATAAGTGTATTCTCTATTTCTGGTTTCTATTTCTTTGCTCACTTTAAAATTCACGTCATTTCTTACCTGTTCAGTTCAACCTCCCTGTTTATGGGGCATTTCTAGTAGAATGTGTCATATTGAATTTTACTGTTCCAAAATGTTCCCCTTCATTCTGTAATTCTCTCTCCTACATATGATCTCCTCATTTTCCTACTTATTAGACAGGAAACCTTAGTACTGTCCTTAATTCCTCCTTCCATCGTGTTTTATCACCCATGTGTTCAATCATCAACAAATCTTCCAATTCTTTGAAATATACTCCCTTTCAATCTACTTTGAGCCTGAATTAAGAGTAGCCCTTTAATTGGTCTCCCTGTTTCTACTCTTTCCAATAAACCTGAATTTTCAGTCATGCTAACACTCTGTAACATTTTACCACAGCGACTACTGGGTCAGCTCAGCACCAGACTACCTGAGATAGAACGCCAGCCCCAGTACTAACTGTGTGACTTTGGATAAGGTACTTAATGTTCTGCGCCTCAGTTTCTTAAACTATAAGAAAAGAGGCAAGAGTTAAATAAGTATGTCAATATTAGTAAATGCTATGTAAGCATTTACTTTTTAAAAACACTTCCCTGATAAAAAATCACTAATGGAGACCTGAGGTTTGCAGAATAAGTGGTAAGTTTTTAGTCTAATATTTAAGGCTCCTAAAATCTGGACCCAAAAGATCTTTCCAAACCAATTTCCATTTAAAAATCTTTCCATGCATTGAACACACCTTACTGAGTAAAATTCATTAAAGACAAAGACATAAGATTTCTGTCATGTGCTTGCCCTCAGGGAGTTTAAATTCTAAGTGAAAGACAGTCATTTAAACACATGGTGATGGATATAAGGTACTACAATTGCACTATTAAGAGCTTTTTTTTTTTTTTTTTTTTTTTTCGGCTTAGAAGTATCCTGAAAAGTTTCGTGGACTGGATTCAATTTAAGCTAGGTCTTAAAGTATGAATAAGGTGAAATGATCAAAACAGAAGAGAATTCCAAGTAGAAGGACCAAAAATTGAAAACTGCAAGTAATTTGTGATGGTTGGAGCCAGATTGCATACTGGAAGTGGTGAAAAGAAATGAGGCAGGTTAGAGGAAGGAACTAGGACATGAAGGGGTTTTTTTGCTGCCATGTTAAGGAGCATGAATTTTATCTTATAGTCACCAGAAAGTGAAAAAAACCCCATGATTTTTAGAATGAAAACTGTAATACTTAGATCAGAAGGACAAAACAGGAGACTATTACAGCAGCTAAAGCTAAGAATAAAGAGAAGAGGGACAGATACCGCAGCATTTTAAAAGGTAGCATAGCAGGTCTTCTGGGTAATAAACACAGAGGAAGCATGGGAATAGAGATGTGTGTGTGTGTTTTCCTGCTTTTAAAATATTATTTGTTTTCATTAATTTTTTTTTAAATTGTTGCAGGGGGAAGGTAATTAAGTGTATTTATTTATATATTTGATTTTTCAAATGGAGATACTGGGGATTGAACCCAGGACCGTGTGCATGCTAAGTATGCACTCTACCATTTGAGCTATACCCTCCCCCCTAAAATATTATTAGTTTTCATTAATTTTTAAATTTATTTTTGTGTGCCTTTTGTTCATGTGAGATGGGGATAAGATAATGAGAATAGTCCACATTCTGAGGTTGGAGCACCTGTAGACCTTCAGAGGGAACTGTTGGAAAGATATATAGACAAATATAGATCTGGAGCTCAGGCAGTAGATTTAGACCAGAAGAACTGGTTTTGGACTTCTTCATAAGACAAAGCTCAAAGGATGGACAGAGTAGTAGCCATTTTAGGGGAATGCATCAGAATGACATGTAATTAAAAAATAAAGACGTGAATATAAAAGGAAAATTAGACCATGGGATTAATAAAAAGATCTTCATAATAAATTATTTTTCAAGAAAAGATAAGTTAGCATTGTAAAGTGTTGCAGAGAAGGCGGGAGGGCAGGCATAGACTGGAGTGTCCATTGTGATTGGCAAACAGAAGATAATCTCTTGGTTACCTTCAAGAGAGTCGGTTCAGTGGAATGGAAAGGAAAAGTCAGATCACATTAGATGAAAACAGAATATGAATGGTGAAAGAGTAAACACAGTTAATGCAGATTATTTTTTTAAATAACGGTAAAGGAAGTATGTGTGAAGTACGGCTGTAACGAGAAGGCTAAAAAAGGTGAGGAAGAGGGCAGAATGTGTAGGAATTATTCTGCAGCTGGAATAGGATTAAGTTACTCTGTCGTCTTAGACTCTTTGACCTTGGCCAAACACTTGAATAGCTCACCATCTAAAGTTGACACTGCAGTTTAGGAAGAGCCAAGTACATGTGCAAATTATTCAACTATTATTTCATATTATCTATAAAAGATTAGAAATGATAAAAATGTAGTAAGAAACTGGGAGTAAGTGGAGTGAAATGGATAAGCATCCAGGAAGCTGGAAGGAGACCAAAAAATGGGTGTGCTCTATCAGTTATTTGCAAGCAGGAAAGGAGAATATATTGGAGACATTAAGCCAGGATAAAAGTAAAATATCAAGGTGGAATGTGAAGGAACTGTATAATAAATACAGAAAGTAGATTTTGAAACAAAATTCATAAAAGGAACCATGGCAAATTAGTAAGTTACTGTGGGTTTTCTTAGAAAATAATTTTTCTTTGAAAAGGAGGAAATAAATTAGTGTGTTTGGGTTTATGAAATATAGTACCTAGTACATGGTAGGTGTTTATTAAATTCTTATGTGGCTGAGTGAAGCAGTAAGTCTTCCAGAAATATAGAAATACAGGTTTTTTCTGCCTAATGATATCAGTATCAGCTACTAAAAAACAGTAAGAATAACTCAAAATGTTATTTCCCCTTTTCAAATCTAAACCCTTGATTTCTGTGTTATAAACATCTCAACCATATACTTGGGATCAGAACTACTGCATTTGAGAATCAAGTTTTTGTCCATACTTTTGTGACAATAATAGTGTAAAAATTATGACAATTGGATATCTAAAGAAACAATGACAACAAAACCTTGTGCCTTGAAGTTCTTCCTGTATAATGTAGGACATTTGAAACTACAAATGCTTATGGAAACTCAGCATAAATTATATTGTGTATTTAAAAATTTATATAAATGGACTAGCTCCTTTAGGATAAACAAATGTGTAGCTTTTTCGGTGGAAGATTACTTATTATAGTTGCATCTTTTAGATTTGATTTCTCTCTCATATTATATTTGTTCACATGGTATCCTTCTAGGGCACCTTTCATGCCATAGGGTAAAGACTTACCTGGGTCCTTTTTCCATAAGCCAGGTTCTTATAAAGCATTCATTCAGACGTGTATCCATCAAACCCATGGACGCTTACAGCACCTAAAAGATAAATGAAAGACAAGGAACATGTAGGGGCTCAGAAAGAGTGCAAAAAGAGTTCTTTCTCCAAGCCTTGTCTCCTAGTCATTGCTTCTCTGTTGCTTTCGTCAGTGCAACGTGGGGATGCAGCGCTTCGTTATACACACACGTGCGCGCGCGCGTGCACACACACACACGTTAAATAAATAAATAAATAAATAAATAAATAAATAAATAAACAAACAAACAAACAAACAAACAAACACACAAAAACCACATACTACTTTTTAGTGTAAATAAAGTAAAATACAACAAAATTTAAATCACTACAATAAAAAATGTCAGTAAATACAGAGATTTTGATAGACTATGGAGAGTACAACGGCAGCGTCTGTAAATTATTTGAAATACTGTTACACTTTTGTTTGTTTAAGTTAGACGTTAACAGTAGTTAACATTACTATGTTTCCATTCCACAAGGCGGTGAATGTATTTACAGAGTGGAAATGCATATTTGAAGGAGGTATTTTTGGTTTCTTCTCCTTTGGAAGCAAAGCAAAACCCCAAATCCTCATTAATCTTTCACCACTACCCCTTTGTAGCTATCCCTTTCACGACTGAGAGCTTCAGACATCAAGCTGTCTGCTGGGGATCTGAGGAGATGTTCAGAAAGTTTGTCATTCTGTATTTCTTTTCTGGTTGTGTCAGAGTTTGAGTGAAGAGATTTGTGGGGAGTGCGTGATCCTCTTCCTTTTCTCCCTGTTGAGATAAATATACTCCCTTTGAGAAGTACATGAACACCCTTGGGCCACCTGAATGCCTTCAGGTGGACTGGAGAGCTAAGTACTTTTGAGGTGACCTAAAGGAGAGGAAACTGGTGTTGGTTTTTTTTACCAGATTCATAGCAAAACTTTGAAGATTCGACAAACAACAAGCTAAAGGCAAAAAAAAAAAAAAAAAAAAAGCTTGCCTGGGCAGGAAATCATCATTCCTTCTGGGTTTGCATACCCTAGAGCCTAAGCAGTAAATTAAATAAAAGATGTGGTTTGAAGGTAAACAGAAAAGATATGACAGCAAATTTAATATAGTTTTTCCTTGTCAGCTTCCCTTTGCTACAGGCTGGGTAGGGGAATTGGAAAAGAACACACTGACTTAGGTTATTTATAAGAAACTTCGTAAGAACTACAGAAAGACTAATCGATTTTAGATGTTTCCTATCTCATTAAATATTTTAACTGACATAGAGAAGCAGAAGCAGATGAAATAGGACAGTTAAAGTATATGAAGGAAAGAACGGTTTTCCTTTCCCTCTTTCTACTACTTGTGATCCACAACCCTGTCAGATCTTCCTTTGTGTCTCATTGCTATTCCCAGTGTGGCTGGCATACATTTGCACTCACTTTTTGTAGACTTTTTCTTTCGGACTATCTGAAGGGAAAAGTCTAGTATTTTTCTCTTGGTTTGCCTTTATTTGGACTACATTATTTTCTCTTCTCCTTTTTTCAGGACTTTTAGCCTGAAGAAAAATTGTCAGAAAGCTTTCATATTAACTTGACAAATTAGAGATACTGTCATCTTTCTCCCTCAAGAATCACCCTGAGGGTGAAAGAAATGTTAATACTTGATTGACCAAAACAACATGAGAAAGGAATATAGTTGAGGGAACAGGAGAGGAAGAGGTTCTGGCAGAAGCAGCGTTTGCTTATACATATTAAGTGACGTTCTCTGTATCCCCAGGGATTTCTCCCATCCCAGGACTCTCCTTCCTTGTCGGCAAATGCTGGAGATGTTAATCCCCACAACCACCTTGCTCCTGTTGTTTGCGGAATTGTGTAGCCACATAATATGTCCAGTTTCATGGTCACTTTTCACCCTACTTAACCCTCTGGTGGTTCCCAAACTCTTTCTCAAGTCATAGAATCTGTGGAGATAAGATTAATTCCCGTTTGCACAGCTCACACACTTTGACAGGCTGTCCTGCCCTCCTCACCAAAATTGACTAGCTCTCTTTTTGATTGGAAAGATGAGAGAAAGAAATGGGAGAAAAAATATTTCACCCTCTCACTAGTTCTCCTGACCCTCTCCTTCATTTTCCCCCCATGCCTTTCTCTTAAATACTATTTTCTAACCACTCTTCTCAACTTAAAAGTTAGTTTCCTTTCATTTAGAGTTCCTTTCTTTCTTTTTTCTTTTTTTCCTCTTCCTAGAATTCCATCCAAGACTGTGTTCTACCAGTTCCACATTTCCACTCTTCTCATAAGCCATGCTTTACTCTTACTTCCACCTGAGAGCCTCCAATACTGTATTTGAAACTCCATTACTGTCAAATCCCTGAATCTCCAGTCCTCTTAAGATGCCATCTCCATGTCATAATTTGCCTCTTCACTCTGTCTGCCACCAGTACCTACTCAAATGGACTCCCTGCCACATACACAGAAGATTCTCCGTGGAAGTTGGAGGGAGGTGGAGATGGTGGGATGGGTTGGGATTGTTCCATTGGGATCTTTCTGGCATCCTGAACTCTAAGTGCAAGTATTAGATGAAACTTCAAGTGCATTATGAGATAAATCTTAATAGACTACTTCAGGAATATTACCACTATCTAGAATATTCTTTCACAGAGAAATGAATTTTGTCTTCTAAATAAAGGGATTGTAAGGAGCCTTTTGGAACACAACCTCTTAACAGGAGACTCCTGATGGACAGCAGGGTCAGAAACAAAATGTATATGCTGCTCATGGTTATTTTCTATGTTACATGTTCCATTTATTGTTTCCATTGAAAAATACTGAATGTGAAATGTAATAGAAAGGACTATGGAAGAAACTTTACCTTTTTAGACATAAAAGAAAAATGTCTGTTTTTTTCCTGTTTGAAACAGTGTATTTGTTTCTACTCATAATAGCATTATCTGTTTCACATGATAAGATGTTATTTTTAATGACGGAAACAGGGAAGCAATTATAATTGCAAATTGTAAATAAAACATTTATTCTAATCATCATTTAAACACAAAGAAGGATACAATTGCAAGATACAATTAAATATAATAAAAGCAGTGCATTATGAAATACAAATGACATACACACCCTTGAGTAAAATTTGCATAAAGATAGCATTTTAACCATTTACAATTGATATAATTTATATTTATAATTAAATAGGCTCTTTGAAATATCAACACTAGTAAAAGTGGCATAATCAAAAAGCCCTTCAGGTTGTACATTAACATAATCAACCTGTGGAAATTTGAATTTGGAATAAAAATCTCACCTAAGTTAATCAAACACACAAAGCATGCCATGCACCTGTTCACAACATATTGCTGGAAACCATTATATGGTAATGAATGTGTAAGCAAAGTAAAAAGGAATGTATGATTAAGAATAGGCTATTTTTTACAAAGTATATATAATGACAGTCACATATTGAAACTGATTTTCATCTAAGCATAGCAGGGAATTGGAAAGCCATACTTTCCAACAACAGAGACAAGTCATATGACATTTACAGGTTTCTTGGCAGGAGGCATCCATATTTCCTATGCCAAATGTTAGTGGTATGGCCATGTAAAGGAGGGTAACATAGCATGATGATTTTCTAGCAATGCTGAACTGTTATTCCCTCTTAGAGTAATAAGGCAAGTGCTTCCAGTGGTTTCTCCCTTTCAGTCTCTGTCACTGTCTTTCTGTCTGTCTGTCTCTTTTTATCATAGTGGGGAATGTTCCACCCCTTCTTAGCAAACAAATTGGGATTTCTCTGTACACAGGCACTTGCTTAGCATCATAACTTTGTATGTTTGAAGCTGGAAGGAAAGAGAATTTTCAGCAAAATTTAATTTTTTTCTTTGGTAGCTTAGTGCTGGACTGGTATTATGAAAAACAAAGCACATCCTTGCTTTCTGGAGCTTACAATTTAATGGGGGCGGGAGATACATAAAAAGGCAATTGCAATGCAGAATTATAAGTACCACAACATAGGAAAGAACCATGTGACAGAGGGAGATGTATGAAGCATCTAACCCAAGCTTGAGGGTGAAGGCCACAGGTCAAGTTTGACTTCCCTGAGTTAATAAAACAAAACCAAACAAAATTATAAGAATTAAAGTACTCAAAATGGTAAAGTAGGAAGTCATTTTCTGTCTCATCTGTCCATTTATTTATTTACCTGTTTGTCTAGTTTCAACCTGTGCCGCCGTTGAGTTCCGCTGTGCAGATGGGACGTGCATTCCAAGATCAGCACGATGCAACCAGAACATAGACTGTGCGGATGCTTCAGATGAAAAGAACTGCAGTAAGATATTCCATTACCTTTTGTTTGTTCACGCCTGTGCACCTTTGGCATCACATTGAACAGTGTCCAACTCTTCACTGAACCTTGTCCAGAGCTGACATGTAATTAACCCCTGGTGTGTAGGATAATTGCATATTTACTTCTTCAAATGAGGTTAACTTTTCTTGTTTCTATGACCTACATAGAAGGCTCATAATCTTTGCAGATGAGGTGGTTTTTCATTTTTCTGTTTACCTCCTTATAGATAATACAGACTGTACATATTTCTATAAACTTGGAGTGAAAACCACAGGGTTCATAAGATGTAACTCTACCTCACTGTGTGTTCTGCCAACCTGGATATGTGATGGATCTAACGACTGTGGAGACTATTCAGATGAATTAAAATGCCCAGGTAATGCTAAAAAGAAAAATGATCTTTGCCTGGAAGACTTCAGGGCTGGTTTTATAGAATAAACTTACTAACTTATTAATTTTTATTTATTCCTGATACTCAGTGACTAAAATTAAAACGTAAATATTGTAGACTAAATTAAAAAACAATCATCCTGTTCTAAACATGTCACTTGATATTTTGTAGTGAGTTACAAAATGATACTTGAGAAATCTGTTCTGCATTTGGATCAGTTTCCTTTTTCATGTTCAGTTCATCGTTCATCCTTTTAAAGTTGGTGATTAAGTCTTAACATGTGTGATCTATGAAGTTTTTACAGAATTAGTGCACACTGAGAGAAAACTACCCATAGACTGAAGGCAGGGAGACTGTTTCTTACCACTGGCTTTATTTATGTTATGCGGCTTGTATTGTCATAAGTCAGGCTGTTTGATGCAGTTTGCACAATCCTTTGGCACAGTAGTGTGGGCAGTAACAATTACTGGATCCTGGTCAGACTGGCATATTTGTATCTGACTATTAGCCATCTTTTCTACACAAGCACTGAAAAGTGTCATCTTCTTTCTCAGGAGAATGTCTTCCATGAGAAGGTCATGACCCTGTTTCTTTTAACTATTTGAGGAAACAAGCTTAAAAATATATAATAATACCAGAAAGAAAGCTGTTAAATTGCTATAGCTTGAAGTCGATATGCTATGTAAGACACTATTACATGTGTCTTAAACTGCTGTTTCCCTCTCCTGACCCTGTTACTACGCTCACTTTTTCCATGGTTAGTTGACATGTAGTAATTCTCTGAAATATTTTAATAAATCATATTTGTGGGTATTCCATCCACCAGTGTACACCCACACACTTACCCCCCACACACACACATACACAGAGGATCTACTATAAAGAATTGATATTCTTAATGGTACATAATTTATCAATTAATTGGGCAATAGCAGATTCTTTTTTTTTTTTTTCTCCTGCTCATCACCATGTAAAACTCTGATATTCCTTCTGGGTGTGAGAAGTCTCGTTGTATCCTGGGAGGAACTGGAAAACGTCTCTGGAGGCACTTAGCTATGACTCACTGCAACTCTTCCACATCTTTTTTTTTTAAACTTTAGTCTTCATTATATAAAACATTAAACTAATTTAGAAACATTGTTTTAGACTCATGAAAACTGCGTGTTTAGATTCTTATTCCAGTGTTTTTTCTACAACAATTCTTCGTCTCATTTAGGCTGTAATTAATTTTTTAATTATTTTGCACGTGGCATAAACAGATGTTCATTAAACTTATAAATATACTTTTTAGTTTTTCTGTCATTTATGTATTTCTAGGATTAATAAGTTATTTTGAAGTTAACTTTCAACATTAATAGAGAATTGTGATTACATTGGGGAAGAAGGAGAGGGGCATTCGTGTAGATGTATGAAACAGGTGGACAGACAGGCAGGAAGCCAGTAAAAGTTCAGTCTAAATATCTTAGGTTGTGTCTGGGCAATATCCTAAGAAAAAGTAAGACATACAGCACAATCAAGACTTTTGGGGTTAATGGTGAATTCCCTCATAAAGTAATTTTCACCTGTAATTAGATCTACAAAGTTGGCATTTAAAAAATACAATGGAGGTGATTTGTGTTATCTTAAAATAGTTATAATGCATCACTCTAATGTGATTGACGTGTGTACTCTTAGATTTACCTGCTGATTGACTGTGAGCCAGTCACCCTAAGTCTATGTACACCTAAATGTGTGAGGGGACTAATGATACCCAATAAAGAGAAAAATCTAGTATTTTGTATGTACTCTTGGAGGTTATAATAACTCTCTACAATCTATAAAATATGTAGTGCAAAATAATTTTATATACAGATACTTTTTATTCTCATGATATTTTTGTAAGATGTATAGTGATTTTAGAGATTCTATTGCAACTTGTTTTTCTTCCTTAAAATAGAAACTACCTAAATTTTGTGAAAGCATACGTACTCACCAAGTGGAACACCAAGTTTACCCTTTCTGAGCAGAGATCTACTAGTGATTTTATAGTGTCATTTAGTTTTATGGGTATGGAATTAACAATATTTTTCACCTGAAATGACTCTTTGGCCTTAGGCTTACTCATTTTATTAGTCATCTCAGTTGTTTTATTTTATTTTTATTAACTAAACTCCACATTATTTGGATTTAAATAGTTTTTCTATTAGTACCATCTTTCTGATCCAGGAGCCAATCCTAGATTGGAATTTGGTAATCATGTCTCCCTGGTCTCTTCTGGTCTGTGCTAGTTTTTAGTTTTTCCTTGATTTTCATGTCCTGGACATTCTGTAAAGAACAACTCAACTCTTTTGTGTTTAACTTTTCTTGTTATTATCTCTTCCAGTTCTAGGAGTATTACTGTTTTGTTATTTAGCTATATTGCAGAAGTCTAAGATTAATTTAAATTATTTGACATTGTATTCTATATTTTGTCACAGTTCAAAACAAACACAAATGTGAGGAAAATTATTTTGGTTGTCCTAGTGGAAGATGCATTCTGAATACCTGGATATGTGATGGTCAGAAAGATTGTGAGGATGGACTTGATGAATTCCACTGTGGTGAGACATTATATCCGGCTTTACTTTTATAAACCATATTATTATTTATATGCTGATATTATCGCACCTAGGGATTTTATACGAAATATTGCTAATTGATTTTAACATCATTTTTCATGTCTATTAAATAACATAGAATGGCAAAAATTAAAATAGAACAGAAGAAGTTGTAACGGAGAATAGCAATCTCCTGTACAGCCTTTTCTCTGTTTTTGTTAGTGGTTACTTCCTTCAATCTAAATAATATACCTTCATTGCCTGACTTATTAACTTTAGATGCTAATATATTTACTTTCTGCTCTGAAAAATAAGGATTTAGCTCACACAGCCCCTTACACTCTCCCTACCTGTTACTGACTGTTGTATTATTATCTGAAATATACATACTAACTACATGTATAGCTTTAAATAATATACTTAAATTTGCATTTCTTCAAACTCTTCATCCATCACCACCCACCTCCTAATTTATGTGTGTACATTTCATTTCACTTGGCAAGGTAAGAAAGCATTTTTAAAATTCATTTTATAAAACATATGGATTTTGTGATTTCAAGGCCAAAAAATATATATATTCACTATTATCATTTAACGTAAATAGTATACACTGGTGAATAGACAACAGTAGAAAAAAAAGATTAAAAATGGATTGTCTATGAAATGTCAAACTCCTCAAAAACTAAATGTCATCATGAAGTATGAAGGTGCATTTTGTTTGATTAAAATGCTATATATCATTACATTAGAGCCAGATTCTGAACAAGATTAGCAGAGAACTTAACAAATATTTTCTGTTGATTTTTATGGTTGTATCTTCTTTAATTTTATTTTTTCCAGGCTTCAGTTTTTTCTCAGTGCTTCTCTTTTTACATGTCATCTCAGTAAATATTTTAAATAAAGATGCGTTTTTAAATAGTTTATAAGATCAAAATCAAATTTTTATTTTTATAGTAGTTTTTTTTTAACACAGTAATTACTAAGATTTTATTTTTTGGTTGTTTGCTGATGATAAACATGCTAAGAGGGGAGGACTATCACAAACTTTGGAAATAAATGGAGTGCATTATTATAAATGCATAATTTGCTAACAAAATACCAGCCAGCCTGCCAATGAATTTGAATGTTAAGTGTTCCCAAGGGAGAGAAACAAAAACATCAAACTGTCAAGTATGTATAGGTACGAAACTGGTGGCTTGTCGTCAACCTAAAACCCCCTTAGTCACCTCATCTTTAAAATCAAATGTATGTGGTGGTGAGTTCAACATATTTGACCTTGCCTAGGGTATAATTTTTTTTTCACTTATTCAAAAGTAGGTTAAAAATTAGAAATAACTACCTCATGTGTGGAATATTTATTTTATATCTGTATACCATATGTTTTTAAAAAATGACAAGCAAATGCCAAAGGAATATATTTAGGAAGAGTGAAGAGCTTAGTGACTAGTTCAGAGTCAAACACTGTGCGATTATGTTGAAGGAACGATGTTGTTATCACCTGGATAACTCAAGCAAGCTGCTGTCAAAATTTTATAAAATTTTAAAGAGGAATTTTGCTTGTTTTATTTTGGGATGGTGGGTTTTAGCAAAGAAAAAGAACTTTCTCACTGTCATCACCATCTTTCCTAAGATGGTCTTAAATGATTTATTTTTTTTCTCTTCTGCACCTAAAACAAGCATTCTTGTTTGTTTTCTAGATTCTTCTTGTTCTTGGAACCAATTTGCCTGTTCGGCCCAAAAATGTATATCTAAACACTGGATTTGTGATGGAGAGGACGATTGTGGAGATGGATTAGATGAAAGCGATAGCATTTGTGGTGAGCTGTTTCTTTTCGGTTCTCATTCAATTTTTAGGTGTGTGATACTTACGCTCTGCCATTAGAGCACACAGAAAAAACTGTTTTCTACCTTGTTAAACTAAAGTTTAATATGTACATACATTTCAATGTAACTATTATTATTTTCACGACAACCTATTAGTCCTCTGTTTATATATACATGTATACATATATATGTACACATATATATACTTGTTATTATAGTTTTAGGATTTTTTTCCTGAATGTTAACACAGTGAATCTATTAGCAAGTTGTATTTCTCGTCTTCAGTGACTTCTTTCGAATAGATCTCAATGATTGAGATTACTGGGATCAAATGATTGAACATTTTTTCATTGCTCTTGATAAGTCTCGCTAAGTTGACCCCCAATTGTGTTATACTGATTTAGATTGCCATAAGCCACACATGTTGTGTGTGTGCACGTGTGTGTATGTGTGTATTGTAGTGATCTTTATTAGTGAATTGTTTTAAATGGGAAGTAAGGAAGGAGGCTATTGTATATGACTTTAAAATGTACATTAAAATTCAGCTTTATAGGGTTAGAGGTATAGTGTCAAATGTCTATATTTACAACCATATGTCTACTACAAAGCCAATGTAATTGCTTTTAATTAATTACAGAATATAACAAATCATTTAAATTGGATGATTAAATGAAGTTTTAAGAGATAGAAGGAAACAACCTAATCACTCTAAATGTGTTATTATTGACCAAGCATTCTGTTTTATTTATATGTCTGTCTGTCTTTTTATTTATCTATCTGATGTTTCCACATGTGTGTTTGTACCTATAGCTCTAGATTGTCTACTCATTATATCAGCCCAGTTTCATAGCTGTTATCCTTATTTTAGAGAGAAAAGGACCTGAGTCATAGAATCAGGTTCACATATAAGGTTAAGCATATTTAACACCTTTTAAAAATGTTCAGGAGTTGTGGCTTGCAATTTAGGCCACTATCATGGAAACAGGTAAATAAGATTTATAATGTTCATACTAAACCGAAGTTCTCCATAAATAATATAAAATTGGAGATAGCCTCAGAAAGCAGGCAATTTATTTTCCTATATTAAGCCATCTGAAAACTATGTTTTATTTACACAGCTGAAACCATGTCATTATACCACAGATAAAGATAGAAAGATTGCTATCAGAAAGCTCTAGAAAGAAAAAGAAATCAGTAATTAATTAGGTGACTGGCCAGTCTATTTTAACTAATTTTCTTCTCTTTGCTTGTAAATATTTACTGAATTTTAACCAAAGGATTACCTACTTATAGCGGGTCGAGCATGTTTTCAATCTCTAAAAGCATCTTGGTTTTGACCCTTTGTTTAATTCTACACTAAGTGGCTCCACTGATACGGCTATTCTTTTTGAGTGGACACGGTATAACAGAAGTGGTAATGTCTCTGAAGTCCCAGAAGTTGAATTCTCTCGCATGTGCATTTTCCAACTATGTGGTCATGAGCAGGTCCATTTTATTCCTTGTTCCTCAAATTCCTTACCTTTTAAGTGGGCACAAAACATCTACTTTATGGAATTATTATGATCATCTAACATGGCCAATGTGTACTATATAAATGAATTTACTCTCATTCTTTTTTGTTTTGTTTCTCCTGTTCTCTTCCCTTATTTTCCAGACTGTCATTGTTATACAAATGTCTATCAGTATTCTGATGAATTTTTTTTAAAAGGTTTTAATGGTAATGGGCATGTTTACCTGTCGTCAAAACACCCTAATTAACTTAATCAAGGCTGCAATTTATGTACCGACTACCAAGCTGTTGTCACATAAAAATTACTGCTCTAGACCATCAGTTGATGAACTGAACTTAGTATTTTAGGACTGGAAAGGAACTTTATAAATAATTTATCCCAGTGGTGTTTAGCCTTCAGTGTACAAAGATCCTTCTCAGAGGTTTGTTGAGAATGTAGATTCTTAATTCGCACCTCCAAACATTCCAATGTAGGCTGTAGACATATTTTTTCCTCATAAGTGCATAGTGATTCTGACTTGGGATCTGAAGCTTTAGTTTTGAAAATCATAGTCCAGTTCACGCCCGTCATGTGATAGATGAGGAAGGAAAAAGTCACGGAGGCTAGTAAGTTTGCTTAGGGTCACGCAGTGAATCAGTGATGACAGAGATAGGACCAGAATTCATTGAAATACTTACTAAATTGGATGGTAACTATTACCCATCACATGCAATATCTGAATAGCTACTTAAAGTGGATCTGATAGAATTCCTTCAGTCTGTCTTCCTTCTCCCTTGGGGTTCATTTCCCTGAGGAAGGCAGCATGTCTCCAGACAACAGTGGTGACTATGCAAGGAAGACATGAAATTTTTCTTCGGCCCATTTTCTTTCCAGTCGACCATAATGTTTTGACCAAACTCTTGACACAGAATCTGTGGAACCACCACCAAAGGAGTCAGAAAATTAGCTGCAAAGAGCCTCATGCCATTTTATAGCTTGAGGTATCTTAGTAGTTATATGGTCATGCCCCTCACCCCTCACTTTAGAGTGAAACCCAGACCCTAGTCTTCTGCAAGGTCATATGGATTTAAATTTCTCGGCAGTCATATCAATGCTATATCTATCATGCCTACCTTGGGAATAAGTTGGAGTGACAATAAGAAAGTAGACAAGGAGCTATACATGTCTCAAAACTTCCATAGCAGAGAGAATGCATCTTCTACATCTCTAGCTAAATAACAAAAAACATTATGGAAATTAAAACATTAATTGAGAGTATAATAGTGAATGTGATACTTTATGTTCTTATGGCAAGCTTGAAAAGGTAGATAATAAGGAGGAATAATGGAAAAATAACTTTGTATGAAGAGAATTTCATTATAGAAGGCACCAAAGACATAATAGGTAGCAAGTACATCCATATTTAAATGAAACCAACATTTAATAGATTTCCTTTATAATTTCTTCGAGTAATTGTTATCGTATTCAATCTCATTCTGTTAGCACTGATCCTCAATCAAATAAGTAAATCTGAATTGCCTAGCGGGCTTTTCAACATTCACTTGCTATCCTGTCCTCCAAGTTAAAGGGTATGTCAGGACAGGCGTGTTTATGTTGAAAAAGATCATCAGGGGATTCTATTGTGTCACCCTGCTGTCCCCCGTATTGAAAACGTTGCTTTAAAAAGCATTTACTTTTCATAACAACTCTGTGGCTGAAAAGTAAGATGCTAATTGATAATCCAATTAAAGCAGCTTTAAATGTTTGTAAATAAATGTCTTTCATCAATCTAGGCAGTCATATTTTCTTCCTGGAGGTATGAACATTTTTTTGAATGATTCTTACAAATTGTTTTTAGCATCTATTATGTGGGTAACGTCTGTTCACCAGAAAGTGAAATTAAAGAGAAATTAGATTCGGAGGTCTTACTGATTCACTCAGCAAATATTTTATATATAAAGAAACAAATAAGCCATTCAATAACATCTAACTATACTGGGGGCTAGGGAAATATTGTGAGAAAGAATCATTTTCTAATTTTATATGATGACCCTATGCCTGTATAAGGAGAAGCAAAGAGAAACCACCCATGACCCTTTAAATTTACAATCAAAGTCAATGAACTTTTTTTCCTGTATACATTTGAAAACAACATCATGCAACTAAAAGGACATTTAATCGATAGAGCAAATAAATAAAAAGTGGATTCTGTTTATTAAGTGTGTAAAAGCAAAGAGGACATGCATACACTTATACTTTTTGCTTGTTTTTTATTGAAGTGTAGTCAGTTACAATGTGTCAGTGTCTGGTGTACAGCATAATGTCCTAGTCATGAATATATATACATGTATTCATTTTCATATTCTTTTTCATTTAGGGTTAATACAAGATATTGAATATAGTACTATACAGAAGAAATCTATTTTTTATCTATTTTAATATATAGTGCTTAACATTTGCAAATCTCATACATTTCTACTTTTTAACAAGACAAGGTGGGGAGTAACAATAATGACACTGGCTTAGGAATCAAGAGTTTTGGACTCTTAGCTCAACATGCGACTCCCTATGCAACCTGGGATTTCCTGCAAGCTTTTCAACTTCTCAGAGCCTCAGTTTCCTTTTCTGCGAAATGAGACTAATACTAGTTCTACCTTTTAGGGTGACCATGAGGATTAAATGAGTTAATATGTTAGTGTATATTAAGCAATAAAAATTATTATTCTTATCCTCATAGGTCCCGTCCTTTTCGTATTTTATCTCAGTTTATTCACAATTCTGTAGCATTTCAATGCTTTGCTACATTTTGCAAGGAGAAAATATATATTTTTACAATTTTCTGCTGTGTAGCTTTAAGAAATAGAGTGCTTGCTGTTGGGAAGAAATGCACTGAGAGGAAACTGTCTATAGCAGAAGGATACTTCTTGATGATTCCAAGTAACTGTACTTTCTTCCTTGTCAGTGGCTTTCTTCTGCTGCCCTTCTTGTCTATAGGAAATGATAGGCCTTTCCCAGCGCACGTGCTGTGAGGCTCTTAATGGCATTTTTTTCTGTGGGTTTCAGGTGCCGTCACTTGTGCGGCTGATATGTTCAGCTGCCAGGGCTCCCATGCCTGTGTGCCCCGACACTGGCTGTGTGACGGTGAAAGGGACTGTCCAAACGGAAGTGATGAGCTCTCCACAGCAGGCTGCGGTACGAACTCCCTTGGGGCTGTCTGTGAAAGAAAGTTGCTGCCGAGTCTTCAGACCTTTGCTTTTGTAGCGCTCACCGAGTCACCTTTTCCCTCGCTTTCCCAGTCTCTGGACTCTTAGGTAGTGTCGGAATTAATCAGGTGGGATGTTGTCCTCACAGTAGCCCAGCAACCCCTCTGACCGCTTGTTCAGAGCGCTTCCAACGTGCACAGGGGGATTACTATGTTAAAATTGTTTTTGATGTATGAGGATTTACCATTTCATTTCTGAGATAACGCAACTGCGTTTTGTATGTGTGAGTGTGGTCGGTTTGTCACTTTGTCATTGGCATCTCCCCCTGCACCCCACATTCCCCTTGAAGGCTTTTAAAATGCCTGTTGCAGATACTCTGTAAATGGCTGCTGTGACCTAAGTAGCTGCTGAACGGAATGTCAGTAAACACCTATTAGTCCTGCGGATAGGATATTAACCCTTAGGTCAGCTAAAGATAGTGCGGATGTAGCTGAATGAAGCTGGGGGATCAGATGTACGGCTTTGGAGGCCAGACAATTTGCTAAGTTTCTAACTCTGGGTCACCTCAGGAAATGCTCAGGGAATTACTCAGTAGTAAAAATTAAATTCCTTTGCGTCATCAGGAGAATGAAGAGACTGAATACTTGAAACCTGGTCCCAAGGTCACGTAGGGGATCAGTTGAGCTGAGCAATTTATCAGAAACAGTGCTGTGAACTCTGCTCGTTGAAGTGCAGTCTGCCAGTCATCTCTCCAGTGACCTGTCTTCAGGTCTTTTGTATTTGACGCCATGATGTAATAGTGTATGTATGTGGGTGTGTGTATTTGGGGGACATTTATAGCAGAGAAGGAAAAAGAAAACTTTGAGGCAGGCTTATGTGCACAGACCTCATGCTATTGCAGAATAAATCACTTTGATCTTGAAACTGATAATCTGTGTCTGTAAAGGTCAATGGGGCCACTGAGGGCTACATAATAAAGGATTATGCATCAGTTCAGGGATCCAGATGGTCCCTGTATACTGTTGCTATTGTAGCAAGTAAATGCTCTGGGAGGCGTATTAACGCTTTAGAACCACTTGGGTGCGATTAAGTAAATTATGTTAAAATTCAACAAATTGTACTCAAGTGACCTGAGAGCATTAATGCCAAATAAGCCTCCGTTGCTTAATGTTTTAAAGAATAATTCATGTATTAGAATGGGCATAATTCACTTGAGTTATATAAGCTGTCACATAGTTCAAAGTTAGAGTAGAGATTAGTAACTGAGTTTTACTTTGATTATAATGGGCAATTTTTAATGCTGCTCCTATGTGGCTTCCACATTGTTTTTGAAAATACATTTGTGGAAAATACATTATGCTTGATTGAATTCAAATAATTCTTTTTGTTTCACAGCCTCATGTCTCTATTTCAGTCATTACGGACTTGAAAGCAGAGATTTCCTTTCTTCATGTAGTTGGGGGCAGTGGGGAGGTCGGGAGCTCATAGGCATGTAAAAGAATAATTATAATACCTTAAGTGTCAGAATGATGCATAGAAAAGATACTAGGTCATTGCAAAGAAATGTTGTGTTAGAAAGCCTAGAAGTCTCATAGAAGGATTTCAAGGAAAAGTAATAATATTTTCTGACTCATGGAGGATAAAGAGAAGAAAGAGAAGTATTCTAGGTAGAGGAAAGTGCCTATTAAGACATGAAGGGGAGAGACTGGAAGGCATCTAAATTTTTTCAAGTGCCCTTTACATGTCAGTTTTTTTGGTAGGTCTTTTATTTACATTATTGAATTCCCACAGGATCTCAGTGAAGTGCCTTTGGGGATCTGCCAAAAATAATTGTTATATAGATGAGAATTGAAAGAACACCGAGGAATTTATTGAGTACCTAAAATGAGCTGATCTGCTTCATATACCTTATCTAATTCTTGCAAGAAATTTAGCAGATAGATTTTATTATCCTCATTAAACAGATAAAGAAACAGATGCACCAAGGAGGTAGATAGCTTTCTTAGAATAAAATTATAAGTTGCAGAGCAACTTTTGGCAAAGCTTTCCTCTTTCCAGTATACTGTAATAATATAGAGAAGATTCTATATTTTTTTCACTTAAAAATTAAGAATCATTGACCTACAATATTATGTTAGTTTTAGAGTATGCATATTGATTTGATACACGTATATCTTACTGCAAAATGGTTACTATAATAAGCTTAGTTAACATCCATCACAGAGCAGATTCTTAACATTCAAAATATCCCAAACCTTGAATCATATCACAGCATTTATCCTTTACATGTAAGAAAAGATGATTAAAAGCATTTAAAAGACCAAACCTCTATGATGCTATGCATACACTATTAACGCTTACATCTTCTGTACAAGTTACTGTCTTTTGGACTTTTTGCTGAAGTTTTATTGCATATTTTGATCAGCCATTTTTCCCACTGGTTAGGGCCATTGCTGGAGCACTACTTCCATGGATCAGTATTCCAAAAGGATCGATGTTCCATTTCATGGATTGATATTCCTAATTTGGTGTGGTACTTATGGTTGGCCTCATCACATCATAGATCTTAACCTGTTTTGACACCCCACTCTTGAAGTCATCCAGAAGTTTTATTTTCTTTTTAAAAGCAGTAACTTTCTCAGCCCATATGATTTTCTTTTCACTTCCATCATGAGCATTAGCACTTGGCCTTTTCAGGTCCATTTTTCACAAAGAAGCAAGGTTTTTATCACTTTGCTAGCATTACTACAGGCATGAGGAGAGAAAAAACCCAGCCACATTATCACAGCTGAGTGATTTTTTTTAATCACATATGAACCTTTGAATTCATCCTTCAGCAAACTTATAAATTGCTAAATGGCCTGAAATTTCATGGTCACTCTAGAATTGTTGAAAGTATTAATGCTGAAACTTTGAAGTATATATATTTATATTCATATAATACTACACATATTAATGTATATTAATAATAAATTCATCTGCTATATTAAATGTTGAACTAAATTTTCTGTTTTAAATAACCATGAATTATTGAGTGTATTGAGTATAACAACATACATTCCCCAAATTCCTAACATGGGAGAAGATAAAATAGGTGCGCATCTAACTTAATTTTTTGTGATGTCATTCTTAGCTCCCAATAATACGTGTGATGAAAATGCTTTCATGTGCCGTAATAAAGTATGCATTCCCAAGCAGTTTGTTTGTGACCATGACGATGACTGCGGAGATGGCTCTGATGAGTCACTGCAGTGTGGTAAGTATATCTAAACCTTCTATGGAGAAGATTCTCCAGCTGAATAACAGTCTCGTAAATGACTCAAGAAATATATGAATAAATAACAAAAATAAATAAATATATTTCTTAATCTCACTAAGGACATGTAAATTCAGTGATACAGGCACACCACATGCAACCTCTTTAAACTCTACCACAATTACATACATATTTGGAAATTATGCCTGCTTCTTGTAGTGTGTCCTTATCAAGAACCACACTGGCAAATGTTTATAAAAATGTCTTCGGTTTTAAGTAATTTTGAAGTTTTGTCCATTAAAGACAGCTTATGGCTGGCTAGTTCAGTCTTATAGCCAAATCAAGCACTGGGGTGAGGAAAACAAGAATACAATTCGCAACTGTCACAGAATCTCTATACTTAACATTTTTATTTGCTTTATCTTTTTACACGTGTATTTATTTGTTAAAATTTAACATGACAGCATGAAATTTATCTTGCCACATATATTTATCGAATCATCATATCTATATAATGTATATACAAACACATATATGACTTTTGCGATAAAAATTAGTATATTAAAAATTCCCTGTTGAAATTGAAATCTTATGTGAGCCTAGTATTTTTATAAAACATTTAAATGCATACACGAGTAAATGTAAAATGAAGAGCTATGAACTTCACATATACCCATGAAAGACAGTAGATTTAGTTTCCCTCCTTTGCCTTCTCTGTACAATATCTATAGCCTTGATCTTTGACATGAATCTCTTTGAAATCAGTGGATATCAGTTTTTATGATCATTTCACCATTAAGTCATAGATTCAATGTGATATTTTAAAAGCTACATCATAACTCAAGATGTAAATCTGAAGTAGAGTTATATCTGATTGAATATATTTCCTCTGCTTGACATTATATTTGGTTGATATGGAGATGAATGAGCCAGGAATCCCACTAGAAGAAATTACACACAAACAGGAAAATCAGAAATACAATATATGGAATAATAACATACATTGTGATGTGGGAATATGAATCACAGCATACAAAATCAGGGTAGAGAAAATAAATTCTTGAGACACCAAAGAAAAGACACAGGGAATGTTAGTCAGAGGAAATCATATTTAGATGCTAGAGAGCATGACATAGTGGTTAAGAGCATGGACCCTGCAGCCATACGGCCTGGGTCCAAATCCTGACTCTGCCAGTTACTAGCTATGAAACCTTGGAGAATTACTTCACTTCTCTGTACCTCAATTTCCTCATCTGTAAAAAACATGTAACACCACTGCTTAGCTCTCAGGGCTGTTTAGAAAATTAAAGGAATTAATATTTATGAAGTGCTTAGAGCAGTTCCAGACACATAGTAAATTCTATGTATGTTTACAAAAACCTGTAATTTGATATGGCCAAGGAATAGCCATTAGTCTTCTGTGAGGTAAGTTGAATTTAGAAAGTTAAGTTGGAGCTAAATTGTAAAAAAGTCTGAAATACAGTGTTAAAGAATTTGTGTTCTTTTATCTCTCAGTGGGCAGCACGTATTTTGAAACAGGGGAATGTCACAGTCAAATTTATATTTTAGAAACATATTTTTCAGCAGAGTGGATGAAAGATTACCATGGGAGAGAGGTGCCATAAAGGGAAAATAAACTTGTTAGGAGGTTATTGCAATAGTTCTGATGATTAACGCTATGATTTCAAACTAGGGCAGAAATGGTGGAATGCAAGTGCAGAAAGGGTCAGAATTCATTTACAGTTAGAGATGGAGGATAAAGTAGAATTTCTAGCTTGGATGACTTGGAGGATGGTGGTGTTGTTAATGAGCTTTGGAATGAGGTTAAGGGACAGTTTTGCTGGTGCGGAAAGAGAGAGATGTAACAAATAATTAATTTTGGACATTTTGAATATGAAGTGTTAATCAGATAATCACATGAAGCTATATAGTGAATGTTTGAAAATTGAATTCTAGAGTATGATCAGGACACATCATATTAACTTGGTGTCCATCAGCATGAGCGTGATATTCAAAATGTGACTAAGAATAGCAAACGCTACAGAAAGGAAAAGGAGAAAACCATAGACTGAAGATTGAAATAAAGGCTTCCCCTGTAACATTTTAGGGAAGAACAGGAGAAAATTTTGTAAAGAATAAGGGAAAAAAAGGAACAGCAAGAGCAAAAGTTAGAAAGAAGCCTGGAAGGATGGATTATGAATAGTAAGTCAGGAAGCTACCTCTGAGGTAGTGCGGACAACAGCACCATGTGCTGCAGAAAAGCGAAGCAGATTGGAGTCAGAGACACCTGTACCAGTTGTCACTTGATATATGTTAGTTCTAAGAGGAATTTCAGAAGGTAGATGTTGCAGAAATGAGACATTAATGAAGGAATGATGAACTGGAGGTGAGTAAGTGAAAGCAAGATTGAGCTGTACAAGGAAGAAGAGACGTGTTGTTAAGAGTTATGTGGGTGGATTTTTATTGTTATTGGGCCGGGAGAGACTTGAACGTATGTATTGGCTGAAGAGGAGGAACTAGTGAAAAAGGAGGGAGAGGGCAGAAATACTAGGGAAACTGGGGATATTTTAGAACTATTTAGTTTTGCCATGCAATATGATAAACATCACAAATAAATAACCATTATTGAATCATTTTTTATTAAAATTCTGTTCATTCTTTAAACCATAAAAATCTTACTTTCTGTCTTCAAAAGTAAAATATTTGCCCACATTTACCAGAAAGTTTATAATAGAAATGATTTTTTTTAATTGTTAACAAACTTAGGCAAAAATCCAATCAAAAACTTCATAATATTCAAAATCAAATGAACTTTACTTACAAACAGGAGTAGGTATGAACATTAACAACTGATGGGTTGATACTGTGATTTGAATAAAGCTTTAGAATGCCTCTAAGAATCGATATATAGGGTAATCACAGTAGTTTTTGTGCTCATTGCTCTATAAATTGGTTTTTATTTTTTCTCATTTTAGCAGTCTTCACACTTTAAATGCTGCTTCCCAAACATAAACATGACATTATAGCTTCTGAAAATGGTCATTATAACCCAGAATCAGTTCATCCATATGTTTTAGTACTATACCTAAACTTAGACTTGAAAATAATTTTGAACAGCTTTCATTTTTGTTTTCCATTCTAAGGGAAATCCTTAGGATATAAATAATACAGGAACAGAAATGGCATACTCAAGTGTTGCATTCTTGTTTCCTCATGTAGAAACAATAAGAATGCCTTGTCTCCAGCTTTGTTTTCTGTATCTTAATCCCACTTCCTAACCACAGATATCTCTTGTAAGTATAACTGTCCTAGAAAGACACGAGAAACATTTCGCATAAGAGGCATGGGTAACCCATATGGTTAATTAGGTTTAGTGTACATTATGAAATGAGGTTTTAATGAATATTTGTTATATGAATTCAAACGTCTGTTTCTTTGTCTCCAGGATACCGACAGTGCAACACAGAAGAATTTAGTTGTGCTGATGGACGCTGCCTTTTAAATTCTCAGTGGCAGTGTGATGGAGACTTTGACTGCCCAGACCACTCTGATGAAGCCCCTTTAAACCCAAAGTGCAAAAGTGCAGGTACAGAAAATATATACTACCATGCTTATTCCAAAATTTGTTATTTTTAAAGGCAAAACTGTGACTATAATTTTTCATGTCATGTGGTATTCAATGAGAGGAAATGCAAATAATTAAGCATGTGATGCTTCCACTGATACTGTTCAAGATCCTAGTAATCAACCTTGTTTTAGAGCTAAATTTTAGAAATTTAAATCTGTGCCAAAAATTTGAACATTTGAGGCAATGAACCAGATGACTCCATCAATCTGCCCCTTTAAAAATGTAATATTTCTTAATATTTTAATTTTTTGTGCAGGTAACTCCCCTTTATGGACTTATTTGAAAATTTAATTATAAAAGATGTTGAGATTTACTGAGATCAATATTATTCAAACTTAGGCAAAATTAAATAAATTGCATATTGTTTGAACAGAAATATATACATAGCCAAACTTGGCTAATTTTTTTTACCTTAACTATTCCAAAGATTGAATACATAGTCAGTAAATTTTAGAATAAACCCAATTACTTTTTTTCACCTAGTTTCCATGTTAATAGGCTTTCTTTTATCATGTATGATAATGTTCAAAACCTGATGAGGTTATGCGTAGCTGCAAAACCCGAACTCCTTTCCATAGCTGTATTTGGAACAACTGTTATTCATCACAAGTGTCTTCTTTATGCCTAGACTTAAAAATGTCAATGTTATATTTCTAGGAAGAAAAAGAATTTAGGATATCTACCTATTCCAGATTCTTAATTTTTAGTGATATATAATTTCTCAGAGACCTATGGCTTAAGGGAAATGTCAAGCTATCATTACATTTCTGAACTCATTCTTCACAGTATAGATAAAGACAGAAATACTCCATTAATTTTACTATAGATGCTTATTTTGATTGTTAATTTTCAATGTAAAGCTAGATTTGCAGTAAGTGTTGAGCATGAAATACAGTTTGCCCTTGATTTTCTTTATGTGTAAAATATTACACTGAATATACAGTATTTTATATGTACATACATTTATTATCATTTTCGACAGACAAGTTATCATATTTGTGAATCTTTTCAGCAATTGTAGTATAAAACAATGGCATGCCCTTTATGTTCCATTTGTTTTATTTTCTTTTTCCAGAACAGTCATGCAACAGTTCATTTTTTATGTGCAAAAATGGCAGGTGCATTCCCAGTGAAGGTCTTTGTGACAATAAGGATGACTGTGGCGATGACTCTGATGAAAGAAACTGCCATATAAATGAGTGTTTGAGTAAGAAAGTCAGTGGATGTTCTCAAGATTGTCAGGACCTTCCAGTCAGTTACAAGGTAGGTACTCATCAAAAATAGAAAATTGTGTGATACGTTCAAATTTGAGATAGTAGAAACTATTTAGCCCAATGTGGCTGTAAAACTTAAAGTCATCATAATATTGTTAGTTAAAACTATTTAAATGAAGAGTTCCTGTATAAGCAAATAATTATAGTGTGGTGTAAAAATTGTTAGAATATATTCATGAAGACAAAAAAAATCCAAAGGTTTTTCAATAAATGCTGGACATAAAAAAGTAAGTAAAGAAAGACCAGTATTTAGGAAAGATACTGCTGCTAGTAGCTGCATAAATATGTATGCCAATTCTCTTAAATTCTGAGTCATTTCTTCCCTCATTCTTCCTCTTACACATCTTTGAAGTGAAAGGGGCTAATTGTTTGTTTACCACAACACTGGAAAATACAATATTTTTTTCACATAAATAGGGAGAAAAAAACAGAACACATGAATTATTAGGACTGAGTGCAGGTACACTAAAAATAAATTATGTCTAATATCCTAATTGCTTTTTGTTGGTACCATTTTCCTGACGAGGGTGATTCACTGACAAATGTGATTGACAGAAATAGCTTTGGAAAACTTCTCTGTTTCAGTATGTTGGAATGGAGGATGCATACAAACAAAATAATAAAGTGGTGCATTAGATTAAAATCGATTATGTGTATGTGGAAAAACCTCAATGAGAGCAATTCAGTTGCAAATTAGTGTTTTTAACCGGACAGTAGCTCTGTATGAATCAGCGAAATGACATGGATCCTATGAAACACAGAGGCAGGCCGACGCCTGGTAAGAGCAGTACCGAGGTTAAGAGTTCTGCACTGACCAGAATGCACTGGGGCTACTGTGCACTCTCATGGACGTGACATGTGTAAGAGGAACCTTGACAAATTGTCATGTGTCCACATTTGTGCAGCCAGTGGCATAAGGGGTCTGGAGAAGACTTTTGGGAGAAGTTTTGCCTAAAGCAAAATGGTTGGTTAGCTGTATTTAAACATATGAAGTCCTGGAATAGGGAGCATACCTTGTCTGTGTTGTTTCAAACGCTGGAGTTAGAATATGGTTCAATAGAAGGAAGACTTTTCAAACACTGGAACTCTTCCCATTGGAATGAGCTGCCTCATTTCCCACCACCAAAAGTGTTTCAGTTGGGTCTAAGTGGCTTTCTTGAAAAGATGCTAGATAAAAAAATGCATATGACAAAGAAGCTTGACCACTTTCCCTGCCAGCCTTGACATTTGATGACAAGCCAGTTCTATACTATGGTAAATTCAGCCAAACGTCCACTTTGCCATTTTTAATCTTTGAATTTCTGACACGATGATTAACTTACCTACATTGGTCTGGATTTTACTGTATATGGATGTAACCTAAGAAGTACAGTAGTCATTTTCCCCTGTGTAAAAATAGAGAGCAAAAAATAAACTACCACGAAAGTTATATTTCTAAAAAGGTTTTCCCACCCAATATTGTATTAAGAATTGGTTAAACTTACAGACTTAAAACACAAATGCACTGACTCACAAGTACTATATTACAGGTAGAAGAAGACAAGGCAACTGAGCCAGGACAGCTCTAAATGAGATGAGTATGCATCAGATAAATCAGATAATTAATTTTAGCAGTAAATATTTTGAAACCTAATAAAGCAGAAAAAATATTATTGGTGATTTATGTACAATCAATAAAGAAAATTTAGGGAATGTTATAGAATTATTAGAGGTAATAGTTAAAAATTCATCATATGTTATAAATAATAATCTGTTTCTCTCTTATAGCATATATATCTCTATCTTTCTATCTTCCCATCTGTCTGTCTAAAATTTAAATTTCTAAATAGATATTTTTGTATTTATGCTGTGTGTATTTAAAACCTGCCATAATACTCTGGGTGGTAAAAATCTAAAAATTATGGACTATCAAATGGGCACTTTTTGACATAACACCCAAAATGAAGTTTAATAGTTTTTAAATGCCTGCATGTAAGAAGTACTGACTGCCCAGAGATTCCATGTTTGGAAAACTACTTTTGATAGAAGTAGGTCTCATCTAGGAAGCCGTGTTAAATCATAATATTTAAAATTTTTATAAGATTCCTCACACAGAAATGGTTCTTTATTGATACCTTTAGAAGATCAGCATTTTCGCTTTGACTTCTCTGAAGGATTCATAGAATGAAATAAGAATGCTAGTTAAAATAGATAAACTATTTAATTATTCAGAAAGTCTCTCTCTCTCTCTATATATATATGATACCTGACAAAATTGATGTGAATAATGTTTCCAAATATATACACATGTCAAAACTAATGAATAAAATAAAACATCTGGTGCGGGGAGCAAGACCAATTCAAAAATTGAAGGAGCTAAGACTAGAATCACAAATAAGAGATTTAAGCAAAGGGTCAAAGCAAATACTTCACATGTTGTGTTGATGTATATATTATATTTATGTTATATTTATACATATATACATATGATATGTTATATTTCTGACCATTTATAGGACACTGAGTAAAAAGCCTTAGGTGCAACAAGGTGCTTAATCTATTTTAGGAAAAAAATGTTAGGTAATGGGTATCCCTGTTTCAGGGAATGAGGGGAACTATCCGGTAACTTATTTCTCATGACAGTGTCAGCAGGACATGACAAATCCCTCTCCAAATTCTGCAAAAAAATGAAAATTGCTTATAAAGGCAAAATTTAGACCTTCTGGACTGTGAACAATTTGCATGTTTGCTGTAAAACAACTACAACAGATATAACTATTCACAAGAGATAACATTTAACTAACATTTAACTAAAGCAAGAATTTTATATTGGTGGGAAGTGTAACTCACTATGTAAAAATAAATGTACTTACGAGAGATGAAGAAGTTTTAATGTATATATTAGAAATAAAATAGTATTTTCCAAATATCATTTTAAAAGCTACAAAGAATTGTTTCTGAGTGTAATAGGAAAAGTTTGGGTAGCTATATTTGTTTCTGGTAACAATGTGTTCCTCTATAGAAATTAATATAAATCGGAACAACTTGAAATAGTCTTTGATTATAAGGGAAATTAACATCATATTGAATATATATGTCTCATTTTCTTAAAAATTGTCTTTTTTAGTGAAAGTGAGAAAACGTTGTTATTTTCTATTTTATTTTCTATTAAATATAGATGAATCCTCTCACCTTTTGTCCTTTGAGGATCCAAATGATTATATTTTCTTCCATTCAACTTATGAAATTTAGGCTAGTAGAATTTCCCACAAATGCCTTTTAATTATTTGGAAGCAAAAAAATTTTTTGTTACAAGAAAGTTAATGGACTAGGGAGGAAATTATCCTTCAAAAAAATCTTCTCTTTCGATAAATAATTAAAAAAAACTTACTGTAAATCGTAAACATCCTAATTTCATTTGTTTACAGAAATATACATTACCTTTGGGAAATTTTACCAATTTTACTTCAAGTAATTAATTTTCCATAAATGAGTTTTTATCCAAGCCCACTATTTGATGTAGCAGTTCTATGTGCCTGACATTAGCCATTCAAAATGATTTTCAGAAACCCCGTTTATTTCTTTGCATAATGTTCTTTGAGAGGAATTTAACACAGTCTATAAAATGTCCTCTCATCTGTCCTGAAGTGCTCCTTGAGTTTAAAACTACTGTGTCTGCCTGTGGGTCTTCCGGCTTCCAGATCACATGGTCACATGTTCTAATCTCCAGTTCTTCTCAGTGATATCTTTTTGTAGCCTATCAGTTTCTTTTTCTTAAATTTTATTTTTTAAAATTGTGGTAAAATATACAACATAAAGTTTACCATTTTAACCAATTTTAAGTGTACACTTCAGTGACTTTTAGCTTTAAGCATCTCTGTCTCTCTCTCTCTCTCTCTTTTTTTTTTTTTTTTTGCCAAAGCATAAGCACCCATTCCTCTGACTTCCTAAGTCAGGTGATAGGATGAGTCTTCCTAAGGAAAATAATATTGTCATGGTGACACTGTGACAAGGAGAGTTTGGGAAATTAGGCTGTGGCTTTTGCTCGGAATTGCTGGCTTGTTAGTGGACTTGGAGATTATAAAACACTCTTTATAATTGCTAAGAATTATTAGATAACTTTCATTATAAATTGTTAAAGATAAAAGTGCTAAGAGCTAAAAGAGATTCGTTTCTTGTAAAATGACTTAGGAAAAGGTATTTATTTATCTTCTGAGCACTTTCAGGTGAAGTTGATGCTCCTTCCCGTTCATGTGATGAACAACTTTTTGTACTTAAAAAATTTTACCCCTCAATTAATTGTTTGCTGATCATTTAATAATAAAAAACATATCCCTCTAATACTTTCCCAACAGATGCAAAGTCTCATGTTTGCTATGAATAATTTTTGAATACTAGTTTTCCCTAAAGATTTAGAGTTCCTTCTTAATTCACTATTTTAGTCAATATTCACAAATTCCTATATTCAAAGTACAATAAATAGTCTTAGTAAAGGTTAATATGATCATAATCACCTGGCCAATTATAGGTTCTTTTTGGATAAATATAATTCTCACATGCTACTTGGCAGGGATTGAATATACAATTGAAAGACCAGTCACAGCACCTTATATTTTCAGGAATGTGAAGACATGTATGGCGTGACATTGTACACAGAATTGATATGCCAGGTAGTAAATATCACATAATTTACTGTGGGTACACAGAGGGTAATATAGAACATGATAGAGATGCTGAAAAAAAGATTTGATGATTCGTATTGATTGAATTATGGTGGGGAAACTGTTAATTTTATTATTTTTCCAGACATCAACATGTCTGGTTAAGCAATCAGACCCTGCCAATAAATATTAATTGAGCATTACATACTGTTTGTTAAAAATGACAAAGAGCCTCAGCTCTCCTGCTGGCTTTATCTAGGTGTCTTCGCCTTTGTGCCTCTAGATTTCTTACCAGTTAACTAAGGATAATAACACCTACATCACAGATTTCTGTAAGACCCTCATGAAAGAACAGATGTGACAATGCTAGTAATCTTCAAAGCTCTGCATCAGGGTTGATTCTTATGATCATTAAAGTCTCTAAAAACATGATAATAGAATGCAATAGAAAAAGAACAGAAGTTGACAGTTAAGTTTTATTTTCCTTGCCATTCTCTGGCCACATGGCTCGCTCAGTTAACTTTTGTAATCTTGCTAATCTCAGAAAATTAAATGAAGATATTTGAGAGAATGCTTTAACTTAAACTTTACATAATACAGGCAATTCTTATTAAAGGGTAATTACTAGGGGATGGAAAGACTTGGCATTATCTATTCTTAAATGATTTTCTTGCTTGAATCTTGCTAAAGGGTTATTCAATAGGAAGAGAGAGTATCAATGATATGAATTGATTATGCTTGTTTTTCATTCTCCAGTGCAAATGCTGGCCTGGATTTCAACTGAAGGATGATGGTAAAACATGTGTAGACATTGATGAATGCTCTTCAGGTTTTCCCTGTAGCCAGCAATGCATCAATACATATGGGACCTATAAGTGCCTCTGTACAGACGGATATGGAATACAACCTGATAACCTGAATGGCTGCAAATCACTCTCAGGTATCAAATTGAACGTGTCCGTTGATCCAGCCTCAGTTACACATATGGGTCCTGAATTTTATAGCCATTCTTATTGAAGCCACTCCTCCTTGCTATTTCTGAGACATCAAAATTCTCCCCTACTTACTTTGATATAAGAATTTGTCACTCTGATTTCATGTAGTGTCCACATACTGCTCTGCTTGTAATAGCATTGCATTATGGGCTTGGAAATTACTAGGTGTGTTCTAGATTTTGAGAACAAGTAAAAAGATCTATCTCTAGCACTGCTTCCTACTGAATCACAGGTTCTTGGGAGCAGGTTTGGCCAAGACTGTTATAGAGCCTGTTGTGAGAGTATTGTAGTATCTTTTACCTTCTCCATTATACCACACACATTCATACACGGACACCAAGGAAAACAGGTCCATGATAATAAGAATAGTTATAATGCTGACAACAATAACAATAAATCAACTGTATAAGACTATTTGAATTCTTCCTGTGATTGAAAAAATATTATTAAAGTTCTGTTTATTCCAAGTAGTGTGTTTGACTTTGTAAATCAGAAAAGTCAATTAAATATGGCTTATAACTTAAAACCTATTACGATTCATTAGAGGAGAAAATCAAACTTATTAAAATAACACAAAACAATATGTAATAATAACTGTTAAAATGGGCCAGAAAATGGTGTATAAGATGTCTTTACATCATTCATTTGGTGACATGGGATAAGAAGAGATGAAAATCTCAAAGCCAGTCAATGTTTCCACTGCTTTAAACTTTTTATAAAGGGTGGTATGAAGGAGATGAATTGTAATCATTGTAATTTATGTCTTACTATATTATGTAGTTGTTTTTCATTAACAGTAATAATTAGAAACTAATAACATTTTGATGCAAAAAAAGAGTGTCCTTGAATCATAAATCTTTTGCTAAAGAGAGTTTAGATATTTTTCCCCAAATGTATTGAGATATAATTAACATATAACATTGTTTAACTTTAAAGAATACAATGTGTTGATTTGATACACTTATATACTGCAGTAGGATTGCCATGGTAGTGTTAGCTAATATCTCCATTGCTTCACATAATTACCTTTTTTTTTTTTTTGTGGTGAGAACATTTAAGATCTACTCTCTTAGCAACTTTCAAGTATACAGTATAGTATTGTTATCTATAATCACAGTGTTCTGCGTAAGATCCCCAGAATTTACTCATCTTTCAGCTGAAAATTTATACACTTTAACCAACATCTTCTCATTCCCCCTACTCTACAAACCTTGGTACCATTCTACTCTCTGTTTCTGAGTTTGGCTTTTTTTCAGATTTCCCATATAAGCAAGTTCATACAGTATTTGCCTTTCTCTGTCTTGCTTATTTCACTTAGCATAATGTCTTCAAGTACCATCTAGTTGTTTCAAATGGCAAGGTTTTATTCTTTCTCATGGCTGAATAATATTCAGTTGTGTATTATATAAAAATATATCTCACGTTTTCTTGACCCATTCATCTGCTGATGGACACTTAGACTACTGTGAATAATGCTGCAATAAATATGGGAATGAAGGTATATCTTTATCTTGTTTTCATTTCCTTTGGATATATACCCAGAAATGAGATTGCTAGATATTATTTCTATTTTTAATTTTTTGAGCAACTTCCACACTGTTTTCCATAGTGGCTGCACAAATTGACATTCCAACCAATAGACTGCAAGGGTTTTCTTTTCTCCAATCCTCACTTATACTTATCTCTTGTCATTTTGATGATAGCCATTTTAACAGATGTAAGGTGATCTCTCACTGTAGTTTTGATTTGCATTTACCTGATGATTAGTGATGTTGAGCACCTTTTCTTGTGCCCATCGGCCATCTCTATGTCTTCTTTGGAAAAATGTCTATTCAATATCTCTGCCCATTTTTGTAATTGGAGTCATCATTTCATATTATTCATTTGTATAAGTTCTTTATATGTTTTGGATGTTTTCAGATATATGGTTTGCAAGTATTTTCTCTCATTCCATAGGTTGCCTTTTTGTTACATTGATTGTTTCTTTTGCCTTGCAGAAGCTTTTTTATTTGATGTAGTCCCACTAGATGATTTTTGCTTTTATTGTATGTGTTTTTGGTGTCATAAGCAAAAAAGTCATTGTCAAGCACAGTGTAAAGAAGATTTTTCTCTGTCTTCCTCCAGGAGTTTCAAGGTTTTATATTAAAGTTGTAAAGAACAGAACTGCCTAAGTATTGAGATAGAACATGATTGATTAATTTCATATTTATAAATGTAGAACTCTATTGATGGGATGGCAGGGTACCTTCAACTTCAGAGCCAACTCCTTTGAGTAGTGTTCTGGGTCTCAATTTAACCTCAACAAGATTACTGGAATGATTGGAGATGCTGCCATCACTGATAGAAAGTGATGTCCAGCATCTGTGACACACATTTTTAGTCCCTGACATAGGGTATTCTAAAACATAATATAGTGCCCTACATACTATATAGTTACTGTGAAAGTGCAGGATAGGAAGAGGGAAGTAATAAGTTGGTACATAAATAGACAGGACAATTACTCTATAACAATAAATGATTCACAATAAAGTCCACGTTAAATTACATAAAGTGACTACCTTTTTCAATTTTTTTCTAATTTCTGCTGACATTAGTTTGTTTGGCAACTACTTATATGAATGCATCTTAGAAACAAAGATGTTTAAAACGAGTTTGAACAAAAATTTTATTTAATTGATCTAAGATAATAGCAATCAAGAATGTGGTCAAACCAACTTTAAATTACTGAGATACATATTCAAATAAATATACTGTGCAAGACTTTCTGAATAACTTTTATTTAAGAATCCAATTTATTTCCAAGTAAATTCTGAAGAGAAAACCCATCTAAAGATTTAAATGATCTTCATATACATATGAAACATTGTCAGATTATTTTTATTATCTTTCTTAGATTCTGGAACAAATGAAATACTGAAAAGCTTGTTGGACGAATTATAAGGAGGAAATAGACTGTCCCTCAGGCAGATGAAAAAAGTATATGTGGGCAATGAAATTCTTGGTCTTCATCAAAGTCATTCTGAGAACATAAACTGGTTATTTGATTATAAGAAAGAATGTTCTGATTATATGACCGTTTAGCTGTATGGTAGGTTTCAAGATAGGTGTAAATTATCTTTTCCTGAAATTCATTTAAAAATAAGATTTTAACAGCAGATATTTTCCACTAATTCCAAATAAATTCAATAATTTAATATTCAAGAAAATTGAGGGAAAGAGAGATTTTTCAAATCATCTAACTTTCATGTTGCACAGGTATCTTTTCATATTATTTTTTCTTTCATATGATTATCAACTGAAGTGCTCATTATTTTTTAACTATTAGTCTACTAGATGGCACCGCATTTGAATTTGTATTGCTGTAGAAATGGAGACTAAGCTGAGTAGAAAACCATACAAATTAAAAGTCTAATTTGTTTTTTGTCTTGGCATTTAGATGAAGAACCTTTTCTAATTCTTGCTGATCATCATGAGATAAGGAAAATTAGCACTGATGGCTCCAACTACACACTTTTGAAACAGGTATGACATCCCTATGATGATTTCATAATGTTTAATATGGTCCCTCCAGATGTGTACCCCATAATTAGAGTATTTGAAGCCTGTATTCATGAATACATGCATGTATGCATAGAAGATTATTGTAAACCTTGTTTTATTTGATTGTCCAGGTGATGTCTCCAACTTGTCACATCACATCATATCAAAGAAAGTAAAAGATGCAAACAAATTAATGCAAGCAAAAAGCTATTTTAAGAATAGCTGGATTAGGGAAAGTATACAATTCTCTTTAAGGTATTTTATGCATCACCCAAATTGTTTTTCTCCCATTGGGATTTAAAAATAAATACCTTTTCCAGAACTTCAAGTATCTGTTCATAGAACTAAGGAATAAATGGGATTGATGATCTTTGGACTTTAAAATTTGGAACTAGCAAGGCGGCAATTGCTAGTCATGGTTAGAGGTTACAAGGCATGTATGTTCAGTCCTACCCCATTCATCCCTCAGCCCATCCACCTCAAGAGAATCTGGGCCGCTGATCCAGATTGATGGTTAAGTTCTATTGTCAGAGTATGTTTATATATGCTATTTGAGATGAAAAGGAATTTCCGTTTTATGACAGGATAGAAATGTGAACTGCTCACTTCAATTTTTTTTTTCCTCTCAGGCTGTAGAGAAAATAGCATAAAATTAAATCCTTAAAACTAGACTGATTATTACATGGACTAAAGAAATTACAGTTAGTTTTAGCATATCTTCAGTTTTAAGGAGAAGTAGCTTCTTTGGAAAGATTTAGTTCACATCTGTTCTACTGCAATTTCTCCTTGCCCCAAACTGTAATAGTGACATGACTGTGTGATAGTGCTGTCTAGAACAAGTGTGCCAAAAATAAGGATATTTCTTGTTCTTGTATTATGTTTATGTCAGCATTAGACAAGAGAGACCATTCGTGGGGTGATTTGTCAGCAACATAAATAGTATTTAACTGAAAGTAATTTTTTTCCACTCACTCAGATTCCTTCGCTGCTGTTGGTAGAGTTTCATTCATTTTGATTAAGGATTTAGTCTTAAAGTGCATATATTCATTAGCAACTGTGATACTGACTCTTCCTGACAGAGTTGGATTTTCCAGCTCCCCTCTAAGTCACAGACTGAAAATGAAAATTTTACATGAAAATCCAGATTTCTGGCTACTCATGAAAAAAGAGGACAGTGTAGCCGTGCTGGGCTTACATCCCTGAATGGGCACAATCCAAGCCGTGTAGCAGCTGCCGCTTTGATGTAAAGCCCATGCTCTCAAGTCACTGGAGCCCTCAAACTTTCCATGTGCTTTCCACATGTGTGCTTGTCTTATTTGTGCATGTCTGTGAGGTTTAGACTCTTGCTCTTGGGTTTGGAGTGTGCCACCAATATTCATTGTATCATACTGCCTCTTTCTCTGATTATGCAGTGTAAGAGATTGGGTAAAATGTAAAATATTTTCATGTCATTTATAAAAACTAAACAGAATCCTATTTAAAATAGCAGAATTTGATTCCCATCTCTTTAAAAGATAAGTAATATAAGAGAGATGCCCTTAGGGAGAAAGTTTAAGTATATATAACTGCTTTAAAATGGAAACGTTTTTGCTTCCCAAATGGTTTTCTACATTATTTAACTTAATTTATTTTCGTGTGCAGTGTAATTTTAAGCTTATATCAAACCTACAAAATATTGAAAAATTATCTCTTTCTCTTAAGAATATGTTTCCATACCCTCTCTAAGCCTTTTTGTACCTTCAAAGTTAGGTGCACAAGCTATTGATTTCCTTGTATGGTCTCTGGAAAAGGGACATGTTTATTTTCTCTTTACTAAGTTTTGGGTTTAGTTTAGTTTTGTTTTATTCCTAGCAAGTCTTCCTTTTAGATTGCACTATCTCAAAGGGAGAAAGTTCTCTTTTTAGAGTACTCTGTAAGCTCAACTGGGCCACAAACGAACACAGCAACGGTATTTATTGTCTTCATGAAAGACCTATAAGAGAGCTTTAAAGGCAGCGCTGTGCTTTATTTTCCAACCCTGCGGCTCAGAGCGTTTATGCTGCTAGCACCCCCTTTTTTTCTTCCACACGTAGTATGTCATCAGGGATTGTTCTTAATGGAGCAAAATGAATTTCTTTCTTTATGCATTATATAAGTCTTCTCCTACAACCAAACCATTTTAATGCACACTTTCCAATAGCGCTTTTTGCCTGGTGATATAATTTTAGACTATTGCCAATCACTAGTACCTAAGTGGGGATGAATTTCCGACAGTTTCTTAGTGCATTTTATGGAAGTGAAAAGGGAGTGAGGAAGATGAGGACACGCATGAGGACCCTGAACACTTGTGTCTTTGAAGAGCGTTTGCTACCAGTGACCACGGAGCAAGGAAATAAAGACCCAAGAAACTAAAGACAAGCTTTAAAATCTTGCCTGTAGACAGCTTGAAATATATCATTTTTGTCAGGAAACATTTTTAACCACAATTTCATTGTGGCATTATAGAAATTTTCAAGGAGTTCTAGTAGTAGAAACAATTTTTTTTTTTTATCCTCAGGTTTTGTCTACATGTGCAGAACAAAGGAGAAAACAGCAGTCATTGCCTTTCTACATTTTCTCTCTACATTTTCTCTTAGCCAAAATAAAGAGACAACATCCTTGCCTTCATTATTTGGGACTTTTGTGTGTAGCTTATTAGGAAGAGGAATTTACCCTAATATCTTAAATTTTATTCTCTTTATTGGAGTTAGTAATAATCTCATGAAGATTCATAGCATAAAATTATAACAACTGGTAGAATTTTTTTTATTCTATGTATTCTAAAGCATAGCTAGGCCAGCCATAACTTAAATTCATACACCACATTTAGAAAATGGACTTTAATAACATGGGTTTTAGAAATGAAAATTAATCAAATAGCTTTCCAATATGTTATCCAGTTCAATTCTAGCAGTGCCTTTTATTCCAGGAAAATTGTATAGAGAAACAAAACACAATTTCCTAAATTAATCATCTTGAACCAAGGAGTGCGAATCTTCAGCCACAGAAATGAAAGAAGCAAATAGGATTTTGATGAAACCAATTTTCAGCTCTGAAACCACTGGGATGACTCTAGTTTTTAGACATTATTTTGACCATGCCCTTGGCTGTTTTAATGTTCATTGCATATGATTCTGCAGAGAGAGCTCTGTGCTGTTTTCTGTTGGGATTAAGGGTAAATCTGTAGAAAAATGACCAGTGTGGCTAGATAGATATGTCAGAATTCAGAGCTTCAATTTCTCTGCATTTACAGCTTTAATTTATTATAGTTGACTTGCTAAATTTGGAATTGGATTTCCATTATCTAAATTGAGTATTGTAAAGAAAGGAATAGGATAATTCTGCCATGACTGGGGATTCTGGGTAAATCTTTGCTAAAGTCGGAGACAAGTTTCTCTCTGCCTTTTTTCCCTGTGGAGCTCCAATTTACCCATCTGAATGGCCAGGCCATCACAGGACCCTAACCCACTTACCTTACCCTTGTGATGAAAAAAGCATTTGAACAGTAAGAATATTGTAGACTACTATGGAAATGAATTTATTAAACCCTCTACAGGACTTGGAATATATTTAATTCATATTTTAGAACCTTGATTAATTTTGCATAGACAGCTTCTTAGATATGAATGCTTACATTATTTACTTAAGGAGAATTTTCATCTTTAGCATGTCAATGAATATTTAATGAATCCTTTGAATCTGAGACTAAATATTAGTTGCTTTTTTTAGCATTTATAGTCATTATTCTTGACTAATAATGCCATCAGTAAGAAGTATACTTGCATTTATTCATCTGGGCATAGTGGAGTTAGGCTATTTCAGGTTACCTCTGTAATCTGGAGGTGAAGAAAAAGAGATTGCTTCTTTTAAACTAAATAAAAGTGTAAGATTTGAGCCTATGATTTTAACATCATCAGCACTAGAATTTAGCCCGAGCAAGAGAAGAAAAGACTCAGTATTTACCAGAACCTTCTCTCAGTCGCTGCTGTATACATAGGGCATCCTTCGTCTTGGAGATCATTGGAAAGAAATAAAATCCGAACAGCAATAATTTAGCCTTGGCCTGAATCATGAAGAAGTGTATAAATCTGATGCAGTGTTATCATCAGATTCTGAATTTTGAGAATGGCTGTGGAAACTGAATACAGACTTGGGAATTCCCAAACCAAACCAAAGCAAATCAGAAACAAACAAACAAAACAAACAAACAAACAAACAAAAAAAACAAAAAAGAAAGAAAGAAAGAAAAAGAAAAGAAAAGCCCCTACCTCCTTGAAGATGCTAGTCTCTTACCTATTGGATGATAACTGCTTGTGACCCCTAAAACAATGTGAGTCTTCGCTACAATCTTAGGGTGAATATTGGTGTAGACAAGCTTACATCAGATGTAAAGACATGACACAGTCTCTGGGGCTTTGCCAAGTGCCTGTGGTGTCAATTATCTTTTAACACATGAGAGGTTGTGTGTCAATAAACTATTCAACTCTTAAAATGAGTTAACACAATTGAAATCTTGGTCCAAGTTTTGTTAGTCCATTGGGGTAGTACATCTGTGAGCCCTAACAGCAGGTCAGAATTAAACCAGCCCCTAAGCCATCATTTGAACAACTCAGCAGCTCAGCAGATTCCCAGATCCTGACGTACAGTCCTCAAACCAAATCGCTTAACCTGTGGAATGGACAAACCAAAGAGCTGTAGCATCCAGAAACCTGTCAGCTGAGTTCATGTTCAGTTCTGCTACCTGCTAAAAAATGCAATTCACCATGAGTCTGAAGGGAGATATTTCCTCACATTTCCACCACGTGGAATAAAAAGATGTTGACTACCCAGGTCCTCTTTGGTCAGATACTCCCCTAAGGTTATAGCTTTTAAATTCTAATATAGCACTGTATTGCCAAAGGGACTGAAGCATGAAAAAAAAGGCTCATTTGTGTTGTTAAGACAAAAGCTTTTGGAAAAAGTAAAAATTTTAAACCTTCTTTTCTGACTTTTATTAGACGTGTAACCAGGGCTCATCTTAAGTTACTGGGGATCTTCTACCTTTCCAATTTAGATGTATGCTCGTAATGGCATCAGATTTATATTTAATATTAACCTAAAGTGAGAGTCTTTTCCTTCATCTTTCTAAAAGCAATTTTTTCCACATTACTGGCTGTTTACTTATAGTGTTATCTATAAACATTCCAAAATTTTTCCTATTTAGAAAATACCTTCAAATAAATTATGTAACATCTTTAGGGTGTGGTGTAGAGAAAATGTAAATTTGTGATGCTTTTGAAAATAACTGGTCACAGGAAGGGGCCAAGATGGCGGAGTAGAAGGATGCTTGTAGGTCACCCTCTCCCACAAAAATAACTGGTCACAAATGCTACTTGTTGTAAAACAGTAACTATTTAGATTCAGAGGGAGATACTGATTCCTGTGAATTCCCAAAACATTTTAAAACGATTTCTATTAACTATTATTCAAGCATATTCTTTTTTTTTATTTTTAGGGATTAAACAATGTTATTGGTATAGACTTTGATTACAGAGAAGAATTTATCTATTGGATTGATTCTAGCCGACCCAATGGCAGTCGTATAAATAGAATGTTTTTAAATGGAAGTGATGTTAAGGTAATTACACATTACAGTGGTGGAATTATTGAATATTTTATTGGTGTGATTGAATTTAAGAGCAAACGTTACCATTTGATGGTAATGATACAACTCATAGAATGTATTAGGTTGGTCTGATTTTCAGGTTTGCATAGTGTAAGTTTATCCTTATCCATTATAGCACTATTACATGCAATAAGACAAAAATCAAGCTGAGTAAGTAAAATGTGAAACCTTATTCACAACCCTAAAAAATGTGGTGTATGCTTTCAGTTTGAATGATTAGTGTCTGGGATTCAATTGTCTTGATTTATATAAAAGACAATGTTGAGTATGAGAATTGTAATTGAAAAAGTTGATTTTTAGATTGTAGATTGAAGGTATAGCACTATTAAAATTAACCTGCTATAGATGGGAATAACTGAATGCACTTGTGGAAAATCATGAATATTCTGAGCAGACAGCATCATAATTAAATGCATGTCAAATTCTAGTTATGAGACTAGAATGTGTCACTTGGCACCATTTCTATGTTAACTTGAGTTTTAAAATAAAATTATTTGCACTGTGTATGTGTAGTAAAATGTATTATAAAGAAGCTCAAGTTCAAGTAGATACAGCCATCAATTACTTTTAACTTTTTTATAGCCATCTATAATATCATATAGGAAGCTTTGGTGGAAGCAACCAATTTTGAAAATATTAATGAAATCTTGAAATGCATATATATACAATGCCAACACAGCTAGTAGGTTGGGTGCAAGTGATTCAGAATATCTATATTTAGTTATGGTTTATATGATGAAATATTAGTATATGATATAGAAAAAAGAAACACATATAAATTTTTCTTTTATAATTTAATTTTTGACCATTTATACAAAAACTGTAAAAATTATATTACTCAAACTTGATCATGTATTTTCTACAAGGCATTAAAATATTTTGGTTACCTTTATATTTTTTGAAAATACTTTAATATTTTTAAAGAATATTAACTCTCTACTGCCTTGCCACTACTATCCCTTTGCTACTTTATCAGGGTCAAAAAATGCATCTTTCTTCCCTTGGGATTGCCAATTCACTGATTTTCACTTAAACTGTCAGTCATGCCAATTTTTCAAATTTGGAATTTGGGAGAAAGAAGTCAAGATACCTTGCGATTCAGTAGGGTAGATTGATATCGTTAGTGGCTGAAAATATTTACGTTGTCACATTTTAAAATATCTTTACTATATTGACGGCATTGGAGAAAAGAAAACAATAAAATTTTGTTAGTGTTTTCTTGTCTCAAGCTGTATAACCATTGGCTTCTACATGGGTAGCTCCAAGGTTCAATTGCTTCTTTCACATAGTCTTCAAAGGACTGAGAATTCAGAAATAACAATTATGTAAATCAAGAATCTTTGGTTATTTTATATGCAGCATATTTGTACATACAAAACTTATACCCCTATTATGTTTGATATTGACATAGGTTACAGTTGATTACAGCAGTTGTATGCGTTTATTTTTACTTCCGTTTGATTAGATTAAATACACAACATATGTTGTGTTTTTTTTCTGTCCTTGTAGTAGTCAGTTGAACAAGGGCAAGAACTGCTGGGGGAGTGGTGAATGTTTTTGGTATATCCCCCAGAACCTGTTAATTGACACATAATATCAATAAGTCTTTGTGTGTATGTGTGTGTGTGTGTGTGTGTGTGTCTTTGTGTCTTTGTGATAGAACTTTTGCCCAAAATTTTAAGAATAAAAGTAAACGATAATGAAAATGTGGTTAACAACGGTGCAGCCATCTAAAAGCTTTTTATTTTGGTGTTTCTTTCTTAATTTCATATGTAATTTCTAGGGGTCTGATTACATATTACATAATTTCTCAGAAATAAGTAAATCATTTAATTAGTAAATTGTCTATGTTTTGTGTTTAACTAAATTCCATTTCTAATGTTTAAATAGAATTTGATATTTCTATGAAAATCAAGAAGCAATTGCTTAGTTCTTATTCTAGGTATTTACACTGTTAACTTTTAAAATTCTTATTTTGTTAGGTAGTGCATAATACAGCTGTCCCCAATGCACTTGCTGTTGATTGGATTGGAAAAAATCTCTATTGGTCTGACACAGAAAAAAGGATCATTGAAGTTTCCAAACTCAATGGCTTATACCCTACTATACTCGTTAGCAAACGGCTGAAGTTTCCCAGGGACCTGTCTTTAGATCCTCCTGCCGGGTTTGTAACAAACATTGAAAATCTTAAATTAAAGATTAAGACTGGATGGTGTTCAATATGCTAAACCCTGTTCTGTAGGTTTTAACATGGGAACCAGTGGAAAGTGTAAACGTGTGGAATTTTTTATTGAGAAATCAAAAATAGAAATGTGACTATCACAGTGAAAGAAAAAATTAAAATGATAGGATTTTAGAACAAGTATTTTTTTTTAAGTTTTAAACACAACTCTTTTTCTAAGTAACCAATCAGTATATTATAGAAATGAATAAAACATACAGATTTATTTGATTTTAATACTTTTAAATCTTGGAGGAAAGGCAGGCGAGGAACAAACTCTTGGATCATGTTTTGCAATATTTGTGGTAGTCACAAATGGGGATGATGTAATTCCTGAACCACTTTAAAGCAGGAGACATAAGTAGTATCAATGAATAATAACTAAAAGAGTGCATTATCCATGCGTTCAGAGGGAAAGCATGGTGGGAGTTGTGTTCCATTTGCATTTCACTGTGAAAATTAAGAACAGGTTATCATAAGGATAAGACATCTGGCTGGGGATTTCAGAAGAGGGAACGCACATTTAGGTGTCAAAGCTATCTGGTATATGTTTGCTGTATTTCCACAGATTATGACCATGATCATTCACTTTCAATTATGTTGTGTTGGTTGGCAGAGAAGACATGTCTTTCCTTTTCTTTTTTTTTTTTTTAATACTATAATTTGAGTGATTACATGCTCCAAAATGATCTCTGTGAAAGTTCAACCTACTGAACAAGCTTGTTAAAATAACAAATATAGAGAAAATGTGCTTTTTAAAATAGGACGCATTCCCAGCAGCAAGTGTTACTCTAACTCTAGTGCTCTGAATTTTCTGCTGTCCAGATTAATTTCCCATAAAACATTTCACCAAATCAGCGCTTTTATCGTATCATATGCAACAATTAGATTTTGCTTATTATTAATATATTGCATCTTTCTTTTTTCGTCTCTTATGTTTAAAATTGGCTAAGTGATCATGTCATAATTGTACACTTTGTAGCTTAATTTTAAACATTATTTTGGAAAAAAGCAGTACCTAATAGGAACAGACTTGTGCATACTATTTTGTTTCCAGGTAATGGTGTAAGTTTTAACTTTTAGCGCTATCATTATGTAACCATTTTGTTACCTTTTAGACTATTTTCTTTACCATAGCAATAGAAGAGTATCAATTCTGTTGTAACTGAAACAGAGTCACAAGAGAGTCTATTTCTATAGCTATTTCAAGAAATAATGGCCAGGTATTCTAAATTTGGCTATCATCATCAACCATTCATTTATAAGAATGTGAATATTTGATTCCTTTGGTATTTTATCAGAAGACATTTATTTTAGTGTGTTCATTGTTCTTTTCTTCAAAATCAGTATGGCTAGCTTAGCTTCTCATTCCATAATATCCAAGATGCTTCATTTCCCAGATGAAAGAAACAGTACTTTAGTAACGATAGTGAGGAAGTTCCTGCTTTTAAAGCAAAAACTGTATCCTAGCCTAGTGAATACAGCTGAATCTAGCTTTAAGTTTTACTTCTCCCAGGTTACATTTATTACCCCATAAACTGAAAGCAGTTTTAAGTTATCATCAACATAAACCCATCCTTCAAAAGTGTCAATTAAAACAGTGAAGTACTAAATTATTGTAGATATTATGAAAGACTCCCTTGATATCATTTTAAAATAATACTTATATTATGATATAGGTATCCATTTTATAACCAAAGAAACATAAAAATTAGATCTTTTTTTTATTAACCAATTAAAGCCACATAACAGATAAACAGATTCTAACAGATAAAACTTAATGACACTATTTTGTTCATGCTGTCTTCCTAAGTTCCCCAGAGTGAGACAATAGGGCAACATGGATTTTAGCTTTTATGACATGAGCTTCAGGGTGAAGATGCCATAACTGTCCAAAATATAGTGCGCTCTTGCTTTGAAAATGGCAGTCTAAAGTGTAAGTTTATCTAATAAGAATGCAGTTGAACCTTTCTATGTCAGCTTGCCATTGTGATTGGCATATGTTTTGTATATGTCAATACTGCTGACCCCTGTTTCCTTGAGAGGTGTGTTTTCTGTCCTGACATTTAGTGAGGAGTAGAGCAAGGATTTGTTCAAGGGAATATAAGATCACTGGATTGTCTAAATAATAAGCAACTATACATTTAGAATAGCTTGGGGGTCCTTTATTTTAATAATAGTATGCCAATTGTCATAATACCAATTTGGATATGCTGGTTAGCAAGAATGGTAAAGAAGATACAAGTAGACAGATCGTCTTCCTGGTTATCACATTTAAGTTCAGCTGAAATCCAGTTATTCCTATCATTCTGTTACTGGTTGGGAAATCAGTGTGCTAACTTATCATAAGTTTTGGGTAGTTAATATCATTTACATTTATAAAAGTTGTCATTTATGCAGATGAGGTATAGATATAGATAGATTTTAAAGTAAAATACAGAATATAATTAATATTAAAAATGTGCTGAGCATAATTTTATCTTTTCCGATGATTAAGATGTCACTTTAGCATAACAACCCATTATGATAGATGTTAAAGTGAATGTGTGATATGACTGGTTAACAGAAAATAAATTTGTCTGCACATTCATTTATTCAACTCATATTTCTTTAGCCTTTAGTGTATATCTGGGACCGTTCTAGGCAGGAATATAAAAATAAAAGGCACAATCCCTGTCTCCAAGTATTTCACTGTCCAGTGGGTAGGCAGATGGGCAAATAATTATAATACAATGCGATAGCTCATAAAGTGAAGAAAACAGAAAATGTTTCTGTATCAAATGGGGTCAGTGAAATCTTCCTGGACAAGACTGGTGAAGTAAGAATTAGCCAGGTGATGTGGTGCACTTCAGAGCAGAAAGTATTTCAGGCAAAAAGAACCAGCTCTCTGGGGAAGCAAGTACACATAGTAGAACATGGCACATCCCAGGAATTCCAACCAAGGAATCTCATATGAAGGGAGCAAATCAAGTATATGTAATTGTGGGACTTTGGTACCGGTTCACTTTACAGAGTGAAAAAGAGCTAGGAATAAATCAAAACACAATACAACACAACCACCACACACACACAAAAACTAACCTTTCAGGGCTTCTGGCTTGGGCAAACAGGTAAATAGAAAAATGCTTTCCCCAGAATATGAGGAACAGAGGAAAAGGGGCAGATGTAAGAAAGGGAAATAATCAGTTTGAACCCCTATTGGGATTGGGAGTTCCATATATTAAGAGCAGCGATAATGACAATAACTACCACTTCTGTGACATTTTATGAATAGAAAACTGTCTCTGAGCTTTATCACTTTAGACACTTGTACTGTTTACTCAGAGTCCCTGAAAAACATATCATTATTTTTATTATTGTACTATTAGTCCAGATAAGAACATTTAGCCTTAAGATGGCTAAGTGACTTTCTCAGGATCATTTAAGTAATAAGATATTAAACTAGGGATTTAATCCAGTTTTCAAACTTTGGTCCCCTATTTTCCCTATTACATCAAAGTTTCCAGTGACAAAATTATCTTGGATCATGAGCATGTTTTTCAAAAGCAATCCAAACAAGGCATGAGAAAAAAAAAATACTTTTTTTTTCCATTTTAACAGTTTGCCTTTTTACAAAATTTAAAATACTTATAGAGAATATGATTTGGGGGGAAATAAAATTGCCTAAGCATTACAAGCAGCCTTCATTTTAAAGCACATTTTTATTTATTTTCTTTTTCTGCTAGTCTATTAGCAATATCATAAGAAAATAATGCCAGGTGCTATTTTGACTTTGAAGTATAGTCTGAAAAAGACACATTTTATGCTTCTGTCTCTTGGCTTATGCTGTTCTTTCTTTCTTTCTAGGATGCCCTTCTGCTTTTTCTCCAGTTGGAATAACTTTTCATTTTTCCAACAAAAGCAAAAAATATCATTTCATTTTTGAAACATTCCCCAGTTGTGCCTCAGTAGCTATCATATATTGAACACATAACATTATGTGACCATTATTAGTGTAAATGATTCTTTGTCCATCTAGAAAGTGAGTTCCTTTAGAGCAAAGGTCATGGCTTAATTGTGCCTAACACAGACACTATTAAGGTCACTTTTGAAGTACATAATAAATGGGCTACTGGGTGTACCAGAACATAGAGTTACAGCTACAGGGACATTGCACCTGCATCTATGCACAAACCAATGATTGGTATGTAAATAACCTGCATGTTTCAAAGAGAACAGTCATAAGGGAACCTTTATATAAGGGAATGAAAGGCGTACCAGGAATGAAAACTCAGTTTTTGATTTCTGTGGGGAAAAACAGAACTATTTCATTAAGCTAAAGTCACATATAACAAATTCACCTTTATTCTACCCTTTTTGAAACCTATATTCCCATATTTGGGCAAAAAAACACAGAGAATTGAGCATGAAAAATTAACTTCATAATTCAGAATCAGAGATAATTCCAGCTGGAAGAAACTTCTCTAAATATATTCCCTGAATTCAGGGGAAAAAAAGTGAAAATTGAGAGCAGGCTTCTATTTTAATTTATTTTAAAGAAATATAATGTATCATATTCAGCTATAAAAGAGAGCCCCAGGAACACAGAAGCTTGTTGTTATGGTTACAAGAAGGCATTCTTTTATATGTTTACCCTTGGTTATAACTTACAGAACAGATATTCTTTGGAACTGAGATTTTTTTGTTATGTGATCGTAGGTAAACATTACATATTATATGGGTGAAATTTAGAACCCTCCTTTTGACATTTTCACTGAACTTTTAATTTCTCAGCTTTAATTATTTGCAACAAGTTTTGTATTTGGGTAATATTTAGGAGGTTGCATTTTAGAAGTTAAAATGACCAGAATGTCTAGTACAGACTTATTGAGAAACTTAAATGCGCAGTAATGAGGGTTACATATGGAAACGGAAATGAAATTTAGCCATCAGAATTTAGCTGCCCATAAGGAGAGATACACAATGAATTCACACACAATACACAATGTGCTTATGAAGGCTCATTTGTACTCAGTACAGTTAAATATACTTTCCTTCAATATGGTAGAATATTTTCATTATATTCTTGTAATGATTACTAATGACGAATGCTTAAATAGATCAAGTAACAACACACAGAAAATCTAAGCAAATCGTGTAATAACACACATACAGTCCAGATGCAGCAGGTAGCTTATTAGTTGGGTATTGGTAAACCAACATAAATGCATGTATTGTGTAGCTAGTGCATGTAAGATAATAGCTAATATTTGCTGAATACTTGCTACAAGTTTATTGATGTTCCAAGATTGTTCCCTGTGTTTTCTCGTTCAGTCTTCACAGTGACCCAGTGAGGAGAAACTTATTACCCATTTTGAACATATGAGTAAATTCAGACTCAGGGAGGCCCACTTGGGTGGGCCTGGAATTGAACTCAAGTCATCTGTTTCTAGGCCTTGTTTGCTTTTAAGACTACATAGTGCTGCTTAGGGAAAAATAAAAGTCAGTGTCATTAATGGAATATGAATTTTATCTTAAATATAAAAGATACTTATTGAAAAATAAAGCTAGTCTATAAATCTAGAGATCTGAGCCCTTTTCCAACTGTATACTATGAGGACAAAGCGCATAGTGTTTTATGGTTTCAGTTTATCAGTAAAACGAAGGCCTGAAGCTGCATGATCGTCAAGACCTGTTGCAGCGTTAAAACCTGTGAGTTATCCTTTGTTCTAAATTCTGAAAGAGATAAATGATCATTGTTGTCAAGGAATCTATAAGGTAGTGATGCACTGCTAGTGAGAACTAAACTTTACGTGCCTTTCTTCATCTAGGTGAAATTGCCATTCCTTCTTTTGTACCTCTGTTGCACGATAGTTTCACCATGATACGCTTTAATTTTTTTTCATTTGTCTTACATTCACATCTCTTGTATTCACAAAGAGATCTTTGAAGGCAAAAATCCCGTTATTTTACCTCTGTGTTCCCAGTACTAAGCAATACCTGATACATATTTGGTCTCAGTGAATTATTGCTTCAAGATACGGTTCTCAGTCCACTTAAGAATGACTTTGGGACTCATCAGGGATGTTCCACCATCTGACTTACTGAGTTAGGTTCTCCAGTTATGAGTCCTGAGAACCTACATCACTTCTGCTTTGTGGGTTCCTATGTGCATGATGTGTGTGTTGTTCAATTACACAGGTGGTGAAGAAATTCTGTAGCCTGGAGAAGGCTAAAGCACCGTTTCCTAAAGTGTGTTTCCTGTGAGCTGCTCTATGAAAATACATGGTGTTACTCAAAGCTATTGATAAAAAAAAAAATGGGGATATTGCGGCTTCCTCTTAGAGAATTATTTATGTCATGTACCTTATTAAAAGTTCTGAGAAGTCCTACAGTAAAATAGATGACGCTTACCTTGCTTAATGAGCCGTTTCTCAAATATATTTAATCTTGTAACCTAACTTGAAAAATGTGAACTAACACACATCAGGGAAGAATTTTTAAGGAACAGAGAAGACAGCATGAGTTATGTCTGAATGAAAACATCTATATAATTGAAGAGGCAGGAACAAGGCAAATGATATGATAAAAGCATCCACGTGAAAATGTCGGCTCTAGAAATACTCTAGAGCTCAGTTCACACAATTCAATAGTGGGAAGGAATCTGGAGTTTATTTGTGTCCAATAATGAAGAGTTTGAATGGCAGGGAGAGGATTTCGGGCCTCAGACTCTTACTAAACTTACTGAGAGGGACGTAACAGATGTGGGACTCCATGGAATAAGCTGTTCCTCTTCTTGGTGTCTTGGTTCAAGATGGTGATAAGATTAGCCGAATAAAAAGTTCAGAATACAAATAAAAATTTAGATTTGCTGTTTACATGGAGGTCAGACCATTTACTTCTCATCTTAAACACCACACTTAATTAGAACTCCTAATGATATTTTGGCTAGCAAATAACTTATTATCTTTATCTATCCCCTGTTTTATGCATACCCCCTAAAATTATTGTCAACACAAAAATGCACATGTCTTACAGTGATTTTCCATGTTAGCCTTTTATTTTGATAAAAGGTTTTTCCTGAAAACTTTTCATTTCTAGTGTGTGTATAAAATATCTGAACATAATTACCTCTGTCAGAATTTATGAGAAAATTTTTCTTTAAGAACATTTTAAACTTGAACTATACCAGTTTTAAACCAGATAGAATAATTTTCATGCCACATTATTTCAATCTCACATCTTACAAATCAGAAGAATTGTCAAGGATTCTATGCTTACTGAAAAAAAGAAAAGAAAAAAAGATGTGGTCTGGGAATGCTAATTAAGTTAATAAATTTCAGTTTTAGAGTTGGAGTGTGAAAAGGACATTAAAGATCCTCAAGTCTTGGATTATATACATAAGAAAATATACTCCAAAAAATAAAGTGACTTTTCCTGGTATGAGAAAAAAGTGGCTTCATTAAACAGAAACGTCTAAGTAATCTGTTGGTTACCCATTATTTATATTTTATGGGGTGCAAAACCTATGTTTAATACAATTAATTTTAGTACCAATGTAATTTTCTTCATTTTACTGGTTTTCTCCCTGCCTGAAATATCCTGCTCTAGAACTTCCAATAATACAGTTTCAATCAGTGCTGTCCAAAAGAACTTTCTGTGATGATGGGAGTGCTCTATACCTACACTGTTTGATATGACAGCCACCAGACTAGTGGGTATTGAGCGTTTGAAATTTGGCTGATGTGAGTGAGGAACAATCCAGTTCACTTAATTTTATATGATTTTAATTAATTAAAGTTTAGAGAGTCACAATTGACTAGTGGCTACCACGATGAACAATGCAAATTCAAGCAAATATAAAGTATCAAGTGTTTGTTAGCACATGCAGAAGTATTATATATCTATGAGTTGTATACTAAAGGAAACATGTTAAAAATTATATGGATATTTTAAATTGAGCTATGTGTTTAATAAAAAAATCATAAGAAAAGCTTGCACTAAAATATGCTTCTTACAAGCTATAATTCAGAGAGATACAAGAATTAATTTGCCACTAGCTGTGCAAATAAGGGAGATATCGTATGACGTTTTACTCCCTGAGGGTCTGTAAACAACATGGCTGTTGATTTTCCTTTCTAGGTATTTGTACTGGATTGACTGCTGTGAATATCCTCATATTGGCCGTGTTGGAATGGATGGAACCAATCAGAGTGTTGTCATAGAAACCAAGATTTCTAGACCTATGGCACTAACAATAGATTATGTCAACCATAGACTCTACTGGGCTGATGAAAATCACATTGAATTTAGCAACATGGATGGATCTCACAGACACAAAGGTTGGTGCAGCAGAGCAGATGATTCAGTGTTTTACAAGGGCATAAAATACCATTTAGAAAAAAATACGTATATTTATTTTATATACTTTGATCAAATACATTCTTAATTTAAGATTACATTATTATTTCCTTTGTGACAACACTGGTAAATAAGAATTAGATGCTTTTATTCAGAACTTCTACAATCATGCATAAAAATCACTTTGACACTGTCAATGTTTTCTCTGTGCTTTTCTAAATAGTTTTTAATAGTAAATGGACAATATTTTTATAAGTTAATACATACATATTAAATGAATTGAATAATCCTAATTGAATTGACACAGAATATTTGCTTTTAAAAATAAGGCTCTTGTTGTCTGGTAGGTTTTTGTTTTGTTTTTTTTTAAATAGTAAGTGAAAGTATAATTCTTTAAAGACAGTGAGGTAAGAATTTAACACTTATCAATTAGACAACATACATGATTAAGTTTATTGTTATCTAATCAACAACAGCAACAAAAAGTAGCATGAAAAAACAGCTTTCAAATTAGAGTAACATTTAGAAAATAAGTTGGATATGAATAAATATTAAATTCTACAGATATTTTATTTTTCTATTTTTTACAACTCTCAGTGGATTATAGAACTCTAAATATAAAACAAATGGATGAAGCAATTGGATATGAGGGAGGTAACACTAGAATTAGGGATGGGGAAAAATCCTAGAGAAAAAATAGCTGAGGATGAGGGAATTGAAATGAGCAAATGAGGACATAATAAAGAAGAATGGGGTATAGATGAAGATGACATGGATGTAACAGAAATCACGAACAATTCAAAGGAACACTCAAAATATTTCAGATGTAGGTGGCTTTTTAAAGATTAAATTTTTCCCAGAATGAAAGAGATAAATGAATTTTTATCAATCTATAGTGACCTAATGTCACTTTTGTTACTGATGTTTTCATCTTCAAATATCTTGTAAAGTGCAAGTTTCACAGAGAGATCCCAAATAAAGCCTGTGCATCAGTATGGTTTAGCTTAGCAGACTGCTTTCTTCTCTGGCGGTAAGCTTAGATCAAAACCCCTGGAGAAAGGAAAGAGGTGAGATGTAAGGGAGGGTTATTGATAATTTAGTCCTGTCAGGTGAAGCCCTGCAAATGTATGCCTGTATGGAAAAGGATGAAGCCACTGAGTTTTAAAAGACTGCAAAATAGAAGTGGGGAGGGGCAATTATAGGGGTAGGGGATGTATAAAATAAATAAGCTACAAGGATGTATTGTACAGCCCAGGAAATATAACCGATATTTTATAAATGGTGTATAATCTATAAAAATAATTGAATCACTTTGTGTACACCTGAAAATAATATAAAATTGTAAATCAACTATACCCCAATGAAAATAAATTTAAAAATAAATAATAAGGGAGGTAAAAGTCACTAAAGTCACACCACTTCATAGTTTTGCCTACGTCCTTCTCATTTGATGTTTAAACAAATACAGCCTTCTAACTAAAAATACCGACAGAAAGCTTTTAGAGGTCCTTTTTTAAGGGTGGGAACATTGAAATATGTATGACAAGTGTAGTTGGATGAGTCACTTACTTAGGTGTTGGCATTCCAATTACAGAGATAAAGAAACTCATCAAAATGCAATTTGAATGAAAAATTATGTAAAGATCACTGTAGGGTTTTAATTACAGCAGAAGTAATGTTGACAAATCAAAATTACACTTTGCATTCAGCAGTCATATCTCCTCAGAAGAATCAATAATGAAATGTTCTGCAACATTCTAAGATGATGTAATTGAAAGTTTTACTGTGGCAATCAGTATTTTCTCCGTGTAACTATTTTTAGCATGTATACAAAGTGCCAGGTTATTGTGAACATATCATTTTGTGCTAAAATTTCACTGTAAAATACAATTTAAACAAGTTTTGGCTAGATAGGTGAATATTTGAAATATATTCCAGCATCACATATTTGCCTATTTTCGTTTGAGCCTTTGTGTTTGAATAACAAAAGCTCTAGCTAAAAATGTCTATTAGAAACTATTGATTCCATCCCCTCCCCATTATTTTAAGATAATGACAGATATGTAGGTGACTAATGCTTTGAAAACTTAATACAAAATTAAATGCATATAAATGAAGTGTCTTTCAGTCATGGTACTGGTGGTGACTTTGGGTAGATGGACATATATAGTGAGAAGGGAAACTAATTTACTAAAAAGTAAACTACTAACTGAAAGATATTCAATTATGGTGTTATTAACATTTTACAATTTGGTTTTGAAAATACTTTGAGGCTCAAGGAGTGAGAAAAGGAAAGTGAAAGAGTGGCTGCCTTCAGAAGCGTTTCCTCCTGAAGGCTTTCTCAGAAAGACTAATGAAAAATTCATTGTCTATTAGGCATCTGCCAATATCTGAATGCAAGCCAACACTTACGGGTGGTTTCTAATGAGCTACTAATTGTAGACAGCCTGAATTATGCCAACTCCACAGCCAATGAAAGAAGAGTCATCCATTTGCCATGTTTGTAAAGAGGAACAGGATTTTTCTGCTCCTTGCTTTCATTCACCCCATGAAAACATAAGAAGTACTGTGGTTCTCTAGTTGCATCTTTGGAGGTGGAAAATGAGACTTTTATAACAATAATAACTTCTGTATTAATTTGGTCACTGATGTCTTTTCTCTCTTAACCAGACTAGTATTATTGTTCTCATTTATTCTATTAAAACTGGAGCCATAGCTTATCAAAAGAATGGGATATGCCAGTCATGACAAAGTAATTTGAGAATATGAAAATTTCAGAATTATGATTCTTTTTCATACATCAAATTTTAATGATGGAGAAAAACTAAACCATGAATATGACTTTACAGTTTAGAATGTTTATTTCCCAAACATGTTCAGGTTTAAACCATACAGTTTTTCCATAAATGAAGCATTATTTCATTCTCATTTGTCCAGCCTAAGAACTTCTGAAAGTTCTGAATTCTGTGCCCTAAGCAATAGATCAGATTACCTCCAAGGTCCATGTGACTTGAAATTTGCTTGAGAATTTATACCCATCTTTCTCTGCTACTTCTTCTACCCCAACCAAGTCCAAACACTTCATTGTAAAATTTTTTTAAAAAGAGAGAATTAGTCAGTTTGCTCTTTTAGGAATATTTAGGTGCAATCTTAGTCACATGAATCTTCCCCTAATGCCTGTGTGTATTATTCTACTGGGTTTTAGCACAATAATTATATATTAATATGATATAATATAATAATACCATAGAATAGTTTATATATTACTGGATAACTGAGACAGTTTATTTTAAATCAGATTTTCATTGTTCATTTTTAAAATTTCTCTGATTTCTTTTTTTTTTTTTTAATGATCTGCCCATTCATTCATTCATTCATTCAACAGTCACTTAATGATGTCTCTTTCTGGGCCACGTATTCTATGAGGCCCTGAAGTTAAAAAGATGAATAAGTCTCTGTCTTTAAAGCAAATACAATTTAATGGGTGGTGGGGAGGGAAAAGAACTGATGTGCAGATAAAGGCATAGATTAGATTGGAGTTAGAAGCACATGTACAATATTGCCAAAATGTAGGAAGGACTAGGCAAGCCTTTGGTGAAGTGATGGGAGCTTTGAAACATCTGAGAGATGTAGGGCAAGCTCTCCATATGGAGAACTTGTAGGAAGGATTCATCGCACAGAGGGAACAGCATGTGCAAAGATGTAATAGAGTCTTGAAACAGCAAGGGGTTTACACAATTTGTAAACTGGAAGCCGTATAAGAGGAAGATAATGACACTAGATGAACAAGGGCAAATTGGGGCCAGATTGTGACAAGCCTTTTATGCTAAGTAATTTGGAATTTATCCTTTAGGTCATGGAGAGCCATTGATGGCATTTAGTTGATAGACTGCTATTATTAGATTTGACAACAGCATGGAAAATGTAAGACCCTGGAAGGGCAACCAATTTAGAGGTTGTTAAGATATTTTAGGAGAAAATGTTGAAGTGATTATAGTTGTGGAAATGGGGGTAAAGTGTTACATTCAATAGTTATTTAACAGAATAAAGAGGATAGATTTGTAAACTTGAAATAGCAGAAATATTGGTGGTTGAGTTGCAGATATTAAGTGAATGATTTATATTATCCACTTGGCTAGGGGAAAGTAACACAGTTTTGATCACTTATTAATTTCACATATATCTGTACATTTTTTAAGGAAATAAAAAGTACCAAACTAAGTATAACTGAGAGATTCTTCTTGCAAAGCTCTGTTTTGATGAGAGATAGATTTAACAAGAGGCTCAGCATCAAAGAAATTCTAAGGAGATGGTTAAACACTATTGTATATTTCCTTAGAAGGCATTTCTGAACACCTCATAATTTACCTAGAAGAAAGATTGCAAATGAATGAATCTCTCTCCTCCTCCTATCTCCTGAGATACAAAATACGTCCAATGAGAAACTTGGCAATTTCAGAGTGCTCTCCAGACTGAAATGCTCAGATTTTAAGTTTAGATCTGTTTTTATGCAAAAACAAAACGATTCTAAATATATTCTAAACACAATGATTCTAAATAATCATACTCTTCTTATAGGTCTGTGTATTTGGGACTGATTTCTTACCACTCCCTCCCAAACTACAACTCCCCTCAGGGGATTTTAGGCTTTGATTTTGGATGAGAAGTTCTCAGCCTTTTGCTAGAGGGCAAATCTTTGAATGAAATTATCTTCTTAGACTGGAGAAAGAAAACCCTTAGGATCTTAAATGAAGCTTGAGGAACCTAGGGATGAGGGTGAGTGGGGGTGGAATCCACTGCGAGAAAGCTTTTTCACCCTGAAAAGTGTGGGTAGCTTCCCTGGGTCTCAGTTACCTCATCCATAGAAATAGAGTTTCAGAAAGAATGACATCAAAGGGGCATTCCTGAATACAAAAGTTACTAACATCTTTTAAAGTCGAATACTTTGAACTTATCAAATCAGTAAGAGAGGAGAAAACCTATGTTCTTGAGCATGACATCTTATTAGATGTTTTGCACTTACTGTTTTTTAAAGTATCACTATCATCATCATTATTACTGGCTTTCAATGGAAATTTCTTAGCCTGCTCCTGGGGTTCCAAGAACTGGAACCATCCCCTTATAAACTCATATTTTAGTAGAAGTCATACTCATATTTCTGTTTAGTGGAAGCCTACTGTGTTCAAGAAACTATGCTTGATGCAATACATGCTTTTTTTTTTTAGTCAGTTCATTAATGAACACTATGAGATGTGTCCATTAAAGCCATTTTGCAGCAAAGAAGTAGGTTTCAAGAGATTAAGTAATTTGTCCAAAATCAAATAGCTTGTAATTAGGGGAGTCAGAATTTGAACCCAGATCTAACTGATTCCAAAGCCTGCTTTCTTTCCTTTCTCTACACAGCTTCCTTGTTTTTGAACAGATAATTCACTGAAGATCTGCGTTTGCTTGTTACAGTTTCTAACAGCAACAGTTACAGCATAAAAGCATACATATACAAATAAGGGTATATCCATACTTGAATTTCTTCAGATTGATTTAAATAGTAGACGCAGGTAAATTACAAAATATATGAGAAATTAATAAACAAAAAACTTAAGCCATCAGAACATAATTACTGTAAATGAAAGCATATTATTTCATTAAATCCAATTTGTGGGTGTGTAATTTGGGGGAGTGAGGAGAACAATCATGTTGCTTAAAAATGTACCCCTTGCTTTAGTGGGACAGTTTGATGCTGCTGTTTGCTGTTTCAGACTAACTACATCTCCTGCCTGTGTGAACACTTTTAAATCTTATTTGAAAATTCATGTCACAGAATTTCTGAAATTTGACCACTGCAAAGATCTTTCGTCACTGATACTATGCATTCCAAAAAGTATAGCCTTCTCTGAATGGAATGTCTATAAAACAGGTTACAAATATCTCCTGAGAAAAATTTCAGCCCTAACCCCATCTTCCTTAACTTAGAAATCCTGTTTTCCATTTAATGAAAAGAAAATTAAATAGCAGAAAATTATATTTAGGTCAAGATTTCATTCTGACTGCTTGTATCAAAATATGTAAATTCAGGTTGAGTTTTCCTTATTTATTGTTAGTTGCCATTGAACTTGAGATGTCTTAGAGTGGTAGTGTCCTAAAACAAAAAGACTGAAAATGCTGTGTGAACGGTAATAAAAAAAGGGTAAACTAAGAAAACCTTATCTTTGACCTTGAGCTTTAAAACTTAGGTATATACATATTTTTGTTCTAGGTATATACATATTTTTTCAGACTAGTCTTCTTGGAGTCACTGAGTGGCTGAACCTTGTGTTAAATCAGTTGGTCGTATATCTATTTTATCCAGTATACTGGAAAAATATATACTCATAACTGCTAATTTCTCTGAAGAGTAATCATTGGATATGATTCTAAACTATAGCTTATCACTGAACTGTCTTTTATTTTGTGGAAAAATTGTTTAAAATTTCATACAATTATGTTGACTATGCCTCTTCATTTTTTTCTGTACTCCTGATGGTCCTCATATTGAAGTGTCAGCGTTGTAGTCCAACTCTGTTGTTTGTTTATGGCTCTGGAAATGCAGTTTGTGTTGTGAGGGGGGCAGTTCTGTGTTTGGATTTAAAATTCCATATCATAACCCATGCAGTGATCATCTGATTAACGTTGGGAAAAGAATCCAGATATCAGCATGCTGCTGGTGAAGTAGCAGAAATATATTTAAAAGGTTTTGTTCTGACGGGGGAGAAAACACTGAAAAAGACAAAGGGAGTATTTTGTGCTCATATATCCTGAAACTCAGTCTCTGTGGCATTTAGGTCTTTAGAAAATGTAAATACCCACTGAAGCCCACCCAAAAAAGGGAAAGAATCTAATAAACACCACAATCCAACTTTGCAGTATTCTAGAGTGTTTCTTTCTTGGTAAGATATTACATTTTAGTACTTTTGAAAAAAATTTTTCCTGTCATTCACAGTCCATTACAAACGGTAGACTTCACAGGCTATTTTATGCCAACGGTGTTGATGTGCTGCTGTTTACAATACAATAAAAGTTAATGGAAGGGAGCAAAATACAATTCAGTTACTATAGAAATGAACCAGTAAAATAAATTGAAATTAACTACCATTTCTAAAAAGACTTAAAATTTCTATGTCAATCATGTCTTTCACTTTTGTCCCTTGAATAGAACACGTTATACTGCGTATATGTTTAAATAGATTATTATTTTGCAACTGTTACATGTGTTTCATACAGTTTTAAAATATAATTCTAAGTATTACCCTAGTATGAGTTTTCAGCCACTTTACAATGTTATCCATCCCAAACATGATGTGGTGCAGCAAGGGAATCACTAGATTTCATTTTGGTCCAGGTTACTCTCTAATTTAGGCAAGTTGCTTTGCCACACGATAGTTCAATGTTCTTATCCAAAAAATAGGACTTCTGGTCAATCAGTGATTTTCTAACACTTCTTAAAGGAACTGACTCAGTTTGGCACTGGAGCAGAGGAGGACTATTCTGTCAGTTCCCTCAATTTCCCCTAGTTATCCCCAGGGCTACTAGAGCACATTTGAAGATGCTTGTAATATGTTACACTCTTCTGTTTTATTTTAGATGCATGTGTATAATTATAGGAATGTGGGAAGGCCAGATACTAAATTCATGTCAGTGGCTCTACTTGATATCTGTCCCAAAGGCAAAGTATTTTATAGTCTTGAACTTTCATGAGGACTCTTTAACAAACACATTGCTAATGCATATGTATGTGGAATATCATAACTCATATTTAGCACTGATGGTCAGTTCTGAAAACACATTTCCAAGTATCTGTGAAGTTTGTATCACCAGTAGAAAAATCCAGAGAGTTTCAAAGCAACTGGAATATATATTTAGCAAGTGCATGAAGCAGTGTTGCTTGGTTTACCTCAGGGACTGGCAACCAGTGTCATCACTGAGAGAAGATTTTTATAGGCACAGTCTAGTTTTCAAAATAAAGGAACTATGATTTACATTGTCTGCTTTATAAATCCTCACAGTCATTAACAGAAATTCTCTTTTAGATGTTAAAGATTAAAGTGGCCATACCTGACCTTACATTATGAATAATTTAAAGATGTATAGATGAGAGAGGGGAAGAGATTACATTATATTAAAATTGAATATTCCTTATCTATGTAGAGAGTACACATTGTTGAAGGTGACAAAGTGGACAAAAGGAGGCAAGGGATACTTGGAAAGGATGGGCAAAGGATGCCTTCAGCCTTTTAATAATGACTCTAAAGAAGAGCTCTAAATAATTTCTAAATTTTGCCTCATACATTACATTTAATTCAAAAAGTTATACATTTAAGTGTCCCACTGTAAACTACTGCATTAAGGAAGGACATATAACTGTTGTTTGGACATTTGATCAGTGTCAATATTTAAAAGCAGCCTCATGTAATAGATTCCCAGGTAGTTCAGCTCATACCTGCTGTGCACAATGACTTATGCTAATCGAAGAACTTCGTTTGTCCTCCTCTTCAAGGTCTCAGTGGTGGGTGGACTTTTGGAAAGATCATATTTTTTATTGGAAAAAGTAAATTTTGAACATTCCGTCATAATATTTGGCATTGTTGGCTATCGTTAGTGTTTCTGCCATTTCTTAATGCTTTTATTGCTTTTGAGCAGTGAACTTTGGATCCATTTGCCTGAAGTTTTATTTATAGTCCTGTTTCCATTAAGCAGGGTTGTATTAAAGGATAGGCAGGAAGAGTGTTCACAGAGGCACAAGTTAAATTAGCATTTTGTAGCCTGTTGTAGATGGTTCTAAGGAAATCACTATTTTAAAAAAGATTCTGCAAACAATAACCCTGAAAGGGATGCATAATTACTGACAAAGAAATGTCCTTGTCCCTAAGGTTACGTAAATCATACTCTTTTTGATGGAGCATTTTAACTAAAACTGCTGACTCAGCAGAGGATTCTGGAAATTATTATACTGCGGCCGTTCTCCCCTCCACCTACTCTTCTGTTACTCTTCTAAACTAGAAACCGTTATTCACCCACATACGCACCACTGTCGGGAATCTTCCGCTTTCTTTGACTTATTGAACCGCTTTCTTCCATCATCTAAATTTATCATCTGTTTACCAGCCTACACTCCTTTTGTCACCTTTGATTAATTTCACATCATTTTTAAATATGGTCTGTTTTCCTTGTTTCATTTCTTCCTTTTTGGTTTCCATGTTCTTCTCCTCTGACTCATGCTCTGGCTTCTGTACATTAGCTTATTGTATATTATCCTTCCAGAACGTTATCAGGGGAACTTGTTAGTATCCATGTATCTCAGAGGAGAGCATTCATGAGCATCCTGGTCTTCTCTTCTGAAGACAGATGTTTCAGTCAGGTTAATACCGCCTAGCGGATGGCTGTCGTTGATGGGTTTGATCAGGGAAGAGATGTGTGAGATGGAAAGCAGTATTGAAAATGTTCATTGGAGGGAGTCCCAGTTTTCCTACCTCTGCCTCTTTGTCACGGGATGCACTAGAAGGCTGACTTCTGTGGAGTGCATCAACTCAGACTCTTTTACCTTCCAGCCTCAAGTTGGATTTAAACTATGGGAGGCATTGGCAAGAGATTAGATAATGGAGTAAGGAAGAAGTCAAAATATTTATTTATCCCCTTTCCCTCTGTACCCAACCACAGCGGTTTAGCAGTGGCTGAGTTCCTTCACCTCATGTCCTCTGCATTTGCTAGGTGGCTCTTTTTCCTTAGCTCCAGCCTTTACCAGCTTCTGGTAATAGACTGAGGAAAAAACTTAATCCTTCCTTGCCCATGCCCATACCACACCTCTGTAGATTATTATGAGAAAGATGATGTAGCCACCTGTCATACATGAGACTGACTTCTTTCAATTAAATTCATTTTGATTATCATTTTAAAATGTGTTCTCTGTTTACTACAAGAAGCTTGACTGATACAAAAGAGATCGACAGAGTTTAAAAATGAGGAAAATTAGACTAATTTTGCAGTATTTCAGGTGTGAGGGAGTGTGAGCCCTTACTTGGGGTAATGGCACCAAGAATAAGAAAAAATGGAGAGTCTTAAAATAAATTAAGAAGCAAAATATGATAGAATTTAATATTTGATTTGATATTCTTGTTAACTTTAAAGTTTTAGGAGATTAAATTTCCAAACCACCAGTTGTAGGGTGAAGGCCAGGTTGATCTTATTGGAGCCTTCAGATGTACCAAACAATACATAAATTCTTTATAACTAAAAAAAAAATAGATAAATATTCAGATTACTCTAATCTTGATTCCTTCATAAAAATAACCACTGATTTCGGTGGTTGCGTTCTATGAACTTTGTTTTTCTTTGAAAATATTTATAATAATTTTTAAATAATAAAATTAAAATTTGCTACATTTAACATTTTAAAATAACATTTACATCTTTAAAGTAAATAAGGAAAAAAATGGAACATTAATAGTAAAACTTTTATTTAAGTAACCCACTAGGCAAAGTCATGTTGAATCTGCCGTTATCCCAGTGTAATATCTTATGCATAACACACACTACAAGATTTTAACTTAACAAAAGATGAGTACTGTGTTATTGGTGCAATTCATTCTCAAGTATTTAAACTAGATTAGGCTGAAATACAAAATTAGATTGGTATTATCCAGGAATATACTTGTTTAACATGATAAATGCTATCCAAAAATGAATAATCAAGTGTATTGTAATAGAGTATCTCTAACTTTGAGGCCGCAGTTAAGCCAAAAGCATATTCTGGATTTCCACTTTTTCTATTTACCGTTAATTACTAGGAACCTTCCCAGGATAGCATCCAACTTGACTAAAAGAGAAAAACTCCACAAAAGAGTATTTCTTTGATTTATTTGTTGCCAAACATCAACTCCTTTCTTCTGATACATGTAGTCTATGAAATAAAAATTAGGAGCTTAGTGCTTGAGTGGAATGCTGGAAACAGTACAGCAAATAATGCTCTTATACAGAATTGAGGCCTAACTACAGAAAGCAGCTTTAGAATCAGTTTTAAATATATAATAAGTACCCGTTAAACCACAGCCCACATGACAGTTCTGTTTTTTCTGTACTTGTTGTATGTGTCTACTTCATACTTGTAAAATGAAAAGGTTCCTTAAATTTATTTTTCACATTTCTCTTTTAATTAAGCAAAGGCAGTCTTATGTATGACAAGGGTCATATTATTTTTCTCATAAAAAGGATAACCACTACCATTTTGAGAAAACATTGACTACTTTTACCATAAAATCAACAATATCTTAGTATTAGTAAGAATTTATTTGTTGAATGTTATTCTCATGCCATCATGTTTCATGTTTCTGTTTTATATATAATTTATTTCGTCAGCCCCACTGACTGCCAAATGACCTTGTGAGACATCTTTTTTGTTCCTCTGTTTTACATATATGTATATGTAATACATATATATGTATATATTACAGATATGTTATATACACCCACACACCTAATACATGCATGCATGTGTATGCACGTGTGCACACACACATACACACACACATACACACACATGTGCACACACACATATCTATAAGGTAAAAATAAGGAAATAAATACAGAAACAACCAGAAGTGAACAGTTTTATTTTTCTCATTCTGAACCGAGCATGTTTCTTATACCAAAATATATTATGCTTCTGCTCAGAACATCTAATTTACTCTCAATGTAGGTTGAACTCTTCATAAGTTGATGGAAAAACAAACGCAGCATTTATTTATTTATACTTATCACTTACCAGTAAATAGATAGCCAGTTTTTCACAGCAACTTCAGCAGATAGTCAAATAACTGTTGCAAGAGATTTAGGTCCTAAGGAGGAAATAAGGCATACTGCCAAGTTATGGACCAAACCCCTGAAAAGGCAATGTGGAAAGAGTTTTGTGTGTTTATTTTGCTTCCTTTTGTTTTGCTTAATTTGTTTTGGCATTGGTCATGGCATTCAGGGACCATGTCACCGTGCCTCCAGGAGTAGCTTGTTGGAGCCAGTGTAGAGATACAGATGTATGAGACTCGATTTCTTTGTGTTAATGTAAGTTAATGTTTTCACTTCATTTATTTCCTCTAGAAGGAGTACTCTGGTGGTTGTGTTTGATGCTTGCTGTTTGGGAAATAAGCATGTTTACCAAAGGAACGGGCCTGAAGTAGGCTTATAAAGCTATATCCTGTTCTTCTTTGTCAATGTCAAACAAGGAATTGACTCAAACAGATGGTCTCTGGGCAAATGAATGGTCTCTCTTCACTTTGAGCTGACTTTTCTACATTCTCTAGACATTCAGCTATGTGCCATTCTTCTTTTGAAATAAAGGTTCATCTTTCTGATCTGCATACATTTATACTGATTGCTTGATACCAGAAAGTTTCTGGTGGGCAATCACTGCAAACTTAGAGGTAGCAAACTTGCCCTGAACTTAATTGCCGTGTGTCCGAAAATCATACACAGTGTAATTGCATTCAAGTAATTAAATAAAATGATTTTCACATGGAGCTTATGAAATGAGCCCCATTGTTTTATATACCTGTATCAATTTGCTAAGGCTACCACCAGCTTGGAGGATCAACCAACATAAATGTATTTGCTCACAGTTCTGGGGGCTGGAAGTCCCAGATCGAGACGTTGGCAGGTTTGGTGTCTCCTGAGGCCTCTCTTTCTTTGGCTTGTAGATGGCTGTCTTCTTGCTGTGCCTTCATACGGCCTTTCCTCTGTAGGTACACACCCTGGTGTTTCTCTCTTCTTACAAGGACACCAGTTACACTGGGTTAAGTTCCCACTCGTAGGATCTTATTTGATTATCCTTAGGTACCTCCTTAAAGACTCTATCTTAAAATACAGATATATTGGGGTCTAGAGCATCAACATAGCAATTTTGAGGGAACGCCATTCAGTTCACAACCCCATTTTACCCTACTGGGATGGCTTTCTTCAAGGCAGTGCTAGAAGATAAAGTGGCAAAGAACTTAGCAGCCAGCAAATCCCATTTAGTTTCAAATACCAGTAACTTCAGTCACTAGTTTTCTCCCTCCCCTCTGGTCAAGTTACTTAAGTTTTGCAGATCTTAGCTTTTTTATCTGCAAAGTGAGGTCAGCTGTTGCACAACAGAGTTGTTGTGAGTATTAAATGAAATAAGGTGTATGAAGTAGACATCCTATTGCAGGGTTTCTCAGTCTCATAACTGTTGATACTTATGCTTGATAATTCTTTGATGTAGAACCAGAATAGCCTCCCCTACCTATTGAGAGCCAACGGCCTACTTCCTGGCACCCAAGAGCTGAATAATTTTCAGATATGGTTACTTACTGAATAGTTAAAAAGACTATGTTACTTTGAGATGCAAAAAGGCAAATTCTTACCATAACTTTATTTTTTGTATAGAAATTGATTGAATCTCTGGTGGACTGAGATTTTTTTTAAAGTGATGATTAACTTTTTGAGTCCATATTTAATGATAAATTACTTCCTTGGCATCTAAGGAAATCGGAATTTAATATTTCTGAGACTTTCCACTTTTTCTGCAGATTTTTATTTTATTTTGAAAATTTCCACACGTACACATATGTTGAAAGATTGTTATAATCACTTGTCACCAGGATTCACCCAGTTGTTGACATATTGGCACATTTGTTTTATCTTTCTGTAATGAATTTATATAACCAAAGGGGGAGAGCAGGCATAGTTTGTATAAATAACTCAGACACGACTCACTCTGGTAGAATGTCCTGCTTTTCATCTTTGTATTCAGTTCTACTTATTATTGCCACAGCGGGCTCCATGTCTGAGAGTACATAGATGATAACGTTTGTGTATTTGCATCACAAGTGTGCACATCTGGATTTTTCTTGATTTTTACATCCTTCATATGCATAGCGTCTGTTCTGAGTTAGAATTCTGGCTAGACACTATATTATTTATAGTAGTCAATGGCTTAACATTATTTGAAGGAGCCTTATTTTATTTCTTTATTTCTATTTTCTATGAATCATAGTGAATTCTCTGGGCACTTTTGGCCCATCTGGGTAAAAATAACAGCTTGGTATACTTAATATTTCCACTTCTGGTTAACAATATAAATTTATGTGGCATTTTAAAAATAAGGCTGTAAATCTCCCTAGGAAAAGTGAATTGTGTTTTAAATTTTGCTAGTTTTTCAGTTACTACTGAATGAGGAATATGCCAAACATTAATTCTCAGTCATTAAAATCTAATCTATAAAAAAAATTACCTGACTTACAGTACCCTTTTATATTAATGAACATTTTGCAGAAATTCTAAAAGTAGACCTGAAAATTAATACAGAGAAATGTATTGGAATGTTTGTGCAAATTAGGGAATTCCCATTTTCTTTATTTATTTCTTTTTTTTAAAAAAAAGTTGGAGAAACTTCTATTACATTTTAAAATTATTGAACTTCAAACCACCAAACAAATTTATTAAATCTTTTTTTATCTGATAGGACCCTGGAATCTCTTGAATGAAAAATTTACATTTTTGATGCTCAATCTACTATTTACATTTAAACCTAGTCCTATAAGGAGGGTTTAATTATAAGACAATTTCAGTCTGCAACTAAGCAGTGTTAATTACTGTTAAATTGCATCATACATTTGTTATCTGTTACATTTATTTTTCTCTATCCTTATCCCAGCTTATTTTCCAAATAAAATTACTCTAAAATCTCAGTGACTAAAATGGTTAATAGTAGGCTTAAAGTCACTCCATCTCCAGATAGACGGACATTTCATCCTGGATATGTAATTTAGTCTGTTTAAAAGTGGAAGAAAGCAGTACAATGACCTGTAGATTTAAGGAGGATCTAAGTTAGGAACAACTTGATGGAGATACACACATATATATCTAATTTTTTTAATGTTGGATATTGCTTGTTTCTGGTGAAGCAGCCGTGACTCTTGAGCAGGATTGCATTTTCTTCCCAGTGGTTGAACCAAGCTAAATCTGAGCAAAGCAACCTGCGCCAGATCCTGCATTCTCTTAACCGGTGATAAAGAACCTTGCTGGCCTGACAGGTTGTCTCAGCAATTATTCACATGAAGTTCTCTAGCAGTTGTGTCTGTCAGCCCATGTAGTATTGAATATTTTAACTGGCAGTCTTCCAAGACTGAACATTAATCTTACCATCTCCTATTACAGTCCCTAATCAAGATATTCCAGGGGTGATTGCACTAACATTGTTTGAAGACTACATCTACTGGACTGATGGGAAAACCAAGTCACTCAGCCGTGCCCATAAAACCTCGGGAGCAGACAGACTCTCACTGATTAACTCATGGCATGCCATCACAGATATCCAGGTGTATCATTCTTATAGACAACCTGATGGTAATTATTCTTTCCATGATTTCCATAAATGCATCAACATCTTTAAGTAACATTCCATTTTTGTTTCCTTCAAGGTGAAGTGTAAATTTATTTTTGAGAAAGATCACCAGATTCCATTACTTAGTGTGATTGTGTAGAATGAATTCATTTAATATCAAATATTGCTGTTCAGGGATATGGTTAGAAGCTCAATAAGAGTACAAGGAATTATTGATTTGTTGAAATCATTTTAAGCCGAAATAACAATAATACATGTAGTTGGAGAAGTGAAGACTATATTCTTGAAATAATTTATATTTACAAAATAGTCACAGGATCCTAGTTTCTGGAATGCTGGGTGAAAGGAACTATGTTTAAGTAGCTCTAAGCCTCTAAAAATGAGAAATACATCAAATTTGCTTAAGCATATATCTAGTGGGAATTCCATGAGGTCATATGGAATAAAGTTTTAATTATTTTGCTTAAAACATGTATTTGCCTTAGAAAACAAAGCCACTATACTATTAGTTATGGATCATCATTTCATTGTTTTATTTTACATTTATATCTCTAAACTTATGTATATATTCATCCAAAATGTTTCTAATCTCTATTTTTCTGATGGACACTTTTTTCAACTAAAATACTTGCTATTGTAGAAATGCATTCTAATTATTCAAGGTAAAATAAATGTCATAAGATGATGAGTAGAATTTGTAACCAAATAAAACTGTATTTGTAATCTTGACGAGTTCTTGATTACAAAGTTCTATTCAAATACAAGCTTAAGCCTCCTAACTCTAATCCCATCTTACGTTATTGGTCTTGATTATGCTGCTTTGTTGTTGTTGTTGTTTCTTTCTCATCTGTAGTCTCCAGACATCTCTGTATGATAAATAACGGAGGTTGCAGTCATCTGTGCCTTTTAGCCCCTGGAAAGACTCACACCTGTGCCTGCCCCACCAACTTCTATCTTGCAGCCGATAACAGGACTTGCTTGTCCAACTGCACAGCCAGTCAGGTGAGTGGAGCTCTAGAAATCATTTCATGGCATGTGTGAGCAAGTAGTTACAGCGGCTTTGCCTGGGTTTTGTTTATTTATTTAAACCATTCTTGAAACGTCAGTTTTTGTTGTTGTTTGGAATAGCATTACGTAAGCGTTCCATACGTTGTAGAGAGGCTCACAGAGTAAAGGAAAGCAATCTGATGCATGTTGGTAAAATGGGAGTTTAGGAAGTACAAATAGAGGTCAAAAAGGAAAGCAAAAACAAAAGTGAAAACCATTCTTACACAGAACCACATGGAATAATGGTGCAAATCATGAATGGGCACAGCGAAGTGATCACCGGAGATCTGACCTATTCTGAGATATCAGGGTGGTCGAGGCACATGGTTGAGGTTAAAATACATGCAGTTTAAACAAACAGGAAAAAAATCTTCCTAGATAATCTGCTCTGTATCACTATCTCCACCTCTCTCTCATTCCTCAGGGTAAAAGATGTGGAAAAGATAAATTGATGGAAAGTAATTTTCTAGATACTTTTAATTGAAAAGTTATGTGATCTAAATAATTTCCTTTGAAACCTCTTTTTCTTCCAAATGTAATTATCTTCAGTAAAGATATCCCAGAGGTTAACTTTTCTGCTTAGTGGTAGTTGCATGGACTTAACTTTATTATTTTCAATTTTGAGCAACTGTCATATGACATTATAAAATTTGATTTTTGTTACATTTAACTATCTTAAGATAAAATTGTCAACGAAACCATGTGGTTCATTTTTTAAATGACTGAATTTATTCTTAGAATTCTATATTTTGAGTTTGCTGGTTTTCTAATTCTAGCAATGACATCATGGCAAGAGACTAAATTTCTCTTTGGATGTGCTTATTTTCAAGATGGAGAAGCTAATCCTAGCTCAACCTACCTCTCAAGTGGTGATTATAAGTATCATACATTAAAGAACTGTACAAATAAAAAAGATCTCACGTCTTCCAGGGAGCAGTAGGTATAGTGGTTAAGGGCCCAGAACTCTGAAGCCACACTCTCTACGACCATAACCTTGCCTCTGCTTTAAATTGGCTGGATTACCTTGGCTTTGTTACTTAACTTCTTGATGCCTCAGCTTTCTCATCTTTTAAATGAGAATGATATTGCTAGGCCACTGTTAGGAAGATTAGGTGGGAAAAGATCCCGGTGCATAGTGAGTGTTGTTCTTACCCTAGCCATCTAGTGCAACTAGGATGTACTTGAGTATGTGTGCAGCTAGTGTGACCTGCTGTCAGAGGGTTCTGACATCTGGGTGTAAGCACAGATCAGTCTCTATTTTCTTTACAAAGTATATTGTTTTGATAATAATCCCCTAAGTGTTTGTGTAAACAAAATACGTTGTTTTTTGAGAACTGGAAATTTAAGTCACTACGAGAGGTAAAATAAGCAAGCTGATTCTTCCCAGAGGTAAAATTTAAAGGAGAAATCACATCTTTAAAGATATTTAAAAATATAATTTCTGTTAATGCCGCTTAGTGTAGACGCATTTCCAGTTTTACCTCTAGGTTGTTCTGAAATACCCTCTGGTCCCTTGCTTTGGAGCAGTCCCCAGTCACTGTTCTGAGGCCCACATTGAGGCTGGAGGTGACTTGGCCCTAAGTGCCTAAGCCCCTCACCGTGTGGTGAGCCTCAGGAGCCCACTGGAGACAAAGTAAAGCCAAAGGATGCTTGACACACAAGCGAAAATCTCAAACAGCAGGACAGAGATAGTAAACCATCAGCATTGCTATTGTCATGAAAGGAATAAGATATTTCAAATTATTCAATAGGGAAACCTATAATTATATTTATTCAATGGCAAAAATGCTGATCAAATAAATGAAAGCCTAAATCAACCTAGAAAGGATTATTCATTTCTCTCAATTTGGTATCAATAAGAACACGACTAAAATGTGTATAATTTTTCAAATACCCCCAATCATGTTTTGCATGAATTAAAAAAAAATCAGTAATAGCAAGATAGAACAGCAGCAGCAAACAATTTTGGGTCTGATATCTTTGTTTCCAGCAATACTTCCTGAAAAAAGTTATCACTTTATTTGTTTCATCTTTCAGAAAAAAGTTACTGAAGAATAAATAACGTTTCAGCTAACACAACCAATTAGTGGTTTTCCCTGTAAGTCCTGTGGCTTATACTGTCGTTCATCACTAATTCTTTTTTTGACGTAATAGGAGGAAAATACTATCTACTGTACATCTCTAGGAGAAAAGTCAGTTCATAGAAACATAATTTTTAGTGAGGCAGTCGTTAAAATTAAGTAAATAATTTAGGTACTTCAGAATCGTGCCACATTAAGCACTCTGATAAAAACATTACATTTTAAATTCATCTTACTAAGGGATTTTGATTTGTTATCATCTGTTGATTCCAGCCAATGGTACACCCTCAAGTAGTAATGATTTTTAAGAAAAATAAAATAGGTAACTCATACCTATACGAATTCTTTTAGGATAGAAAACGAACCTAGGAAAATCCGGTAAAAATCAAGATTAGGTCCAGTGCTCATAGCATGAATCACTTCAAATGTTACAGTTAACAATTTTCATTAGAAAATTTTAAAAGTAAACTTAAAAATGGATTTACTTATTTTTTAAGTGGAGATTTCTTGTTTCAAGTAAACTTCACTCCATGAGGGATTTGTATTTTATCTGTGTATTCATTTTAGTAGACGTACATTTAGTAGTTTCTTTATTGCTTCTTCTTGTGGGTAATAATTGCAGTTCATAATTTATTTTATGAAGATATTAGTCTTGGAGAGCTTTACCGTGTAGAATGTTCTATATTTATATTTAGCATTAATCTTTTTTAAGTTACTGTATTTAAGTACGGGGGGAAAAGCCCAGCCACAAAATAGAAGAGATTTGCTTCTGAGAGCAATGAATAAAATGTTGATTAGCATAAAAAGAGACATAATAAGTATATTTTAGCCTGGTCTTCTTTTAACTCAAAATGCTTTTATGTCCTTATTAAAAATGAAATGGTGAGCAAAATCATTGTGTTGTATATCATTCCAACAGTTGGAGTTTAAATCAGACGTATTCAGTGAATTTAAAAATCTGTATTTTAGATATTTTTCAAATCTTGATTGGTAAGTCTTCGAATATACTTCGGAGACTTGAAATCCTCTTACTAATGGACTCTGATATACTATAATGACTGGAAAGGTTTAATGTTCAGGGCAATTGCTTTCAGAGTTAGCCTTATATCCCCAGACAGTCACTTTCTATAAAAGTAATATTTTTCCATTGGTAATTTATGAAAACCACAACAGACATGACCAGAGGCTAAGTAAATATGAGAAAATCACTTGAAGAGCGAGATCTTCCCTTGGATTCACAGTGCACTGTTCACTCTTATATTGCCACAGGGGACAAATTACTCTCTTATTTAAAAAAGATAATATATAAATCTACCCTGAATCAACTCCATACTATCCAGACTGGTTCGGTAAAGCTAGCATCGAATTTTCTCTTACTTGAAGAAAGTTAACAGTATTTTATTTTTTAGTTTTTATTTTTTATTGGAGTGTAGTTGATTTACAATGCCACTTTCAGGTGCATAGAAAGTGATTCAGTTACACATACACATACATACATATATATTGTTCATATTCCTTTCCATTATAATTTATTACAAGAAATTGAATATAGTCCCCTGTGCTATACAGTTGGTCCTTGTTATTTATATATAGTAATGTGTATCTGTTGATCTAAAACTCCTAATTTATCTATCCCTGGCCCTTTCCCCTTTGGTAACTATTGCTTTCTATGTCTGTGAGTCTATTTCTGGTTATCTTTTCTTTAAGATTCCACATATGAGTGATTATATGATACTTGTCTTTGTCTGACTTACTTCACTTAATATGATAATCTCTAGGTCCATCCATGTTGCTACAAGTGGCATTATTTCGTTCTTTTTTATGGATGAGTAATATTCCATTATATATCTCACATCTTCTTTATCCAGTCATCTACCAATGGACGTTTGCGTGGTTTCCATGTCTTGGCTATCATGAATAGTGATGCTATGAACACTGGGGTGTGTGTGTCTTTGGAATTACAGTTTTCTCTAGATATATTTAACTGTTTTAAATGAATAATCTTTTAGTTTGCTAATCCATTTTCATTAGAGAAAATTGAACCTAGGTTGTATTTTTTCTACAAATCTGTCTGGCATGCAACATGCTAAGATAAATGCCACCTTGCTGTTAGTCACTCATCTGGAAATTACAACAGAAATACTTCAAAAAGAAAATTAATACATTTTAGAAAATACCTCTCTAACAGTTTCAATTTCAGAAGAAGAAAAAAAGAAAAAAAATTGATAGTGCTAGAATAAATCTGCTAAACTTTATGGCTTGTGTTTTTCCTGGCAACTACTTCAGGATGTGCTGCATGTGCTCTCTGTATGGAAAGTGTTTTTTCTTCAGTTTGTTCTATCTTATGAAGGTACTCTTGGAACCAAATGTTACTGAAAAAAGGATCCGTTTTGTGGTCTGATATCACTAAGGAATAAACTGAGCTTTCTTTTTCGCTGTGTATAGCTGACCAATAGTGAAGTAGGCAGGAACAATAATTCAAATTAGTTCAATTTGTTAAATTAACTCTAACTAAATTAATTCAACTTAATACCTCTTTCCGATATTCCTGATGATTTTTAGCCCTATTGAGTGTGGAGCAAACTTTTTCTGTAAAGGGCCGGATAATAACTCTTTTAGACTTTGTGGGCTACGTGTTCTCTGCAGCAGCTACTTAACTGTTGTTATGGTGAGAAAGCTGCTGTTGACAATATGTAAATTGGTGAAATTGTCTGTGCACAGGAAATCTCGGGAGGTCTTCCTGAACGATGTGCTTTCCTGGCAGGTCATTTTACTGTGTGTTGTGCATTTATTCCTTAATGCAGAATTCTCTGAGACCACCACAGTTTACATCCACTACAAGGTAGTAGGCTAGGCCACTCTGCCCTGGGGAGTTTTTAAATATCCATTATATATGAGCAGGTTTTCAATCTTTCTTTTTTTTTTTTTTCAAAGTTTCGTTGCAAAACTGATAAATGTATTCCGTTCTGGTGGAAATGTGACACCGTGGATGACTGTGGTGATGGATCTGACGAACCAGATGACTGTCGTGAGTACTCTGGAGGATGTAGGAATTTAGACTTGAGAGTTCCTGAAATCCCAGACCTGAAAAGTGAAGCTAGATCCTAAGCATTGCCTTCTGATGGTTTTCCAAAATTGAAATAGAAAGATTTAATATGTCAATGTGTAAAAATACTACAAAAATTGTTGCAGTGTCTTGTGTATGTCTCTGATCACTATTACATTGACAATGACACCATCAGCAATTTTTGTTAGTTTTCTTTTTTCTCAATTTTTTTTTTACTTGTAGAATACTAAACTCTTCATGTAGTGATCAGTAGAGAAAAATCAGCATGATTTTGACTTAATATGTCACTAAATTAGAAGCAAAAATGGGCAAGTTTTTAAAATGCCACTCAATGACTGAAATCTTGCCTTTTAAGGGATACAATCCTTCAACCTTTCTGTCATTATTAAAATACTGAAAATTCTTGAAAAGTAAGAGTTTTCCAATGGAAATCATTAGTTTGCTATTAGGCAACTTAATATGCTCTTAGTAGTTGCCTTAGAGTGACTACCAATTATGTCTTGACATTTGACTGTTATTGGCATGGTTAGGTGCTATTTTTTTTTAGCTGTCTTTGGCAACGTAGGTGGTAATGGACAATCAACAGACTTTTCCTTGATAGCCTTTTATAGTTCACTCCATGGGTCACTCCAGTACTGTCCTGTCAAGTTGAAGATGCTTGTAGGCAGTCATGATAATTCCCTCAACATCCCATTGGATGGTTGCCATGATTTGGTCTTGCCAATTGAGATCAAGATCCTTAGACTTGCACTAAAGAAGGACAGTGTAATGTCTCAGTGAAAGCTAGCTACTTTCTGCTGTAAAACTTTTCACCACATAATTACAAGGCTGTTTCAAACTTAGGGCTGCTGGATCGTTACTTAGATGAGCTGTATTCCATCTCTCTGGTCACTACCAAGTATATCAAACATTTGAAGTTTTTTCATGTTTAATGTATTTGTTTGAAAGCAGTAAATAATATACTCAATGAGAAGGGGAAAAGTTATAAAAGTCATTGCTTTTCTAATACTGTTTTTCTATTTCTGAAAGGTCTGTTGCTCTTCGATTTTTTAATATAGTTTTTGTTTTCCCTATGATGGACAATATATGAAGAGTAGTATCTGTATGAGATAGCATACTATTATGCTTGAATTATTCTTTTTTTAAGTTATTGAATTAAAGAGAATATTGAGGAATGAGAAATTATGGTGGCCAATTGAGATTTACTCATTTAAAGTTATTAATTTCCCCACAAAACTAAACTTTATTACAATATAGTAAATAAAGTAAATATAGCTTATTTTTGTAATTTATAGAAATAAACAAAAATGATTGTGTGAATTTATTTTTTATTACAGTGACCTTTCCTGCCCAGATTTAAAGTGTCTTTTGAGGAATTACCACCATAAGGACCTGCAGACAAAGTCAATAGCACCCAATGCTCTCTCTTCTAAAATATTTACTGCTCCTGTAATTTTAATCTTGACTGAAATTTTATGCTATAATCATACTAAATATGAAAAATTACCTAGAGATTTAGCATTTTTTTTTATATTTACCCACCTTCAGAATATTTGGTGAGCAAATATGACTTTAATGTCTTTTGAGGGGAACCAAAGAGACATCTGGTGTCTAAGAGTCTCTGTATGATCCTCATCGTGGTTAAATACCAATACTACATTTTTTTATTGGTGACATTATCTCTGTGATCTTTTAATAAATGATCTGTTGCTTGGAGTTGACGGGTTAAGAGCACTGAACATCTGTACTCATGACATTTTATTTTGAGAGCCATGGTGAGATGGAAAATGATGTTCATGAGTCTGTGGAATGTTTAGAATTCATTTTTGAGTAGCTGCATCATCAAAATTTACAAGTATTAAGAGCCACTGACAATACCTATAATTTCACCTGAAAAAGCAGAAAAACTTGATCCCAGGTTCAATAGTGTTATTTATGCAAATATAGTTAAGAGTGAAGCATTGAGAAATTCTCTGGCATCATAAGTTTGTAACTATGTTTCCTATAATACTCTAATACACCAAGTATCGTCCTAGAGACGCATTTAGAGGCACATAGGCTTCCCAGTTACTTAACAGGCATTGAAACTCCTTTAACAGTTACAACCTTTCTTATGGAAAGGTTCTGGACAACCTAACTTATAATGGACAAGATGATTGTGGGGATGAGAAAGATGAAAGGGACCATCATAAGTCACCTCAAACTGTTCTGTCTTGCCTTATTTTTGACTCCTATCTGAAATTGGTCTAAAAATTATAATTGTGCACCATTCATAGTGTAGAAAAATATAACAGCAATTATGGGCAAAGAAATATTAAAGAAAATTGTATATGAAGCAGGAGGAAATAGAGGAAATGGATATGTTTAGAGCATGAGAAAATTAAGTATCACCCAATTTAAACACTTAGTGTGAGTAATTCATAAATGTCTAAATTAGAGGTAAATGACTTTCAACATTTTAGAACTCAGTTCTGTGGAAGCCATGCATATATTAAGAGTTTTATTAATGTTAAAGAAAATTTTAATTAGTATTTTAATTATAAAAGCCTAATTTATTTTCCAAAGAAAGTACAAAATATAATTTATTAACATTTGATTGACTGACTTGAACTAATAGACAGCATACTATTAACCTCTAAGTCAGCGATTAGTAACATACATTAGGATCATCAGTCAAAAGATAAGTGTTTTATTGCAAACAACATAGTTTGGGAGCAGACTTCAGAGTCAAATGTGGGTTTAAATTTCTACTATGGCACTTGAAACTTGTACATCCTTGGTTAATTATTAATACCCATGAGACTTACTTTTCTCATTTATAAAATGGTCATGGTGATGCTGAGGTGAGAAGGTTATAATGATATTCAATTAGTGATTATATATGAAAGAGCCTAGGCCAGTGCCTGACACAGGGTAGATTTTCAATAGATCCTATTTTATTATTACTATTGTTATTATTATTATTCCTTAGGAAAACCCAGAGAATATAGCAAAGACTACATTATCATCTGGGAATTATTTGTTATAACAAAGTATGTATGGTATATAAAAATCTTTACTAGTTACAAAATATTGTCCTTATTTATTAATAGGATTATAGGAATAAAAATCAATAATTCTGATTTAAAATGTGATAGTTATAGGAAGCATTTGCTTAAAGTATGTATTGAGGGCAGATGTTCTTCTTTTAACACATCACAGGCAGCAAAGTGATCAAAGAGAAATAATTTTTTAAGTCATACTGGAATAACATTTTAAAATAGTACAATAAATTGTGCTCTGCCACATAACCTCTTTGTATCATTTGTTTGAATAGAGGAGGCATTTATATGTTTTAAGTATATACATATTTGTATTTATATGCTATTAATATCTTTCTTCTTACTATTAGTTTATAAAATGTAATCTGGAGGCCATCGGAGCAGGTCATAGCTTAATTGTACATCTGAATCTAATAGCTATCTAGATGTGAAACATTTGCATTGTGCTCTAGGACATATTTAATCTCATAATACAGTAAACACTTTGAATGTCAGAAAAGCCCTGTTTAAGAAGTCATGAGCTGAGATTTTCATTCCATGACACCTATATGTTTCCTCCCCTAGCTGAATTTAAATGTCAGCCCGGCCGGTTTCAGTGTGGAACGGGGCTCTGTGCTCTGCCTGCTTTCATCTGTGATGGAGAGAATGACTGTGGCGACAATTCTGATGAGCTCAACTGTGGTAGGTGATTCCATCCGTAACCAAGGAGAACATAAATCTAATTCTTAGCTGATTATATCGGCACCGATTTAAATTCAGACACAGGCTTTAGCGCAGGATTCTTTGTTCTTTCCATCCTTCAGACACACACGTCTGCCTCTCAGGTCAGTTCAAGTGTACCAAGAACCAGAAATGCATCCCGGTAAACCTCAGATGTAACGGGCAGGACGACTGTGGGGACGAGGAAGATGAAAGGGACTGTCGTAAGTCACCTCACCATGTTCTGTGTTACATCTGGCTCCCAGCTGAAATTGGTCTAAAATTATTATTGTTCATCATAAACGTATATGGTATAGAAGATACAACCACAAGGATGAGCAAACAATTCCAAACAGGTGTCTATTGGGATGAAGTATTTAAGAAACTCTGTGTAAAAAATATAGAGAAATATAAAACATGAGTGATCTTTATTTTAAAAGCTACCTAGAGATTATGACAAACATGAAAAAACACACATTCACCCACTTCATCCTTAAGAGAAATAGCAAAAACAAAATTACAGGTGATTATGGTGTTTTCTTAAAAAATAATTTTTAATCATATTAAGTAGCTACAGGTGCATTTCTTCTATTGATTTAATCGGTTACTTGAAATCAACTCCATTTCAATTAGAGATTTTTTCCCCCAAAACAATATATTGAGTGTATAACAAGAAACAAAAATCTAGTCAAAGTAACCTAACAAAATTACTTGTTAAAAGTGTGTAAATAATTCACCTTTTAAAATATCTTAACAAGGGACTTCAAGAAACAATTGTAAAATATTTTTCATTCTAACTGCCTTTTATTCCCATCTCACATTAAAAAAATATTATTGCATTAAATGGAAGGCAAACCAGTTTACACTGTATACATACGTGCACGTAGGCAGGTAGGCACGTACACGCTTACATATATACACACACAGGATCTGAACGATAGAACACCTGTCAAGTTTCAGGGTTTCAGGAGAACTGATGTCAACATTTCTGTCTTGCTGAAGTTTTATTTTATTCCCCGAAAACTTTTATCAGTAAATAATGTGCAGTCATCCAGCAATTTGATTAAGATGGTGCATTCAGAATAAAGTCAGTACCAGTTCTTTATGGTTAGCCATTCTAGAAGCTGATCCATTAAACTGACTAGGATTTGTGATGCAGTTTACAATTTGAGTCAGATGTTCACCTCTTCCCTCAAAAACTCAACACAGCTAGAGGCTTTGATAAATTTTATGATTTTTATTTCCTCATTCTCTGATTTTAGCCTTTTTCCTTTTATAAAAATGCATATTATAAATTCTTAAATTCATTTATCTAGAAAAAAGTTACTTTGAAAGACCCTGAGTTCTTTATTTTTAATTTCAAGACATCTAATCAAGGTGGGGTAGTTTTAAAAACTCTGAGTTTTATCAAATGCATCATTGCAGAATTATAGTTTTATTTGTTTGTACTGGAATGGATAATAGGAATACATTACAGATAATTGAAAGTTAACAAAAAACTCCTCACCTATGAGCCCTATTAATTAAGATGATGCATTTTCAGTTGACCAGTTTAATGATTTGTCTAATTGCTTTTTAAATAAAATGTCTGTTCTTGTCTAAAGCTACATTTTAACAGATGCTTTCTTCTTAAGCTGAAAACAGCTGCTCTCCAGACTACTTCCAATGTAAAACTACCAAACATTGCATTTCCAAGCTGTGGGTTTGTGACGAGGACCCAGACTGCGCAGATGCATCAGACGAGGCCAGCTGCGGTGAGTGTTTTACCACCGTGGATCTTAGCTATTGTATTTATATCATTTAAGATGGCCATAGTGAAGTGAATCTGAACACAATTCTGATACAACTCAAGTCTTACATGAGGAAGTTTCGCCTGTGTGTTCCCAGCGTCAACAACCTCCAATTAGCTCTTTTAATAAAAAGCATGGAGGGGTAAGGCAGAAGAGAAGTATTGCTTAGTACAAGTCGAAACTGTTTGTAAAAAGACAGATCTAAAAGGTAGGATAAAACTATCTTCTTATGTTAAGAGTATTTGCATTTAATGAACAGAAACAATGAAATACTCTTTTCATAGAATACTGTTTTCATATTGTTCTAGACTTCATTTTTCTCCTTAAATACGTATTTTTTTCCACTTATCTGATGATTATTGTTTCTTCTTAAACATGGTGGGAAAAAGGGAAAAGAGGATATGTTCTGTTTTAGTAGATGACAGCAATCACTTACGTTACCTGTTGTTTCTGAGATATTAATATTTTCACTTAAAATCAATTACTTTATTTTCAGTTATCATTCCTTAATTAGCATTGCAGAAATAGAGAATGTGTGTATTCATTTTGTTTAGTGCATTTGATTCTATCTTAAAAATGTCGACAGTGAGACAGGAATGAAAGTAGTTTTCATGTGTAACTCATTTTATCAATATTTATTAAACATTAATTGAGGATATTTTCAGGTGAATGCACCAAACTTGGCGTTGTTGGGGAAGCAAAAAAGGATTTAGTCTAGTAATTGATTAGAAAAGACAAAGTTTGTCCAAACTAAAGACAGAATTTCCAGGCTTCATAGACAAAATTATGTTAAATGCATTTGCTAGATTCCACACTACTCGTAATCAAGTCTTCTGGGAGAAATCAGAATAATGAAAAACTTTTAGATTCTTTGACATTCTGTTGTATTGAACAACGCTCATAAGCTACATGTATAATCATGTAATGTGACTTCAAGTGTTGTTTTTTTCCTAACACAGTCTCCATATGACTGTCTTCAGGACATGCAACCAGTATAGCTATCACTTCATAGTGTCATAAAACCTCCGTTTATCGCTTTGTAAAATTTGTCTTCATAATCAATTCACAAGGCCTCCAGCTACATTCATCAGCAATTTGTCCATAACAATTATCATGGACTTCTGCAGACTAGTGTATGTTACTGGGTATTTTGCTCTGTTGTCTTTTGCATTTTGGTTTACCAAAGCAACCAGGAATAATGATTTATATTAGCTATCTGAATAATTCCTTGGCTGAAATTTTTTTTCTATATTTTGTTCTTCTTCCACCTCACTTTGATGTGATTTAACTGTTCTGATACATTATATTGTTCAAACGGATAATTTTCCATCATCATAATAACAGTAATGCCTAATGTTTATTTGATTTACCACATCATATGGCTGAAGAGATATGTTAAAAGCTGACAGTGGTTACTTCACTTAACCACTTTATTATCCCTATTTTGTGGTTGAGGAAAATGAGGCCCAAGGAGTAACTTGACTAAAATCCCATAGCCGGCAAGTGGTGGAACTGGGACTTGAATCCAGGCTTACTGGACACCAAAGCCTCTGCTCTGGGAACATAGCATAATCCACCTCATTCTTTCTATATAAAGAGGAAAATACTTAAATATTTTCTGTTATAAAGTTCTGTAGGATATCTTAGCCAGCATTATTGCTGTTAGTTCCAAACCAGCATGCAGATATACACCTACATACAGAAAAAGGGAAAGGATGAAAGAGGGTTACCATTTGATTTGTCTTAAACCCACTATAAAATTTTACTGTGGGCCGATGCTAATTTAATTTAAAGAAACTTCTTCTACGTCCTATTTTAGCATGGCGTTTATCAATCCTTATTTTTGAAGGAGCTAAAAGACCACCTTCTTTCCCTTTACCCTCTTCAATAAATGTAGAAATGCCATGTATTTTTGCTAATTCTGTTAACACCCTTGTGTTGTAGGATAATTCCTCTTTTGATGCTTTATTGAGTGAGAAGGAAACATAACTCTTCTTAAAGACTAACCCTGTCATGCCACTGCCTTACTGTTTGAATATAAGTTGCATGTTTCTTTGTGGGTGAGAATGGGACTTGCCTACGATAGGGGATGTATTTCACAGGTCAAGTGGCCTGGCAGGAGGGACCATAGACTTGCATTAAAGGCTGTTGAGTGACTGGCCTATTGTCTGTTGCAAGATCTCCACTTGCAACCCACTTTTGTTTCGGTTGCCTCCTGTACTGTCTTAGCCCAGCGCTCAATGTAGAGGAGATTCTCTTTTCCTCTTGGAGTTCACCTAGCCCTTCCATCTTTTTTCTCAGCACCAGTATTTGTATTTAACTACAGTGCTACATCTCATTGACTTCTATCTGAAGTTCCAGCATTGTAGTCAGTTCTACCTTGACCTAAATGAAATGTTTTGTTTTGTTTTGCTTTTAATTGTGTAAATAAAGCCAATGTAGAGGCCCACACACATGGGCGAGAGAGACAGATACAGACAGACACTGTGGAAAAGCCTAGCGAAACAGAGCACAGTGACTTAACAAAAACAAAATACACATGTAGTATACGGAAATGAATAACCAGCGATGTGTAAATGTTTTAACAATTATTTAATTTCTATATTTACCAGAACACCACATTTGTTGAATTCAGCCCAAGGTGACTTTTGCAATCTTATGAGTACTTAATAATTTAATCACTAATATTTAATATGTATAAAAATTGTATGCTAGTCTAGAAATAAAGGAGGCTTTGAAACCCCTTTGAACAGATATGGATTAAATATAATTTAGGAGTCTTTGTCCAATGATCTAGTTGTGGTTAGCCTTTAATTTAAAAATTAAACCAACTGCATAATTTCTCATTTTATTATATCTAGTTTTTGAAATGGTTACATTTGAGTCCATGAAAGCTACATTTGGCACATTTGGGTTTAAATTCAAAAGTATTTTTAAAACACCTTTTAATTCTGTTTATGTGTAAGTATACATTTAAATCTGTGTTACCCTCAGAGTCATAGCAAGATACAGTGGGCCAGTCTTAGCCACAGACAGCCAACTATACTAAGCCAATTTACATAAGGAACTTGAGCATGCATGGATTTTGGAATCCACAGGCATCCCGGAACCAGTCCCCTGTGGATACCAAGGGAGGATGGCAGTTGCAAAGTTTGTTTTGTGAGTTGTTAATAGTTATTATAGAATTCTTTTTACTTAATTCTGTTTATTTTTATCTCACTCTATGCCCAAAGATAAACAAGCTTTTTAAAATGTAGATAAACCCTCTTTCACTAGGCTATTGATGTTAGCTACTCTTGGAAGGCTGTTTCACCGTTTATTACAATACTGGGGGAACACACATTTGAATGCCTGACCACAATAACTAGAATATTCCAGTTGTGGCAGCTGTGGGATTTTCATTCAGAATCTCACTTTCCAACTTTATTCACTCTTTCTGCCTGCCATTATCTATTTTAGGAATGAAGTGTGGATTTAGGGATTTGACAGATCTGTATTGGATTCATACTTCAGCTTTGTATTCAGAGTAGAAATTTTTCTACAATTTGATTCTTGTAAGATGATAACAGAATATGTCTTTCCATTATATTCCCTCTCCCTGGTGTACAGTTTAGACTCTCAGTGCCCTAGATCTCTGTGAAACATTCTTTTCATCAGTTTCCTGTGTGGGCTTTCCTGGTTGACTTCACAATCACAGCTCCACCATCTAGAATTGACTGTTTGCTCTGCCACATTGCTCCTCCCTGTGGTTTCTTTTCCTGATTTCTTCTTCTACACCCCTTCACCTGATCTAGAACTGTGTCACCAAAGAGAGTCTTGCTTCCATGTGGATTGAGCATCATTTGCTACTTTTGAGCAGTCTTGATTTACAACCTGCCTGCTGCTCGGCTAGTTATTTTTACTTAATGCATTTGCTGTAATCACGTTAGATGTGGCTTGTGAGAAGAATTTGAACTTCCTACAGTAACTTCATACCCTCCACAGCCTGGATTTCAAACATGACACTGAACACATTCAAACCAAAAGCGAGAACTCATCAGTGCTTGCTTTTATTTTTCATTAAATGTCTGATGTGGAGATTTGAATCAGGTTACCCAAGCTATGAAAATATAAGAAAAATACACATTTTTAAGTTAAAGCGAGTATGTATTAAATTATAAAATATTTCAGACGTACAGATTTGTACAGAAATTACACAGTAAGCACCATGTAACATTTTTAATAGATTCAACATTTGGCTGAAAGTATCTCTTAAAACATCTAAATGCCTACAATAATAACTGCAGCCCATTTCTGTCCTTATATACCTTTGTGTTAGCTGGTGGGGAGGAGAAAGGGCCGCTACTCTGCACACGCTTTGGGACCCTTCTGGGCCCTGCTACCTGGTTGGTCTGGTCTGTAGTAACTAACCTGTGCTGTGGAGTGTTGCTTGAGTGGAGTGGGCTTGGCTCTTTGTCCCCACAGCTCCATTCTTGGTGAGCTGCAGCCCAATCTTAAGTTTCTGCTGATCCATGAAACCCCTTGAGCTAAGATCCTCACAGAGACATATGATCTTGCAAGTTTCCAGGACTCCTCAGGAGCTAGGGAGACCACCTCGTGCTTATCTAGCTGGCTATCACCCACTTTTAATGTCATAAATCAGTCGTTCCTGAGTTCTGCTGGCTATGTCATACACCTGGTACTTGATGTTTCTCCTAGAAGCTTGGCATCTCCCCAAGATAAAAGTGGGTCGGCATTAACACTTGTCTTTTCATTGTTCTTGGTCTGTCTCGTGTCAATCTAAATGGCCCGCCCCTGTCTTGAGCACAAATGCGGCTAAACCCTCCACTCAACCCCTGCTGTTCCTCTCAGTCTCTCAGGATCAGTGGGCATTAGTCTACTTTTTCTACTTGCCTGAAAGAAATGGATTCTGCATCGTATCTTACTGATTACTGAGGTGACATTTGCCAACCTCACCCCTTAACCCTGATGAAACAGCTGTGGAACAAGATAAGTTATGAGGGAGAGAAATGAAACCACATTGTTTGATTGTTTTACAAAGTGTTTTGATTGTATACTTACCTGACCCCCAGATGATTTGTAAAATAGCACTTAATAACATCCTATAGAATCATTTTCTCTCAGAACATACTTTGTACATATTGCCTAGTATGTAAGTGATTCTGGGGTCTGTGTGGTTGACACTCAGTCCAATGCTAAAACTTTAAAAAGTAATTACATAGCTCTATGTTGCTACTTTAAAAACACACTGTATACATATGCCATCTTTTAAATATAATTTTTAGTAATAATTTAATTTTTCATACATTTCCAAACTTTTAAAGTAATTGTGGTTAAAATAAACATATTTGTAGACAAACCCATTTACGTGTAGAGCTTACAGGTGTGTTTTTATACTAGTATTTCTGCATTTTATGCTAAAATTTTTGAAGTATTATATTTTGCTGTCATTCACCTATTTATTTGTTTTGGAAAATTCAATATTTTCTCCTTCTTCTGTCAGTTACATTTGTGTATATGTCTCTGTGTGTGTGTGTGTGTGTGTGTGTGTATGACAGAGAGGGAGAAAGAAAGAGACTCTTTTGCACTAAAACATTTTGGTTCCAGTGGAGTCCTTGAAGAAGAGCCTATCTGTATGAATGGCACCAGGAAATTGCCTTCTAGCTTTTATACAAATAAATGAATGGACTACACGTGGATCACTGAATAGTCTAAGTGGAACACATTTAGTCTTTTAATAACTTATATTCAGTAACCGTTATGCATTGATTGTTTCTCTACCACAAGGATGTGCAATTATTTGGTGGTTATTTTATTTTTCTCTCTTAATAATAAGAGGAAACTGTTAGATTTAAAATTGCACAAAACTAAAGAAGAGCCCATGTAATGAGTCAGGAGGCCTGCCAAATGTTCCAGGCTCTGGATTGATCTGTAGTAAAAGGCAAGAGAGGAAATAGCTTTTTGCCAGTGAGGGTTATAGTTGAGTTTGTAAGGAGGAAAGCTGCACATGAGTTTTAATAAGAACTGGGTTCGTGCAGTTTTTTTTTTTTTTTAAAGAAATTGAGTCATTAATTTAACATAATGTGTTATTTTTATTTGAAAAACTTCATCCTTGTCGTACTGCTCCTCTCATCCTTGGCCAAGTGTATTTGATTCTCTAAAAATAAGTAAAATAAAATCTCTTTCTCTCTCTCTCACACACACACACACACACACAAATCCTGGTAGCAGATTTATAGCAGTACTTGGGGAGAATAAGTATTAGACAATTTATAAAAATATAAGAAGTGTAAAACTTTAAAAATTCGTCTCCTTTAACCTACCTTTAGAACAAAAATATGTGTGTTTGTTTTAGATTATGAGATTCTGTTAACATATCCTTTGGGCTGGCAGTTTCCTTAGAGAATATTCTACATTTATATTTTCAGGGATTATTTAATGTTGTTTAGTACCATGTGTATCCAGTATATGATTATACTGTATGTTAGTGAATGAAAATAGGTAGAATGCAAGATTACGATGCTTTTTCTTAGCAGCAACACTTGGTAACGCATCTAGAGTAGAAAGTATTTTTGTTTATCCCTTAAAGAAAACTTAGATTTGTGCTTATATGTTAAAGTCAGTTTGAGGATCCAAGTGGTATCAGATTTTGTTTACAAAAAGACTATCCATTTTCTGCCATTAACATTTCAGGACAGAACATAGTAATGAGAATAAAAGACCTATTGTAGAGTTGTAACTGTACCATTTATTAGCTTTGTAATCTGTGTATAGTGAACAGATGTTGTATAGATGATTATTCTGACAGCCATACTTATGCTCCAATCAGTTTTAGATTCAATGCCTGAGATGCAAAGCCTCTGGGATAGATTTTTCTTGTCATCAGGCCACTGTTCATATATGGTTCCTTGTTCAGAGTTCATGTGGGAAATGAGAGGGGAAAAAGAGGTAAAGTAGGAGTTAGTGTGTGGTAATGAACTCTCTTACCTCTTGCTGGGTTATGGATGCCGGAGTAAATTATTATTTTTATTATCCTTTGAAATCTTAACTTTCTAATTAATATTTTTATTTCTCAAATCCAAAAATCTTGAGAGCAATTTTAAGAAGAAAACGAACAGAAATTCTTCATGATGAGTTTCCTGTGACCTAAAGCAGAATTGGCTTGAAAAATACAATTTAGAGGCTAGAGAGATAAAATAGAGAGCAGAGCTACCCTGTGACCTGAGGTTTCTCATCCCTATGAGGTCATATTATCCATATGGTTACAGCACTTCCCTTCAGACCTCTATGGTCTAAGAAAGAGACAAATTTCCAGTATATAAATATTTCCCTTTCGATATAGTTACTGGGTTTTGACTGACATTTAAGGAAAAGCAGAATATAAACTGATGCTGTTTATTAAAGTTCAAGTAAATCTAGTTATATTTTCAATTAATGGTATTTGGATTATGTGAATTGTGTATCTTACTCAAGCAATCAGATGACTAATTTAAGTTCATATATTTATATTTAATCTTAAACTAATAGAAAGTTACATATGTGTATATCTGCAGTAATGTAGTAACCATTTTGCTGTAAATGGTAATATCAAATGTTAACATTGAAGAAAAATGTATGGTATTTGTTTTAATTCATTGCAATCAGTTCTTCAGGAATAGAGTGTACTGACAATTGGTCTTAAGTATTGAGTGGAAGACTCAAAAAAAAAATCCATATCAGAATGCTGGGAACTTATTTCCAAGTGTTATAAACTAGCATACAACTTTAATCAATTAAGCTGTCGAAAGAGTAACATCTAAACTGTTTCAACTTGTTGAAGATATTCCTAAAATCAATCTCATTTCTTCTGTCACCAAGTAAACTGTAATGGCAAAAATTTCTTATATGACTTAATAGCATACATAGCTTTAGATCTCCATTCTGAATATTCTTATTATATTACATTTTTTAAAATCAAATATGGAGACTTTATATTTTAGGCTTCTTTGGTATTAGCTTCTGAATCCTAAACACAAAAATGTACTCATGAAATTAAATGTATTACTTAATTCCAATTAATCATGTTTTTCTATAAAGGATCATACAGTTATGCCATTAGCAGTTATATCTGTGCATCAAGAAGTAGATGCCTAAAAAAAAAAAAGTAGATGCTGCACATGGCTATTTCTGTCTGTTCCTAGAAGTGTTTCATAGATGGTGGGATGTTATATTACTTTATGAATGTGTGTCCTACAAGTTCTCTGGATGAACTTAGAGTTCTTGGTATGAGCATGTACCCAGTCCCATGATGATTACTGCTTCAAGAAGAGAATCTTTTGGATTCTCAGATCTTCATTGTGGTCTTTGTAGCATTTAAAACCACAAGATTCTTCATATAAAGAGGGACTGAGCAATAAAAATCCCACTGGGTAACTATCAGGGAACCACAGAGGTACAGGAAACTACCTTTAGTAATCATAAAACATTTTATGAACTCAATTCTCAGATAGTTCAGTCAGTTCTTTTTAAATAAAGGACATTTCACTGAGTCAGAGAGAAGAAAATTGAGAATCGATCACTTAAAATATAAACAAAAATAAACATTTTTTTTTTCTTTCTGGATTTACCATGTCCAACTCATAATATCTGAATAATGGTAATTAAGCTTTGCATCTTTGTAACATTCATTTGTTTAAAAAGTTAAAAAGTATCTTCTGAAAATGTTAAGCCTTAGTGACACTAGGAATTCAAAAAAAAGTCTTAACAATGAAATTAATTAATAGTTTTGAAAGCTTATCATTGCTAGGCATTGTTAGCACATTTATATGGATTGTATCATTTAATCTTCATAACAATCCTATGAGAGAGTATTATGTGAGAGAGGATAACTATCATTATTGCTATTTTATAGGTAAGGATATAAGCCTCAGAGAGTGTGAGTAATTTTCCCCGGGTCTCCCAAGTAGAAAGTGGATGAGCAGAATTTGAATCCACAGGATATGTCTCTAGCCCCATACACTTAACCATTACTCACTCCATAGAGCTTCCTTGCCCTGGCTTAAATTTGTAACAAGACAAGGAAGTAAGACACAGATTCCAATGATCCAAGACAAATTGGAATGTATATAATATCATCATAAAAATACATATTTATATAGTTTTTTTTAATAACTTATTGTCACAGAAAGTGAGTGGGAGTAGGAGTGGCAGTACAGGGATGCCTTCTCTGTAGACAATTTGAAAGTAACGATGAACCAAAACCAGTCTGGTTGTTATTAACACCATTCTTCATTGAAAATTCTCAACACAGTCAGTGATTAAAACCCTTTCTCTGCAAAGACAGACCACTGATTGTGATCCCAGATGGAAATCTAGTGGCTTACCATAGAGGTAATAGGAAAAATAAGTACAATGAAAACAATGTCATTAAGTTCTAGTTTGACACAATTCTGGTTTGACCTTAGCCTATCAAAATCCAGCTCTCCTTTTGTTCAAAAGGGAGATTGGTGAGTGTTGAGAGGAGCCCTATCTTTCCATGACCAAACTTTTCATAATGAAGCAACTAGAAAGAATGAAAGAGAATTGAACAGGGGATAACTTTCTCACCAGCCGGTCAAGAGTGTCTAACACCCTGCTCAGACTCTGAACTGTCTGGTGCACGATCCACTTCATGCAGGTCATACGTTCGAAAATATTGTCCTCCTCTTGGTTAACTGAATGAATGAACATGAATATAGAGTTTTTTTTAGATCATATATCTTTTCCTTCCTGAAACTTTTCTGCTGAATAAATATATATATATTTTTTCAGGAAATGGAGGCATTCCTCAGAGTCTAACTCTAAGCATTATACAAGTCATTAAGGAACTGTAACGGTGCTTTTAAAAATGTCATCTTCATTATATTCTTATTCAAAAGTTTCTCCCAGTCTAAATGTAGTGTAAATAATACGGGGGATCTATTAATAGATAAAATCAATTCTAGAATTATTGTTATCAATGCTTCTTATTAATTTTGTATGAATAAACTGTTACTAAATAGATTAAAATACAGGTGGCTATTGAGAAGAGAATGTTTGCTCATGCTAACATTACTCTTAGTATATTTTCAAAAACTTTTACCCTGTAGAAGTGAAGGTTATGAACACTGCTTTGTTCCAACTTTTTGAAAACTTTAGTAACAAGAAAGCATTTTTTTCTTTTTCCTATTTTATGAAATTTGGTAATTAACCACTGGGCATGAACTATCCAGATTCTTATTTGGAAGATACAGTTAAGTCTTGGCACTAAATGTATTTGTTGGCCCTGAAACAAATTCAAGAAATGAACATGCTAAAATCTCTAGTTTGAAATAGTTAAAACAAAAGTAATTACATTTGACTCTGTTGACTAAAGGTATGACCAGTCAAAAGCTATCAGCGTGGGATAAGGGGGTGTCAGTACCAATCTTAAATTCCATAGCTTTTTTCGTGCTATTTGGTTTTCACAGCTGGGATTTACTACTTCTTTCTGGTACAAAATTATTCATTCACCCGGTTTCACTTTTTTGGCTCAATTTTGTGACTTAGTAATTTTCAACATCTTACTGACAGATGGAAAGTGTTCACTAACCATGTTGCTGAATTAATACAGAATGTATTTCTAAACCACAATAAAGGATGGAGCTGAAAATGTCATGTCCACTCAGTTTCATCTAAGGCTCATGTATTATTATGATGTTCACAGAATCTTCAAAGGAAAAGGATCCTTAGAAGTCATCTGGTTTTACCCCACTTTAATAGGACCACATCTATCATCCATAATCTAAACAAACAAACAAAAAAGCAAACAGAAACACTTCTTTATGTTTAGGTAAAATCCTCATAATATAAATTAAGCCTGTTTTTTTTTCCTTTTAAATTATTCCCTGTGAAAATATTGAATAACCTAACACTATGCTTTGTGTTAAAGTCCTTTGTTTAAGGACCCTCAAATTAATATTTTTACATCCTTCTTCAGGCCAAATAATTTCATTTTCTTTAATCTCTCTACATGGGTTCTATTTTCCATTTTCCTAATCAACTCTTTAGCTCTCTCCAGAAACCAACCCCACTTATATGCTGCGGTTATGATCTATGGAACAGATCATCAGATTAAATCATCACCATACTCAAGATAATGAACAGGTTCACACCTAGGCATCTGTTTCCTTTTGCAATACGTCTCCCTCACACCACTCCCTATATCATTGCCTCCACAGACAACCACTCGTCTGCTTTCAGTCACTGTGGATTAGTGTGCATTAGATAAAACTGGAGTCATACAGTATGTATTCATTTTTGTCTGGCTTACTTTGCTTAGCTTAATTATTTTGTGATCCATGTTGGTGGTTGTATCAAATGTTCATTCTTTATATTACTGTGAAGAATTCTATTGTATGGATATACCACAGTATTTTTTTATCTATGTACCCATTTATGATCACGGGTTAATTTAAGGTGTTTATTTTATTTATTTTTTATTATCTTTTTTAATTGAAGTACTGTCAGTTACAATGTGTCAATTTCTGGTGTACAGCACACTGTCTCAGTCACGAATATACAAATATTTGTTTTCATATTTTTTATGAAAGATTATTACAAGATATTGAACATAGTTCCCTGTGCTACACAACAGAAACTTATTTTTTAATCTATTTTTATACATAGTGACTAACATTTGTAAGGGTTTTTATTTTAAATTGAAGTATAGTTGATATAAAATACTATGTTTCAAGTGTACAATATAATAATTCACATTTTAAAGGTTATATTCTCTTTATAGTTATTATAAAATATTTCCTATATTCCCCATGTTGTACAATATATCCTTGTAGTTTATTTTATACTTAATAGTTTGTACCTTGTAATCCCCTGATTCAGGTTTTAGACTATTGCAAATCAAACTTCTAAGAACAGTCGATGTATTAGTCCTTGTATAGACACGTGCTTTCTTTTCTCTAGAGGTAGAAGACCAGAACATATGATAAGTGTATGCTTAACTTTTTAAGAAAATATCGAACTCCTATCCAAAGTGGTTGTACCATTTTACATTCACACTGGCAGTGTGGGAGAATCTGAATTTCTCCGTATCCTTGCCAATACTCGATACTTTCAACTTTCAGTCATTCTGGTAGATGTGTAGTGGTGTCTCATTACGGTTTTAATTTGCATTTCATTAATGACTAATGATATTGAACATCATTTCATATGCTTGCTTGCTGTCTGTGTATTTTCCTTGGCGAAGTATCTATTCATATAATTTTTCCTACTTTTTATTTGATTGTTTGTTCTTGTATTATAGAATTTTGCAAGTACTTTTATATATTCTGGATCCAAGTTATTTTTTGAACAAATGCTTTTTGAATATTTTCTCATAGTCTATGCCTTGTCTTTTCATCCTTCTCTTCTCCTTACTTTGGGTTCAATTTGCCCTTCTTATTCTAGGTTATTATTGTGCAAGATGAGGTCACTGATTTGAAACCTTTCTTCTCTTCTGATACAGGTGTTTCATTTTTGACTGTGCTCATGAAGAATGCTTCAGCAGCATCTCATGTGTGTTCATGTACTGTATTTTTATTTCTCTTCATTTATAACTTGTACTTTCTAACTTCACTTTTTATTTCTTCTTCACCCCATGGGTTACTTAGAAATGTATTATTTAGTTTCCAAGTAATTGGAGATGGTCTATGTATTTTTTGTTTGTAATGTAATTCCCTTGGTAGCCAGAGTACATACTTTGCATGACTTGAATTTCTTCATTACTTAACCTGAGTCCTTTAAAATTTATTGATATATCTTTTGTTGTTCATGATTTAGTCTATCTTGATAAAAATTTTATGTGCCTTTGAAAAGAACGTGTGTTTTGCTGTTGTTGGGTGCTCTGTACATTTCCTTAGATCAAGTTGGTTGATAGTGCTGTTTAGTTCTTCCATATCTGTACTGATTTTTTGTGTACATATTATGTCAGTTGTGGTGAGATATTACTATGCATTTGTCTATTTTTGTTTTGCAATTCTACCAGTTTTTGCTTCATGTAGTTTGAAATTTTGTTATTGGTGCTCTTAGAATTTTTATGTTTCTCTTGATGAACTGACCCATTTATAATTAGGAAATAAACTTCATTATCCCTAGTAATATTCTTTGCTATGAAATATGCTTTGATACTATTACAGTCTCTCTAGGTTTCTTTTGTTTATTATTAGCATAATGTATCTTTCTCCATCTTTTTACTTCTATCATACTGGTGACTTTATATTTAAAGTGTATTTCTTACAGTTAGCAGAGTTGGGAATATTTTTCCAAATTGGTAATCTCTGCCTTTTAATTGGAGTTTTTAGATCATACATTTTATGTGATTATGAATATGTCTAAATCTGAGTCTATCATCTTTTTTTTATTATTAACTAAACTCCAGATTTTATTCAGATTTCACTAGTTTTTCCATTAATGTTCTTTTTCTGTTCCAAGATACCACAATACATCTAGTCATCACATCTCCGTGGTCTGTGGAATTTTCTCAGTCTCGTTTTCAATGACTTTGACAATTTAAAGAGTACTAGTCAGGTATTTTTGTAGACTGCCTCTCAGTTTGGATATTTGTGAATTTTAAAGGGTGCTGGTTTTATCTCATCCAGCATATCAAAGAGTTTGCCGTAAGATGTGCTATCTAATTCAAGATGGTGCTTCAAGAGGAAACCTCAACCTTTGATTCTACCCTTAGATTCTAGAATCTACCCAGTATACTTATATTTACACCCAATGTAAATTGATTTCTTTCACCCTTAAGTTTGCCAGGGTTGGTTTTTCTTGCTTAATTCAAGGAGCCCCATGACTAATTCAAAGCCCCAAATATATCTCCCTTTCACTCTTCCAAACCCCCCTCCCTAAAATACTCTTTTTTGTCAACATCAAATTTATTGTATTTATAACATATTGAGATTCCTGCAAAACTCTTCATAACTTCCTTTGTTTGCATCATTTCCAACACTTACTCAAATGCCAGTGACAAGACCACAGGTAATTTTATTTCTTGTTCAGTATTACTTTCTTTTTTCCCTCCATTCTATTGAGATGTAATTGAAATACAACATTGTATTAATTTAAGGTGTACAACATGATGACTTGACGCATATATTCATTGCAAAGTGACTACCTCAGTAAGTTTAGTCAACATCTACCACGTCGCATAATTACAAATTCTTTTCTTTCTTGTTTCTTATCATCTTACTTGTTTTCTACTTATGCCATCTGTGCTTTGTTCCTTTTTCACTATTTTTCATATGTTCTTTGCTCACTTTCCCTCTTTTCCTGTTCGTCCTTTTATCTTATAAGGTACCAGCTTTTTTTGTGTATTTGTAAATTTTTTTGTGGTTTGTTTTGCAGTATTGTTAAGTTGCTTGGAACAGTTTTATCCATTGAGACTTAGCTTTTATGATTTGTTAGGTGGGACCAGAGCAGTGTTTTTGTTTTCTAGTACTAACTCTTTTCTGCTGAGACAATAGAATTCTGAGTACTCTGACCAGTGTCTTGTGCATTATAAGATTGTCCAGTTTTACTCGTGGGAACAGGCATTATTCCAAGCCCTGTGTAAGGTGCAATTACTGTCCCTATAATCTTTTTGGATGGTTCTTTTGCTAGCATCTGGTAGTTTCCTGATATGTGTATACTGATGCATCTTCTGCCATGTACTCAAGGAAGGTCCTCTGCAGATCTCTGGGGTTCACATTCTGTGCAGCATTCCCTTCTCCATCACTGTCTTGAGAACTGTGTGATCTCCTTGGACACTCAGTTCAGTCTTATCAACTCATGGAGTCCACTGGATTTCCCCTAAGTTTCCCCTTCTCATCTTGCAGCCTGGGTGCTCTTAAGACATTAAGACCCAGCAAATGTTAAGGCTCATCTCCTTTGTTTCTTGTCTCTCAGAGATCACTGTTCTTTGTTGCCTGTTTATTGTCTTGATTACCATTATTTCATATGTTTTATCTTTTTGGGGGGGTTGTTTCATGTTGAGGTTAAATCTGGTGCCTGTTACTCTAATTTAAAAAAATCTGTTTTTTTTTTTTAATGAAGCACAACTTCTGTGGTAAACTTTCAATGCTTTGCTTTATTTGACGTCCTCTGACATTTCTACCCTAATGTCCCAGCCATTAAGTCATAATCTATTCTTTTAATCAGATTTTATTTCTCCAGGTCTTTACCACCTTGTTAAGGCTTAATTCCAGTACTACCACATATATGGAGAAATTGGCATCAGTAATGATTTTGGAAAAACACAGAGGCATTGAATATAGTTCTAAACAGAGACAGAATTCTTAACATACTGTTACTTTATTCTGATAGAACTTTAATAGTATCTTGCCTTTTTTGCTTTACAAGTAGTGAACATTTTATTTATCAGGTGTAAGTACTTAGAATGCAGGTATTGTAAGTTCTTGTATTATAATTTTTGTTGGAGGTATGTATATATGTGGATAGGCAGTTTTCAGAGGGGTTTTTGGAAATATTTAGAAGGGGAAGTGTAGATGAATTGATTTTAGTACTCATTATAGATTCTCTAGGGTGATGACTTTTCTAGGAGTAAGCCAACCATGACTCTGTACTCATGCTAAATTATAAAGCTTGTAGGTAAGGCTGCATCACCAGCGACTTGGGCATTTTCTTCTTCTTTCACATTATTTTTGAGGATGGTCACCCTATACTCTGTCTTTTGGCCCTATATTTAGTGCCCAGAAATGTCTCTCTGAGTACCAATGATGTGAAATACCTTTGAATTGTTAAGCGTATCTGCATTTTATATGCATTTGGTCTGCAGGCAAGGCCAGGTGAGATGGGTTATTTCAAAATCTGGAGATTTATCTATGTGAGGAAGATACTAAGAGTAGTGGTTGTCTACACAGGAGACAAATTCAGCCCTGGTGCAACTGTGTTGTGTTGCATAGGAGCCCACGGGCTATTCAGGGCCAATGAATCAGTGTCTATGGTGAAAGGCCACCAGCCAAACCTGAATTTGCAACTATTATAAATAGATCAAGGCCCACGGCAGTAATTTATCTTCTCAGTACAGCTGCTGCCTCCATCCCTTAAAGACTGGAGGAGAGTGTGGTGAGACAGGAGAGTTCTGAGTGAGTGGTGGGAGCCAGACTCGGGGGAAATGTGGACATAGGCAGGATGCAGCTTCTGTGCAGGGCCCAGGCCAGCCTTCAAGAAAGATAGCAGAGAAGTAGTAAGTGAGACATGGAAACATCCCTCTTCTATTCTTTGATGAGAATCCATTCCTTCTCCATATAAGCATTACCTCACCCAGGGCACATTTTTATTAGACATGTTCCTACTACTACATGCAGTTGACATTCTGAAAATGTTGATTATTTCTATTCTTTAAACTGGTTAGATCTCAATGATAAGGATAATACTATTTTCTTTTGTTTTACTTTTATTATGTAAGGCTCTGGGTCAGGAATTTAGTTGTGTAAACAAAAGAAGAAGCTAAAACTAAATCTATGTGATTTAATTGTCTTTAGGGCTAAAAGCAAAAATATTCCAAGTCTCGGATGCAGAAGCAATTGGCTTCTAGAGTTAATAATAGAAGAAAGATGGTCATCAGAGAGTACTTCAGGAAAAATATGAGCTGTTTTTTTAAAGGATTAAGAAAAAAACCTAACTAGATTTTAAATCCCTTTAGATATGGGATTCTCTTTTTATCAGTAAACAGACAACAGCATCGCAGACCTTCTGAAAAGGATCAACTTAATTATGCGCCAAGATCTCCTGCTGAGGTGGGGGGAATATTTTGCTTAACGTTGAACAAACAATTCTACAAATGACACTATAACAAGCATGGCCCTGGCATGTGAATATCTGCCCATCGAATACAAATAGTTTTAAGGAATGTCTTTTTCTTTCAGAAGTATTTCTTAATGGTGTATGCAGTTTAATTTTAAAATGGCAAGTCTTCTTATTTAGATGCTTTTAGTTTAGAGTTAAAAAAAAAAAAAGTACCTTTGGCTCTCTAGCCACATGTCAGTCAAGGAAAAGTCAAATTGTTCAGTTAACGCCTTCCTAGGTGAGTGCTACGTTTTCACAGGCAACAACAGCGGTTCACAGTGACAGATTTCCTATCAGAAGCCTCAGTTCAGATCTGTCTCTAAGGGGATTTTCTCTAAAGCAAACATTCTTAAACACTGGCAGAGAAAGGAAAACCAATGTTAATATATCTGGAGTATATAAGGAATTTAAGCCAGAAGATAAAGGATTAAGATGGCTTTACTTTTTTCTTAGGCTTCCAAATATAATCGTGGGGATGTCAACCCAGTATTTTAGGTCCAGTATGATAGAATTGTGTGTTTGTGTGTGTAAGTGTATTGCATTTCTCTTTCTTTAAAGCTAAAACAATGCAACCAATCTACCATTATTGTACTGCCTGCCAATAACACCTTTAGGGCTTCTTTTAAAACTCACTTTTATTACTGTATTTTTCAGTTTACAGGGTATATTAAAAAAGTCATATTTCCTAACATTCTGTTAAATGTACTCTATTAAGATGCAAGATAACATATTATCAAGACTTCATATATTCTGTCACTGTCCTTTATCATGAGTATGCTTCACAATCTATAATGGTGCTAAATTTTCAGAATATTCATATGAATACATACGTAGATACCACACTAGTAGTATGATAGACTATAAAGTTCAGTAAATAATTTAGCTTCATGATTTACTGGCCACATAATAATATTAAGTGTATGAAACTCCACAAGCTTCAGTTTTCTTATGTAAAATAAACAATATCAATCATAAAGTTATTAAGAGAATTATGTAAGATTTTATTCTCTGAGTGATTTATATTTTATCTGACACATAATGGGTCTCTGTAAGTAACGCTTTCTCTCCTCCTGAAAGCAAATGTGTTTTCTGACACTTGAGTCAGTGGAGCATTCATGCTAATTTAGAAATATGAAGAAGAATACTCTGTTTTCAGCTAGTCTCTTTAGATTAGATTTGGTATATTTACTTGCATTTGGATACATATTTTACATAATATATCTTAATAATTTACATGCCTTTTGTTTTTTTTCCCTCAAATGAGTAAAAGCCCATTTGGGAATGTTCATAGAGAAGGTTCTATAAAAAGCCATTTTAAGTCTAGAACTGACTGGTAAAGTAAAAGAAAAAAATGATAAACTTTGAGAATTAATTTTTTTATGGATTTTGAGAAGGACTCCCAGTGAAAAATCATTCCTGGAGAAGACAGATGAACCCCTGTGCAAGAAGCTAATGATGCATTTACCCCTTTGGAGGTTCACTGTTTTCCTTTTATTTTGTCATTAGATCTTGATGCTTGGTGGGAGGGTCACATTGAAGGAAGGCCTTTGCTAACGATTTGGGCTAAAGGAGGATGTGGGTTTGGCTACTGAGGATAATCAATGGTGACCAAAAACGAGCAACAGAGATTTGCGAGATACTGATACTTAAGTTTTCCTAAATTTATTCTTATTGTACCTCCAGGCTCTTTACTTATACTCAGGTTTGTTTATTTACCATTTGAATTGGAAACATGTAGTCTTTTTTTGTTGTTGTTTTGCTGTGGGAGATTTTTTTTGTATGTTTTTTTATTGAAGTGTAGTCAGTTTACAGTGTGTCAATTTCTGGTGTACAGCACAATGCTTCAGTCATACATGAACATACGTATATTTGTTTTCATATCCTTTTTCACCATAAGTTACTACAAGATATTGAATGTAGTTCCTTGTGCTGCACAGTGTCATATAGTCTTGAATTGACTTGTAGGATTCATTTCTGGCCATTATCAGAAATGACAGAGAAGTAGAAACTGGGACAACAGAAAGAGAGGATGAGATCATTAAATTTAACTGAGGTCCTGAGATGTGTCAATCACTTCCTTGTAATCTTTAGAGAAACCTTTAAATTAGATATAATTAACATTGTTATTCTAGTTGCTCTTGTTATTATTCCCATTTAATATATAAAGTAACAGAGAGCCAGAAAGGTAAGGTCAATGCCCAAGCCAATGAATTGATAAGGATGGATTTGAACACAAGTCTGCCTGGCCCAGGAAAAGTCAGATATCTACACCATCATTCTAACTTTTAGGGTCAGAGATTCTGTGCCAAGTCACAGTTTTGTCATTGACTAGCAGTCTGAGTTGGGGAAGTCACGTAAGTTTTCTGAGACTGTTTCTACACCTTATGTAGAAGCTTATTGTAGAGCTTATTCATAAGACTTTTTCCCCACTGATAGGAACTTCATCATCTGCATATAACAAGAATCAAATATATAGTCCATATAATATATTCATATAATATATAGTCTATATAATATCAATGAAGAATCATTCTTTCAAAATTTACCACCTAAATCATTTAAATTTTCTTAATGACCAATTTCCATATAAATTAGTTTCACTGTCTAAAAGGAGAGAAGTTATATAACAGAAAGAATGCATTTGTAATTAAGAAAGGTATCAGTTCACTGTTAAAACTGTTTTAATAATTTCTATTAAATAATGAATTCAATAAAATGTTTTCTCATATAGATATGGAAATCTTGTAGAAATTTTGTTTCTTTATTTTATCAAATAGTATTCATCAAGATATAAGAAACTTTCTCAAATCTCTTTGGTGGAACAAAATTTGTCTCATTGTTGCTGAATTCTCCAGTCTATTCATTAGCACTCTAAAAGAAGAAAATCTGTTTTCTGTGTATTTTTACCCTCAACAGATTTAAATATACTACAAAACAAATTTATATAGTGATTGACAAATTTCATTAATTTATAGACCTACATAGCTCAATTTTCTTCATCAATCTTTTGAGCCTTCTTCAGTTTGTATGAAGTAAGAATTTTTTCTTTACTTTTAGGAAATTTAACTCCAGTTTCTCTCTCCTCCATCATTTTCCCTCACCATTCATTTCTTTCCTCCCATCTCTTCATTTTTATTCTTAACTCTTCTCTTTGCAGCTTATTCCTTCTTTATATTCTCCCCAATTCCAATAAGATCTCTCTCAGTAAATGTAATATTAACTCTAGGTATTTTATCTCCTTACCTCAAACATGTTACCTAGATGATTGAATTTTGAATTTCTTCTACCCTCATTCAGAATCATATGCATATCCATTTGCCAAAAAGAAATTATTCATCCAATATTGGTGGGAAAAAGCACAGAATTATAGTGTTATGCATCTGTCATCTCTCCTATTTTGGTGACAATTTTGATAACCCATTTTCCAATTGAATATTTATATCACATAAATCTGCTCTTAATGTACAATAAAGAATAATTACTATAGTCCAAACTCTTTCCAAAAATCAGAACCTTGATCTTTGTAATGTCCTATCATAGTCAGCAGACCAGTTTGAGAAAAGATATTTAGGTCTTTCTTGACCTTTGCTTTGGTGATATGTCATCCACTTGTTTGAGAGATGTCTTACAAAATATGATATAATTTTACATAAAACTTATTATTGTATCTGTGTTGGAATCATGATGGGATTATTATTTTAAAAAGATCCTCAGAATAATTTTCTCTCAGGTCTCAGCAAAAAGAAAAAAAGTTTTGTTTGGTGGCAAAAGATCTATTATATTTAATCAGCTGTATATCATATACCTTGTTATTTCCTATTATACCTATTAAAGTTCATTCTCTATCAAGCCCTCACTCCAGATTGTTCAGAATGCTTGCCTTATATTGGAGTCATTTCACATTTAATTATTTCTCCTAGATTTGTGCCATCTGAAAGTTTGACAGTGATACATTTCATGCCTTTATATAATTTCTTAATAAAATGCTTAATAAGGTTATGTCAAGGATGGGGTATGCTGGCAACCACCAGAATAGTCCCTGCAGATGGCCATCAATTATTATTTTTGGGGTCTAGTTTTTCAGCAGCTTAGAATTAACCCTAAAAATATTATTTAAAATAAATTTATTTATCATCTCTTGAAAGACATAACTGACTTTTGGTTTCAAGATACAGAATGCCCACAGTGTTATATTGGTATATCTTTAGTATGGTTCATTTTGTTGTCTCATCCATTGTCCTCTATAACACTTGGTTTTCTATTTCTCCTTGACACTTTCCCCCTCAGATTTCTTCTTAAGGCAGTATAGATTAATTTCTGTGTCTTAATTTCAGCATACTCTTTGAAAACTGTGATATACACAAATTCATTCCTAAGGATCTACCTTTGAATTTTGGGGGATTCATGTTTGTTTTATTAAATTTTCTGTACAAGATAAACATGTCAGTGCCCTGGAAAAAAAGTTTCAAGTTGTGGACCTGGAACACCTAACTATTACTATAAGAATTCTGTGAATCCACAGTAGCACCTTAAGTATTAAATATAGAATAATTATATAAAACCACAAGTACTACCAGTAGGATGTCTATAATTCGTGTCTGTGTGTGTGTGTGTGTGTGTGTGTGTGTATAAGTGTGTTTGTGTGTGCATTTCACTCCTAAAAATATTTGGAAAAAACTTCCCTGAAGCAATGATTTCTTGGTGTATAGCGAGCTTGTAACATGTAACAAGGGGTGATTTTACATAGTGTGCAAGTTAATTATGTATTTTAAATTTCAGATCATGATATCAAGAATCCTGTGGCTCATGATGAATCTAAATATTAAAAAGTTAAGCAATTTAAAAAACAGTATTAAGAAAATATGGGTAGAAGGGATACTGGAAAACCACAAATTTGTGAAGATAGTACGTGAATGGGTGAATGGGGGAACATGGCTCTAATCGGGTACACCAGGCACCTGTTCAGTGGATTCCTCTCACCTTCCCTTCTCCTTAGTAGCTGTTCCCAGTCAGAGTATTTAACTTGGTCTTGTAACATTTGCACCTAATTTCCACTGTTGATATTAATTTGATTAATTTGATAATATATCCCATATATCATGGGATATATGTTTTAAAGTGCCAATTCTTTTCTTTCTTAGACATGAAGAACAATCTGATTCTTTGTTGTTTATAGTGATACATTAGAACTCGAAGGAATATTTGAGTGAGCTAAATTAATGCAGATTTAATGATGATTTATATTTTCCATTGAGATACTTTGCTTTCTGCATGTGTCTAATGATAGTATTAATATAATATGTGAATTCTTTGGGCACCTTTATTTAAATTCTCATATTAAATTCAGCCCAAGCATTGTTTTTTTTTTTGCATTTCTTTCATAGCCTTATGTCTCTGATAAATATGATTCTTGAGCAGATGCAATATTATTACAGAAGGCAAGCAGGCTTATTAAAAGGTGAATAAAGCCATCCAACAGGGCAGTGCTCTATTAAGGTTTTTAAAGATGTTTGGGAGTAAAGCCAAGCAAACAGTCATGTACTGAGAGCATAATCTTAAAAAAAAAAAAAAAATCAATACCTTGCTGACTAGGCAGCCAATGAGAAGATGTTAAGATAGGGGCTAACGTGATCATTTACTGATATGTGGCACCTGGTTGAACTGTCAATCAAGCGAGGGGCATGTTCTCTGGTGAGAGAGAGGGAGAGACCCCCCCCATAATTTTTTAAATGAGCTAACTTATTTCCCTCAAATTATAAAGTATGTCAGATTATGAGGGAAAAGTACACAGTTCAGGAATAACAAATCTTGTCACTGAAGGCTTTGCAACGTCATCTCTATTTGTCTCTGAGTATAAATTGCACTCGCTACATAAATACCATTTTTCCCTCTGATACAGATCTGTTGCAGCTTCAGAGTTTTGTGGTAAAGGCAGCTGTGTTTTTCTTGAATTGACTTTAGCACAACTTTTGACATGTATACAACTTTAGTCATCTTTTAGAGTCCATGGAACTGAGATCTTGGTGTAAAAATCGCAAAAGAAGGAAGCAATAGAGAACTTTGGAGGAATTACTTGTGTTCCAGTTTCAGAGTGGTTTATAGTGCAGATATCGGATCAGATGGCACGGACTCAGGCCCTGGTTTCAGTTTAAGAGCTGTGGGCTTTGGGACAAGTGATTCATTGTAACATGGGCTTTGGTATTCTCAGCTGTTCAATATACTTTCCTTATTGAGTTGCTAGCAGGGTCACATGAATCAGGGTTAGCCTTGAACTTAGTACAGAGAAAACATTCAATAAATATTAGCTGTTATTATTGTTTTCAAACCAAAACATAAAGTTCAAGCTGGAATCTGAAAATACTAATATCAGTTTGAAATGGCTGCTCATAACAATATTTACTTAAGAATGTCTTGGGATAACCAGATTTTACTGTATCAACTACAATAAGATAAAAAATACCAATACTGTAAAAAATAAAAATACAGTTCTGATGGAAATGATAGATCTGTTTGTTACTTTTATTCAGTAAATCTAGTCAGGAAATCAAATTACTGAACTCTAGTCTAACTCTTGACACCGGATGCATTCTATGTTGTGTAAGATTTTCAATATTCTTTCAAAGATGAATTTGGCTTGTTTTTACCTATTGTATATTGTATCACCGTAAGCCACTCTGCTGGCTTTGTAAATATAAACACCAAAGCTGAGAACAAGGTAATTATCCAGAATATATACATGCCAAAGACTCCAGTATGGAAATTCTAAGATCTGGATTTCTGTATTGCTGTAATTATTTAGCAGTCCTTCAAATCTCCATCTTTATTTTGCATAAATCTAAATAAGTACCTGAAATTCATTTGTCAAAAAAGGAAGAGGCTGGATACATATGTTTTTTTCCAAGGAGGAGAAGTAGTAAGAGATATTTATTTGGTAATCACTGTCTAATTGTATGTGTGTAAGTAAATAATATATTTAGTTAAAATTTTCTCTTTGGAAGTCCCACTGTCTTCACTTCACACCTGGGTTTTATAATCCCAAAGAAATGTTCACTGGCTGTCCCACATTAAAAGTAGTTTGGTTCTTCATGTTTGTAATTACTGATTGATACAGTAACTTAACTAGTTACTTATGAATATATCTTATGTGAGAAATACTTATAAGGATATCAAGCAGAAAGGATATTTCACTGTGTTAACTAACTCACAAATATGTCACATTCCATGTAAGAGTGTTAGCGCCTATGCAAGGGGCCTTAGAATGTGTGCCAAGGACAAGATAAAGACGTAAAGGTTATCAGTATGAAGTTCTGGTGAATACCACTAAAGAAGGCTGTTTTGAAATAGATATCCACATACCTAACCCATAGAAGAAAGTATTGTTGTTGTAAATATTATCTTTCTTATTCAAATTGGAAAATAAATCAAAACCTTAAATATCAAACCAGAGAACTGGTTAGCTAAACAAGGATATGTCCACAAGATAATAGTACACAGTCATAGAAATGACATTTGTAAAAATTTGTAATGGCCTAGAGAAATGATTTACATATAATTTTCAGTGAAATATGCAGCATACAAAATTTTATGTTTATTTTATTTTAATAGTCAGAATAACATGATGGAGTTGATTTCTATGTTATGTGACTATGAGATCTTTGTTTTTATTTTTCTATATTACATTGTCTTAAATTTCCATAAATTTACTTATGTAATTTTTTAAAAGTGCTATTTTATAAGAAATGCAATAATAATTCAAATTTTAAAAGTTTTATGGACCCCGTAATTAAAATATATGCAGATAAAATTAAAGCACATTTTTGTTTAAAAAGCCCCAGGAGTCGTGTAACCTTTCAAAGTTTTAGTTGGGGAATATAATTACAGCATTTAGGTGTCTTATTTGACCCTAATACTTACATGTGGCCTTGAACAAGTTACCAGTAATTGGGCCTTGCTTGTAAAATGAATAGGATGCCTCACAAAGTTGTGGTGAAATCATTTATTTACTTAAAACAATAAGATATTAAATGTAAAGGATCTAAAGCAGTGCCTGCAGCATAGCAGTCTTTTAAATAAATATCACTTTCCTTCTTCCAAAGATCACATACGTAAATTAAGGTAAAGTTGGTATTACAATTCATGTCTTCTAAATTTTTATTTACTGTTTACGTACTAAATTTCTATCTACTATATTTTTACCATGATTACTGTATAAGTAACTAGTTACTTAATAATTATTACTATTACTTATTACTAATTACTACTTACAAAGCCAGGTTTTATTTCAATGCTGTATGTTTTCCTTCAGATTTTAGCCTTCAGGGAATTGAGGCACAAAGAAAAGTAATTACCCTAGGTTGGACACGAGTAGGAGCCAGAATTAAGATTCCAGTTCTAACTTTAATGCTCTGGTTCTTTCCACTGTTACAACTCATTGTCCACACCAAATCAGGGTCTGATGTTGTCCATCCAAAAATGTAAAGTGAATTGAGCTGTGTCTGGTGACTCTAACTAGATAAATGGAATCAACTGTCTGTTAAAAAATATTTTGATAGACTCACCTTTTAATTGCCTTAAATTGCTTTTACTTTGCTTTTAAAATAAAACATGGGATCAATACTTAGAAAAAGTTCAGGGAGAGGCTTCTATTGTTTTTGTCTTAAGCTGGATGAGAAAAGATAAGAGGAACTACTAGACCATGACTACCAGGATCGCTAACCAAGGCTCAAGAGTGACTCTGAGAACAGATACTCTACCCACACCTCTGTATTATGGAGATTTGAGTTGCTCGTCATCTGTGGATCAAAATGCAAATTTGTTTGTATAGTATTACCCTGCAATCTGTCAAGACTACAGGCTGTTGAAAATAGAATGATGAATGGAATAGCAGGGGTTTGGCAGATGACAAAGTGTGTTGGCAAAGGATGAGATAATAACTACTTCCCCCCACTTCACAACCGTAAAGTTACAATACAAATTTCTAAATAAGAAAAAAAACCCCCACAAATTATTGCCAATTGTGATAGATGGCATTAAAGGATGTAATACGACACTTTCTTAAACTGCATAATGTAAATTCAAAAATTTTCCACTGAAAATTACATTGCATTGACGTGCAATTTTAAAAAGTCATTATTGGAGCTTCTAGAGAGCTAACTTATTATAGATTTACCTCTTTATGAAGAAAATATGTCATTGTTAATTTGTTGTACTTTATAAGCCTTTCTCTTCTCTGCCGAGAATAATGTAAAAGTTAAAAAAAAAAATTCAAAAGCAAAGCAGAAGTACGAGAATCCCACTGGGACAAGCTGCAGCTGGCATTGTTATTCTCAACCACTGATGCATCCATGTATTATTTCCACTTCCCCTAGAAGAACAGTTTGTGCAAGTAAGTGCTCATTGAGGAATATTACCCTGATTGATGAGAGGTAACATGAAATTAATTTTCAGATCCACTAGACACTTTTAATTCAAGGCAACCTGCAGCTTTTTAGATAATCAATATCACTAAATACTGTAATAGCATGTTATCAGTATATGCTCAAAAAAAATTGTACCATCTCCCATCTTCATGGAAGCCTGGATTTGCAAATCACTTTTAAATAGAGACTGATTCTGAGACTTTTTTGTGGAGACTGCATTTCCCAGGCTCTTATAAACCAATGAAATAGCTTGGGAATTATGTAAATTAGCAAACACAGATAAGAATATTAATATTGGGAGTACATACTATTTCTAAGCAAAATATAGTATAATATTTGCATTAGTCAGGACTCTTGTATGTAAATGACAGAAATCCAACCCAAACCAGTGGGAGAATACATTTTCAACCTCAATTCCAAGGAATGGATGGGGTTGACTTCAGAGAACAAGTATTCTCATAGAGTCCAAAGAGCCTTACCTTTTTATTCTCCCGTTCTAAACTATTCCTTACCTTATCTTCTGAGTTGGATACTTTCTACATGGTTTTTTAAATGACCTATGGTGACTTGAGGTTGTGATACTTACAGTCACAAAAGGAAAGAAATGTTCTCTTTCAGTAGCCATGGAAATCACCTCAAATGTCTTTAATTGGTCTTGTTTACTTATTGAGTCTTAAATTGCCTATCCCTATACCCATTTTTTACTTCCTCCTTAGAAACAGAACTCTGTCTTATGCTGACACATTGCTATTCAGAATGTCATCACATTTCCCATCTCCCTTTGTAGCTAGATGTCATGTGACCAAGTTCCGACCATTGAAATGTAAGCAGAAGTATTATGTGGGACTTCCAGAGAGACTATTTTAAAGGAGTTTTCTTAAAGCAAAAAGGCTTCTTTTTTTTTTTTTTTTTTTGCCTTTCTGCCCTTAATCCTTCAGGCCTGCAAGGTGATGGCTCAGGCACTAGTAGTCATCTTGGACCATAAAGTGACTAAGAAAAACGGAAGCATTACTTAGGATGGTGGAGCATAGTGATAGAAATCTGGGTTCCTTAGGACATTGTCTAGTCACCATACAATCCTGGCACTGGCCTCCTCCATACATCTTTAATGTTAGAGAAGAATAATCATCTATCAGGTTTAAACTGCAAAATCGTTTTTTAAAAACATCAATAACATGACTATTGTGGACCAATTGTGGTCTAGGGAAAGAGGCCACCTTGGGTCATGTGGTCCTCCCCTGTGACAGAGGAGGCAGTGATCCATGAGTAACAGCTTCACCAGGTGTGGAAATAGTAGTTTCAAAAGGACAAAAAAAAGCCAATTATAATGTTGTATGTCTGCTATCTTCATGTCAACCAAAAAGTATGTGCCAATAAATTCTGCCTACTGTAGAAAATAAGGAAGGGAATATGTTTCCTTCTATCCTTGCTGTTGAGGAACTCATAACCAGTCAGCGAGCTTTAGAATATTTGTGATCAGCATGTATAGGTATTCATTTCCATATGGTGCTAACAGAGATCAAGAGGGCGATTTAAAGTGAGAGATCAGAATTGCCTAAGTTTGATTTTAAAAAAAGAACATAATAACTTCTACATCAAGAGGTTATGCTTTTATAGTTAACAGAGATTTATCCTGCCCGCAGAAGAAGACAAGATTTTCTACAAAAGAAGGTGCTCCAGTTCTAACTCCATTCTTCTGACTCTATGATGTTATAGTCTGGAACACGGGGAAACAAGGAGCTACTCCACGATGGAGACTCAACTTTGCTGTTCTCATAGTTCTTTTTATCTCAGTGTTTCTAAGGCTCTATTTGCTATTTTTGTAACAAATCTTGTTGCATGTTACCAATCATTTATAATCATAATGTTTCCTGAACTAGAAGAAGGAAAATAGTAGTTACAAAAGAATGTGAGCAAGAGCAATAAAAATAATCCCATCTCCAATATTTCATATTTTTAATATGAAGAGAAACTGGCCAGTTCACTTTCTTAATGATATCTTTTAAAGAATAAAAAATTTTAATCTAGTTTAAGTTCAATTTATCATTTTTTCTTCTATTATTAATGCTTTTTGTGTTCTGTCCAAGAAATCTTTGTCTACTCCAAGATTATGAAAATGCTTTTCTGCACTCTACAAACTTTATATTACATTTATGATCACCTTAGGTTAATTTTTTATATGGTATAATGGATTGAGATTTATGTTTTTCACTTGGATTGCCATTTGTTTCAGTAATATTTGCTGAAGGAAAAAAAAACTCTTCTTTCCTCGTTAAATTGATTTGAGGGTCTTTGTTGATAATCAGTTGACCATGTATGTATCCTTATATTTCTGGTTTCATTTTGTTTAATATTATACTCTTTTGATTACGGTAGATTTATAGTAAGTTGAAATCAAGTACTGTAAATTCTCTAACTTTGTTCTTCTTTCAATATTGATGGATTGTTCTAGATTCTTTGCATTTCAATATAATTTTAGAATAATCTATTTCATAAAAATAATTAGATTAGAATAATCTATTTCTTCAAAAATAACTTGCTGGAATTGTGATAAGGGTTGCATTAATTCTATATATTAATTTAAAAAAAATTATAACAACTTGAGTTTTCTAATTCATGAGCATGATACATTACTGCATTTTCTTCAGATATTTTTCACTTTCAACAATGTTTTACAGTTTTCAGTATGAAGATCTTACACAGATTTCATTAGTTTTATTTCTAGATATCTGTTGTTTTGTTGATGTCATTATAAAAGTTGTTTTTAAAGTTACTGTTTTGTTATTGCTAATATATAGAAATATAATTAAACATATACACTGACCTTGTATCCTGTCGCCTTCCCAAATTCACTTAATTCCAGCAGTTTATAGATTCCTTTGGATTTCTTTTGATATAAAGAGAAACTTAAATCTCTTTTTCATCCCTGTCTCTTAGTCCACTTCCCCAGTTCTTGCTCCCCAAAGCATCACTGCACCAGATTTCTTTGTCTCTTTTCAGAAATAAACAATGCGCATGCAAACAAGCACCAACAGTATTGCAGTATACATTACATGTAGTTTTATGCTTTAATTGGTTCCTCAGCTCACCTTTGTGGGAGGATCAAATTTGTCTAAGTATCTACAATTCATTTGGAAACATTAAACAAAGAAAACAAGTTTTCAAATACTACATTTGTTTTCTCCGTATTTGTAATACCAAAAAAATTAAATGACACATTGTTCCAAGGCTACTTAACAATGGGGATTAATAGAAAACTCTACATACTGTGAGCATTTTATTTTAATTACTCTAGAGTATTATAATAAAGAATTATATATGTTTTGTTCTACAGTTAGCTTTTTGAGGTCATTGATTTTCAATCTCACCTGCTCATCGGAATCACCCTACTTGCTTTAACAAAAATACTAATGTTGGGTTCCACCCCAGAGATTTTGATTTTATTGATATGGGATATGGACTGGGCAAAGGGATTTTTAAAAGTTCCCTAGGTTTTAACATGCAGCCAATTTGAGAAATGCTGTTTTATACCTTGCTAAAAAAAAAAAAAAAAAAGCGTATATATTTATTTTTTTCCTCATAGGAGATTTTAAATACAGAACAAGTCTATATAGTTTATGTAGTTTATATTTGTAATTTTTATAAGCAGTGTCATGAATCAAAAAGTTAAGTAACTTGGAAACATAAAATTAAAATAACCTTATGTAAGGCAATTTTCAGGTTACTATTTTTGCATGCCTCAAATGGAAATCTTGCAATGAACTATGGCTTATTCTTGTTAAGAGATGAATGCAAATCTCTTTCAAACACAAAAGATGATGTTTAAACATAGAGAAAAAAGGTGCAGATAAGATTTAGAGGGGGAAAACTTAAAAACACATTAGCAGACAGGCAAGTAGGGACGCAAAAAGGAAGAGAGGGAAATTCTCTCTCTCTATTATAAACACATTAGGCCATCTGTAATATAGACATATTAGTAGAAAAGTGCATTTGATGTTTATCATGAGAGTTTCTAGTGAAATGTAAAATGTTTCTGGAGCAGGATCTGGATATAAATTTCTCCTTTGCCGTTTAAGACCTTTGTTAAGATCAAAGAAATCACTTAAACTATTTGAGACTTATTTTTCTCATTTGTTTAAATGCATGTAATAACGCTTATGGATGTTATAAAGATTGAGTGTGATCATGTTTTATGAAAATGTGCGCTGAAGAGGTGGTCTGGATCTTCAAAATATGTTCATGTTCATTACATAATTTAAATAATTATGCCTAAATCACTTTTGTTTTCATAATCTTATTTGAATCTGAATTTTATAAGATGCATTTTGAAGAGTAGCAATTGCCACCAAACAGCTCATCTTCTCGTTTAGTTATTTTACTAATCTGAGTCTTAAAAACACTTCACTGGACAGTGTCTCTAATATGGCTGAGAATAAGGAGTTGATCTAAGTATATGAAAGGAAAATGTATCCTTAAATGTGCATTGACATTTATACTCTTAGTATTTTATGAATCTGAGTTTATACTATCTTGAGGCTTTTGATTCTTGCTACTTAGTGTGTTTCATAGACCAAGGACAATGTTATCACTTAGAGAGCTCGTTAGAATTCCAGATCTACTCAATCACAATCTTCATTTTAGCAAAATTCCCAACTAATTAATATGTATGTACATTAAAGTTTAAGAAGCACTGCAGTAGATTATGGTTGGATATTACTCTTATGAAAATTCTAAAATACATAGCCTAAACTTTGAATAAATTCTTATTGTATATGCATTCTGATTTTGGATCCTATGGGCACAGTTGAATTTGTCCTAAAGAACAATAAATCAGGAGTAAAAGTACATTTTTTAATGTTAGCTGTGCCAATTAATGACAGTGAAAATGCACCAAGTTCTTAAACTTCTAAGAGTATCTGTTTTGTTATTGGTAAAATGAAGGGCTAGTTAATACATCTCCTGATACTCACTGGGATTATTAGAGGTTAAATGTGATGGCACTTTAAGAATTTTCAAGGTCTGTATATGTTATGCACTGTTGTAATCTATGAGGTAAATCAGCAAACTTTACATAGGTAAATTTTGAACAAGAACTTCTTAGGTTGGAAAACAAGGTGACAACCACAGAATTTGATTAATAACCATTTCTTTTTGCTGCATTATAGCAGAAATAAAAGGCATCCTAAAGAGATTGTCCTAAAGGAAAGGTAGTTTTGGATAATTTTGATTGTTATTTTTAGTGACTGATTGTGTTGACTTTGAGTGGACGGTCCAATCAGTTGCTTCGTAATTATCTAGCAATAAAAGAATGGCCGATAACAACATAAAACAAGATAGAAAAATGAATTTTTTTCAGCACTTGCCTTCAATTTTTCCTAGGGATGCTTCTCAGTAACTGACTTAAGGTGTGAGGCAATGTTATGTCCCCTGGGTTCAGCATGGCATTGAGCACGTTGTAAGGGATATCTTTATGGAAGCCAATGATGCAAATTCTGGTTCTTTCCATTACAGATAAAAAGACTTGTGGTCCTCATGAATTCCAGTGTAAAAACAACAACTGTATTCCAGATCACTGGCGGTGTGATAGTCAAAATGACTGCAGTGATAATTCAGATGAAGAAAACTGTAGTAAGTAACTCTTACTTGAGAACGTTGCAAGCTTGACAACCTATTCAACAAACAGGGTAACAATTTTTAGTTCAGTTAAGGTATGAATTTGAAGCTATCTGTCCTGGTGCTCACATTTTTATACATATATTCACATTTGAACAAGAATATTCAGTCTAAATTGACCTGAATCTCAATTAGTAGAATTACTGAAATGCTAATCCTGGGAGTTATTTTCTTAGTTATCAGAATTGGTGTGAAAGTATCATGAGGTTTAATGCAGCCCATTAGTATGCGATGAAGGAAGTCCTTGATACAATTTCATACAAAGAGCTGAATGATGTGGAGACAGTACAAAACAGATCATTCTTTAACCGATGGTATTTGTTCTATTTCAGTCTCTAATCCTTTTTCACTACAGATTTACCCATGAGCATTTTTCAGTGAAATATCATTTATTCTCTCTGGAGTGTTGAACATCATATGTATTCAGGATGTTTTTCTCTGAAAATAGAATAACACTATCATCATCATCTGCCTTCTGGATTTTTATATAATAAATTTTAGAAACAATAATTAACCAACAATTTTATTTTCTTTCTTTCTTTTTTATTTTTTTATTTTTATTTATTTTTTTTACATTTTTTATTGAGTTATAATCATTTTACAATGTTGTGTCTAATTCCAGTGTAGAGCACAATTTTTCAGTTATACATGAACATATATATATTCATTGTCACATTTTTTTCTCTGTGAACTACCATAAGATCTTGTATATATTTCCCTGTGCTATACAGTATAATCTTGTTTATCTATTCTACATTTTGAAATCCCAGTCTGTCCCTTCCCACCCCCAACCCCTTGGCAACCACAAAATTTGTATTCTATGTCTATGAGTCTATTTCTGTTTTGTATTTATGTTTTGTTTTCTTTTGTTTTTTAGATTCCACATATGAGCGATCTCATCTGGTATTTTGCTTTCTCTTTCTGGCTTACTTCACTTAAAATGACATTCTCCAGTAACATCCATGTTGCTGTAAATGGCATTATGTTGTCGGTTTTTATGGCTGAATAGTATTCCATTGTATAACTATACCACATCTTCTTTATCCAGTCATCTGTTGATGGACATTTAGGCTGTCTCCATGTCTTGGCTATTATAAATAGTGCTGCTATGAACGTTGGGGTGCAGATGTCATTTTGAAGTAGGGTTCCTTCTGGATATATGCCCAGGAGAGGGATTCCTGGGTCATATGATATACCTAGTCTTTTGATGAATCTCCATACTGTTTTCCACAGTGGCTGCACCAAACTGCATCCCCACCAGCAGTGTTGGAGGGTTCCCTTTTCTCCATAGCCTCTCCAGCATTTGTCATTTGTGGATTTTTGAATGACGACCATTCTGACTGGTGTGAGGTGATACCTCATTGTAGTTTTGATTTACATTTCTCTGATAATTAGTGATATTAAACATTTTTCACGTGCCTATTGATCATTTGTGTTTCTTCCTTGGAGAATTGCTTGTTTAGGTCTCTGGTCCATTTTTGGATTGGGTTGTTTGTTTTTTTTCTTATTAAGTCATATGAGCTGCTTACATATTCTGGAGATCAAACCTTTGTTTGTTTCATTTGCAAAATTTTTCTCCCATTCCGTAGGCTGTCTTTTTGTTTTACTTATGGTTTCCTTTGCTGTGCAGAAGCTTGTAAGTTTCATTAGGTCCCGTTTGTTTATTCTTGCTTTTATTTCTATTGCTTGAGTAGACTGTTCTAGGAGAACATTTTTGAGATGTATGTCAGATAATGTTTTGCCTATATTTTATTCAAGGAGGTTTATTGTATCTTGTCTTATGTTTAAGTCTTTGATTCATTTTGAGTTTATCTTTTTGTATGGTGTAAGGGAGTGTTCTAGCTTCATTGTTTTACATGCTGCTGTCCAGTTTTCCCAACACCATTTGCTGAAGAGACTGTCTTTATTCCATTGTATATTCTTGCCTCCTTTGTCGAAGATGAGTTGACCAAAAGTTTGTGAGTTCATTTCTGGGCTCTCTATTCTGTTTCATTGGTCTATATGTCTGTTTTTATACCAATACCATGCTGTCTTGATGACTGTAGCTCTATAGTATTGTCTGAAGTCTGGGAGAGTTATTCCTCCAGCCTCTTTCTTTCTCTTCAGTAATGCTTTGGCAATTCTAGGTCTTTTGTGGTTCCATATAAATTTTATTATGATTTATTCTAGTTCTGTGAAATATGTCCTGGGTAATTTGATAGGGATTGCATTAAATCTGTAGATTGCCTTGGGCAATATTGATTCTTCCAATCCAAGAGCATGGGATATCTTTCCATTTTTTAAAGTCTTCTTTAATTTCTTTCATCAATGGTTTATAGTTTTCTGTGTATAATTCTTTCACCTCCTTGGTTAGATTTATTCCTAGGTATTCAATTTTATTTTCTAAAAAGTATGAAAGTATGTAAAATTGTGACAGTATCTCTATATTCTAGCATTAAGTTCTGAATATATTTCTTACTGGCACTTTTTTATACTACTGTTTAAATGAAAATAATAATTAAAAACCATTTATTAATATTCTGCTACTTCCAAAAAGGATCTTATGGTAACAATAGTGTCTACTCTTATACATTGGACTTAGAACATTCATTTCCCAAGATGTAGGAGATAAAATAGGAATTGCTATATTAAAGCATAGGGGTATATTATATAAACACACACACTGGTAGAGTCACAGCCTTAATAAACCACTTGGATATTCAAACCACTTGGATAGCAAAATATCAACTAGTGTTTTGAATAACTTAACCTGACTAGTGTTTGTGGATCAAGTACATTAAGTAAGAAATCTCTAGATCATTATGATTATGGAATACTTTAAATATACGTACCTTTATTACTTACTCTCTTCATTTAGGTATCTTCCAACTGATTATACTCTAGAAAGGTAAAGAGCCTTGCAGAGAATCATTAGTGTTCTAGATTCAGAAATTTGGGGGAAAAAATTAAAAATCTTTATATAGCAGATTCTCAGAGTCTGTCCAGTGATTAAAATTAAAATCTAAGGGGTGATGGTGGTATGCTTAGAGGAATAAATACAAAAAAAGAAACTATTATGTATATACTTTCTATTTATTTTTATATTTCATAACGCAAGTACACAGATAACTACTTAGCTTAGTTTTGGGTACATTTAGTGTTAATTATCAATACTATACCTGAGAGGAAATGCCCTGTGACTAAAGGATATTGAAAACAAGAGAGGGTAAGTGGGAAGGCAACATTGGAAACACATCCTGGAAGACCCTTTATTCAAGTGGTAATTGAAATTGTGTGAGAAGTTAGGTTGCTGAGAAGGGAGAAAGAAGAATGAAGAGTTGAGACATCCTGCTTCTGAGTCTCCTGGGGTTTCCTAAGTGGCTGAATATCATTTTGTTGCCATCCTCTAAAAGTCATCTTCTGATGCAAGAAAGAAAGGAGAAGGAACACTGCCTCTCACTTGTCACCGTGGAAACTTAGTGATAAATCATTGTAGCCACAGAGCCCTTAAGAAAAGGTAAGGGAATTGACTGCAGTATTAAGCATTGCAGTATAAAATACCCAATTATGTGTGGATCACTTTTAGTTCCTACTCATTCTGAGCTTGTGGCTAAGGCAAGTAATATTGATGAATTTTCAGAGGAAAGATGACAGTGAACAAGAAGGGAGCATATTGTAGTTGTGACATGGAAGAACAGAGGAATGTACAGGACAAGTATCAGAGTTGGTAATATGTTAAACATGTAAGGATATGTAAGAGGAAGAATCAAGGGATCTAGGTAATTGAGTAGTGTTTAAAGATACCGTCTTGACTAGCCCAGAGGAAATGAGATTTAAACACTGAAAATGCCAGCAGTTCTACACAGACAGAAGTTGAGTCTCTGAAGAATGAGAAAAAAATACAATATATCTATAGGGAGCACCAAGAGATTAAAAATATATATATCAGCCTTAGGAAAATATTGTTTCTGTACTAAAATGCTTTGAAGATATTTCTAATATCTTATTATCTATTGAAACTATTATAATAATATAATTATAACAAAACTATTGTAATTATATACATATAATTATGTGTTGTAATTATGACCAAATATAAAATATATCACATAATTATATATATATAATTATAATACATGTAGATGGCAACAATATACTCAAAAGGGAAGTGGTACATTGTTATCATATTTTATAAAAGTTGTCCAAAAATGATATGCATTTTTGTGCACTTTGTCATTTATTGCTAGCTCTTATTAAGTAGTGAAACATACCAGAGATACTAAATCAGCCTTACAGAACAGCAACATTTTTTTTCCAAATGCCCACATACTGTCACCCAGCATTCACTTCCATTCCATTGCCTCACTTAGTTCTGTATCACATTTATCCTATTTCAATATCTGGAGATGGTCTAAGGAGTAGGACTATGTCCCAGGGTCTACCACAGTGCCTGACACATATTTATAATATTAGCAATGTATTTTAAAAATTGCTTTTGTGCTTCTTTGTTTATGAATCTTAGATAATGAATTGACTTTTTAAATTGTGTTGGAAACATTCCAGGCACAGATATGGGAAGAGTTGGAATAGCAGTGGAGCAATTAACTGCCAGCTATGTTTTAGTTTAATATGCTTTCTACTTTTTTATGTCTACATAGAATAATTAGTCCGTTGTTATTTCATCATCTAATGATGATCATTTCCCTTGTTAAGTGTTCACCAGGGACACTTTGCTTCAGCAATGATTTCTGCTCTTAAACATAAGAAAATGTCATTGTTATTGGAGTTATTTTGTAATCTGGATCAAAGGTTTGGAATTATTTGAGAAATCTCAACATCTATACTATTTTCATCAGCAACAAATATATATGGCATGGATGCCTTCTAAGTAAATGATGTGCAAATAAAATTATTTCATATCTTTGCATTATTAAAAAGTAACTTGCACTCCAGTAGATTTAAAAATACCAAATAATTTGATTAACTACATTAAGGTTTCTGTAGAAAGACAAGCTGCATCTGCCTTATTTGAATTTCTAGTACTTTCACACTGAATTTCTATCAGAAGATTATTTGTATAGCATGTCATTTGTAATAATTTTATTCTAAAAATTCTCCTCAGAGGCTTACACCCACATTAATATCACTTTTGAACTTATCACCAGGGTTTATGATAATATACTCAGTGGAGAAATTGGAGTGTAGAAACTTTTCTGCTCTGCCATTAACTCTGAGGCTTTGAAAGTTGCTTTTATTTTCTGAATATAGTTTCCTAGATTTCATGCAAGATGGCTTCCAAAGGACCTTTCAGTTCTGACGTGGTATGTTTTTGCTTTCACTCGTGTGGAAGGAAGTGACCAGTTTATATGATGCTCCTATTTTTTTTATCCTTATTATTGAATCCAGATCAGCCTTCTGAAACAGGCCCTATAAAGTCTAGCACATTTAGATGAGATTTATGGTAAGGCTGGTGGTTAATTGTTCACATACGGAGTTTCCTATCTACTTTAGATCCAGGAAATAAATAGTATCACAGCTAGCATGGGAAGAACAGTTTAAAAATTACTGGGGAAGATGTCACATTCAAATTTTCTTTCTGGATGGGTTATCTTCCGGTATAGTCACTTTTTGTTCTTTTTCACAAGAAAAATGCTAACTATCATGCCAAGTTCTAAAAATCATTCTTTTACTTTATCCTGAAAAGATCAAAGGGAGGATAAACAATAAGAGAAAAGAATCACTTAGGGTCGTCGCTCATAACTAAATTACTTTCTCCTCAAGAGAGAAGTTCTCTTTGAGATAACTAGTGACAAAAGATTCTGAGGCATATAGATGAGAGTTAAAAACAGGCTCACTGCCCCATTCCTTGATGATGTTTGCATATGTACAAATAATTTAGGATTATTAGTCAGAAGTAGATTTGCTGGCATTTTTAAAAACATGGTAGAAACATACAGAATTTCCATTTGTACTGAGAAATGCTCTTCCCAGCAAATAACTCAGTTCTTCTGCCCTCATATTGGAACAGAATAATTAACGATGTTAAGTGCACTCTCTATAGATCAAATACTCTGTGGAACTATTGGGCAAATGCCTTGAACTAATGGCTAGACAACTTTTTATAACCTTGCATCAAAAACATCCAGGCCTCCCCATAGCAGAGTGTGTAAAAGCGTGTGAAGTTACTGCTGTTTAGCACATGATGAACATGCTTGCTCTTAATGAGAATAAAGGCAAATTAGAATAGTAAAAGGAAGAATTATCCTGTTCACATACCCTCAGAACCATGAAATTAAATGATTCTACGGCTGTTCTTAAAACACCTAAGTATATGTTTTAAATGTACTCTCTATTATTTAGTAAAATTATTTTTAATGTTATTTACCATTGTTCAATAAATTGAGCATTAATTAGTTAATGTATTTATTAGTTTCACTATAATTTCTTCCCCCTAAGAATAAAACTGCATGAGTCTGCAGACAGAAGGAGGGTGAAATAGCTTCAGTAAGAGGGATAAGAGAAAAAAGGGTTCTGTTTTATTATTATGGTAAAATGAAATAGACATTGCCAGCCATGTGTCTTGGACAATTAACTTGACTTTTCAGGGCTTTGATATTAATCTCTGCAATATGTGAGCACTTACTTCTTCCTCAGTAGTAAGGGAGGCCACGATGTGGCCTAGGAGTAAGAGCCTTGGAATCAGGTTGTCTAGGTTCAAGTTCAGTTCTAGCTCTTCTGCCTGCTGAGTGTTTGGAGTAGGTTTCTTATCCTCACTGTGCCCCAGTTTACTCACCTAAAAAAGAACCCAACAAAAGCATCTACCTTAGAGAGGTGTTAGGTTTAACTGATGAATTAATTCATGTGCCTGGAATTAACTTCAGCTAGTGCCTAACAACCAATAAGGAATTAGTAGCTGGTAGTTATTATTGTTGTAATTAGTAATATTAGTGTTAATATAGTTCTTTTAAAAATTAAATCATAGTATATGTAAATATAAGGCAAAGACAAAAACAGAAATTACTGTTGCCGCATGCTCTGAACAAAGGAATATTGAGAAATGAGGGGGATCCTCCTGTTACTGGCTTTTTCATTCCACTGATAAGCATCTTCTCTTAGTCAGAGCCTGAAGTTCACATTTTAAAATTAAGTCCTATAGCAGAACAAAATACTCTGATACATATTACGCTTTTCACAGTTCTTCCAGTGTTCTCTGAAGGAATTTTCACGGAGAGATGTAGGAGCCTTCGTGATACCATACATTCAAGATGTTACCCTATAGCTAGAAACCGAGTGATTGTGTAGAGCAGTGTTCAGCTGCCGGCTGAATTATTCATGATCTTTATATAGAAAATTTGGCTTCATATGGATGCTCCTTAAATTTAATTTCTGTTACCTAGTCCTCTTTCCCCCGACTGTTATTTTATGTGAGAGACAGCTGTAAATACAGTTAATGAGTGGAGGAAATGTCCAGGGGGCCTCTCGTCATGCCAGGTATCAGTTCTGTTTAGGGAACCAAAACTAAACAAGAGGTGATCTCCAGCAATCATATTGATTACTTGCGAGAGCAAATTTCTGAAATCCTACTTTATTGTCCAGATGAAACATATTCCACGCAGGAGTTAAGCCAAATAGCAAGTCATCCTGTTTGGCTTATGTATGTGGAATATGGTGAAGCATAATTAAATTAACAACTGACAAATTATCTTAGGTGACAGGTAAATTACAGAGGGCACAGGCAAACAATTTCACAAACGAATAGGCAATTTTCAAAAAAGAGTCTCCTTTTTTCTCTTCCACTCTTATCCGTCCAGTCATGTCCAAAAATAACCCCATGAACCCTTCTGGTTCTATAAACTCTAAACTTTGTGCAGACAAAATTAAAGAATTAGAAAGTCATTAGAATACATAATACAAGGTTAAGAACTAAAGCCTGGACTCCTTAGTTAATAAGCAGCCCTTTGGGTACAGAGTAACAAAATATCTTATTTAAAGTAAATACATAAAACGACTTAGAATTCCAACTGAAAAAGATTATTGTTGTACTTTAGTATACAGATTTTTATGACTTTTATTTTACTTTGCAGCTGCATTGTTATTAAATGGTAGGCTATTTATCTTTTGTCTTTTTTTCAATTTGTTTCTGTAATGCCACTTTCTATTCACGACTTTAAAAATAAATTGGAAAAATCATTATATTATGTACTATAGATGCTTCACGAAACATTTTTCCTAAACAATTTATTGGTTCTGCTTGGCTAACCTCTTTTTCCTTAGTGCTACCTCACGTTGTATGTCATATAAATTTTAGAATGCAGTTGCATAGAATAGAATAACCCTGTGCCATTTTTCTGTCCCCAGAGCCACAAACTTGTACACTGAAAGATTTTCTCTGTGCCAATGGGGACTGTGTTTCTTCAAGGTATTGGTGTGATGGAGATTTTGATTGTGCAGATGGCTCTGATGAGGTAGGTATCTTTGCAAAATCAAACACAAAATAAAGCAGTTCTTTAAAATTGCATTCACAAATATGATTGTTCAATCCAATGAATGTGACAAGGACAGCTCCAATGCACTTTGCTGCTGACACCCTGAGATAAGTATTATACAACTAAGTGGTGCACTGCACACACCCAGCCCAGGGAATAGCTCTTGTGCTCCTACTGACAGTTAATTTTATAGTCTGTTTTACCTCTACTGGTGAATGGCTGGGTTGGGAATAGGATGTTTGGAAACCCTACTCTCTATATAGCTGCTGCCCTTGCCATCTGTGAACTTGTTCATAAATTTGCTGCAGTATTTATGGTCAGGACTAATATTTTTATGCATTTTAAACAGTTTCTTCTCCCCAGTCTCTTTCTTCAGTAGATATAGTCTTACAGACTCGGATGTGGGTCATCAATTTTCATGAAACCACAGGTTTAGCTTTGCTTAGATGATGAATCACAGTCCATTTATAATAAGCTCTGTACACACAGCTTAAGTGAAAAAGTTTAGAATTTCCCTGGGTAATTCTAAAATCTTAGATTGTGCTAACATTTATAATACTTCTCACAATTCGTTATTTATGCTTCTGTGTATTTGTGTTTCAGAAATTAATTACTCCATGATGTTTTAAAATTAATACATGATGCATGGTTATATTTTTTTCTCAATCAAATCGAAAATGACCCCAAGCCCTCACTTTCCAATATCAGGGAGAAGTCCAGTAATAGTCACTTTTCATGATTTTCCTCTGTCAATGATTTCCCATGTTAATATTAGGAACATAGCACTTGTGCGATCAAGTCCACTCAGAGATGAAGGTGGAATGAGGTCTTCAGTCCTCAGTGGCCATCGTGGCTCCTTCTGTTGCACGACGACTCCCTGGAGCTCTGCTGCTCTGACTGACATGGATACGTACTTACCCAGAGTGCCTCCCACTGACTGTAGGCTTCACAAGGGAGAATCTCCCCTGTTGCTCTAGAGGTTTCTGTGTTTCAGGTCCAGCTTCCTTAGGTACCCACTGATTACCTGCCCCATCGGGAGACACTGCAGGTCTCTATTATTTATAGAACCCACCACACAAACTGGTTCTTTCCCAATCCTTCAAGCATTCTCATCGAGATTGGACAAATCTACTCCATTCTCTGACTATCTTGGAAAAGTCCCCCTAATCACATTCAAAAGTCTAGATTTTGAATAATGCCCCTGAGGAATCAAATTAACTCTAATAAGGTGGTCTTTGTCTACATTTACAGACATTTGGTACAGTTTATATGTAATGAAGTGGCTAATGCTATAGACAGTTGATTTCTATTTCCTTTCTAAAATCTAGGATGATAGGTTGCATTGTCAAAAAACATACAAACAAATAAGCAAACAGACAGAAAGGTGAGCTGAACAGATGGCTAGAAAGCAGAATTACATGCAGGATATTCTCGTACTAGGAGCAAAAGAGAAAATTGTGAGGATAACTTTTTGTATGAATATTAACTGAATTAGTTTGTTAATATACAGCCAAAACAGTAAAAAAGAAACCCAAAACTTAGATCAGTGTGATTGGATACCAAGTTAGTGGCATACACAGATAAGAACTATTTAAAGTGACTTTAAAATATAATATTTGGCCTCTGCAGCCAGTATAATATATTTTAAGGACATAAAGAAATGCAAAGAAATCTTAAACTGTATTCAAACACATATTGTTAATAATAACATTGGTTTTCCTAATTTGAATCTCACGTATATTAAGAGTAAGGTAATTCAAATAGTTATTTACATAACGCCATTTGCAGCAACATGGATGTCTCTGGATACTGTCATTCTAGGTGAAGTAAGCCAGAAAGAGAAAGAAAAAAAATACCATATGAGATCGCTTATATGTGGAATTAAAAAAAAAAAAAAAAGAACATAAATACAAAACAGAAACAGACTCATAGACATAGAATACAATTTTGTGGTTGCCAAGGGGACAGGGGGTGGGAAAAGACAGACTGGGATTTCAAAATTTGTAGATACTGACAGGCATGTGCAGAATAGATAAACAAGATTATACTGTAAAGCACAGGGGAATAATATACAAGATCTTGTGATAGCTCACAGAAAAAAAAAAAATGTGACAATGAATATATATATGTTCATGTAAAACTGAAAAATTGTGCTCTACACTGGAATTTGACACAACATTGTAAAATGACTATAACTCAATTAAAAAATGTAAAATAATTTAAAAAATATTATTAACACTCAAAAAATTTGAGTTAAAAAAGGGAGATATAAATCTAGAACAATGAAAGTAAACAAAAATCCTGTAATTAAATTCAAAAGTATAAGTATGAGATCTTGATTTTTTTTTCTTCCTAAAAATATATACTCTTAGCTCTGCCACTGAAAACTCCTAAAACCAATGACATCTCTACATCTCAGCTTTAAAGACTATCCCCGGCATTCACATCATGGCCTCTAAATACCATTTTCCCCTTAACAGAATCAAAACTCCTTTGAGAAATGTTTATTTCTAGGTCTGAGAAAGGGAATTGACAAAATGAGCCACTAGCATCTTACCAAGCCAGAAAACAGGACTATTGGGAGAGTGTACAGACTACAAAGGAGCAAAACTGCAGGGGTTTCTACTGACAAAAGGGACAATTTGAGTATCAGGAAGAAAAAAAAAAGACTGTAATGTATTAGAATGCAGTAAACGTATAAAAATACATGAGTTCATAATAATACTTTAAAAATAAAAAGCTCAATTGTCCCTTTGGAGTTTGCTAAGTCATCAAAATTCTTAGGATTCAATCAGCCCAATGCAGAATATGGGACATTCTGTAGAGCAAATGACCTGGTTTCTTCAAATAGTAAATGGCATTAAAAAAAAAAAAAACCTAGGCAAATGGAAAATAGTTACACATTAAAAGAAACTCAAATGAAATTCAATGTATAGATGTCTTTTAGATCCTTATTTAACCAAACAATATTTTTATGTACTTGAGAAAATAAGGAAAAATTTGTATGTACAGGGAATTTTTAATTCTATGATTTTGTTAATTTTTTCCTGTTTTTGTTGTTATGTTAAATAGTTCAGAATATAAATAAGTTGGGGGAGAGGATTATGAAACATGAATAGTGAAATGTGGATAATTGTTAAATATGCATGCTGAGCACATGGATTTTACTATTCTAGTCTCTCTGGTTTTCTGTATGCTTTTAAATTTCTAAGATAATAATTAAATATCCCACAAATATAGACACACACAGGCACATACATGCATCAAATAGTTCAAACTATTATAGAGCAAAATCTTCTGATGATAGAAAAATAGAAGTATCACCTTCTGTGTTATGGTCAATACGGATACCCCAGTGTCACTGGTTATTGAGCTATTTCACTGGAATTAGCCTTATTGATGAGGTAAACATTAACTAATTCTACAAATATATACTGAGTAGTTATTATACTATTCATGGCATGACGTTAGATGCCTGGTTCATAGACAGACATGATCCCTATCCTAGTGGAGTTGAATTACAAAAAATCTTAATCTATATTTCTTATTTTCTACATTTGCTACTTCATTCTTTCAATCATTCATTCAACAGTTTTTACTGAAAAACTTCCTTATGTCCCAGCTTACTATATCCCAGGCACAATACTGAGCATGGAAGAAGAAGGTGGTGAACAAAATATGTGAAACTCCTTTTTCTCATAACCAGTGCAAGGGCTGCTTCCCCAATGCCATTCTTCCTTACATAGCTTACCCCTCAGATACACCACATTTCTAATTATCCTTGCACATGGAAAACCTTCAGATAGTTTCATGTCTGTTTAAACTTCCTCTGAAGCCTTTCCTAAAATCTTACAGAATTCCTATGTTTAAAACCATATCCATTTATTTTGACAGTATATTTTATTGCTATTCTTGGTTTAGGTGCTGGTGTTTCCTATTAGTCTATGAGTTTATCAAATACGAGGAATAAATCTTAGTGGGGTTTTTTGGTATTCTTATTTAAGAAACACTAGTAAATGGTAAATCTTTAATACTTTGGTAAAGAAGGGAAGAAGAAAATCAGTTGTATGGTAGGCAGTCTAGTTAAACTGCCATCAGCAAAGAAAACTACAGGATTTAGGAAGTCAACTCTTCTTTCTTATGTGGGATGGAACTGGGAAGAAGCAGGGAGTAGTAGTTCAGTGTGCTTCACTCACTGCGAGTTTCACAAGCTGACAGTGCTGCACTTTTTGTGAAAGGCGCAGACAAGTACATCTTGGCAACAATAGAAACTGCTTAGCAACAGGAAAACATCGCCCCAGCAAGATATTTCATTGGAGCATCCCATTTCCACCAGAGTGGTCAGACCCAGAAAGTAAATTTCTAGTGGATCCTTTTCATTGATCTCATATAAAGCACTGAAAGGTCTCGAAAGGTATCGCTACTATCTTGTTTAACTTCCGCATAAAATCTATGTGCGAGCTAGCAGAAAGTGACAATTGTGACAGTTCATTTCACAGTTCTTTAGGAACACACGCCAGAAGAGTGGGAAAGGAATATGAATAATAACTAAGCTGTAAAAGAACAGGTACAGAGGGAAAGAAATGGGGATAAGAGGAAAGAGAATACTAGGGAAATTTTGCCAATGCCAAACAGATTCGCTTTAGCGTTCTTGTTTGTTTCACATTCATCCTTCCACCCCCCTCCCAATGAACTGCATGTACTTGCTTAGAAATATTTTACAGCCCTTTTAGTTCTCCACAGTCTTCATTGTCATTTACAATTATTAAAGTGGCATCTATTAGTCTATTAGAGAATGATCCACTTAGAGCGATTTAATTAGTGGGATGAAACCATGAGACTTACTTTTTTTTTCATTTCTCTGTTTTATTATGACTCACAGAGACAGATGAAAGTGGAAAATGGTTGTAATGCTGTTATCTGTCATGGGCTTACATATGACCATCTGAGCTTGTATGTGGCAAACATGGTTTCCACACTTCCAGGTTTCTGTACACAAGGTTTCTAGTTGTCTTTTGGGTTTGCAGACATTTGTCTAAAAATTTAATTTTAATTATGTCTCTGTTGTTTTTTACAGAGAAATTGTGAAACAAGTTGTTCCAAAGATCAGTTCCAGTGTTCCAATGGTCAGTGTATATCAGCAAAATGGAAATGTGATGGCCATGAAGACTGTAAATATGGAGACGATGAGAAAAACTGTGAGCCAGGTAAAATACTTGAGGCAGTATGTCATTTACCTGATATGTTAACTTGGTTAGAATTTAAATTTAAGCAGCGATGAGCATAGAACAGTGGCAAATGCATGCACATTTTTACTGTTTTTAAGAAAAAAATCTGAAATATCTGTAGATAAATTAACTGGTGTGCCCTTCATATGTTTCGAAAGTGTTTTGGCAGGTAAGACTCTTACTATTTCAAGATCCAAGCATTACTCCCCAAAATTTGATTTTCTGGTCTCTATTTTTCCATACCATTTGGAGTTGTTTTTATGAGACAGCAAAATGAAATAAGTTGAAACTGTAAATATGATAAAAATTAGGTTTCAATTATGGAAATTAAGGTTATGAAACAGAATATAGTAGTTTCAATGTGATACCAATTGAGAAAAAGGACGTCTCTTATTTCTGTTTACATCTTGGTCCAATATAAAAATAAAATTAAGAAGCAAAACCAGAGTATGGGGGGAGGGAACACCCAATTTACACATTTCTATTCTTTAAGCATGACTTTATTTATACTCATTAAATTAACTTTTATACTTGGGAATTTTAATGACCTTATTTTACAGAAAAAAATAGTAGAGGAAAATCATTTGATAATCTATGTATATGGGTATACATAGTTTCATGATTGAAAGCAGTATTTTGAGAGACTAGGTCAGAATAGCCAATACAAGGCATACACATTACCGTGTCCCACTACCATACCCATGGTCCATGTTGCTAATGGATCACATTTTTTTTATTACTGAATCTAGACATATTCTCAGACTCCTCATTAGTACAGATCACTAGGCAAACACTGCCAAGGAAAAAGCATTTTAGCGTCCCTGGACTAAGCAATTTAGACCATAAAGTCATTATGTAAGTACATTTGGCTACCTAGTGGTCTAGTATAAGGCCAAGAACCCTAGTGGTTTGAATGCAAACTTAGCAAACTCAAATCCATAGACCAAGAAAGGTGTCATCATTACTATGTCAATTAATTTAATTGGATATTGGTAGTAACTTATTTATGCATATTTTTAAAAAATTCCGTATCATAAAGGAATACTTTGAATTGTATAGACTCTGTTAATTATACATATATTCATGTTTAAAGCCCCAAAACAAAACAAAACAAAATAAAAACTTAAAACTTATGCAGATATGACATTTATGTCAACACATCCAAATAGATATCATGGGGTCTATGAGACCATGCCAAGATTTCCACTTTTGGCTTTGTATAACCCATCTATGAATTAACATTCCCAACGGTCACTAAGTCTGTTACAGTTTTGAAAATAATTTGAAGCTTTTGTCTTTTCAATAACTTAATTTTAAAACTATGAAAAATTCATTTAATTCTTCAAAATCAAAGAGACAGAAGATATAGAGTTTTATTTTGGCCCTTTCTTTCTTTAGTCTAGGGAGTTGAATACTTACTGAATAGGCTGTTGCAGCAGGAGGTATATTTAATACAATACATTAATATTGTAAAACATATTTTGAATCAATGTTGAAGATCAGATGTTGAGTACAGCTCAAACAGTATAAACTACTTTCATTACTATCTATAATTTTTACATGCTTATGTATGTTTTTATGTATCATCCATTCATTCTTTTCACTAAATCTAAATTTCAACTTTATAATTATCTTCAGCTTCTCCTACTTGCTCATCAAGTGAATATATATGTGCCAGTGGAGGATGTATTTCAGCATCTCTGAAATGTAATGGAGAATATGATTGTGCTGACGGCTCAGATGAGGTAAAGTCTATCATTTGATTAAAATCTCTGAATTACATGAATTAGGTTAGGGAAAGCAAATGTAATAAAAATAAAGAGACAGAATCCTGATTCTTACCACTGTCTAAAATGTTAAGACAGGAACACTGAATACAGCAATTTCAGCAAATACCTGAACCTTCATGCTGTTTGTATACTAAACTCCGTTGTCATTTGTAGAGGTTACACTCATTAAATAAAAATGAAAGGAAGCCCACAGTATAATAAATCTCCAGTACTGTCAGCTGCATGTTTATTTTGCCTGGGACGATATCGTTATCATTAATGAAAACTGCAGTGCCCATTTGTATCTGAACAGATGGACTGTGTGACTGAGTGTAAGGAAGATCAGTTTCGATGCAAAAATAAAGCCCACTGTATTCCAATTAGATGGCTTTGTGATGGAATTCATGACTGTGTGGATGGCAGTGACGAAGAAAACTGTGACCGAGGTAAGGTACTTTGTGTGTGTGTGTGTGTCTATAAATAAGAGAAAGGCAAGAGTGACAGTTAAGGTGCTGTGCACAATATATACAGAGCTTGGTAGAGGCATTAAATTATTCTCTTTTCCTGGTTCCATTACTTAATAACCTATTCCAAATAGTCAAAATCTGTATCATTTTCAGACAGAGTGTAAGTCAGTCTTCATACGACAGTGACAACCAAAGTGCAAGCGCATTTTGAGTTCCTCCCATGAGCACGTCTTTGGACTAGATGCTGGGTCAGGGGTGGGGATGCGAGAAGAACCAGGGCACACGGCACTGTAGCCGCCTCCTACCAAAGTATTTTCTGGGTATCTTTCTCCACATTGCTTGCCACATTTCTAAAGAATGGAAACAACATATGGTATACTATGTTATATATACTAATATGCTAGATCATTTATCAGTTATAAGTTGTGCCCCAAATTTCCTTCTTACCATATGGTGAGAAAATGACCTACATTTTTTTTTTATCAGTCTGGAAGAATACTTTGTTTTGCAGTGTCATTTTATTCCAGCTATGTGAAAATATTTCCTGGTAGATAACTTTTTAGTTGTAAGTCAAGCGTTAAAACAGCAGTTGTTAGTACTTCAGAGTTGATAGAGAAAAGCAAAGAAACTGTAGGATGAATCTTAAAATGACCACAAATGACAGCATTCTTACTATTTTCATGATGTTAGATATATTGTTTAAATACAAAATTTAGTTTTGCTTATTTGTAAAAATCAATCAGCATTACATTTTAGAATATCTGGAATATCAATAGAGATGATACTAGATATTGACATATGTTGCAAGGCATTTGAACAGGCATTCAAGATTTACACAGTTTAAATGGATCTAAAGTATCTACTTCTGTAAATATCTAGCCACTCAAGGAAAAATAACTTCTCCTTTAATATTAAGTCAAACCTTTATGACTTACTAATATCTCTATTTTAAACCTGACAAAATGTTATATTCAGCAGAAGAAATCCTAGTTCTCATTTGGAATCTGCAGTACCTTATAGAAAACCATAAAAAGTTAAACTTACATAATAACGGTTTCTACTTTTGGTTAAGTTCTCACACTCTTTTACTATCATTCGCCACTCTAGAGACAGCAAACTTTGTGGGTATTCTGGCACCAACTCGTGTACAAGCTTATATTCAAAGACTTCGGGACAACAATTAAGTTACTCATCATTTTCCATTTCCTAATCCATAAGCTTCATCCCCTCAACTTCAGTCACTGTCACCAATCTCATTCTTTCCCCCATTGCTTCTTGCCTGGGCTTACGTAATTCCACCCAGTTGGTCACCAGTACATCCTACTCACTGCTGCCGTGTTCATCTATTTAAGTATAACTCTGGTTATGTCAGTCTTTCCCCATATCTCCTCCTTCCTGGTAGATACAAATAACACAACCTACAGTCACGGTTACAAGGGAATGATCCCATTCACCTCTCCAGTCCTATAGTCTATTACTCCTCTTTGCGTGTCATAAATCCTAGCCAAACTGGAAGATAATATTCTAGCAATGTCCTCCATGCTTTTGAACATCTTTCTTGATTCTTCTGCTATTCTCACCATCTCAATACCTTTGCCAACAAAAATTGTATGTGTTCTTTAAGTCCATCTCAATTACTATTATGTCTTCAACCAAACTGCAGTCTTTTTCAGAATTTCCCTAAGAACCCTTTGATTGCATTCCTGATACTTCTTCCTTCTAATAAAATTACTTCTGTATTATTTGACTAAGCTTCCCTTGTTGGAATGTGAGCTTTTTGATATGCAAGCAAAATGAGGAAATACATTTCAGGCAGTGGGATCATTATGTACAAAGTCACATTGGTGAGGGACAGCTGAGCTGTTTAAAGACCACAGGTAATTGGGGATTCATGCCATAGAACTTGGTTTTAATACTAAACATGATGAGAAGTTTGCCAAGGCTTCTGAGGAGTTTTCTAATATTAAGAAAAGGAAAGGGTGATAGGATTTGAACCTTGTACTAGCACAGAGAATGTACTGAAATGAGACCCAGAGATCTAAGTTTTGTCTTATCTCCATGAACATGTCTGTGGTCATGTGTTCATACCATCAAATGCAGTCGCAGGGAAATGTCTCCAAGAGCTGTAAAAATGTCTGGAAAGTGAGTATGTATGTGGGATCTGGTGGGAATCCCATCAGGATTTATCCACTTTTTAAATAATGGATTTTATTTTTGAAAATGTATATTTGAACAAAGAATTCCAGCCTAAAAATAACAAACTTGAAAGTAAAAAAATTGACCATTGTAGTATTTGAAGTCTCAGATATCTTTCAGATTTAAAATTACTCTATTAAATGCTTAAGCTTACTGACTCACAAAGAATTGAGAGTCATTAATTCAACCATTTTCCAGAAATATGTCAAAGTTCCCCTCCCCTCCCTATTCCTGCTTCTCACTTTTCCTGGGTTCTTTTGCTGCGAGGTAATTAAATTCCAGTGAAATATGTTGGTGGTTAAAGTACTTGATCCTGTATGGATGTACCTCAAGGCATGACCAAGTTCAGATTTCTAGTATTTGACTTACTTCCAGGAAGTGGTTTAGGTATTGGATAAATGTACTTCAAGGTGCTGAGGAAATAAAATGCCAGAATAAACATCTCTTCTGTTACATGTTACTTCCATTCATCTCAAATCTGGACACATGAGTTAACGGGGGCTAAGTGTTGGGGGCTGGAAGGTAAGACAGCTGCAGGATAAACAAGAGATTTTTTCCAGTTGAATCAATTTTACTGGTTTACTTTAAAAGGACTAAAACCCAAAATACAAGGAATTAAAAGCAACATTCACATTTTTAAAGATAAAACGTTTTGCCTCAAGGAAACTTGGTGTTTATTTTGGCCTGAGCTTTCAAACTTTACTCTTTATAGCAATTTCGGTGGCAAAGATAGAGTTATTCTCTTGAGTAATCATCAGCTCAAAAATGTGTAATTATTTATAGAAATTATAAAATATTATCATATATTTAAGCTTATCTCAACCCCATTTGAGATGAAAATTCTAGATGCTTGTTTTCTGTGATAATGCACTTGTCCAGGTTTCTATGAAACTGTCAAGAGTTCAATTATATTTAGACATAGTTATTGTTTAATTAATATATACTTTTCTATTTTTCTAATAACCTCGTATTGAGCTGATGAAGAACATGACTAAGAAACTGGGATTTTAATCCACCGAATCTCTTTAAATTATACTTTTTTAAAATTGTTTATGTGTGCTTCATGACATTGCAAAATAAGCTTTTCAAGTTAAACTTTAGATGTTTTGGTGGCCCCCTGGTGCATTTTTTGAAATGTAAATTCTTCCTAGTCAAATAGGAAACCCTTAGTAGGTTATCATCAAACATTTGCCTTTCTGTTGCAATTATGGTTTCATTTATATTTCTCTTCTTCTTAATAAAAATAGTGGAATGTCCAACACTCTAATGGGGAAAATTATAAGGTTATCTAATGCGATCCCTTCGGGAATTCATTTTTCTCCTTTTAGCAAGACTGATGTGCTATAGAGGTGTTCTTTTTTTTTTTCAATAATCAGAGTTCACAAATTCTGTTTGAATTAATCCATTTTAAAATGGAACATGCAATGAAACTTAGTCATTAGAATCTTTATTTTGAAAGAATACAGCTCTTTTTTATATTCTATGGATTTTGATATTGAATTAAGCCAACACTCACCTCACACCAATATTTATTTCTTTAATACTAAAGACATGTTATCTTTTTACTATTTTAATGTTATCTTTTTACTGTTTTCAGACATAGAATTGTTGAATAGCAGTATATTTTCTTGCATTGATCATGATAATTGAGATTATTTTTAGAATTAGGGCATTTTGGAGCTGCACACTGCAGATGTTTGAAAGAAAGGAGAATCTCAATGCCAGATACTGTGCTGTCAGAAGTCCCACGTGGGGATTCACCATGCTGGGCTTAGCAAGGACCTGCCTCTATCTGTATCTTAGAGTTTTTTAGTCCCCAGAGATGTCAAGTGTAAGCTGTACCAGTTCTGTTAAGCATTTTTGCAAGATGACTTAGCACTCTTCTGATTGATATCACTGCAAATTCTTGTCTTCAGCTTCAACTATCACTGAAGATTCCAAGCAACCTACCTACTTATTTGTAATCATCTCTCTTTACAATTAACCATATCAGAGTTTTAAAAAATTGATTTTATTTCTCACATTCTATTTCACAGTAATGGTAAAAATCATAAAAAGCATATAGCTGTGCCTAGCCTTTCCTCCGTCCTTCCTCTTAAAATGGAAGACCTGTCTCACCTCCAGTCTAAGGATAATCCTTTTAGTTTGCTTTAGATCTCAAATCCATCACACTTTCTGCATTCTCAAGGGATGCATTATATTTATCACCTTTTCTCTCTGCTGTATCCTCAACCTTACCTTGTCTGCTGAATTATTCTCAGAACCATTTAAATGTGTCCACATATCACATTGGTCTTCTTCCTCCAGTCTTGGCTTTACTCCTACTGTCTTCATTTCTGTTTTTATTGAAATATAGTCAGTTTACAATGTTGTGTCAGTTTTGTGGTGTACAGCGTAATAGTTCAGTCGTACATATACATAGGTATGCTCGTTTTCATATTCTTTTTCATTATAGGTTACTACACCATTGTCTTCATTTCTGAGTTTTCCACACTGTAGCTACTGTCATCATTCTGACATACATATCTGATTCTGTCATTTCCTAAGTTGTCTTTGCTACTGGAAGTGAATTATTGGAGATTTGTGTGAAATTCAAAACCCAAAAGGTCAAAAGAAGAGCTATTTGACCCTGACACGCCTAGGCACAGTATTCCTTCCAAAGTGCATTTACAAAATGAACCAGTGCTTCTTTCTTGGTATTTTCTAGGCTTTCAAGGATGAGTACTATTACTCCACAGCTCCATTTGTTAATAATAATCTGTTTTTAATATGTTGATAACTTCAATCATCAAATCTCACCAATATAGAAACCATACTTCTTATTCTATATGTGAAATTTAAATTGGTAGTACAATTCTCTGAGAGCAGTCTAATTAATCTTAATTCTAAATTCCCATCAAGTTTCTTTGTATTGTTTCCCCTGGTACTCCTTGCAAATATGACCTTACAAATCTTAGCCATAGCTCTTTTGTAACATAAGAAGATGTTGAGTCCCATAGAAATTAATACACTTTTCCAAAGCAAAACAAAGCAAGTTTCTAACTCCCTAACCATTGCTGTTTCTTCTATATATTACTGCATATCTAGATATATAACTAAAGTTTACTAGTCTTTGGGTTCTTTGCACGTGGCACATGTATTTAATCTTAAGTTAGAATGTCCCTGTATTCTTGATATTTTCTATTGAATTGTAAACAGAGAAAGAATGCAAACATTTAAAAAATGCACACAAAAATAGGGTATTCTATTACACAATTTTTGTAAGAAAAACTATTTTATCATGTCATCAGCTTCTAGTTCTTTTATAAAATTGTTTCTGTGACTGCAAAACCTTTTTACTGATTATTTTGTTTTTAATGGTTCAGTTTGTTAAGTTTCCAGATGCAGCTGAATTATCTAATAATTTTAAAGTGACTTTTCTTTCCAGAATAGCATAATTTTTTTAATAATAAAAATTAGTATTATTTAAAAATCTAAGTTTTTTTACACTCAGTAGCATAGAAATGATATGAAATGGAAGGTAACTATATCTGAGAAAACTTTATTGTATCATTTTGTTATCAGTATTCTCTAAAGAAAATATGACATACATGAGGGTGGTATCAGATTGTTTTGAAAAGTTAACAACAAATACCTTTTTAAAAAAAAAGTTTGGACATTATGTGTGCCTAGTATTATACAGGGGGAAGAAAACATAAGAAAATGAGAAACTAGATATTGTGCTAAGAATTAGAGGAATATGTTTTGCTCACTGAAATTATGTTACATTTCTCTGTCTCTTTTTTGTTTTAAAATAAAGGAGGAAATATATGTAGAGCGGATGAGTTCCTTTGCAATAATTCCCTGTGCAAGCTACATTTCTGGGTGTGTGACGGAGAAGATGACTGTGGAGACAACTCTGACGAAGCCCCTGACCTGTGTGGTACGTATGGCATTTCACGTGGCTCTTGGCTGTACTCTCAACTCCTGATCTGATGCACCGGCATGGATCAGTGATGTGGTGCGGTGAACCACAAATTCTACCATCCTGGGGTCAGGTGGATGAAGTGTCACCACAGATACAGCTTTTGTTCAGTTAATAAGAGGTCACCCTGTTCAGAGTTTATGACTTTCTAGAGAGCCCTCCTTAATCTAAACTTTCGCGTGTCAACCATATTCAGAAGAAATTGTTATCTGTCTAGCAGGATTTAGGGTAGTTGACCTTTTGAACTGAATAAGGTTCCTATAAGGACCTTAGCTTTATACCAAACTGGTGCTTTAGGCTAAAACAATTTTATTTATTTTGTGACACATAAGTATGGACAAAATGTAAATAATAAAATCACATACTTCCACAGGTCACCCACTACTGAGACTGAGGTTATTCAGAGACGTGAGATGAATATATAGAGATATATGTCTGTATATATATTACAGTTGAATTAAAAATTCTGAAACAAGGAAGCAGTTTGTTTTAAAAATGAGTTAACACTCGAAAAAGACGGTATTTGGAGAACTGTTCTTTGTAGGTACAACTGATGAGAGATACAACCAAGTTTCAGTTTCAGTTCTTCTACATAGTCTTACAAAATGAACTGTAGAGAATCACCAAAGATAATATTGCTTCTGAATCATAATACTTGAAAAAATATTACCTTACCAATATCAAGCCAGAACCTAATGTTTTTATAAACTATGTTGTTTTTTTTTTTTTCCTATTCTCTATTTCACTTCAGCACAAATCTAGTGAGTAGAATAGGTAATGTTTAGAAACTACTTAACTATGTGGGGCTACAAAGTCACACCCCTCCCGAACTCCAGGGCCAGGAAGTGATTCTTAGTGACATGCTGCCCAGCTGCTGGAAAACTTGTAAAATCATCCAGCTCAATTCCGTGAATGTTTTTGCATTTCCCTCAGTCATCAGCATCAGCACTGAGTCAGGCTACGCTGTGCCGGAGATTGTGCTAAGTAATTGGGATAAAAGAAATCTGAACAGCACATGGTTCTCTTTGACAAGGAGATCTTATTCTGGCTGGAAAAATAATAGTTTCCATAAATTTTGTTTCAAGCAATAGTAGAATTAAGTAAAGACAAGGCAGAGAGGGACAAGATGAACTCTGACTAAAGGAAAATTCAGAAAGCTACGGTTTTGAAAGATCTGGACTAAAAGGCACCACAGGCAGAGAGAACAATGTGTGGGAAAGCATCATTCATTTATTAATTAAATATTTGTTAAGCTAGGGACTGTGGTTATTTTTGGTTCTATAATGATGAGAGAAACAGATATGGTCCCTGACTTCACAGAGCTGACAAACTGGTGAAAGAGGGATATTAATGATCACAAAAAATATATAGCTATAAACTTTGATACATGCATTGATGAAAAAGTATAGTCAGTTATAAGAATATAGAACAGAGGGCTTTTATTCAATCTTGGATTACGAGAAGTAACATCTGAGTCTGAGTCTGAGAGATATGCAGCTGCCAAGGAGGTGAAAGGGATAGAGTGAGATGACACCACATGGTGGGCAAAGGAAACAAGACATAGAAAGGCCCTGAGGTAGCACAAACCATAGCTGACTAGAGGCGCTGGAAGGTGTGTGTGCACAAGAGCAAGGCAGGTATTGGATGAAACTGAGGAGACAAGAGTGACACCTTAAACCTTGTGAGTCTTGCTAGAGAGTTTTAGATTTAGCCTGAAAGCAATAAAAATACTAGAGTTTTAAACAAAGGATGCACATAGTCATATTTATATTTCACAGATATTGGACAGAAAGAAGTAAGAATAGTTAAAATAATTTTAGCATTCAAGGCAAGCTATACTGGTAGTTTGGATTAAATTAATGACAGCACATGACAGCAAGGTATACACAGATGTGAATGTAAGTGAAAAAGCAAAATGAATTGGATCAAATGATGGATTGGATACAGGAGGCAAGAAAGAGGAAGTTGCCATGTATAATTTATAGGCTGTTTTTGCACATTTGAATAGATGGGGAACATAGGAAAAGGAGCAGTTTTGCAAGTAAAGATTAGAATCCTCATTTGGGATGTGTTTGAGGAGACATTCAAGTACTGATTTCAAATAAGTGCTAGATGTTTGGTTTTAGATCTTAAAGAGCTGGTCTAGAGATATAAATTTGAGAGTCAGCATGAAAGGTCATAGTAAATACTATGGAATTTGTAAAACTTAGGCTGGGAGGAAGCAAAACATAAGAGAAGAGGGGATTAGGATAGAATATTAAGAGCCACCAAACAACTAGGTAAATATGAGCAGCCAGAAGAGACTTAGGTGAGTGACAATGAAAGCTTAGTGGAAAAAAAAAAGAAGTATGGCAAAAGAAATACCAAAGTAATAAAATGTTTCAGGAAAGATGAGTTGGTTCCTGAAGAGGCAGGGGAAATTGACTTTCAGAGCAAGTGAAAAAATTAGTTTTGACCCCTTCTCTGTTATTAAATAATACTTAAATGAGTTGATAGACTATATGCAAATACAGGTTGATGTACAGTTATTTAATGATATAACTGTTTCATGATTTTTATTTCCACTTTTTCATGTATAGTAAGGAAGCATGTTCACACATAGGATGTGAGAGGTTGTGTAGTAGGAAGGTTTGAAAGGAATGCAGGTTTGAATCATCACTGCAAAGGGTAAGAGTGACATTAGATAGACATAGAGATAGAGATATAAGATACAGATAGAGAGATTTCCAAGCAGTGTTCAGGGCCCATCAGGCATTGATAAATATTCACGTTTGTGTGTCTGTTGGCCTTGAGGTATGATTATTTGCAACAAGGCTTCCCAGTTGCAGATATTGGGATAGCAGATGGAGATTCCATTCACCTAAATCTGGGATTTTGTTAGATAACTAAGATGAAGAAAAGCAAAAGGGCTGGAGAATCCAGATAATCTGGACAAAAATGAGTTTCTAAAAGTGTACTTAGAATAATGTCCAACATATAATAGGTTATCAATAAATATTTATCAAATAAGTAAATTAAAAGATGGAACATGGAATCTAATGTCAACAGAGAAGGAAGTAAAGACAAAAAAAGGCATTGATGAAAAAGGAAAAGTCGGACATATAAATAGGCTAAAGTTTCAAGAAAGACTGAAAAAGAGTCTTAATGAGACTGATTGAATTAAAGAATTGGAAAAATAGGTGATCAGAATTTGGAGCATTAAAATTAGTGGCTTTATTTGTTATTTATAATTAGTGATCCAGCTGAATCAGTAAGTGTTCTTATGTGCATGCAACAGGAACTGTCATTGGCTGAACTAAGATACATTTGTTGAAATCCACCAATGTCCACAACTTTCTGCAAGAATGGGTGGCCCAGTGGATTAGAGTAAAAGGACATTGAGTATGAGCAATTCAGGAAGCTGAAAGTGAGGTTATTGGCTGGTTTGCTCATGTGGATGTTGATGTCACCGAGGATGCTGGAATGATTTAGATGGAGAGAAATAACTGCGAGGGAAGGTGCGACAGTCTTCAGTGAATTGGGGAGGGGGTGATGTTTATAAGGTTGGTAAGAAATAGAAATAAGAAAAAAGTATAATCAAATGCCTGGCCCTCAAAGTAACAATTTTTATTTTTAATATTATATTTTTTAATTTGAAGGTGAAAGTATAGTAGCAAAGGACTGGAAGTTGTAGTAGGGAACTATGATGTCTTCAAACATGGGATAACATGAGGCTTGAGCAATTTTAGAGGCATTCCTGAAAAACCTAAAGGGGAGGAACTATGCTTAGAGTGGGAACCAGATTTTAATTAAAGCAAGGAAGTCAGGCAAGAAGGAATATGGCATTTTAAGGAGCTAATAACATGGTACTGGCAGAACACCAAGAGTGACAAGGGATGAGTCTGTAGGAGCAGCGTGGACAAGGTAATGATAAGTCGATTGTGCCATGTGAAGTAACTTAAATTTTATTCTGAAAGTGATAAATGACAATGGAAGAAATGGTCAGATAATGTGTTAGGTGGTCTGTTCTGGTGGCTTTTGGAGGATTTTAGGGTGGGCAATAAATCTGAGACATTAAGGATTCTACTGAAGTCACCTCTGGAAGACATAATGAAGAGCTATTGAGGTTGTAACTGGTACACATGGAGGCAAGAAGAAGAAGGCAAGGCTGAGGACAATATAGCTGGACTTGTTGACTAATTAGAATTGAAACCTAATAAGAGGAGTGCATTTAGGATATCCCAGACTTGTGGCTGTGATGTGCCACTAACTGAATGATGGAAGTAAGACAGAGCTTATGTATGAGGAGAAGGGGGTCAGGGAAAGATGATAAAGAATTGAGCTTTGAACTTGCTGCATTTTAAATTCCCAAGGGAATGTCCTATAATTAATTGAGATGTTAGAATTAGCAAATTGAAAGTCTTCAGGGCAGAGTGTCAAGTAAATCCATGAGAATGAGAATATCTAAGCAGAGAACTCAAGAGCATATTTCACATGTGGGGATGAAAAGACAGTAGAGATGTTTCCTGGTTCAGGGGTGGATGTCTTCAGATTAAGTAGCGATGAAAAGGACAAGTGTAAAACTCCCTGACATTCATTGTTTGTTTAAGTCTGTCTCTCTCTCTCTCTCTGTCTCTCACATACACACACACACACACACACACACATAAATACACGTTAAAAATGAATAACGAAGGTTACCTTATGTGCCTTAGATACATATCTACCCAGTTGTTTACAGAGACAGAGTAAGAAACATAGCTGTATTTGGGGGGGAGGGTTCTGAATGACCTATTTTCAGTTTTGGATCTGTAACATACACTTTCTTGAGCTCTATTCTATGTGAAATTGCCTTTTCAGATAGCTAAATTTTGCCATGTTGTATAAACCGTAGGCATAAATTAATTTGGTACACCAAGTGCAGTCAGCTAAGATAAGGCATCTGGAAATAAGACCATGAGGTCTGGCTCCTTTTCTTCCTTCATTCAGCATTTCAGCTGTGCGCTCTTCTCTGTAGTGTAAATAACTAGAATCGTAACTTCTATTATCACACATTTTTCTAGTATCTACATGTAGGCAATTTCCATAACAAAAGATATTCCAAAAAGTTAGATTATGGATTTGAAAAGGAAAAAAAAAAGGAAGACAAAAGAAGGATGGTTCTTCATAAGTCAGTGTATCCAAAGGAGCTGCTTTGGTTTTTCTTTTTTTCAGTCAAATTTCTTTGCCCACCCACAAGACCTCACAGATGCAGAAATAACAGAATATGCCTGCAGCCTGAGCAAATGTGCAATGGGATTGATGACTGTGGGGACAACTCGGATGAAGATCCCTGTGGTGGTAAATCCATTTAATGTGAAATAATTGATTCAGTGACAGCTACAGATAATATAATGATTTTACAGCTCAAAAAATTCTTAAAAGTATTTTCATGTGGCACGTCTGGGGGTATTTTTTTCAGGCACTTGATTTTTCTGACTGGGTATGTAAATAATCCATTAGCACTTCATTTGCATAGTAGAGCTATGCAACCTGCTATCCAGAGTCTCTCCAAGTCTGTGAATCTCCGTTGATTATAGGGACTTTATTCCAGAAAGTATTGCATGAGAAAAACAACACAGTGGTTTAAAATATTCTGTTAATTTCTTGAGCAGAGAGAGTTTATATAGATTGTATGTACTGGATGCACAATCGCTTCTTCACAACTCAAAAATTAAAACTCAAAAAACCAAAGGCTTTAGTAAAATATGTGGCAAAACCACTTGGTGACAGACCCTGACTTGAACTGGCCTGAGGTAATGTGTATTACTTTTTTAAGAAAATCTCTCTTAGGGTGAATATTCAAACATTTTCACGTGGAAATACAGTGCTATTTATTCTAGGGTAAATACCCTGTTGTTTTCTTAAAAATCCAAAATTTCAGGTTTTTTTTTTTTTCTTTTGGCCCCAGGAGCTCCAAATAAAGGATTGTGGATCCATGATTTTGATAATATTTAGCAAAATCTTGAACCTGTTATATGCTCAATGAATTTGTTTTGAGTCTGTGAAGCACTGATCATTTTTTTAAATAACTCTATAGGTAAGCCTACATATAAAGCAAGACCTTGTAAAAAAGATGAGTTTACTTGCAGTAATAAAAAATGTATCCCCATGGACCTCCAGTGCGATCAACTTGATGACTGTGGAGATGGTTCAGATGAACAAGGCTGCAGAATAAGTGAGTTTGTTTCCTGTTAAAGTGCAGTGACACGCAGGTTCAATTTCTGCTTCAACATGACTAAAAATTCCTTTACTGCTGTGAGAAAAGATTGCTCTTCAAAACGTGCTTAAGTAATACTTTTTTTTAAGCCTCTGCCAAAGCCAACTTTGAATATCACTTAAATTAATATCAAAGTATAAGGTAGGAAAGGTTGATTTTGCAGTGAGCACCCTTGTTGAAGCTGAAGTTGAGAACTCAGTGTCGATATACAGACTTTGATATTAGCAAAGAAATCTATATTCCTTAATATTTTATATTACAAAATATAAATTTGATAGTTTCTGAATATTCGGTTCAGTGATGGTAAAGGTCTTAATTATTTATTCAGTGTTTTAAAATCATAATCCATTGCTGAGTCATTCTTAAAGAAGGCATCATTATTTAATTCATTGAGAGTGCTATACTATTTGAGTTGTGAGACCTTGATTGTTAATAATTTTGTGTTTATTGTTTGATATCTGATTTTCCATAATAAGAAAAACAATTAAACTTATGAACCTAAATTCAGAGTACTTATGAAAGTCACAAAATAGGTCCAAATCTGGAGTTTTACATTTTTTCTCACTTATGTATAAGTTGTTCCTCACTGGATCATGAGGCAGTAGGCACCAGGATATGGCCACGTATATCTCAATTGTGGTATAATTCCACTGGTGCATTTTAATTAACTATAAAATATTCAAGAGTCAGTGGGGATTAGTAATAGTTATAATTCTGATAATTAAGGTTCTCATATTCCTCAGTCATTTGATTTGGTCAAGTAAAATCGAGCTGATTCAATCGAGCCAAAATGTTTTCCTGAATTGGACATAAAGCGATGAAATTACAACTTACTATGCTGGAAATTACAAATAATACATAGTCTGTCCCAACCTGTATTGTAGCCCATGTATACCTGAGCATGTCCCGCACTCCTGTGTTACTCCCTATATATGTACCCAGACCAAAACATGCTTAAGAACTGAGCGTTTAACCTCTTGCTTGAGTAGTATGGTACTACCCTTGACTGAGTTCCTGAATACTAAGTTTAAGTTAGCAAAACAGTTTAGTCTAAACTATACTCAATGTAAATGAGTTTGGTTTTCATCTGCTTCTACACCTTTATAGGAAACAAGAGCTTACATGGAGAGAAGACCATAATCTTATACATTCAAAAAGAGTTACCTATGGAATAATAAATGTAATTTCAAATTAAGAAAAATAGTAAACTCCCGCTTCAGGAATTAGAATTATATTAGTTTTGATCATGTTTTAAAACCCTAGCTCCTGCTGAATATGCCTGTGAAGATAACGTGAATCCATGTGGAGATGATGCATATTGTAATCAAATAAAAACATCTGTTTTCTGTCGCTGTAAGCCTGGATTTCAGAGAAACATGAAGAACAGACAGTGTGAAGGTATAGTACGTTTCCTCAACAGCTTGCTCTTAAATCTTTAGGTTATAAAAGCCTCCCAAGGCTGCTAAATTGTGAGATGACAGGGGATTGATTTTCATCAGAACGGTGCGTGTCTACGGGATACCGTTTTACTTACGAGAGTGAAAGTCCCTGGGGTCAAGAGCCTGCTTGTTTGTACTGCTAAGCTAACCATTGCTGAGGCTTACAAAACCTTTTCTGTAGAGCAGATTCAGACCTGCAGGAATTTCAGTTATATTGTTACAATCCTGTTTTGAAATGCAAATAACAAAATTGCTGGTTCAGAAACTATTGAAGAATTAGAGGCACTTTGTGAAAGAACATATTTACGATGACCCATTTCTCTTGAGTTGCGGCATTTGCGACACTGCAAAAGGTAATTCGCTTTCAGAGAATTGTGGGCTTTTGTCCTAACGACACATCTTAAACAGTGCTTTGTACTACCAAGAGTGTCTTCTAAAATTCAAAGACAGGATTTAAATAAATCTCTGTCAACTTACTTGGGATCATTTAAAAACTGAATATGTAGGAGAGCCAGAATCTCATAGTAAGAAATATCTAAGTATAATTTACATCAGGGCTCTCACTACAGAGCTGTGAAATACAGACCTATATGCACTTTCTGCCGGTTTCTTCACTAAAATTGATAATATTGTGGTTAAAGCCAAACCTAAATTGTCTAAGTCTGGCTTGTCCAGGGTAAATTCAAGTCATAAAATGCTTTCACCTACCAGCTTCCCTCTTTATTGTCTCTTTATGTTATTCTTGGGTAAATAAAAGTAATTTTACATTGTATCAATCAAAATGGAATTATTAAAATTAATTACACTTATGCAAAGGGGAAAGAATTACAGTCATGTTCACATGTACATTCTGAGTTATATACTTGTTTGGATTATTCATGACATTTTATTTCTCCATTAAAATAGAACACTGAAAACTGGCAACTTAAGTTTTCTGTTTTAGTAAAAAAGAAAATTATTTCTCAGGAATAGATTATTTCTTCTTTCCTAGATGCTTTCTGTCAGTTGTATACACACATAGACATACATGTAATCTCTTCAAGATTTTACTTTCAAATAATATTAATTTTCTAGTGCTTTTTGTGAATAGTGGGCTTTGTTTCCTATATATACTTACTAAAGTTAGAAATTCTGTTCTTGAACTTTTCTTCGATTTTAGTTATATTCCATGGCAAATATAACCTGCAAGCTACATTCTTCATTTAAATTGCTATGAATCCAGTATTTTTGTAGTGTAAATGAGTAAGTTCTGGACTCTAATAAAATTTGTACCTTCATGTAATAAATGAAGTTTTGATAATAAAAAAAAAGCATTTTGACTTGTGGAGAAGGAGAAAGACATTACCTTGATTTATAATCCAAAGAATTTAAATTTTTTGTGTTTTTTCTGTAGGTAGCTCAAAAAGAGCATAAGTAACCACTGTTTGATGTTCAAGCCAAAACACTTCAATTAAAATGTCTGAAGGGAAGAAAAATGTAAGGGAACAACAATCAAGAAATAGAAATTAATCCATAGTTGTGTGTCAGGCACTGTTCTAGGTACTGGACACGTGTGAGATTACTCCATCCTCTTCAAAAGCTCCCGGCCCAGGAATTATTAGAAAGATGAAGAGAAAATGGTGACTCTGGCCAGTACAGTGCCATGTGAGGGAGCTGAGACTTTATCAAATTGTGCAGATTTTTGCTTATTTTGGTTCCATCTTAAAGAGGAACCACAGTAACAAATAATTCCCTGTTCAAAGTTATAGGAGCCAAAGCAAACAAAATTATTGTAATACTTTGTTTGATGGCTAAGTATTGATAAGATGTATTTTACTTATCCCTGGTACAGTATTTGTTAGCAAGTAAATACAATATTCTTTATCTCTTTACCTGATATTTCAGTCAAATGCAGAATTGAACTCATGAGAGTGCTTAAATTCACCTCGGGCAAAGTATCATAGTAGAGACAATGGAATCAGGAAGCCTGAGTTTGAGCCTTGGCACTGTCATTGGCAAGTGTCACTGGGAAAGTCCTTATCTCTACCACTGAGGCTTCAGAACACTGCTGAGCACCAAACAAAAGATAATCACTACTGCTGTGTTTATCCTTAAATTCCTCTAATTCAGGGGAAGGATTTATCTCACAGATTTACTATGTAATTTGGGCAACTCTAAGTGATAAAAGGGGCAGAGGAATTATGCTGGTTGAAAGCAGAAGGAGAGGAGGTAACAAATAAGAAAGTAGATAATTCACCAGAATCACCTGGCCTCAGTCCTTGCCTTGCTTAAAACTTTGAAATATGAAGCAACTGCTAAGCCAAAGAATTTATTTCTTACTTATGATTTTTATATATATATATATAGACTTTGAGGATTTTGTTGTTGTTTGCTTGCTTGTTTAATTCACTTGGCCCTTCTTCTTAACAAAGTCACTTTGTATATTTGAAGCCAGAAGTGTGTTAGAGGTATATTTATATCTTCATTCTTTGCCAGGCATTGAACAAAATGCTGGCAATAAAAAAAAATGAATAAACATTAATCTATGATCTCAAGGGATTGACAGTCCATTAGGTGATGTAAATATGTGACCACATATATGAAATCGAGTATGAAAAATTCTGTAAGAGAGAAACTCCAAGATAGCAAAGAATGGAGAAGCTCTGAGATGGGTAATCACTGCTGTACACTGGCAGAGACCATGGAAGACTTCACTTCCGGTGAATCTTGAAAGATGAATAGAAATTCTCTGTGTGAAGATGAGCAAGGGCATATAGGACACAGGAATAGCATATGACATGTGCAAAGGAATAGAGGCAGGTAATCAAAAAACCTCAACGGGGGTTTATTTGAGTGAATGAAAATACGAGGGAAGGGATAAATTGGGAGCACAAACAATCGAGTCCTAGTGAAACTATTGTAAGAAAATTGTTACGGCCAGAAAGCATTACATAGCAAGTCAAAGACTTAAGAGTTTGAAAAGACAGTGAAAGAATAGGGATAAGAAGTTGAAGGAAGAAAAACAAACATGTCTTTTTTGGCCTGGGGAAGAATGAAGGTGCTCACTGTGGGTATGATGATGCTATTTTGAACTCTTCTTTTCTAGACCTCAATGAATGTTTGGTGTTTGGCACATGTTCCCACCAATGTATAAACGTGGAAGGATCATATAAATGTGTGTGTGACCAGAATTTTCAAGAAAGAAATAACACCTGCATTGCAAAAGGTAAGATTATATAACCATTATTTTAAATGTTATTATAATTTTGCTATAAACATCTTATGAGGGGAAAAAATGTTTCCTATTGCATTTGAGCAATGACTTCATGCCTGAAAATACGAAATAAATCTGTTTTTAATACTGATTAATTTGGCCAATTTTTTTGTTATCATTCTTAATTAAACTAATCTGGGAAAGTTTATAGACCTGATTGTCAAATACATGGCTACTGTTAAAATAACTTTTGTGTTTGAAGCAATTTGTCAGAAGGGGTAAAAGTTTAAAAGTCAATGTGACAGAATATGAGATATCTTTCTTTTTGACCTGCTCTCAGTGTACTTGAGAAATCATTGCACCACTGGGATAACAATAACAGATTAGATTAAAGTTTAGCTTTATAAGAAGAATGGAATTTTAAATAAGAATTTAAAATAAAATTATGTTTTCAAATTCAGACCTTCTCCACTTATGAATATCGTTTTTTAAAAAATTAAGTGACATATATATTTGAGCTTTTGTAGATGGATTTTAATGCTCTTATGATTTTACTAAATAATGTTGTAATTTAAATATTGTTAGCTGAAGGGCATGATTAACAATGTTAATAAGACACTTATTACAAGAAGAAAGCAACATGTTATAGTGAATCAAGGGTGGGCTATGGAGTTAGATAAATTTGTCTGAATCCCAGCATTGCACCTTTCTGACTGTGTGACCTCAGGGAAGTTATTAAAATCTTTAAGCCACAGTTCCTCATCTGTGAAATGGGAGAACTAATCCCTACTTTCCATGGTTGTTGTCAGAGAGGAGATAAATTGTCAAAGGCTTAACACAGCCCGTATCACACAGTAAACATTCACTAAGTGAAAGCTGTTGAAACTGTAAAGCTGAACCACAACGCATGTTATTTTTTTTAATTTGCAGATACTGTATATACAATTCAGTCTTTCTTTATGGTTTCATTATTATTTTAATTAATATTTTCAGGATTCACATTAGGGTTTTATTTGTCTTGGTATGCAAATGACATCAGAATTGTATTGTAGCTGTCAAAACTTTTCAGGCTAGACGATTCCAGTTAGCAAGATTCTAGAAAATATTGAGATTATGGCACTTTAATGTAATAAATACTGATATCTTTGTATAATAAAAACAAAAGAACATTTGAGATATATGAATATTAGAAGAAGACTCTTCATCTTGTAATTTTTATTTCATAGCCTAGGGTAACAGTCACTCAAGGGCATAAACCAAATGCTCAGAAGTGTCTGAGGCTTAATGAGTATGTTACGTGGTATATGAATATTCACATAAAAAGCATTAAACCATAAGGTATTGCAACTTACAAAATAGTAATCCCTCTTCATAAAAAGGGTAACTACTACAAATACCTAATTACTAGCCATAAGAGAAGCTTTGACTTAGGAAAACCTGCATTAATAACTCTTAGAAGTGTTTAGGGACATGTGTTTTAGAAATGTGAAGACTAAAAGATGGAATAAATTTGGTTTAGTTTTATTGAGCAAGGAACTGTGTTAAGAATAACAATTCAAGATAATTTAAAAGTACAATCATTGCTTTTACATTAGTTGAAATTTACTTTATTTTTGTATTTTATTATAATAATCTCCAGGCTCTGAAGATCAAGTTCTCTACATTGCTAATGACACTGATATCCTGGGTTTTATATATCCATTCAACTACAGTGGCGATCATCAACAAATTTCTCATATTGAACATAATTCAAGGATAACAGGGATGGATGTATATTATCAAAGAGATATGATTATTTGGAGTACTCAATTTAATCCAGGCGGAATTTTCTACAAAAGGATCCATGGCAGAGAAAAAAGGCAAGCAAACAGTGGCTTGATTGTAAGTAAATAAAATTGAATATTTGAAGGTTCATACCTTCCTACTTCCCTGTTTTTTTTTATTATCTATCAAACACAGTATCTGATTATAAGTAGTAATGAACATATCCAGCAATTCCTCCAGGTATTCTTCCTATATAGAGACAGAACGTTTCCCTTCTCATTCTCGTAGCTGCATATAATTTATTTTAATTGCATGATATTAGGTTTTTCCTTCAATACATTTGCCTTAGTTATATAAGAATGTTAATTAATAATACCTAACATTTCTACCACATTTTATACTTTATAGTAGTTAACAGTATAATGTGAATGTGAGGGGTTTTTTTATTCCATCATATTGGGAACCATCACTTTGTTTTTACATTAGAAAATGAACTGTCAAAAATATGCAGGGAAAATGGTTTCATTTTTAACAATATCAGAAATATACTTCTCTTCTAGGGTGAGAGATCAACTCAAAAGTGTAAGCATTTCTTCTGACTCCTAATAACTGTACCTCATAGAACATCCAAAATAGAACAGTATTGTTTGCTGGTATATGACAGACATGTTGATTATCATGGTTATTCCTTCTGACAAAAATAAACTGGAACATTTGTTTCGATTTGTGGTGGTGGTCTATCCTTTTTTGTTTTAGAGCATGTCAATTTATTGTGTATTTTATATTTTGAAGTAACCTGGCAGAGAAATGACGGATAAATACTTATTTTGAGTGGACCGGGTCCATTCCCAGAAAGTCAAGTGCTCGCACAGTAGGATGAAACTAAAGCTTTGTGTTTGAAGAGAATCACAGATACCTATCTGGAAGTCCTCACTACCTTTTGCAGTGGTATCTACCATGAAGATTTGAACTACATGAATATCATTTAATAGAAATCTGGAACACTATTTTTTATCAGCCGAAGATAGCAATAAGCTGGTTTTCAAAGAAGCTAGGTTAGATTTGAAAGTCAAGTTCAATTAAATTCACTGTGAGTAAAACTCTGTATCTATCAGAGTGTTTTTTTTAACTCCTCCCCCACCGAACCCAGTGTTATACAATAGCTCCGGTTCTATTAAGGATAATTCTGGACAGAGTTGAGAAATTTGGTAGATCACTTTGCCCTCCTTCAGTCACATATAATCCCCTTCCTATCAGACCAGAAGACTGACTCAGTTTTGGCTAGCTTTAGCTTTCTTTATCTCTAAAACAGAAGTCTGCTTTGCAAAAACATTGTTCCTATGGTACAGTCTCATATGTTATTAATGAAGTGATAAAGAGCATATATTGTGGAGTTACACTACCTGGGTTTTAATCTTGTTTCTGCTGCTTACTGGCCTCTTAGCTTCTCTGTACTCTCCATGACATGAAGCTTTAATGAGGAATACACACAAACATACAAACACACACACACACACGCTATATTTATATTAGTGGCCCCTAATAAGCACTGCAGAGGTTAACAGGATGATGAAGATGATAACGATGATGATGTTGGTGATGATGACAGTGATGTTGTTGACGACAACTGGCAACATGTTCTTCTCTAAAATGTGCTTTCTCATATTAAAAATTAATTGCAGCTTATACTTATCTGAATTTGATAGTTGCTAAAAATAGCTTTCTTTTTGACAATTTCTCAGTGAAAATTATTTGATAATTTTTTTAGCTTTGTTCTTAGGGAAACTGATAAAAACAACCAATAGCCTCTAGTGAACGGAGTTGATTGTAGGTCAGAAGCCAAATTTGTCTGTTAGCTAAATTTTTATTCTTATGCACACCAATATAGTGTGTACATTTTATTTGTATATAATATTTATGTATTTATTTAAATTTATATATTTTATATATTTTAATTTTATTTATGTGGTATAGAGTCTTTCATAATCAATGAAAAGTTATTGATTAGCCTTTATCTAATAGGATTTGAAACTCCATTACTCTTCTAATGATAGTAATTAGATGCACTGTATAATTTAGATTTTCTGTTTGTTTGTTTGTTTTTCTCTCTTCTTAGACCTATCCATGACTAACAGTATTCACTAGGAAGAAAAGTGGGTAGCAGTAGGGTACATTTTCTAGAAGCCCGTCATAGCTAACTAAATGTCTTAATTATAATATACAATTTAGAACCTCTGAACCATGAGTTTTAGCACCATATTCTGAGTCATTAACCATTCCATAGAAATTCCAACCAATGTATTATTAACAAAAAAATACTTAAGGCTACACTGATAAGAGCAATTATTTAACTTTTCTTCTTAAAGATTTTTGTAATCCTGATAGTTCAGTACTATAAATATGGAATAAATCCATTCTTACCACCTTAATTTAATGAGCAATGTGAGTTCTAGATTGATTAAATGGCTTATCTGTGGCCATGCAGCTGTAACGTGACACAATGAAGACTTGAACTTGAGATACCTGCTACATCTCTGAGTCTCAGCGTACTCGTCTGAAAAACTACTGTATAGGAAGTAGTTTCTAAAGTCCCTTCCAGATAGTAAATATGTATGATTTCCAAAAATATATTGTGACATAGTTTGTATCTATCTAGTTATTACCTGGACAATTTGTATTCAATCCTCTGAAATCCATTTTGTGTATAAAGGGTTGACTTTTTTTACCCTTATGAATTTCTCTGCCATGTATTATATTTGTTCTTCTAACAGTCACCAGCTAGTTATTCATCAGTTTAATGAACATGCAATCTATTTCACATAAGTTTTGGCACAAATATTAAATGATACTGACCTGAGAATTCCCCACTCCTCAGAAAAAGAAACTCCAGATTTTTCCCTAAGCTGAATATGGTACATTGATTTCTATCTCTGAATCGATAGGTGAAAGTCAGAAAAATACACAAATCAAACTCTGGATACTTTAGTTATAACCTCATTATCAGTGAACCCAGTGGAAGGAGTTATCCATGCAATAGGATGTCTTGAAAGCATATTCACAGATACTGAAAACACTGGGATGTTTTCATTTCAGTAAAGGGCAGAAAATACGTTACATCAGAAATCAGAAGAACATTGCTCAGACAACTAAATGTTAACTGAAGTCCATTCTAAAGGAAGGTAATTTTTAATATGATCTTTTTTTAGAAATCATGAAGGGAATTCTCTTCTGTAATCTGTGAAAATGGTTGGAATAGTAATAAGGAGTGCAAATTTAAATTTCAAATGCAGACTAAGTTATTTATAGATAGAAATGCTTATGATTTTCTACCCCCACCCCGGGCTATACAAAATGGATAGATTTTTTTTCCTCTAAGAAAATTAAATAATTTAAAACTTAAAAGACTGACATGATTCAATCTACATGTAAAGCATAATGATATTTCTGAATTTGAATTTTAGTAGTCAGAACAGAATATGATAGCTTCATGCAACAATTATACATACTTCCTGGCAATTTATCATTTATAGTATGAAATACTGTGCAGCAAAGCACATGATGGCAAGCACTATAAAGTAGGTCAATGCTTAGAAAAATGCAAATGATTTTAAATATGCAGATTAGATTTTTACCATTAAAGAACTAAATATTCCTGAGCAAAACAAATGGTTTATCTGATCTGCCTGATTTTGAGAAGTGTCTATGAGATGCCCTTTTTGGCATATTGTCTATTATGCAAAAGAGAATGTTCAGAATAAACATGTTTAAAATTTTATTCATTAATAATTATATCTTTTTCTCAAAAAGTTGATTAGACATTTTTTTTCCTGAAAAGCTTTTAACAAAATATTCAACTTTTTTTTCTTTAATAGGTTTCAATTGTAATTGGAGTCCTAGCTCTAAACCTCATACCCAATATATGGGTCTGTGTGTACATCTTAAACACACACACACACACACACACACACACACACACACACACATACATGCACACAGAGACACATGTGCACATAAATTTAAAGGTATATGTATGTATCTGCACATAAACGTGTGTGTGTATACAAATTTTATCAAAAACTTCAAAGTCTTGTTTTTAGACATTTGGGTAGTGGTAAAAACTGATCCTTTATATTTTTAATGTCTTTTCTTCATTATTATAAATTTATGGCAACCATTATAACTCGTTGAAACTGCCTATACTTTCTCAGCAAGAATACTTTTAAAACCATTTAAGTTTATTCAAACCAGTCAACAACTAAAATAATTTATTATGATTACTTTGGAATAGGTCTAAACTATTCGATATTACATTATTGCCATTTTGTGGCTTGATTATTGTAGATTGCATAAGACAGGCACTCAATAGCACATACTGATTTGAGTTAAACAGTTCTGGAAGAGTTGTAATCGCTATTCAAAATGTTACTGATCATAAATCTTAAAAGACTATACAAAACACATGATTCTATAGCTGATAGTACTCAGGAAGTTATTAATCAGAGTATATAGCATTTTAAGGTGAACCAGTCAGGTTTTATTCATTCATACTCATAAAGTTTTATTTCAAGAGTTCTGATGGTTTTAGGTTTGGTGTTGGGTTCTTGGGACACATTGAAGATAACAGAATCTTGTCCTCATGAAGTTTATATTCTATGGAATAAAGATGAAATCAAGTAATCTCATAAATAAATAAATACAAAAAAATTCCACTTTTAGAAAGTGTATTGAAAGGAACAAAAAATGAACTAAGAGAGAAACACTTGAATGTTGTAGGTTTTGGGTAGGATGATCAATAAAGGCACATTTGAAGAGAGGAGATACAAGCTAAGACCTGAAAGAGGTGAAGGAGGTAATGCCATTTTATTTATACCTACTAATGCAAGGTCTTTCCTGAAATGTTCTCTTGGCCTAAAAGGTTCTTCAGCCAGATATCCTACATGACTCAATTCCTGAAGTCCTTCAAGTTTTTGCTCAAATTGCTCAAACTTCTGAATGCATAACTTTGATAATTGCACTCTTTTGCCCTACTCCAATCTTGGGATCCTCAGTGCCCTGCTCTTTTTCATTTCCATAGTACTTACCTTTTTTCACTGCCATATAATTTATTCATCTGTTATCTTTATTATCTATTGTCTGCTTCAGCTTGCTATAGATAAGTTCCCAGATGGCAGGGTGTTTTGTTTTGCTTTTTCTATTTTGACCACTACTGCAAGCCTAGCATATAGAACAGGGCCTGTCATAAAGTAGGTCCATTTTTTTTTTTATTAGAAGCAATAAATGAACATCTTGGGTGTACATGACAGTAGCAATACTGATTTTCAAAGTTATCTTTTACAAGTTCTTCTCATCATTGGTATTCAATTCATTGCAAGTTTAAATATTTTTATCTCCAGATAAATCTTGTTTTTATCCACTTTTGTTTCACAAAAACCTAGGTTAAACTTTCACATTCTTCCTTCTAAAGTCCATTGAATAAGCCTCCTCTGAATTTCCTGTATCCACTTTTGGTCCCCAGATCCAAGCCATTCTTCACACCATAGTTAAAATAATCTTAGAACATTAATCTCATCATCATGGCTTCCTACTTAGACCTTTCTAATGGATTTCCATTGAAAAATCATTGTTTTACAAGCCTCTCCCTGGTGCTTAGCCTCACCCCCCCACACCCCTCCCATCTTGTCACACACCTATGAACATACACGTATACAACAGCAAACACACATTTTTTTCAAGCTATAGGTGAGTCATATTTCATTTACAAGAAGCAACTTCTCTTCAGAATCTTTATACATGCAATTTCCTCTGCTTCCCTCAATTATCCTTATGAATGAAAGCTCCTTTATTAAGAAGACATCACTTTCATTATTATGATGATCATTGAAATTGGTCTTGGTCTTATTTAGGCATTAGCAATCTCAGCCTGCATAACTTATTTCCAGGTCTTCCTAAAGGCCTAATTGAACTAACTGTTATGGTTTGATAGTGCAGGGTCACAGAAAGATTGACTACCATCTAAAGAATGTCAATTGTATGCCCAGAAAGTGGTCTACAAGGTGACCTCATTATTATTCCAGGTTCTGTTTAGACCTAGAAATTGAGTTGCTGGTTTACCTAGGGAGTAATGAAACAGCAGGAAACTAAGTTTAATGAATCAGGCAAGAAAATTATGTATAAAACTCAACGTTATGAATATGTACACACACGCATATATATTCATAATTTGAATGACTTTGATGGATGAAAGGCATTGAACTGTAAGATTCCAGTATCTTCTTAATTTTAAAGTTAGAATCCACTTAAAAGTTTTTTTTTAACTTAAAGGTTGTCCTCAACCTACCATTTTGCAATCGTGACTTTTAGATAGCTCTGCATTACATCTCATTTGTGATGCTTGTTTAAATTGTAAATATCAGAAGGCACCTTGCTTTCTTTATTTCAAATTATAGGGGAATAATGTCAATATTGGCCCCATAAGTACCCAAATTTTTTTCACTTACCTACTAATGGATGAAAATTCATAAGTAGCATCAGATACATCCTTAAGGCTATATAAAATATAGACTTACATAGAATGAATAATATTTAAGGTGTTATATAATTTAGTGTTTAGCAGCTAAGGACTTTTACTGACCATCTAATCCAAAGCTTTTATTTTTTAATGCTGCATCATTTATAAACTATTCTTAAACCAAGTTTCTGATTCAAAATACTGTGTGCTTTATAGTCTTCCATGGTATCTTTTGTTTAGCTGATAGTGTGAATGAAGGTTTTGAGAGCGGTTTTGCTTATTACGGAGTGTGGGTGGTAAATCGTAAATAATTTTAAAGAACACTGAGCATGTTTTTTAAAAATGATAAAATCACGTATAATATTGACCCTATCATCTAAAGACAAATTTAGTCCTTTCTGGAAATTGTCTGAGACTTATATACTTTTATTTGGTTTCCTTTTCCCCTAACAGGAGTTTGTGCCAGGTTGACATGGCCCTAATATAGATAAATATAGCCTTAAAATTATTCAGGTTGAAGTAATCTTTTCTTGAGAATAGAGTTTCATCCCTGAAGTGGTTTTGGAACTCTTACATATTATAGCTCTAAATATAACTTTTTCTTGGTTCTTTTTGGATTTCTCCATTGCCATGTGAGCTTGATTGAAATAATAAATATCTAGATATTTTATACTATTACTAAGCCACAAAATTTAATAATGTTCAGAGTTTATGTAGTCATTATTTTATTGTTATTGCCTGGTTTATGAGGATTTACTCTGATTCATATTTTGTGGACCAATATGTAAACAGGCTTATCATTCAGTGTCCCGCTACCCCTCCCCACCCCCCCCCACACAAGCTCTTAAGCCTGTCTTTACATCATTGGTTTTTAATAGTATCAAATCAGGGGTTAGTTAACTTTAGTAAAATGAACTGAATTTTCTTTTCTTAGATGTACACAAAGATAAAAATTATGAATGAAATGTGGCCCCTTTGATCTATCCTTGTGTTAACTATATTTTCTTAAAGCATAGTGTTAACTGTAGGAATTTTTGTTTAAACAAAGATGGTATTTCCATGGCTCACATGCTTGAATTCTCTCACTTTCCACTTTCCTTGGTTGAAAACTCACGTCACCAGTGACATATCTTTAGTTTACTGAAGCTGGGAGTGTGACTGAGCCTTACAATCCACAGCTGTAAAGATTTAGTAGTTTAAAGCAGTAGCCTCTAATTTTGCTATAATCAAGCTGCCAATTTTTCTGTAAGATTTTAAGTGTTCCATTCATTCAACTAATGTATCTCTATAAAGAAGAATGCCTCAGGCCTCAAAACTTTGGCTGTATTTGGAAAGCTTATTAGGAAAGAAATCATCTGTCTGGAGAAAGCAGTCGAAAAGTGCCTTCTACTTTGTGCAGCAATATGAGCAATGCCTTTTGTCGTCTGCAGGCTCTGAAACATGGCGTATTTCATTAGTGCCTCTCCTTCCCTGGCCTCTCTGTCTAGTGTGCTGGCCAAGGGGGCAAATGAGACTTTCATATTTTCTTCGTATTTCCAGTCTGATGTGTTTAGTTCTTTTGTTTTCTTTCCAGTCTCTTTAGAGGCAAATGGCTTAACTTTCCTGCTTGCTTTTCATGTCAGACTCCATTCAATGCCAAGAACCTCGGTTTACGTTACCTGTCTCTTCCCACTTTTTAATATGTAACTGATTGATTTTGCACTTCTCCATAAATTGTCTGCACATTACACCAAGATCCAATAGTAATTTGCCTTTAACTCTCCTACCAACATCCATTCAATAGGAGAGCCCCTTTTATATGGCTAATTTTATTCACAGTCCTGGTCAAGCAGTGAGCAATACAAAGGGATTCTTTCTTTCCTGTAGAACTCACTAGAAAGGTGGTTTCCTAATTTGACCAGCCCATGGGTTCCTTTACAATAGGACCAGCCTGTTGCAGTCTTGTTGGTGGTCAGTTCTGCTCTTTTCAGTGTGAAGCACTATCGAGCATTCCATATGAGTCACTGAGAATGAACACCTAGTAGCATCTTTCCCCTACTGCCCTTATTCTCTAAGAGTTCTCTTGTCACTGATGATTCATGACTTTAGGTTGAGTTTATTGGGTGGCCATCCTTTGCCCTGTGTTCTAACTGCTTTAGTTCACATTGGAACAACATTAGGGATTCCTTGATCAAGGAACCAGAGAATAACTGTATATAGATTTAAATGGCTCTATAACTCATCAATATCTCTTGTGCCTAACAGTGAAAAGTAACCTTTTCCCCTTTCCTTATATGTCCTTCACTATAGTAATGTGACCTAAATTTAACATATCCTTCTGGAATTCACTATTAATAGAATTTTCACCAGACAGCTTGCCTGAAAAAATCAAACTTCTGAATGTTTTATGATCATTAGGAATTTGGCTTCTTAATTGTCAGTAGTCCATCTTTAGAAATATAGAATAGAAAGATAATCAGCCTTTTTTTTTTTTTGAGCATGAGTAAAATAAAATGAAAACCTTAAATTTAACAAAGTGAAATATAGCACAAAATATGTCCTGTTTTAGCAAGGATACCATTCATATAGAAAATCATGTATCTATATTAACATCTGATAAAGGGAAAATAGGTATTTTTCTATGTTCATGATAGATAACAGATTATCATCTTGTTTGCATGCTAAAAGTTTGCTCTCAGTGTTAAAAAATGACAAATATGTTCCAGCAGGCTTTGCACAGTTTATTATGGTTATTTTCTCCCATTGTCTCTCATGGTTAAAAATTTATGACTTACACTGACATGCCCACGCCATTTGTTGATATATTTACTTTTAAATGCTGCCAAATTGGAAGAAAATACAGTTAATTTAAATGATACTGGAACACTTGAAAATGATTTTGTGGCTTGGCTGGGACAAGTCTCTATATTCTGCTCATTTATGAATATTATTTATATGGCATGTTTACAGCACATTGTATTGCAGAGTGCTTTTCATTTTACTTCAGTTAGCTATAAGACATCACTGGGTAGATGGATAGTATTTATCATTGCAGTTGAGAAATAGGTACTGTAAAATCTCATAATTTTAGTTTTAAACCAATAGGCAAAAAATACTGATAATAAAGGTCCTTAGAAATTTCTATGGGTTCTGTGTCTAGTTCAAGCCATGTTTTCCTTTCTCTAGATCCCGGTAATCACACAGCAGGCAGTGACTTGCAATTCCTGTTTCTTGACATCACATATTCTTTTTGAGAAGTTCAGTTTCTTCTCTTTTAATCCAAAGTCCACTCCTTTGTAAAATGAGTTCATGACTAAATCACACAAGAAACTGTCATGTGTTAAAAACTCGTATTTCCACTGGTTGCCAGGTCCTAACAATGCTCTTACACATTGAATACATGTCTAGTTATAATCACCTTCAAATAATTGTTTCCATTCTTGATATAATACCCCTGAGAACTCCTTCTCACTTTTGGTTATGCACAATAAACCTGACCATGTCAAATTAATTACTACACGAGTTACTGCTCAAAGTGGTCAAGTTAATTGAAGGGCACAGAGCACACGTTATTTTCCTTGCTGTCTATTCCCAATGAACTCTCTTACCTTTGTCTCACAGTCATTCAGTAATACACTATTACATGGAAAATCCAGGCTCGGAGGTTTAGTATAAATGACGGAGATTGTAACTTTTGTCAAAAGGCATTCAAATACAGTATCTCTGTAAGTGTGTGTATTTGTATTAATATTCTTTTTCAGTTTTAATCACATTATGTATAGTAAGGATGCAGAGAAATTGGCACTTTCTTAAATTGCTGAAAAGAGTGAATATTGGTACTAACTCTGAAAAAAAAGTTCTAGCTGTATCTATTCAAGCCAAAAGACATGTACAGGAAAATTCATGATTTTAATTGTAATGGCCTAAAATTGTAAATGATCCAAATGGATATTGCCAGTAAAATGTTAAACAAATTGATGTATATTCATAAAATGAAATATTACCCAGAAATAAAAATAATTAATAACTGACATGCCCAGCAATATGGATAAATTTCACAGACATGATGCTGAGTCAAAGATGTCAGAAATGGAAGAGAATGATTCCTTTTATCTAGATTTGTTTAAGCTGATCTATGGTGTTAGACATTAGAACATGCTTACAGTAAGAGGAATCTAACTAGGAGAGGTTGCAGGTGAACCTTCTATAGTCCTGGAAATATTCTAGCAGGATGGTAGTTAAAAAGGAGCAGTGACAGGAAAAACTCCAGGGAGTTGTCTACTTAAGATTTGTGAAATTATGTATCCATAAAACTTAAGAATAAAATGAAGTATGTCAGGTATTTTAAGAATTTATGTAACGATGAACACCTAGCCATGTTACTATGATTCCCACACAATGTCAGTGTATGGATATAGAAAACTCCACCAATTTGCTTTTGAAAATACTGTTTGTTGTTTTGCTTTCTTTTAGTGTCCTGAATTTAAAAGGCCCAGGGACATTGCAGTGGACTGGGTTGCTGGCAATGTTTATTGGACTGACCATTCCAGAATGCACTGGTTCAGTTACTACACTACTCACTGGACCAGCCTGAGGTTCTCTATCAATGTAGGGCAGCTGAGTGGCCCCAACTGCACCAGGCTCTTAACAAATATGGCTGGAGAACCCTACGCTATTGCTGTAAATCCTAAAAGAGGGTAGGTGATGATTTGGTTATTTATATTTCCTGATAGGAGTATCCATTTTTAGAAACTGTCTGATCTGTGCTCTGTAGCGTTGTTTCTGCAGGAGTGTTCAACATGTAACAGATTCACAAGACTTCTGAAAATCTGTCTATTCCTGTGCAAAGGCGTGTCCTTTTCACACTAAATGGTGGAGCAAAATGTATTTTTTTCCTCAACAGTTGATACTTTATACATTTAGTGTATGTGTGTTTATGTGTGCTTTCAGAATAATGAAAGTGATGATTAAACATATAGCCACTATTCGTCTAAAATTGAATTTTTGAGGCATTAAATGTAATGTTAAACATATTAAGTATAGATTATTAGTGGTTTTGGCTATATCTGATAATTTAAAAATGGAGGCATATGTATGAACAAATTTAAACAATTTAACAGAAACATCTCCCTTATTTTACTTGATTTTTTTTCCTTTCTTTATTTTTTACTTATAAGCAATGACCAAAAATGAAATAGGAAAGTGTTGAATAAAAGTCCTAATCACCCAATAAAGTGGATCATTGGATCCAGAGTAAAAAGAGGCAAATGTAATTTACTCACTAGAATTGTGCAGTGTGGCATCTTGTAAGTGAGAAAACTATTTCTGTCTGAGAAAATAGTTACTTTATTGAAAAAAGAAAGCATTTATTGATGCATCTTCCATAATAAAATGGATATTCTGTCACAGCAAGAAGATAGTTTCAAGTGTTAGAAATATTTTTCTTCTCAAATTTAAAGGAAATTTTCAAAACTGAACTTTAGATATCAACTAGTGAACTACATACAGTGTGTCCTGCTAAACAGTGGCTCTCAAATTTTAGGGGATGGGTAAGACTGTTTAAAATGATTCCTGGGGCCCTCTCTTATAGGAGCTCACTCTGTAGGTTTAGAATTGGGTCCAGAAATCTGCTTTTTCAGGGACTCTAAGGTGATTCTGATGCATCTGGTCTGAAGAGATTCTGTTTTGGCGCAGAGTTGGGTTATAACAGCGCCATCACCAGGCTAACCGTCTTGACCTGTCTCTTCAGGATGATGTACTGGACTGTTGTTGGGGACCACTCCCACATAGAAGAAGCAGCCATGGACGGTACTCTGAGAAGAATTTTGGTACAGAAGAACTTACAGAGACCCACAGGTATAATACGTTTCCCACGCAGCCTGAAGTGTGAAGCATTATGCTACGTATAATAGCGTTGCCATTCTTTCTAGTTTCGTTGGTAATATAATCCTTTTTACAAGCAGATAAAATAATTTATAGTATGACTTTACAAAAGTCATTAACATTTCATGCCGTATTTTCCCAACTTGAAAGTCAGGTCCTTATCATACTGCCAGTGATATTATGGGGATATTATTTGAAAATTACCTAAGTTACAAGGCTATTAGTAGAATTTCACCTGCATGAAATTTTGACAATTTATAGCACTGTATTAGGGCATTTTTACAGCTACACGTTAATGATGTTAGACTACATGGTAATATTCCTGGAGGATAAGACAATAAATGGACAGAGAGGTGGGAAAATATAAATAATTTTTGTGAAAGACATTCACAGCTCTTTTCAACCTGGCTTTAATCTCCCTTCCAGCCACGTCACCTAAACCACCACTCCACACCCTCTGTACTTCCAGGACCACTCAGGAGCTCAGGGCTTTCTCTGCAGCCCTGTTCTTTCTCCCATGCCATTTTCCTTTCAGATCGCCCTTCTAGAATGCCCTTCCAACTTTTGTGCACCCAGATGCATCTTACCGATCTCATAAGGTCTAAATTGATTACTTATTTTCACACCACAGATGCCTTATAGATTTTGTGCATCCCTCCCACCCCCACCCCGTACATCCCCATCAAAAGGACACAGTACATTTTCTATAGCATATATTATTTAGCAATTATACTTTGTTGTGTCTTTCATAGCTGAAACTTTATACTTGGCACTTATGTATTTATTGCTTGTAATGTGCTTTCTGCCTTTTCCTCCAATTAGATTGGTTTTACTCTTACAGAAAGGAGCAATCCTTGGAATTTAGTTTATTTATGTAAGTGTCTCTATTCAGTAATTTAACAGATCCTAATTGAACACTCCCCTGGTACCAGAAATTGTTCCAGGTGCTGAAGGAACAAAATCATGCCCCTGTGAAGAGAGTTTCAATTCTCTTGAAACTTACCTTCTCAAAGAGGATAGAATGTATAGGATACCTCATGTCAGGTAGTTATGAGAGCTATAGAGAAAAAAAATTAAGGATGGACAGTTATGGGGGTATTTTAGTTATGATGATCAGAGAAGTCATGTCTAGATGTTGATATTTGAGAAAATAACTGAATAAAGAGAGATAGCAAGCTATGGGAATGTGAGGAAGAGCTTTCTAAGCAGAGAGAATGGCAAGTTAGGAGTTAGGAATGAGCTCAGCATGTGTGAAAAACAGCAATAATGTTATGACAGTGGGCCCTCCAAATTCATGGCAGGTTGAATCCACGAAACCCACAGATACCAAGGCTGGCCTGTACTATGCTGTTCTATGTACTGTGCTCATAAAACGTGAGCATCTGCAGGTTTTCGTGTCCACAGGGGATCCTGCCACCAGCCTTCTGCAGATACCAATGGACGGCTGTATGCCTAGAAGCACGTGAGCGGTGCGGGAGAATGGTTAGGGTGGCAAGGTGACCAGGGGCAGATCATCTAGGACCTGGAACTCCGTGATAAGGACTGGGTTCTATTGTAGTCTTAAGGGGAGCCATTGGCAGGTATTGAGGAGAGTAGCATAATCTGCTCAAACACTATTTTATTTCTTAAAGAACTTGGTACTTCTTTTTCTAAATATTTAACTATTTTAAGACTTATGAAAAGTTGCAAAATTAATAGGAACTTTTCTGATATTAACATCTTACATAGACATAGAATACGTCACCTGATTTTCATTTTAAGGAATGTCTGAGGAAGTAATATTTGGAATTGACAATTTCAGTATTCTTAGGAGGGAGCCTAAGACAGGGATTCTTATGAAGTTTATTTATGACGGGAGTGCTATTCAGCAGACAAATGTGAAAGATGGAGACAGAAAAGGAAACAGTCCCATAAGGCTATGTCTCGGATAAAGTCTGGCCTTGATTTGAATTAAAGGGTATGTACTTTGGAGAATAAGTCCCATGACAGGCAATGGGGTAAGCTTTTTGTGTGCCTCCTCAGTCACCGGTTGGCCTTTGGGCTTTAGATGTTCAATCAAGGCAATTGGTGTCAGTTGAGCTCAATTCACTGGAGAAGGAGAGCCAGTGTGAGTCCTTAGCTCCCAAAACAACAACTGGGGGTGGGTACCCCTACCTAGTAAAGGAAATTTGGTCTGGACACTGTAATGTCTCCTACATTTGGCCAAGTGAAAGGTGCATGTATTGAACATTTTCCACGTGCTAACCTCCTTGCTTAGTGCCCTGGGTAGCAATGATGAACATGGTACAGTCCTTTTCTCACTGAGTTTACATTCGAGAAAGAAAAAAACAAACGAGGCATGCTCAGTAGTAACTGCAGTTTCAGCATGTGAGAATTGTTACATACCGTATAATATCCTGGGAGGTCAGAGTCAAGAAAGATTATATTCAGTACAGGAAAACTATGTGAAAGGTGTCGCTTAAAGAAGTATTGAAAGGTGGACAGATAATCCATCATGGGGTAGATTTTATAAAGATATTCTTTGGAATCAGATATACCTGGTTTTGAATCCCCAGGGGTCACTTATTAGCTGTGAGGTCTCAGAAATGAACTCATCTTCAAAGGTTGACTTTACCATTAGCAAACCAAGGGATAATAATAGCTAACTAGAAATCTTGCTGTATGCATTAAATGAGCCAGGGACCATAATGTGGAGAATATGACATGTTCCATGATATTAAGAATCATGATAAACCTAGAAGAGGACAGGGTAGGTAATGTAAGATGAGCTGAGAATAGGGGGCTTTCAATGGGAAGGTGTTCAAGTATGATTTTTTTAGGCGATAACGAGCCACTATACCACTTTGATTCAAGGAGTATGTGAACAAGGTAAGTCTTCAGGCATATTGCTATGGTAGCTCTGTGCCAATGGAATGAATAGATACAGAGACCAAAAGGCCAGTTAACAATCCACTGAATGGTCCTGATGAGAGTGGAGAATAGCATAATTAGAATGATAACAGTGATATAAAAAGACCAGGGCTTATATGGGAAGCAAAGCAAAGTTAGCATTAGTAGCATTTATTGAATGGATATGAGAATACAGGAGGAGATAGGAAATGTCTCCAAGAGGGATTAAAAGTCAATAAATTAAAATTATTCTTTTGAGCATCTTCTTGTTGTCTTCCTTCATCTCTCCTTTCACTAAAAAAATATTGGATGCTCACTATGTACCAGGCACTATTAGTCTTTGGAAATGAGGATTTCTGCACTTAAGGAATTTATAGTCTAATATGGAGGTCTGTAGAAACAAAAGCAAAAATGTGAGTGTGTACGCGTGCGTGTGCATGCACATATATGCAAATGTATGTAAATATCCCTACTAGAAAAGGATGGAGTGCCTCAGAGGTGTCACTTTAATTATAGTGGAGAGCAATCGCTTTTGGAGTCTTGTGAAGATTAGTTGCTAAACCATATGAAGGAGTGGGAATAGGGAATGATGATGCAACACCAAGTGGAGAACAGGTCAGGAGAGCCCTGAAGTAGGAAGCAGAATTGAAGGAAAGCCAAATAGCATAATAAACAAATTGGAAAGTGACATGAAATAGGCTTAGGGAGGTGGATAGAGGCCAGCCCCTGCAGGCTTTAACCGGCCACGGCAAGTCCCACTGACTCACGTTAAGCAAATAACAGGATCTGGTCTGACATCCATAGGGACGTGCCAAGAAAGTAGCTGGTAGGAGCGTCTCTGCCGCATGTGTAATGGGCATAGTTTTCTTCTCAGCAATTCTGCCCTGAGAACTCCTGCCGCACTTACAGGAGTAGACTCCTAGAAGACATTTATTCATTCATTAGCTGATATTTATTGCATATCTAGTGTGTGTCATGCACAATGCTAGGCATTTGGAATATAGGAATGAGCTTGTGACCATCGATCCCTGCCTTACTAATGCTTGCATTCTCCTGGAAGGCAGAGGACTGAGATGGAGGACAGCAAAAATATTTTAAAAGTAAGTTATAAAGTAAGTTATGAGGTGTTTAGTACCATGGAGAGTAGAGTGAAAGTAGAGCAGGAAGAAGGGTCAGGGATGGGGAGGGTAGGTTGCATATAGCATCGTTTGATCATTCAAATAGGAGTTTGGAGAAGGTGGCATGTGTGATGCTGTCACTCACAGGCAAATGTTGCACTTGTAGACAGGACCCAACCTAAGTCAGTCAGATGGAGACACCTCACAGGTAATTGGAAAGTTTAGTTCTGGAGCTCAATGCAGAACTAGAAATTTAGTTTGGGGAATTAACAATGGAAAACTGATCACTCAAAGTTGCTGGAGTTGTTATAAGAAGCGTAATTTATATTCCGATTCAGTGAATTGTGTGCTGGTTGAGTAGCAGGCTTCATGAGAGCAGGAACATGATCTGTTTGATAGTTTGCTACATACCTAGTACTTGGCAGCGTGTGGTGCAAGGGAGTTACCTTATGAGTATGTGCTGGGTTAATGAATTCTGTGTCAGATAAGGATACTTTCCAGTTTTCACTTCTGTAGGAAGGTATGTAGAATTACATGAGTTTTACTTAAATACCATATTATTTGATATCTAAGAGCTTATTTATGTTGCCTTTAGCTCCTCCCAAATTGTGGCGATTTCTGAGAGAATAAAAAAGTACACACACTTGCCCTGGACCAGTCATAATTATCTGATTCATTCAGCAAATTCTTGGTCCTTGGCCAACAAAAGATCTCTATTTATAGATAAAAACTTAAGCATTATTTTTCAATTCCTTGATGCATTATTTTACTAACACTCATGCACATATATATGCAAAGCAACTGTAGCCTAGTTTGGAATCTAAGATTTTAAGTAGGCAACTTGTCTCAAAAATACTTTCAACAATTTTCTAAAAATAAATTTGACATAGTGCTAAATATTTTTAATTTTTCAGACCCCTCTTATCACCTCTTAAATCATGAATATGGTAGTATACACTTGCTGGTTATTGCTACCTTATAAATCTCAGCTTTCCCTTAACACAGAATGTGTGTAATCTTGTTCTCTCTTTCTGAAAATATAGTGATTTTAATTTATTGATCTCTCCCAGTCTTCTCCTTAAATATCACATTGGTACTGTAGTAATTCATCATAAGATTTTGCTTTTACCATTTTCTTTCTGCTTTTTAGAGCATAGTGGAAATAGGGAAACTGTGTGAAGGATCTTGGAAAATTTCAGAGTTCAACAAAAGTTAGATTCAAAAATCTCTAAAATGTAATAGTAGTCTTGGTATCATGGGAGATTTTAAGAAAATGACTACATGATTGGGTCATTATCATGCATTTCTAAAACTTAGTGAGCCTGTATTTTTGTCTTTCATAAAACTTCCAAATTGTGGTTCTATTATGCTTGATTAGAATAAGTATGGCATTTTATTTTGAATTTTCTGTACTTATACTCACTTGGTTCCAAATAGTCACCATTCCCATTTCAGATAAGAATGACTTTCTTGGGAATTGATTTTTTTTCCCCATTTTATTATTGCTTTTTTATTAAAGACAAAAAAGCAGATGTGATATTTTAAAGATATAGAAATGAACTTGTTCTTTCATATAAACTTGACTCTCATCTCTATAACAAAAAAAAAATAAGTTGATTCCTTTATTAACTTTTTAATTTAAAAAACTGTCTCTTTTATTAAAGGGCTTAAGGAAAAATCACAATCATCGATTTGTGGATTTGGGGGAATACAAATGCCACTCATCTAAAAGCTTTGTTATATAATTTTTATTTGGATGTAATTCCATCCAAGATAGTACAGTATGAGACCAGAGTTGACAAACGTGTGTGTATGTTTTAAGCCTAGACTAATTATGCAACAATATGACACTTTTGAGAAATTTTTATTGCTCCTGAATCTGAAGAAACAGTGTTGGTAATTAAATTGGATTACACATTCATTGTTTTCTTCTTTTATGTGATTAACAAATTTAATATTCAGAGGCAAAGACCAATTTTGTTGGGGACAGCTTTTTTTTTTTTTTAATCTCCTTCTTTACTGTATTACAGTAGTGGGAGAGAAAGAAAAATATTTTCAACCTTTCTTTGATAGCTGTTTTGAAATAGAATGGTGGTAGCAGGAAACAATCATTTTATGGTTCATGTTACCCATAACTGTACATGAAGAAGCAAAAACATAATTCCCAACATGAGTCCAGATAGCAAATTAATCATCGAGCAGAAACTAGTAAAACACAGACCACTTGTTTTAATCATTAAGTCACTTCTCAGAGGCTGATTGGGCATAAAATATCTTTATATTATAATTGAGGAGCAATATTTATGTTTCATTTGATTGCATTTGGGATAGATCTACATACTTAACTGAAGAATTATTCCCAAGTGATTTTCACCATGATATGTTTTCATTCTGATTGTTCAGTCTTGGTCCATCTACACAGGAATACAATTAATGTCAACTCAAAAATACTTTTCATTCAGTTGCCTTGCCATTGAGATGTACCTGTTTTTTTCAACCAATGATCTGATTCAGAAAGTTCTTTGTGATTCAGATGCCAAAAGTATTTCAATTGCATTGTACTATCAAAGTATGTAATATACAATATCTAAAGACTAGCTATGTCATGAGAATTAAATATCCACAGCAGTGAAGATTTATTATAGAATCACATGTCATGCATCTTACCCTTCTATACTAAAGGAAGTTTACTTAAGATACTCTATGTGTTGATATTTTTGTAAGAAGATACTGGCTGGATTCCAATCACATTATGAAATAAAAAATTAAAAAGTGAATCAAGAGAAAAACATTATTTTTTACTACATGTTATTTTAGTCCATGGATAGTCACTAACAGATACTGATGATAAAAAGATAGACAGGCAGTCTCAGAGCAAATTAATGAATAGAGTGAAAAAAAAATAAAGTAGAAAATTTAAGTATAACTAGAACCTTAATTAAGGAATTTACTAATCGTTCTTCCCTACTGTAAACATCAATCTTTAGTCAGTTTAAACTTCAGCATGCACACAAGTATCTCATAACACTGTAAACCAACTCCAAATGAGTGAAAATATCTTACAATTAAGCCTAGAACCTTTTATGTTCCGAGAAATGCACCTGCATGAAGAGATTCAAAATGTAACTAATTACACTGAATTGTTTTAAATAATGGTTAGATAAGTGATGTAAATGATGAATTAATTCTGTGTGTACTATAAAGATAAAAACAAAAATATCATGGAGAAGTCTTTTAGAAAATAACCATAATTAAGAAACTAGTAAGTGTGGAAAGATATTTACGGTAGCTTTTCCGGTGTGAAGTAAGAATTTTTGCTGCAGTTCATTAAATAAATTCTATGTAGTCTATCCACATGTATTTCAAGACAAGGATTAAGGTATTTCATTTTTTCTGGTTTTTGCACTACCATGATGTAGACTGGGTAATTTCCAAGATGTCTGAAGAAAAATGTCAATTATAATAATATAGTAAAGAGCAAAAGCATAATTTTAAATAATCTCAAACGTGTTGCTGTTATTTGTCGGTGTTGTTGATTCTGCAGGTCTGGCTGTGGACCATTTCAGTGAGCGGATATACTGGGCTGACCTTGAGCTCTCTGTGATTGGCAGTGTTCTGTATGACGGCTCTGATTCAGTAGTGTCTGTCAGCAGCAAACAAGGTGTGTGAAGTGCTTTTGTTTTTGCTTTTAATTATTATCATCGAGAGGGTTACCTAATGAAACATAAAGATAAGTACGGAAGCTTTATGTTCTGGATTTCCTCGAATTCTTTCTATTTTCAACTTGTCGCTCTTACAGTGTATTACAGTTTTCATTCCTACTAGAATAACAAAGACTTCAGGCCAATAGAACTCATTTGACTCTAAGACAAATGTGGTGCTTTGCTGTCCAGATTCAGAAAATACTCACTCTGTTTGTTGCTTCTGTGGATATCCTGTTCTGAGCAGAACCCTTCAAGTAGTGCCTGTGAACACTAATTTTTATTTTAAATTGCAGTGATGAGTAGGAGACGAGTTACTGTGTATAGTAGAACATCATAGTAGCAATTATTTATATAGGTAATTGATAGATGCTGTCATCTACGTGAAAAGTGGTGTGTAAAAATGACACCTTAGCTCTCCCATGAGCGACTGCAGAATCCACCTGTGCTCTTCTTTTTCAGCGCCCCTTTCTTCTCTCCATCTCTGTATCTACCTCCAATTTTTCACTCTCATTTTTGGCCCCCTTCTATGCCTCATGCATTCTGTGCCTTCCAATCTCAGTTCTTTCTGCTGAATCTAATTTCTTTCCCTTCTGTTTTGCTTTCCCTTTCCTACCAAAACCGCTTACCTTATTTACCACAAATTGTTCACAGTGCATACTTGAATTTTTTACATTTACATGTTATGTTTACTGAATATTACATTGCTTCTTGTTGTCTTTTGAACAAAAGCAGAGAAGTTGCAAGAAAAATTGTTGCATTGAACTTTCATTGTACCTTTACCAAAAGTGTGTGTTTTTGCTATGGTAACTCTAGATAGAGAAAAACTCCACCTTCATGTAATTGATTACAATAAAGTTAACCACTTTCAGGTTAAGTGTACATTTTACTATTTTAAGAAACACTAAAGAAAAATATATAAGTTAAATGGCATTTTAGGTTTTATAACGTTTAGATAATAAATATAATGTTGTCATTTTACTTGTTATAAATGTCAGTACCAAAAGTTAGATTTTTTAAAATAAAATCTCTTAAAATAGTAGCCATTTCTTAAAATGTGAAAAATTACAGGCTTTATTATTGTTAGTCAAACAAGTCATATGTATGTTTACCATTTTCCTGTTTTCTTTATCCCATGTCTAAAACAGAAAACAGTGATGTCAAATATTTTGGGGGATTTTACTGTTTAAAATCAACTCCTGGTTGCTTGATAAAATTGTCATCCAGGCAATCTAATTTGACCATTAATTTGATACAGAACACAAATTAAGAATTTTGTGAACTCCTGTTTGTATGCAATGGATAACATTGGCCTGTAGGCTTTTCTTTTATTTGCAAACTGTACAGCAGAGATTACTCTGCATGTAATAAGCCCCCGGGCAGACGCTTTGTGGTGGTAAAGATGATTAAAGTGATGATGAAAATTTTCTTATGTTCTGAGTGACAAGTTATAATATCTCACATATTTCTACTGCTATGAAATTAATCCTAATAACTTTACACCTAATATTGAAAATATTCTAATTATGAAAGTTTTTTAAGAACAGGAATAAGATTTTCTATAGGATCTTGGATAAACTTAGTTTTCTTAAGTCTGAGCATTTATACTGCAACTTTTATAACTCAACTTTTTTAAAATCCTAGGCTTGTTACATCCGCATAGGATTGATGTCTTTGAAGATTATATATATGGTGCAGGACCTAAAAATGGTGTATTTCGAGTACAAAAATTTGGCCATGGTTCTGTAGAGTACCTAGCTTTAGATGTTGATAAAACAAAAGGAGTTTTGATTTCTCATCGCTATAAACAACTAGACTGTAAGTATAATATTTTATACTACTGTCTATATTGGTAAAGTTTCTTATAACTCTCAAAATAAAGTGTTTTAAAATTCTTAACTATATCCATGGCTTAACCCCAGTAAGTTAAGTCACTTTAATTTTGATATCACCAGCCTTTTCAAATTACCAAAGACAAGATATAAATAATGCAAAAGTTTCTATTTCTGCCATGAAAGATATGAAAATTTCAGGATTTGGCTGTGTTTTCATGGAATTAGAATTAACTTTGTTATAAAAATTTGTCTCATTATGTTTCTTCTAAGTTCTTAACAAAACTTTGTGAGTCTTTAGACAAACCATGCAAGTAAGGAAATTTGTTACTAATAACCAAGTAACAATTACAGCTTTAACATTTCATCTTTAAAAGTATCTGAGGAGAACTGTTCCCAAGGTTGAATTTTCTCTGATGGTTTATCATTTTTATTGTTGCTTGAGTTCACTCTTCAAAACACTGTTCAAGATTTACTTATAATTATTCTTTGTGGCAAATAAAAAGGACTTTCACCTCATTTGGTATGATAACTGGAAAGGTAACAATTGATATTTAACCAAGTCAGTTTTTGGAAGTAGATTAAAACAACATATATCCCCCTAGAACCTTCCTGAAATTCTATTCAAGGTTTTGCTGCTCTTTACCAATGATCTGAGGTTTCAAGTTTCCCAGGTTACTATGAGGACATCCCCTGGCATTCTCTCTCATCCTCTAGTTCTGTTTCATTCATATTCATAGTCAAATATTGCCACCTTCATAAAATGTAAGTAAATGAAATTCTGCCCTAAATATAATAGGCGTTTGAGTGGTGGATCCTTCAGAATGAGAGCCACTATCATAGTCACCATTTCACTAACTAGATGCCATTTTCACTTCATCCTAATGGGATTCTGTATGGAAAGCCATGCAGATGACTGCAGAGGATACTGATGAGATAGAAATTTAGACAAAAGTAAATGTGACACACATTTATCCATGGGCACAAACTTCTATCTGATGGAAAGGAAATTGTGTTAAACATGGTTTTTAGGGGAAAGAAGCATACGTTTTGTTTGTGTTCTGACAGACAACTGCATATGGATTTTAAGCCTTTGTAAATACCAGGGAGAATTGCTTCTGTCTGCTAAACCAGTCTTGAAACTATCTAAAGTGAGGTTAGATCCCAAAGACTCCAGATGGCTTTACTTTTTACAACAGCCCCAATTACACTTCAGTATCTCAGACCAACTCTTTTGTCAAGCGAAGCGTGGCAAAGTGTGTGTTTGAATAATTTCTTCTCCCCTGTGGGAAGCATAAATTAGGGTAAAATTTCTATTAATGGTGGGCGTTGGGTAGTGGTTTCTTTTCAGCTGTAAAGGAGAATGGTAATATTGAAATGAAATGCTCCCAGTAAAAATTTGATGTGATTTCTTTTTAACATTGCTAATTCATCATTTCACCTTATTAGATTTTATTTTTTTGAAACCTGTTGTACTCATAATTATGTGTTTCTTTCTTTCCTTTTGTTCAGTACCCAATCCATGCTTAGATTTAGCATGTGAGTTCCTCTGTTTGCTGAATCCTTCTGGGGCCACCTGTGTGTGCCCAGAAGGAAAATACTTGATTAATGGCACCTGCAATGATGACAGCCTGTCAGGTAATAAAATTCATTATTCTGTAAATAATTAGTCTGTACAATAAGTGTCCACAACTGTTGAAACTGAGCAGAATTAGCTACTCAGCCATCAGTACAGGCTCCTTGATACCACTGGTTCTTGAACACCTGTGTAAACTGTTCTTTTCTCTGACGATGACTTCCTATCAATTCGTTCTGCATTTATTCAAAGCTGCATTGAGTACTTACTGTGCATTGAAGAGTAGATTGAGAACTTTGAAGTCACACACAGAATCAAGAGACCTTTTTATGTAGCTCTTGTAAAAATAAGAATAATGATACTTCTGAGGGTGCCATTCTGCTATAAGTTTAAACCCAACTCCCAAATCCATTGATTCATTTAGCAGCTTTATATTGAACACCTTTTGTGTGCCAGTGCTAATTTTAAAACCAAGGATTAATTTAGAAACTAAGCCTTAGTTTCCTCTGTGTAAAATCTGATTAGCAATAAATAGCGCAACAACTACTACTAATAATAAGTATCTTGAGGGCATTTGAGCAAAGCATAAGCACTCATTCAGAAACGAAGGACTAATTTAGAAAGAAAACAAAAAATACTTCTTCACTCAGAGAGTTATATTTTAGAAGGTAGACTTTGGAATAGACATTTGAAAACTTGAAGCGTCATTTCAAATTCTGGCACATTTTAAATAGAAATAAAATAAAATAAAATAAAAAAGTAAAGTAAAATAAAATAAAATAAAATAATAAAATAAAAAAATAAATAAAATAAAATAAAAAAATTTATAGTGTGATGGGAAAGGGAAAGAAGAGATGTCTCCTGGATATCCAGATAGACTTTCAATAAGTTTCCTCATATTCAAGACATTAGCCATAATGGGAAAAAAAATGGTACTAAGAGAAAAGAAAATCAATAGTCATTAATTTTATGTCACAGACCAAAATGCAGTGCTGCAAAATCACTTTTGAGAGTCACCACAAACATTTTTCAACTAAAATACATGCTCTTCCTACCTGTTTATTTCCCTATAAGAATGAATTCCTCACGTGAACACAGTGTCTTTGTCCTCAGTCAGCATCTCTGCCCCCATATCATTGTCTCATTGCTCTCTGCTGAGGGTTATGTGCAATCTGAAGACTACTGTCTCTTCTGAGACACTCAGTGTCTAAAACTGTCATGGCTCTTTAATATATATTTTTAAGCACTGGATATGCAAATCTGAAGGGATTGCAAAGATGAATTGATAAATGACACAAATACCAGTAAGTAGATATTTATACGAAGAGTGATGTGAGCTATAGGAGAGACAGAGTTTAAACTATTAATGCAAATTACATGAGTATCCAATTAGGAATTGATTAGATTTGCCATAGAATATGACTTTAGAACAAGGTCTGCAAAGACAGATTAGATTAAGCAGGAAAGAAGGAAGAGGACATTGAGGCAGAAAAAACTGTCTGAAAAGTCATGAAAACATGGAATGGAAAAAAAAAAACAATGAGTCATTTGTTTCAGTTAGTGTGTAGGATGAGCAAAGTGTTCTTGTGGATGGCAGGGCTGGAACATTCTTAGCAGAGAGCTAAATGTGAACCATGACTGGTGTTTTCGATTGGTACTTCAGTGCCGGTCATTGAAAAGGGATCTTGTCACTAGTACCAGGATGCACCCTTCCTCTTTACCAATTATCCCAGCCAGAGTTGCCACGATCTCAATTTTGCTGGTAGAATAAGATAATTAAATGAACATTTTCAAACATTAGCAAGTACATTTTTCACCCACTGCTCTGATACAGTCTGGCGGGTGAACTGTGTATGGTCGCCTAGTCTACTTAACATCTCAGAAACAGATTCTCAAAAATGTCAACAACTCTTCCTTGTAGATGTGCTGCATTTTCACTCGTTCCACACACTCCCACAACCAGTGCTCTCACAGACGCCTCCTGTGTGCCGTGTCTACTTGTACTGCTGCTTCGGTGGGAGAGACCCCTCCGAGAGGGATTAATACTCTGCACGGAAGTACACTACTTAAACTGCCAGTGTGACTTCTACGTTGACTCAGATGTTATAGGTGGTCTTTTTAATGGTCAACTTGCAGACAGCGTCTATTGTTCTTCTTTTATAAATAAACATGACTATCTCTTCCCCATAATCCCCTTTTTCCTTTGTGTTTAATGTAAATGTTTTCAATAATCCAAAATCAACAAATACACAGGAAGAACTTGGCCTAGGGTAGGGCTGAGGTGGAGCTTTGAGTTAGGCCAAGAGCTATGACATAAGTAATTTGGCCCCAAGCTCCTTCAGTATCAGTTTCTTCAGTGTAAAATTAGATTAATGTTAAATACGATTGTTAGTAATAATAATAAATATCTTGAAGGCTTATGATAAGGCATATTTTAAGTATGCTATATGTATATTATTTCATTTAATCCTCACAAAACTCCAATGATATTATACTGTCCATTGTCCCTATTTTTACATATAAAAAAATTGAAGCATGAAAAGGCTCAATTGATTGTCTAATGTTCCTTAATAGCGGTAGTACTCCCAGGTGAATCTAGGCATTCCACACATTGACCATCACATAACACACTTCAGTGCCTCTAAGTCACCCAAAGTACCCATGTCCAGAGTCAGTGGAAATACTAGAAATAACATACGGAAAGTGCCTAACACAATACCTTGCAAAATATAGACACTCAACATTCTAAGATAAATCTGTCACAAAATAGGTAGGAAAATGAAGCAATTTTTTTTTGCCGTATTAATTCATCAAATTGTATGGTTTTAGGTTTTAAACAAGGAAGTATTTTGTCTAAGTACACACTTACCCAAGATCTAAAACTTTTTTACAAATTTTTGTTTTACTATTTCAACCCTGCTTGAGACTATAGAAACCTCCTCAAAATTCATTTTGTAATTTAAAAGAAAATCTTATATTTGAAATAATCCGAGTGTTAAAAAATATTCACATTGGCCTTTACATAAATGAGCCTTGGTAATGGACAGCTTGGACAGCTTGGACACTGGGTTAGGAATATAAATAAGTGAGTTTTGGAATTATTGATTGGTGTAGATAAATGCCAGTTACTTTTCCTGACATTAACATTGATACTGCCAAGTTTCTCAGCTCTTTATAATTACTTGCCTTCCTCTAGCTGCTGTTGTTAAATGAGAGCACACTGAATATTTGTAATCTTCATGTAAGAAATTTGAAATTCAAATGTTACTCATTCTTGCAGAAGTATTCACCTGCTCTTCCATATAGTTGATTATAATTGCTGGATCTTGGCTTCTGGAGGTGATTTAGTTATTGACAAAAGCAGCTTCCTTTATCGTTACAGAACTATTACAGTTAGGTTTTGAAAGAATGTTAACTCCACTTTCATTTCATTGGGCAGTGTTATATTTTTACATCTCTGATGCCTAATGAGGCACGTTATAGAAATGTACATGTCTTAACATGTGGAGAGTTTGAGTATCTTTGTGTTTTACACAGAACATCTACAGGTGAAAATGAGCCCTCTCACAGTAATTCTAACTGTGATCATCATATCTTAAATATTTATCTTCACTGTTCACATTCACAACTCTGATTAGGATATTTCATGCCGAATGAGTTAGAAACGTTCTGGTAAATTTTAAACTAAGCAAGCATACTTACACTTGGGATCTTTCTTAAGAATTTGACCTCTGTATCAACTCTTTGCTAAAGATTCCCACTTGCATTTATTTTTTTAAATGTTTTAAATTGAAGTGCAGTCAATTACAATGTGTCAATTTCTGGTGTACAGCATAATGTCCCAGTCATGCCTATACATACATATATTCATTTTCATATTTTTTTCATTAAAGGTTATTACAAGATACTGAATATATTTCCCCGTGCTATACAGAAGAAAAAGTTTTAATCTGTTTTTATATATAGTAGCTAACATTTGCAAATCTTAACCTCCCAAGTTTATCCCTTCCCACCTCCTTTACATTTATATAGATATCTCCAGTTTAATATGTTTAAAGCTAAATCGAGGGGGAAGGGTATAGCTCCAATGGTAGAGTGCATGCTTAGCATGCACAAGGTCCTGGGTTCAATCCCTAATACCTCCACTGAAAAAGTAAGTAAATAGATAAACCTAATTACCTCCCCCCTGCAAAAAAAATTATAAATACATACATACATACATACATACATACATACATACATACAAACTTACATACATACATACTCTTTAAAAAAAAGCTACATCACCCCTTCAGGTCCTATAGCCCTTGTGTCAAAAACTGAAGAATTATACTTAGTTTTTCCTTTCCCTCTTATGTGATTTTTATCTTCTAGTTACCTTTAGCATTTGGCTACATTTATTTATCCCACATTACTGCATTTTAGGCCATCATCTTATCTAGCCTGGATAATTTAAACAGAGTCTTAAGAGTCCCTCTGCTTTGAGTTTAACTCCTACCAGTATAGTCATTCTCAGACTTTAGACTTTTTCAAAGACTCAACATTGCTTTTGGGGCAAAGTCCAAAATCCAAGGATCTCCTACAACACTCCACTTATCTCTTCAAATTCACTTCTCTCTTTCAATTCCTTCCTTTACACTCTGTAATCCAGGTCCAGCCATAATAGGTCCATTCATTCAGTTCCACCAGTGCTCACCTTCTGGCATTCATAGATGCCACTCCATGTGAGCTGTGTTCTCAGTGTGCCTTTGGGCACTCAATAACTAATGCTGAATCAGAATGTTACTTGGTAATTTACCAAATAAGTGCTTCAATTTCCTACTGAAATTCAACCTCTGCAGACCAGATGGCAGCTCTTTGTCCTTCTGCTGGTCTAGTAGGGTAGATGTGGGCTGGAACTCAAATTCGTATTTGTGCATATGTGTATGGTATATACTGATGTACTTAAAAATTTACAAAGTTTCATAATGTTAACTTTTATTTTCAAGCTTCTTATTTAATATTCACAAGTCTATGAGTTAAGCTGTACATTTGTCCTTAAGGCTGCCTTGAAGGAGAAGTAACAGGCTCAGATAGGTTAACTTGTTTGCCTAGAACGGGACAGAACTAGGACCTTATTTTTTTATGAAAGAAAGTAAATCTTAGCATTTTTGCTTATTTGAATTTTTCTTATTCCACCATTTACTGAATTACATGCTAATTTATACATTTCTTATAACTAGATGATTCATGCAAATTGACTTGTGAAAATGGAGGAAGATGCATTTTGAATGAGAAGGGTGATTTGAGGTGTCACTGTTGGCCTAGTTATTCAGGAGAAAGATGTGAAGTCAACCACTGTAGCAACTACTGTCAAAATGGAGGAACTTGCATACCATCACCTCTGGGTAAGTAAGTGAGTGACACTGGGTATTCAAATCATGAACAATTTTCCTTATATGTGAGAAATATAAAGAAAATACTTAATGTTATAAATAAAATTCCTAGTATCTTAATAGCAAATGTATTAACAAAAATTAAATCTAATAATTAATTCAACATAACGGCATTTGTTCTAAATTGGGTATATTGAAGTTTAAATTACAAAAATTAACAATAATAATGACCATTTGATTATTGTCACATGTTAAGCTGCACCACTGACAGGGCTCAGTGCTTGTAGATGGTTTGACTCTGGCTTAAAATGAAGTAAAACCAGTTTTACAAGCCTTATAGTTTTGACTCCAAAATTTTTTTTAAATGAAGTTTGCCTAATGCTAAAACTCATATGTTATTAAAAATTGGGTTTATTTTAAATGTGTATATACTATATCAGTTGCATCTTTTGGCATTATAATTCCTATCCAAAATCATAACTACTCTGTGGGCATTAAGATATAGTATATTCAAAGCATATTGCTTTGAAAATATCAGGTTACTACATGTTAGGATATACTTGAGATTCTTCTTAATTTATTCCATAGCCATGTTTGCAAAAAGTGTTTTCTACAGCACATAAGTGAACATTAAAACATATTTTCCTACTGACTTCTATTAAATTTAAAATGTTCCCACTGGAAAAAAATTATCCCTAATGCATACTAAAAATATAATTTGCAAATTCCAATATCCAGTGCAAAGAACATTATGCAACTATTAGGGTACAATCTATGCACATTTAATTCTACTACAATAACTGCAAATTTAGTCAGATGGAAAATCAATCCATGTGATGTTCACACCCCCTACATGGCTAATTTCTGTCTTACTGGGATTTCTCACCGCTTCTAATGCTTACACTATTCTTTGAAGTATTTGGCACAGTGCTAACTGAAAGAGCCACAGGAAGAAGCATTTTCAATGGAGTTCAGGGGAAGCAAGCTGTTTTCTGATTTGCAGTCTAAGAGTAAGAGCATACTGTTTCTTTAAGTTTGATAGTTTTATGTCTATATATTTTTGACTTATAATTAATTGATAATAAAGGTATTCTAACTACTCAAGAGACATTTGAAAAAATATTTATCAGGTTGAACTAAAAAAGGCACTAGGAGTCTTACTACATGTTCGCATTCTGCCTGCAGGGGAGCTAGTCCATTCAGCAGAGTGTATTTTATTGCTATAGGAAAAATTGTAGTACTGAGACCTTCATTGAGTATGCAAATGAGAATCTGTTGAATGTGTGGGAAAGGAATATGACCTGTAATTATATTTTAGTAACACACATACCACTTAGCTTTAGGCAAGAAGCTCTTATGCAAATGAGTTGCTTCGAGTTTTTATTATTTAATGTTAACTTAATTTTCTCATTAAGATAATACAAATCATTGGGTTATAACCAGGTGATTTTCTTGTATTTATCTTTGGAAATATTTAAGCCGACTAAAGAGTTTGGCACTCCAAACTATGGCTACCTATTCAACTTGCAGTGGATCCACAGGGACAAATCTCTATGAAACACTGAATTTGCTGTCCTGTTAATGGATCCTGAATGGTATATGAATACAGCACAACTTTTAATGTTTCATTCAAATCGTTGGTCCAGACCTTGCTACATTCTAAAATTTATAATATATTAAGTTCATCTATGCACCCAGAGAATAAGATCTCAATTTATATAGATAATATGTTCAGGAAAAAATTATATTTCAAATTAGTAATATAAATGAGTTCTTATATGAATTCAACGTGAGATGTGGCCATGCAGTTTATTGTCTTATACATCTAATAATTAATACGAATACAATATTTAATTAAGTCATTTACAAAACATTTCTTACTTTTAAAAATGTGGTTTTATAAAAACATTGTTTGGTGTTTATAGACTGTAGAACCTCATTATCTCCACACAAATGTTAATTTGTTAAACAAATCCCAGTGGGCAATTCATGGATTTATTCATTGTTGGTTTACTTATAGTTAAGCCTTTGGCAAATTCCTATGTGGACACTATACAACTAGGGTTTGGGGCAGCCTTAATTAAAATTTATAAGTTTATGACAGTTGTATAGAACTATAATAACTGAACAAAGGAAATGTCACCAGTTAAAGGCACACATCTGAGAGGCATAATTAAAGTTTTGCCTAAGGAATGAGTTTTTCCTTATTCCTTAAGGTTTTTTTATGATAAAGAAGACTAAAAATAAAATACATGCACTATACCCATATAGGAAGATACTACAAAATGAAATAGTTTGACATTGATTATATCAACAAGGATCCATGTAGTTTATTTCTGTTATCTATTTATACGATAAATTTAAGATAAAGTTTGCCTTGGGAAAGCAATGGAAATGAGAGTAAAAAATTAAATTATTCAGTCATTTTATTATAGAAAATAGAGAATAATTTATGAAATTATTTTTCATCACAAATATATTAAGATATTTATATAATTAACTATATGTACAATTAATCTTCACTTTATGAATATTTATTCTCTAAGATACGTTCATACTGTGTGGTATTTTCCTTACTCTTATAGGTCTGTTATTTAGATTTCTAATGTTTATACCAAAATGAATCAGGATTTCCTACATGGTTGATTTAGAGGAATGAAACAAGAAGTTTTATAAATTTGGGACAATATATTCAAATACTCTCACTTACAAAGTTTGGAATTATATAGAAAGGAAGGCAATTCTATTGTGTGAAGTTTGACTATATATGAAACTGGCTAGGTGAAGAGGTGATAGTGCAATTTTTTATAGTAGGGAGCACATTTGTATTAAATTATTTAAATGAATATAACAAGAAGACAGCAAAAGCTGTCTTTGTGGTGCTCTCTGTCACCGCATCTGTGTACTTTGGCAGTGAAAGGTTTTATTCTCAGAAATGAAGCCAGAGGAAAGAGGGCTCTGTTGAAGAAAGAAAAAAATCAAAATCTTCTCACTGCAATAACAAGGGCAGGTAGATGGAGAGAATTTTCTGTCTCATTCATTTAGGATCTTTCTGTCCAGGCCACTGCCCCAAATATGATGGGACTGCCATCAATTATGATCAAATATGACTGTCCTAAAAACGTTTGCTCAAAGGCACGGTAAGCTAGGAACTTTTGGACATCCTTGAAACATCATGAAACTAACAATGAAACCTATGTACTGATGTCTCTCAAGTCACATAGGCACCTGGAATGTAAAATACATGTACACCTAATTAACATCTTGATAACAGGTGGACATATGTTTAAACTGCCCATCTTTATTTTCCTTCCACTTTTTATTTAAGTGAGGGCTGTTTTTACTTTAAATTAAGCTTGATGTCCTGGCTCCCTGAACATAGATATTGATTATATTTAAAAAGTGCTAAAAGCAGGATGTTGGGTCCTGTTTGCTTTTTAAGAATGCAAGAGAGTAAGTTGGAAACATAAAATTGAAAACATTAAATAGTGCATATAGTTTAACAAAACAGTGACATAGGAGTATGTAGCTGTGACAAATCAAGTAGAAAAAACAAGAAAGCATAATGAGCAAGTGGCAGAACCTGCACACATGTGCACACAAATAAACGCAAGAGAAGAGGAAAGGGGGAGAAGAGGGAGGGGGAGCCCAGCCAGACGCAGGGGCCCCCAGCGTTCTTAAATCACTAACCAGAAGGAAACGTTGATAGCAGAGCCTTGCAGTTAGCAATTTGGAAGTACTCAGCAAGAGTTTTAAAAAGTTCCAGTGTCTTTTAAATAAATAATGTCACTTCTACAAACATATCCCAAAGATTACATGATCACAAAAAGCAAAATATTTAGAAGTGAAAATGTTCAATATAGCGTTGTTTGTGATATAAGATTGGAATTAAAAACCTGAACCCAATAGCTAATATATAAAATATAGCATATCTAAAAGAGAAATGTTATACAATAAACAAAGCCACAATTGTAGGCTATATAATAAAGAAAAATGTTCACGTTGTAAAGTACTTGAAAATAAAGTTGAAAAGCACAAGAAAAAGACCTGCTTATATAATATGAGCCCAATGTGGAAAAAATGCATACGCAAGTGTCTATATAAGGAAGTAGGTCCTTCTTTACACTTTCATATTTTCTAAATGTTCCACCATGCTTTATTGTTAGAATCAAAAATTAAAATAACAATAATTATTAGAAATTAAAATAACACTAGTTATTATCACTGTCAGGATCATGACAATTAATATACATTGGACTGCTTACTAAGTGCCAGGCACTGTTGTTGGTCCTTGAATCTTCATAACAAACCTATGAGAGAATTAAAGTTAAGAGTCTCTCTAACCATGCTTCATGAATCACAGTTACTGGTTCATGTGGACCATATGGTGAGCGCAATACCAAACTATTTAGTCTTACAGCTCTCTAGGCTACTGTCAGAAGGCTTGAGTTGGCTTTACTTGTATTCATAGAAAAGACAAAATGTTTCAGTCTCATTTCCACAGTGCTGGCTGAAAATGAACTTTCCAGAAGCATAAATAGATTGTGACCTATAATTTGAAACATGTCGGAATATATTAAGTAGTACCTGGGAGGCTTTGCTGAATAGTTCTCTGTAATACTTGTGATACTTAAGACAACCCGACAGCTATAGTCAACTTGCTAAAATGATGTGTAAATGAGCACTCACTTTCGGTCTCGGAAAACATTATCTTAAGTGGAAAAGTAAAATGTCAAATCTCTTTATCAAAAAGACTAGCAATTTTTCTTTAAAGCATTCAAAACTTCTATTACTTGAATCTAAGTGAGAAGTGCAGATTTCACCAAGGAGAGTAGTCTTGAGGGTGAGAGGGCAGGAGGCAGGCTTTCTGATTGCAATCCAGTAACTGAAGGATGCTGTGCTGACTTGTCTCTCAGCTTATTTACTTCTGTATAAGGAAGCAAGAGTGTGGCTTTTGTCCAAACAGTGAAGATGTTGTGAGTAAAAGGTTTGTAACTTTTAGATAGTATTTTCAGAGAACATTAATGTAAATGTGTGTAAATATGTTCTGCATTTTGAATGTCAATTAAATGTTTCTATTACTTAGACTCAATACACGTATCAGAATATTGAGCTAAACAATGACTGTGTACGCAGAAGGCTAGTTAGGTATAAAACGTTATAACCAGGGATAAAATTTACGAGCACAAGACCAAGTTAACAGGGGAAGCAGCATGGTTCACGTAGGCAAATGAGTATGAATTCAAATAAATTGCTTAAAAAGAGAACCAACCAATGATGTTCAGTAGCAGATATCTACCTCTCAGAAATAATAAGCATAGTCATGTTCTCATAAGGAATTCACATGTAATTACTTTTGCTAGCATTGGTTCATAGCAATCAACCACACGTTTTCAAATATTGTGTTTGTATAGGAAAAAAGGGTTAGAATTTATTTGTCTGATGTTGAGCAGAGAGGTTATTTTACCTTCTAAAATCATACAATATTGATTAAGTCATTCTTATGAGTAACATTTTTATAATCAGCTTAAAAACTGTTTATTAAGTAAATCTAGCTTTTAAAGACACACTTACAGTATTACATTGTTTATTGAAAAATGCCAACTACATACACCTTAATAATATTTAAATGAAAATATATGCTTTTGAGAAAGCATATTCATTGATGTATTACTTGACTAAAAGCTACCAAACAAGCTATACTCTAAAATTATTAGCAAGTAGGTAGTGATTGCTATATTGAGTATATATGCCATAATTATACTATTTTGAATATTTTACAAGCATAATTATTGTCATCTTTATTATGGTGACTGCTATAATTGAACTCTTAATTCAAATGCCAAGAATTCTGGTAAATTTCTTAAATATTTTATTTAGTTTCAAACACAGTATTTTTCAGATGTGAGATAGCGTGATTAAGAAAACTAGAATCTGCGAACCTAGATTATGTCAGTCAGTTCTCTAAGACATTATCTAGTATCACTGAAAATCATCAGTACTGTCTGCCCGTATCAGAGAAATTGCTGTAATTGTATAACTAAAGGTAATATAAAGTTAAAAGTTTATTTATCTAAATGTAAATTGCAACCATGTCATAAAAATTCAGTGCTCATTTAACAAGGACTAATGATAAATCTTTGTGATATTCATATACTTATCTATATAATAGAAAAGATTTTATTATTATATATATTAAAATATACTATTTTGAACTGATATATATGGATTATCTGTAGGCAAGGTATGTTCAAAAGAATGAATATTGAAAAATGTGCATCAGGATTCCATATGGAGTATCTTATCAAAGGCGTATGTACTCTGTCAAAGGTTAAATAATAAACTAAATTGATCAGTTGTTTGATAACAATACTAATAGTAATAATAGTACCAATGCTACTATTACTAATGAATCTACCAATTACTGAGTACTTGCTGTGTGGCAGGCATTGTGCCAAGTGTTTTACCAATCAATACACGTTAGGCATTGCTGTCACCATTTTATAAAATGAGATGCAGAATGAGATCCATTGAGGAAATCTAAGTTTTCCAAAGCCACACAATTAATAAATTTCTAACAAGATTTCTTTCTTAGGCCTGCCTGATACAAAAATAAGTAACTTAACTTTGTACCAAGTTTATTTAATTCCTATTAAATATTTTATGAGGTATTTTAGAATTAACCACTTTTACTGAGACTGTGACTTTTGGTATGTTAAGGACCGTGCACGAACAGTGAAATTTAAAGAACTCTAAGAGATACCAAAGCATTTTTATTTTTCCTTATGAGCTTTCTTTAGTTGTGACTATTCCTTAATAATATTTATCATTGATTATAGATGGTTAATGATTATAGTTACATCTTCACTAGATCTGACATCAGATATTACTGGTTATCTAGTTAAATTTCAAGAGTTTATTATTAATTTTTATTGCATGAAAATTTGATGCAACATTTAGAAGATATAAGCTTCTATTTGTAAACAGATGCAATGTAACGACATGAACCTCCATTTATTATATTCTTACATCTAGCAAGGCACTTTGCTAACATACAACGTGGAACTGAATCTGGAGTGGACCTAGCACTGTGAGAGCCTTCAGTCCAGTGAAATCATGTATGCCACTGAGAACAATGTTTACGACAGGGCATTTTTCCTCTTGGGGAGTCATGGGAGGAGTTGGTGACCCTAATGAACATCCAGAGATATCCACACAGGGACATATGAGAGGGTGAGAATGAACTGATGTTTACAAAGGACAATGAGCCCAGAGTCAGAAAATCCAGATGGAGGCATTCAGATAGAGACATAATTACTGAAGTCATGAAATGAGATATCACCTGAAAGGAGTTTGGACAAACATTTTTTACTAGACAGAAAGAGAATATAAAGGCAATTATGAAAGAGCAGCCAAAAAAAAAAAAAAAGAGAGAGAGACATCAACAATGCTAGTGTCTCAGAATCCAAGTGGAAAATAGAATTTTCAAGTGTAGATGTTAATAAATGTAAAATTATGGAGAAAATTTGGGGAGGATGTTTGCAAAGAAATCAGTGGATTTAGGGATTAAGCGATTAGAGGTAAATTTTGGAAGAATATGTAAATATACAGTAAAGACAACACCACATATTAATTTCTCCATCCCTAATCCTTTCTTCTAAGATCAGGGAATCCGAATTAATTTGTGTGACCGATACTCGCATATTGAGAGATCTGGCCTCTCTTTAGAGTGAAGAAAGAGAAGTAACAGGTTAAGACATATTATTTTGTATATTAAAAAATAAAAACTTCACCCAGTGAAGGATTGGAATGTGACTTTATGATTGAAGATTTTTCTTAGTCATATATTGATGGAGTTGGAAGCAGTTGAGAGTAGAATTCTTTCCAAAAAAGCTCAAGAATATACCAAAATTTGACATTATACAAGTAGAAAGATGTGACAAATATTAGGTTTCTTTTTTCTGTGTTGTGTGTATGTTCTTTCTTTTTAACGGGTAGGATTAAGCATGTTGAGAAGATAAAGAAGGAAAAAGGATCCATCATTCGAAGTTTGAAAATGTTGAAGTTTGAGATATAGTTGATGGGGAATTTCTGTTCTAGCCCGTCACTGCCATATGAACAAATTCAAATTTAACAGTATATTAAATAAATAATGGAGAGAAAATATGTAACTTAAGAAAATTTTCAGAATGATTTTTTGCAGATACAGTCACAGAGTAACTCATACCTATAAGTGGGGGATCTCAGTAGGAATAACAATACTACTCAGATCTAAAATGTAACTGAGTGCTTTCTCTGTGGTTGGTATAGTTAGAAATGTTTCTCATTTGCTCTGTGTGATTCTACACAACAACCTCATAAAGTAGGTACTATTATTATCCCCAGTTTTGCACACAAGGAAATCAGCAGAGGTAATGTTTGCCCATAGTCCCACATTAGTAACTGGCACAGAAAGTCTATGAATCCAAGCAGTCTGACAACCTACACTGTTAAAGTTTGAGCTTAAAATGCCATAGAAACTAGACTGATTAGAGCCTGCAAACTCTTCCTCCTCCTCCTTCCTCAGGTCAACTGATCCTCTTTCTGATTGAGCTACCCTTGTTGGCTGTCAACTCCCCAGATCCCTGAATGCATCACTGCTACAAATCTGTACCTTAGTGTAACAATGCCGTTTCCTTTTCAGATGTCAAAATCAAATTCAGCTACCTAAAAAACAATCTTTCTAAAATCAATCCAAAGCAACTTGTTAGGGTGCACCCAGAGATATTCTTGAAAATATTATATGGAGCCCATTATAAAATTCTGCAACAGATGGTTCATTTCCCATCGGCAAACAAAAGATCTGCTGTATCACCACACGATTTCAAGTCAGATGATATTCCCCTGAATATGAAGATTTCTACTTGTCAAAAGTGAATCTTCTCTTTAAAGGAAGAGAAAGAGGAGCTTTTTGAAAATAATTCAGCTGGAATCTAAATGATGCGAGGCATATGCTAGCTGGGGGACAAACTGGTCACTCTGCCCTAGTTTCCAAACAGCTGTGGATGTGATGAAAGCACCGTGTCATTTCTCCAAGTGACTGGGACAGAGAGATTTTCAAGTGCCTTAGCAGATTGGATTTGTTCCTTTCAAATTTTTATCATTTTACTTTTTTTGCTCCTAGTTCAAAAAAAAAAAAAAAAACACCTACAAAGTACAGTAAGTAGAAAAACATAAATCTACAGTGTCTAAATCCTGCCTTTGTCTGGCACTTTTTCTGATTGTTCTAATGCATTTTAATTTCTCCTATAGTTTCTGCACTGTTTGTTTCACATTAAGCTCTTGTTCATTTGTGTTCCTGTTTATACGTTCTATTTCTCTGTAAGTCATTCACTGGTTCTTGTTGATGCAGGGATTTTACTTCTTTTATTCAGGGCTTTCGTTTTCCTTAGTGACTATATTCCAACAATTATTTATCCTCTTCGTCTTCTACCACTATTCTCTTCTCTGTGTCTTTTACTTTTCACTCACTGTTGTTCCAATGAAGATATTTTCTCTATATGCAAGCAGCAACTGGAAAATTCACTACCTTTATAAACAAATTCTTGGCTGAAAGCTTTAAAGCCATTTTCTGACAGTAAAAAAATATGAAGTTACTCAGCTTTTAAGGTATATAGAATTTACCTTGTTTCTACACCTATTAACAGAAATTTATCTGCCACCAAACTAAAAACATTTATAAATACGTTTTAAAGTAATGCTGCTCACTATGAAAGGGTATATAGCTTTCTTCACTGACAAACGACAGCTTCTAGCATTTTTAAGTGTGCAGAGTCCTTTCAGAGTAAAATAAATAAAATTGTGGAACTTCAGTTTATTCATTTTCTTGGAAATGCAGGTGGATGCAGGTGGATTTTATTTGGAGACACTTTATTCACTTAAGAATGCTTTTATATATATATATACATATATATATATATTTGTCCTTCAATACCGAGTATGGTATCTTTGGCAACCAAAATAAAAACTTTTATCACTTTCACTTTTCAGGTCTTAAGCCTTACAGTCATGCATTTTTCTGACCATTCTTATTATGCAGCATGTCTAATGGTAAGAGAGATGGTTAGATATTCTCTGATACTAGTCAACTGAGTGACATTTTCTGAGTCCTAGTTAATTGAGATCTTAATTTCTTTCTTTCTTTCTGAATTTCTTTCTTTCTCTCTTTCATGTTATTAGTTTATATTTGTACAACCTGTAAGCTTCATTCTTTCCCCATTACAAATGATAGCCATTCATTTTGTTCTGCTTTCCTTCACCTGTCCTGCACAGCTAGTTCTATACTCTGTTTTCTACTCAGTCCTTGACAGTCGAAGCAGCTAGAGAGACTCATTCTTGATGTAACAGTTAACCATGTTATGTTCAAAACACCTTAAAGGATTGTTTATCTTTCATTGTGACGTTAACTCCCACAGAACAAATAAAGTGAAATATCTGCAGTTCTATCAGATTAGCTACTGTGTGCTGTTAACATTAGATTTCTTAAGTCATCTTAGTAGACTACAAGTGACAGTCCTTTACCATGAATAAAAATATAAAAATGACATAGAATAGGACTCAGTAAGTGCTTATATACTAAATGCAGTATGTGTATTTAAATCAAATCAAACAACTAATATTCAGAAATCTTATTGTAGATGGCACAGCCATGTTAAACTTGTTAAAACACTCATTTATAGTAAGCCTAAGCTCACACTTTATGTAGATACAGCGGTGGCTGGTACATGATGACTGCACACTGAGGAATATGATTGTCTGTATTTTATATTCTAATGGCCAACACAATCTGGTAATCCGCATTACCACATGAGTAGAACAAAAATAACTGAAAAAGCAAAATGGACATGAAAAGAGAAGTTCAAAGAATAGCACAAGCGCTTTAAAGCTTAAAATACACGTATGCACGTATAATTATTCTTAAATGAGCTCTGATTATTTTACCCAATGTGAACCTGAGTTACCTTCTAATCTAGGCTTCACTGGGAACCCGGGGAAACTGAGACCCAAAGAGGTTATGTTACCACATAAAGTCACAGATGAAGTAGTGGACAAACTTTGCCCAGAATCCTGACTTCCTGATTCTTACCTAGTGTGGATTCCATGTAAATAGACAGTTTTTGTCAACTAATTTCCTTTTTATTACATTTTTTTCCCAATAGGGAGACCCACCTGCAGCTGTGCACTGGGGTTCACTGGACCAAACTGTGGTAAGACAGTCTGTGAGGATTTTTGTCAAAATGGAGGGACCTGCAGTGTTACCGCTGGGAATCAGCCTTCCTGCCACTGCCAGCCTGAACATACTGGAGACAGATGTCAGCACTGTAAGTGAATCACCTCCCCAAGACAGTCTGACCATGTGCTGTGACGCATGCATTAAGTAATCTTATCACCTATATCTTCAGTCTGTCCATTGTCTCAATTTCAGTTACCCCTATTTTTCAGGTTCACCTTTCCTCAACTCTAACTATTCGTCACATCCATCTATTATTTTAAAGATTCTCTTTCTTCCTTTCCCAGCTGAGATTCCATGGTCCATCATTAAAAATCATTCCCTTGTATACACCCTTAACAGTCTTGCTCCGTCTCCCCCTCTCTTGTACTTTTCTAGAAAACCATAATTGTGGTTGAATCCAGTTCTTCATCTGTCCCGACCTGGCATGCCGTTGATGAATGCAATGGGAAAAAAATACATAATCTTATGGACTGGTCTCACCTCAGTTTTTGTCACTAATCTCAAATGGGCACTTGCTAGGGTTTCTACTGTACTTCATTAATCCACTGACCCTCCTGGATGTCGATGTCAGATCTTCTCCTTTTCCCTCAGACCTCCACTAACTGCACCCCAGCTTTATTCTCAGCTGAGGAACGTGCTTCCTATTTCATTGATAAAAATAAGAAGTTGTTCAAAGAGAACTGCCATAAGCGCCCACCACCAGATCCCTCAAATTCTTTTGTCCTACACCACAACCTCTGTCTTCCTTCTTATGGCTAGGGACCCATGCTGCGTCTAAAGCTATACTATCCACTCCTGCATTAGATCCCTCTTAGCCACTCATGGACACGTCTCATACAATTGTTCCCTCTTTCTTCTGCTTTATCAATATTTTCTTCTCTGTATGGTCCTTTCTTAAAAAAAAAAAAACTTTTATTTGTGCTTGCATCCCTTTTTAGCTACAACTTTGTTTCACTGCTCATTTTTTTTTGAGGTATAGTTGATTAACAATATTATATTAGTTTCAGGTATATAGCATAATGACTCAGTATTTTGTAGATTATAAGCCATTAAAAGTTATTACAAAATAATAGTTATAATTCCCTGTACTATGTAATGTATTCTTGTGCTTATCTATTTCATACATAATAGTTTTTATGTCTTAATCTTATACCCCACAGGTAACCTCTAGTTTGTTTTCTATGTTTGTTATGTTGTAAACATTTATTTGTTTTATTTTTCAGATTAGTAATATTAGTAATTCAGTATAAGTAATATCATATGATATATGTCTTTCTCTGACCTATTTCACTGAGCATAATATTCTCTAGGTCTGTCCACATTGCTGCACATAGTAGAATTTCATTATTTTTCACATCTAAGTAATATTCCACTGTGTATATATATTTTATTTCTCCATTCTTCTGTTGATGGACACTTGGATTACTTCCATATCTTGACTATTTTCAGTAATACTGTTATGAACTTTGTGGTGCGTATTTCTTTTCAAATTAGAGTTTTAGTTTTCTTTTTCTTTTTTGATATATATCCAGGAGTAGAATTCTTGGATCATATGGTAGTACTATTTTTAGTTTTTGGAGGAACCTCCATACTGTTTTCCATAGTGACTGCACCAATTTACATTCCCACCAACAGCGTACAATTGTTGCCTTTTCTCCACGTCCTTTCCAACTTTTGTTACTTGTAGACTTTGCTGATAGCCATTCTATCAGGTGTGAGGTGATATCTCCTTGTTTTGATTTGCATTTCTCTAATAATTAGCAATGTCCAAAGTCTTTTCATGTAAACCATCCATGTCTTTTTTGGGAAAATGTTTTTTCAGGTCTTCTGCCCTTTTCTCAATTGGATTTTTTTTCTTTATGATACAGAGTTGTATGTGCTGTTTATATATTTTGTATATTAATACCTTGCTGCTCACATCGTTTGCAAGTATTTTCTCCCATTCAGTGGATTGTCTTTTTATTTTGTCAATGATTTCCTTTGTGTGCAAAATATTTTAAGTTTAACTAGGTCCCATTTGTTTATTTTTGCTTTTTTTTTCTTTTCCTTTTGCCTTCAGAGACAGATCCAAAAAAAAATTGTTATGATTTATGTCAAAGAGTATTCTGTCTATGTTCTCTTCTAGGAGTTTGATGGTTTCAGGTCTTACATTTTGATCTTTATAAACTATTTTGAGTTTATTTTTATATATGGTATGAGATAATGTTCTAATTTCATTTTTTTGTATATGACTATCCAGCTTTCTCAGCAACAACTGTCTTTTCTTCATTGTATATTCTTGCCTCCTGTGTCATAGGTTAATTGACTGTAGGTGTATAGGATCATTTCTGGGCTCTCAATTCTTTTCATTGATCTATGTATCTGTTTTTGTGCCAATACTATACTGTTTTGATTACTGTAATTTGTAGGGTAGTCTGAAGTCTAGGAGGGTTATACTTCCAGCTTTGCTTTTTCCCCCCCCTCTGGATTGCTTTGACAATTTGGGATCTTTTGTGGTCCCCTATAAATGTTAGGATTATTAGTTGTAGTTCTGTGAAAAATGTCATGGGTATTTTGATAGGGATTGCATTAAATCTGTAAGTTGCTTTAAGAATAATGGCCATTTTAACAATATTATTTCTACCAGTCCAAGAGTTGAATATCTTTCCATTTCTTTGTATCATGTTTAATTTCCTGCATCAATATTTTATAATTTTCAGAGTGTACCTCTTTAACCCCCTTGGTTATGTTTATTCTTGGGTATTTTATTCTTTTTGAGGTGATTTTAAATGGAATTCTGTTTGTTTGTTTTCTCTTTCTGATATTTCATTATTAGCGTATAGAAAAGTAACAGATTTCTGTATATTAATCTTGTGTCCTGCTACCTTGCTGAAATCATTTATTAGTTCTAATAGTTTTTGTGTGGAGACTTTAAGGTTCTTTATGTAGAGTATCATGTCACCTACAAATAGTGACAGTTTTAATTCTTCTCTTCCAATTTGCATAACTTTTATTCCTTTTTCTTATCTGTTTGCTATGGTTAGCACTTCTGTGTTAAATAGAAGTCATGAAAGTGGGCATCCTTTTTGCTCCTGAATTTGAAGGAAAGACTTTTAGCGTTTCACCATTGATTATGATGTTCACTGTGGGTTTTTCATAAGTGGCCTTTACTGTGTTGACATATGTTCCCTCTCTTACCACTTTGATTGAGTTTTAACATGAATGAATGTTGAATTTTGTCAAAAGCTTTTTCTGTGTCAATTGAGATGATTATGTAGTTTTTATTCTTCATTATCCTATTAAATTAATTGACTTGCAAATATTGAACCATTCTTGCATCCCTGGAATAAATTCAACTCGATCATGTTATATGATCCTTTTTATATATTGCCATATTCAGCTTGCAAATATTTTGTTGATTTTTGCCTCTATATTCATCAAAGGTATTGTTCTGTTCTGTTCTTTTTTTTCTAGTGTCTTTGTCTGGTTTTGGTATCAGGGTAATGGTAGCCTGGAATGAATTTAGAATTGTTTTGTCCTCCTCAGTGTTTTGGAATAGTTTGAGGAATATATATATTAGCTATTCCTTGTATTTTTGGTAGAATTTCCCTGTGAAACCATTTGGTCCTAGATTTTGTTATTTAAAAATAATTTTTAAAATTATTGTTGTTGTTGTTATTAAATTTACTACTAGTGATCATTCTGTTCAAATTATTTTTTCTTCTTGACTAAGTCTTGGCAGGTGGTATATTTCTAGAAAACTGACCATTTCTTCTACAGTATCCAATTTGTTGGCATATAACTTTGTTGTATTCTCTTATGACGTTTTGTATCTCTTTGCTATCAATTGTTATTTCTCCTCTTTCATTTCTGATTTTATTTGAGTCTGCTCTCTTTTCTTCTTGGTGAGCCTAGCTAAAGGTTTATCAATTTTGTTTATCTTTGTCAAAAAACCAGCCCTTGATTTCACTGACTTTTCCATTGGGTTTTTTTTTTTTTTTCGGTCTCTCTTTTATTTATTTACTCTCTGATCTTTATTATTGCCCTCCTGATGGCATTATGGGGATTTCCGGGTATGTAACTTTTTCTCTTGCTGTCTTTACACGTCTCTCTTTAGCTTTATTTTTGCTGTTTAATTACGATATGTCTTGGGGTAGAATTGTTTGAGTTCATCTTATTTGGGACCTGCTGTGCTTCTTATACCTAAATTTTCTTCTTCAGGTTTCAGAAGTTTTCAGCCATAATTTCTTCAAATACACTTTTGATATGCTTCTCTCTTTCTTTTGTCCATCTGGGACTCCTATAATGCAATTGTTGGTACATTGAACTTACCACAGAGACTCTTAAACTGTTTTCTTTTTTTTTAAATTTGTTTTTCTTTTACCATCTTGATTAGGTGTCTAGTATTCCATCTTCCAGATCACTTATGCATTCTTTTCTATCACGTAGTCTGCTATTCATTCCTCCTACTGTGTTTTTACTTCAGTTATTGAATTCTTTATTTGTGACTGGGTCTTTTTTATATTTTCGTATTCCTTGTTAAAATTTTCACTGTGTTCATCTATTATTTTTCCTATTCACTTAACATTCTTATTACCAATGCTTTGCATTATTTATCTGATAAATTGTTTCCATTTCATTATTTTTTCAGGGGTTTTTCTCTTGCTCTTTCAATTGAGAGTAATTCCTCTCCCTTTTCACTTTGCTTAACTTTCTCTGTCTCTGTGAAGTATGTGAAACAATTACCCATTGCAGTCTTGAGGGTGTTCTTACGTGGGAATGTTCTTATACAGATTGTGTGTGCCCAGTGCCTTTGGTGGGAGAGCTGGATTTGTCCTTTATGCAAGTCATGTCTTTCCTCAGAGTGTGCTGGCAGCGGTTACCTCGATAAGGGGCAGGGCTGGAGACAGAGGGGCTTCACCTGGAGCCTGGTGTGAGGTGTAACTTTCCTTCTGCTCAGTGGACATATCTGCCCTATCAGGGGTGGAGTCTGACCCCAAGTTCCTGAAGCAAAAGCCATGAGGGTCGTCCTCGAGCTGCCTCAGTTTTAAGTGTGCTCTTTCCCCTCTTCCAGCACCAGGACTCTAGCCCCAGAGGGGAGGAACATCAAAGCAAGAGTGTCCCATGTGGGCCTTCAGCCCATTTCAGCCACAGACAGAGGTCCGAGCTGTCTCTGACACGCTGCTTGTGCAGGCATCAGCAATTGTTTCATTCTTTCTGCTCAGATGCAGCCTTGGGTCCAAGTCCTCTTTGTCCTTCACAGCCAGTCACTCCCCATATCCTCCATCCCCCCTGCCCTGCTGTGGAATTGCACTGCAGAGCGGGTGAGGCCCATGTGGACTCTCCGTGTATATGGGGTGTGGACTGTGGACATGGGACACAGTAGCCACTGTCAGAGATCTGGGCAGCTTCTGAAGCACTGCTTGAGTAAGTGCCAATAGTGGCCACTGCTGCCCGACCCAGACTCTGCCTGGGACCTGTGGCCACTGTGTCCCATGGTTGAGAATTTTCCCCCATTGTAACAGCCCCAGATTCAGTGCCACACTGTAACATGCAGTTAGCGGTGCTGGAGCGTTTGCTCAGCTTGGGCTGGGTGCACACAGAGGTTTCAGTCTGCCCTTTCCGCTCTGCCTTGGGGGCAAGCCAGCATGCACAAACTCCTCACTAGCAGAGCCCATGCTTCCCACAGCCTGTAAGTCCCAGTGGTTCTCCAACCGGCCAAGGGGGCTCACCTCCCCTGCATGGGACCCAAGGATGAGAGCACCTGATCCATGGCTCTCACTGCTCACTTCTCTAAAACACTCACTTCTTTTCTGTATAACTCAGCACATTAGAATGACCTTAACAGCTTTTACGAAATACAGTTTACTAAACATTAACTCCAAAGATTTTGATTCTGTTTGCCTGAAATAGGGCATTCATTTCATTTAAAGTTTTCCAGATTCTTCACATATATGACTGAGAATGAAGCCCACTTTCTAGATGATTTCAACTAATTGCATGGCTTTTACTGCCATTCAAATATGAATGATTCCAATTTTATATTTCCAGCTGAACCTGTCTCCTGAATTCCAGATGTTTATACCCAAATGTGTATTTGACTCCTTCACTTGTCTTTAAATTAATCTGATCTTCTCATCCAAAAATTTGTCTACCATAGTTTTCCCTATGTCTGTAAAGGGAAATATTCATTGTTCAGGTCCAAAAATCTTGAAGTTATTTTTGCTCCCTCAATTTCACACCCCACCTTTATTCTCACACTTACCTTTAAAACACCGGAATCTGGACACTTCTCACCACGTCTCTTCTCACTACCCTTCGGAAGCTGCTAGCATCTGTTACCTGGATTGTTACTAACTGATCTTCGTAATTCCTCTCTGCACCCTTCTGTATTTATTGTCAGAACAGCAGCCACAGTTGTATGTTTAATCCATTAAAAAAAAAAAAAAAACAGGTTTTCTGTCTCAATCACATTTACTGAGATCTTTCTACATCTAGGCACTCTTATAATTACTTCTTTTTTTCATTAACTATTAATCTGTTTAATCCTTTGAATAAAGTAGCTATCATTTTTATTCTCATTATACAGAGGAGACTACTAGGAAGGCATAAATAGCCTCCTGAAGATCACACAGTTACTAATCGAGAGCCAGGATTCAAGCTCATACAGTCCCACTCCAGGATCCACAGCCTAGGAGTTACTTAACACTCTGGTTCCCAGATTATATGGTATCATTGAGGACCTCACAGAGAGTGACCAGGGTCTCTGATCAATGTAGGAAGCAGATGGAACAACATGGACTCAAGCTATAGGTACTGACTTATTTGAGAATCAGAAACAATATTAAATAGTTTGCCTCTGATATTACAGCAGGAGGCCACTTCTGCAGCAAAGGGATTCAGTTTTAAATTGGTGTTTCCTTTCCTGTGTGGACATTCTCCTCATATTAGGCCAGCCTCTTCTTGACATGTAGAGATGCCACTGTTCTAATCCATTGCCCATTTCACATCATTCACCCAATGTATCTCTTAAACGATATGCATCACAGGCCAGCAGAGTTTATCTGGCAAATACCATCCATTATATGCACGTATCCCCCTCAGATGTTGCTCATATCCTCATCTCTCTCTCTACTCCTGCCTCTCAACGTAGCATGGTATTCTAACACAACCCCCATCCGCTAATTTATGGTTTTTTGTTGTTTTTTTTTTATCTTTTAGCTCCACCATTCTCACCACCCTGAATGATGTCCAGACAAATCAGGGACAATGCCAAATATGATCCTGCATAATACAAACCCTACTTAGTCTCCGAACTATTTTTGCAGACTCTCTTTTATTCAGATACAACCACACTGATCATGCTTCCTCATATATCGGCTTCTTTGGCATTGTAATTTTCTCATGCTATTCTCTTCCTTTGAAATGCACTTTCTCCAGATTTCTCCTCACTCTCATCTCTCAATGCCAAATGCTGTCTATCTGCCTCTGTTCAATTTAAACATCATTTCCTTTTTGAAGTTGTTCACAACCGCCCTCAGTTTGAATTAATCTCTCTCTTCTAAATTTTCAAGTCACTGCTTCTTTGTCTCTTTTTGGCTCTATTCACTTTTACCGAGTATTTAGTTGTGTGCATTCCTTCTGCTTGTCTGGGATGACCTCTTTGAGACCACACCCAACCATGACATTTGTTAGATAAACAAATGAGCAAATGCATAATCATAGATAAGTAAATGAAAGCAATTTGGAGACAAGGTAGTAAAAGAATAATCAGTTTATTGCACAAAAGCTACATTTCATCAGGGTATGACCACCTGGTATTTCTGTGTGGAGCTGCTTCTCAGTTCCCAGTTGGTCCATCCTCATGGATCATGTCTTTTTGTTGTTGTTGTTGTTTAATTTGAGGCATCACCATACTTGATTTTTTTTTTCTTGAACTAAGTTAAAAAAAAATACTGTGCCCATCATTGTAATGATTTGTGTTCTTAAAAAGAATAAATTCAGTTAGCTTCTATTTTAATTGGCAACTTAATAGAATCACACCTGATGCATTATAAAAGGCTGCATTATAATTTTATTATCAATCACTATTAGCAGTCAGAGCACTTCTCACCTTTTACAGCAAAGCACTTATTAAAATTAACCAATTTAATCCTTAGGCACAGGTTAAGTAACTTGCTCAGGGTCCCAGAATAGTCATAGTCAGAATTGGACCCCAGGAGTTGTTGATCAAGATATCAACAGACATTCCTGCAGTATGTTGATGCTGTTCTTTGGCAGCAAAATAAGTCTGTGGACAGTGTCGTTAATTTGCAGCCTTGTGGGTCTGACTCCAAAGTGCTTCTCCTGATATATTTTCCTGTCATTAACATCCTGCCCATTCTAGCCCCATCTTTTTAGACTCACTATGAGAACATTCAAAGCTCAGGTGGTACAAAGTCTCAACCTGGTCTTTTCAAGTTTCTCCTCCATTGAAAAGAGGTGTTAATATTATTTTAATCTTGAGTTGATTAAGACTATGGCCAGCCCAAGCAGAAGAGACCAAAGGACTTTAATAAAGACCAGGAAAATAGAATAGAATCTTTCAGTTGCCTCCTTTCATTTGAAGGTCAACTAGAACCAACTCTTGAACTCCAAGAAAGGACCGTGACTTAAAAGTGACATTACCCAGTAAGACTAGCTATTTGCAGATTCTTGGAACATTCCCACCTAGAGTGTCAAAGCGTTCCCAGTTCTTTTCTCTTGGTGAGAAGATCGGCATTGCCTTCATTCTGGCCCTTATCTTTTGCCTGGGTTTTTATAACACATTCCCTTATGTACCATTTCTTCCAACCTTGGAACCTAGTTCATTATCTCCAAAGTGTACCCCCTGAATTGATCATACCTTTTTCTTTACACACAGTATCCTGAGTGTCTGTCCAGTCTAGGTCCCCCACTTTGTCCTCTTAACTTCCCTTTGCTCCAGGACCTTCAGCACTTCTCTTCAGCGCTTTCCCTCTGTATGATCATCATTCATATTCCTGACTCTCCCCTGCTAGAATATGAAACAGGCCATGGCGTCTTGCATACCCATCAATCTTGGGAGTTAACTCACTGCCTGGACTTGGTCTGTGAGTGAGTGTAAACCGAGGAGAAGGATTCTGTTTCCAGCCTGCTAAGCCCAGTTTTTTTGATTTTTGTTTTTGTTTTTCTTGTTCTCTGACAAGATTCCGCTGAAAAGGCAGAACCAGGGTTCTGGGCCAGCTTTACTTACCAGCTCATTAGCATTTACACTCTATCCAAACTTTGTGCTTTTGTTTTAAGATTGAAAAATACAGTTGAAAAAAATAGAATTAGGTTTAAATTAGTGTGTGTGAAGGAAAATAAATACATTTCTTTTTCATGTGACCAGGATAGAGAATAGTGAGCTAAGGGTTAGATAATGTAATAACACTAACTTTTTTACTCTAAATATCTTAGAAAGAATTGTCAATTATAAAAATATTGTTGAAGATAATTTTGATACAGTAATAAAACTAGAAATACTGAAAAAAGATTAAAAAAAAATTTTTACATAGATTTTTATAATGTATCTTTATTTAAAGGAAATATAAAAAATAATGAAGGAATAGTTTCAGGGAAATGTGCTTAAGTGAAAAGTAATTTATTGGAAACTGAGGTAAATCTAAGAAGATAGTATGTCATATGTGAGTCAAAGTACCTATTCTGATCATTAAAATTTGTTTTTTCTATTGATACATATTATAGAACACTTATGGTTATCATTTTTTGTTCTAGGCACTAGGAATACATCAGTATAAAAGTTCTTTTGAAAACACTTGCCCTGTTTTGGTGAATAAAAAAACCAGATAATATATCTTTTCAGATTAAAAGCCAGACAAAGCCAAGATTTATCTGCATTCTTGGCTTTTTAATCCCAGAAAGAACAAAGCTTTAGGATCTGGCCCTCTAGACTTTCTTTTGTTTGTTTCAGTTGAAAAAACAAAAGCAGTCCTTAATGTGAAGGGCTCCAGGGCACCAGTGGGCCTCTTGATCAGGGGCCAGGTGGTCTGCCCGACGCCTGGCCATGTTCACAGGGTTTTGCCCCGTGCCAAGCTGTGCTGTGTAGCTGCAGCAAAGGCAGAGATTCCTGAGCCTTGTGCACAAATGGCTTATGTATATAATCAAAAAAAATGATTAGTCAGAGATGAAAAATGGACTTTATTCCATACCATTTAGAAGCATACTTTATACTACTGTGTACAATTACGTTTCAAATTCCAATGTGTTTATAAAGTTAATTATATATAAACTTTTATTTCAGTGTCATGTAACTTATAGTTTTAATATAATTATGTTTTAATAATTAACTTTTACTAATTACATTTCATAATTTCAGTAGGTATAACTAAAAAAATAAAGAATGCTAATTACTTTTGCTGGCATCATAGTAGCAACTTTCCTCTGTGCCAGCCTCACTTCATTTTGAGATAACTTTAATCTCACAATACACTTGAAGCAGTACCTCACCTGTTATCATGCCGAGCTTAGATGATTTCATTTTCCACTTTTATACCACATTAGCCCTACCAGCAGGTATGTACCCTTCTTTTTCCAACGTAAGGAAGACCGAATATACAAAGTAATATGAAGGACTATGAAAAACAGCCTTAGAACTGCCAAATTGAATGTTGAGGATAACCTATTACACAAATAATGGCTAATAACTGTCCAAAGAAGGATGTAGGGATTTATATTGAAATAAACTAAACATGCCCGGTTGGGAACCCTCAAAAAAAAGAAAAGAAAAGCTATTATTTTATATGAATAGAAGCCACCTGTGAGTGTGATTCTGCTGTACTTGGTGTTAAGTAAACTGAATAGATTAATAAATAATTATCTATAGACAGAATTGGATATTTGAAAACAATATAGTACATAAATCATGCACAAAAACACAGATTGAAAAAAAAATGTTTACTTGGGTCTTACCTCAAACCAAGCAGATTGTTTCTAGTTACATAAATCTGCTAACATTATTTTTTAAATAATTATAGCAAATGTAAATTTAAGAGTAATTTTAAAACAAAGTGCTTTATATCAGATTTGGAGTGTCGACTGACATGTTCAGAAAAAATGTCATGAATCAGGAATCTTTAAATGCTTTAAATATAAAACAACCAAATAAAATTTCTATCTTAGAGTTAATATGATAACCTTCATGTTTAACTACTAAAGATTTTATCACTATAAACTGCTATTATTATTCTGTTTCATGCAAAACAGAACCCTTTTTGGTAATTGGTAATTAATATTCTCATAGAAACAATTTTGTGTTTATCTTGATTATTGATAAAAACGGCAAGTGTCAATATGCCATCAACAGTTCTCAAGGTAAGAAAAAAAAATTCTCCAAATCTTTAACTTACAGCTTCTGAGTCCCAGAATGCAATAAACCTAAAGAAGGAAGTAAGATTTATAATTTATCCTATGATTGTATAACTCATCAGGTAAAGAAGAGGATAACTTAAATCAAAACAGTGCATTCATAACTTAATTGTTCAGTTTCATTCTCATGAATGCAAAAATATAATTATCATAAAGTTTGATTTAAATAAATGAATATATATTAAGATCCATTATTTTCTAACAAATGAAGTAACATTAAAAAGAACAAAGTTAAATAAAAAGGGACTCCCAGAGATAGCCAATAATTTCTCACAATATAGGTGCTTAATTATATGGGAATGAACAATTATTAGGAAAGCCCGCTTATTGGAGATTGCCACTAAAGAATCAGATACATCCTAAGTATAGGACGCACTGAAAAACAGAAAGTCACTTGGCTCAGAATATAATTGAGAAATCAGTCCATAGTCCAAGCAGCTAATTTTGAATTTTTAGACCTGCATTACCATTTGAAGATTCATGACTAAATCTATGATAGTAATATGATCTAGTTTTCAGTTTGATGAAGTAATTTGCACTTATTTATTAGTGTTAAGAACTCAGAAAAATCTATATTATAATGATGTGAGGGAAAACTTTCCTTGAACGTCAGTGATATAAATAATCAACATAGCAGCAGAAACAAACGAACTGGTGTGGATATGACCATGTAATAAATGGCACCTCGTTTAACTGAGTACTCAAAAACTCAGGTTACTTCTGTGGTACCTTCCAGATCATGAATAACTAGACTCAAGTAGAATTTTTAAATTCCTGGTTTCAGTGCTCCTTAAATTGAAAGGTAGTGTAGGCTTCTGATTCTTTTAAGAATCTCTTGTCTAAGTAAAACAAATAAATCTTTTTGCATAGAATTTCAGTGGGTTTCTGGGGCTTCATTGATTACACACTTTAAGTTCACTGGAATCTATCAAGCTGGAATCCAGATTTTAGGAAGAAGTATTGGGGTTTAGAGGTGATGAAATGGAATTAAAATAGTCTTCCAGAATTATTTAAAATTACATAAAGTATAAATTTGTAGACTAACAAATAGTATTCTACAACTTTGCATTTTCACATTATTTTCATTATCACAGGTGAAACTCAGTTACATGATTTGCAAAAACTGATAACAATTATAACCATCTGCTTCTCAGAGTTGTGAATTTCAAGACAGACAATCTATAAAAAAGTTTCTTTTAAATTTTAAAATCAAATGCAAATATTTATTTTTAATTTTAATTGTTGAGTGCCTATCGTGTATAATATTTAATATGAATCATAATATATATTTTAGGTAAGTTATATTCAGGTAATATGTAATTTGAATAAATAAAAATGAATTTCTTAATTTTAGGGCATTCATGCATATGATTCAAGATTTTTTAAAAAATAATTTCTGTAATGATCCATGAATTTAGAGTAAATATAGAGTTACATGAATGTAAATAAATAAGACCATTAAAGAAAACAGTCTCTTTAATAGAGTTACTCGCTCAAACAGGTAAAGCTATGACTACAAAATGAAACCTATTGGAAGCTGAAAAGTTTCACCTCATTCTATGGAGTGTCCATTTCTGGGAGTTTGGCAGGTCCCGTCTTCCATTTACATGGCAGTCTGGAGCATCTGGTAGTTGGGTCACTGATCCAGCAGCTCAGTGTGTTTTATGCAGGCATCAGATATTCAGGGACCCTTTTACTGGGACTTGTAGGCATCTATCTTTGCTTTCCATCTGATTTTCCTCCTTTATCTCCCACCTTCCTCTCCCCATCTGAACACACATGTACACTCCTGCCAAACTTCAGTTAGTTTCAGGAGTGGGTAAAACTGATCTTGATTGATTCTATATCTGCATAACTTTATAACTGCCTTTAAGGTTTTAAAACTAACAAAAAAAATCAGCAGTATAATTCTTGTTCTCTGCTTTCTGAATTGCTCTGCTTTCCAAGGGGCAGTGCTCATTCATTAATTCAACAGATATTAATAGAGCATCTAATACATGCCAGCCACTGAGGCTTGATTTAGTCGTCTGTTCTCCTAGTACACTTTAGTATTTATAAATAGTATGCAAACATACATCAGGTAGTGAGAAATGAGATGATGAAAAATAAGGCAGGCTAAATTATGACCCTAATACTGTTTGAATAAAGAAAAGAATCAGGGGGCTATAGAAACTAAAACATACTAGTTACTATATCAAAAATGTATTTCTATGATCTCTTTTTGTACACTGGATACATAAAAGAGCAATGACTTAATCTCATTGCCTTAGGGTTGAAACAATTTGCAAGGATGTTTTTGAAGAACAGTAATCTTTCTAAATAAAAACTGTGTTGGATTAAATATTTTTATTTATTAATTACGGTAACTCAATGCATACTTCTTTCTAATCATGTTAACATTTAAGTGCTACTAATTAACAATAAAATTCATGATTTTCTGTAACCTTTGAATTATTATATAAGTAGAAAGCTGATTTTGTATATAAATAATCTGTTTTACTTCTGCACAGCTGACCTAAAAGGAAACTTGTGCATTTGACCAGGGGAAATCTTTTATAGTTTGCTACACATTACTCTGCCAGATGACCTTTTTAAGATAATTTTCTCAATATTTTAGTGAACTCTGATTAAATAGTCACCACTTCTATATCATCTGCTATTTCTCTTCTTGTTATCACACCAGTGTGAAAACTTCTCTCTGTATATCTGTATCAATATTGACATATTGAAATGGAGAGATACATATATTATGTGTTTTGCAAGATAACACACTGAAGGAGAACTAGGAGGACATTACCCATAAGTATATCGGAAATTATTACTTTAACATTTAGATTTGAAATGAGTAGCTTGGAAGAAAGAAGAAAGTAAGGATGAAAGGATGAAAAGGAGAAGAGAAAGTGAGAGAAAGAAAAAATATGCATATGGGAACTGCATGGGTTAGTCGAGGATGGCAACCCCTTCTCCCAGTGTGAGCGAGAACTTCCCTGCCCTCTACTCTGGCTACAACATGATGACAGTAACTTTCTACAAGAAACCCCCATCTGAGATGATCTTTTCCATGGTCACCTCCTATCAAGCATTCTTCACCTCTCATTTCTCCATGAAACTCTTTCTAGCTTTCTATTAATAAGTCATTACTTTGCGCTCTGAATTGTCTTTAAAAAATAGTTCCTTGTATTGATTAACTAAAATATTTTCTTGATCTTGATTTTTTTTTTCCCAACCATGTTAGCCTTGAGGTTCTGTCAAAGTAGAGGTACTCATCTGAGGGCATGGGTAGTATTAATACAAGAGTCTACTGTTAACATAGTAGACATTAATAAATTTTATTAGACTGCAATTCATTGAACCTTAGCCCTACTCAGTGTCCTGATGAAGAAATTAGGACGTAAACGTGGTAAATGGTTTGTTTATGGTGCGAGGGTTCCTCCCTATATACGTATGTTTCATTTTCATTCTGTTTTTAAGCCACCATATGCTTATTCACTTCCTTGGTTTTGAGTTAGTTAGCCTCATCTGATAAATCGCATTCAGCTGTCATCTGCAAGTCAACTTGCTTACAAGTGTCTCAAATGACTCTCTACTACTTTATAGTTACTTTCTAAAATCTTTTATAGCTGTAATTTTTTAACAATATAAACTTGCTTATCTATTTTATATATATATATATATATATATATATATATATATATATATATATATATATATATATATATATACCATTCAGTATCTGCAAATCTCCAACTCCCAGTTTATCCCTTCCCACTCCCCTCCCCCATGGCAACCACAAGTCTGCATTCTATGTCTGTGAGTCTGTTTCTGTTTTATATATAAGTTCATTTGTCTTTTTTTGGAATGCTTTAAAAATAAGAGGAATACTCAACCCAGAACATTGTTTATAAACAACTTATACTGGTTTCTCTGATATTTGAAAAAACATTGCCATTATAGTTTTATGAGTTCATTTTTGACTGTTGCTAAAATTATTGATACCATCATTGTTAATATGCATTTTGAAACAGCAGTCTGTTGACAATTTAAATGCTGGTACTTTTAAAATCCCATCCATTATGTCTCACTCAAATCAAAGTTTTAAAAACTTGGCATTCTGAATTTTGTATTTTCCTTCTACTTGGATACTCAGAGATGGCACGGTTTGCTTAGAATAGATTTTATTCTTTTAAATTTTGCATTTTTCTCTATAAAAATATTTGGGATATACTTCTATTTTTAGTAATAAATTAGAAAATGCTAATTTTCTTAGACATGATTTCCTGATGAAAATTTATCAGCTCTAATCAGAGTTTTGTACACATTTTTTCCCTAGTGAATATTTAATTGGCATACCTGGATTCAGTGTTTGCTTACTTTATTAAACTCAGCTCTGAAATTGGAAGATATATTTAGGACTGTGCAATAACTTTAATTATTTAAATGTCTTAGGATGTCTAAAACATTTGAGGAATGTGAAGAATACATTCTAGTATGTCTTACATTTCTTTTTGTTTCTTACTATGATCTTTTGAAGACAATAATCATAAAATTCTAAGCAAATTTATATGTTACTTTATCTCTTTGCCTCCTAAACCATGATAGATGAAAAATTGACTCTATAGAAGGAAAGGCCACAATCACTCTTCTTAACATTTTAAAGAATCTTGAAACTTTTCCTGAAAACCTAAGTGTTCTCATCTTAAATTAGATGTCAGTAAATGGTGACACTCAGGCATATCTTACTTTGTGATTTGTGGCTGTTATTTTGGTTTCTTATTTGTCTGGAGGGACTCAGAGCTAACCCTGCCTGGTACTGAATCGATCACGTGGATAGTTAGGTATTCCCTTCAAGGAAGATAGTCCAGTGCTGCAAACCAGTTATCAGTGGTTGGAGAGGCATATACTCAGCTTGGGTTAGGGTGGGAGGCTGCAGATGGCATGTGAAATGCGAACGTTTGGAGGAGAAGTAGGAGTCCACACGGAGTTCCTGAGCTCTGAGTGTGCAGGTCATGGGAGCATCAGGTAAGCTCTCATGGGCCTTCCTGCTACTTCAGGGTCTGTTAATATCTGACTGATGGTTGCACCCTCAGATATCTATGTAGATGGAGCCCTGTTCAGTTTTATACCCCCGAGGGAAAAAGAACACCAAAGATATTCAAAATTACTTTCTGGACTTTTTTTTTCCCTAAGCACATATGTAATTAAATTAGAAAAATAAGAGCTTATTCTCTAGAGTTAGGCTTATTGAGGTTTGAATTTCAGCCCTCTTGCTTATTCTTGTGTCATCTTTGGCAAATTACTTAACTTCTCTGTACCTCAGTGTAATCACCTGTAAAACGAGGATAATACCACATAATGCTGAGACTAAAACAAATACATATGTCTGGCATGTAGAAGAGAGCTAAGAACAAGTGTTTATCATCATCATAACCATCATTTCCATCATTTTACTCAAAGCAGGCTGTAGCTGGGCTTTTGTTGAGGATGGATGGGTGAGGAGGGATTCATGACATAATTTAGGCATGTTTAGTAATACTGCCTCTCTTCAAAGATGGCCCAAGGGCACCTTGGAGACATTAGTCAGGTAACTCCGATGAGGTCACATTGTTAGCTAGAGGAAGGACTAAATTTAACCTCCAAGTCCCTCATCCTGGCCAATGATTTTCTTTCTTTTTATTATGTCACCCTAGTGTAAGTATTCATCAAAAATTTATAAAATACTGTTGTTGGCTCTTCTGGAAATCCTTCTGCCTTTTATACATACATGGAAGCAACCATAAACCTCCCCACAGGGAGAATATTAGCAAAAGTCATAGAACCTACTGCTCCTGAGACACGATTAAATAACAGTGAAGGTGGAGGGTGACTTGAACTGAAACCGGAGCTCGGTTGTAGAATGCCAGGGGTATGTGCTGTGGATTTACTTAGTCTGTATGAAAGTAACCCCATCTTACTTTTAATTTATTATTGTGTGTATGTGTGTATGGTCTTAAATTATCAAATGCTTACTTAAATTACGAAACTTAAAGCCAATTCACATATTTTTTAAAGGCCAGGTCAAAATTCAGTGAAGGAGAACAACGGATGTACACATATGTGATTGTATAATTTAGTCTCCCCTGTATGACCGTTCTGGATCACCAATTAAAGGCCCTCCAGGTTCCCCATTATTCTTACTGAGTATCTTCAGCTCCCGTTCGGGTGGTGTATTTCGGTTTGGTTTTCTTCTCTTCAAATAAATTTCACACTTCGCTAACTATTATGATGTGAATAGCCCAGTTGCAAATATGGGTTAATAGCTAAATGGTCTTGGCAATTACTTTTCAATAGAAAGAAATATTTGGGAAAGAAGTTAAATGCGACTAGAGATTTTATAGGCATCTGGCTCTCCATGCATATTCATAAACCTGTATGTTTACCCATACATGCACATTTTTATGCAGTCTATTAAGATACTCTAAAAATATTAAAGGAAAAAGTATTGCTTTGTATTTCTGGCAGCTTAAAAAGGAAAAAGAAAAAGAGAGAGAAAGAGAGAGTGCAATAATAATCTCCCTTGAAAATTACTCCATTTCTGTTGCAGAAAATAGCCATTCACTTACTCTCCAGTTACTATCTGCCTAATTATCATATGAATACTCTGTAATTATATATCCATCGCTGTCCTTTAGATTGCATGTTTGTGTTTGTGCTACTATGCAGTTCTTAGTGTAATTACCCTACAGAGGTTATAACAATTTTTATATTGTGACTATAAAGTGTTACATAATTTCATGGTAATCTCTACTTTCTTAGCACAGATTAATTACATTTCATTATTGCTCCTTCTTATCATATGCAGAACATCTCAATTGTTATGCCATTCAGGTCACTAAAATGTTCAAAACTGACGAGATGGAGTGTTCCATAGAAAGGAAGATTGTGTTGATAGTTACGTATGTTGGCTCTTGCCACAGTGGACATTATTCAGATCAATTTTAGTTGCTTTTTCCTTCTGGTGTTAACCTTTCAGTTGGGTTGTCAGCTCTCTGAGAGCTGGTGTCCTGTCTTGTATTTCAGGTCTCTTCTCACAGCTCGCAGTATACAGTTAGGAACATGCATGTCCTCAGCAAATAATCAATTACACACCCACCACTTCCATTTTATCGTCACAGCTAAATTACTTATGTTGTTCATAATTAGATTAACTCTATTGTTCCACCTGCTTTCATTTCCCTAAATTCCAGACTGTCCCTGTTGGACACTGATTGGCCAGGCTGACTAGACTCTCATCTTCAGTCTTCAGTCCCCATCTTCTACGTTCAACCCTTCCCTAGTTCACCCTCTTTAACAAAACGCCTCCTGTCACCTATGTTCTCTTCTAACCTATCCCCTTTTGGTCTAAAACAGTTTTTTTTCCTTTCTCTCAGTTCCAAAATTTATTAAGTTACACTTAAAATTTGAAGAAAAAAAGATGGTTGTTTCTGTTGTGGGAAAGAGGGGTGTGTGTGTTTGTGTCTATGTCAATGTGCCCAAAATTGAAGATGGTCCCTTTGTGGCACACCTTGGTGTTAACCAACCACCAACATTCCTAACTCTCTTTTCCTTTGGGAGGAAGTAAGTCTTTTTATTTAGATTTGTCTACTGCTTCATAACCAGTAACATTTCACTTAGTCAAAGCTGAAATAGGAAAAAAGGCAGAAGGCTATGGAACTTCTGTGAAGGTATGTTCACACAAATGATTGATGGTCGTAGTGACAGATGAGTCACTCGTGAAAATACCAATATATTTTATTTAAGAAAATGCAGATCTACCTTATAAAAAGATTACTTTCAAAAATTGTTTCAAAGCAATTTTGATGCTTAAGTGGTAACCTGCATGGGGTAATCATTTTCAGTAGTCTGGGATAAGGAAACTGTTCTTCCCATGATGATTAAACTTCTTTCTTCATTTCTGAGCTTTTTAGAGATGACTCCTTTGAATCAAAGTGAACAATTTCATACCAGAGGATCCCGCTCATACAGCATTCTTCTTCATACCTTGCTGTGTGTCTGCTGAACTGGGTAGTGCTAATGAACGATTCCTTTTATTAAATAAATAACTTAGGCTTTAAATATGAGTGTGTAGTAATTATTTGAGCATATCTATAGAGAGAAGACACTCATCAAAATACGGCATATATTTATACAAGTTTTACATGAATGCTTTTAATTCAGAGTGGATTATAGTTGAGAAGAGAATGAGAGGGAAATTAGGTAGCCTTCCTATGACTTATTACACGTTTCTCTTAAGATACTGAGACAATTGCAAAGAACATGGACTTCAGTTGAATCTTCCAATTTAGAAATAGGCAGCATCTGAAGGAAAACCAATAAAATGCACCTAAGCCATGAATAAAAAAGAAGTAAGCAGCACTATCAGATATTTCAAACTCTTTCCCAGCATTGCATATAGCATCTAACATGATTAAACTTGAAAAAACAGAGCACTTGAAGGAATTATTTTGCTTTCCAGTATACAAGTATCCAATGCTATGTGATGGTTTAAATATCAGATGCTAAACTCCCCTATTAAGTAAGATCTACATTCTCCTTTGTTCAGGAATCTTTTAGTTGTAATTGAGTAAATAGGGAAGATTTAAAGACAAAGAGAGAGAGGGAGAAGGAGAAAAAGAAAGAAAGACGGAAGGAAGAGGGAGAGAGGGAGGTGGGAGGGAGGAAGAGAATATACATTCAAAGGATTGGGCCCTAGAAATGCTAACAATGATGCCCCAAACAACCCAGCCAAACATATAATTCAGCAACTTCTACATGCTCCACATCTTAAGCTTAATAGTGAGAGAGAGTCAGAAAATGTTTCTGGGTAGGCACTGGGAAGCCACTCTGGCAGGGCTGTAGTATAGTGAGCAACTCCCTGTCCCTGAACTTCAATTTAGCACAGAGTGCTAAGCATGCAAACTGGGGAAATGAAATGTCTTCCATTTGAATATCTGTAGAGAAAGAGTTCTGAGCTTACAGTGATTTCTGTGTTTTTTTAGGAAGGAGAGCATGGCATGGCTTAATGGCATGCAATTTAGAATTATTCAACTGTAAATTCTAATATCTGTTTATTTCATAATTTTACCCCAAACATTTCTTTTATATTATTTGGATTCTATTTTCAGGCCATGAGGCCAATCAACTGCGTGGAATAACGTACAACTGCTTCAAAAAATATATTAAAAGCATTAAAGGGTGGAGAATTTCCTTTAAAGCATAAAAAATGGACCATGAATTCCTTTTAAAAATACTGTAAAGAGGAAAACTACCAGCCAATTTAGCAAATTAACTAGAATTTATAAAATATTCTCATTGTAGCTTATATGCCATTAAGTTAAAAAAAAAAAACTTTCTATGGAAGCATAATATGCATAAAAAGGTTTAAAATCACAAGTATACATTTCAACAAATTATCCCCAGGTGTACACACCAGCGTAGACCGACATTCAGGTCAAGAATAAACGTTATAACTACCTCAGATGTTACCTCATGTTCTCTATAACCGTCTCTTCCCTTCTCAAAAATAACTTTTTGACTTTTAAAATCATAGGTTAGTTCTGCCTTTTGAACTTTACATAAATAAAAAGTAGTCTATATATTTTTGTGTCCAGCTTTTTTCTCTCTCAGTATTATTTTTGTGAGAGTCATCCATGTTGTTGCTTATAACTGCAATGTGTTCATTTTTCGTTTACCTCTTTATATATAAGTACACATGTATGACCATATATATGAACCACAGCTTATCCGTTCTTCTTGTGATGGATATTTGGATTATTTTCCATTTTTGGCTATTTCTAAAAAGGTTACTGTGCATGTTGTGTACATGTTTTTTGTACACATGTGTGCTTTTCTCTTGCATATACAGTGTATTAAGAGTAAAAATGCCAGGTCATAAGGCATGGATACATTCAAATTCAGTAGACATTGTCAATTGTTTCCCAAATTGGGTGAACCAATTTACATGTCCACTATAGTGTACATGAGTTTCAGCTACTTGTTGTCAATTTGGGGCTTGTGCAACGGTATTTCTTTGGGGTGTTAATTTGTGTTTCCTTGATTACTAATGAGTTACGCATATTTTCGTATCTTTCTAATCTTAGCCTAAAACAGATTTAACTTATGCACCAAAATTTCTTATAATTAATAAATTGTTAAGTTTTTTTTTTTACTTTGCCCTTTGGCACTCTAGGTAAGTGCACACTGTTCCTTGCTGTGGTGAGGTATATGCCAATCACCAACCCTCAGAATGGGAACCCAGTTTTTTCTAGTTTCTCAGGGCTTCTCAGTGATGTGGTTATAAAAACAAATTGGCCCAAAATTTTAGGTTGAAAGTTACATTTTAATTAGGGTTCACAAAGTTAGTCAAGAAATAAGCTACTTTAGTCAAGTCAAATCCACTTATAACATTAGACAATGTTGTCCCTTTGCTAATCAGTAAAATTGTTTTCAGATTTCTTACATCCCCTAGTTTCTAAATTCTAGTTCCTCAGCCAGGCCCATGCAGATCACCTGGGCCCCATACCTGCTCTGTGGATTGGCATCTAGGGGTGGTGGTGGGCTACAGGGAAAGGCACTGAAATTTGCATTTGCAGATAAGTCACCTGCATGAGTCTAATGAGTCATCCACTATGGAAGGATTTCATAATATGAAGATCTTGGAAAGATACATCAGCTGACCTCTATGTCCCATCAGACAAAAGAACCAGGGCTAAAGGATGAAATTTAAAGTCATTAGAGACAATATTAAGAGTTCTCTGTCAATAAGTCGTATCTAACAACCTAAGGAAAGTTGTTCTCTAAAGATTTCTGCATCAAATAAGAGATGGTATCAGATAATCATATAGGCTGCTGCTAATACATTCTACATAGATAAACACAGAATTGTGCTGTGTACACTCTACCTGCCAAGCCTAGGACAACTGCAAGTAGATATCATAATAGACAGATACTAACGCTGACTTAATTTTTACATCTCCAAGTCTCTCACCTTTTGAAAGTGCTACTTTTCTTAAATATAGCCAAAACCCTTAATAGACTTAAGCACTGAATCTCAATGAGGGTACTTGGCATAACGCAATGGCAAGCATAAGAACGCCTGAAATAAATTTCCATAAACATGAAGCAGGCTTGTCAATAAATTTAAGTTCTGTCTGATTTAATAAGGGGCTAGATAAGTATATAAACATGAAAATTGTAAATTATGTTTTAATTTTTCTCACCCACTGTAATTGTCTTACAGCAGGTTAAAGTTTATAAATTGTGATTTTTGTCTCAGCTAATCTCATTTAACATCGCTGCACAGTTAGATAGCTAAATGGAAACTGCAGCTTGTAAACACAAAGTGTGGAACCAATATAATCAGTCCTTCTGCTTAAGATGATTTCTATTATAAATTTCAATATTTTGAATGTGGTAACTTTGCATATATTGATATGGAAACATACATAAAGACTTGATTGTTTATCACAAGAGTGAGGCAGAATGTCCAATTACAAAGTCAGTGTGGTTATTATATTATTAAATGCTCTTTGCTTTGTTACTCATGTTCAAGAGGTATAGAAATATTTGAGGAAGTCTTCCTTTGTAGCTGAGAAAATGGTCAGTAATGCTCAGTAAGAAATGTCTTTCAGAGCAAAGAGCTCAGACTACAGGGAGGTTTTCCCTCTGACTGGAGGTGAGGTTGGGTTCTCACCTAAATAGGGGACAATAGCCTAGACTTCTGTTATCACTTCCCACCCGTGATGGATCAGTTAGTCTTCCAGTCTGCCTTTCTCCTGGAATTCCAGGAGAGGCACAAGTCCTATCTACTTACCTGCACAGGCGTTTGGAAATACCTGGGCCACTTCTGGCTCATGTAGAAGGAAGCTTCTTTCAACAACACCAAGAGCTAGTAAAGAGGTAGGGTTCCTCGACTCACCACACACCTCCCTGTTCTCTGGATAAAAAGAGGTGCAAGGATGGGCAAAGATAAGTGACATCTAAAGAAATCTTGAGCATGTCTGTTTATTTCGGAATGATGGTAATATTGCTCATTAGGAGGAAAACTGAAGATATTTCTGAAAATTTAAACTTCAATACTCAGAACCAAAAGAGTTTGTCACCAGTATTACATCAATGTAACCCATCTCCTTGTAGCAAGATGAAATGATGCCTAACTCAGGCAAAAAGAGGAATCAATAGCATTATTAAAGATTCTAGTTACGTATAATTACAAGGTGCTTTTGTGTACCTATTCATTGACCATTTAGAAATGGTAACATTTATTGTGATTCAAGAAAAATATAATATAGTTTCGTTTTTCTGTTGTGCATTCTTTCTAGACGTGTGTCATCACTACTGTGTGAATTCCGAATCCTGTACCATTGGGGATGATGGAAGTGTGGAGTGTGTCTGTCCAACACGCTATGAAGGACCAAAATGTGAGGTTGACAAATGCATAAGATGCCACGGGGGACACTGCATTATAAATAAAGACAGTGAAGATATATCTTGCAAGTAAGTAGATAGCCAGCTTAATTTACAAAAGCATTTGAACCCAAAAGGACACAGCAGTCCAGCAACAAACAGTGAAAACAATGTAAATATGGCAACCATTGCATATTCTCTCCCTCTCTCTCTCTCTCTCTCTCTCTCTCTCTCTCTCTCTCTCTCTCTCTCTCTCTCTCTCTCTCTCTCTCTCTCCCTCTCTCTCTCTCTCTCTTCCTCTTCCTCTTCTTTTTGGGCTAGAGATAGAGTTCAATTCATTTTGATTAAACCAAAACGTATTCAAAACCTATTATGTACATCTGGGAAGTGAACATTTACCACATAAGGATGTGATGAGACCGTTCCCTGTATCCAATATTCCTCATGGTCAGCAAGTGAAAAGTGAGACGCAACATACTTTCAAAAAGCCACATGTAATATTTCTCAATTAGAATGGCTCAGGCTTTTCATTGTTTCATTGTTACGATCAGCAGTGAGTGAGTGCCTTTCTGTCGTTACACAATGATCCTTTGTCAGAGGAGGAAAAGACCCGTCTAGTGGAAATCAGATTATACTTTTTTTAAATCTGACTTTGAAAATCATGATCCAAGGTAAGTAGAAGGAATAATGTAAAATTTTTAAGAAAGCAACTACAGTGAAAATGCCCAAGTGAGATTTTGGTTACATTGCCTTTTGCTCCTTCGCTTGAGGCTCAAGTGAATGGAAAACAGAACATCAGAGCTAAGGAGTAATGCCATTCAGTTTCTATCATGCAACAAATTTATGCCACTGAGGTGAGAGATCACGTCTCACTCTGAACCTCTTCAACAACCTTTTAAGAGAAGGGCTTGTCAAGGACTGGACTCGATCACTTGCCTTAGGAGTATAATCAACAGAGACTACGCGATAGGAAAGTGTGCCTTGAAGTGTTCATGCCACGTCTTCCACCGAGACAGCTCTGTGAGGGTGTCAGCCCTGAGTTATGTGACTGTGCCAAACAAGGCCCAATAAAATTTTATTACAGACAGCATCAACATTTTTTTCTTATTTATTTACTCTCATTTCAGAATTTACTTTTAAGTATGATTTGTGTTATCATTATAAATGACATTTACTCAAACCCTCAAATTGGGTCATTTGAAAGTACATTATTTTTTAAGTAAAGTAATTGAAAATATGACTAATTATAATATGTGCCTCTGATAAGTACATAAAAGCAAAATGCGTTTTCATATAAACTACCAAAATCATGTTTGCTCATTAAGCGCATCAGCTCTTTGTGATGAAACTTTAGCGTGGCAGAACTTCATTTCAATTAGTGGGCGTACATTTTTCTTTATGTCCAGTGTACCACGTCAGGAATGTGCTGCAGAATATTTTTTACAGCCCCATCCCACTCACACAGGGAATCGCGGACCGTCATCTAAGAAAGGCTGTGAGCCATAGTTCCCATCCCAGTTTATCTTGGAGAAGCTCATGCAGAGACACACACCCTGCTTCCATCACACAGGGCAGTTGCATGTGAGGAAGGAAGGGCTGGACTCCCAGGACTCTCCGTACTGCCTACTCTACATAGAATATTGGTTTCACCCACCTAGAAACACTCGGGCCTCATAACCCGAGGAGGCTTTTAAAGTCCAACATTATAGTTCTTGACTCTTAAAAGATCTTTTGGGATAATTCTAAGCAAGAATGGAATAATAACTTGCTAACGGTGAGTGGATAGTGGAAGTTTAAAAATAGGAGTATGGTGTTTGATTTATCAGATAGGCTATAATAAGATTGAGTGTGATAATACGAACAGGACTCTGGGTATCCTGAAACTTTTTAGGTGAGTTTGTTTTCATTTCTATAATACTGTTTATCTTAGCCTTAAGTGAAGTTTACAGTGATGTTGTGATATCAATTTCATAGGTAAACAACTAATACCAAAACAAAATCACAGCTGAGTTCAGTTAAATCTTTTTTACTTAACTAGGAAAACTCAAGCTGCCATGTTTACTTGTGATTCTAAACAGCCAGATGTGTTTCTAACATGCAGCCTGTGAACTGTCAGCTACAGTAGAGGACACGTTCTTGGTCAAATATAATGAGCATAATCTTTAAAACAGAGCTAATGGTGTATTTTCTTCTCCTCCTCAGTGAATACTGATGAAGAAGGTCTTGATCACAATGTTGAATAGCCTGAATAATACCTCCATCATGTCAGTTGTTATGAGAATTCTTTGTGTGTACCGGACCAACTGCTAATTACAAAGTGTGTGTGTGTGTGTGTGTGTGTGTGTAACATTTCTAAGAAATGAAATTATGATGAAAACTTACATTAAAATATGAGTTGTACTCTTCGATGTGTTACAATGATTTGGATTACTTGTATTTCACATTTGAAATATCTACAGATTTCTGTCTTAAGTTTAGGACTCAAACAAAACCTTTAGGAGGAGAACAAGGCAATATCTTTTATAACTCCTGGAAGCAGAAGATTAAAAGTAATCACTAATTAGAATATTTTTCTCTTTTAAAAGGTGATACTTTGTATATAGTTATCTTTTTGTGGAAAATCATTTAATGTATGATGAGCTGATTTTTCTCTTTGATGTTGTCCCTTTGACTGAACATGAAACTTTAGCTTTCTGCTCTTCAGTTTTTCAAGGAGGCTGGGCATGGAGAGCAAGGAAAAGTCTCCCAGATCCATTTAACATATCAGACACCAATACTGTGAAATATGCACTTGACTCACTTTGCATCCATATTCATATGCCTCTACAGAGTATAAAGAATGTGGTAGTCTTTGTTAAATCTTGGAACTTTAAGCCACTGCCTTTCACATGTTTGGTTCCACTTTTACATATTTCCATTTCACATCTAGTACATAATTGACTCTCTGCTTCTGTTCATCTTGGAAAGAAATGTGACTTTAAAATCCAGGCTCTTAAAAAAAATCTTTAAATTAAATGCCTGGGAAAGTATAACAGTTCAGTGCATTTCCAACAGCCCTACCACCCACATACGTTCACATAAATATACACAGAACAAATGAACTAATGGGACTGGTAACCAGTTATTTCAAATAGCTAACCTGTCACTGGGAATTCCCCTTTGAGGCATGTACTGTAACAGGTGTCCGTCCTGAAGAGGATCAAGGTGATCAATCAAAGATACTGCAGCCTGACGACTTTATGAAGGTTGTGTCGGATTTATTGTGACATCATTGATTACTTCACAGCACTCAGTGCTAAGATGATCTCACAACCAGAATATTGGCATGATCTATTGTAATTCTAATTTGGGCGAAGGTTTGTATGATTCTGTTAGCATACTTCTCATAGAATAGGTTCCCTCAGTAATTTGAAATGTTAATACACTTTTCTCTGTCCCCCCAACAGTTTTCAAGTTCCAATCTAATAGTATTTATTTTAAAATATAACATGGCAAGTGAGAAATTTCTGCCTTTTTCCTATTATTGTTATATTTGGCTTTCCCCTGTAGCAGTAGCCATAGTGTTTATTCTTATCCCAGACATGTAATGTGCTATAAATTAGAATCATTTCCAAAAATTTTCCGGAAAGCCTACGTCATTATTTTTTTGCCACATTGCGTATTGTTCCTGTAACACTACTGTTTAGTTTTGCCTTGAACTGTTACTTTTTTTTCTGTCAGAATAAAAAGAGTTTGACATTAACTATATTACACATTCAGAGAAAATCAGTGGGATAAAAGTGACTGCGGAACAATCCTATACTTTCTTACCAAATGTGTGGTCTAAAACTCATAACATTCTTTGGACCAGATTTTCCAGTTTAGAAGGAATGGCTGAAACATTTGCTTCCAGAGTGTTTGATAATGAGGTTTATAAATAAACAAAAATGTCACCAAACTCTAGTTATATAAAAAGGAAATAAGGTACTAATGCTGATGTCTCCCTGAAGTGTAAGTGATGGACATTAGAGTCTATTTTTTCACACCTACTTCTAGCCATATTAAATTTTTCTATTAAACAAATGGGTTGAAAATTTGAAAATTACCACAAGAAAATTTTTATCTGTCATCGTTCTGTTAAAAAAAAAAAAAAAAATCTTTGCATCCAGCAAGTCTGTCTTTCTGAAAACCTACTTTTAGCCAACCACTCCATTACCCTTCTATGATGAATATTCTCATCTACAGAGAGTTTGTGTCAGCTTTCAACAATAATCATGCCAGTAACAATGAGATTTTTTTTCTTTGTTGCTGCAGCTGCACTAATGGAAAGATTGCCTCTAGCTGCCAGCTATGTGATGGCTACTGTTACAATGGCGGCACGTGCCAGCTGGACCCGGAAACAAATGTACCTGTGTGTTTGTGAGTATTTTATAACGTTGTGGGCATTTTATGATACAACGTTAGATGTACTGGAATCCCTGCTCTGTTGTTCTCCTTCCTTGAGGTAACACATTTTAAATGAATATTTCATGGACATCTCTGATCAAGTATTATTCCTCATTGGCTCATGTGCTACAGAATCTCCTCCATCAATTTGCTGGTGATTTCATAAGGAAGAGCTCATTCAGTGCTTAGCATCATGCCCATTTCAAACATTCAGAGATCTTTGAACTTGGAAATGCCGGTGAAAACTGTTCTAATTTCATTGACCCTATTTAGGTACATGAAACCCAGACATAATCTTATTTATGAATATTTTGGTATATGGCCATTCTTTTCAAAGTACTTAAGGTGTCTTTTCAAATGTATAATGCAATTTAATTTCTGTATCAGGTTTAGAGTGTTGTATTATGTAAACCCATAAGCCCTTGTCTCCTTTGAAATGCATTACCTCAAATCTGGGTTTCTAAATGTTTGGAAAGGATTGTAGATTAACTGCTCCTGAGAAAATCTGGAATTTAATATTTTCCCTTCTCAAATACCTGATTGTCCACAATGGACAACTTGAAATAGGACCATTCAGCTTATGTGGTCCCTATTTTGAGTTATCTTTTATTACTGCTTGACCAGAAGGATGATGTCCACGTATGATCCACGTCTGCATTCTGTTCCCTACCCTGTCAGAGTAGCCTGTGATGAGTGTGCATGAGAGAGAAGTTAGCATACCTGAGAAAAATTTTGTTCGTATGTTACTATCTCTGTATGATATAAATTTGAAACATATTTGGGGGAAAAAAGTCAGACGCTTTATTTAGCTGTATTTTACTGAAATTCTGCAGATGCTCTGTGGGGTTTAAAAGTCAGCGCTGTGACCAGAAAGAGAACCCTTGTGATCACTACTGTCAGAATGAGGGGATTTGCACTTTAACTGCGTTTAATGAGCCGAGATGCAAGTAGGTTTAACCTTCCACTTACCGCTAAGCTTTGTGTGACATCATTTCAGGCCACAGTTCATTGGTTTAAATCATGAACATCCACATGCATTTCACAGTGTATACTTAATCTCGGGGCTCATCTGTGTCATACACACTTAACCTTTGCTTTGCTCACCTATGAGTGTATGCACCGCAGTCAGCTGAAGTGTGTAGAAATATAATGGAGGAAATGAAAAAGCTCGTGGAACTGTCTCATAAAAATACATAGGCTAGAATAGTGGCTTTTAATGAGAGAGGCACAGAAGCAGGTATTTTTAGACTCTATTACTGTGCTGGAAGCTATATTTGGAATGGTAACCCTTTTATTTAGTAACTGACTTTTCAGTACTGATGAAATACATTGTTTTGTTTCCCAAAATTTTAGTGGGAACTGTCTTACCTTAAGCAGTAAGACTTCTTTATGGAAGAAATAGGTTCATGTTAAAATATTCCAGAAACTTCATTTCCTGGTAGTTCAGATTATTCTTTCTTGATTCAATCTGTTCATAACAAGTAAGTTCATTTCCTCCGAGAAATTTCAGGGACCACCTTTGGGGTAGCTATCAAGGTTCATAATAATGGAGATTATTTTTGCATTTTGCATTTGAGCTTTAGAGATGGATCATGTCTGACATCCTCCCTAATACCCCATGTCATAATCAGAAGCCCCGATTGGCACCTGGTAATAGCCCCATGGTGGTGTCTCACAGTACTTAGTAATGGTTTTAAAGCACAGTTGTATTAAAATTCAGATGTTTCATTACCAAAACTCTACAATGTTTTTCCTAATTATCTATTTCGTTATTCAAGAGAATGTCATTCTTTGCACAATAATTGAAAAAAAATACGGGAAGTGATTAAAATAACCATATAGGAAAAATTGATATTTCTTTTTTTCTGGAAGATATTTGAATGTGTTAAACAAATACTCCTACATAAAACAGACCCAGAAATACTTCTTTAAATATTGCTCAACAAAATGTATATAAACTCACCTGTTAAGAAATTGATTCACTTCTCAGTTCAGACTTAGTTCCTTCTGCACCTGGAGACAGAGGAGACTTCTTTTGTCTTACCTCTGCCTGCCTCCACCCTAAATTCCTTCAGTCATTCAGTGAATATTTATAAGACCCTTGAAGTCTGCTAAATCCTAGACAAGTGAAGATGGATGAAATTTAACCCCCAATATCAAGAAGCTCACTCATTAGGGGGTTTAGAAATTCACATGCAGCTAATTAGCTTACAGTAATGTAGGTGTGAACACAGGAAAAAAGAGAAGGCAGTAGAGTCTTAACACAGCAAGTGATTTGTCTAGAATGGGAAACAGGAATGCACAGAGGACTTTACAGAAAAGACAGCTCTGTGTTGCTCACATAGTTCATGCGGTTCAGCGAGGTTGGAGTGAACATTCTAAAAAGAAAGAAAAACATAAGCAAAGACATTGACGTGAGACTTAGTGGCCTCTCTGGGGATCTGAGTGGTTTAATACAGCGAGAATGAAGGGTGACTGTGGCGTTGAGGAGGAAAGGAGGAGATAAAACTGAAAGATAAGTCAGAACCTGATTTATGCCAAAGTTAGGGGATTCCATTCGATCCTGAAAAGAGTGTGTAGCCAAAGAGATCTGAGGCAGAGCTGAAGGAGTTTGCTTCTGAAAGTGACACTGGCATGTGGAAGAGAGCCCTGGAGATCAGCTGCAGGGACCCCACACTGGAAGGCTGGGCAACACTTCAGATGATGGGGGCTTGAAGCTGGACAGTGCAATGGGAGGGAAGAATAGCAAGGACAAAGATTCACGGATATTCCAGAGTTAGTAAATCCAGGGTGGTCCTTGGCCAGACATTGATCTAGGTACTTACACTGCCTCATTTTTTAGGACACTGGTAACATCTGCTGCGGGACCCAGTCTTTATATATCTTGTCCCTCTCTCAATTCCCAAGCAAAGTATACATGACATTTCAGCAGTGCCCCCCCAACTCCAAATAGGTCTCAGGAACATGACCTGTCTAGGGAATGCTCTTGTGTCACCAGAATAAATATCATTTGTGGGCATAACAGCCCACAGCAATGTTCTCTTCCACTTTTCACTCTTACCAAGTATCATCAGAGGCACCTGACCTTTAAGACATAATCAAGCCTATCTGATAAACTCAGCCAGGAAAAATAAGTTAATTGGAGGAGTTCAAAGTAAACACCTTTTATTTCACGTATCTTTGTCTTTATATGCTTTGGGCTTAATGAAAATTTTGTTGGTGCTTTGGTTTTCTATACCGTAAAATCTGTTCTGATGATAAGAGTAATGCTTACTAAGTTCTTCAAATCACTTAAGCCATAAAAGAAGCATAGAAGAGATAATTATATTCTGTTATCATTCATTCATTCATTTACCAAACATGCATTGATAACAATACATGGTGAGTGAGTGAGACCCTGTGTATATTTGGAAGGAGAATTAATAACAGTTAAAACCAGCTTAGCAAGTATTTTATACTAAGCACTATATTGAACACTTTACACAATTTGTGTATAAAGTCAGAATATTATGTAATTCTTCTTCTTATTATTATTATTATCATTTATTATTATTATCATCATCATCATCATCATCATCATCATCATCTAATTGTTATACCCATTTCACAGATGATGACTCTGAGGTCACATACTAGGAAGTGTTGGATTCCTGAGACTCAGATCACACCTGTTGGATCCTAAGGTCCATGCCCTGGTGCTAGCTTTTGTTCTGTACTTCTTTCTTTGTGCTAACTCCAAAAAGGTTTTTACTTTTGAAGAACTTAAAACTCATTTGGGGTAGATAAATGGATTTTAAAAGTTAAAATACCATTTGACAATTGCTATAATAGAAATGTGATCAAAGTGTTGTGGGAAAACAACAGACTAGAGATCACTAATGATGACTAGTGGGAGAGAGAAAGGCTGTGCACATGAAATGATATTTTAACAGCAGTTTGAAAAAATGTGTAGTAATTGTACAGGCAGAAATGGGTGAAAACCTTTCTTGGAAGAGATATAGCACAGTCAGGGTATAGAACTGAAAGTAAAAGGTGAAAGTTGTTGAGAGTAAACACATGCTATGTGGTATGACAGGGGAAAGACTAACGAGATACGTTGGGGCCAGTTTGTGAGCTACATTTCTGCCTGGCACAAGAGTGGGCTTATAGAAAGTAGGTTGGAGGATTAAGGGTGGAATTCTAGGAGATACCAATGGTTGATATTTGTTATGGAGGAATCAACAAAAGTAAATGAGAAGAAATAGAAGTTGAAGGGGACTTGTCAAAGAATAGTTTCCTCCAAGTCAAAGGAGTGGAGCATGTGAAGGAATAGCAACTCCAGACAGTTCGAGGAGGGTAAGAAGTATAAATGGTTTACTGGATTTTGCAGTTAAGTGGCCATTATGAGAGGTGTTTTGAAAGCAATGTATGACAGAAACCAGACTATAGTTGGGTAAGTGAAAGGTGAGAAAGTGGAGAAGAATGTAGATTCCTTTCCAAATGTTGTGTTCTGAATGGCTGTGGATTAAATGAAGGAAAAACAATGGTAACTTCAAGGGGAAGTGGGATCTAGGGGAAAATTTTTTTTCTTCCTTCTCAAAAGGAAGATATAAGCGTTCAAGAGGATCTCTTTTGCTATTTATTAAGGCCCATTGTAAAGGAACTATGAAGGATAGTTGGATTGTGTTCATGTTTCTTGGAGTTGAAATTTCTAGACTATGGGAAATTTCCTAGTTTTACTTAGTATATTTATAATTCATTTGGTACTAAAATGCAAATAAATAAAAATAAATTTAGTATGAAGTGTTTATGATCATATGCATACAAAAATTGTCCAGCTAAGGGACTATTAAGCCCTCAAGATATCTTTCTAGTGGTTGATTCTCCTCATAAGAGGAGATTTTTGGAAACACAGATTTTAGCTTCAGATTTCAATTGGTAGTGGTCATGTATCTTTAATGAAAAGCTAGTATGCACTATTTCATCTAAAAGCCTTTAAGGAAGAAAAAATTGCTTTAAGAGATGAGATATAGTACTTGCTTTAGTTTTGTTGGTACTACATTTTTCTCTCTTTCATAGGGCTGAAAAACTATTTGAATTGTGCAAAACTTACACACATTTGGAAAGTCTATGAAGTATTCAGATCTATGAGGTTGACAGTTTTTTCCCACATAGAAATTTTATTACTGTATTTTTCATTTTAAGGAATAGATTTGTTCTTTGAAAGCTTTCACTTTTGTCTCTTCATGGCCATTTTCACTTATTGCTATGTGTGGAGGAAAAGAAAACCAGAAAAATGAAAATACAGGGGTTTTTTACTTTTATTTGGAGAGAATTTTGACATTTATTAAAGTAAGTATATTGAATAATGTTAAAGCCATTTTTTAAAAAAACTAATGTGTTATTTTGACAGTATTTGTATTGTTAAACAATTTTTGTTTTGAGATATAGAAATTATTAATCCTGTGAACTCAATAGGAAGTTAGTTATGTGTTCCTACTTCTAAGATTTCTATCTAGTGTCAGACTTTCATTTATATTGGATTTAAGTTTTTTAAAAGCATAGACCTACCTCCACAGCATCATCTCCCAGCAATACGCACAGCACATTTCACCCTCCAACAGGGAAGAAATGTTTGTAGCTGTCTTACTTCTCCTACCGCTATGGACACTGGCACTTACACAGCCTCACCACAGAGCCGCGGGACCGTCCCACACCTAGATGCTTTGTTTAAATAACTTCTGGACCCACATGTCTTTCTTACCTTTTCCCACTTTTATCATCCCACTAGTCGAAACTCAGGATTATCTCTTCGTATGTGGCACTTGGCAAGCTAATCGTGAGTGTTAATTGACTTGGACTTAACCAAAGTTTTTCAAAAGAGAAAAATCAAATATTAAGCGCTCTCCAGAGAAAAAGGACATATATACATATGTTAGGGATGAGAGAGAGGTTTATAATAGGAATTGACTCATCCAATTATGGAGGCCAAGACATCCCAAGATCTACTGCTCGCAAGCTGGAAAACCAGGAAAGCTAGTGGTATAATTCAGGACAAATCTCAAAGCCTGAAAACCATGGGAACTGATGGTGAGCATCCCAGTCCAAGTCCAAAGACCCAAAAGCCAGGAGCGTTAATGTGTGAGGGCAGGAGGAGACGGCTGTCCCAGCTCCAGCAGAGAGAGCAGATTTGCCCTTTCTCCACCTTTCCGTTCTCCTCAGACCCTCGGCAGGTTGTATGCTGCTCACCCTCACTGGTAGAGTGTTCTTTGCTCGTCTCCTCCAGAGACACCCTTACAGACACACCCAGAAATAATGTTTGATCAGCTGTCTGGGCATCCCCCAGCCCACTCAGGCTGACACATAAAATTAAATCACAAACACACACATGATATATCTGTGTGTGTGACAGAGATTTTGCTTTTTTGTCAGTGTTATGAGATGAATTGTGTCCCTTCCAAATTCATAGGTTGAAGCTTTATCTCCCAGTACCTCAGAATGGACTGTATTTGGAGACAGGATCTTTAAAGAGGTAATTAACATAAAGTGCGGGTCCTTAGGTTGGGCCCTAATCCAACATGACTGGTGTCCTTATAAGAAGAAGAGATAGGACACAGGTGAGAGAGCAACAGGCTACCACCCTAGTGGGCCCGGAGAGCAGGGCCGCTCGCTATCCCACTGGGCCCAGAAGATGGAGCAGCAAACCAGAGAGCCTTAAATCTGATAGAATCTGCCTAGTTAGGTTTCACACTTGCTTGGGGCCCGTCACCCTCTCTTCTTTCCAGTTTTTGCCTTTTGGAATGGTTTGAGTGTTTGAGGGCTATTGGGATGGGATGGATGTATTTTGCACGTGAGAAGGACGTGAATTTTGGGAGACCAGAGAGTAAGTGTTATGGGCTAAATTGTGTTCCCCCTCCAAATTCATGTGTTGAAGCCCTAACCCTCAGTGCCTCAGCACTGCATGATTTTATTTGGATATAGGGCCTTTATTTGGATATAGCTCATTAAGTTAAAATGGGGTCATCAGAGTGGGCCCTCTCCCAGTATTACTGGTGTCGTTACTAGAAGAGGAAATTTGGATGCAGCACACACAGGGGGAAGACCATGTGGAAACAGAGGAAGAAGATGGGCACTTACAGCCCAAGGACAGAGGCCTCAGAAGAAACCAAACCTGCTAACACTTTGATCTTAAACTTCTATTACTTTGGTTTCTATTCATCCAGTTTCCTTATGCAAATACACATTTGCAGAGTATTATACACTAAAATGAGATCATGTGACAGATGCTTTTTCATATTTATTTACTTTGCAGTACATTATGAACATCATTCCATGTCAATCTACATAACTAGATGTCTTTATTCTTAATGGTTACCAAGTGTTCTGTTGTCTAGATATTTCCTACTTCATTTAATCAACCAGGTATCATTCAATAATTAGAAGTATATTTTTTGTTTTTGTGTTTTGTTCTTTTTTTTAAATTATTTTTTCCTAGGATAAAAACTTCTGTCTGTGAATATCTGTGTGCTTATCCCATTAGTTTTCTAAGATCAACACCAAGAAGAGGACATATTTGGTCTAAAAGCATAGGCTTTATTAATTAACCATGTTAATTAGCTATGATTTGGGGCAAGAGACATTGTCTCGTTGTGTCACAATTTTCTTGTCTGTAAATTGATGAGTTTAGGCTAATTGTTCACTAATACGCTATTAAACTACAAGGTACAATGTATTTAAATCATAGTCTCATTTGAATTTTAGAAATTGGTTTAAAATTGGGTCAGGTCAGCTCAAATATCAGTTCTCTCAAAATTCCTCTAAAATATCTATGAAGACACTGAGAAGACAAAGATTTCCATTAGCAGAAAAATTAAAAATAGCACAATATCTATTGTTAACACTATGGCATACCTAAAGCTAACCGTAAAATTCTTGGGTCACAGTTAAGTATTTGTGTTTGATTTTTCTCTGTGATTTTATGACTTATTTTCCCGATACTTCAAAATAATATACCAGCGCTTATCTGGGTATATAAGTAGCTTATTTATGCCTAACTGCAAGAGGCACAATAGTCCTTTCCACCTATTTCTTACCATCAACCCCTACTCAAGCCGATCCAGAGTCTATAGGAACCAGAATCCCATGTCTCTATCCCTTGGTTTCCTCATACTTTGGCCTTTTCAATAACGAAAATACTGGCCATCTTTTCCTCCCATGTTAATTCATGAGCAGATTTCCAGTGAGCATCTACTATATGCCAGGCAAAAACTAGGCACTGAAGTTTTATCAGTGAACAGAACAAAACAAAAATATTTGGTTTGTGTAGCTTAAAAATTAGTGATTACTGTTACTGGTGGAATTTGGGAAATGTTTATTTTGTTTAAATAGTCTTCTGTGTAATTCACATTCTTTCTAAAAAACAAAAGAAAAAAAACTATTTTAAAATTATTTTTTGGTTACCTGAAAAGGGAGAATGAGAAAGCTCTAACTCTGATATTACACTGCCTTTGAAATCATATCAATTTAGGCACACACTGTTTTGAAAATGGCAATATAGCAAAATTCCAAGGCATTTCTTATAATATATGTGGTTGTGTTTTGCCCATAGCAGGACCAATTCTCCATGTGGTCGAAAATAAGATAGCACTGTTAGTTTTTATGTTTTACATCTTCATTTCAAACAGAAGCTAAAAATAACTAGCTGTGAGCATTTTCCCCTTATCTGTTTTTTTCCTTTTCTTCTTCTTCTTCTTTTTTTTTTTTTTTTTTTTTTCTTTTTTGGTTTAGTTAGATTTATTTGGGCATCTGTGTTTTGTTTCTCTTTTTTGGGAAACATGGTTTTCCATGAAATAATCTTTCTCTGATCATCTGCATGTGTGTGTTTACATTTTCCATGTTACTCTACGATAGTCCATATTTTATGGCTCGCATTGACTTCTCATCTGTGTGTGGCCTTTGGACATGGGGCATATTTCTCTGAAATTGGCTTGAAAATGCTGCCTGTTCTACTCCATGGCCCCCCTAAATGTGTTTGTCTGTTTCTCTGTGGCTGACTATAAATTCCTTCAAGGATGGGGTTGTATCTGATTTATCTGTTTTGCCTCAGGAGCTGGCATGTATTCTGCCTGTAATATGTGCTTAACTAACTTTGCAAAATATACTGTCCTGGTGCCTGTGTTGTATTGTGAGATCTGACAGCCTATGAGACCAGCATCTTTCTGTCATCATTGAAATACTACATCTTACTTCACTGATAAATTTTCAAAAACTTCAATAGTCAGAAAAAAAATATGAAAGTGATTCATTTTATCATGATTTTTGGTTCTCTTTCTCATCTTTGTGATATCTTCTAAAACCACCACAGGGTATTTCCTGAGTGTTCTGGAGCTGAGGTTAAATATCTCTCTACAAAAGGAACTAAATAAGCTTAATTTACTGTCTTAACTTACTAGAAAAATGTAATTGTATTCATTTTTGTTCTCTCTTTACCTTGTCTTTGTTTGGTGTTTTTACACTGATATTCTCTCTCTCAAAAAAAAAAAAAAAAAAAAAAAAAGGAAGGGAAGGGAGGGAGAGAGAGAAAAAAGAAAGAACTAGAAAGAAAGAAGAAAAAAGAAAGGAAAGAAGGAAGGAAAAGAAAGAAAGAAAGGGAAAGAAAAGAAAGGAAGGAAGGAAGGAAGGAAGGAAGGAAGGGAGGGAGGAAGGAAGGAAGGGAGGAAGGGAGGGAGGGAGGGAAAAGAAAGTAAGAAAAATAAGGTATAGCCTCTGCCCTTGAGGGTCTCTGCTCTATTTGAGGAAAGAGATGAGGCAAGAAAGAAAAGAGAGAAGGAACATGGGGAAAAGATTTAAAAAAAGAAGGAACGTGGCGAGGGATTTGCATGGTGTAAGATAAACAGTGCTTCTGGAGGAGCACTGGACAATAATGTTACAGATTGAAATCTGGGGAGCACAGTATGCTTAGCTAGGAATTTGACATTCATTCCCTAAGCAGTAGGGGAACACGAATCCTATTTGACATACAAAGTATCACAGTCATGTGAGTGTTTTAAAAAGGTCTTGACAGCATGGTGCTCTGCTGGAACAAGAAGCCATGGGTTTGAAAAAAAAGTTTTTGTGTTTTTTTTTTAAATGAATCCCAATTTGCACTGTAAAGGAAGGCAAAGATTTTTTTTTATTATTATTTTAAAAAATGGCTTTTAAAAAGTGGTTTGTTGGTAAACAGAGCCAAAAAAGAGTCAAGAGAGAAACAACCTTATATCTCAGGATGGCAGTTTGTTAGTTTTGTTTTTTTCTCTTTGTCTCATTTGCCATCTTAATATGGAAATACTGATAGCAACTACTTCCAAAAACTGTTTTGTGTATTAAGAACTGTAATAACTGGAAAAAAGAAGAACAGAATATTGTCTTCAACATAGTAAACACTCTAGAAAAGAAAGATCTTAGAACTGTTGTCCTAGACCATACATAAAATGATCAGAATTCGGCATAATTTGATCTTCTGGGAGTTTGGAGGTGAAAAGTACAGTGTGAATTTTTTTAAAGTGCTCATTATTAAAAATAAGCAAAATATGGTGTAAATAAAAGATTAGTAGTACAATGATAGTGACAGTAATAGTGACTGAAGTGGGAACTACAAAGACAAATCCTATGAGGGGTGAGGGAGAAAGAAGCGGTAGTGGGTCCAGCCTCAAATACCTCAGAAAACACACAGAAACTAGTTTTCTAAACATTTTCTAAGCAGATTTTTTAAAATGCAGAAGGATGCAAAATGAATATCCAAGCACCAAAGGGAAATTCATTAAGAGAATGATCTGAAAATTAGGCATGTTGTCATTTTCTTTGGCTTTGTGATTGTTCCACCTAATTACGTTATTAAAAGTTTAGCGTTATGTCCTAAGTCCTTAGGGTGAGAACCACATAAGGAACAGTACAGCTCCAACAGGAGTCTCTGTTGGGGTTTTGGGAAAAATAAATCAGTTGTGATTCTGTCTCAAATTTTTAAAAAGGCAGGAATTTATTCTTCTATATTACAACAGCTAGTTGAGGCCTTGGTTTCTCAAAATCCTGGCTTTGCGGAAAGGAGACGGCATGAGTTCCTCTTCCCCAGCTCTGCTGTCAGGCTGAGCAATGCTCCTCCGTGTGGACCAGTGAGCTGGTGGCCCCACCAAGGATATCTGAGAAGAGCCCCAAGGAAGTTGTCATGAGTGATTTCAAACAGATCACAGCTTCTCAGCAGGGGCGCTGAGCAATTCAACTTTAGCAGCCTATGTTGTCTGCATTTATCAAGAGTCAGGTCATTGTATGTCCCTTATTTGTTTTCTGCCCCTTGACATAGTTTCAAAGCACAAAATGTGAAATGTGCATGTCTTTTGGAGCAGTAAAAGCCAGTAAAATCTGTCACATCAATATCTGTCCTTTACGATCCCAGGTAACAAGTTGTAGCTTGTTCTGGCTCTCACCGTGCTAGTCACGTCATGGGGAGAAAAACAAAATATAGGTATCGCATTTTTCTGTAACAGTTTAAAGTCCAGTTTGTGCCCTGAGAGTACAAGGGGCACTGCCTGACAGAGAACAATTAATACACAGTTATACATTGGGCAGCTATTGTTACCAAGTTTTGACCTAGTCACATTATTATCCCTTGATTTTGGGACATGTTCTTGGCCTCTAATATAATCAGTAAATCAGAATAACCAAAGAGGCCAAACACAATGTAAGTACATAGTATTTTTATTTGTTTACACATTGTTACCACTTAAAAAATTTAAATTTTTTCCCTCTCTATTAGACTGTATCCCCCAGATTTTACTGCTATGAAAAAGTTACAAAATTCAGATGCTTTTAACAATGAAGGTTTATTTCCTGTCCATGTTCCATGCTGAAACAAATCAAGAAAACTAGATCGATAAACCTTCAATCTAGTACTTAATTCCAAGCTAACTTGATACAATTCTAAGAAAAGGGTCAGACGAATATGGATAAACCAGCAACACTGGTTTAAGAGTAAAAAAATAAATGAAAAATTCTTTATATTGTCATCAGTCAGAGAAATATTTTCTTCCTTTTCACACTAGAATTGTAGCAGAAGGAAGCCACTATGTTAAAAAAAAAAAAAAAGTATAGAAACTTCAGCCAACTTCTTCTTCCACTGGGCATAAAAACAAAAAATATAATTATATTGATATTGGCATGGCATATACAATGCTGACATTTAGTATTCGTAATATTATTTATCATTTGAGTTAAATTAACTTAGAGGATTGTAAATTTTATATACATCATATCATTTAATCTCTTAAGAAACCTGAATTTTTTTTTTTTTTTTTTTTTTTTTTACTTTTGCAATGATCAACTTGCCTTGCAAAAAAGAAAAATAATTGAAGGAAGAAAGGGAGGAAGGAAGGAACAAAGGGAAGAAGGAAAGAAGAAGCAAAAAGGCTTGAGGTAGTAAAAGGAAAACATACAATAGAAAGGTAAAATATAAAATTAAAAACAAGGGGATTGAAGAGGAAAACGAAGGTTAAAGCATAAGGGGCCAGAGCTGTGGGAAGTGTGTAACAAGAGCAGGGCGGTTGCTTTCCCCTGCATTGTAAACTGAAACACTGAGGTGGATGAATTGCCAGAAGATAAGCCCTTTGTGAGGAGCGGAGATTAGGTTACAACATAGGTCTTCTAATTGCGACACTCACACATGCCGTTTGAGTCATACTATACCAGCATTTTAATTTTAGACAATTATTTAAATGAATTGATTGAATTTAATTACATTTAATTACATATTTGTTCGCTTTTATATACAATTGATTTCCATGTCAATTTACCCATCAGGCAAGCACCTTTAGAATTTTTGTTATAGAAAGAAAATACACATTTCTTAGTCAGCTGCATCCCAGGACAAGAATGGGAGTGTCACACAATTTACAACAGTGAATAGGTAAAAATTTTACATGACAAGTTGCTAGAATGTGATCATCTAATTTTATAAAAGGAAGAATTAATGAATAGCTTAATGGATGAATAAAAGAAGGCGGAAGGGAGAAAGGATGGCAGGAAGGAAGAAATGAATAAAATATTTGTCTCTTACTGTGGTTCTTACATATTAAGTGTCTTCCATAGTGGATCAATATTCCTTTCAGTGAGAAGTGACTGGTACCCAGCTGAAAGCATGTTATGAATGGTGTTATACAGTCTTCATAGATTAGGGTATGACACATATCTGTGCATTTATATGGGTTCAACCACACCTCCTCCGTGCCTTCATACATTCACTCATTAATTTTGTCAAACAACAAACATACTGATTGACCAAACATACATACTGACCATGTGCTAGACACTGTTCAAGAAATGAAGAAATATAAAAATGAATAATGTATAATCCCTTCCTTTAAGTAATCACAGTCTAGCACAGTCATAGGCAAATGCATATTTAGATATTTATGAATGCATATGTAAATAGAGAAATACAAACATAAAATGTACCATATTTATGATTGTATGTTGGTCATATATATATATATATGTGTGTGTGTGTAAAGATATTTATAACTACCCCCTAAATTGCAGTTTTCCATAATGTACAATACTACTGTAATACTCTGTAGCATTTTAGATTTATTGAAGACATTTGTTTAAACTTCCTGAAGCAATTTTTAGACTACTGGCATAATAAACCTTCTCACCTCGAGTCAAAAAAGTAATATAACACTTGGATTAGGAAAGAAATGTTTGTTTATGGCCATCTTTTGTCATCAGGCTTCAGCTGTTTCTGCTTGCAACATGTTCCTATAAATGTTAAACAAATCGAGTGTTTTACGACTAATTAACATTTACGTGGCATCAACAAATTTGCTAATTCATACTGACAGTTGACTTTAGCAAATCATTCTCAGTTTTTCTCATTCACTATTTTCTGATTGCTTGTTTTGTTTTAAAACAATTAAATTTTTTTAAAAAACTTTTGAAATGTAGGTGCTAGATTTTGAGGAAGGCAGAATGGTAGTCATTGAGAACTTGATATCAATACTAATACAATGTACCTTTGCAATTGAAAACATTTGGTTCTAGAAACTTTTGGTGTTACCTTTTGGTGGATATGTAAAAATCTTGTAACTAGAACAAAGGCTATACTGAAGTACCAGAAAGGAAATGGCTATCTGTATATCAGAATTATTTTGTAATGATTTAGGATATAAATTAAAGTGGCTAACATCAATATCTCAGCATATGAACATTATAACTGAAAATAAATATTTTTTAGAGAATTGGAGTTATATATTTCATTTATAAAGACATTCACACACTCAAACCTTGTAATAACACTTTCTGATATTCCTACCACTGCCCTAGATTTGTGCAGGATTAATATTCCCTAAACAATACTTAATAACTGCGGTTGAATATACCACATATTCTCATCACAATTTGTTTCAGATTTTACCGTGTTGCACCACAGAAACCCTAAGAACTAGGAAGGGTGTTCATTAGGTTTTCATATAAAAAATGTTTTTGTTTATTCCTATGTCCTGCTAAAACAAAATATTCAGATAGCAAATTACTTACTCTGTCTGCATGGCACTAAGTATAGAGAGTTCCAACCCCACTGCCAACCCCAAGGCTTCGTATGTTTTTAAGCTAATTTTAGAAATTGGCCATTCATCTTAGCATCATGTAGATAGAACTTTCTACTGCTGTTACAGCATAAATTGTTTTTCTTCCCATCTTTAGCTGCAGAGTTATAACCAGTGTTTCTAATGTAATGCCCTACATTTATGTCTTCAATGACATCCATTATATTACTTAATACTAATTTTATGATTGTTCCTTTTCCTTTTTAGTTGATGGTGTAATATATTCAGTTAAGTAGAAATCATCTGCTCACTTGAAAAAACACTTTATGCTTTTCAGATCTTCTTTCACTAAAATTTCCTGGAGAATATCTAGATAGTAAAAGTTTTCCATTGCTAGAGATTTCATTCTTTTTTTAATATTTATTCAGTCATCATTTCATCCTTCAGTGGCCATTTCTGCTCAAGTGGCCCACACAGAATTTTATGTTTAAACGTTTCTAACTTAAACCAGCCAATCTTAACAAACTTCTTTTTATGGATAATTTCTTGGCAAACTGGATTTTATCTTTCCTTTCCTATTTCTCCTTACTTCTTAAAATAAATCACTTTAAATAATCCACTTTATTAATTTTATTTCTTTCATGGCCACTTCTTCAGTTGAAATTTCTCATTAATTTTTACTTTTCCTAAAATGATTATTGGTCAGAGTTTATTGAACATCTCATTATTATTTTACTTCATCACATTAACCCTTCTCAGAAATCAAGAACTCTTTCTGACCAAATTTCTTTAATACTAAAGTAAGATAAGTTTTGTCATACTAGTTTTATCAGTACTAGGTAACACTAGGATTTAATGTAATCATTTGTAACTAGGCATTAGAATGTGTAATTAGAGAGTTGAATCAAGCATTCTTTTTATCACAAACATAAATTTAAGATACTACCTTAAGCTTTTTGAAGAAAACAAAGCAGGGTAATACCAACTTATTTCTATACCATAGAAAAATTTTGGAGCATGTTAAATATTATACACTTTATGTATATATGAAATAATTTTCTCTCAGAGGACTGTGATACAGTAACATGAAGAAATATTTTAAAGTCAAGTTAACAGACTGGCGAGTTAATATCTAAACATCCATTCCAAATGCAGTAAAAAATTTTTGCATTTGACAGTAGTGCTGTCTGCAAGAAGAGGGGGACATAAAAGGTTCTGGGGCTATAAAGAGTATAAAGCTTCAAAGTTAGGAATGCCATGCAAATGTAGCCATGTTCTCACACCAGAAGACTGAAATTTGCAGATTATTCAGAAAAAAATTTTGCATGTGACTTGTAATTTTTGTTTTTTCATCACTGTATGAAGATACTATTGTATAAATCTGATGCACAAAATATAATCATATTTGTTATTTTTATTGAATGAGATTTTTTGGAGCACCTAAGCATGCACGCGTGACACTATGCACAAGTTTGCCGAGGCTCCTTTAATCTTTTCGGGCCATGTATTTTCCCGCTGTGTGTAGAAAGAAAAGGGCATAGTAAAAGATTTTTCTTTCTGAATGTCTCCATCATCATGGTTAATAATGGCAGCCTAGCATATAAGAGGAGAAATTCAATTTGAAATTGCTTTAAGGTTCACCTTTGAATTTCACTTTGGTCAGAAGAGTCCTATGACCTTTAAATTTGATGAAAAGAGGAAGCAGATATTAATCTCATTATTTTATTTTGAAGTCCTCCCAAAGCAGGTGACTCTAGACCACATATCCACAAAATGACATGAGTAGTTCACATAAATTGATCATTGTTACAGTGCAAGACAATACCTAAGATTTTAATACACCTTCAGGATTTGATATCTGATTTCAATGCTTTTTGTAAAATCACTCTGCTACTTGAGACCTCTCATCACTTTGGGCAGTTTAATTATGTTTTATGTCTATCCTTTTAATTGTAAAATGTGTTCCTTTTTAAAGATTATATTTTACCCCTTTATATATACTAAACTTATTTTGATAGTCTGAAAATATTTACTTTGCTTCCTAGTACTATGTGCTATGTTACTGCCTTTCCACAAAGATACTCCCTTGCTACAGAAAATTACAACTGAAATAGAGAATGTTGTCACTATACAATTGCACACACCAGTGAAAAAACAGTATAAATTAACTATCCACACATTTCATATAGTAACATTCAGATGAGAATTAGTTACCCAATACAAAAATCCACTCAGCTTTTCAGGTACTATGATAAGAACTTCTACAATATCATTTAATCTTTGAACAATCTTGCTGGGCATATGTACTATTGTTCCCATTCTAAAAATTAAAAACATATATATTGAATAGTATTTGGTATAAGATCATAGTCTGTGGGAATATAATAACTTACCTCAAATATTTCTTGAAGTGTGGCTTGTAAATTATTTACATCAGGGAAACTTTGTTAAAATGCAGATTTCTGGCCACAATTCCAAGCCACTTAATGAAAAGTTCTGGTATATGGGATTCCAGAATTTCAACTTTAATACATTTTTCAGTTTGATAATCATTAGTCTAACCTAAAACATAAAGGAAAATTCATAACATGTTGTAATTAAGAACAGTGTGTGTGTATATATATATGTATATATATATATATGTATATATTTATATATGTAATTAAAGTAAAAGAAAAAGATTAAGAAAACAATGCAGTATAAACAATCTTCCTTTTTAATGTCAGTGACCTTGGAGAAAAGGAGAAAAGTCAAAAAGAATGTTAAATCAATTAACCGTATATCAGGCAGCTATTGACTTTAAAAAAACTTTTAGGACAATATTGTCATATGATAATGTGAGAAGAGGGTAAGTGATTGTTTGAATAAATAAGACTCTATCTCTCTGTCTTTCTGTCTACCTATCTATCCGTGATCCAATAATACTTAGTTAAAAATTCATGTAAGTATTTAAAAAGTTAAATAATTCAGAGTGGTATAGTGATCAACATACAAGAAAGAGAAGCTGATTTTCATTGTCCTGAGGTAAAGGGCAGTGGGGAAAAACTGTAGAATAAGTTTAAAAGGAATGAGACACAGATGTTTGTAATGGTAAGGGGAAAAAAAGATTTCTTGAGAGGGCCAGGCAGGACCAACTTGAAGATAATTGTTTAAGGATGAATAATAGGGAGCAATGAAGTACAGTAGTGCAGATTAAAGATGACCAGGGCATGGACTATGGATTTTTCTTGGGAACAATGACGAAGAGACAGATGCCAGAGATGTTACAGTCAGCATGGTTATGCAGATAATTCAGTGGGAGAATAGACAGGAAATTCTGATGATTCACACACATTTCAGTTCTTAAATGCTCTGCCATTAATGGCTTTGATCATTGTAGTCTACTCAGAGTATGAAGATTTATGAGTTTCTATAAAGACGGTAAAAATACTTGGTCTTAAATCCACCAGTGGAGGAAGAACTTGTGGAGCAGCAAACACCTTAAGTTGCAATTTTGGAAGGTGAAGAACAAGAGTAATGACTTCTGTTTGATTTAATATCTCAAAAGAGATTTTTTTTTTTAATACTGAAACAAATGTAGATGGGCGGAACAGATTTTATTTTGGGCCATAAAACATTATTTTATAAGGAGTATAGGGAAAATTGCAAGGTGATCATCAGCTGATTAAGGAGTAGAACTGTTAAAAATTTTTTTAAAAGATGTAGAACTGTTAAAATTAATTATTTCTTCAGCACAGTCTTTGAGAGTTATTTCCAGGATGTATCAAGTAAAATATTCCCTGAAAATTAGGAATTTAAATATGCTTCCACAATATCAAAGAGAAAAGCATGATGACCACTAGCAAGTGATTTATCTTATCTGATATAAATACTGGATCCCAATCTGTGGATAAAATAGAAAATTAGTCAAGACCTTTAACAAGTACCACCTATTCTACTTAAATAATTTCAGAGTTTGGAATAAAAATCACACTATCCTTTTCTTTTTTGTTTAAAACTCTGTTTGCCCTTCTGGAGTTTCAAAGGCATATTTTTAATAACTTCCTAAAATACTTAAAACAAATGATGTTCATACCAGAACATCTGATCAATTTACATTTAATCCTCCAATGCCTGAGCCATTCTGTTTCGAGTTTCCAGGCATCTCAGTGTAATGATAAGCCCCAGAGATTCTTATCTCTAGTGACATAGCAAAATGTATCTCAGGTTGTTTCTCTTATTTAACATGAGCCCTGATGTAACTGGCTGATGTTGCTGCTGTTGTCCAATCAAAGGAGGTCATGTAAAGAGCAAATTTTGATATTTTAATCAATATTTCAATATAATTGTACAAAATAGCTTTGTGCACATCAGTTATACAATAAAGTTACTAAGCAGTCAATATTATTTCTTTGTTGGAGCGAGCGTGTAAAACATCCTTAGTGGTCAGTTAGGAAGATTTGACAAATGTAAAGCTACATAAAAAGAAAAGAATTCTGCAATGATTAAAATTCACTCTAACAACATGTTTGCAAAATCTGCCTAAACATCTTATTTTGAATTATCTGTGAACTGTGTCAAGAATTAGAAACCCGTGAAGAACTGAAACAATTTTCTAGAGCATTCATCCGGAAAACCACAACTAAGGAAGAAAAGAAATGATTTTTAAAAATCAATGCTTTTTATTGACTGTTCACTTTATTATAAATTATTTGAAATATGCTCATTTCATTACCTCACTTCAGTAATATAGACAGAGTCATAGACCTGGCCTTAAAATTTATTTACCTATTTTAATGATTTACTTTTAGTATGGTATATCATAAATGTGATGTATAGGAAATATGTAAGCTTTTTCTAAAAAATATGAACAAAAAATTAGGCTAATGCATGAGTGATGACCTATTAATAATATAATGATACTAATTTTCATTGAAATCATGTTCCATGCTCATAGTTTTAAATATCATTATTAATCAAATAACTATATTCTTGAATAGTCACATTATTGTCAATTATGCTGAAGTTAATATGTGCTTTTATGAAACAAATTTGGATTTTTATAATTTGAGCTTCTCAGTAATAATGATTTTATCAGATTTTGCCCACATTTTAGGACACTCAATTCTGTCTTCACAAACACTTCAAATAATTCACATGGCATCATGGAAGCCAAGTTCCAAAAACAGCTTCAGCTATCTGAATCAGCTGTGACAGAATTGGCAGAGAGCTAGAGATTGCAGCTATTTAGTTTGGCCACCATGCCCAAAGAGATCTACTTGGAATGGTTCTGGAAGCTGTTCTTTTATTGTGCACAACTATTCCTGATATGGTGGTATTTGACAGTCATTTAAAATAAGAACTGAAGCCAATTAAATGGTTTCTCTGTGGATTTCCTCTGACAGATGCACAGAGGCATCTTGTGTTAGCCATAGACATTGTTCAAACAGAGCTAAAACCATTTCAGCGTTTATTTTGATGCAACCAGCTAATTATATGGTTGGGATTTATGTTTAAATAAAGGATTTTAATCAGATCTATTATTTTAATCCCCTGCTGGACTTCTCATTATAGTGTCATGGTTCCTAAATGGGGAGGACAACTTCTCCGAATAAAAACTTGGGCACATTCTCTTGATTTCATGGTAATAAAAGTATGATTTTAATGGGAAAGCACAATATTTCCCTATCTCTGATTAGAAGAGTAAAAATTGTTTGGTTTGAACTGTGAGACATATGACCATTTCCTCCTGTTTGTTAGTTAGTTCCACTTTTAATTTAGAACCAGAAAAAAAGATTACAGAAACTTAATAAAGAAGGATTTGCTTGCCAGGCAAATTCAGTTTTTATAATGGCGATTGATAATTTTCAGCACTTCTCAAATTAATCTCAATTCTTAATTAAAATTTCAGTTTTGCTATAAAATATGTCAATTTTAAGTTTAACATAGGCTAAAGAAGAATGACTATAAATCTGAGTTTTTAAAAGTATTTTAACAAGTGAAGTCAATTGAAGTTACACTCAGCATACTGACAATATGCAGGAAATTAGCAGAAATCTCTGATATTCATGAATCTGTGATGGCTAGCTCCTCCTTCATCTTATTTGGTTGAAGTTACTACGTTGGCAGACGTGTGGGGTCTGTTACTCGCTGATTTGTTTTGTTTGTTTTTATCTTTCTAGATGCTCCACCAACTGGTCAGGCACTCAGTGTGAGAGGCCAGCCCCAAAGAGCAGCAAGTCTGATCATATCAGCACAAGTGAGTTCCTCAGATTTGTATCTTGGGTGTTCCACTTTGTATAGAAAGCTTTTTTTTTTTTTTTTTTTTTAATACCGTTACTGAGGGAAATGAGTCTTGGAAAATCTCCTTCATGGAATTTTGCAAGACAGCCACTGCAATCCAGGTGTTTTTTGAAAGATGAAGCGCTGAGCTCTCGCCTGGTGATGGGGTCCAGATAATGTGCTCTCTCCTAGGCAGTGAGTGGTCATCTCAGACTTCGGCCGTTTTCAGAATGCACGTCTGCAAACCTAGCAGAAGCTTTTCTTAGGACATGTACGTCAGCTACAGAGGCTGCAGATACTAGAGTGGACATCAGGCTGTTCCAGGAAGAAACATAATTCCATGTTTTAATTACAGTGTATTTATTTTCTTGAAGTCCATTTCAATGTGTTCTGGAAAAACAAACTCAAATAGTTAGTCTCTATGTGAAGTATGTTAACAAGCAATTTTTAATAAGGATCATAGTTGATTTACTGCTTCCTTGTCTTTAAAGGACTGGTTTTGAAGCACAATAAAATATAGCTCAGGGTTTTGCAAGTTTTTTTGTGCATGTAGCTGTAGTCTTAGGCCAGGTCCCTGATATGAAAATTCATCTACATCAGCATTGTGTGTCTGTGTGTGTTTCTTCCAACAGCTTTAAATGATTTTATAAAGATTTTCAAAATAAAAGCCTGAAGTAAAATTTCCCAATTCACACATATTATTGTTAACGTGTGGAAAAGTTTTTAAAAATCTGTAATATCTATCAAGTGGGTAAATATATTCTTGAAGAGAAAAAATAGTCTCTCTGATTTATGAATGCTTACTTAGCAATTTTTCTCTAGTCCGTCACCACTGGTAGGACAGCATACATGAAAACAAACAAAAATTGTACTATGGAATTTGTGAAAAAAGAAAGACATTATCAAAATCAAAAGTATATGATTTTTGTACCTTAGATGCAGGCTCCCAAAGTTTGTTGATCTACTTGTTTATTGCCCCTGCCCCCAAGGAGTTTATCGTTCCTTGAAATTCTTCAAGTGGCACTGTCCAAAGTTTCACCATTTAGAGATTAACCTGAGCTAGTAAGGATGAACATCTTTGAAGAATGGCAAATAGATAGAATAAATAATCTAGAAATGAGTATGTGAATTCGGGGAGGTGAGATAAGTGATTCTGGTCATGGAGCGTTAGGGATTTACCTTAGAATTGGTGTGTTGTCCTTGGGAAGGAAAGGCAGGGCCTTAGCAAAGCGGTGGACACAAAATTGTAGGAATAGGACATTAGGATTTAAGGACTGATCCATAAAATGTGGTAGAGGTGGGAAAATACACCTTGCCTAATTTGATATTGCAAAAGGAGGGGGAAAGGAAAAATGCTCCCTCTCTCTCTTCCCAGGATCATACTAATCTTATTCATAATAAGTCTAGAGGAATACTAATTGATATGATTTTGTGAACCAGTTCTAAAACTCACCATCATTAAGAGTGTTTCTTAATGAAAAAAAAATGCATTTTGAGTTACCAACCTATAAAAGATACTGAAGTTATAAGCTGAGAATTAATGAAGATGTGGTGCTTCAGCCTTTCTTTTATGGTGATTTCTCAGTTATCTTAGATAAATTAGAACTTAGTCTTTTACAGAGTCTAAACAATTTTAAATATTGATAAAACCCTGCAAGAAAAGAAAGAAATAGAGTAGAATGTCGATTGAATTTTCGATTTAAAGGTAAGGTTCGTCTACCAAGGGAAGTTTGGTGTTTGGAAGATGAGTTTGAGGAGAGGGGTGCCGGATGTTTCTAGTGGAGGGTGGCGTCTCCAACTGTTTGCATGAGCAACAAGCTCCCTGATGAGGAAGATGCCTCCGATTACAAGAGACAGTTCTAAACGAGGGACTGTCACATGTAAGGAGGAGTTGTAAGTAGTTGTAACCCTTTTTCCAAAGATTCTGATGCTCTTTCTTCCATCACTGATTTAAAGTCATTAAATTTAATGGAAGTATCAATGCACATTGAAAGGGCTATTAGCCATGCAAATGTCAAATTATCTCAGATTTGAGCTAAGCTGACCCAATAATGACTCAATTAAAAGGTACTTACCATCCGACATTTGTGCTTAGCTAAACTTGCCTCAGTAACTGAAAGGAGAAAAACGGTAGTTAAACTGACCCTTCCTAAGGTAAGGGCTATTTTCATCCCCTCAGGTGAACTCCAGTGGTTTTGAATGGTTTTCAGTTGTTCCCCAAAGTTGGGCAGAAGTCGTCTGCTCAGCCAGACAGGTGGATACTTTAGGAATGTGTTTTCAAGTCTGCATTTCCACTCCCAGTGAAGCAGTCCATGGTCACTGGACGGCAGCAGCGTCAGGACTGCGCTGCCTCTGCCGGCCTGTCTGCTGTCAGCGGCACAGGGACTTCCCTTCCTAACTGACGAACAGCTTTCTTAATCATCTCCGAGTAGTCATTCTCATGTTTTCTGGCCCTTGCTGTTTAAAGTATCTAAAAATCAGCCTGTGGAATCAAGCAGATCTATTATCTCAGGACTTTCTGCTTAGCTACGCTTGAAAGAGCTTATCTGACTTTTCTGAAGTTATTTTGAAGAGTTTCGAACTAAGGAAGATTAAATACTTATTACAATGTGTGACTGGAACATTGTACTGTACACCAGAAGTTGACACATTGTAACTGTACTTCAATAGAATTTTTTTTTTAATTTTGAAAATTAAAATATTATGTACTCCTATTTTAAATTTACCCAAAGTTTTAAGGAAGCAGATGCTCGGTGTTTGAATTTATGCTATTCATATCTGCTAAATTAAGGAGGAAAAAAATATACTCAGCACTTGTGGGGCAGTATTGTAGTGACACTATTTTACTGTAGTGACAGCAGAAATCTGATATCTGTTAGGGGATTATTCCTGTCTTCCCTTTTCCTTACTCCTTTATATCATTTTGTTTTAAAACAGAATAAAAGTAGTTACGTCTTATCAAGGAATTATAAGCTTGCAAACATATAGAACAGAATGCAGCAAAATAATGCCTTTGTCCTAGTTCTCCCAAAGCAAGTATTTATTGAGCCGCTACTAAGTGTCAAGCAAAGTCTAGATCCCAGAGATAAATCAATGAGTAAGACAGTGTCTCTTCTGAGGAAGCTGAGATTCTAGAGGGGTAAGTAGCTGTTGAACAAGAATGCAAACCAATAAGTAAACATTAGAAAATAATTGTGAGTCTAGATTGGTGCTATGAAGAAAGCAAAAGAAAGAAACAAAAAATAGAGAATGGCAGCGGAGAAGGCTATTTAGACATCCCTCCATGTATAACAAGTTCAAAGTGCACTTTTTTTTAAATTAGCTTAGAAAAGTCCACCAACAATGTACTGTTAAAAAAAAATCACCTGTGGTAGACTTTGTTACAATATGATATTTACCGCTATGTATACTACTTGGGAAAAATACATATTTTGATAAATACATATATTATATTCTAAAAATATCTGTGGTTCCTAGTTGTTTCCATGAATATGAACTATTTTACAAAAAATGCTTGCCAAATTGCTACCCTGTGTTATTTACTGGCTATACTCAGTGTTACCGCAGTTACCGTGATAGGTTATGTAAACATATTAGAATGCTAGGCTCTTAAACAGAGTGTTGTAAAGAAAGGGATAGAAATTGCTATCTGTGATGGGAAAAAGAAAAACAAAGTTGTTAGTTTTCTAGCATGCATACTTAACAGTATTTCTACCTAATAGGAGTAAAGAAACTATGTAAAACAAATAAAACCTAATTTTCTGAATAATTTATAATTGCCTTGAGGGGAAAGTAATTTTATATACCTTAAAACCAGTGTTGTAAGTGTTTTACACCCACCAATTCACCACAAATTTTAACAGTTAAAAAGATAAATAATGAAGTGAGGATATTTATAAAGTCGTGATCAATCAGTTGAAGTCAGTTTATGAAGAAACCAAGCTGTTCACTGATATTTAAAATTTGTGAACAAATGTTAATTACTATCTAAGGTGCCAGATTCTCTATTTCCATTAATTACTAATAAATTACACATTCATATAAAGTTCACTTTCTCAAAACCAAGAAGGTAATGCAATATCAAACTCACTCAATGGTATACAGTCCTGGTAACAACATGAAAAAATAAAATGTTTTACATTTTAGAAACTGACTAAAGAAGGCAAGCCATATTTTTTCTTGCGTGTAAGAGTTATTTGGTTATTTTAGACAAGTTATTTTTGAAGTTCCAAATTGAAAGATTATCTTATACATGACATTTCCTTAATAAAGACCTTTTGGTATTTTGGTAAATAATCTCCAATATGGATGACCTCACACAGATACCTCGTGGCTAAAGCTATTAAAATTGATCTGTGTTTCTACTTTGAAGTCCCTAAGCAGTTGCCTTTCCTGCTTAGTATTACCATTAATTTCTGTCACAGTATTTTTATATGCACATGTATATGCAGAGTAAAATTAACATGTCTAGTGATTCTTAATGTTTTATTCCTGAACCATGCAGGATCCCCACATTAAATTTCTATTAGTTTGGGTGTTGCTTTGTTCCTTAGTTTAGTCAATGATTAAGCTGACTTGACAGAGCCAACCAAATGCTTATTTCAAACAGACAAAAGACTTTGTTTTAGGGGCATTAGATATTTGTCTGTTGGAAACACTAACATTAGGTACTTGGTAGAGCTACTTAATACTCTCCTGTTATCAGGCAGCCCTTACATTCATTTTTTTTCCTGCATCAGTGATACATGACCCTAGGTGTTTCCTACTGTGGAGCCCATTATCAGCAAAGAGGTATTGTCTCCTTCTTCTTTAGGGGGAAAAAATAGTGACTGCTCTTATTGCCAACCTAGAAATGGAGGGCAGGGCAGATATTCTTCTCAGTTCTGCTTCTCCCAAATGCTCAGGTGCATAAAAACTAAGACCCAATTTCTCTGACCGCTTTTGAAAATCTGTTCCATAGATCTTTTATTCCATTTTGAAGGTAAGTGATACAACCTAAGATCATTATTATAAATAAGTAAAAAAAGGGGGAAATGGGCATTTGCAATATAAACCAACCCCCCAGATATGGTTTGCTGAAACTGCTCTGGAATTGGAACTTGAGAAAGAGAATCCTGTCTGCCCCTTTTTTTCGCTGAATCAAGCTAAGAGCCCCGTGTGGTAGGTCTTCATGTCTGTTTAACAGGTGAAGTGCATGAGCTTCAAATTTTAAGTCTCACTTCACGTAAGTCGTGAAACTGATGTTTATGCCTGTGTCCATCCAAATCCAACACTGATGTCCCTTTTGTTTTGCTGGGCTGCCAACTAACTTGCCACATGTACTCGTGGCCAGAGAGTATTTACAGCTAAAGAAATAAAACTAAGGGTGGAAATGTGGCCGGTAAAATTGTGGAAATGTGTGTTCAGTCCCAGTTTACTTACATCATTGCAAGTAAATGTGCGTGGTGAGAACCAGATCAGACTGATAAAGAAGTCAGTATTTCTAACCTCAAAGTCTTTCATTGTAACATATAAGTGAAAGGTATCTAAAGAAACATTTCCAGCAGATCAAGTGTGATTAAAAGGAAAGTGCTTTTTCAGTAACGTAGTTGTGAACTAGGAATATAGACATTTGGGCTGAGCTTTATTTTTATCATGTCAATGGTCAAACGATTTGGTGTAATAAAGTATTCAGTTCTATTAACCTTGACTTCATTTTATTTATGTGTTCATCTCTTCTTTTGCTTCTTTTTCAGGAAGCATAGCCATCATTGTGCCTCTCGTCCTCTTGGTGACTTTGATAACCACCCTGATAATTGGTTTAGTGCTCTGTAAAAGGAAAAGAAGGTAAGATACAATGTTCTAGACTAACAGTAAATAAATTACACAAAGTTACAGAAACAGTGATTTTTAAAAACTTCTTAAAATACGATTTACTTATTCCAACTGCAATATTCTATGTTTTTCAAACCATTTTATCCTTCTATTTCATTTTAAGTGATAATAATTCAGACAGCCCTCCCCTTATGTTATGTTGATGGAATGGCTTTGTTTATATATTCTAACAAAAATAACAAGGGAATATATTAAAATTTCAGTAGAATTTTGCATTCATGGTAGTTTTTCCTTGAAACAACAAGAATCTCAAAGAGCGTTTTATTATACTAATGTGTAAGATTAGTAATGCCAGTACAATGATAATGACTATGCATTGTATGTCACGAATTGTGTGTTTCATTCACAAATTATGCATCTGTTTACTTTATATACTTCTGAAAGTATTATTTCAACTTATGTGAATATGCAGCTCTAAAGGTCTATAAGGAATGGGTTGAAGGGAGGTTATTATCTGGAACCTAGAGTTTGTGAATCAGTTTTTGAATTATGTAAAAGACGATTTTAGCCACATGACTTAGGGATTGAAAACAATCAATTTCAAAGTTTATCACCATTTTTTAGGGATTTTTTAATAACAAAAGGGGAAAAGTTGATTTTAAAAGGGTAATTGATTAGTGAATATTTGGTTTCAATGAATTTGGTATTTGCTATTTACAAGGAATATGCTCTGAGTGCATTTTTTATTGTTAAACCCAAATAGATTGGGAAAAAACTTATCACATTAATATTTTTGTTTTTGTTCCTCTGTGACTCAGTAAATGTCATTTTTTTCCAATGTATTTTGTTTATGAACTTTTCATCAGTTATATTAAAACTAGTCATTAAAGCTACAAATATGATAGTTTCATACACCATATTGTGATATTTAGACAACTCACACAATGTTTGCATATTCCAGGACAAAAACTATAAGAAGACAACCTATTATCAATGGTGGAATAAATGTAGAAATCGGCAATCCATCTTATAACATGTATGAGGTGGACCATGATCACAGTGATGGAGGTCTTTTAGACCCTAGTTTTATGGTAGATCCAACAAAGGTAAAATTTTAAGATGATGGCCTGTGAGCACTACTGTTCTTGAGTCATTTCTTTATAATGTGATTCTGAATTTCATCACTATTTCTTTTATCTGAAGTTAGAATAGAGAACTTTAAGAGGCATTCACCTCAAGAATAAAGTTACTGTAACATGTTTTAGAAAGTAATATTTATTTACTCACTTCTTTTATAAACATATATAGTTTACTTAAAATAATGTTGTATTCAAATGTGTTGAGGTGCTGGCACATTTAAATATACAGCCTAGTATAAAATTACTGATTTATTTTTAATAACAAAAAGAGTACAGCATTTTGTTGCCAAAATAAGTATTTAATTTCCAATAATGTTTCAATGAAGAGTTTACTAAGCTGTGTCCTTAGATTTGTTTGTGATCACTTTTAAACAATATCTTTCTACCTGCTATAATATCCTTCCTATTGATTTGAGATATATCACTGATATATATATAGCCTAAAAATGCACAGTATATTTTTTAGTTTCTCTTAGTTCATATTACTGATTGCTCAGTTTGGAAGCTTTTAAGAGAAATAGATAAGTGATACAACTGTCTAGATAAATTAAACTTGCATGGATTCACTGCACTGTATTACCTGAATATTTTGATATTTTTATATTTCAGATTTTGATAATTATAGAATATTTTACTATGAATTAAGAACATCATCAATTTGCTTGTAGGGAATGAATTTTTCCTAGCTTATTCATTTATTAAAAGGTTATTTATTTTCTGATATATTAAAGGTATTTTGTCCAAAATGTACCTTTATATTAAATAATCACAGTGACCACATGGTTTTGCTCTTACAGCAGCAGTTGTTCCCATAGAAATGAAATAGGATCCCACTTATCAATCTAGTTCTAAATCCATGGCCAGACTTCCTAAGCCTGAAATTGATGGTCTGAAATTGACGAAGTATTTATTTCTGTTAAAAGAAATCAATCATTATTGCATGAGTCAATTTTTATACCATCAGAGGGTACTGTATAATTTTTTTCCTAACTAGAAATAATTTTATACTTACTATAAATTATTAATTCAGTTGCTAACTCCCACTTTTGAAATTGCTTATAAAATAAATTATGGTAACCTAAGTTTCAGTGTTTTCTACTTGAAATTGAAAGACTGTACATACTATGCAAATTGTTATTTGATAATTCATGTAGAAAGGAGAAAGACATCTTGAATAATAGGCTTCTCATAATCTTTGAATTCTTTCTTAGAAATAAATACAGTGTCCATAAATATAATATGAATGGATGAGGACATACTTTATACATTTTTTATAAGAAGGAGAGTTGTAAGCCAATTTTGGGTACTTACAAGGAATAGCTCTTTAATACTCCATTTAAATTTTCTTTCATATTTACTCTAGGAAGATAAGACTATGCTTCAGTGCCCTCAAATATATTTTTAATGTATTTAGCAAATAACAGCAAATATTTATTTACCAATTTTCTGACTGATTAACCAAAATCACATTAAATGTGACTTAGATGGCTGATTCTAGCTGGTTCCTGATGTTTGAAATGTAAATATGAATTGTTGCCTAAGAAGTAAGAAGTAACTGCAGCGTACACACCTAGGCCTAATAGATGTAATTTTGAGAACACAATTTTGAGAAGCAGAGGGCCATGCCAAAGCAACCTAATGATGAAATGTTTTTCATAGAGGATTCACTGGGTTACAGTGGTTTGATATATTCATGATGTAATCAAATATAAGTTGCATTGTATGTAAGGAAGATTTTTGTAAAATATTTTCATTATTTTCAAAATAGATAAAATTTCTACTTCAATGGTACCTTATAATCAGAAGAAATGAAATAATAATAAAGTTAATAAAAGAGAGATTTGTCTACAGAGGCAATCATAGAATAGTTTGAAGAGTTTTAAAAAGAGGAATTAGTACCTACTGGTTTTATAGACATACTCATCTCAATCTTTACTTAGAGTATTTTCAATATCATCTAAATGAGACCTTTGTGGGGGAAAATAAAAAGGCAATATTGACCTGATTTTATAGTTTAAATCTTTTCCTGAGACCTTTGCCCCTGTCCCAAACTTTGTGATCATTCATTGTTAAGAGTTGATATCTGAGATATTTTTAAATATGTATGTTCATGATATTTTCATATTTTTCAACTTTTTACCTAGTTTTTTTTTTCCTTTTGGATCACTAATAAATACTCTATCTTGAATATGAGTGTACCAGATTGGCTCTGCCCTGAGACCTAGGAAAGTCTTAAGTCATTGCCCTTGAACGGACATCAGTGAGCCAAGCTGATTACTAGTTAATCTGGTTTAAACTGGAGAGTCAGATTTCCCCCCAAAAACAGATACTTGTTTTGATTTATCTAATTTTAAATTTTATTTTTATTTTCTAAAAATATAGAATGGTGATGAAAGTTTAATTACAACCAGTCAGATAGTTGAGTGTCCAGAATGGGTTACAATCAGAACTTTCCAAAGTAACAAACCTTCAGTGGGGAAGGCTGATTATTTTTCCCAGAGTTGTTAGCAAAGATACGATTTTGGGAGGGGAGAGAGAATGAAGTTAAGTAAACATAAATGAATGGAGGTTTCTAGGTGTGTGGCGTGTCTATCAGTAAGCTGGACTAATAGAAATATTTACCTGTGAATCACTGATCTAATATTAATAGTTCTTTCTAAGTTATTGAAACTATATTGAAACTACCTTGAACACACTGTTGATGCCCCAGGGCTGAAGAGTATATTTTATGTTATTGTTATGACTGAACATGAGTTTATGTCAGTGAAAATAGTTCCATGATATTAGGTCAGAAACTAAAATTCTCTGTTTACATACAGGCCAGGTATATAGGGGGAGGGTCCAGTGCTTTCAAGCTTCCACACACAGCGCCGCCCATCTACCTAAACTCTGATTTGAAAGGACCACTAACTGCTGGGGTGAGAGAAGAAAATTCATTATTTCGTTTTCCATTCCATCGCAGAACCCCTCATAATCAAAGATGATTACTAGATGTAGAGGCTTTTCTTTAATGATTTTTAATTAACAAGAGATGTCAAAACTGCATTAAAATTGAGGGCTTATGTTATGTGTCTTGCTTATGCAAGATTATATAAAATGTTATTCTTTGGCAAGTTATTACTTTAGAAATATCTCTGCTCCTGAATTTGAAAATGTTAAAACTCCTTAGCAATAAACATGAGCATTTGCTATTCTTAGAACAGAAATATCTAACCAGACATTTAAACCGAATAGTTTAAATTTATGTTTAGTTTTACTTATTTTCTATAATGATGCTTTGTTTGGTATATACAAATTTGATGTCCAGTTAAATAAAAATATAATACAAAATGTGACATTGTATTCAGAAGTTAGAAATGGTGTAATGAAACCATTCTTTAAAAAAACTTAAGTAACTAGTTCCTTGAGCAAGGTGCTTTGTCTAAAGTTACATGGTTCAGGTTAGACAGAAGATGGATTAAAAAAGGGTGTCAGGATCCCTAGGACTGAGTGTTCACAGCCTTTACCTATTTCCCATCTGTTTTTCGTTCTCATGTTTTATCATGTTTGTCTCATTTGCATGGCTCAAAAAAAACAATGTTTCTTTGTTATAACTAAGATTTAACATTCTGTTTTGCAAAGACAAAATTTAAAAAAACGACTAGGCAACAATCTCAGGCTAAGTTTCAACTATTAAAATAATGAACATTGTATGTGTTTTTCAAATGAAAGAGATCATTTCTGTATGTCTCAAATGCTATAAATATCTATAAAAATTAAGATGACTATGTCCTTCACAATTCTTTGGAAGAATGCAAAAGTATTTCCAATAATAAGCATATATAGGTTGTTTGAAGCAAAAATGTTGTCTTTACTTTTTAAAGTTATACAATAATGTATTTTACTTTCATTTTTCCTTGTTGTATTTTTTAAGTTCATATTTAATGAAAAATTATGAGAACCGAGCAATTAGATGACTTTTTTGTAAACACATCTTCCTACCACTGAAATAGCAATAAGAGAAGGAAATGTATGGACTGGAAATAAGACAATTTGGTTTAATGTTTTATGCTTTTAAGTAAAGTCAGTGAATACGGCTTTCATGAAGATTTCTTCTGTTTTTTAATGTTCTGTCAAAGCTCCCCTTAGGGTCACGAGTTACTTGAAAAACATACAATTATGTTGTTATATTGTACTATTGTAAAGTCAACTAAAGTCTATGAACAGAATTTAAATTACATGTATCTAATTACTATTTAGTGAGTTAAATGCATTGAATATAAATGATAACATTAAAAGACAGACATCATAGAAAATAACAGATTAATGTGTTGAAAACAGATAATAATACTATATTTATTTATTTTTCTCCTTTAGCCAACAAATTACTCCAATCCGGTATATGCAAAATTGTATATGGATGGGCAAAACTGTCGAAACTCCTTAGGAAGTGTTGATGAAAGGAAAGAACTGCTTCCAAAGAAAATAGAAATTGGGATAAGAGAGACAGTGGCATAATCAGTGATACCTTTTATATGCTGTATAAATGTACAAAATATAAGGATTACTTTTGTATGTTCCAACAGTATTATACTTGTTTTGGCATCAGCATTACCTCCTTCTTTATCTTTTTTCTGGTTAGTTGTTTTCTGAGTTTTCTGGGTTTTCCTTTTTGCTGATGACTATTGATTGACCATTTGTATGGTATTTTTATGAAAAAGAACTGCACTACCGTACAATTTACAACAATGCTGCTGATAAGACACACCTTTGAATTTGTTAAAATTAAAAACAACATATTCCTTTATAGTGTTAATATGAGCAATCTATTTTATATGAACAATTTTGGTTCTACTTAATCCACAAAGAGAATCTCTGCACTTTTTCATCATATGGTCTGAAAGCTGTAATACAATGTCACTTAATTTTCTGTTTAGATTGATGGAAGAATGATTGAATGGTCAACTCTCTTCTTTGTGCCCATTAAGACTGATTCAGACTGCTGAAAATACGTAGCCCTCACAAGTTCAGCATCACCTGCTTTGAAATTAGCGTTAGATTGCCAAGTGATAGATGAGAATTTTGATGAAAACCTTTTAAAAATATAGAAAATTAATAATTTGCATGAACACATATGACTACATTTTCCAAAATTTAGTGGACTCTATTGTGACATACTAAAAGTATACACATTATAAACAATAGTTATATTTAGGTGGTAGAACATAGCAAAAATATAATCAAAAGTGGAAAGACCACATTTGCTATGGGATAAGATCTTTTGTTTTCCCTTCATCCTGAGGTCAATAGCCAGCTGGAGCACAACAGGGCAGTGGGCACTCATGTTTTAGGAATTTCTTCGCAGTCACATGCATTTTGTGGAAGATTAACCCAACCCCTTACCACACAGAACACTAAAGAGTAATATATAAGCACACAAATTGATGATAGAATTTCAATTACGGGAATGCATTCTCTTTGCTAGGTCAAAAAGAAGAGGCAAACAGCCATCATGGTACAGAGTAATCGGTAAATATTTTCAACATACAATATGACTAATGGATTATTTGCCCTATCCAAAATATATCCTTCAAGGACTTTCCCAGTTATGGAAGAACAACGATCTGCCCGTAATCAAAGGTGGAGAGTATACGCGCTGACCAGTTCCTCTGGTACTCTGATTTCTTCTGGTTATGCAAAACACATGGACCCCATTCACTTGTCTGTTTTCCAATTTCGATCGAAACAAGTACGATTTATTTAAGTTGTATAAAAAAAAAAGTATAGCATTTTTATACAAATATCTTTAAAGGCACAAAAGATTTATTCACAAGGTATGGAGGGCTTTTCGTTCCTCTGATAGACATGACTGACTTTTCGCTGTCATAATGTATTAACCTAACAGATGAAATATGTTTGTGGTTGCTCTTTATCCCTTTGTACAAGCATTAAAAAAAAAACTGCTGTTTTATAAAGAGACTTTTTGTTGTACTATGTGCATGCATACTACCTATTTCTAAACTTTGCCATATTGAGGCCTTTATAAACTATTGATTTATGTAATACTAGTGCAATTTTGCTTGAACAATGTTATGCATATCATAAACTTTTCCAGGTTCTTGTTTAAGTACATTTTTTAAATTGAACAGTATTTTTCATTTTGGTTATAATAGTCATTTTGCCTATGTTTCTATAATGAAGTGTTAAATACTTTATAAAAAATTGTTGACTGACTTATTTAAATGAAATTCTACATATTTAAGTGCTTGTGTTGGGTAGTTTTTAAAAAGAAGAAAATTCTTTTCTTTATGGAGTTCAGTATTCCTAGGAAACGATTTCTGTGAACATGAGACAATTTCTGTTACATCCTTCCAACGTACTCTGTGGGGTGGGACTGACTTCATGGCATCGTTTTTCAGTTCACAGCAGAGAAGGCATTTTCTGTCTTGAAGAGGATACATGGCCCTTACCTTTTCCTTTCCTCTGTCTTGCACTGCTTACCATAGACTCCGTGTTGCAGTGGAAAGACTGATTACATACACAGCAGTAAGACAACTGTGTTGAAATAAGCCAAAGCTCTTCCTGCACTTTCCCATCCTCAAAGGGTGTGCTTTATGGAAAACTCAGATGCCATTAGATGCAATGTAGACATTTTTTTTTTTTTTTTTTGGTAAGTAGAACGGTTATTCGTGTACCTACTCAAGAGTTTTCAACTAGAGATGGAAAGGCAGGAGGGTCTGATTTACTGGACTTACCATTGAGCTATATTATCTGAAGGGGTCTTTGTATATCAGAGCCTTGTGACTGTGACTGAAATTATTATTTGGGAGAGGCAGAATACCAAGATCAGAGTGATCTTAATACAACTAACATTAGTATAAATGTCTAGCAAATCATATATGATACACAGCCCACCAACTAACACCCGGGGTCTGGCATCAGCGGCCTATTTTCTCTCTGGCACACTGGTGAACGCTACAGTCAGGAGAGCTCAGGATGTGCCGTTTAACCCGTACCCCCACCTACACGCTCGTGGTCCTTACTTCACGGTGAGCTTCACCACCCACACGGGTTCACCCAGGACCACACCGGAGCCCGCAGTCTTTCCAGCTGCAGTTACTTTGCTGTCAGTATTGACAGGACAAAGATATTTTTGTCAACAACTCAAACTCTATTTCTGTAGTTCCAGCTCCTTCTATAAATGCTAGAAAATCAGGTGTATAATTCTCCTCTGCAGTTGACCATTCTGTATAAATGCCATTACCAAAATACTTCCTGAAGTATTCCTTCAAGCTTTGATGGGACATATCTTATAAAAATGAAAGCTTTCTGGTAAATTCTCCTTCCTACCCAAATGCCTTTCCATCCAAAGCAGGGATTTTCAACCTTTTGACATGTTGAGCCAGGCAGTTCTTTGTTGTCCTCTACAGAGTAGGGTACTTAAAGGGTCCCCGCCCCCTGTCCCGTTAGTCACTACCAGCACCACACAGAGTTGCAACAACCAGAACGTCCGCAGACACTGTCAGATGTCTTCTGGGGAACAGTATCGCTCTTGTTCAGAACTGCCAATCTAGGACTGTGTTCTGTCTCCCACTATTAAATGACTCTAAACCTGGAACAGCTAAGTAAAAAAAAGGGCCCCTTGTCATCAAAATCATGGCATTCCCAAGATTTTATTTGAATTCTTTAGCTTTGATGAAGTATGAATTACAGAAATCTGGTATTAGTAAAGTGCCTATGTAGTTTAAAAAGTCATTACTAAGGGGAGAAGTTTCATTTAGAAACTTGTACAGTTTTGCATAAGTTGGGCCATTTTCATTTATGTAAATATGTTTTATTTGTAGTCATTTTGATGTCATTGAGGATTATGCTTTATTTTGTTTTGTTTGATTATATGTTTGTTATTTCTTGAGGTTGAGCTTTAACCTTGCACTTTTCATCCAGGATGTTACTTTCCATTTTTATTATGACTCATATGAAGAAGTTCAGCACTCAATGTAAATTATGGTATTACAGATGAACTGTAATATGCAAAATGCCCACAATTTCCAAATCCCTAACAGGGAAAATTAGGACATGTGATGAAGGAAACATAAACAAATATTGCTAATTTTTCTTCATCCTCTCTCATCTTCGTATCTTTGAACCGATATTCTGGATATAAAATCTTATTTTTCTCTAAGAATACTACTACTATTTACAGATTCAACTTTTTCATGTGGTTTTACTTCAAAGAGTAAAATTTAAGATAATTAAAATCTCGTAGAGTAGAGCAAAATAAAGCTAACCACTTTCTTCACCTTCTACCCCATTCCAGGTGTTGTCAGTTTATTTAACAATGGCTTTCTCAATATTAAAAGATTTATTCAAATTTAATGTAGATTAGAGTCATTATTTAAATAGGGTCCCTTGAATTATAACTTGTAAGGGAGGAGAGACTCAAGCACTTGTTTATGAAGATGACTACTGGGTAATATGGCAAAAATTGATTTTTCCATGTATTTTGATTACGAGAAAAACAGCAACAGAAAGAGCCAAAAATGGTTTATTTTTCAATTCTGCTACCAAATCTATTTCTAACTTAGTGTATCCAGCAAATTAACTTGTTCAGCAAAGATAAAGATAATTAAAAATATACAGAAGCAGTTTTAAAAAAAAAATCATTTAGCTTTTTATGTTACATCCAGAGGCCCAGGGACATATACTTTATACCATGAGATGCATGTATCTTGTCTAAAAAAAGGAAAATAAATGAAATGAGTTCTCTGGTTTAACTTTTCTCTAGCAGTTGTTACACTTAAGTGGCTGCAATTTATTCTGAAAAACAGATATTTTCTAGTGAATCTCATCATTTCTTGTATCCAAAGTGATCAAAAATCAAAAGACAAATTGCTACTAAAGATGGCCTATTTGATAAATTCTATGCTTAGAATGTGTTTATTCTCTCTGATGGAGAGTCTGCCCCTTTAGCATGGGGTTCATAAGGTATCGGTGATCTTGAGCAATGCAGTCCTGATACTTTAGTCATTTATTCACTCCAAGATAAATTTTCAGCTGTAGTTTCTTTTGCCGTTTTAATCCATAAATTATGACCCTCCTGATATAAGTTGATTTCCAGCTTATTTATGCTGTAGTGGTTTGGAGAACCAATAATATAATTGTTTTAGGCTTTCACAATGTAACGTCAGTAGTGAAAACTGTAAGTATCCTATTCAGGTCAACAATATAAAAACTTATAAGTGAGAAAATATTTTTCCACACACAGAATAAACTATGAAATGTAGTTTAGAATAAAATTCAGAAGTTTGAAATGAGGCTGTTTATGGAGATCCTTAAAAAACAATGCACAGCGTTTGAGTTTAGAATGACTTGACTGCTTTGATACAACATTTCGCAATGAATGTCAAAAGTCAGGTGGGAAATAACTGGATAATGAGATTTCAGACAGGAGTAAGCTCCATCACTGCAGGCTACATGTGTCAGTGGTATGCTTGTGGAAATCTATGCAAACATATCAATAATGACAGTAGCGTATAAACACACACACACACACACTCACTCACTCACGTATTCTCACACACTGGCTGTGATGTCTCAGTAATTGTGAAGATGGCATTTCTCTGCTAGTTTACCTACATTTTAATTATCTGTAGCTTCTCTGGCTTGTAATTTCAGAAATCACTGCGCTTACATACTGGTAACTAACCCCTGGTTTCTTAGTCTTTAGTATAAAATCATCATCTCTCTCCCCATTTGCTTCTCCTTTTCTTCTCTCCAAAGTGACATTACACGAAGCTAATATTCTCCTTTCACTATTTTGTCATAACCTGTATTGCTTATTTTTATCATAAAAACAGTCATTTTAGGAAACATAGAAAATGGATATAAAGAAGAAAGAAACATGTTTAGGAAGTTTAAAAACTAGAGAGAACCAGTTATACTTTTAGAGAATTTTCTTCTGTTATTTTAGAATCATGCTTAAACTTAATTTTTCTATCCTGCTTTTAAAATATAACATCATAACATCAAAACATTTGATTTTGGGTCTTTCTCGTGCTTTTATTTAGTTACTTTTTTAATTCAATTTCTTGCTTATTCTGTGGAAACTCTACTGCTTGGTTTTATTTTTCACTCTGGGTTTGAAAATTATTATTCTACTGATAAATGCTTTCAGCTTTAAAAAAATACTCTAAAAAGAATTAAACACAGAATTTAAAAATAAGTCTTTTTTTTCTCTAACTTGAGGAATTTAACATTCTTAGATTCCCCTAATTAACTCACCCTCCCAGTCTTTGTTAATACACTTTGTGGTTTTATTAAAAAATACTTTATATGAAGTATTATTTTTACATGTTTTGTCTTCACAATTATTTGGAATATTTTCAGCTGTTTTTACATTTAATATTTCTCTTCTTAAAATTCATTATTCCTTTTACTATATGACTTTTCCATCCTTAACTTCTTTATTTTGATTGAAGCCTTATCCCATTCATGTATTTCACAAAGCATACTTACAAAAAGCCTTTCTGTGTGATATATTTGCTGAGCTTTGGCATAAATACAAATGTTTCTCTAAGGCCTTCAAATAAGAATATCGACTTAACTGGATGTACATTTCTGGATCTTTTCCTTTTCCTCCAAAATTAGGTTGAACCTGACCCACTGCCTTCTGGTATGCAATCTTGTTAAGGATAAGTTTGAGACCAAACAGATTTTCCTTTCTCTGTAACATTTCTCCCAGGACTTGAAGAAAACAAAACAAAAACTATTTCTAATTAAAATATCTTGTCAAATATGCACATACATTTTTACTAATTTTGTCTACCTACTACAGTCTGTTTTCAGCTGAGATTAATTTTCTTCAAGAACTCTTTATTCGACTCAAAGTGTTTTCTTTTGATACACAGAACCACCTACAGATAATCATCTTAAAATTTTTGTCTCTTTTTTAAACCTTTATTCTTAAAGAGATCTTCATGTTTCTGGCCTAGACTCCCAATTTACTTTTTTCCCTGCAGATTCAGTTTATTTTTCACATGTTCATGCATGAGGGTGTGTGCACGTGTGCGTGTGCACACATGTGTGCATGTGCCTCGGGGATGGGTCCTTCCTTCCTAGTCAACTTCTTTTTTAACTTAGTTTTTAATTTTTCTGTTTATTTTCTTCTCATGGTTTTCCACTTAGGTGTCATAGTATATGTTTCCTGTTTACTACTCACAATACCAACTAATTTTCAAAAGCTTTTATTTTGCAGCAATTTAAGTTTAGAGGAGGATGTCTTCACAATCTTGTCCTATGGAAATTTTAAAAGCATAACCCACAGTGCTTTTTTTCCTCTTTGCCATTTACTAATGTTTAGTTACAGAGAAAACACTACTTGCAGTGCTTCCCAGTAGGTAGAGTCTGCAATATTTATTGTCTACTCTTTCCATCAATTTTATGCCTCTTAAATATTTTTTTTCAGGCCTATAACTTCTAGTCCATTTCTCCATCATTTGTCCTACTGGGTCTTTAAGACCAAGTCTGATTAATCTCATTCTTGTATAAATATATCTTTATTAAACGGTAAAATGAAAAAAGTGCATACAAATGTCAGTGCTCCTGTGTGCTGTGCTATGGGGTTCTTCCTGTAATCCACACCCAGCCACACCTCCAAACCTCCCATGACTTCATTAGGAAGAGCACCAGGCACCTTTAGTGCCCCCGCACCCCTTCTCTTTCTCAAAAACAGTGCTCGATGTCTGTCCTGTTTTCTGGCAACATCACTCTTTGAAAGAATGGAGAAGCTTGGGTTGGGAAAGTGCTCTGCCCACCTCAAGGAGTAAAAGGATGGCCATCCACTTCATTCTCTAATGCAGGTCCCAGACCTTCGCATATTGTTGCCAAGTATGGAGGAAACTTCTTTTTCTTTTTTTAATGCAGAGGCTCAGTTTCATGGGGGACATGATTGGTAGATTGTTAATGGTTTCTGTTTGTTTTTTACTTAGCTCCATTTCACCTAAAAGCTCTCAATGGCTAACGTAGCATACTGATTTATCAATATGGGGGGGGGGGGTTCTAAGTGTTTTAGAGAAAATTACAAAAGACTGAGTCAAAGGCTTCTTGTTGGATAGCTTTTGAAACGGCTAGTTTCCTCCATAACCAGTAATAACCAATCTCGGTGCAGTATCCCGGAGTACTGCTTACCCTCTCCTGTGCGCAGCTGTCGCCCCGGTCCTTAGAACTCATCCACAGAGATGAGCCACCCATCGCCTCCCTCCAGACGTCGTCCCTTAAAGGCGCGTTAGGCACCGCTTGCTTCCCACCGCACAGCCTCACTTTTCATCTCTTTCTCATTTTGCTGCCGCATTTATCTCTGCATGAGTGCAACCTGAGAACTCGGCCTCAGCTGTGCTTAGTCTCTCTGGATTAGCTCTTTATTGCTGCCATAACAAATGACTGGTTAGCCTCTTAAAACAACACATGCGTCTCACCTCACAGGACTGTAGTTCTGAAGGCCAGGTTGGCTTGACTAGAGCCCCTGCACCAGGTTGCATAAGGCTGGAATCAAGGTGCTGACTACCTGAGCGGTAATCAGGAGGCTCTGGGAAGGATCTGCTCCTATTCAGGCTGATGGCAGATTCCTGTTCCTTGCAGATGTCCAACTGAGATTCAGGCTGTCACCCTGGGTCCAGCCTTAGCTCCTAGATGTATATTATGGTCCTAGTATTTGGGTCCCTATATCCCAGAAACGTGTTTAATATCTCCTTCCTGCTTACAATCTCCCTGAGTTACCCTTCTACTGATCTCCTCTGCCTCCAGCCAGAGAAAGCTCTTTGTGTTTAAGGGCTTCTGTGATTAGATTGAACCAACACGGATAATACAGGATAACCTCCTTATTTTAAGGTCTATAACCTTAATTATATCTGCAAAGTCCCTTTTGCCGTGGAAGAACATATTCATGGAAGAATATGAATTAACATATTCATGGATTTCCAGGGATTAGGGCACCTGCGTCATTAAGGGGCCATTATTTGACCTACGATACACTCTTGCTTCTGCCCTGGGGCACCTTGGAGCCAGCGCAAAATAACCAGCCCTAGATGCCACTGTTAAATGTTACACAAATTCTCTTATGTTCTTCCCTGCTGGTCCAACATCTTCATGATCCGCTCTTGAATGTACTCCCCTTCATATCAACCAGGTCTCAAAAATTTCTTACTCAAGCTACATACTTAATTGACTTTGATTATTTGTCTGAAGACAAATGATATGAGGGCAGAATGTGGGGAGGACAAGGAATCCAGCTGACACTCAGCCATGTGCAACCTGGAGATCTGAAGGTGTTGTTACGCCATGGAGCAACCATTAACGAACAGAAAATGTCCCAATTCCAACTCCTAGACAGCTAATTCCATGATTCATTCTTCCTGTCTTTTTTGATGGTTTCTGAGAAACAAGCTCAAGTTCCCCATATCAGGGATCAATTTGATAACACCTGCTTGTTTGGCGCATCTATTCCCAGTTTCCAATACCTAGTCTCGAGATCACTGCCCCAATATAAGCTGCTTGCATAAAGTCCACGTCTCAGGGTCTGCTTTGGGAAATAAAAAGCAGCCTTTAGAAGTAAAGTGTCAGGAGGGAATTCTAAAGCCAACTCACACACCAGTCAGATATACTAAGGACCCTATTGTCGGGGTAAGGAGGGGGATGATTTCTCTGACATGCAGTGACATCACAATTTCCAAGAGCCTCACGAGTGGTAACCAGGATGAGTTACAGGTAGAAGATGTAGCATTGGCTTACATGGTAGTTGTGGTCCTTGGACAATATGGGGACAGTAGTAATTACAAAGATTATATTGTTGGATAATTTATCTGAGCCTTAAAAAAGAAAAAGAAGCTAATGGAACCAGGTTAGTTAACAATCAACACACGGTTAGCGGGCCGAATTGGAGGCAGTTGAAGGGACCCTTCCCTCCTCCAGTTTCAGACAGACTAAACTGATAATTAGACTTGGATTTCATTTTAAATGGAGCAGAGCTACAAAGGAGGAACCCTGGCACAGGCTCGACTTATCTCACAACTTAAGGTCAGTGATCTTATAGAAAACAGCTTCAGAAAGGAATATTTGAGTGAACAACTGTGAAAATTTCAAAACCTGCAAATTTCTCTGAATTATCAGACTGACAGAAGGAGCACCTGCCCAGCTGCTGAAGGAAAACAACCAGCCTTTGCCTGGAGGTTCCAAAAAGAACTCACCTGATACCAATGCCTTACAAGGTCATTCTTGTTCCCATCTTACTGTCTTCAGACCAATAATCAGGTTCAAATAGATCAAGCAGGGAAATAGTCCCTGCTTCAGGAAGAATTAGAAGACCTGGCTCATATGAAAGGGAACATATTCAAAAATGGATCATGAAGCTGTTGGACCAGCAGGGAAGACTATAAAAGGAGAATTTGTTTAACGTCATGGTACGAGCGCCTGCAGCTAGTTATTTTGTGCTGTGATGAATCCCTAAATCATGGGGAACATGATGGTCCTCAAAAATGAGGTAGAGATGCAGGAACTGCCTTAATAGAGTACTTGGAGTAAGAAGGGTCAAGGAGGTAGGTGGGAACGTTAGACAAGATCTACTGCAAACTAGGAGCCAGCATGTGGATCAACCATGTTTTGTGTAAAGTCCAAGAGGACACTCTCTTCATCAGGTGGTAAAGGATTCCCTGGTAGGGGCAAACATAAACTTTATAAAGTAATAAACTATTTATAGTTTTATGAATTTGTTAAATTATTTGCAAGACTAACGTTATTGTATACAACTATTGGTAGTGCTATAACTCCAGGCATAAGGCAAAATTTAGAACTGAAATATTTTTTTTTTTTGCCTGAGTGTTTTCATTTTAAACAATTGGACACAAAATTGTTTGTGGTATTCCTAATACTGCCTCCATCCTGCATTCCATTTATTTTCTGTGGAATCCTTGAATCTTGAATTATTCGCCCTTTTTTTAAAAAATATAATTTCTGTTCAAAGTCAATTAAGACATAATCCTACCTACAGAGTACTTTCCTGCCTGCTTAATAATTTTTTAAATAACGCACTTTTGTTTATCTTAAAGACTGCAATAGAAAACATGACTCTTCTTGAACATTTACCTTACCATCATTATTACTTGCAGTGCAATGCCTGCACATCCGTTTAAATGCTTCTTTTTGGCCTATATTAGAATGTAAAATGAATCCTGAATCCCATGCTTGTAAGTGGATGTATATAAATATTTGAAATGAATGTCTTCAATGGACTCTGCAAGACAAGATCCTGACCCTTGACTCCCAATTAATTAGCACAAAGAAAGAAAATCTAGACAAACAGCCTCCCTATTCATTTGATAGCTAATTAAAATGCATAGTCTGTAGAAGTCACTTGACTCTCAATTACAATTAAATATGCAAGGTTATCAGAACACTGCAAGCAGAAAGTTGAAAGTAATCTTCCCCTATGAGAGTGAACACATCAAGGATGGTCCTGTGTAATAAGGAAAGATTTCATGTATCACAGCGAGCTGTCCTGTTCATCAACTGTACCCACAGGGCGACAACAATGCTAACGTCACCCCTGATCTTAGGATCCCATCGGCTGTTGTAGGCTCAAGGTTAAGACCTAGTAAACTGTTAAAACTGTTTGTGGACCCCATCAAATACCAACTGGAACAGTCTAAGAGAAAAAATCGCTGTCAAGATTTGCCTGTTACTCTAATGGTGTTGGGTTAATTTTGCAATAAAATTAATGATGCACTTAAAATGAAGAGATTTATGATACCCACTAGCACTTCTAATTGAGTTAACCCAACAGAGCAGCTCACAAGTCATACAACTCCAAAAAAGAATGATTAATAAGGTGCCCAAATTGTGTCCTCCCTTTTTGACTGAAATCTTCAATAGGCTATTCACATAATTACCTCATTTTTACTTCAATTATTGTCATTTTAAACCAGATGACTGTGTTTTTCATGAACACTGAGCTAGATTGTCTTCTTAAATTAACCTATGAGTAAAAAGCCTTATCGAGCCTTAGAAGAAAAACTTTCTCTCTCTCTCTTTATATATTTATGTATATATATGTGTGACATAGTCCCCTTACTCATTTAGTTCCTATTCTTGTTACATCTTATAACATGGGATAATTTTGTTTAAACTCACTAGTTGAATTTTTAAAATGTGCTCTTCCTTTCAAAAATCACTTTTATGCAACTAGATTTATGATGTGCCAGTTTCCCACTGCAGACCTTCTGGCTAAGATGAGACACAGTTATTGCCACATCCAGTTCACTATGGGGCAAGAGGGAGGGGCCAAGTTCCATGCATTGTCTCATGTAGATTTCAACCACGACAAAACATAATATTTGGTTTTGTATACATGAAACAGCAGAAATATCTGGCAAATCATATATAAAAAGATATGTGCTCTACATTTCCAAACCCTGCACAGAAAGTTGAATTTTAGACTTTAGACCCTTATAATTGATGAGGCTATGAATTAAGCCAGTAGAATCTGCTGACCATTAAGTATAAGGCCCTCACTTTATCACTTTGAATTCCACATTCAATAACTATGATTAATAAAGATAACTTGTAATTAATAGAATTTTTAAAGTGTTAATTATATGAAAGGAATCTTAAATTTACTGTTATTTTTTGCATTTTATATTAATATTAATGTATATATATGACATATGCAATTTAATTGAAATTAAAACTGCTTTATTTCACTAGTTTTGGGTGATAAAATCATGAATCAAAAATCATGGATCATCATCAGTTCAATGATTCTTTGAAATTCTAGTTTTGTCTCTGATGGTCTCAAAGCACCTCTAGGACAAATATGGCAGTTGCTTGTCCTAAAATCAACCTCAAACTACCTTCCATGCTCAAACAGCATAACACAAAGCATCTGACAGCAATTTTAGCCCTGATTGACTAGATATTTTTAATCTATAAAAACTCCCAGAGTAACTCATTTCATGGTTTTCTTTTCACTCCACGAGGCACATATACATTAACTATGTTTAAACACAAGTAAACGGTGTGTTTGCTAAAATAGCTATTCTCAAGAATCCAGGAAACTGTTTTAGGAATCTGGTATTTCCATGAATTCAGGAACACATTAGAGGTGTGATGTTCCACATGTCAGATGTCATGTGCAGTTTACCTAATCCATCTCCTTGCGGTCAAAGGAGGCCTAACTTAGGATGATTTCCAAAAGAGACATGTAATAACTTAGGATCTTATCAAGAAGTTGTGTGTGATGAGACACCTTCCCCTCCACCCCCGCCCAGCTCTTTTCAAGTAATAGCTGTGTTGAAAATTTCTATTTTCATTATAGGATAGTCTGAGATTTCTTAGAATGTATTTCAGCTCAAGTTTTATAAAATCCTCATGGATTACAAATCCTTTCAGATTTCTAGATTTTCTTAGTGGATATCTAAAGTGAGGTACAACATTGCTTTGGTTTTCAAGAAGCTTAGTAAATCCCAGAATAATTCAATGTTGACAGTAAAACCTCAGATATGGGCAGTTCTTTTAGGCATATTAAAATTTAGATGCATCACTGAAAATAACTTGATTCCCTAGAAGTTACATGAAGAACACCTGTGTATAAAAAGCCTGCGATATGCTGGAAATTAATCATGGTTGCCAAATATGTGCAAACGTGATCGGTTGGATGGATGGATGGATGAATAAATATTCCTTCCAGATATAAAGCATGGATGAGTAAAATCATAGTTATTTGGGAACACTGCAATTTAAGATTTCCTAGATTATATTTCAATCATGTATATTAATTAGATCACATCATAAAAGTCAGAATTTTATTCCTGCTCTGTGCAAAATATATAGAGATATTGGAGAACAAGGTTAAAAAAGCATCAGTGTCTATCACATTGAAAGATGACACACTGACAGCATATTTCTAGTGAAAATTCAATTTTTATGAACAACAAAAAAGACATAGAACCCTGATTCCTATCTATTCTTGTGAGTTTCGACTCTTAATCTGAATACTTGCTTCCTACATTTTTCAATTCCCACTACCTCTTCTCTTTGCTTCCCACCTACCGTACTACCACCATCACTGTCAGGGCCGCCCACACCCACTCTGTTCATTTTATTCAGGGTTATATCAATACCCTGTGGTAGTTATCTTTTTAGTTATTTAGCACTCACTCATAGTATCTCCCTTCTGGTTTTTCTTTCATTTACTCTGTCAGAGTAGCAGCATGCTCCTACACTGAAAAAAAGAATGGAAAAGGGAAGAAGTTTCAATGCAGGCCTGGAAAAGGTGATCTAGAAGTGAAGGTGGGATTTGGAAAGAAGAATGAAGATTCGGATTATCTTTAAATGTCAATAGTTAATGCTTTTCTTGTTATTACTATTAATCAGGGAGGGGTCCATAACAGTTAACCTTCTACGTGCAGTTTTTCAAGTGCCTTCATAACCTTCACCTTTGCTCTCATTCTCCCACACCAGGGAGAGGCCGGCTGGGCCTCCTGGCTACCCACTGACTCTGTATCATAACATACTGATTACATACCATAAGCAACCAGCTCTAGAGCAAAGAGTAACAGTGTGACTCAAGCACATGCACGACAAAGGGCTCCTGAACCAAGACTGTCTGTTAGACGAGTTTACATTGGGCAGAACTGGTTAGGCCCTTGCATCACTGCCTTGCTCAGTCATTGGCTGCCTTTTCTAGAGAAGCTTGGACTTTACTCAAAAGCTGAGGCAGACTGACGGTTAGAGGCTTTCATCTGACATCCTTCTCACAGCTGGGCAGTGGGTCCTTCCTTGAAGCAGGGTCTGGATTGCGTGTCTTCATTTCTGGCAAACTAACATTTTTTTGATATTCGCTAGACATCCAATAGACAAAAAATTTCTCTGTACTTTGTAAATAAAACAAAAATTGCTAAAACCTGCTCATGATGAGGTTTTAACTATTTATTTAAATAGCACATACACAGATAACTGAAGTCATCCCTCCTACACTCTTCCTGGCTCCACTCTCTTCCCCTGAAGGCCTCCATCTACAGGCACTGCTGCCAATCAGAACCATCATTTTTGCATTCAGTCGATTAGCTCTGGGTTTCCATTTAGCGTTTTGTTTTAGCTCACATCTCAGGATTGTTTTTCCACGTTCTTTCTCCTTAATCCTGATCAGTTGTTAGTACAATATTTCGTAAGTATTCTGGTTTCTCTAGGAACACCTGTACCTGAACTGTTAAGGTACAAGGACCTTAACTGTCCTGATTTTTCTCAGGACATGTCCTCTTCCTCACCCAGGACTAGAACCTTCTTCCGTACTTTCCATTTGCTTCTGCACTTTTATATACTACCTAGGACTAGTACCCCCCTTCTTGACTCCCAATTATTTGTGTTCCCCTAATCTTTTCCTTCCATGTCCCACCCAATTAATGAATGTCATCAAAATGACCGCTTCCAGGACGCAGGAGAGACATCTCACCTTGTGGACCCTGTGCCTCTACGATTTTCACAACTCCGCCCTTTTAAGTGACGGCTCCTCAGACCCAGCAACATGGGGAATTTCCTAAAAAATATAGAACGCTAGGTTTGTTTATCTGGACGGAAAACAAGAAAAAAATAGTACATATGTGTTGGTTAATTGCATGAGTAGATGAGGTAAAAGTCATTTTAGTCTTATTATCAAATGTTTTGTTCTCTGTCACTTTAAAACTTTTTTCCCTTAACTAAGATAAAGCTGTTGGCTCATTAATAGTTAAACTCCCATCTCTGTGAACTGAATAAGTCTGAGGAGTAAACAAGCCAATTAAAGTAATTGTCTCCACATTCCTGATAGAAAAACCCTGGAGGCGTGGCATCAGGGGAGCAGGCCCAGCTCCGACAGTCAGGGCTGAAGCAGGGAAGCTGGAGCCCTGTCAGGGAAGGGGTAGGGGGCCTCTTATTTGTTCAGCGACGTTGACAAAAATTGGAACGAGGACCCGGAGTAGTACCCACACCCCTTGCAGTGTGATTTCACAGCTTCCCCTGTGACTACAGCAAGGTAGGAGCAGGGGCGTACCCCCGCGTCCAGGCCTTAGGACACATTGCGCATCTCCGCTTGCTTTCTTGGCGTCCTGCTCAGCCACCGTCTAAGGACCTGGCGGAACTTGATGGTAAGTGGGAGACCGTGTGTATAAGAGATAAGTCACCACCAAGGCTCCCGAGACCAGCCAAACTGGTGATTCTGAGACCAGTCAACCCAGAATTAACCAGAACTACCCAACGAAGCCCAGTCCAAACTGCCATCCCACAGTCATGAGCTAAATAAATGGTGGTTGAGTTAACACCCATAGCATTAAGGTGGCTTGTCATGCAGAAAAACCTCATTGATACATGCAATGATACTCAGAATGGTCTAAAAATGTCACTAGCTGCATAATTACTGCCAGGGTGTCTGGTCCGTGATGATCTTGCCCTGCTGCTAGTGGTGGGAGGGTGTGCAGGGCAGAAAATTTGGCCCTTTTCCTTTTCTGTCCACCATACTAGTAAGTAAGTAAAGGTATTTTCCTTTTTAATTAATAGTATCTTAGATGTACAGGTCAATCAGCATGTGTGAATATGTTAAACTACACACACACACACACACACACACACACACACACACACACACACACACACACACACTATGGAGTTTTCCATTTCCATCTAGCTCAGGGCCGTCTGCAATATTACCTCAATTAGTATATTCCCCTCTCCACTGGCTATGATATCTGAGATCTAACTTACATTAGCAAGGATTATAAAAAAGGTTAAAATACTATGGCTTCGAGAGTTAATGGCTAGAGGTGATCAGTGATAACTTCACAGAAATAAAAGAGGAGTGAGGTGATCTTGAAAGCATGAATAGAATCTCTCCAGGGGAAAAATGAGGGACAACTATTCAAGACAGAAGGAGTGATTTAAACCTAGAGCCCACATTTGAGATAAGGTGGAGGGAGAAGGGAAGATTTCATGAACAGGGGTCGTTGAAACACACAAAAGAGTTTGAGTCTAGGAAGGGGATGCCTCAAGTGCTACACTGAACTGGTACCTGACTTCAGATTTGTACCTGATTTGTGCAAAATAAAGTACTCTTAAAAGTTTTTGAATAGACAAAGGAAATGAGCAGAAGTGGTCTTACAAAAGCGAACCAGTTAGCAGATGGAGGATAGATTTCAGGAGCTGGAGATGGAATGAGCTCTTGCAATGGTCCAGTGAAGAGTTAATGGATGAGAGTAATGACAACACACATGGTGCAGAGGATCTGAAGGACTCAGAGAATGATGGGATGTAGCGTTCTGGTGACTCTAAAATTTTAAATTATGGTTCTGAATCTAATCGTATACCTCAGACAGAAATGCAAAACTAGAATTAAGAGCTGTTTGGAGGGTAATTCTTAGTTTGGTTTTGGAATATGATGATTTGTGAGTCTGAAAAGAATGTCAGATAATGGTGATAATAAATCTTAGGAGATAAGCTGATGCTTATAGTGTTCATAAAGTTTAGCTATTTCTAGATAGACTAAACTAATTTGAAAATGCATTAATTGGGAAAAGTAAAAAAAGGGAGAGAGAAAAATCATGTCTTTGCAAAATTTGTTTCATAGTTCTAAATTTTAATTTGCTTGCTTTTTGTTTTACTTTTTGGAAAGAAATCAAAGAAGGAAAACAGTATAGGAGAAAGTATAAAATGTGACAAATTTAAAACTGAACATCTGCATACCACAGAAAGGAAAGTGAGAGAAAAGTTTGACAAAATGTTTCTTTTAGCTCAGGATTTATTATGAGGTGTTTGCAAATTCTATATCTAGTTTTGAATACAAATTACAGAATAACTAATGCACACTTGTTATTGGGTTGCTTGTGTCATCTTATAATTTGAATCTTGGAGCTCATTAACTTTTCTTTCTTACACAAACTGATGCAAAGAAGAAAATAATTCCTGAAAAAAGAAATGTCATGTATAAAAAGTATACTCAGTGTTTTGGATAGAGGTGAGCTGATGATAACTACAGAGAAACTGGCTGGTCTTTAAGCAGAACTCTTTGTCATGCTATAAAATAACTGTAGGTAGTATACATATTTATACATCTATATACTTTGCAGGAATTTATGCTCATATCTAGCAAATAATTCAGAAAATAGCTTTATATTGTCTGAAAGCCAAATGCAATGAAAATATAAAGAAATAAATAGCAGCCTTTTCCTGCACTTTCTGAATATACTATTAAAGCCAAATTGTTTGGAGAAAACAAATCAAAGGATGATGTATGCTATCCAGTTACATCAGAAAACTACACAGTGAAGTGTCAAGCTGGAAAAAAAAAACAAAACAAAACTGGTGTCTAAATGTACCACCTGTGACCAGAATTTGATAAACATGAACATATTCCTACTATTAAATTTTTATTTTCTTAATCAGTGACCTAAAAAAAGCACTAAAATGATAGTTTCCAGACAGAATGTGGTGGGGAAAAAAGGGGGAAAAAAATCTGACCACCCTTCAGAGCCCTGACTTGGAATTATTAGCATATCAGAGATGTTTATTTCAGATGTTAACACTTTCAAAAAATGAAATACTAGAGTGTTCAAACTAGGGAAAAAAGATCTCTATCCAAAAAGGACACATTTTATTATCTGTGAGTCTGTTAACCGTATGTGATGTTTTTGTGGTTTTGGAGTGGCTTTGGATATGGTAAATGGAATGCGACCACTACTCAGAGCAGATTCATTCCTATGGTTACTCATGGAACAGGCACTCCAGGGTCTACTATAGTTGTATTGGAGAAAAATACTCACATGCTCTCAAGGAACTAGCTGTAAAGACAATGAGCAAGAAAACAAATGGATCACAATGAATTGTGACTAACACTATTAATGATTTAAACAACCTATGTGATAGAGACTTACAGAGACAAGGGGTGTGGTCTATATTTAGACATGGTGGTTTCAGAATGCGTCACTGAGTAGGTAATACTTATGCTGAAACCTGGAAGGCGAAAAGGAACTACAAGGCAATCCGTGGGAAAAAGTCCAGGCAGGGTGAACAGCTTGCTTAAGAATCATGAAGTAAGAATAAATTTTTAGTGTGTTGAAGACATGAGAGGAGGTCAGAATGTCTGGAACACTGAGAGTAACAAGGAGGTCTAAAATAAGTACAGAGATGGGCCAGATCTACTGTCTGTATTAATCACCAGTCTACTATTGCTGAGTAACAAATAGCCTAGAAATCTTGGTGGCAAAAAATAATGATCATTTATTCATCACCAGTAAATACTTGCTCAACTGAGGAGTCTCTGCTTCAGGCTGGCAGTGGGTGGGGATCTGTCCCATGTCTGTCTGGAACATATTCTCATGGTGCAAGAAGGAAGTCCATCCTACAAGCATGTTTTAAGCCTTTGTGTGTGTAATGCTGGTAACATCACCTCGGTCAAAACAACCAGGTGGCAAGCCCAGAGGCAAGCAATGGAGAAGAGGAACTTTGATAAGAAGAACTTCAAAGATACATTGCAAAGAGCAAAAACTGTGTCTCATATACCATTGTAATGTATATTCTTACCATGTTGCCTTGTATATAGTAGAAACTCAAGATATAGTAAGATATTCAACAATTGGTGAAAGATGTAATGCAAAATATTAGTGGCATTGGTTTTGGTAGTCCCATAACCAGTGGGAAAATACCTGGGGTCTGGTTCAGTCATCTACACAGATATCATCAAGCATGAGCAAAGCAGAAGTTTCAGCAGCCACTGGAAGCACCACAGTTACTTCATGTAAGTAACTCACATATCTACCATGATCTCAGTTCTTTATTATTAACCTTCTAGCAAATCTTTTTTCCTTTTCTCTTTTTCCTCCTTTCCTCCTCCTCATCCTTTTTCATCTATTACTTTCCACTATTCTATTAAGAAACTTGGAAGTCTTATGTCCTGGGTTCAGAACTGATCCTATTCTATGATTCAATCAAAATTTATGTTTCTACTATATGAGTTATGCTGAGTGAATATGTATATAAAGTGCTTGGATCAGTGTCAGGCACACAGAATATGCTATATTTAGCTGATCAAACTTATCACTGTGAGAACTACAAATATAGAGAAATGGGAAACCCGAATAATCTTAAGTAGGATGGGGCTAGCAATTGGGAACAGTACAGACTAGAATTCTTAAGTGTCTAACTCACGAGTTGCATGGGCCAAGAAAAGTGATGGTATTGTATTCAATAATGTAGCTTACTTGGCTTACTTCTATGTATGTGGCTTGGTTTCAAAGAGTTCCTCAAAGTGTAATGAAGATGATTTTTGTACCTTAAATTCCCCATGGAGATTATATGAGATGAGCAATTGGGAAAGGGACCCTCCAGGCTCTACACTCTTAAGAGAAGTCCTTTTATGTAGCATTGGTGGAATTTATTAATAATTGAAGAACTATCTTTAAAGCCTATTGGTAACTGGAAGCTGTGAATTTTTAAAAATTTTTAACCTACACACACTGGCGACTAAATTAAAACACAGACCTAAATACTACTCTGATACAAGGCTGTTCAAGGTATCTAATCCATTACTGTGACCTAAATGTATTCTAAAAACAACAACAAAAATCCCACTGGGTTTTGGTAATACTTTAATTCTGGGTGTTTGTAAAGCTGACTCCCCATTGGGTGAAAGTTTCAGTACAGAAAGGGATATGTCTTGACAATAATCATTAGTATAAATGTCTCAAGGGAGTACAGTTTAGGGCAGTGGGTGGGAGATGGGACATGATTAGAGAAAAAGGGAGGATTCAGGCCAGGAATCTGAAAAGCTTTTCTGGAAATTTGAACATAGGTGGAACTGCAGGAATCTTTAAATGATGAGTCATGAAGATTGTAAATTATAATGGAGGTTTTATAGTTTAGATGATCTATGACAGCTTCCTTTGTCATAGATTTTCTGTTTTCAATTAGTACCACAAGGATCATGGTTTTCCTCTAACTATTGGACCATTCACAAATGTTTAATCAATTCTGACAGGTCCCATATTATCCTAGAGAGTCAATCAAAAATTACATATTTCCTTGGAAATAAACAAATTTCCCCCAGCTTTAAAAACTGATGGTTTATATTTAGCTACAAAACCCATAGGAAGAGTTATTAAACTCAAAGAAGTTAACATTTATTAATTTCTATAATCTTATTAATGACCTAGACCTATTGCTTTATTCTGAAGAAAGCAGCATTTTTTTTTTTGAAGAACACGGATTTTGTATACACGATAGTCTGTTATCAATTTAAAAGTTTGTTGGCAACATTACTCTAAGAATGTTATTGAGCTATCTGCTGATAATCAGGGAATCCAACACATATTCTGCATTTCTATTTCCTAACATGAATAAATAAATACATTAGCCAGCAAATGTTAATGACCACTCACAATAAATAGAATTCACAGATAAAATCTGCATTAAAAGATCATTAGCGTTGGGGATTGAAAACACAAAACTATGGAAATGAGTTCTTAATTCTCTCATTCTATCTTCTTAGAGTTAGATACATACCTCAAGATATAAATAAATCCAGAGGGCAATTTTAGTGGCATATGGGGTAACTTATTCCTTTTTTGCATTTGTAATTAGAGAAAGGGAGTTTGAGATCTCAGCCACAGTACTGGTTTGTGTCTCATGGACGTTTCCTGAGTTTACTCAGCGATAGGACACTAGCCTCGGATGGGTCCTATACTAGGCGGCATCTTTGCACATCACAAAATACCACTATTTTGCTTTCAGTTCAAATCTGCTTCTGGTTTGGCATGATATGGTCTAATTTTTCTAATTTTTTTCTGTCTCTTTTTTTTCACTTTCCATCTCGATCTCTTTTTCTGTCTCCCTTTTTCAAGCACTGTTTCCTGATGTTTTGACTAATTCTCTGAAACTTTCATTAGTCCAGAATTATCTATAGTTTGTCACATTCTGTCTATTTTACGGAATTCCTGCCATGATTCAGCTAGAGGTGACTTCAGGTGCCGACAGAACTGTAGTGTACTTGGCGAGTCAAAAATCTCCAGCCATGGACAGGGCTGCAGGAGGTGTGTGATTTCAGAAGGAAGGCACACTTACAGGCTGTCACCCACCTTTCTCCAGGCTCCCCCAACCCCTTTTAGAGGAGTGCATTCTCCTTGAGGATATCTGTACACAACACTTGCCATTTTTTGACTATCAAGCAGCCGAACCCCCTCCAATATGTGTGCGTGTACCTTGGTAAGAGTGTTACACCCTGTTCTTTTAGGAAGTATTGCCAAGTGCAGGCAGATGATCACAGGTCCCACCCTATCTCACTCCCCCTAAAGGATTCTACATTCCTTAAGGGTCAAGGGGCAGAAGATCTCTTCTTCAGGAGCTACTTCCTGCTAAACAGGGACCACAGACCCTAACCTCCCCTGGAGGTGTAACCGCCCCTGTCAGACTGCTCTAGGGGCCTGTGGGAACCTGGGCCACCATCTGTGGGGATTGGGTGAAACCCTTGGGCTACCATGAGCCTCACCTGAAACTACTGAAGCCTCGAAGACACAAATCTGGCTAAAAGATTAAATAAAGAGGGTCCAAATGATAACCAAAGAACTATTGCCACTAGAGGACCCAGGAAAGGCAGGAACCAAATGATGCCTGGGACAAAGACTTTAATCAAGTCCCATGTAGTTTGGACAGTGGGATTGCTGAACACACATAACTACTTAGCTTGTTTGAAAATCTCCTAAATATTTAGTTTGACTTCCCCCTGAGATGTTAATGCATGTACAGCAAGTTTGGTTAATTACTGCAGAGATACCCCTGATCAGCCAGAAGGTAATCTTGGGCTAACCTACTGTCAAACATCACATTAGCTAAGGAATCTAATGACTCCCAGAGGCCCCTTAAGGCATCACCAATCTTTGAGGCCAGATTCTCTATAGCCTGGGTAAGGATTTTTAAGATTGCTTTGTGATAGGCAAAACCCCCCCAGGGCCAGTCCTATGGTGGCCTCAGTTGTCAGAATTAGTCCAAGTGCCCTGTTACACCTGTTTTGAGAGGTGGCATTATACAGTGACACCTAGTCCTTTAGGGCCCAATCGTCCCAAAGTGCATTCTCCTTGGAAGTGCATAGTGTCTAAGCATGGATAGGCCACTGCCCGGAGAGGCTGGGAGGAGGAACTTGGGTTCCCTTCGCAGGATAGTTTATTTCGCAGTGGACTGCAGAGGAATAGATGGAGGTGTGTGTGTACAAGCTTGGTGGGGTGAAGTGGAATCAAACCAGCGACCAAAAAGGGAGACCCAGTCAGGTGTATTACTGCACATGAGGGACAGGGGCCCTCTGTCTAGTGGTCCCTCATCTAGTTCTTCCCTTTCCCCTATTCCCTCATGCTTGCTGAAGTCAGACGGGAGGCTATAGGTGACTCTCCAGGAATGGGCTACCCTTCCCCTCCAGTATGTACGAACAAGAGGTGCTGGGTTGGGTGCCTGGGGAGAAGAGAGATGGGTCCACACACCAATGAGTCTGGTTAGGGATGCATGATGAGTTTAAAGTGGAAAATCACGGATAAACAGAGGGCAAGTTTCCCACATCAGGAAGGCAGATATCTTCCTGGCAGGAGCAACAGGGTTTTCCTTGTTCTGTACAGAGAAGGGGCTGCTGGACCTGGAGACTAGTTTGGTTCCAGGGGTCCGTAAGCTCCATACCCCCCATATCGGCATGAGCATCAAGTTTCATTAGAAAATGGTGTGCTTCTAATGGGTTCAGAGGTCAGGGTGAGATTAATACCTTTACTAATAGGCACAAACTGGTTGCAAAATAGGTCCAGTTGTAAAATGGTGCTAAAATTTAGCGATCCACGTTGGCGCCACCCCTTCTGGTTGCCTAAGGCATATTGGGGCGAAGCCGTATTACAAAAGAAAGCCAGCTTGTTCTTTTCTAAGCCGTCTAACTTGAACTGTCCCTGTTAAGAATGCAACCCAAGGAGCAGTCTGTGGGAATTCCTGGGACACTTCCTCATTGCTGTACTTCTGATGACCAATGATAAAGGGTCCAGGAGCAGGATGGAGTCCCACAGACCTTGTGTCAACGTAATTATCTGATCGTTCCTGGTCCCCAAAAACTCCCAAGAAGGAGACAGTGAAGGAGTGACAAACAAGCTACAGAGGACAAAGAAGGAGTCCCAGCAGGGAACAGATCCAATTATTCTCTAAATGGTCTTCACATAGGCAATGCCCCCTGTTTCTAGGGGAACAGAGCCGAAGAGAAAGACGGCAGAGGAGATCACATAACTCACCTCCTGTGGTCCAGGGCGCAGAACAGAAAAACACTGGGAGGTAACATAGAGGTCGTCCCAGGAGGGGCCTCTAGGATGGAGGGGAGTGGAGGGTTCGGCTAGGGAGGGTAAGAAGAAAGAAAGGAAATGAGAGAGGGAGAGACAGAGAGCTTGTCCTTTCACCCCGCCCCTCTGCGGGTGTCTGCCCAGGCAGTTCCAATCGGGCCCTCCATCCACCGGCCACGGGGAGAATTAGCACCAGAAACCAGTGCCTACGGACTCTAACCCACAACTGGGACATCCACCCCCGAATGGGACTTCAACCCAGGGAAAAGATGTAGAGAAGTTTGTGAGAACTGGGCTTCCAGCCACTGCAGGACATGAGGGCTGAACCTCTCTATCAGAAACCTCACCTCACATCAAGGCCAGCCCGCCGAGGTCTGCAGGGCGCGGCGAGACCCTCCCGCCTCTGGCGGTCACCGTCGGGGTGAGCTGGGGTCAGAGGGAGCGCGGACTCAGGGCTGAGAGGAACCGGGCTGGAGCTGCCCACTGTCCACGTTCTGAACGGATGTGACAGAACAGCGGAGGGGACAGAGAAAGGAGAAGAAAGAGAGAAAAACTGGAAGAGGGAAAAAAGACAAAGGGGAAAGGGAAAGGTTGCCTGAATGTGGATAATGAGACCTCCAAGCAAGGAAGGCAGACTTACCAAGCGCAGTGACATTGAAACAAAAAAATTTAGGTGCCGCTTGTCAACTGCGAGGAAGCTGCCTTCAGCCATCTGGAAGAGAGCCCCCAATCCTTTAGGGGGAGCAAAAAGCCTCACTGTCATGGTGAAGTTGCCACAAATGATGGTACCAGTCTGATTCTTGGGCTCTTTAATCAATAGAAGTTGCCGAAGAAGCCAGAAGAGAATTTCAGTCAAAGCTTTAATGAGGGAGCGAAAGCATGAATCAGGAAGCCGAGCCCGCTCCCCGCCGGTTCCATTAATTGGGTGAGTCGAGGGGCGGGGCGGTGGGCGGGGCGGTGGGGTGGCTTGGGCGGGGCTTTGGCCCCTCCGCGTGCCGGCTGCACGGATCATGCGCAGTCCTTCGCTCTTGCGTCGGTCCGCTCCAACATGGTGGACGATGGTCCTCCTGGGAAGGCCGTCCTGCTGGAAAGCCGGGAAGTCCCTCAGAAACTTGTCATGGAAAACCGTCAAGGGGTCCCATCCTGCTGAACAAAGGTGTTTTTTCCTCTTGGTCCGCTTCAGGTCTTCACCCTCCTGTTTCTTTCGGTAAGTGTTTCACGGTGCAGTTGTTCTGGAACATGTATGGGTTTCAGCGTCCCCATTGTTTAACGGAATTGCTGTCCAGGTGCAGGTGTGTGGGCAGATGACAACCTGTGGCTTTTGGAGATACTGGCGCGGGCAGGTGACCTTCAGGCCCAGCCTATTTTAAGAGGAAGACTCCTCCTTATTGAAGCAAAACTTCCCATTTTCTCTTCCTGGTCCCCCAAAACCAGAGAATGGAAACAGGGCCAATTACATGTACCCTGGAGGGACTGTTTCTGGGGGCCTAATGCACATAAGTCGGAAACACATTAGGATATATTCCTGCAGGGAGAGGCAGTGCTGCTTGGAGCATCACTAGGGTCCGGGGTGCGGCCTGCAGCATTCCATAGCATGGCTTGAATGTAGCTCTAGCCTGTCAGCCTCATTTGTATCCCATCTGTTTTCCAAAGACTGCTTTTGCAGCCCTTCGGTGAACACGAGCTCTCTTTATCATCCAATTAATTCCTTTTTAGTCTATTTTAACTGGAACCAAATTCTATTGCTTGTATTCCAGAATTTTGAACGGTATTTAAATTTTACCACGGAAATATTTAAATAATCCCTACTGAAGTTCCTTCAGTTTGGTGAAAACAAAAAGTACTCTTTTTGGTATGGGGGGGAATGTTGGGGAACATGAGAAGTCTGGGTACTAAAAGATCGAAAAACACACTTAACTGTCCTAACCATTGTCCTGGCAATAGTCACTGTGAAAACTTTATTGTCCCTCTGATAGCTGCTCATACATTTTGAAAGTAAAAAAAAGACCTTCATTTTCAGGGGAATTATGATGAAATGGTTACTTTCTAATTTTTTTAAATCAAAGCACATTTTCCTATACTGATTTTGTTTGAAATGCTGGAAACTTTATTGAGGCTTTGAAAACGAGAGTGGGCTATCTGAACGGAAGGGCCTTTTTCCCACGCAGGTGTGGAGATTTGGCTAGTTTCTCCCCTTTGTTTCCCAGGATTAAGTGCTATTACACCTCTGCAAAGTCCTTGAGTATAAACAGAAATTTCTGTACTTACATTTGTAGTTCTTTTTGTTTCAGGATATTTTGTCTCTACCTTTCTTTCAGAAGATGTGTTAGGTGTATGTAAATACGTGATTTGGTTGATAGTTAAATACTGGATATGGAGAAGGACTGAAGAACTATCTCTGAAGCCAAATGTTAGCACTTCTCCAAGCTATTGGGAGACATTTCAGTCATCTTGAGTAGAGGCTCTGTGTCCCAATAGCAGGAAAGGCTATTCTCAGCTTTTATATACAACCTTGTAAACTGAATCCTTTTGATTCAGTGGCTCTTTCCACTCCCATGATGCTGGTGGTAAATCTCCAGGTAGTCAGAAATTCTCCATCAGTCTCTGCCTCCTCTGTGTTTCTCTGTGACCTCAGAGAGGAAACTTCTACAAAAGGATAGGATACCTCGTGGTCAACGGTTTACTTGGGTCATAGGCAGAGCACCTTCCTGTTCCCTGCTCCTCCCTCCTGGGTTTTTAATCAACCACTAGGGTCCTGTGAGCCTTCAGTGAGCTAACACATCAGAGTCCTCAGCACCCTGAGTGACTGGTCTGTCTTTCAGTCAGCCAGTATTTACTCTGCATATACATGTGTTAGCACTCTTCTGGTTGCTGTGGGTACAGCACCAAACAACTCATATCTGTTCTCTCTGATCTCCTGATGTTCCCATGTAGAAGAAAGGCAATAAACTTGGGAGAAAGATGTGTAAATATTGATGGGGGTGTTATATTAAGTAAGGTGGCCAGGAAAGGCCCTTTGTGGGGAAATGACATTTGAAGAGATTTGAGTCTAGTGAGGCTGAGTCATGTGAATCTGGGTTGGGAGTCGGGGAGGCTCCTGGCTTAGTGACAGGAAGTGTAAAAGCAAGGCAGAGGGTGTGATTTTTTCATTTGGCGAGCACGGAAGGCAGGCGTTGCTGGGATGTAGAGAGCAAGTGAAGGAGATGTGAGAACTGAGAGGGAGGCGGCCTGTGACCAGACCACTTGATAGGTTTAATTGTCTCTCAAGACTAACAGTATGTCACATACATGAAAAATAAATTTATTATGATTATAGCATTTAAAGTTTAGACATGTGCCTAAGTGAAAATGTTATAATTATACATTAAAATGTTTCTTTTATTTTTACCATTTTTAGATAATGATAGAATTTTCTATTTTTATAAATATATAAAAAATATATTTTATGGATATAGAGAAATATAATATAGATATATAACATGAACATTCTTCTGAATTGTCCTTGTTGAGTGTATTTGAACCAGGAAAACTAGCAATCTGACCAGCGGTGAATGTGAATGAACAAACACAAAGAAAACTCTTAGACTGAGTCATTTCTTAAGGTCAAATCCAGCATTATTTTTGAATATGAAATGCATGTGAAATGCCCTTTAGAAATTGTCTCTTTAATCCAAAGAAAATAAAAAATAAATAACTTGTGTTTGTATTTTTAGTGGGCATTAACCTTCAGGGAATTGAAAGAGGTTGGAGACTGAAGAGTCATTTTATGTGAAACTAAATGTATTGAGCCAATTAGATGGTAGACATTTTACCTGTGCTTTTTTTAGTATAACCTTTCCTCCACCTTAATATAGTCTGGCATACAAGCTCTAGATACAGGTAGATATCTTGGTCCTGCAGAACATAAAATTAATATGGATATGCTCCCAAAAAAATATATGCTGTTCTTTTCCCAAGTTACATAAACAAACAAACAAAAAATCAGGCTTGGGGTTACCAAAAACTACCTAAAATTATTTAAAATTAATACCCTTGGCTTTGCCTGGTCTAACACAAGGTGATGTCACACTTAGAATTCAGAGAGAAATGGCTCCACTAATTAAATATTTTGCAGAAAAATGACTTTTCTTGTTAAAAAGATGATACTTTACTCTGGATGGGGGTATGGTAGATATCAACCTTACACAGGAGGAATTTCTTGAAGTTCTAATCTGCATATTTCATGGGCATAAATTCTGCCAAAACTGTAGAGATTGTCCCAATTTTATAAATGTCTGCTATGAAGGTCTGAGCAACTCTGTTGCTGTCTCCTCAGCACCTGCCAAAGCCAACTCCTCCCTCCTCATCCCTCCTCTCTGCACACCCCCAAAGCAGCCCCTGAGTCAGCTGCCACTAGAAATTTTCTCTGGAAAGGTTTTCATTTGAAACTTGCCTACGACAACCAGTTCTAGTTAGTACAATGCTAGATGTGACAGTATTTAATTTGGAGCATCAGAAAAGAGAAGTCAGAGTGGATGCAAACTGTCAAGAATAGCAGCCTGGGATTTCCGGGGCTTTTTCAAGGCTGTAGAACCTATACAAAGGGACTTCTGTTGTTAAAGGTAGAAAGTACTTTGATTCTAGTTCCGAGACATTAGAAAATGTAGAAGGAATTCCAGAGCCTTTTTAAATATGGAACATACCCTTAGAATAAAAAGCAGGACATTTTAAGTCAGAAACAAAGAAAATGATGTAGAAAAGACATTTAGAATGTGATTCTTTTGGGCAAGGGTTAGCCTTCTACCTGGAAAGATATTATCAGTAGCCATGAGGAACGATCTGTGGTTAAAAGTGAAAACATAAACAAATAACTTAGAAAAAATGCCCCTATAGTATACCTATGTGACCAAATGTCCTATGAGTTTACTTAATGGGCAGAAAATTTTCCTGTTTTCTCTACAAGTTTCTTATTTATGAATTCTTTATGAAACAACTCTTCAGTTAAGTGAGTGTAGAAATGCTTACAAGTAATCTGGAAAGCATGTTTTAGCGTTTGTGTAAACATTGGTTTCTTGGGTCCTACCCCTGTTTCAGACTTGAACGTGGGCCTTTCCAGTTTGATTACTGCTGTGTATAGAAATCTTACAGATGCAGACGTATGCCCATCTTGGTGCTGAACCAATTCAGTTTTTCCTTGAAATAATCATTGGCATATCATACACATGATAAGGCTGATACATTTAAAATCAATCCAATCGAAATGAATCTGTTTTGCATTTTTTCAAACCATAAGTGTAGGTCTCGACTGCATAAAAATGTAAAATATTACTTTAAATTACAGCCCTATTTTATTGTTACACAGCCCAAGTGCTGTTCTGCACGTAAAAGAAAGTCTATAATTATTATAATTGCTTGTCATCATCAGATGCTTTCTAATCATTAGTTGCTGTATGAATTATAAACATGTTGACGAATAGAATAGTCACCATTAACATCATGGTCAATGGTAGGTTTCTTATAGTTAATGAAGTTTTAAAAAAGGAAATTCATGAATTTTCTCTTAGGAACTTGTTTTTTATTGATCTCTTAAAATGTCTTGTGGATTCTATTATTAGAGGATAATGATAGTATTAGGGTGAAAAAGACAGTCTGAGAAATGTGTACTTGAATCAGTAAAACCTGGGTAGTTGTGCCTAATGACAGGTTGTATAATGGTATTTGTATAGAGTATTTCCTTTGACTATGTTGTTCTTCAGCAGTTCACCAAACAGAAAGAGAAAAAAATCAACCTGGCATGACTGGAGCTGAGTTTTTAATATCTCTTATATAGAAACTTCGAGCTGCTCAGGAAAATGGTGTTTTCCAATATGCACAAACCAAGTACAAATTTCCACTGAAAAAACAGTTGGAAGATTGGATTGCTATTGCAGGCTGCTCAAGTCTGGGGACAGTGGTACTGATGCAGTACTACTGCATGCCAGGTGCTCTGTTAGGTAGTTTGTATTAATTAATCATAGTCAACCATGTGTTTACAGAAGAGGATACTGGAGCTTAGAGAAGTGAGGTCAGTGTTCCAATGGGCACAGCTGTAATTTGAACCCAGGCATTCTGACTCTGAAACTAGATTCTCTTGCCTCCCCCAAATCATACAAAATTGATGGCAGCATTTATTTAAATATTTCATATGCTAAATACTTACGTTACTTAGTGTTTGTAACAAACAATAAAGCTTATAACTATGTGACGTCGTTTATCAGATTTTTTATTTCCTGAAAGCAGGGATTCTGATAGGTATGTGTGTCTCCCATAATGCCTTGCAGTGACTCCTAGGTATTCAGTAATACATAAGAATCATATAAATCATTTATCTATTCACTCTATGCCATGAGAAGAAAAAGTGGCTTTATGCATTTGGTGGCTTAATAATTATATAATAGACTCTTCATTCTTTTTGTTATTTGTGTCTGAATTTTATTTGAATCTTTATCATTGCTTATTAGACCCTAAAGTTTTGCCATACAAATATCTTTTCACCATTATCATATTGTAATCATTAAGCACACATTTTTTAAAGTTTTTTATTGAGTTATAGTCAGTTTACAATGTTGTGTCAATTTCTGGTGTACAACCCAATTTTTCAGTGATACATGAACATACATATATTCATTATCATACTCTTTCACTGTGAGCTACAAGATCTTGTATATATTTCCCTGTGCTATACAGTATAAACTTGTTTATCTATTCTATATATACCTGTCAGTATCTACAAATCTCAAACTCCCAGTCTGTCCCTTCTCACCTCCCTCCCTGCAAGCACACAATCTCTTTTAAGTAACCTGTTTAAATATATGTCTCTTAACCTTCATCACTCTCACTATCTGTTTTACATTTTATTGTTGCTGTTCTCCATGTTAAACAGTAAACTTACAGTCCCAGGACGTCCCTGTGCAGCGCGGTGTTCTCATTGGATGCTAATGAAATGGTTGTGTCTAAATGACAACACTGATTTCTTTAACATGCAGTCACTGTTGTCTCTTATATTTGAGGTCTGGCTCTAGATGCTGTTGCTATAGCAGTGAAGAGAACAAGCTCTTCGACCTTTTCTAGTCAATAAACTCATAATAAACAAATAGAATTTAATTATCAATTAATGAAAAATGCTAGAAAGAACACCTAAGCAAGGCAGGGTGATAGAGAGTGATGAAGGAAGAGGAGGCAGATTGGTGATAAGGAAAGGTCTATCTGAAGAGAGAAAATATAAGGAGAGATAAATTTTGAAGGATACAATCATGCAGGTATCAAGAGGGAAACATTTTAGAAGAGGGAATAATATGTGCAAAAAGCTGGTGTGGAAGATAGCTCAGAAGAACACTGTGACTCTGGTGGCCCATGCGAGGGGGGAGAAGACATGGGTTAGATCGTGGAAGCTGTGGGTTTTGTTCTCACCGTGATGGGAAGGGTATGGACGATTTTGAACAGAGCCGTGGTAAGATCCCATGAGTCTTTTGAAAGTATGATTTTTGCTGTTATACGCAGAAATGAGCTATTGAGGGGCAGGAATTTACACAGAGAGTAGTAGAGGAGGTGGAAAGTAGCTGGATTTGGAATTTGTTTTCTGAGGTAGAACTGACATAACTTCATAACCAGCTACATGTGGAGGGTCGGAAATTGGAAAAGATGCCACAGCCGAAGCACGCTGTCATAGAGAAACCCGAAGAGGCAACATTGATTTGGCGTTCAAGGGGGTACTTCTCTAACAGCAGAAATTGTTAGAGGCACCTGTTGACTTGCAAATATGATTTTCACTGGAGGAAATGATATAGGATGAGACAGAGTGAGGAACAGTTCCAGGGGCATTGGGTTCTGCTCCTGAAGTAAGCCAGATGGTTGCAGGAAGGTGAAGCCCAGGAATTAGAAAAAGGGAAGTAATTTCAGGATCATTGCCTTTCTTCTCACCAAGGACCAGGCTTCTCAGGGGAGGGAAGGAAGCCAGCAAGATGGAAAAGAAGTGGATGTTCATCTCCCTGCCCCCACATTCTATTTTTAACATGTATAGCCAAGCCGTCTTTGCTGGAGTCCTAATATTATTATCAGTACTAATATTGCCTTCAGTTACCTGAGGCTTTATTAAGTTCCATGGATTGGCCTGGGGATATACTCACAGCTATTAAACATTCTCTCTGTGGAGAAATCCATGCTGAGTTCTCAAAAGCTTGCTTACAAACAAACTTTGTAAGCATAATCTATAAACTTTGAAACTGCATATACTCAGCTCCCCTTGTGAAGATGCCCCCAGAACATTTGTATTTACAGCTGTGGTGGGCCCTACATTAGAACTGCCCAGCATGGAGGGAGTCGTTTCCCACACTGGGGTGGGCGGAGCGCTTCCTTACACATGATTTACCTATTTCTGTAATTGCACTTGTGGTCAAAGTATAATGTTAAAAGGAGTGGCTTTGTAGAAGACTATTTGATGTTAGATTTGCTAGTAACAAAAAGGCACGTAGTTCTCTCAAGATGTGTGGGTGTTCTGTCCCTAAACCTAGGCCTTCTCCCACTATCCTCTGCTGTTTTCCTAAAAAAATACTTTGGGGATTGTGTCAGAATCAGAAACTACACAGGGAAATATATACAAGATCTTGTGGTAGCTCACAGCAGAAAAAAAAAATGTGACAATAAATATATGTTCATGTATAACTGAAAATTGTGCTTTGCACTGGAATTTGACACAACATTGTAAAATGACTATTACTCAATAAAAAAAATGTTAAAAAAAAAAGATTCAGAAGTTAGAACAAAGGAGAAGTTTCCAGAAGAATAGAAAGGAAAAGGGAACTACATAGGAATGATCTCCTTCAATATCTCTATTAAAAAACTGTACTTTACAGGGTCAAGGGTACATAGTGAGTCCATCAAACTGGGTTGTCATGGTAGGGGGATGCGGTGCAATAGGGTAAAAAGGTATGAGTGAATAAATCCATTTATAAATTATAAAATAAAAAAAATACCTTGCACAGAAAAATGATGCTGCTGCCACAAATGGAAATATTTGCTTCTTATATGTTCAAAACAACAATAGCAACTAAAAAACAACAGGTTGATATGAAATTTTGAAAGTTGAAATGCATTTTCCCTTAGAAACAAATTTTCACTGTTTCTTCAGAGACCTTATGTTGGGCAATCTATTTACGTGCTTCCTGGCATCCTCTAAATTCCGGTTCCTTCTTTCCTCACCAGCTAGAAAAATCTGCCTTATACCCTACATGGCTAACAAACCTCCACTCTCCTAAGTCAGAGCTGCTTCTTACCTGTGTGTCCTCCCTCTGTAGTTCCTGACTCCACATTGTTATCCATTTCATGTCAGGGTTCAATGTAAGAGCAATGCGAGAGAGGGCAGAATGCATCTACTTTGCATTTCAACTTGGTTTGTGCATTGTTCTTAAAATAATTCACTCCGTTAATTTTTCTCAACAGAAGGGAGACCTTTCTGTGCAAGTTGGACATGCTGATTATAAAGCAGGAAAGAGAAAGATGCCAAGAAAAACATACTATTTTAACATCAAGCAACAAAAAAGAGGCACAGGGTTATTTCTAGCCTAAAGTTGGAGACTATGTTTGGAACACAACTCTAAAAGACCAGATGCTTAACTCAATCTTTTTTTTAAAAATTGAGGTAAAATACACATAACATAAAATTAGTCATTTTAAAGTGAACAATCCAGTGACATTTAGTACATTCACAATATTATGCAACCACCAGCACTTTCAAGTTCCCAAAAGTCTCATACCCCAAAAGGAAACTCATAGCCATTAAACAGTCTCTCCCATTTTTTCTTCCTCAGCCTCTGGCAAGCATCAGTCTACAACCTGTCTCTGTGGATTTACCTATTCTGTATTTTATATAAATGAAATAATATATTATGTGAATATTTTGGTGTCTAGCTTTTTTCATTTAGGATGATATTTTAGAGCTTCATCCACATTGTAACATGTCCATACTTCATTCCACTTTCTTACCTCCATAATAATTGCATTGTATGTATTTACCACAATTTGTTTAGTTATTCATCCATTGAAATTCAGTGTTGTCTTACTCAAGAAACATCTGGAAATGAATATGTATTCATTAATAGACTTAGTAACAAGGGATTGCTAAGATTATGTACGTCAAATACAGCTAACTGATCGAAGTGATGTTTCTTCAACCCACATTAATGCTCTTGACCACTCTTATTTTTTTCCAGAGATTTTCTCATAGGCGTCAAACAAATTTGACCATCCTGTCTGTACATAGTACTCAGTTATCATTGTGTCTGCTAATTCACTGAGAGCACATCACTCAGGATTGTGCTTCTGAGAAGTTTCTTACGTATACAGAAGGGTTTCATTTCCTCCTGCTTTCTTATTTCTGTGATTTTTGGTATTGAGGAGTAGGCTGGCACTGAGACGCTAAAGAATAAAAATACCAGCAATAACTGAAATGTTTTTGGAGTTTATACTTTTAACCTCTTAAAAATTTAGTTTCTGTTTCCTCTGTGGCTTTAAATTTACAGTCTTGAAACACGATAAGGAAAGGAATATTGATTTTTTTTTTTACCCTTCATATATTTGTGGTCCATTTTACGCTGAATTCATATTCTGATGTTGGAAATGATCCAGGAATTATTATTTGCAGAAAAACAACTTGTCTCTCTGCTGCAGAATCGAGTCCCATTAGGGATAAATAATAATGTGGTGCAGTGAGAGACCCCGGACTTGAGGTCCCGCAGACCCTGGCTTCACATTCTAACTCTATTCATTACTGTCAATGCTTCTCCTCCAGGGGGCGCACTTTCTTTCTCATTAAAATAAATTAGGATTAAGAGCTTTCCCGAAAGGATGCCAATAACATTTTAAATGTTAAAAAAAAACTTTTCACCTTCAAATAATATGGGAAAATATTCATTTCAACGATGAGAAAACCATTATTTATAACACCTTTTGCAAATTTATGAATGAACATTGCTAATCTCTAAAAAGACTTAAGACTCTCTGGCCTTTAAGAAACGTATGAAAGCATATTTTTAAAATAAGTATCTAATGGGACTAGTTACTATTCAACATAAATTAAATTGAGATGGTCTCTAAAGTCCTGGCTAAGGACCAATGAATACCAAAATACATCTTGTCATAAATGAGTCTGAAAGCTACAAAATACGAACATTTTCTGAAAAGGAGAAAATTGTGATTAAATATGGTTTCATATTTAAATTCTGAATTTGTATTTTTGTCTCCTTCCTATTAGTGACATGAAAGTGTAAGATCTTGGCCAACAAAGAAAAATACGGGGTTATATGACTGCTGCATAAGAACAGAAAGGGTTACAGGATGGTGGAATTAAGAGTGCTGAGTGAGGAGGAGTAAATTACTGAATCTTTCTAGCAGCAAACATTGTGACATTCAAAACTAAACAAACTCTCTCTGTCACTGTCCTACGCTTGCCTAGAAGTAATCACATACATGTCTACCTGTGCAAATGACACACAAACACACACATACACACACACTCTGATCTGATGATATTACTGAATGGTTATAACCCTGAAATCATCAAAATATACCATTCAGTGTTTCACTATCTCTGAATTGCAACTGCAGATTCCCCATACTCTTCCCCACTGATTAATAGGGATCATTATCTCCCAATTTATGGTTTTCATAAATCAGTATTTATTCAGTGCCAGGAGGCATGACATGAGATACTGATGCTTTGGAATAGTGACTAAACAAAGATATCAATTCCTGCCCTCTGTAAATTTGCAATTTAGAAAAATACAAAATAGACGATGGAGGTTTGGTTAAAAGTTTTCAGTGAAGTTTGGCACTGAGGTAGGTATATGTAATTTGCAGCAAAAACACGCTTACATCCCATGGTTAAATACACTCCAGTTATTCACAGGGTTTCTAGGTAGCATGCTGCTAAATAAAACAGGACCCCCCCAGTTTCTTAGAATAAATATAACTAATTTAGAATACAGAAAAGTACTCATTATGGAATAAAAAAGGATATATTCCCTATTGTGTTTATAGGTGAAAATGGCATAGGAGTTTTCTACTATACCAATCAGTTGAAGTAGAATTTCAGGGAAACCAAAGTTGGAAATTCAGGTAAATAACTGAACAAAGACAAATAAATGAACAAAGAAAGCAGATGTAGTAATCAAGCATAAATACTCACAAAAGCCTCACTAAGAAGGCAAGTGTCTTACATCCGGCTTCATCAATTAAGAAATCTACTGTATTCAAAACTTTTTATTTGTTGTCTGGCCGGGGAAACCTGATACCAATGTATGGTCGGAAGGTATCTGGGAGCTGTGCCAGCAGTAACTCAGGGAGGTTGGGGGAATTGGGGAAGAGATTCCATCTGATGGAGATTTCTTTACTACTATGTTACTGATAGTAAAAGAGTAGAAAGTACGTTTTCTTCTGGGATGAGTGAGATCAAATAAAGGAAAAGGAAATTATTCTTTTCATTACATTGTATTTTTCAAAGTTTTAAATATGAATTTGAATCATTTCAGAGCAGCATGTTTTTTGCTTATGGCAGGTATCTGAAATCTAGTGGTGTCTGTCTGTCCAGGGTAATATATGCATTCCCTGCTAGAGTGGAATTGAGCAGTAAGGAGGGTCCCCCCTGGTGACAGGATGTCCCAGTCCAGGTTGTGTGGCTGGCTTTCCTTCCTCATTCAGAAAGCCTTGCAGACACTGTGATGCTCTGGACCAGAACAACCCTTCTGCCTCTTCCCAAACCCATAGAATTTTTTACCCTATACTGCCATCTCTACCCTGAACACCTTTAAGAAGTCCCTCTGTAGGATAGGACCCTTCCCAGCCTTCTGCAAACCTGGTGAATGTTTCTCCAAGGTATTTTAGACTCATTTTCAACCTTTTGCAGATATTTGTAATCCTTGGGGCAAAAATTATGAGCAAAGATGATATATACAACTGGTATTTTCTGAGCACCTAGCATGTGTCAGATATTCTAAGAACTGAAGATACAGCAGTAAGCAAAATAGATAAGAATCCATATTCTCCTGAAGCTTAAAATAGAGTGAGCCCATGATAATCAATTAAATGAATACCTGTATGTGTCAGGTGATAATCAGTTTTGTGGAAAAAAAAGGGGAGAGAGTATGCTAACTCTGAAACACACTGGAAAAAAAACAGCTGCGTTGTCTCGATTATTAAAGTATGGTATGCTTTCAAAATAAAAACAGAAAAATAAAAGACTCTCTCTGGAGAGAGATGTATGGTCTACTTGTGGGGGATGCTATTTTAAATACAGTGATTGGGGAAGATTCCTTCAAGTTGGTGTCTTTATAACAAAGGCTGATGATGGTTGTGAGGGAGAGAGCCGGGATGGTTTCTTGGGGGAAGAGCAAAGAAAGATATGGGACAAAGGGCATCAGTTAATTAGTCTTGGTGTTCTCCTGCCTGATACTGGTGGGAGACGGATGTGATTTTTGCCGGGAATACTCAGAACTGCTTCTTCTCAAGAAATTCTAAACTACAAGAACTGAAGGGCTTTGGTGGACATGGCTTTCCCATGGTTCCTCCTCTTTAAACCCACAGAGGCTTCCTTGCCCACGTTCTCTTCATGGATGCCAGTATACACGACTCTCTCACCTCTGTCTTCATTTTCTACCTAGTCTTGACCTGTTTGTCCATCATCCCTATGATTCTCTGGCACCATAGATTCTCCAAGCCCTTATTCTCCTGCATCACCATGCAGAACATCTGACACAATAACTAGAGCAAGAGTTTGAAAGGTTATGAGGGGATAAGAGAGTGGGTGCTGCTGTTGGCTTCAGATTTCTCCCCTTCTCTTTGTCCTCAACTGTGATCATTGCAGCTGAATAACAGTGTCCAATTTTCCTGAACTTACTTTGGAGGAAATGAATCTTGAAATGGTCTCAATTCATCTTGGAAAGGATTAGATACTTTTACTATATGCTTAGTGTGTCCCAGCACATCAGAGAAATGGGATACACTGTACTCGGCAGACAGGTAACAGCATTCATAACAGGAATGGGGGCTGAAAGGGCATGTTCCCCCCAAACCCCTTGCCCAGATGTTCATAACAGAACAGGGAGAAAGGAAGCCTTATGTGTGACTTTTAAAATCCCTGGTGTTGATACGCCCACCTAAGTTTACAATTGCTGTGACTAGCCCATGTCCCAGCTCTTAAAAATTTCTATTGTACGGGACATCCTGTCCCCCAGAAACGTGCTCATCAGACAGAAGGACTTTAATGGTCAAACCCAAGTTCCTATCCCCAACGCACAGTGAGGCCAAGCAAACTGAAACGTTGGAGTTTGGAGCAGAGAAAGATTTATTGCAGGGCTGAGCAAGGAAAACAGGCAACTCATGCTCATAAGATCTGAACTCACTGAAGTGTCTCAAGGAAGAGTTTTTAAAGGCAGATTTGAGGGGAGAGCTGCAGGGTATGTGACTTTCTTCTGACTGGTTAGTGGGGAAGTAACAGGCTGGTGTTCCAGGAATCTTTATCATCAGCCCTCTGGTTCCCACCAGTCTGGGGTCCTGTGCTTGTGCTCAGCCTGAAGTTACCATCTTCCAGCCTGTGTGGGGGCTTTAGCTCCTGTAGAAGAACTCAGAGATCTGAGTCAGATAGCTGTGCACACCCCCAGGAGGAGCCAGCACCCTACCCCACCGCTGCACTATTGTCTCTTGAATGCCTTTCCTTTGTTTCTGTGTCCCCTCACCACCTTAATTAGTAACTGTTTGAATCTGCCTTTGGAACTCAGGGAAGGTCTAGGAGGCTGATGTCTTTCCCCTACAAACAAGAAACAGGGGACACTGAAAAGCCTTTGTACCCAGAAGGGCCCTGCAGGGTCCTGCTCCATTTCACCGTGAGGACTTAGAGGCACAGGCATGCTGTTAGAGCACGTCTTTCTCTTCATTCTACAGGATCCTTTCTTTTTGAGGAATATCCACTTCACCAGAAGCTGGCAAGCATTTCTCTGGCTGATCTTGCCTTTCCTCACCGTGCGTTTACTTTTCTGAAGCAGTAGTTACATGAAACATGTGCATTTTCACACTAGGATTTCATTTTAAAATATTTGCAAGAGGAGATGATCAACATTACATGACCTCAGTCATTTTGCAAAGAGAAGTAAAAAAATATTGATGCCTTTTAAAGGTTAGAGAAAATAACTGAAGTGATTAAAATCATTTCATATACCCTCCTTGGTTAAAATATTTAAGTGCCTGGTTTTTCAACTTGGATAAATAAATGGTGTCAGGTGAAATACAAATCAAAGGGTGAAAAAAGGAATAATTGCTGTGTGGCATCTTTGGTTCAGGAATAGGAGTGGGGAGTGTACTTTGTTCAGTCCCCAGAGGGAAAGAAAAAATTGGTGCTATTAAGGTTACATGGGATTTCAAATTCTGAATCTCCCAAGGATTACTGCAAGTATAATGTAGTTGAATATGTTTGTTTGTTTGTTTTTTTTATCGAGAACTCAAAACCTGTAGACAGGCACACATTTCTCCCTCAGCTTCATAGTAAGTCAGTTTCACTGTGTGGAAAGCAGATGCTACTGGGAGCAGAAAAGATGCTTGACTGACAAAACACATTACTAAATATGCTAAAAACAAACACAGAAAACAACAACAAAGAAAAAATTAAAATGCATACCTCTGAAGATCCGTGTTAGAAGGCTTGCCATATAAATGTGTGTTTTTTTATGAGTTTTAGATTGTTTTCTCTTGTAGGTTCAATGTCTCATTTAAAAGTTAAATCAGTTTTGTATGTGTATGTTACAGTTATTAAACTTAAATTAAATGACACATTTTAACACTTACTTTCACACAAAAATGGACAGAAATTTAAACTTTCCTGACTAGCCTGCTGATAAGATGTAAATTTCAACTTTGGATTTAGGGCTGAATAGTATCACTTACACTTATTTCCAATTCAGTAAAGAAATAAAGAAAAACTCTGTAAAACACTCCCTCACACATGTACACACTCACACAAAAACAACTTCAGGTTTCGTTGTAGAGTACTGCTTTGGAGGGGTCGGCGTCCCTGGATATTGTGCCAAATTAATGAAACATATGCACTTCTCTGAAAGGAGGTGCCTCTGCGGCTGTTTTACCCTGGTCTGTAGCTACAACTGTGGTCTCAATCGCAAACTCTGTGGACCTTGGTGCAGCTTTCAACTTTTCAAGAAAGAAGATGCAATTATTTCTTTTCTCCCCAAACTTTAGTAATTTTCGTGCTGGCTTTATTCCTACTACTTGATGGTCAGGGCGTTCCAAGATTTTGTAGTCCTCGATTCATTTCAGAACACCCCTTCAGGAGAGATGCTGGCAGGGAATCTGGCCAGAGCATCAAAATATTGTCATAAAATTCCTGTTTAATTGCTCTTATTCCTATAATAGGAAGCACCCAGATGCTTATCCTGTATCCTAACAGGTGGGGAATGTTTGAAGAATGTTTGGCAGAATCATGTTGGCAGCTTTTAATGACATGCTCAGAATAAGGGTTGGCCTCTGCATCAGATCTCTTTGGCCTTACTTCTGTCTGCCCAGGGTTTACTATCAAATGATCCGGATTCATTTAGAGAAGAACACCAACAAAAATAAAGAGTAGATGGATAGATAGATAAGGAGAGAAATAGGAAGGAGGGAGGGAGAAAGAAAAAGAAAGAAAGAAGAAAATAAAGAAAGGAAGGAAGAAGGAAGGGGAGGCAAAGGAAGGAAGGAAGAATCTAGGAGTGACTTTTACTTTGTTTTCTTTGAGTCAGACTTTGATATTACTTTGTGGAATCCAACAAATAGAGCTCTGGCTTATCGATCCATAAACAGAGGAATATATTTATACTCACACACAACATGCTCCTCCGTCTTTTTCTGAGCCTCTCTGCTTCAATGCCTATTATGAGAGATGGATGTTGACTTTGGATATCTTTCTTGGTTCTCTAATCTAGGAGTTTGATTCTTGCTCCAGACTTGCTTCCCAGCAATTGTGTGTTGTGCACTTAATCCCTGGTCTTTAGTCTCCTTTGGCTGTGAAAGTAAATGGACCCACGAATGCGCAGTGCGTAGAAGGTCACACAGTGAGCCCTAGATAAAATTAAGTTTTACAGTTAGTAGTACCAATCATCTTATTATTATAGATTCTTTACTCCTCTTTTTGTGCTCCTTTTCTTAAATGACCTCTCCCTTAAGCTCCTTAACCATCCTCCTCTGTATACCCAGCTTCGTTGCGAAGATTTTCTAATTACGTATTAGCAAATGAGAATAAAATGGTGTTGCTCTTTTGGGGGGTTTTGTATTAAGCAGCATTCCGTGCCAAGACCCCTTAAATCACAGCATTGTAGATCCATCCATGCCATCTACTCTAAAGGCTGATTTTGCTTCACACTTAAAAGCATTTGAATACTTGGGCCAGTTAACTCACTTATGGTATACAGACAATTTTATAAAGCTTTCTGGCTAGAATCTATGGGTTGTTTTACTCTGTTGAGCAGTCATAATTTCAAAAGACTACAAGATAGCAACTCTCAAGGTTGAATAATCACTAGTGGTGTCCTGATGAGCCAAAATGTCACAATAAGGCTAAATAGCATATGCTTTTGACCCAGCTGTCAGGTGTTATTAATAGGCTGACTTAAAAAATGAAAGCAGTAGGGGTGTCATCGACATTTGAGGCCCATATGCTTAATGCAGTAAAACACCTGCCAGGGCTAGTTTCTGGTTCCAAATGAAGTAAATCAAGCCTGCTTCCCCCCTCCCCCCACAGTTAAAAATACATCAGCACCTACTCAGAATGTTTCAATGTGCAGTAACCCTCAGGCTATCACCTCCTCCACTCTGAACTGCTTATGATCCAATGTAAAACAACTGTTTTAATTCTTCTTGCCTTTGGTGTAAACTTTCCCTTTATTAAATAAATATATATTCCTTTACTGTGTATGTGTATGTGTGTGTGTGTGAGAGAGAGAGAATTGGGCTCCTCTTTTATTATCTCCAAAGTTTATGAAATTGAAATTTTGTTGACTTACAACATAGAACTCAAGGGGGATTTAGAAAATCCCATCTCAAGATGCTAAGTTGTGTTGACAATTAGATAGATCAGAAACTAATTCAAACTTATAAAGTGTTATGTATCGATCCATAGTAGTTCTATACAGAGGGAAGAATGGGAATGAAGATATTTTTCTTACTGAGGATGAAATACAGCTCTTTCAGAAGTCACTGAAAGTTTGCCTCTATTCAGACTCTTTGGATGATAATCTAATTTTAAAATCATTTCTTTTACATGGCTTAATTTAAAAGGGAAATATTCAAGTTGTTGTTCGTTCTGTGGATGTAATTGATTGACTGTCACTACGGTGGAGGTGTGGTGGATAGGAGTTTTTATTGAAATTTGTTCAATCTGAACAATGGAAAAGCACTTGATTGGCTTTTTGACATGAATAGGTTCTCCATACTCTTGTACATATAATTTTAATAGCTATTTCACTTTAGAATCTGTTATTCGTCTTGTCTACTGGTCTGGGGAGTATTGGATTGTCAGAGGAGGGAGATGAGTGGGATAAAGAGTGATGCTGACTATTCATACCTTATCTCAAGACCATCCTTGAAGATATTTGCTTTAGCATCTTTCATTATTCTGCTTCATTTCCTTTGGTAATCTTTCAGTTTGAATTTTCTATTCATCTTCTTCATTTTCTTGGATAGTTTAAAAGCTAATCCTCAAGACAATTCCAAAATAGCAGCTCCCCAAATTTTTATCAATCATACATGCAATTCATTACTGTACATTCTCTCCCAGTGACTATTTGACAAGGTGGGTTTTAGTTGACTATTAACATGTTTTGAAATCATTCATTTTCCCATCTTATACTTGTTAATGTAAACACTGGATCTTTCATATCATTTAACAAATGACTGTCCAATACTGACAACTGTCATTGAACTTCCAAATGCATTTTATATATTCTAGATATTGACCACCAAGCTGAGAGCATCTGATTTACTATTATATACTCTTTCTCTCTGGAGAAATAACCAATTCCATTTATAGTCATCATCTCTCCTGTTGCCTTACCCAACTAATACTTAGAGGAGAGTTGAAACAGCAGTGCAAGTTCATGCCAAATTCCTAGAGCACTCCTAATGTTTGAACTGAGTTTATCTTTCTGTGGATTGTTTGAGAAAATAAAGGTAGTAATAGGATGCCTTAGCAAAGATTGTTGGAAGATAATTTCATGAGTAAATATCAGATCAATAGTATTATGTTCTGCTGACATTTCTTCCTTTGTGATGCCTCCAGCTCAGTTAGAATTTAAACTAGAATCGCCTAATAAGCATAACCAAGGAAGCATTGCCATTGACTGTTGGTCTACTTGAATTCTTTTCCAGGTGTTCACACCACCCAAAAGAAAAAATGTATTTCCTCTACTTCTGTGATCTCAATGGCACCTTCTTACTCTTGTCCTCACTGTGTTTTCCATCCCTTTTTCTTCTCGGGCTTCATTTCTTCAGCTTTATTATATCCCTTTTACAGCCATGCAGAGGCACTTGCATCTCAAAAATGGTAGTGCCCTTGATGATTATTTTTATATCACTGCTCAATAGCCTTACTTAAAACTAATTTTACGCATACACAGTGAATAAAAAGAGCTGAGGGTCTTCTCAGGCAATAAGCATGACAGGTCCTGCCTTTTGTAAGCTGTGAAAGTAGCTACAGTCTCCCAAGAACCATGTCAGAGGCATTACGATTGCTTCCTACTGCTAGTCATTTGATTTTTCATTGACAGTGGAGTAAAAAGTGAAAAAATCTTGATTGCAAATTCTTTGAAACAGGCTAAATTTTTGCCAAATGCAGTAAGTACCATTAGAAATAATAAAATAAATTAAAAATAGAAGGCAGAATATGATAATCATTTTAAAATCTTTGAAACAGCATTTTTTTGTGAAATTTTTTGAAATAGCAATTTTTACTTACATAGATAAATACTAATAGAGACTTTTCTTCAAATAATATGTAAATATCAAAATTGTATTACTGTAATGAAATAATGACAAAACTGCATTAAATGTTTTCACATTTACTGAATTTTACTGAATTTTTTTACACATCTATTCTATAAAAGAACCACGATGATACTTTACATTTCACTTCTTTTTGTTTCATAAACTACATCTAATTCATAGCTAATTCTATCTGTTTTCTGTCTGAAATATATTTCAAATTTCACCACTCTCACTACCTCTGTTTGTGCTCCATTTCAGCCACATCAGTCTCTTACATTAATTATTGAAATATCTTTCTAACTGATCTCCCTACTTTGGGCCTTGTCCCCGTGTTCTCAACACAATAACCAGAGTGATCTTTTCAAAAGATGGTGTTAATTTTCTGATCAGTAATTTTATGACTCATGAGAGTCAAAGTCAAAGTCGGGGGTCCACCCTGGTCTCTACGCTGTCTGCATCTCCCACCCCAGCCCTTACTTCTCTGACTTCGTCTTCCCCTTCTCCCATTCCTGCTGCACTATCTTTCTGAATGCATGTGCCAACAAGCACAGAATATCTCTTTCCGGTTCCCGCTCACACGTCACCAGAGTGAGCGCTTACTCACTGCGCTATTTGCAAATGCAACCCTCCCACTTTCCCCCTGCACACCTTGGGTGTACTAGTGCATCATCGTTCTCCATAGCACTTGTTAACAAACTGACGTATTTCATGAATGTATTCATTTATTGTCTTTCTCTTTTATTTCTTAGATGGAAATTCCAAGAAAGGCAGGGATTTTTTTTCCTGTTTTATTTACTGCTAATATCCCCAGTCAATAGAATATTGCCCGATGATACCATGTGCTTAATAAGCACTTGTTGGAATGAATATAAATGAATGAAAAGAATGTACTTGGTGAAAAATGTTGGACATGGTAATTATACCATAGATGGTAGCTATTGTTATAAAGATAATTTTTTTCCAGGAAAGCTTGATTATACTTAATATCTAGGGGATGTGCTCTATTTTATGGAGTCAAAACTACATTTGAATTCTGCTAATAAAGAAAACCTGGACAGGTTTTTAAATTTTGATGAACATGTGTTTCTTTATCTATAAAACAGAACTGCTAACACCGCATAGGTTATATATTTTTACAAGTACTAGATGAAATGACAAGTTTGAAATGTCTATTATAGTGTTTGGTCTAAATCAATAGAGATTTGTTGTCTCTCTGCTTCCTACCCATCCCCTCTTAGTGCTCTTTGATAATTGCTTTTTGGGTGTGTACTAGGTGTCAATCACTATGATTGCCATTGGATATCAAAATATGACATACATGCTTTCAGGTGTTTACAGTTCATTGAGAAGAAAACACATAAGCAAAAAAAAAAAAAAAAAAAAAAAAGCCTTCAAAATAATAGAGAATGTAAACTTAATGGAAGTACCGAGGAAGGACACCTAACGGTGGAAAAGCCACCTGGACTAGATAGTCCCTAAGCTTACTCTTGAAGGATGACTGACATTTATCCAAGCATCCAAGTATCCAAGCTCAGAAATGAGGAAAGCTCTTCCAGGGAAAGAGAATAACATAAGCAAATACACAGAGGCCTGAAAGAACACAGAATGTGTGGGAATTTGTGACCGGCTGGGGGGCAAGGTAAAAACCAGGAGTGGCAAAAGAGGAGCATGGGGATTTTGGAAGACACCAGGGTATGGAAAGTCCTGTGTGTCACCCTAAAGAACTTAGCTGTTGTCCCATTGTCCATGGTGGGATGTGTGGGTGAGAATGAGAGTAGGGCAGCGCCCCATCTGTGTTTTAGAAAGATAACTATGCCAAATATGTGAAGGATGAGTTTTAGTGAGTGGCAGGACAATAGGGCTTTGAGTATGGAATATGGAACCAGAATTTTCAGTTCCACTCTCACTTGTTCCACTATTTCCCTTAGTTCCAAACGCACTAAAATATTCATGTTCTGCTAGTGACTTTCACTTACAAACCATGCAGCCTTGGAAAACTTATTCACTGTTTCAGTTTTCTTACCTGTAAAAACAGGATTAAAGTCAGTGTAGTTTCCATCAGTGTGTTACTATGAGTAGGCATTAAACTTATAAATTGTAAGCATATTTAACTAAATAAATTAATTATAAAAGACTTAAAATTCATATAAATAAGAAATATGGGAGACTAGATCATTTTATTTTATTTTATTTTATTTTATTTTATTTTATTTTATTTTATTTTATTTTATTTTATTTTATTTCATTTTAAAATTTAAAAAGATTATAGAAGTCTAACTAGGAAGTTAATGTTTTCCATTAGGATAGCAGCCATGATAGTGTTGAAGAGGAGGTGGATTCAGAATTATTGTGAAGTAAAAGTGTCAGAGCTTGGTGGTTAACTCGCCAGGCTGGGGAGGAGTTGGCAGGGTGACAGAGCCTGAGACTTCTTGGCCAGAGTCCTTGGTTTCCAGTTTGGGCAATTCTGGAGGTCATTTAATGAAATCTGGGATAAAGGAGGAGATATTTATATTACCCAGTTCTATCTGTCTTTTCATTCACCAAATATGTGTTCAGTACCTAATATGAACCTGTACTATGCTAGGTACTGAGAATACAAGAGTAAACAAGATACATGAGATTTCTGGCATCATAAAGCTTTCAGTTCGAGTGAATGAGGAAAGAAATGATTGAAATAAACATCTAATGGATGGAACAAGCAACTGATTAAATAAATGATATTCAATTACAAACATAAATGTTATAAAAAAAAGTGTTATAAAATAAGTGGTTAAAAAATGACAGAAAACAGGCCATATAACCTAGGGACTGACCTGGTTGAGGTGATCAGTGAGGCTATGACAGTTAAAAATATCTGAGAAATCAGCAGATGATAACAAAGCTGTATATAAAATGATGCTAGTAAGATAAGCCATGGTCAAATGTGCAGGATTTCTTTTTGGCCAAAGATGTTGAAGTGTTAAAATTATAAAATATCTAATCCTGTGTATGTAGTTAAAATGTCCCTGTTGCATACACCATTTTAGGTGAAATGGATTAAAGCAGGATTGGGAGTGAGTCTGGTTACAAGGCTTTTGTAATAGTGCAGGCAGGAGAGAGCGGAAGGTTAGACTAGTGAGGTCATGATGGAGATGGAAAGACATAGAGAACCCTTAGAGGTGAGATGTTATTTGGTAACTGATCAGTAGGTCACAGCTTTCTAATGGCAGGATCTCAGACGTATCCCTTCTTAAGATACATGTTTGGGAGGGCAGAAGGGAGAATGTCAGGGAGAGTAGAAAGGAGACATGTGCTTCATGTTAAAGCAGAGCCACTGCCTGTGTCGTGTAGACCTGCAGCTCAGATGCCACGGGCTGCCTCTAGATTCCCACCGCTGAGTCCCTGACTCTATCAGTCAGGCCTGCTGCTTTTACTCTTCTCAGGTTGTCCGGGAAGACGTGCTCTCCTGTCGGTGATCTCTAATATCCCGCAGGGCTTCTTTTCACTCTCTCTTGTCGCCCTTTGGAGCCTGTTTTAGGTTCAAGTTCCTTATGTCTCTCTCTACCTACTGGGAAAATACTTTCCTTTTCCTGGATCCAGTGCTTTTGTGATAACGTATTAGCTGTCTACGGCTCAATAACAAATCCCCCTAAAACTTAATAGCGTGAAACAACATACATTTATTATCTCACAGTTTCTGTGGTCAGGAATCTAGGCAGGCTTAGCTAGGTTCTCTGCATCCAGGTCTCTCATCAAGCTGGTGTGAAGGCATTTTGGGTCTGTGGTATCATCCAAAAGCTGAATTGGAGAAGGATCCACTTCCAAGCTTGCTCACATGGTTCTTGGCAGATTTCAGTCCTTTGCTGGCTGTTGGCTGGAGGAAGTCCTCAGTTCCTTGTTACTTGGATCTCTTCACAGGATAGTTCACAACATAACTAGCCTCAGCAGGACAGGAAAGTGAGAAGAGCCAGAGAAAGAGGGAGAGAGAATGAGAATGAACAGGCAGAGAAGTCACAGTCTTCACAGCTTAATCTCAAAACTGACGTCCCATTGTCATTTATATTCATTGGAAGCAGGTAACTAGATCCATCCTGTGCTCAATTTGAGATCACACAAGGGTGTGAATTATAGTAGGCTGGTAGGTTTCATTTCAAAGCTGTCTATCACAAATAGGGTGCATTCAGCGTGTATGAGACTTTTGGTAAAAGTTCCTTACTTTCAGCAGTTTTCTTCTCCCCAGGGCCCACAGGCTTTCTCAGAGAGTCAGACAACTTCTGATGTAGCTTTCCTGTCCTCTTCACGCATCCAGGTTCTTCCTGAGTATGTGCAGCCCATAAGCCACATGTCTTCTTGTCAATAGTGATTTTCCCTGAGGTTCCTGCAGACAAATCCTTAAAGTCCTACCTTTGTTGTCCATTTCTAAGTCTCTCACAGTTAGTCAGATACGTCTGTGTAGGTCTAGAGCCCAGTGGTGCACAAGGTTCAAGTCTTTTTCTATGAGATCCTTAGATATCAGGCAAATCAGAGGAACTGGCCAGAAACTAGTTTAATCTCTAAGTATCATATCATCCTAGAAACTTAAGGTGAACTTCCAAGAGACATCCACCTTTAGAAGTCAGTATATTCAATTGTCGGTGAAAATCAAGGTAGTATGATAATTGTTACTCATTAGACAAATTTATTGTGGAACAAATGTGTTGCAGTTTATATTATAGAGTGGTTCATGAATTCAGCAACCTACAATGCATGTGCTATTTTTAACATATTGCTTTAAACAACAGTTTATAAAAATGTCAATCTGATTATTATACTTCTCTGATCAAAATCCTTGGTCTTTCAGTATCATTATAGCTTTCAAGATGACATTTTAACTGTAAGTGGCCCATGTGTGTTCATTATCCAGCACCTGCCCACCTCAGTACTCAAATCTAGTTCTTTCTCCACAAGCTTTCTTCCCTCTAGCCTTTCTGAGCCACACGGAGTACCACCTCAAGCCTCTGTGCCTTTGACTTGCAGTTCCCCTGCTCTGCTGTCTCATTCATTCCTAGTCTCCCACCCTTCCATGCTCAGTTCAAGTGCACTGTGTTTTAGAGAGCCTTCCTTGATTTTCCACTGCGAACGATCAGATCTCCTTGAAAGAGACAGCTACTCTCAGCTGCATGCTGTGCAGTTAGCTGTAAGCCCAGCTGTCAGCCCCTTCAGGATCCACCTCAGCTTCTGAACGGACATCATGCTCTTGGACCAGGGTAGCCCCAGCAGGTGACCAAGCACAGCAGAATTACAAGGGCCTCTCCTTTTATCCGAAGCAGGGCTCCTTGAAAGGGCGATCTTTACTCAGGAACTCCCTGCTGGACTAGACATCATTAGCTCCACATCTTGGTCTGTCTCTTCTTCTTGTTCCTGCTTCTTCTGCCTCTTATCGTTCTACTGGTGTTAGCCCCAGTAAAGCTCATACCCTCCCAACTGTCTCACTAGCTGCTTCCCAGCAGATGCACTGAACACACCCACTGAGAAGTTGATGTTTTTCTTCTGTTATGTACCAGGCAAACGTCTGCCATATCACTCACCATGTTGTATCATAGTGAAGTGTGTGTGTGCGCGTGTGCGCTCACATGCTCATGTGTTTGTCTGTCTCTCCCATTGTCCTACAGTGCTTCTGGGAGCAAAGAGCAAGTGTTACTGATTTTTATATCACAGAGCTTTGCACAATGACATGGTACACTGCAGGAGCTCAGCAATGTCTTGAGTGGCAAAATTGCCAATAGGCCAGACACTTGAACTACATTTTCTTCTCTATTGCTTTTATCTGCTCCTGTCTCATTTCCTTCCCAACTATTATTTCCATTTATTACAACCACTCATACTGTTCTAAATTCCAGAATTCTGCCTTCTACTACTCTACCTCTTTGCAAGATTTTAGACAACTCATAATTTAGTGATTGTGGGAAAAAGTGTTCATTTTTATTAATTTTTTTAACATATATCCTCTAGGTCCAGTGTGTTTGCTAGTTTACTGACTTCAGAATTGTGATGGCTTTATAGACAAAGGCAAGTATTATTTCCTGGGTTGGGTTGGGGTAGTTCTTCCTTTGAAATATATTACTGCATAACGAATTACCCCAAATCTCAGCAGCTTAAACAACAGCAATTATTATTTCATAGATTCTGCGGGTCAGGAATCTGAGCATGACTTACGTGGTGCTCTGACTCCAGGTCCCTCACAGGCTGCAGTTGAGGTGTCGGCTGGGCTTGTAGTCATCCCAAAGCTCTACTGAGGGGGTGGGAAACACTTTCAAGATCGTGTACATGGCTGCTGTCAAGATTCAGTTCTGTGTGTTGTTGGACTGAGGGCCTCAGTTCCCTACTGGCTGTTGTTGGAGGAGGCCACCCTCAGTTAACTGTTGTTTGGGGGCTTTCCATAAAGCAGCTCAAAACATGGTAGCTGACTTCCTCCAAGTGGAAAGAGCCAGAGGATGTGGAAGCCACATGAAAACGAAGGTCTTTTCTGACCTAATCTCCGAAGTGGCATTTCTTCATGTCATACTCTGTTCATCAGAAGTGAGTCAATAAGTCCAGTCCTTACTCAGGGGAGGGGGTTACACAATGGAGTGACTACCAGGAAGTCAAGCTCATTGGGAGCCTATCCCATGTGGTAGACCCTTTGTCAACGCTCTGGTTTCTCTCTTCAGCTCCTCCATAATAACATTTTCAGCTTAGATCACAAGCATTTATTGAACACTTAATTTGTGCACACACTTCTGAACTATAACATAGGTCTTCCTTTCTCATGACTATATTAGCATGCATATTATTTTATAAAACTTTAATTCCTTTTCTCATTCAGTGTATATTTATTAAGCACCTACTGTGCACTGAAATTGTACTAGATACTGGAATTTCCAAAATGAGTAAGAACTCAGAAACAAATTTTTAATCTCCAATTTTATGTATAATTATAATTAGCTTCACTTTACAATAGAAGCGACCTTTTAAAACTTTATCCTGTAACAGTATTTTTATAGAAAAATAATTAGTCTTTGATGTAATATATACTTTAAGAATTATGCTATCAGGTTAGTTATGTGTTTGGGTTTTAGAACATGGCAGGATAAATACCCTTGTTTGAAAGTGCATTATTGCTCCTAATTTTGTTGTTCCTATTAATGTTCTGTTTCTGCCATTAAATTGGCTGCAGTGATTTAGATTCCTGTTTATAAAAATGTGTGAACCCAGACATTTATAGTAGGAACAGTAGAATGAACTAGACGAGTGCATATTTGCAACAGTTAGTCCCCCCCCCCTTTTAATACTACTGATTGATTGTGCATTAGTTTGTATTAAACTTAAAGTTGTATTCCCTTTGCAAATTGCTTTTCTCCTTTACTCCCAAATATATTGTAAATTAATTGTAAAACTACTAGGCACGTAGCTATGGCATGGAAAACAACTGCTGTGAAACAAACCAAAATGACACATGTGGTTCCTAGACGTCTGCCTACTGGATTGTGTATCACATTAAAACAAATACAGTGTGTTGTGCCCAAGCGTTATCTGGGCTGCTTCTCAGAATCATTCTGCCTCCCTCACAGTGGGAAGAGCAGCGAATAGAAAGTAAAGGAGATACGATGTGATAGATCAGTAACATAGAGTAATAAAGACAGTTTGGGAGTCTGAGTATAAACAATCTGATGACAATTGAGTCCAAGGTAAAAGACTGAAAAAATGAAACTAGCTAATATGAGATTTATCTAGGGATAACTATATAGCCATTGTTTGGGTATTTTTTACATGGGTTCTACATATATATACACAACTTTTGGAGAAAAAAGAAGTAAATAATTATATTCTTCAAAACCTTACAAATGTTTTAATTAACTTTGTGCTCTGAATCCTTTTTTAGATGTCTGGTAAAACCGTTGTGGCAGATGATAGGTAAATTTTAATTTGTGACAAGAAAGTACTAACCAGTGTGAAATGTTTGCTCTACTGGCCTATGACTCTCAGTCTGGGAGATCTGGGGTTACAGTTACCTCTGGGGGGACAAGGAGAGGGTTACAGGGTTCAGCAAATAAAACACATTATAGTCCTCCTGAGATTATAGAGAAAAAATAAAACCTAGATTTCAGGCATGAGACTAAAAATATTTTAAAATTGACTTTTGATAGAATCAGTTTTTCTCCTTTGCTCTACAGTGGACAAAATTACTGCTTTGTGGGGCAGGCAGGTGGGTGGTGTTTTACCTGCCATGGGACATTTAAGTCTGGAGACATTTTTGATTGTTGCAATTAGAGAGGTGATAGTGAGTGAGTAGTGAGTAGAGGCCTGCAGTGCCCAGGAGAGCCCCCACAACAAAGAACTGCCTGGCCTCCAGTATCAGTAGTGCCGAGTTTGAGAGATGATGAGCTGCGAATAAAGTTAGACACTGAAAGAAGAGGTGGAGGAAGGCAGAGTGGAGAAAGTGGTGTTTGGGTCCTCTCTGCCAATGCAGGTCAGGGGAAGGAAGAAGAAGGAATGAAAGAGTATCTGGCAAGAAAGGAAGGAGGAGGTACTCAGATAGTTCCCCGAGTTTCTCACACACCTGAAGGTGGCATGAAGAGATCTGTAAGTTTCCCATAAGCCCAGAGTGAACTGTGGAGTCTGGCAGGGGCTAGTGAGCCAAGAAACCATCCCAAGGAAAAGGGGACTCACTTTTGATGGATGCACATGCGTTGCTCATGGGAAGTGGAGAGGGGCCTGAATGTGCACCGAGGATGGCATCCAACTCCACCCAAGATACAGAGATGTCTGCACGTCGGCCAGCCTCAACCAGCTCTGGAGTCTACTGCGATGAGCCCTGTAATCCCTAGCATGATGCTTTTCAACTAAGACCCTAAAGAAATGAGCCGCCTCCTTCCCTCACCATCACTACTCGCACTCCGTACTAATACCGCCTTTGGGAACTGCCATGCAGGGACCATGTCCTGAGCCTTTAAAAGTAAGATGGGAGGGGAAAAATGGAGAAGAGCCTTTAAGGGGAAAACAATGATATGGAGATGAACCTTTGAGCATCACTGATTGCTTAGTTCATGGCTAAGCTCTTCTGAAGTAGCCTGAAAAATTGTGTAGAAGATAGAATTCACCTGAAAGCTGATACAGTAAGTCATCTGACAGACTCAAAAATTAGTCAAGAAAAATTCCATTTTTTACACCTCTGTTATGTGGACTGTTGTAACTATGAAATATCATACACATTACAACACTTCTGGTGCTTTTTATTTCTTGACATTGAATAGTAAACTGAGAGACAGGACCTTTGATATAACTGCTCATTACCATCCCTTGGCTTTACTGTTCTGTTCCTAGAAGTAGTATTCCTTAATGATGGGGAGGCCAAATGCCAATGGCGTACGCTTTGACATCACTCACCCAAAAGTGATGCTTTGTCATCACTCATTAATTCTCACTCATTCCTGTCAACTTAAACTCTCTTCCACCTGGAAACTTCTCCTGCTTACTCCAGATTAGGTTAAAAGCCCTGGAAATACATTTTCATAGCACTTAACAAACTTTACTGTAATTTTTTATTAAATTATTCATTTTCTTTGAAAACAAGGTTCAGTGTTTATGGCTTGTCTCCAGCTCTCCAGGGCCTAACATAGTGCTTAACACTTCACAGGCATTAACAAGTGTAAGTTTATCTAAGTAATTAAATCTGTTGAAATTTGTGGTGACAGTTTAGTTTTAACAGCTAATTATAGACCTTTTAAAAACACTCCCCCATTTTCTACATTCAAAAGCCTGCTTCTGCCACACATATGAGTATCATTTATGAAGATTATTTGTTTTTCAAATTCAGCTTTGAAACTGTTTTGCCTTCTACTTCCTGGGTGACACAAAGCAGGATGATGACATGTAAGATAAGAAATGAAAAATTAGATATTTGGGTTAGAAACTCCCGAGGGCAAGATAGTGGAATGTTTTATAAAAGCAAATGCACATAGCACATATACAGTTGGTTTCTCTTGACCAAGGGAGAAAATGTGGTGGAAAATACTGTGGGTTTTAGAGACTAACACAACCAAGATAGGGGGTTGGCTCTCCTGTCCGCCAGGTTTGTGATCTTGGAAGTAACCTATTCGAGTGTTTGTTTCTTAATATGTAAAAACGGGCATAACAATACCTACTTGTATTTTTGCTGATTATATATTTACGTGTGTGTGTATTTTCATCTGTGTCCTGGTAATAATCCAATTCTCCTCATAAAAATATTAAGTGTCTTTAGCTCAGATTTCCAATTTTGCTGATGTAAGAAGTCAATTGGTCTCTTGAATGACACCTTCAACTGACCAGGAAGGGCCCTGCCGCTTTATTTTCAATCTCCAGACTCATCAGAGAAGAGAATAATCCAAGTTGCTCTATAGTCCCATAGCATGATGTGTTCTGCAACATTTACCGGATTCCTGGTGATTGATTTCTAAACCTGCTCCATTACCAAAACATTTAAAGTTAGGGTGTTTCATAAAAACAGGGAATTCCTTTGATATAACTTGGTAATGAAGGTAAAAAAATACATGTCCTTTCTCCCCTTGGTAAGTCAAATCCAGGGAACCAAGGTCTGTGGAATGTCAACGTCTCAGTTTCTCATTTTGTCTGAAAAGCTGGTGATGCATGGCATTAACAGAATGGAAGTGCTGATATCGAGCTATTTCATGATAAAACTGATGACTAAAGATGTAATTTGTCTGACTTTTAATCCTACCACACTGAACTGGAGGAGAAAAAATAATTACATGGGGTCTTGAAATCAGTTATTAAACTAAAAAATCCTTTAGAGTACAAGTTTAATATCAATTTTATGATTAAATTCTGCCATTATATTCCCAGAGCCTCGATAAAGTCCCAATTCGTGGTTTGATACAGCTTCTTGTTATCTGCCCCTTCCCAGTCTCTCCACCTCCTTCCCGTTGCTCATTCCTGTTATGTCCTCTGCTCCAATCATGCTGAAATACTTGTGATTCTCAAATAGACTGTACCGCTTTACCCCTTTGTGACCTAACTTTCCAAAGCAAAGTTTATCGCCCCAACTTACTGTACCTCACACTTCAGTGTATTTATTCCACAGACATTTATTCAGTGCGTTGGGTGTCCCAGTGATAGCAGAAGGTTCTTAGGAAATACAACAGTAATAGCATGACCTTATTCCTAGAGGGTTCAGATCTGATAAAGAGAGACCTGTAGATAAATAAATGCTCAGAGATGATGTGTTGGTGTAGTAGATGTGGATATTGCACACAGTGAATAGTGTGGAAAATTCCACTGGGAGAGCAAATTTGGAAAGGGATTCAGAGAGAGAAAAACAATTGAGCTGAGTCTTGAAGGTTAGAATACAGAGAGAGCTGTGGAGGAAAAGGTAGAGTTAGGACCTTTCCTGGTCTGTTAGGGAAAATATATGGAGGAACTACAAACATGCTGGAATAGTAGTTAAGAGTTAACTAAAGTAACTAGGGTACATCTGGGCCTGAGTCCAAGACCTGAGTCTGGATTCAGACTGTGTGGCTACATGTTCCGTGTATATATTCTCAAACCTCTCAATTTCTTCATCTCTGAAAAGTGAATAACCATCTTCCACGGTGTCATCAGAATTAATCCAGAACATATAAAGCACTCAGCTTGAGCACATTATCAGACCTCAGTTATATTCCCTTTTTGTTTATGTTGTTATTTTGGCGGCTGTCGTGTAGTGTGAGGGTGTGGTATGTGATGAGAGAGCTAGAAACATTGAGAAGTATTAGTTAGATACGCAGTATGCCGTGTGTATGGTAGACAAAATGGGAGCCTCTGGAGCTGTCCACATGCTCATTTCCGATGTGGACAATGAGACTGTGTGCCCATGTTAGTTGATGTGGCCAGAGGGACTTTGCACATGTAATTAAGAATCTTGACGGGGGAGGATATAGCTCAAAGTGGTAGAGCACACACTTAGCAATGCATGTGGTCCTGAGTTCAATCCCCAGTACCTCCTCTGGAAAAAGTAAATAAATACACCTAATTACCTCCCCCCTACACACACACACACACAAAACTGAAAAGAAAAAAAAAAAAAAAGAATCTTGAGATGGAGCCATTACAATGGATTACCTGGATGGGCTCAGTATAGTTACAAAGGTTTAAAATGGAAAGAGGAAACAGGAGAGTCAGAATCAGAGAAGGAGATAAGATAAGGGAAGCTGAAGTCCGAGAAATTTGAAGATGCTGCACTGCTGACTTAGAAGCTGGAAGAAGGCACCGTGAGTTAAGGGACGCATGTAGCCTCCAGAAACTGGAAAAGGCAAGGAAACATACGCCCCTCTAGGGCCTCTACAGGACCCTGCTACAATGATTTTAGGGCTTATGTCAAGAACTGTAAGGTAATAAATCTTGTGTTGTTTTAAGGGACTAAATTTGTGGTCATTTGTTGCCACAGAAGTAGAAAACTATAACACATATAAATATATTACAGATTGACCCTTTGGTCAGTGGAGAATTATCAGGATTTTAAGAAAGAAATTATAGCATAATTACCTTATACCTATTACATAACTTACAGCATAAGGTATGCAATTTAGAAACAATTGATGAGCAATACTGAGAACAGTGGAAATCAGATCAGAAAACTTCTCAGAGTCTAGAATATAGCTAAAGAGGGTTGGGTAAAGGAGCTATTAAGCAATGGAATCAGGTTTTATGAACTCTGAAGCTTTTATAATTTATCAGTCTGTGAAAAAAATACAAAATTACAAATGCAAAAGTAAGTGAAAAGTGAGTATTTGTTTAGAATGAGAAAAAGTCGAACTGTTTCTTTTCTTTTTTTCCAAAATATTTAAAAGTGAAGTGATAGCTACTATAATTTTTACCAGAATTTTAGATAACATACTTTTATTAACTGCCTAACTCAAATCTTTAATGCTTTTTTCTCTATATTTCTATAGGCTGTTCTAAAGCCTTAGAAGAAACTGAGTCAACAAGGGGGCCTTGAAGTTTAACCTTCATTAGTTGAACAGAAAATCTGCTTCTGTAGTGCATAATATATAGGACTGGAGACTTATTGAACAGAGGGACAAAGAACATTTAGGAGCTATGGTTCGAGTGCTGGGATGGATGCTGCTTCCTCTGACGTAGCATTTAGAGCACGATAATGTCTTTTAAGTTTACATCTGTTCTGGGCTTTTAAAGTTTCCATCTGAACTCCTGGAGGACAGAGACTATCCTGTCTGGTACAGCTTTTGAATGAATGACTAAATATTACCAAATGTGCAACTTTAACTGAAATGTGGATACACATTTGCATTTTAACGAAGTACAGCTTATGTTTTATGACAGCATTATATAAACTAAACCATTAAGGTAACTTTACTTAATGTGCAAACTCTGTACTATGACGTGCACTACAGGCTATAATTTCAGTGAAACTATTTTACTTTTTCAGCACAGAAGCCTTTTATTTGTTTTAAAGAAAGCCTCTGAAAATTTTAAAACAATCATTTTAGCCACAAAAAGTTACGGTTAGACTGACCACTTTGAATTTAAAAAGTTAGCTTTCATTTTTAAAAATGTAGACAATAGTATCTTCACAATATGTCAAATGATAAAAAAAAATCAAATTGACTTTTAGTATCATAGATTGTGAGTTAATTATAATCTCTACTTTATCTTTAGTTGTTTTGATGATATATTAACTCTCAGTTTTACTTTTGACTAAGTTTTAGTATATTATTTGAAGTATAGAAACAAGCTGTCATTTTACTGCAGTAAATTTATTACATCCAATCAAAATGCATTTAATCCATCAAAGCTGACAACGTCTACCAACAAAATATTTTACCAGAAAAATTTTATTTGTATTAATGACTTAGGAGCACTACACCGAAAAGAAGTTTATTCCACAGTAATAATTATCTTACAGCATATAACCAAGTAAATTCTCATAAGCCTTAAAAGATAAGGAATGTAGATTGGAGAATAAATTGGTATTTTAATCGGCATCTTTCTAAAACAATTCAGAGAACTAGATAACAATTCTCATCATATATTCTGATTAAAGTTATTAATGTCCTCTTAGGTGTACCTGGTATTTTATAGATGACTTTCATCAAAGGTAACAGAATGATTCTTGCGATAACCTTACTTGTGTATGTGTAGGTGTGTCCAGGTGTATATATATAGAAGGAGAGAGCAGGATAGTCATAACTTGAGATGGCGATGAACAAATTCCACGCTCACCACTTTAGAGTTCCAATAATCAGATGACACATCAAATACTAATTCAACTATGATAAGTACTTGATTTTTTCAAGCATCTCCTATTTGTAGAGTACTGTCTTATGATGTTGAAGAGGGTAAACTAATGTCTGAAATTTCAATCGACTCTCTAATATGTAGATTCAATTTTCAGTAATCTAGATCAAATTAAAACCTGTGAATTTACATAATTAAAAGGATGTCATATTTATTATTATGTTTACATCAATTTATTTTAAAACCTGAGACGCAATCAATATAGTATCTTTAAAGCTGACAAATCTTCATTCTTTGAGAATGAATTTCCTTTTGAAATAGTGAAAACAAAAACGAACTTGGATGCCATTCTAGTGGATAATGTACCTGATCAAACCAGCTGATGCTATTTTTGATCAGAAATAGGATATCACAATGAAGAAATCAATCTGATTTTATTTTTGTGGCTGGGAAAGTAGGTGAGGCAATTCTAAAATGGTTTTGAATTACAATAGACTCTTGAAAAATGGTTATTCCCTCCCAGGCAAATGACTAGAAAGAGGCATCAAGCTTTTGGATGTGTAAGCTAGTCATTTAGAGGTGTCTGTCACCATCTATCCTTTTTCTCCATAATTCTAACTCATTTAATTCTTATGTAATATGCCTTCTTATCTTAGAAATATCAAAAGCATGAAAACAATACAGAATTTATATTCTATGAAGTATTTATTATATATTACCTTGAGACCAGAATAACCTGATTTAATTCCAATTAGCAGTTAAATAATTGAATTCTAATCATGTCATATGAGCCCTCGATACTAAAAAAAAAAACAAAACTGCACAATTGATGTATAATTTATCCATACCAGTTAGAGTTACATGATTATATTACAAACCTCACATTAATCCTCTTCCAGAAAGAAGGTTAGACCAGAAAATACTGAACAGTAACCCAGATGATGCTTGATAGAGAATTAGGGACCTAAATTAAAAGTTAAAGAAAGAAAAGGCTATAGCTTAGCCTTCAAATAAAACCCTTCAAACTTCAGAACTTTTAATTACTCAGAGACAGAGATTTAATTCAATAAATAGAAATAGCAATTTATCTGCAGATGCTGTGCTAGTGTGTTACATTTCTTGGTGTGGTGGATTAAAAATGAAGTGTGTCTGGCATTCTGCACTGATAATTGGAACCATTTCTGGTCTTTTGTTATATCTTGGCAGGGAATCACTGGAGTGTTTAAAACAAAAATTCCAGTCCCTCATTAAACACCTGAAACCAAAAGTCTGCCTAAGATTTATCCATAATTATTACCACTGAATTATTCTGACTGGATTGCATGTTAGCCTCCTTTATTTCAAGGCCCACATATTTTAATAATCTGGCTACTCAGAGAAACTCAGAACCTATGACTACAAGTACTAAGACATACCTAAGTTACATTTTTTCTATAATACAAAAAATCTTTACATTTATTTTCCTCTCTCAGTGTTTTAATTTCCAGTTTACACTTATTTGGAGCAATGTAAAAATCTGTAAACAAAATATTTGAATAAGAAATGAAACATTGAATCTTTTTTCTTCTACATGGTGTTTCATTCAGACAATGGAAAGTATCCATTTATTCTTAAATATCATCTGATTATTGTCTCCTGTCTGCTGAAAATAGGTTCACAGAGCAATTTATGCCTCCTAGGTAAGGTTGGCACCAAAGTGTTTTGATAGATGTTTGGCCTCTCTCATTTATATTACCTGCTGACACAAAGGAATTGTTATAGAAACTGGCATTGATACTCAAAGTCTCAGTTTTTATTGAGATATTTATAAAGCATGACTCATTTGTGCTAATTGGGACGTATTTACACACACAATGTTGCCAAATTTCATTTTTTTTAAAAAAAATTTCACCTTAAAAATAACCAAGAATGCTTTACTGGCATCAGATTGTCTTAATGTACAATACACCGATGAGCTGGAGAAGGGGTTGGTCCAGGCTTCATCACCCCAGGCTCTCTCTATTTCCCTCTGTCCCACGTCGGTTGCCCCACCCGTCAGTCAGCTTGACCCAGCGTATAGCTGCCAGGGTTCAGTGGCTTTTCTTCTTTCTTGAGATTATCTTTTATTCTGCTCTAGTTGCCATCTGTTTATCATTTATAGCTCTCACCTGAAATATGTATTCTCTGTCACTGTTCCTCCTCCTAAACTTTTCAAAGTTAATCTATTTTTTTAACATTTTTTATTGATTTATAATCATTTTACAATGTTGTGTCAAATTCCAGTGTTCAGCACAATTTTTCAGTTATACATGAACATATATATATTCATTGTCACATTTTTTTCCACTGTGAGCTACTATAAGATCTTGTGTATATTTCCCTGTGCTATACAGTATAATCTTGTTTATCTATAGTACAATTTTGAAAGTTAGTTTATTTTTATTTTAATTTTTTTTAACTTCAGAGTAAGTAGTTCCATGTCACAAGATTTTCAATAAGTTCTCCTTTTTAATTGAAGAAAACTGGATCAGAATTATTTGAATTGTTTAAAGTTAAAATGACAAGCTCCACATATAGAATCACTGCATTGCTTCAAATTGTTTGGCAGAATCTAGGGCACTCCAGGTGCTGTGTTTCCATGTTTTAAAAAATCCTTTCTTTACTCATAAGAAGGACAAACAAGTATTTATGAAACTAATGCTAAAAGTCAGAATAAATCCTTAAATCTTCGTCAACTTAAGACTGGAGAAAATAGCTTACAGAGGACTTACACTGTTGTTTCTGAAACACAGCTCATGTCTCCCCAGTGTATTGTTTTATTCGTAATGTGAAATTTTGGTATCAAAATGTCAAATAAAGGAGAGAATGTTATTTCTACAAAAGTGAGCACACAGAAGGGGATACAAATTTAAATTAAAGTACCAGGAGCAGAATTCTGTTTTTTAACAGACTGATTAAACATGACAGGAATTCAATACTAAAAATATGTATGCCCACACATCCACAACACAGTTCAAAATAACCATAGTCTATTCAAAATGAATATATATACACATCAGAATTCTGTTTGCTCCATGCATTTTTCTATTTTTCATTTATTTATTTTTATTATGGAAATGGAAAAGAAATGTTGTGAAGACCTTCAACATCAATAATTATCAATAATTCTTGTTACATCTAGTCCACTACTTTTCTTTTCCTGGAGTATTTTAAAGCAAATTTGAGATTTTATGATAAATATTTTAGTTTCTGTGTGCTAATGATGAGTATATCTCTGGTAAATGTGGAAAGTGGCAAGCCTGGATATGTCTACTTGAGGTAAGAATCATGTATGTAGTCAGTCATTAACAAGCACCTTGTTTTTTATTAGGTTTATTGACATACCAAACACCTAGGAAGTGAAGAAATAGTAAAGCTGTAAAATGACTCTCAATTTGGTTGAAATCAGGACCGAAAAGGTCAGGCTGGAGCTTGCAGGCTCGCACTGATCTGAGCTCATCCTCCTGTATTTTCTACCAGTCACCCAAGTCTACAGTCAGACACTTCCCCATCTGATGGGCACCTAAGATTAAACTGCATGTCCAGAAAGAATATGTTATTAATGTTAGTCAGCTTTGAGCACACCAGCATTTTGAAGATGATGTAAATGATTTGTTTATTTTTCTCAAGTTCTCTTCTGTCTGTATAGAATTTATCTGAGCTAAGCCAAAGGTCTTCTGGGGCTCTTTAGTCTCCCTTCTTCATTCTCCTCTTCTCACTCATTTGATGTGGGTTCTTTCAGTTGTTTCTTCCCTTCTGCCCTTCCCCAGAGTCACACTCCACCCACCCCAGGACCAAGCATGTTCTGTAGGAGGGGTGTTACGGACGGTAGAGGGCGCAGGGAATGGGCCCTAGTAGATGTCCCACTTGTGATATTCAAGACCGGTGAGACTTTGGGAAATGTGCTTAACCTGTCCAAGATTTATTTTCCTCATTTATTTAAAGGGATAAGAAAATAACTTGTAAGTTTTTTGTGTGCTAAATTAAATAAGAAGTAGGAAATGCTTAATTCAGTGCTTGATGCGTATACCAAGGGCTCCTTCAATAGTAGCTGTATTTTGGTGGTACAAAGGCACAGGATTGTGTGTACAACCAGCCACATACAACTGCCGAGAACTGACTGGGAAGAACAGGAAAACAAATTACTCTTTGGCAACATTCTTAGTTACAGCCTAAACTGAGCTTTTTATTCTCTAAGCTAAACTGCAATAACTTACATAGCAGGTATTTTATACTTGATGTTACATTTCTACAAGATCAAGCACAATGCTAAATGTACAGTAGATATTTATTACATAATTGCTGAATTTAAATATTATCGTTGCTGGTATCCATGTCCTAAAGAGGATGGGATGGGCTTCACCAGATCTGAAGTAATATGCTTTATTGGAAAACAGCAAGTTAAAATGCTTAAATCACTCTTAACTCCTGTACTCTCATGCATCAATATTTATCTTTGTTCTTCATTTTTCAGTTTTTGTACATAGACATAAACATTTTTACATCATTTCTACCACGTGGTATACAGACTCTAAACAGGACTTTTAAAAATGAGATAACTCTTTCAACATACGGTTACTATTACATTAGTACTATATTAATACTACATTACTGCAGTACTACTGATTTGACTTACGTCTCCCATTACTCTTGTTCATCACCCAAATGGCTACAAGTGTGGAAACAAAGATGAGAATATATCATATATGTGCTACCTCTGCATATTTCCGTGACTCCATTTTGATCCTTTTAAATTATTACCCCAACTTTCAAGAGAAAAATCATGCAATAGTTCTGGTACAGTAAGTGCACTAACTTTGCTTTTCAGAAAAAAAAAATCTAAAATGTTTGGAATTTTTAAAAGGGCGCTATCAACTCTGAATCTATTTTAAAATTCCTATGTAGGTGCAATTTACAGTATTCATGGGTTGATGACATAGTGTGAATGGAATTTAATCTCAAACTCCTGTATATAAAACCTTAATCAATTGAGTCTTTAATTAACTATCATTGATGAATAGGGGAGATATTTGGGGGAAAATAAGCTATATATGTTACTAGGAGGACATAATTTGATATTTTCCATGCTCAAACACCTCCTAACTCAGAATTTTATGGCTTTAGAGTATATACATAGTTAAATCCTGCTGTGTTTGAAATTAACCATATTAAGCTCAGATTGGTGTGATTAACACAACTCATCAGAGGATTGTTAAATTAATGTATTCATTTTTATCTATACTCTTATGAAACGATGATTTGGATGATTGCATTATTTAAGAATTTGTTTTCAAGTTTATCAAAATTGGACTATTAAAGGGCAGAGGAGAAAAATAATACGTGCAAGCACTTAATATGTGGAAATACTGCCAGTATCTCACTCTCAGTTGGAGACATTCACTGGTATTTCCAGTGCACTGAATAGAAAAGCTGCAATCACAGTTGTATTCTGCCAAGAGCAATGGAACTGTTAGTTCTCTTAAATGAGTGAACCCAAAAAACAAATTAAGTAAAATGATTACCTTCGTCCATAATTGTCAAGAGTTCCAAAGTGCTCATTTTCAGTGACACTCTGTGGAATCTCACTCCACCCTCTGCAGATTCTATTGAAATGCTAATGAAACTAATCAGGTTGTTTCTTTTTTGAACTTCTTTTTGTCTTTGAATCTCTTCCCATCTGAGATGCTAATTTCATTTATTTATCTATTGTTTGTCAGGTTTATAAATTCCTCTGTCTCTAGGGGTAGAAATTAGAGATGAGGGAGAAAAAAAGAAGAAAGGACTATGAAAGAATGTGTCTAGTCTCTTCAAAGTGATAAATCACTTCCAGATTTTGATTCCACCTGGATGGCTGCAAATATGGGTGCATCAGAATGTAAAGACTAAACAAGTAACAGAAGGGCTGTCAAAGGTTTATCATTTCAAAGTTAGACCTAGCAGAAGGCAACTCCTGCAGCTTCTGGAAAAATGGCTCGATTTGGGCTGTATTTAGACAGTAGAACTAGCAAGTAAGCAGAAAGAAGCTTTGAAGGTCAGTGTTCCTTTTAAGGAGAGATTATGTCATTTGAGACAGGTGTGATATTTTTGACATGAGCATATTCATTTCATTTCCTACTTTTTTTTTCTTTAGTACATTTTACTTTTTTTACAGACAAATCTACAAAGGATGGTAAAGAGGATTAACTTTCAGATCAGGTCTCAGTCATCACCAATTCTGGAAGCCTCTATTCTCACATGATTGCATCTAGTTCCACAAGTAGTCCTAAACTAGCCCTAAGTTTAAAATATTCAAGAGTATAAGGAAGTAGTGTCATTTTCGGAAGGAAGGTGAATTCCAGATCCAGAACCTTAGGCTCATAGATTCTGTATTGCAAGTCTATGGGCATCAGCTTACTGTGTTCAATTCCGGGAGCACATAACAATAATAAGATGTTCTACATGTAACATCCTGGAAAGAATATATGTGTGTGAATGTATGTATGTTCATATGTGATGTTTTAGATAAAAATTATGAAACATAAAGGACCATTTCTAATTGTTACCATGGATAATTTATTAGACGTTGGCCAAAAACGATTTAATTGATATGTGTAATAAAATGTTTTTTCCACTTGTTTTGTAGGGGAAATTTGTTCTTCAATGGAAAATTATGCATCATTAGAACACACGCATCTTGATTATTCAATTCTAGCATTACATTGCCTTTGAGCTATTTTAGAACTCTAAATTATACATAATTGATAACAATGCAAAATCTTGTTTATAGATATGCTAATTCTGTCCTGTAGAGGTTCAGTTTACTTCCCTCTCCCAATGTGGAAGAAGCCAGCTTTGCCTCTATTTGCATATCCACTTCAACATTCCTGAGCTACAAATGTGTGTTTTCTTTGGATTCTCCTTCGAATAGCTTAACATCTTGGCAGTTTCCTCATTAATAGAGATAAACAACTCTATAATATGTGTTAATGTATCTCCATGAGAGTCACTCTTCTGTAAAACTATCCTTCAGTGGGCTTTTTTCCAGATTTTTAAAATATGAGTAATAGAACATAAAAAATACATATACTTAAATGTGCATATATTTAATGTGTAATTTACTTTTTGTATTATATATCTTATTTTTTCTAATTTTAAATAATTGACAAATAAAAATTGTATGCAGTTAAGATATATAATGTGATGTTTTCACATACATATATGCTGTTTTTTCTGTTTCTATGAAAAATGCCACAATCAAGCTAATTGATATAGCCATCACATCACATGTATACCATATTCTTTTGTTTGTGGTGAGAATGCTCAAGATCTAGTCTCTTAGCATTTGCCAAGTATACTATCCAGTAGTATAAACTGTAGTCATTATGCTACACATTAGATCTCCAGAACTTACTTATCCTGCATAGCTGAAACTATTCTCTTTGACCAACATCTTCCCATTTTCCCCACCTCCCAGCCCTTGGTAAAAACTGTCTACTCTCTCCTTTATGAGCTCAACCTTTTTTAGATTCCACACATAAGTGAAATCATACAGTATTTGTCTTTCTGGGTCTGGCTTATTTCACTAAGCATAATGTCCTCCAGTTTCACCCACGTTGCCACAAATAATAGGATTTCCTTTTTTTAAAAGCTGAACAATATTCCAATGTATATATTTACCACGTTTTATTTATTCATTCATCTGTCAGCAGATACTTCAGTTGTTTCTGTATCTTGGCGTAATGATTATAAATAATGCTGCAATGAACATGGGATTGCAGCTACCTCTTTGAGAATCTGATTTCATTTCCTTTGGATGTATACTTATTAGGATGGCTGGATCATATAGCAGTTCTGTTATTAATATTTTGAGGAATCTCCATATTGTTTTCTCTAATGGCTGTTTCTAATTTACATTCCCATCGACAGTATATAAGGGTTCCCTTTTCTCCATCCTCACTAACCCTTCTATTTTTTTGTCTTTTTAATAATAGCAGTTTTAACAGATGTGAGATATCTCATTGTGGGTTTTATTTGCATTTCTATGATGATTATGTTGTGGAGCGATTTTTCATGTCGCTTTTGGCCAGTTCTATGTCTTCTTTGGATAAATGTCTATTCAGGTCCTTTTTAATTGAATAATTTGCTTTTTTTTTTGCTGTTGAGTTCCATGAGTTCCTTATATATTTTGGATTTTAACCCTTTATCAGATATGTAATTTGCAAATACTTTCTCCTGTTTTGTAGTTTGTCTCTTCACTCTGTTGATTGCTTCCTTTGCTGTGCAGAGCTTTTTAGTTTGATGCAATCCCATTCCACTGTCTTTGTTTTTATTGCCTATGCTTTGGGTATCATATCCAAAAAATGATTGCCCAGACCAATGTCAAGAAGCCTTTTTCTTATCTATGTTTTCTTCTAATAGTTCTATAATTTTAGGTCTTATATTTAAATCTTAATTCATTTTGAGTTGATTTTTGTAAATGGTGTGATATTTTGTATATAGTATAAGATACTCATTTTTCTGCATATGAATATCATTTCCCCAAAACCATTTGTTGAAGAGACAATCCTTTCTTCATTGTGTACTCTTGGCACTTTGATGGAAGACCTGTTGACTGTTAAGGTGTAGATTTATTTCTGGGCTCTCTACTCTGTCCCATTGGTTTATATGCCTGCTTTTATGCCAGTTCCATATTGTTCTGATTACTGTAACTTTGAAATAAAATTTAAAGTCAAAATGTGTGATGCCTCCACTTTTGTTCTTCTTTCTCAAAATTGCTTTGTCTTTTTTTTTTTTTTTTTTTTGCTTTGTGTGTTTGAGGCTTTTATCAGGTCATACAAATTTTATGTTTTTTTTATATCTGGGAAAAATGTCATTAGAATTTTGATAGAGATTCCATTGAATCTATAAATGGCTTTGGTTAGTAGACATTTTAATAATATTAACTCTTCTATTCCATAAAAATGGGTTATCTTTCAATTTACCTGTGTCTTCTTCAATCTTTCATCAGTGTCTTATAGTTTTCATTGTACAGATACGTCGCCTCCTTGATTAACTTTATTACTAAGTATTTTATTATTTTTTATGCTATTGTAAATAGGATTTTTTCCTTAATTTATATTTTGGATAACTCATTGTTAGTGCATAGAAATGTATCTGATTTCTGTATGTTGATTTTGTATCCTGCAACTTTATTAAATTTGTTTATTAGTTTGAGTAGTTTTTTTTTTTGGGGGGGGGGAGAGTCTTTAGGATTCTCTATGTATAGGATGACCTCATCTGCAAATAGAAACAATTTTACTCCTTCCTTTCCCATTTAGATGCCTTTAATTTCATTTTCTTGCCTAATTAACTAGGACTTTCTGTATTATGTTGAATAGAAGTGGTGAGAGTGGGCTTTTTTTTTTTCTCTTGATCTTAGAAGAAAAGCTTTTAGCTTTTCATCATTGAGAATGATGTTAGATGTGGGCTTGTTATATATGGCCTATATTATATTGAGATACTTTCCTTCTATTTCTAGTTTGTCAAATGTTTTTATCATCAAAAGGTGCTAAATTTTGTCAAGTGCTTTTCTGCTCCTATTGTGATAATCAGATAGATGATTTTTATCCTTCATTCTCTTAAGGTCTCTTGCATCCATTTGATCTATAGTATAGTTCAAGTCCACTTTTTCCTTATTGGTTTTCTGTCTGATCTATCCAGTGTTGAAAGTGGAATATTGAAGTCCCCTATCATTATTGTATTGTTGTCTATTTTCTCTTTCAGTTCTGTTAATATTTGCTTAATATATTTAGGTGCTCCAATTTTAGATGCATGTATTTCTGATTGTTACTTTCTCTTGATGAACTGACCCTCTTATCATTATATAATGACCTTCCTTGTCTCTCTTGACTTAACTTCTGTTTTGGGTGATGTAAATGTAACCAGCTCTGTTCTCTTTGGATTATCATTTCATGGAACATCTTTTACCATCCCTTAATTTTCAGCCTGTATGTTCTGAAAACTATATATATTTAATTAATTTAAAGCATCATAAAGGAAAGTAGACTATTATCTGCCAAATAGTTGTAGTGAGGCAGGAGGGAGAAAAGTTTAAAGTGAAAGTGTGTACTCTCCATTATATCTGTTTATTTATCTGACTTTTTAAAATCTAGCATGTGATATTTTTATAATTAAGAAAAAAGGAAAATAAAACAAACCATAGCTACTCATCTAACCAAATAATACCTACTTGAGGAAAAGTTTTTTTTTAAATTTAATTTGAGGAATATTGTTGCTTTCAAAATTTAGTGAACATAACACCTTGAACTCTAAATTTTTAAGTTACTAAATAATAATGAAAATGTGAGAAAGAAATGCAACAGAGTTCATTTCTTTGAGTTCATGCTCAAAAATAACACATTTTTGATCTTATCACTATAGTATAATCTCAACACTCGAAGGTAGTGAATGCCTGTCAATATGTTTAAGATATCTCTATCTCTGCCATATTCTTACAGTTTACAGATACACTACAATGTTCAAAGACAAAGCCATATTCATTTTTTATTTCTTACACTACAGTTTCAATTATACTTTGATAGATGCTTGTAGGAGAAATTTGAGAATAAAACTGACAATTTATGCTATCATTTGTGGCATTTCTTTCTTTGTAGTTTTTCTGTTAATGATCTTAGTCCATTTTTTAAAATTAGAATGTCTTTCTTAAAAATTTATATATTCACGTGATATATCATTGTTATTAAAGTGTATGACATATTTAAAAAATATTTTGTAAGTTTTTATTTTTTGTCCTTTTTAAAACTTTTAAGTGGTGTTGTCTGTGTGCAGAAATTTTATTATGTAGTCAAATCTACTGTTAATGTTTTATGGCTTTGAATTTGATTTCATTCTTATGTATACCTTCTCAGTTCATAAGAAGTGTATGTATCTGTGTATGTACTTTATATTATGTGTGCTTTATATCTGTACATTTCACCTTGTATCTCATCTGTATTTCATTCTGGCATTAAGTTGTAAGGTAGAGATAAGGATAGTTTTTTGTTTTTTGTCTTTTCAAGTATATGGCCCTATATTTTTAGAAACCATCAGGTCATATAGTCACACAGGCAGCATTATTGACTATCTTCCATGTTTCATGCTCTGCTCTAGGCATGGAAAGACAGCAGTAGAAAAGACAGACAAGGTATCTTATACTAATGATGATTAGATGCCAAAGAGTAATAACAGAAAATAAATTAAACAACTAAATTGAAAAAGGTAATGGAGCAGTCAGTATTTTAAGTATTCAACAGGGATTTATAAAAGGATAGGGTAGCATAATTCTAAAATGGAGCCCAAGACTGTCATTGTCTGGTACTCAAACCCTGTATAATCCATTTGCTTTGATGTGGGCAGGTCCTGCAAATAGGTTGGGATTGTTGCTCCCTTGATCAGATTACATTACATGGGAAAGGTGATGGCATAGCCACTCCCTTGATTACATTGTGTTATATAAGCCTCTGCCTTTCCAACTGGGAAGAGAATATTCTACTGCCTTCCAGGAAATAAGCTCTATATTGTGAGACACATGGCTAGGACCTGAGGTCAGGCTTTTGCTGCTTAGAGAACACTCTAGCCACCAGCCTGCAAGAAAATGTGAACCTCCGTCCTATACTTGCAAGAAACTGATTTCTGTCAACCATGTGAATAATCTCGGATGAGGACCCTGAGCTCCAGATGAGAACACAGCCCAGCTAGCCCTCAAAGAATTGTGAGGACGGAACCTGGGGCCTAGAAAACTAGAACAGATGGGAATAATTTAAAACAGCTAGTCCTGCAATGATCAAAGAGCAGGGCAGTTTTAACCTGCAAGCAGTGTAACCTGACCTATACTTTTAAAGATCATGGTAACTGACTGCTACAAGGGGATTGAATTTTAGAAAGGCAGCAGGAAAACCATTTCTGTAGAAATGCCCCAGGAGAGAGAAATGAGTGACTTGGACCATAGGGGTTGCAGAGAAGAGAGAGAAGTTGAACATGTATATAGGTTGAGTTTCAGAGGTTTCTGATGGACTGGATGTGAAAGGTGCTTCAGTAATTGCTTTAGTTATATCATCTGCAATTTGATTTGCAATATTTTTATTATCACTCATTTAAAAATAAAATTAATATCCATTATGAATTTTCCTTTTTTTGTCCCATCAATTACTTGAATATGTGTTCAACATGTATAAACTTTTTTGATTTTTCTAGTTACCTTTTTGCTTTTGATTTCTGATAGTCACATTGTAGTCAGAGAATGTGATTTGTATGACAGAAAGCCTTTGGAAAGTGTTGAAACAGGCTTTGCAGCTTAGTATCCGACATTTGGGTTAATGTTCCGTACTATCCTGTCATTGAGTGTACTGTTACAGAAATGTTCATAAATTAAACTTGCTAATTGTCTTATTAAAATCTTACCAATGCTTACCAATGCTTACAGGGTTTTGTTTTTTTTTTTTTGCTGTTTTTTGTTTTTTGTTTTTTTGGCCTCTGTTAGAGCTCTCAGTTACTAAGGTGTGCTAAATTTTTTCTAACATAATGAAGTTACTAATTTCTGCTTTAATTCTGTCAATATTTTCTTTATGTGTTTTAAGTCCTCTTCCAGGAGCTTACAAATTTAGACACATCATTTTAAGCTGAAACAAATCTTTTCCTTATTTCTAGTAAGCCTTTTAATATTTAGTCTATTATATATGATATAGAAATACCAGCTTTATGTTGATAAATATTTGCCTGTCATGTATTTCTTATAATTTGATAAGCAAACTTTTTTTTTGAGTGGGTCTTTAGGTTTCAGACTCATAAATTGTACACAGCTAGAATTTTTTTTATTGATTCTGTTAATCAGTACTTTTTGACTTGGAGAGCTTACTTTATTTACATTAATTGTGATCACTGATACGTTGTTTTCTTTCATTATGCAAAAAATTTCAAAATATACAAGAGTAGATTAGTAAAGTAAATCCATCTGTTGGGATTCAATTCTCCACGGATCTCTTGTGTTTCTGTCCATCTTATGAGCAGAGGCACTGATTGCCTTTGTTCTGGGCTAGCCTTTAAAGACTTTTCTATAATGAATAACCTTTAAAACTAGAGATAGTGTCTATCTCTAGAACAAGGGCAGATTTATTTCTTGTCCAGTATAATAAAGACAGTGTCTCCCTCTAGGACAAAGTTTAAGTAACTTTATAGCCCATTGTTAAGGAGTCTGTTCCCTAAGCTCAAGATTCCTCTTCTGCAGCATAATCTTCTTCATGCATGGGTGTTATGTGGACCTTTTTGCGTTGTCCAATGGAAATTCAGGCTCAGGGAACCAACTTTGAGATCTGACTATTGCTATTACTGTGAGTGGTAAAGTCCTTTGTCTCTGACCATGAAATTTTGTATCTTTTTTTGCCAGCATTTAAGAAACTGTGACAGGCTAACTTGTTAGCTTGTAATTAAGGTAAAATCTCAGGCTTTTCAAAATTCTTTTTATCCCCTACCCCCAGTGTTAATCACTAGGGTGTTTCCTGAGGGGGTATAATCTCCCAGGCAAGAGGGTTCCCATTTGTTGAAAGCCAGTTCTTTGGAGAAGGGATCAACTGTGATCATCTGTGTTAACCAGCCCTGTAAATGGGATCGGTTGCATCACTAACAGCATCCACTGCAAGTGAAAAACGAACAAACAAACAAACACTACAATTCCATTGTAGTTTTAAGTGATTTATAGTTTTCCCATGGAGAATGGAGAATAGGAATGACCCCTTGTAATGGAATAGTTCATACATCAAAATTGGTGGCACATCCACAAGAGCATATGTAAAGATTACTCACACCGGAAGACTTCTGGTACAGGATGGTCCAGGTGACAAGAGTGAAATGAGATGTGGTTGGGAGGTGGGATTGAGGTCGGGGTTCCCATTTGAGTGCTGGGGTTTGCATGGTTTGAGCTGCTCCTGGCACCAAGGGAAGGAGCATGCAAGTTTATTTTATTGCATTTTATTTTTTATTGAAGTATAGTCAGTTTCCAGTGTTGTGTCAATTTCTGGCATACAGCATAATGTTTCAGTCATACAAATCAGCTTGCCCAAATATGGGGGGAAATTGGGTTGTAGGATATGAAAGCTGTCATTAGACATCAAAACTGAAATTCTTTTTTATTACAAAGGTTTTTTTGGCCAACACCAAAAATTAATTTAATTAATTTTAATTGAGTTTGCACACCTACTTGAAGTCTTGCTTATGCTTACAAATTCTCAGGATAAAAATTTTTGCTCTGTAGTGAGCACCAAAGTTGAAGCAGGCGAATCTCCTCTCTGTCCCCTTCTGTATAGTGTTTTACTTCTCCTTCTGCCTCACACAGATGTTGTGACTCTTTGGGTCTCTGGCTTTATGCATAAATGTCTTACACCATTTTTTACCTAACATAAGCCCTAAACTTAACCCCTATGCCCTATACATATTCTGGGAAGCCAACAAAATACAAGACATGGGTCTGTAGATATATCTACTTGTATCCCAAGATTCCTACTTTCACTTTATGCTAGTTTCCAAAGATTCCATACTTCCTTGTCAACTCAATTACATACATTTATGAGTATATAGTGTGTGTATATGAATTTCAGTACTTAACAATTGTTTTTAGCAAGAGTGTTACTCAGAATGTCTAGATTGACATTCTCTCAGAAACAATGTTTTTATTATTTTTTTGGTACATTCTGAAATGGTTTATATGAAGTGAAAATACATCAGTCACTGATAAAACTGAAAGTCAATTAAACTATGTGGGCAATGTTTTGTTTGTGTGTGAGATGCGTCTTTATTTAGCTCAATTTCTTCCTGTTCTAATTTGTTAGTTAGCATTTTCTAAGAAATTTATCATATAATTGTTTTTCCAGTGTTTTAATATAATATTTATATTGTGTTAAAATGTACTATTTTCTGTATCTTTATTTAATTCATCTTAATTCCTGAATTTTTTATGCCTCTTTATTTGTATCCTGATTACATTTATAAAAGTATTTTTTTGTTTTATTATTCTTAGTTCATTACATTCTTCTTAAATATAATAATAATTTCCTAACATTTCTACCTTAAAATGCAAACCTTTATGAGATAAACTTAGGTTTTTAATGTCTAGGTGTATTTCTGCTGCCTTTATCCCAAAAGTAATTTTTTGGCTAGGTATAGAAGATTTACAACACAATTTGTATTTTCACCCTCAAAACTACAAAATTATATTCTCAGTCATCTTTTTAGCATTTTAACAATACATTTTGGAGAAGTTGTATCCTAAGAGGATAAAGCAGTAATTGACCTAGTGGATTAGTGGATTATTACTACTTTTTTTTTTTTTTTTACTGATTATAGAACTAGATGAAATGTTCTATGCCAACAATAGACATACAGATTCAAAAAGAAAGAAAGGGGTCAGCAAATTTCCTGGCAGAAGTTTAGCAACTGCCAAAGGTAACTTCAAAATGTGCATTTTAAAATGGTAATTGGTAGTAATGTTTAAATGTCTGTAGTCATCCACAATATGGGGTGGATGACACTACTGTTTTTTAAGTACTGTACTATATTCAATTAAGTTAAATAATAAGATAATATTTGCTCTTAATAAATTTGTATTCTAGTTGGAATGCCAGTTTATATAGATTGGAAAATATAAATGACTAAGAATGCAAAATAAACTGCTAGATAGTGTGCTAAATTGTGTGAGATGATGTCAATCCATGGCTGAAAATATTTAAAGTAGGGATACATCATCATTTCTCCTTTAAGGTAACAAAAATAGTACTATGACATAGTAAAGTTCGTTCTAATCTCATTCAGGATTATGTCCCCTTTTCTTCTCTTTTGTGCTTTTGAAGTCTGCATCTATAGTTTTGTCTACATATGAATCTGAGAAGCTTCATTTTAGAAATATTTCCAGGCTCATTTGGAAAGCAAAAAGTTCTTTTCCTTTTTATAAATGTGTGAGTAAATTTACTTATTTCTAATAGAAAGTCAGTTTGAGTTAAAATGTTACCCAAGTTTCATAGATTCTTGTCATTTATTATATTTATTTAGAGGAGTTACCATCTTTATGGATTAAATTAAGTGATGAGAGATAGATGCCTGTCCTGTTTCATTTTAAAATTTTTCCTACCATTCAATTTTATTTTCAAATTATCTTTATACTGTTAACTTACAGGTCCATCATCGAATAACTACGTACATTTCTGTATAAATGTTACATAGAAAAATCATTTATTTTCTTTCTGACTCATTTTTCTTCTGAGGGTTATACAAAAGCCAAACTAAAAGAAACAATAAGAGAAATGAATTGAAAGGCCTTTGATGAAACTGAATATAAAATCCCCTTTTTGTAGTTCTTGCCAACAGAATTTTTATATGTTGCTATTGAAACTTGAGATTGAGGTGTAGAATTTTACTTTACAGAGTATTATATTAAAACCAGTCTGTGGTGGTGTTTAAAGATTATTACACATTGCATGTAGCCTTCCTTGTCAGAGGAAATTCAGTCTGTTTGAATCAAATGACACAAGGAACCAAGGTGATTAATTCCTACTGCCTCCCACTTTCCATTGGGAGAAGAATTGAGAAACTCAGGGTTTACACTCTTTACCTAGTCTGATTTAAGGCTCTGACACTTTTATAAGAGTCCTCTGGTAAATCCAGTTATCACAGATGAACATTGTCATCAAGCAGTTTTCCAATCTTCTCTTTTCCATGAGTCATAGTATATATAGATTATTATGTATCTATTATGATGAAAAGAAAATTGATCTGAAAAAATTTTGTTTTAAAGTATCTGATAGTTTGTGAAGAGCTTTGAACCATATTCTTGTAAATTTTTAAGGCATCACTTGAGAAATGAAATAAGATTTTATTGTGCAAATAGAACCCAGTGTTAAAAAAAAAAAAAAGTAAAAATCTCTGGGAAGAGAATTCTGATGTGGATTCTATTCTGTGCTTACTAGATTTCTCCAGCCATCACCATAGTTGTAATAGTTTGACCTGGGGAAGTTTTCAGGTTGTCAAATGATATCTCTCTGAGAGTGTAGCCAGGTTAAACTAGAGATCTGCTTAACTGATTCCCTGGCGTAGTTCCAGCATACACAGTGGTACAGTTCTGAAGTATAAGGTAATTAATCATTGAGCCTGCTCTGGGAAAAAACAAAATTTACACATTTTCCCACCACACAAGTATGTCTAATTAACCTTTGAATGCAGGACTTCTCAAGCTACAGGTAAATTTCTCTTCTGCATTGTATTCACTGACTGAATGCTGTCATCTGTAATTGTGCTGCCTTTATTATTAAATGTCTTTGAGGGATTTTGATGCAATGTTGAACACCTGCCATTTCCACTAAGGAGTAAACAGATGAGTAGAGATTTCCAAACATCAAGCAGGAATGGGAGGTTATGAAAGTTACATAAACAACATATGAAAAACGTCATGTGAACTGTACCAAGGAAAAAACAGTGAACATTGAACAGAGCAGTTATATCATTCAAGAGGCACCAGGTATCACTTTATGGAAGACATAAAATCTAAGATACAAAATGGGTAGACTTAAGAGAGAAAGTATTTTAAAAAGTATGATACGTTTCTTGGAGAGAATAGACTGAGAAAAAATCAGGGAGGTTCAAAGCTTCAGAGCACATTTGATGAACTACAAGCAGTCCAGTACGGTTAGGTCACCGAAGAGTTGTGGCATTTTTATTTTACTTTTTTTTTCACATTTTTTTGTCTTTACATTCTTTTTAAAAAAAAAATTCTTATTGACATATAGTTGATTTCCAATGTTAGTCTCAAGTGTACAGCAAAATGATTCAGTTATACATATATATATCTATTCTTTTTCAGATTGTTTTCCATTACAGGTTATTACAAGGTATCAAATACTGTTCCCTGTGCTACACAGGAGGTCCTTGTTGTTTATCTATTTTATATATAGTAGGATGTATCTGTTAATGCCAGACTCCTGATTTATCTCTCCCTACTCTTTCCCCTATGGCAACCATAAATTTGCTTTCTGTGTCTGTGAGTCTATTTTTGTTTTGTTAGTTCATTTGCATCAATTTTTTTTATATTCCACTTAGAAGTGATATCATACGATGTTTGTCTGTCTGACTTACTTCAGAGTATGATGATGTCTAGGTCCATCCGTGTTGCTGCAAATGAGTCTTGGGATTTAACTTTAAAAAAAAAAAAGGCTACCTTGATGTCAAGAGTTTTAGTCAGTATAGGAAAACTTTTGAAGACTTTGGGCAAAGGGAGTGACACAGCCAGAATTGTGTTTAAAGATTTGCTTGGCAGAGTACTTAGGGTGGACCAAGTTGGGGAGAGTTAGAAGCCAGGAGGTTTGTTGTGGTGACTAGCAATAGCGTTCATCCAAGTTAGTCTAATAGAAATGAACTAGAGATCTGGGCTCTATGACAATGCTGAGACTGATGTTGTACAATATGGAAAAGAAACAAGCAACAAAGAGAAGATTTGCAGGGGAAGGTGATGGGTTTTTGAACATGATGAATTTGAGGTAAAAACCAGGAGAAGATATATAGGAAGTAGGAGAAAAGAGAATTAGAGCACAAGAGAGACGTCAGAACGAGTGAAAAAGATTGGGAAGTCATTGGTGGAAGCATGGGGATTGAAGTGTATGCAATAAATAAGAAGTCTAAGGACAGGAGTGGATAAATAAGATTTTTCATCAGAACGTATCCAGGCCCACTCACAACCTGGAATAGATCTGTTTGTGTTAAACTTACATAGTTTTTTTTTTTCTTCTTGTTTGTTTTAAACTTAGTTTTTTTTTTCTTACTTGTCCTAGAACTGTATGATTATATTTATTTTTGTGTCTATTTCTTTAACATCTGTCTCCACAGTAAGCCCATGTACCAGTCAGAAAAACAGAAACTATAGTAGAAGAGTTTCAAAACAGGAAATTGTTTTTGAGGAAGAAAAATGAAGCAGCGACTCTAATCTAGATGTCTTGTTCCCTCTCACAGGACACGAGAGATGGGACATCTATGCTTAGGCTTCCTGTTTCTGGAGGCCATTATGAATAGTCCCTAGACTTTTTCAAGTATCTCAAAACTTACCTGCTTTTTCTTCTTTCCTCACTCCTTTTCATTTCTCATTTCCTGCTGCCATTCAGATAACCTTGGCTTTCCAGATTCCCCAACACATGCCCCTCCTCAGTGTCAGTTGCCCCTCCTACTGAAATAATCCTCTTGGTCTCTATCAGTTCTTTCTGGTGATTTGCAAATTTACTGTGTGGAGCAGATGGGTGTGTGTGGGGTGCGGGGAGTGGAGGTCGGCACCTGGAATATACTAGTTTGCTAGAGGACAGTGATAGGTAGGACAAAGCTAATGGATGTGATTTAAAACAGATTTTGAGCTTGGGGAACAAATCATATTACTAAGGCTCAGTGTTCATTACGACAACAAAGTATTGGGAATAGTTCTAGAGAAGAAGTCCTCCTGGGCTGCTGGGAGCAAGAAGTAAGGCTGGTTTTCCGTGCACAGCCGTGTCTGCGGCTCTTCACAGGAGGCAGATGGGCCCCCGCTCCCTCCTGCTGGCCCCGGCCTGGGGATCTGTGTCTGTCCAGGGAAGGTCCAGAACAAATGGCTGGGACCTCCTGCTGTGGGGGTGTTCTCTCCTGGAGTCTCTAAAATCAAACAGATTTTTACTCTCTGAACACTAGTTTATTTATGGAGAACTCCCTCTTTTTGAACTAAGTGAGGAATTCATATTTCTTCTAAAAATCACAGTTGCATCTGTTTTTGTATGTAACAACATCTTGCCCTTACATGGTAAGACAACATTTTCTCCTTCCCACCAGGATTTATGCCACAAGCTGTTTTACTTAATTCTGCTATGGAAATGAAGGGTAGTGAAGAAGTTTCAGAGTTTTCGCTGTTGTTGTTTTCCCAGAGAGGAACCTGAACAGTCTGCTGAAATGTCTGACGTTTGGTCTCTCTGAGCTTCATATGACCTGTGTGATTCTGTATTTCTAAACAATACCTATCTTATACAAAAACATGATAATTCAACATTCCCTGCATACTTCTGATATCAGTGTGATAGAAAGTGATCTTAATTTTGGTCATTTGATGCGATATTGGAAAAAGAATGCTGCAGGTTAGGGAATGAAGACAAAAAACAAACAAAAACAATAAGACAGGCAGACAGAATGAAGTGTGAATTGAAGAAATATGTATGAAAGGAAGAAAATAAACAAGAGATAAAAAAAGGAGATATCAAAGGGAAGACAACAAAAGAAAAAAGTCAAAAGAGAAAAGGTGAAAAAATGTTGAATAGAAGAAATGTCATTCAGAATCTTCTCGGGCTCAGGCTTTTGGGTGTCAGTTTTAAACCCTAACTATAGGTAAAATTTACCTGATTGTCATATCCCCCAACATGTCAAATGTCATTTCTCAAGACTTTATCATCCATCAAAACGAAGGGGATCAAGTAAGAAGGTAAATAAAGAAGGTGGCACAGGACTGGGAGGGACAAGGTAGAGTGGTGAGCCTTCCGGAAAGAAAATTAACACCTAAAGATAACACATGAGAAGAAAATTAAAAATTACTTAGGATCCTAACATGTCCGATACTCAGCATAAATGCTATTATCTCTGTATCCATCTACCCTTGTACCTCTGTATGCATTTTTGACATTAATCATACCATGCCTACAATTTGTCACTGACCTTGATACTTTAAAACATAGTATGATCAGTTTTCCGTGAAACTAGATGTAGGAGTACAGTATTTGATGCGTTAGGATATTGCCTGACTTAGAAAATTGTCAGTAAGTGTTTGTTGAGTGAATTCATTTTAGCAGCTACCTAGAATTCCTTAAACAACATTGTGGAAGTTAGAGTGTGCCTGTTTAGGGACATGATTTGTACTGTTACGGTTTTTTTTTTCTAGTGTGCACATGTAGGAATGGGGTCACTAATATTTTCTGAGATTATAGTTATCCCTTTGAGTGATTTTTTTTTTCACATCACCCAAATTGGCTGGAAATAAGCCCAATCTGAGGGGTTTTATTTTATTTTCTTAGTTTGAAAGGCCAGTTTTTATGTCTCGTATATGATATGTCATATCTTCTAGGGTACAATATTACAAACTAAAGAAAATAATCATCTAGATTGTTTATGAAATACAAATAGTGGCCTACCTCTCTTCCACCAGTTATGATACTGTAAGTCTGGGTTGTTGTCTAAGAATCAGTATATTTAAGAAACTCTCCAGACAAGTATTGGTTTTGTATTTTCTCTTCATCTTTACCACATCCCCTGTGGCAGGAGTTGTATGTATTGGCGGAGGCAGTTTGGTGGAGGGGCAGAACATAATTTTCAAGATGTTTTGGCCTTCCCAGAGCAAGACCTAGGGTTGGCCTTTTTTCTTGACACTTTCAGGTTGAAAGCTGCAAGTCACAGCCTCCAGTTACTCTTAAAATGTTTGAGAATGAGCATAAATACAGGAAGTCATAAAGGGTGACAAGTAGGGAAGTTTGCTATTGGATGCTTTAGAAATTCCTATGTGGGAAGTAAGATTTTAAGAGATATTTCCCATTAGTTTTCATTCGTCAAATGGACGTACTTAACCTTCACAATTATTCTTTGCTTAGAGAAATAAAGATACAGAAGGACAGAATTAAATCCTTGACTTCAGCACCCCTTAAGCTTAAGACCTACAGTTAACACAACTGATTGAGAACTACATGCACTCTATCAGACAGGGGGCTTCCTCTCCCCCAGCCTAGGCTCGCTACAAGTTACAGTCTGGGGGAAGAGAAAGTCAGAACATAGCTAATGAAATGCCCGTTGATGATACTGAGAATTAACTCTGTGGTCTCTTCCTCACTAACATCCTGCTGGGAAGGGGTGGAAAATAGAAAATCCAGATAGATTCAGAATATCTGAGCCTTGGAGGGACAACTTCCTCGTCCTCTCTGGAGTTTCCGGCAGCCACTGAGTGGAAAAGATGGCAATATTAGCAGGTGGGCTTGGCATAGCCTCAGAATTCCAGTGTAGTTGTATGTCTTCTGTGGTCCAAGAGAGGCAAGGAGGTAGCTAAAAATGAGTGAAACATGGTGATAATGTGTTGTCAGAACATATAATGTGCTGTAGTTACCTGTGTGGAACGATAATGATAAAGCAAATGAAAGTGAGGCTATCTCAGTGTGTACATCTTAGACTGATGATGACCATGAACCAAGCCATGAACTTCCTCCCTCAATGACCCACCAAACCAATGCCTTCACCTTCTGTAAGCCCCTACAAATGTAGTCACATCGTGGGTAGAAGAAAGAAAAGATTTTAAATACATTAAGTTTCCCTAAATTGTCTGACGTGAATGTTCCCCAATGGGAAGAATGAAAGATTTAAGTAGAATATTTATTCAGTTATATAGACATCAAGGAAAATTTTATTTCTCTAAACTGCCAAAATTATAGTTATAATATTAAGTTCTCTTGGGTGGAAAACAGGTGTTCCTCTAAGCTAAAGGAATTTGAAAGGAGAGTGAAGGTGAGGGGTACAAATCAGAGTAGAGATTTTATGTTTTGAACTGGCCAAGACTTTCTGTGGAGCTTGCCAACTACATTTTAAAACTTGGAGGAGTTTCCTGGGATGAGACATCCGTGTAATTCTAAGCTATACTTACCAAGTTGCCATGCTGCTATTTCCTGGGATGAAGTGGAATTTTAAAATAAATAAATGCCAAATAATCCACAAATGTGGGATATTAAATGCATTACATTTTGCTCGATGCATATCAGAAGGTTAATTTTACTTATTTACGTATTTTAAGAACTTAGCCAACACAATACTGTAAACAATAAAGAATCCTACCAGGAGAAATGAGCCCAAGGCAAGGTTAGCCTCCTCTGCTGCTGACTCTGCCCTTCTTCCTGGGTGTGGGGCTAAGGATGGAAGGGATCTGCTGACATGCAGATACGGTCTGAGAAAGGTAATCCCTGTGCCCTTAACCAGCTCAAGTTTAACTGCCAAATTAGTAAGTAATTCTCTCCTAGAAGTGACCTGACATTGTATATTTGTTTACATAGAAAAAGAGAAAGTTTTAGAGCACTCAGTATTTTCAGGTGAAGGAAATCAAGGACAAGTGCTATGACAAAAGAGTCTGTCAAACTGGGAAACAACTGTAGGGCTTCTGGGATTTGGGGATGGGGAAGGACGAGAATCTGTGATGTGGTCCAGATAGAGAGAGGGCGTAAAATGGGCAGGGGCAGAGAAATTAAGGCAGGCTACTTAAGAGATTCAGTCTGGCTAGAAGTGTAAGTAGGTGCTGTATGTGTCTAGCAGAATGATAGCTGTATGAGTGTGAGGATGTTTTTCCTAAGACAGTATGCTTTCAGTCTAATGTGGTCCCTTACTGTCTGTGCCCATTTGTATATATGTTATATGTATGTATGTATGTATGTGTGATCTGTCTGTCAGTTATCTAATCAGTCTATCTACCTAGCTACAATTTTGGTTTGTCAGCAGTGGTTGTTTTATACAATTATTCCATTTCTTTAAGCTTACATCTTGAATGCCTTTCTCTTTCTCTCTAATATGAGAGGAAAAACCTTTGAATTGCTCTCTTTTGGAAGTTTTATGTTCATTGCTGTCCTTTAGCTTTCCCCAAATGCCCATAAGCCAAAGATTTCATGTGTTATTTCTGTAATTCGGTAGTTTTCATTCAAATTATGCATTAAAAATGAATATCCACCTTAAAACAATTGGCATGATTAATTATCTACTAAATTTTTCATTTCACAAAAGGCAGTGTTTTATGCCATACACTTACACGGTTAAGGGACTTTGAAGTCAGACACATTTATGTTAAATTAGGAATCAAGCTAAACATTCTTTTAATCTCATATTCTTATTTTAGATTCACTATTTTTCTCTAGATTTTACGTTGAAATTTACATTTCAGTCACACCTATATTTTCAAGAAATTAAATACAGATAATCAATACTACTCTCAGTAAAACAGTGTAGACAGAATGAATGACATAAAAATTAAGATCATCTAATTAATTCTAAATGCAGATACTAACATAAATGACTTTACTATTTTCATGAAATTTTAAAATAAATGTTAATTCTTATGAATTGAATATCTAAGATGAATATATTTCTGCAATTTTATATTCTACAAGCTGATTGAAAGAAATATTTGATAGAAAAATAATAGTTGATAAATACACCAATAATAAAGCAGATGTTTGTATTACCAATTATGGAAATGGTTTTATTTTCACAGATGATTTTTCAAATATATAAATACGTATTTTTTGAAAATCTATTATGTATGTGTCATATAATGTATATAATCATTAGATGATGTATTCATTTTCTGGGGCTGTTGATCATAATTATTTTATTAAAAAACATGCACAGGAGATATATATATAATGAAAATAATAATGAATGTATAATGAAACTAAAACTTTCTCCTTAAAGTTTATGTGAAAAACCTGCATTCAACTATGTTTACAGCTTCTGAGCTGTCTCATGAGTCTGTTAGAAAAGAACAAGCCCAGGCTTTGCAATTAGACACAAAGTCGCCAAATTACTCTTTGTGATCTCAGGAAATTTACTAACCATCTCCCACCCTTTGTTTCATCTGTTTATATATTACAAAATCAATGGACAGTATCAATAAAAAAATCTAAGACCATCTATTTTTAATTATTAGATTAGACTTTTTAAACCAATTTCATGTAGTAGATGCACAGTGTATACCTCCCACGTATTTGATTCTATTGTTCCACTACCTCTCTCTCCCTAAAATAAAAATTAGTATTTTTTTTTAGTTCCTAACTTATGGCTCTGATCATTACAAGAACTAACTTTTCATATATGACCCTACTAATGTCCCATTGTAGACAGTACAGTGTAGCAAACATGGAGGATTGCTGCTCAGGGTCATTATGACTCCATCAAGTATGTCCTCCTATACTGGACAGTTTGGAATAATCACATCATTTTTATGTACTGTAACATATATATCATCATCTCAGAGTCCCTTGCAGCAATCAGCATCCTTTGCTAGCTACTTTTACTCTCTCCAAATCTCAGAGTCTTGAAGCCCAAAATCTATTTCCCAGATTTCCTGGTCACAAGGGTGGTAAATCAGATTTAGTGATGATTGATCTGCAAATTCCAACTGATAGGAGTTTTTGTGGTTGCTGAACATAGGTGTACCACCATCTAGCCACATCCAGGCTTTGGGACAGCCAACACAACAGCAGTAATTTCTTGTATCTTCCTCACTGTTGGCCTCTGGACTGTATGTACTACGATGCCATTACCTGCAGACTTCTGCTTTCCTGGCCCTTCTGACAATCTCATTAACCTCAGTTCATTGTATTATGTCTCTTACTACTCAAAATGATTGGAATAACTTGTTTTCTATATGAAACCCTTAATGATACATGTATATTTTGAAAAATAAATATTTGAGTCATTGAACTAATTTAATATTCTACTATCGTGCCCTCATGTCATAAATTTGACTCTCCCCTCCTTCATGTATTTGTGGTAAGATGTTTAAATCTTATTCAGTATCAGAATTTTACTGTTATTATCTTTGTCACCCCAAGTATAAGAACAATTTAGTAAAGTTATATAAATATGTGTGGCTCAAATTGACTTTATTTTCACAGCATTATCTGCTAACGCCCATCAACAATCACAAGTTGTAAGAGTCATTCTCAGCAACCCCTAAATGATTCGAAAAGAGATCCCTCTTCTCAGATCTCAAGGGTGAGTGACATACAACCATTTACATGTGTCTAAATGTTAATTTCTAGAGATACACCAAGTATCAGATCAAGAATATTAACTCTCATCTTCAGACAAATTTGTCTAAATTCCTGTCTGCTAGGTCTAATAGGTAATTAGTGAATAAAAAAATCCCAGCTGACTTGGACAACTATCCACGTTTAATCTTCTACTTTGTAAATTAGAGAAACGAAACAAACGAGAGACAAACACAGACACAACTAAATGATTGGTAGGTCTATAATGTACTTTTGTCTCTCTTTTTGTTTTCAGCTTTAAATGACTGACCTGTAATATTTTGTCCAAAAGTTAAGGGTTGCTTTGCTTTTGTTTTGTTTTTTTCCCCCATGCTATGTTGGTTTCAAAAATGGATTAGAGCTCCATCTGTTTGGCAACCTTCATTTTTAAACATCGCAAAAGAAAAATCAGTCATAGTGAAAGGTTATTCAGGCCTTAGAGTTCATTTCTGTATCTTGCAGGAGTTGCCTCTTATTGGGTGCTTTCTTTGGACTAAAAAGCACATAGCTAAGTAGCCTCTAACCAAGACTTTAATTAGATGCCTTAGAAACCTCAGATTATAAGCAATTCCGTTCAGTTAATTTATGTGCGCCTCTGAATGTTCACAAGTGTCCATACTTTTCTTAATTGTGTTAAATTTTTTAAAACACACTGAAATAGACGTTAACAGGCTGCTTGTAATTCTGGCTCCAGCAATACCACGGCTGTGATCTTACCTTCTTCACAGCTCTAAAGATATCCCATTATTTTCCTCCTTTGACCCTTTTACTTGCAGAATTATATTAACTTGCACCTTAATATTAAGTGTATATTTTACTCAAAATGTTTTTGCTCATGTTTATTCTGTTATTTAAATATATTGCCTAACTCAGTTTGCTTTTTTAAAAAAAACTTCTTTGTTGATATGTGGGAATGAGCTATGCATTTTTTCTGTAATATCTAAGTTATGTTTCAGTATATGGTCACATTAATTTTTTTAAAAAAGTTACTGGAAAGATTTCATTAGGCTTTGCATTTCCCTCATATAATTTATTCTGTCAGCAATTAGGCTGCCCAGATGTAATACCTTATCTTATGGACAAATGATACCTAAATATGTGCTATTTATTGCTGAATATAACATAATTCTTTTATGAAAACGAAGAGACTGGGAAAAATTTTCTGTATTGCGTTTCAATAACATGAGAGTTGTAGGGTATGGCATTTGAGTATATACATTACCAGAAGTCAGAATACAGTTTATATCTAGTATATAATAACCCCTGAATGACACTTTTCAAAGAGAATAGTAATCTTGAAGAATTTTGCTGATATTATTACCATTTTAATTTCACTGCTTGAAAAATCTTATTTCGTAAGATGCCTTTCATAAGGTGAAAATGTCAGATAAATGTCATTTTCGGCAGCTGCCTAAACAGTAATGATATCTTCTTATTTTGAACTCCAAATTAAAAAGAGCTATTTTCCTGATTATCAAAAGTTAAATAAGCTTTACCAGAAAGTTTAAGAACTACACTGATTATTTTTAAGGAGAATATTGAATATGTTCTTTCTAGCAATGATTCCAAGCAATTATATCATGACTCTTTAACTGTGTTCCTTACTCAACACCTAACATATATATATACTTGTAAAGGAATATTTTTGGTTCTTAGTAACTATTCATGTCAGCCAAGCTACCAACACTCTGCTTTATAACATGAGTCTTTGGGCTTAACTAGAAATTACTATGGATATGATCTGAATCTTAATTTTATCATGATGTTAATTATAAATGGTTATGTATATGAGTGAAATTTAATGCTTTTACTTAAGCTTTATAGATGAAGTCAGATCACTATATTATAGAAGTAATTAGATTCTTTACAAATTCAGGACATTCTGTATTAGTAATTTTTGGGGGATCCACACTCTGGAGGATAATAGTCATATTCAAAGTGCTCTAAGTGTTCTTCACTTGAGGGCTGTGCTTTTGAGAAATATAATTTGTTTGGAATAAAGAAGTACAATTAAAAGTATAAATACTATTATAGGTGTATATCTTTTGGAACAGACTTTTAATTTACAGTTCAAAATTAATTAACAAAAACACTTTTAAAGCTAATTCAAATAAAGCAAATCATATAAGCTTGGGATCATTTAGTAAAGGGATTCACACAAATGTATTATATAAAACTACGTTGATTTTTAAGATGCTGACATTGGAAAAAATAATCATAAGAAGTTGTATGAAAGAAGGGAAAATATAAATCAGTTAAAACATATTTTGGCCAATATATGCAAAAAATGCTTTGGTAAATACAGAGAGAGAACTCAAATATGTGGCAAATACAAATATACAGAGAGGAGCAGATTCATTTATTAAATGATAGACTTTCCTAACATTAGTGCAGAATACTTTGTTGTACATTGTTGTGTTTTATCTTCATAATGAAATGAAGTGAAGTAATATTAATCTTGTTTTCATATAAAGAAAAAGAGACTCATAGAAGTAATTCAGTCTCTCCTGTGTGCTTTCCTCCCCACCCCAATCCTTTGAGTTTGGTTGGTACATAAACATATTCCATTCACTTTTCCCAAAGTGAGAAGTCCCTTCCAATGAAAAAGACAACTGAAGAATTATGGCCTTACAGTGAGCACCCCAAAGCTTTCTAGGTAGAGATCAGAAGTGCAGAGCTTAGTAAATCTGCTGCTGTACTGAATCACTGTGGCTTAAGAGTGCTTAGCAGGACCGAGGGTGCTAAAAACATTTTATCAATTGTATGGTAGACTTTTCAGTGGTTAAAGACCACTGTCTTACACAGTATTAAGTTTTAGCTTCTGTTAATTGCTTTATTTATGAACTTAAATAATTGGACTTTAATTATTTGCATGTGAGTGGGCATGTAACCATCCCTGGATATGCTGAATAACAAAAGCTCTTGTTGGCCCTGCTTTTGTTAACGGTGACTCTGCTCTTCCTTGCCCGTTAATCCTCTTTTACATCCTTCACTCTTAACCATAATATGAGTGCCATTAGAACCCCATCCTTATTCCCACATCAACCTCAAACTCTTGGCTTTAAGACCTTCCCCTTGTCCACATTTGAGGTGTATGTTATTTCCACTTACTCTTTCTTGATCCAATTCACTTCGTTCAAGTCTCAGATTTCCTTTAATCAGGAGCTTCATTCTGGGATGACTGACATCAAGCACCTTCCAGCCACATTCCTGAATTACCCAGCCTGACTTCAGAGTGGCGCACTTACAGGAGGGAAGAAGACACTTCTACTCGTGCTGCTTCCCATGCTAACTATTTCCAATCATAAAGTCACTTAGTTTATAATCACTGCCTCTGGGAAACTCTCCTTGCAAACCTGGACTTGTAAGACTATTTTCCTGGATTCTAATTGAATAACATCTCTCTTTCGTATCCTTTAATAGGTAAAAATTTAGTTTGCCAGGAAATCAACTTTTTGAGGTCTAACTTATCCCCTTAAGCTTTGTATGTTATTGATTTTATGTTACTTCATATTTATATTTTGAACAATAAGTGAATTACAGTCAAGCCAACCAAGTTTACTTATATTAATAGCTAACATAGATTTTCCTTGTGTCCTTTTTGTTATGTATGTTAAGTAGCATCAGCTGTATGCATTTGCAGAAGGGACACATATATCGATTGAAGGAGGTCTCATTCTCTGTGGTGCAGATTTTCTCTTCTGTTGCCTGAACCAATGAGAGTGAGAGCCTTGTTGTGGAGTTGGAAAAGATACCTTTACCTCTTTGTATCTGTAGCAGACACTTTTGACCCTGGCACAGAGAGAGCACTCAACACTGTTGGGTGGATCAGAATAAGTGTTTCTTCATTTATCTGAAATAGAGTAGCAGTGAAGTAAATATCACTAGAAAAGTGCAAAATAGAATAATGACTGCAGAAATCAATATGCTATACTAAAAATGGAAAGTATCAGGCATTCCAATCCTTGCAATTAAAAGAATATTATCTTGTGGTCTACTGAGAAAACTGAAGAAACTTCTAAATCGCTTTTCTGAAACTAATTTGCAAAAAAAAGAGGCATTTAAAGACTGATAATTATTAGTTTGATGTGTTATAGTAAAATATAGCAGTCTGAAAGAACTGATAAGATGGCAAGCTCTTTTTCCTTTAAACTTAATATTTAAAGTAAATTACGCAAATTGAGGAATGGTCCATTGAGGAAAAGCTTATTGTTTTATTACCCAGCTGAGCTCAAAACTGAAATAATAGTGATGCAACCAAATGCTCTGTAAATAGCTATTACACTACTGAATTAGGACAAAATATATTGATCAATATATTGTTAATCTGCGTAGTGTTTGTCTATTTTCCTGTCAGAGAATTTAGCATTGTATTTAGTCTGAAATTATATCTGGTGAACCCAGATTTTTAGAATGAGGAAAGGCTACTTCAGAAGATTGCATTGTCTGTCAAGGTTGTATTTGTTATCTTTTTTTTTCCTCTGAGGTAATTGCATGATGAAATTATGTGTGAAAAGAGAATTTCAGCTACTACGTGAATAAAGGTTGGGGAAAGGTTATGTTTAGCATAACTCCATTTCCAACACATTGTTGCCCTACAGGCAGAATAATCTAATTTCCCTTTTTTCCTGATTCCAGTGGAGGACTGAATCCTCAGTCTTTCAGTGCATTGTTTGGTCTTTTTCCTCATTGGTATTTGCATTCCTTCCCCATATTGTGTGAGAAAATAAGGTAATATGAACGTAGTGATTTGAGAATAACTCACTATTTTTAAAATATCTTTTCCATTCCCGTGCTTGCATTTCTCTTACCATTAAATACCTTCCAATAATATTTTTTCTCATTAAACTTCTGAATTAGTCTTTTTCTGAAATATTGCTAAGTTTGACTCAGAAAGAGAAAAAATGATCAAGGATTCCAGCTTGATTTTTGTTAGCCTGGAGTGATTATAGTGCTAGTGTGGTATCAAAATCCAGACCCAAGAGTTACTTCTTGATTAATATTGATACATCACTTTCTACACATGAATGAAACGTCCAGTTTTTCATCTGTTTATTTATTCACTCGTATGCTATTTATTAGTTACTATGTGCCAACCACTGTTTTACAACTATCACTGGTGAATAAAGTGTTTTTTAAAAGCTAGGGGGACCAATTAAAGAACATTCTACAAAATACCTGTCCAGTGCTCCTCAAAACTGTCATGTCATTAAAAATGATAGAAATCTGAAAAATTGTCACAACCAAGAGGAGCCTAAAGAGGCATGATGACAAGATGCAGTGGTGTATCCTGAGGGAGATCTGTGAATAGATAAAGACATCACGAAAAAGTAAGGAAATCTGAGTAAACTTTGGGCTTTAGTTAATAATAATGTATTTGTATTGTCTCATTAATTGTAACAAATATATAACACAAATGCAAGATGTTAATAGGGGAAACAAGGCATGGGGTATGTAGGAATTCTTTGTACCATCTTGGCAATTTTTCTACAAATCAAAAACTATATATTATACACACACACACATACATATATAAAGCTGGAAGCAATCTTAGCTGTCATATATTTAGCCCTAAACTCCTCATTTTGTAGAGGAAGAAACTGGTGGCCACAGTGATTGTATAACTTGCCTAGGGAGGGATATAGCTCATCAGTGAAAAACCTGGAACCAGAAAGTGACAGATTCTTTGGCATAACTGATGATGAATTATTAAACCATTGCAATTTATATCTCAGGCCTTATAGGAAAAACAGCTTTAGTATATATTTTTTATTCCTTGATTTTAATGATATATCGTTTTAACTGTGTCTTATAGCATCTTTAACTAGTGGTATCTTTCCATGGTTTAAGTTGATAGTATTTTTCCACAGCCTGTAAGTAATTTCTGACTGCCCTTTCTTGTCCTTATCAGCGATCCATTTATACACTTTCTTTGCTTCTATAAAACTGATATCTCTAACGTTTAATTTGCTTTATTTCCATTTATTTCTTAATTTTTTAATTTCTTGCTTTATCAATACTTTTGGCATAGAGATTGTATTGCAATGTCACAAAGAAATGTTCTTTTGTACTATACTGAGTTATGTCTTAGCCTGGCTGAAGTGAACAAAGCCAAGAGAGTGATTAACAAAGCCACATGTAAAATTATATTCATTTATATTTATATATTTAAATTATTCAAGCCAATAGATCTAGTTACTAAGAAGTTATTAAAAACAAAAGAGGATCATCTCTTCACACCCATCTGCTGGTGTTGCTCTGTTCAGATGGCATGTGGCACCTGTTGAGACGTGAAAGACCCTACCAGGTACATTGAGACTATAGTTATACAGGGAATCTTGGTACTTGAAGGCTTCTAGGCTTCCTGCCTTACATTATTTATTTAAAAAATACAGGTGAATGCTTGAAATGCTTGAATAAATACACATAAAACCAGAATTGGATGTGAATAAAAAGAAGAGAATAACTACAGGTTAATGTAGTAACATCCCCAAAGAAGTATTTAAGAGGCATTCAAGTAAGTAGGGAAGTGAGTTACATTTGCATACTTCCCTGTTTTAGCACAAGTAGCGAAACTTCTCCTCTGTCAGCTCAACATGTACCATGAAACTGTAGAGATTAAACTTTACCCATATGCAATTAAATCTTATTTTAATAAACAGGACAAGATTCCCAAACAGTTGAAAACCAAAGCATAGACAAAATAAACACTTTAAAACAGATAGAGAAGAAAACTACTTTACAGAATGTAAATACCTAATAGAATAATACAGCAATACTGTGCTAGGGAGAAAGTTACTCGTGTATTAATAAAGACACAGCGTATTAAACTTATACCTATTTTGAGAGGATTTTTATGTTAGAAAATAGTGTGGGTAGGTTGTATTGCTTCAGATGGCCATTTGAAGATGAGAGCTTTTGATATTTTGCAGGGAGTATAATTAGAAAAATGTTACCATATGTTATTAGGACCAGAGTCAGATAATGAGAACTGTGAGACAGTCTGTGCCAAAGTCTCAGTAATGTGATAAAAATAGTAAATGGAGACAGTATATTCTGAAATGAGCAGAGTGGAACTCTTTTTCCTCTCAACAGCTGTTTTTACCAGACCTGAGAATGTGGTTGCGGTTAAGTGGGTGGCTGAAGGAGGCAACGGGAAACAGCAACTGTACAAAAGTTATGGAAAAGGATTTCTTCCTTCTCCTTACCTTTTCACCCAGCCTGGTTTTTCAATCCTTCTCGAGACTTTGACACTCAAAAAAGCAATAAGGATATGTGTCAAGCTTTTTATCCTTCTGAAAATCTTCAGACAGAACTTTTCAGGGACATCGGGTCTCACTCATGCAGTCGAATGACAGAAACATTCAACATTTATAAGCGCCTTGGAAAATGGGATATGTTACAATTTACACACTTTCTCTTCTTTTTGTGCGTGGGTAGGTTTGAATTTGTTGATTAGGTGTACATAACTTCAAAGGGTTTAAAGCTAACATTCTGTTAGATTGTATGTCGGTCTATAAAATTTCCTTCCTAATAGGAGGAAAAAGGGAAACTTGTGGTAATTAAACATCTTAGCAGACTACCCCTTTCCACTAACCAGATTTGGGATC